>NW_024096552.1:4782500-6110000 GCF_016545835.1 Crotalus tigris | reverse complement strand
GGCCTAGAGCCGAGACAGAGGCAGGAGGAGATATATCACAGTTGTTCAATCTGGAAAGAGCCAGGTTCCATGCATGCTACCCGTATTTTCCCCCAAACAAGACTGGGTCTTATATTAAATTTTGCTCCAAAAGACGCATCAGGGTTTATTTTGTTAGGTCTTACTTTCAGAGAAATACGATACTAAATGCATCCATCTGGCTGACAATCTTAATTGGGGCTTATTTTTGGGATAGGGTTTAAATTATGAGCATCCTGAAAAATCATGCTAGGGCTTATTTTACAATTAGGTCTTAGTTTGGGGGAAACAGGGTGCATCTAAAAATATCTGAATGTGCAGGTAGGGTACTGGAGGTGCCAGATTAGAAGCAAGGAGGCCCAGGTCCTAACTATCGCTCAGCCATGTAGTTTCTTTTTCTTTTTTTTTTTCATACGTAACAATCTCCAGTGCCTAGTGTACAGCGTGTTGTTTTGGTTTATGTTTTAATAAAAGAAAAAAAAACAATCAATTAACAATCAGTAATGATTAAGTTTGATAATTCCATAGTTAGTATATTTAATAATATATTTCTTTGATCTTCCCTTCTCCCATTTATATTCTCCTTCAACCTTAAGCAAAGTGTAATTCTTAATATTTTCAGTAAATAAATGGTTAAATATAAACACTTTTTTATATTTGTACAAATAATAATCTCTATGTATAGCATTTTTTTTAGCTTATATTATTTTTATAACCTTAATTTCCCTCAGCCATGTAATTTCCCTGGAGTACTCTGGGCCAGACCCTCTCTTTCAGCCCAACACCCGGAGGGGGTAGAAGGAAAGATTCTGGGCCAGCCGAAGAGAGACCCGGGTTCCAATCATTCTTCAACCATGGAAGCTGCATGGAACCCTCTTTCCACCCTACCTACCTCAGAAGACTATAGTTGTGTAGAAAAGTAAGAAAAAGAGCACTATTAGGGTGCCTCAAGTTCCTGAATGAAAGGTGGGATACAAATACAGGTAGACCTTGACTTATTACCACAACTGAGCTCCAAATTTGCTGCTGAGACCGTTGTTAAGAGAGCTTTGCCCCATTTTATGGCCACAGCAGTTAAGCAAATTTATTTATTTATTTATTTATTTATGAGACTTATATACCGCTTTAAGTGCAAGCACTCTGTAAGCGGTGTACACCAGTAAGCAATGTATATATATATATATATTTACATTGCTCCCAACAATCTGGGTCCTCATTTTACCTACCTCGGAAGGATGGAAGGCTGAGTCAACCTTGAGCCGGTGAGATTTGAACCGGTGACCTGCTGAACACAGTCAGCTAAAGTGGCTTGCAGTACTACACTCTAACTGCTGAGCCACCTCGGCTCAAATCACTACAACTGTTACGTTAGTCACACGGTTGTTAAGTGAATGTGGCTTCCCCATGGCCTTTGCTTGTCAGGAGGTCACAAAAGGTGATCACAATGACTCCGGGATGCTGCAACCCGTCATAAACATGAGTTGGATGCCAAGCCTCTGAATTCTGATCACGTGACCACAGGGGGTGGTGCAAATCGTCCTAAGTGTGAGAAATGGTCATGTCCATTTTTTCAGAGCCGTTGTAACTAAACAAAGTGCTGTAAGTCAACGACTACCCATACAACATATCAATAGCTAAAATCTGAATTTGGCAGAGGAAGAGCTACCTCCACATCCTTGGTGCTACTGGTCAAGGCTTCCTGGAGGGCTTTAATTAAGGTTTCTTTCTCCTTCAAAGCGAAGAGCAAGCTTTGGTCCTGCAGTTGCCAGAAGTCCTGAGTTGAGGCAGAGAGAGATTCCAGACGACGGATTTCCCGGTCCTTCTGGTTCAAAAGCTCCCGCAGAGCCTAGGACATTGGGGGAAGGGAAGGAGAAGAAGGATCACAGACGGTCAATAAAAAGAGACTACCTACAGCTGCAGATATAAGGAACGGTTGCTGGAATTGGGTATGTCTAGCTTAATGAAGAGAAGGACGAGGGGGGACATGATAGCAGTATTCCAATATCTCAGGGGCTGCCACAAAGAAGAGGGAGTCAAGCTATTCTCCAATGCACCTGAAGGCAGGACAAGAAGCAACAGGTGGAAACTAATCAAGGAGAGAAGCAACCTAGAACTAAGGAGAAACTTCCTGACAGTCAGAACAATTAACCAGTGGAACAACCTGCCTCCAGAAGCTGTGAATGCTCCAACACTGGAAGTTTTAAAGAAGAGATTGGACAGCTATTTGTCTGAAATGGTATAGGGTTTCCTGCCTGAGCAGGGGGTTGGACTCGATGACCTCCAAGGTCCCTTCCAACTTTATTACTATTATTACTATTACTATTATTAGATTCTCATCTGTCCCAAGCCTCCCTCTCGATAGTCACAATTTTCAGTACAGGTAATCCTCAACTTACAACAGTTCATTTAGTGACCGTTTGAAGTTACAACAGCACTGAAAAAAGAGACTTACGACCATTTTTCACACTTATGACCCTTGTAGCATCCCCATGGTCACGTGATTTACATTTCGGATGCTTGACAACTGAATCACATTTATGACAGTTGCGGTGTCCCATGGACATGTGGCCATCTTTTGCGACCTTCTGACAAGCAATTCACTTAACAACCCTGTTACTAATTTAACAACTGCAGTGACTCACTTAACAAATGTGGAAGAAAAGTCATAAAATGGGGCAAAACTCACTTAACAAATTTCTCATTTAACCACATAAATTTGGGGCTCAATTGTGGTCGTTGGCTGTGGACTACCTGTAGAGATTTTGCAACAAGGATTATTCCTCCAAACTTGGAAAAATCTATATTATGGCTGGTCCTTGACTTATGACTCTAATGGAGTCTGCCTATTAAGCTATGGCAGTCGTAAAGCAGGTCACCCACGTGACTGACCCAACTTTATAACATTTTAGCAGTTGTCGTTAAGCGAACGCCATGGTCATTAAGCAACCATCATGGTTGTAAAGTGAGCATCATGTCATAAAGCGAACCCATCATTTCCCATGAGCTGTTTCTGCCGAAAACCAGAACTAAATGCTAGTTTTCAACAAAACCATTATAAATATGATCATGTGGACACAGGACTGTTGCAAAGGATTGTAAATGTGGGCTGGTTGCTAAGCGCCTGGCATGAGGTCACATGACCACAGGGAGGGGGCGGGACATTGGAACTTCGGAACTGGGTGGTAAGCACCTCCGGGGAAGTCTGTTATAACTTTAAAGGTCACTAAGCAACCAGTGTAAGTTGAGGACTCAACTCATTCAGCAAGAATGCATACTTTTTAAAAAAGAAAACAGAAAACATATAAATGTTACTAAAAACATATAAATGTATAAATAATATATAAGCGAATAAACAAGGTATGATACAGTGTATCTGGCATGAAACCATCACTCAATGCTTCTCTGTGATCCTAGTGACAAGAAACTTGGAAAGAAGGAAAAGGCAATATTGTTAAACACTGTTTGAAGTTATACTAAACTTCCATGTCGGACATCACCATCGCCCAGGAGACACCGAGATGGGGATTCTTTTCGTGTCCCTGTTAAGTTGCCTACCAAAGTGGTACCCATCTATCTACTAGCGGTTGCCCACTTTCAAACTGCTGGGTCAACAGGAGTTGGAGCGAGTGACAGGAGCTCACCCGCCATGGGGCAGCACCTGGGTCTCAAACTCAAGCCTGCCAATCAACAGCCCAGCATCCTAATCACATGAGCCACCACACTCCTACTCTTTGAAGTTGTCACACTCTTTCCAAAATCTCACACACTTAGAAACATGAGAAAAAACAATTAAGAAGGAAGCCAGGGCTACAATTTCTTTTCCCATTGTGTTGCACTAAGTCAATCAATCTTCCACCCCATTGTCTGCATTACCAGATCCTTCCCGACTTGACCCCATATCTGCCCATTCATACATGCATGGTCTCCTCTTCAGTGCGGAGGCTGGTGTTGAGTCGTGCCAGATCAGCATCTTTATCTTTCAGTGCTTCTTGAAGGTGCCTCAACTGACGGTGCACAAACTCCAGGGCCAAGAAATGGTTGGATAGAAGCTTCTGAGGAGATCAAAGCAAAAAAAGAGAATTAGGAGTTATTTTAGATAGATAGATAGATAGATAGATAGATAGGTAGGTAGGTAGGTAGGTAGGTAGGTAGGTAGGCAGGCAGGCAGGCAGGCAGGCAGGCAGGCAGGCAGGCAGGCAGGCAGGCAGGCAAGTGGATGGATGGATGGGTAGGTAGGTAGGTAGGTAGATAGGCAGATGATAGATAGATAGATAGATAGATATAGATGATAGACAGACAGACAGACATATAGATAGACAGACAGACAGACAAATGATAGAAGATAGAATACTTTATTGACAATAAATATATTGTCTTCCTTGAGGTTGGAAGCAGGATCTATTACCCCAAGGATCCTCAGATATTTCTGATTCCCAATGCTTCAACAACTGTAGTAATCCTGTACAGGTAGTCCTCAACTTACAACCATTCATTTAGTGACCATTCGAAGTTACAACGGCACTGAAAAAAGTGACTTATGGCTGTTTTTCACACTTACAACTATTGCAGCATCCCCAGGGTCAAGTGATCCAATTTAGATGCTTGGCAACTGGTTCATATTTATGACGGTTGCAATGTCTCCAGGGTCATGTGATCAACTTTTGTGACCTGCTGACAAGCAAAGTCAATGGGGGAGCCCAATTCAATTAACAACCATGTTTCTACCTTATAAATGCAGTGATTCACTTAACAACTGTAGCAAGAAAGGTCATAAAATGGGGCAAAACTCACATAACAACTATTTGCTTAGTAACGGATATATTGGTCTCAATTATATTACACGTTGCGGACTAACATAAATAAGTAGACCTAGCTACAATAATTTATAACAATAATTTATAACACAACCTTCAGAAGTTGTGGATGCTCCATCACTGAAGGCTTTTCTGGAAAGGTATAGGGTCTCCTGCTTGAGCAAGGGGTTGGACTAAAAGACCTCCAAGATCCCTTCCAGGTCTGTTATTCATTACATTTTCATTTCATTTCTATGAAAATGTTGCCAAGAAAATTGCAAGGAGCTATCCATGAAGTTAGCAGGAAACAAGGATCAGAACAGTATCTGAAGGATCTCAAGTTGGAGAAGAAATGTATCATACAAGCCAACCTGGTATAAATATCTTCTCTTTCTCCCCATAGTGGAAGACCTGGAGCAAAATGAAGATTCCCAGGAGAAGCCATATTACATGTCCAAGTCTCTTATGAAGATCCTGAACAACAAAAACAACTTCCCTTCCAACTGGAGGGGACTGGAGGCTAAAGCATATAAGGAACGGTTGCTGGAATTGGGTATGTCTAGTTTAATGAAGAGAAGGACAAGGGAGGGACATGATAGCATGGTTCCAATATCTCAGGGGCTGCCACAAAGAAGAGGGAGTCAAGCTATTCTCCAAGGCGCCTGAAGGCAGGACGAGAAGCAACGGATGGAAAGTAATTAAGGAGAGAAGCAACCTAGAACTAAGGAGAAACTTCCTGACAGTTAGAACAATTAGCCAGTGGAACAACCTGCCTCCAGAAGCGGTGAATGCTCCAACACTGGAAGTTTTAAGAAGAGACTGGACAGCCATTTGTCCGAAATGGTATAGGGTTTCCTGCCTGAGCAGGGGGTTGGACTAGATGACCTCCAAGGTCCCTTCCAACTTTACTATTACTACTCTTATTATGGATCATCACACAGTCAGCCAGATGTTCAGACTGGATTTGGCATTTTATCTACCTATCGAGTCCTTACCCAGGACCTGGGATAGGCAGATGTGGATGTTTGATGGTATTACAGGTATCGTCGCAGGATGGAAGCAGTTCCTAGTAAAGCCGCCTTTTGCAATTGACTAATAGCGAATTTGTCAATGCCAATGATGTTCAAGTGGTGCTCCAGTTGTTTTGGGATTGCCTATTACCATTGGTCTTCTTGTTGGACTTGATCTGTAGTAACAGATCATTATTTCTTTGTTTTCAATCACTGTGTATCTGCGACGGGTAAACACCTTTTCTTCCAGTAGCTCTGCAGCTGCTGGCCCTGGTTGCTCAGCCAACAGTCCTGAGTCCTGTAACCCATTTTTCACCAGATATCCAGGAACTCCAATATCTAGCGCGGACCTTGTTAACCCGGGCGACATCCGAGCCGGTATGGTGTTGTTGTTGTTGTTATTGTTGTTGTTGTTGTTATTATTATTATTATTAACTATTATTTTGTTATATTAAAATTTCAAGGTAGGTGTCATGGTTCCGATTAACACTGGATGTTCTTGCTTTGACAATAGGCTTATGCAAGTAGGCCATCTCAGTGGTCAGAAGGGAAACAAAATTTCATGCCTGAGCAACCATTTTACACCTTCTTATGTCAGGAATGAGGGACTTCTGGCCTATAACGATAGCTTATCATGCTTGCAGAATTTCAAACAAGGCCTCTTTTTCTGTCACAGCAGGAAGAGTGACACTCGAGCTAAACTGCCTCAAAATGTTGCTGCTCAGCCATTACACTGTATACCCTTCTTTCTTCTGAGAGCCAGCTTCTCACCATCCTTCTGGATTTAAATATACTCGGAAAATATTAAATGTCATCTCAAGAACTAGCATCGTTCCCCACATTAGAGAACATCTGTGTCACTCTTGGCTCTGCTATCCAATACTGACCCTTTGAATTGGAGAAGCTTCTGCATGTAACTTGGGATTTCAACCTCAGATTCTGGTGCTTTGCTATCAAGCTTCTAATCTGAAGAAGTATTGGGCTAATCCAAACTTCCAGATGTTCTTTAACTACAAATCCCAGAATCCCTCGCCTTGGCTTTGCTGGCTGAACTGTTGGGAGTTGTAGTTCAGCTACAAAGGGAGAACTCACAGGTTGTCCATCTAACCAACAAGGAACACAAGCTCCCAAGTTCTCATCCTGAACAACCCAGATCTTTGGTTGCTCCCAAAGAGGATAATGCATGTCCCTTTCCTCATTATGGTTTACCTCTAATGCTTGGTCTCTATCTTTCAGATGCTCGGCCATCTGCTTGATCAGGGTTTCCAACTTGGGGGCATTCACTCCAGGCGATCTGAGTGATGACAGGATGGCCAGGCAGTCCTGGAGAAGAAAAATAGGACAAAAGGATCAGAGTTCCTCTCCCAAAGGACCAAATTCCTCTTTCCTTCCTTTCCTTCCTCACTTTCATCTTTTCCTTTTTATTACCATCTGGGATATTATTTAATATCTAGTGCACGATCGCTTGACTATGAGCCAGCAATGTGCAGCAGCAGCCAAAAAACCTAGTACAATCCTGGCTTGTATAAACATCATGTGAAGTATTAGTACCGCTTTATAAAACCCTAGTAAGGCCACACCTGGAATATTGCAATCAATTTAGGTCACCATACTACAAAAAAGATGTTGAGACCTTGGAAAAAGTACAGAGAAGAGCAACTAAGATGATCCAAGGCCTGGAGAGTAAATCATATGAAGAACTCCTGCAGCACTTGGGTTTGGCTAGTCCAGGGGTAGTCAACCTTGGCTCTTTTATGACTCGTGGACTTCACTCCCAGAATTCCTGAGTCAGCATGGCTGGTTCAGGAATTCTGGGTAATGAAGTCCACAAGTCATAAAAGGGCCAAGGTTGCCTATCCCTGGGCTAGTCAAAAGAAGAAATAGGAGTGACATAATAGCAGTGTTCCAGTATTTGGGAGGCTGCCGCAAAGAAGAAGGAGTCAAATTATTCTCCAAAGCACCAGAGGGCAGGACAAGAAACAATGGTTGGAAACTGACCAAAGAGAGAAGCAACCTGGAATTAAGGAGAAAATTCCTAACAGTGAGGACAATTAACTAGTAGAACAACTTGCCTCCAGAAATCGTGGGCGCTCCATCAGTGGAGGTTTTTAAGAGACTGGACAGTCACTTGTCTTGAGCAAGGGGGCTGGACTAGAAGACCTCCAAGGTCTATTCTATTCTATTCTATTCTATTCTATTCTATTCTATTCTATTCTATTCTATTCTATTCTATTCTACTCTACTCTACTCTATTCCATTCCATTCTAGTCATCTAGTCTAATCTAGTCTAGTCTAGTCTAGTCTAGTCTTTATATCCTTTCCATCTCACACTGCAAAGGGATGGTGGATTGCTATTTTATTTCTATCTATCTATCTATCTATCTATCTATCTATCTATCTATCTATCTATCTATCTATCTATCTATCTATCTCAAATAACATTTTAGTCCATCGATTACTATGTTATTTGCTTGTTCGACATTTTTCCTAGGATACTCAAGCAATACAGGTCTTGATTAGGGCAGATAAAATGATTGCCTTGTTGAAATTTGCACTATGCAGAGTGCTATTTTTGTGGAAATTATGGTGATTGATTCTAGCTTGATGGAAACAGCTTGAATAGAACAAGCTTGAGAGGTTAAGACTGATCAAGAACAGGCTGCTGATCAAGAACCAAGCAGAGATTTAGACCTGATCCTTCCAGTTCTTCAGGAGATCAAAAATGAAACAGCGGAAGTATTCCAAATGTTTTATTTTCAAAGCACAAATAGGAAATACTTGAGCCAATGAGAATTTGGCTCAAAAACGGCCCTCTTACTGTAGTTCCTTCATCTTCCCTTATGATAACCTTCACCCAGGAAATGAGACAGGTGAAGCGTTCCTTTCATCACCTGGAAGACCAGGAGGGTCTCTATTGCTCAGCTCACCTGTAGCACTTCCTCCTTGCTTTGCAGACACCTGGTCAGTTGAAGGATCAGCTGCTCCTGGTTATTCATGGCCTTCTCAAGTGGAAAACCAGCTTCCTGTGCCACAGAGAGTGGGGTGGACGAAAAAGGGAAATATGCCAACCCTGAGAGGTAATCCAGGCAAGAATCATAACCAGAATTATTAACTTTGTCTTTAATGCAAGGTTACACTAACACAGGGCTTTTCAACCAATGGTACGGGTACCACCTGTGGTACATTGGCACCCGGCAGGTGGTACACGAGCATCCTAGAAAAGTGGTAGCGGGGGAGGGGAATGAGCTGAACCGGTGGCAGCATCGCAGAAGCCTGAGCGAGAGATGGCTGGGGCTGCAGGGCTGCCAGGGTTCAGTGGAAGCGCCAGGATCAGCTCCAGGCTCCAGCTGGAGCTCGGCGCTGATCTTGGTGCTTCTGCTGAGCCCTGAAGAAGCACCAATCAGCTGGAAAGCAGCACTGATCCTGGTGCTTCTGCTGAGCCCAGAAGAAGCGCTGATCAGCTGGAATGTTGCAGCATCTCCAGGGTCTTTTGATTTACATTCAGATGCTTGGCAACTGATTCATATTTATGACGGTCACAGTGTCCCAGGGTCACGTGAAGTGACCAAAACCTGCTACAACCACCCAGCAGATGGGGGGAATAAAAACCAAACACCCCCCACCCCAACCCCGCTGCCAATCCTCAACAGAAATGCTCACAACAATGGAAACCTCCGACAGGAGGAAGAGCACCGCCGGGTGGGCAGGCAGGTGTCTTGTTCGGCTGTGCCTTGGGGGGCACTTTTTTCAGTGCCATTGTAACTTCGAACAGTCACTAAGCAAACTGTTATAAGTCGAGGACTACCTGTACTTTATCACTTTTTTCCTTTTTTGGGGGGGGGGGGTCATCAAGTTTTGGACAACTTGCTAGGCGACTGGTGGTACTCGGATATTACCATATCCTAAAAGTGGTACAATGGATGAAAAGGTTGAAAAGCCCTGAACTAACAGAATCTTCCATGTCTGAAAGTACAGGGAGCCTTTGACTTACAATCGTTCATTTAGCCACCTCTTGAAGTTACAACCGTGACTTATGACGAGTTCACACTTATGACCAGTTAAACGAATCACTGCACTTGTTAAGTTAGTAACATAGTTGTTAAGTGAATCTGGCTTCCCCATTGACTTTGCTTATCAAAAGGTCACAAAAAGGGATCACATGCAACCATCATAAATACGAGCCGGTTACCAAGCCACTGAATTTTGATCATGTGACCATGGAGATACAGAAACAGTTGTGTGAAAAATGATCGTAAGTGCTGTTTTTTCAGCGCTGTTTTAACTTCGAAGGGACGGTAAATGAAAAGTTTTAACCCAAGGACTACCTGTACCATCACTCTGAATTCAGGTATAATCCCAGAGGCAAGATGGAGTAATTCAGAAGGAACAATTAGACATGGAATTTAAAAAGTCCTGCATTTTAAAAAAAATGTATTTTAAGCTTTTTTCATTGTGCGTTAGAACAAGCAACTTTAACAATAATAAAATTTACATCGGTGGTTATATAGCCTAGAAAAACCTCAGTGAAAAAAAATAAAAAGAATCATAAAAATGGGATCAAAGAAGTATAAATATATAAGGATGGGAATTACAAATATTATGATGAGTTCAAAGTCTGAGCAGATTCAGTAAGAAATAACATCTAAGCACCCAGCCAGATCTTTAATGCAACACCTAAAAATCTCAAGTTGGTTTTAAATCCCAGGGAATCTGAACACGACAGACAGACACGGATCGCAGTTAATTTAAACCCTAACTCTGCTTGCTTCTTTCTAGCTGTGCATAATGCATCCGCTCATTCTAAGAAGAGAGCTGTGTTTTATTATAGGCAACAAAGCAGTCATTGGTTTATTAATCCTCTCTTGCTTTAATCACAACCTATCCTTACATCTGTATCCAGGATCCTGGCTTATACTCCTCTGCCTCCTTCTTCTTTCATCTAAGGCAGTGTTTCCCAAACTTGACAATTTTAAGGCATGTGGACTTCAACTCCCAGAATTCCACAGCCAGCAACGCTGGCTGTGGAATTCTGGGAGTTGAAGTCCACATGCCTTAAAATTGTCAAGTTTGGGAAACTCTGATCTAAGGCTAAGCCCATCACAATCAGTTGGCATTACCGACAAGAGGAAGGCACAAACCAGGCTTTGGTTAAACAAGTCACAGCGTCTTCCTTCCTCTGCCACTTTAATTCTGACTTAAACGGGTTCGAGACCTGAGCTCCACGCAACGGGGTAAGCTCCCGTTACACGCCTCAGCTCCTGCCCACCTAACAATTAGAAAGAATGCAAATGCAAGTAGATTAATAGGTGCCACTTCAGTGGGAAGGTAACAGTGTTCGGTGAGCCTTTGGTGGATAGCTATGCTGGCCACGTGACCGCGGAAATTGTCTTCAGACAACACTGGCTCCCTCGGCCAAGAAACAAAGATGACGGACAGGGAGACCTTTACCTTTTTAGCCAATCAGATATGGCTCTTTAAACACATCTGGAACAGGTTAAAAAGGAGGTGTGGTGGTGGGCAGAATAAGGTTACACAAGCATAAGCCGAGGTGGCGCAGCAGTTAGAGTGCAGTACTGCAGGCCACTTTAGCTGACTGTGTTCAGCAGGTCAGCGGTTCAAATCTCACCGGCTCAAGGTTGACTCAGCCTTCCATCCTACCGGGTAGGTAAAATGAGGAGCCAGATTGTTGGGGGCAATGTAAATATATATATATATACATTGCTTACTGGTGTACACCGCTTAGAGAGTGCTTGCACTTAAAGCGGTATATAAGTCTCACAAATAAATAAATAAATAAATAAATGCCCCCTTAAGCACAGGGGCTGGACTAGTTCTCTGTCAACCTGCACCAGCCCAGTTTTTGGGGTGTGAAACTAATCTGCTGCTGGAGCAAACGAATGGGGATGTTCTGAGCCAAACAGGGGGATCCAGGGGTTGGGGGGTCAATTTATCTACCCTCGGGTGGCACCAGTTACTTGGGAGGCACTGCTTAATAAAGGAGACAAGGAAGACTTGAAGTCTTACCTGGTTGGGTGCCTCTCCTTGTTTCTCCTGAAAGCTTTTCAGCTCTCCCTTGGCTGTTTCAAGGAGTTCCTTCAAATTATCAAAAGATCTTTGGAGGTCCTGGTGCAGAGACTGCTGAAGCTGGAGCTTTGGGAAAGACAGAATTAGAGAACAAAATAAGGGTTGGAAGAAGCCTTGGAGGTCACCTAGTCCAATGCCCTGCTCAAGCAGGAGACCCTATGCCATTTCAGACAAACGGTTGTCCAATCTCATCTTAAAAGCCTCCAGTGATGGGAGCACCCACAACTTCTGGAGGGAAGTCATTCCACTGTTTAATTTTTCTCACTGTCAGGAAATTTCTCCTTAGTTCTAAGTTGGTTCTCTGATTGGTTAGTTTCCATCCATTGCTTCTTGTCCTGCCCACGGGTGCTTTGGAAAATAGGTTGACCCTCCCCCTTCTTTGTGGCAACCTCTCAAATATTGGAACACTATCATGTCACCCCTAGTCCTTTTTTTCATTAGACTAGACCAGGGGTAGACAACCTTGGCTCTTTTATGACTCGTGGACTTCAACTCCCAGAATTCCTGAGCCAGCCATGCTGAGGGGAAAGGGAGAGGTTTCCAAGCTGACCCAGGCTGGCTCAGGAATTCTGGGAGTTGAAGTCCACGAGTCATAAAAGAGCCAAGGTTGCCTACCTCTGGACTAGACATTCATTCATAAATTAGACTTCCAATAGGTTGTAGAACATCTGAGATTGCCTGGAGTTCCGATTCCCCACCTCTGCTGGTTTCTAACTCAAGAGCTTAGATAGGGCTGAATTTCTAAGCCAGTATTTCTCAACTCTGGCAATGTTAAGGTATGTGAACTTCAACTCCCAGAATTCCCTAGCCAGCCTTGCTTTTATTATCCAGCCCAGTCTCTGGTAACAGAGACAATCTTCTGTTTATGCCTCACAAGGGTCCTTTCTGAGTTCATTTCATTCCCACCTCCTTCACCCTTGAGTTGTCAGCGACAAGTGTCCATGTGATCTCCTTTAGAGTAGGGTTTCTCAACCTTGGCCTCTTTAAGATGTATGCACTTCAACTCCCAGAATTCCCCAAACACTCCTCTTTTTCTGCCAATGGTGCTCTTCAGATAGGGCATGGACACACCTAGGCTCCAGCCCAATACAATGATGTAGCCATTAGGGGGCAAAAACCAAGATGGCAGGCACCCTGAGCAATTGTAGCCCCACCTATTTTTAATGGGAAACGCAGATGTCACCTGGATGCCAGAAAAGGACAGGCTTTGCCTGCATGGATGCACCAGCCATTTTGGCTTCCCCTGTGGACACCTCTGCAGACGAAGTCCCAACATCCTCAGCCATGATAAGACGTGAAGAAAGGAAGGTCACCTATCAGTCTGACACCAAAGGAGGCTTGTGAAAGTGAAGTGCATCTTCCACCATGGCTGAAGCTGTCCCAACGTCATTTTGTCCTTTCTCAGGAAAGGAAGACTGAAGGCTGAATGGAAACTTTACAGCTGAGGTCACCTCCCAAGTTCAGCCTTAATATCATTTGTTTCATTGTGGCTTTGTGGAATGCACAAACGCCCATCGCTATGTCTCAGAAACTCCAGCTCTGCAGGATGTCCAAAACCAAGGCAGATAGTCCTTGATTTACAACCACAATTAAGCCCAAACTTTCTGCTGTTAAGGAAGATACAGGTAGTTCTCAACTTACAACAGTTCGTTTAGTGACAGTTCAAAATTACAACAGCACTGAAAAAAGTGACTTAGGACCATTTTTCATACTTATGACCACAGTGTTAAGTGAATCACTACTGTTATTAAGTTAGTAACACAGTTGTTCAGTGAATCCGGCTTCCCCACTGACTTTACTTGTCAGAAGGTTGCAAAAGTAATATGATTGGAGGACACCGCAACTGTCATAAATATGAACCAGTTGCCATGCGTCTGAATTTTGATCATGTGACTAAAGGGATGCCACAATGCTCGTAAGTGTGGAAAACGGTCATAAGTCGCTTTTTTCAGTGTCATTATAACTTCGAACCATCATTAAACAAATGGCTGTAAGTTGAGGACTCTCTGTAGAACACATGGTGGTTAGAACACACCACAGCTTAGGACAGGGTAGCAACCTTGGCTCTTTTATGACTCATGGACTTCAACTCCCAGAATTCCTGAGCCAGCCATGCTGAGGGGAAAGGGAGAGGTTTCCAAGGTGAGCCATGCTGGCTCAGGAATTCTGGGAGTTGAAGTCCACGAGTCATAAAAGAGCCAAGGTTGCCTACCCCTAGTTAGGATAATGCCTGAACTCAGCTAATCCCACCTTTCCTCTCTGTGGCTCTTACCTTTGGCTTAAGAGGCAGAAACTCATCTACCAGTTCCTCGTAGGCTTCTTCTCCCACCGGGCTCTCTCTCTGCGGAATAGCCCCACGCCAGTTCCCCACCAGGACAGGGATCTTACTGCCCAACGGGACCTTCAGCCTCTTCCTTCTAATCTCCTTCAGGTTTTTCAGTGCTTCCCAGGCTAGTTCCGATTCCGGCAAAGTGTCCAACGATAGCATTGAACAACACTCGACGTCCCCCAAGCTCTGGGATCGCAGAGAGGCCTGGGAGCCAGCGCAGTACATGGTGGGCATGCTCTGCGACTTATCCCGGCAGAGGGAGAAGACAGGGGACCACGTTCCCAGCCGTCTCGGTGTCCGGCACACCCACTCGTAATTGTTGTCATCTACCCTCAGCCCGTGGCAGCTGCGACATTGGCGGTTCCGACACGGGGTGCCCGGCTGGCTGCTGTCTGGGGTGTCAGCCCAACACTCATATTCAGACAGGGCCATATCGTCCTGCAGGAGGCGCTGGTACTGTACTTGGGGCAAATCCGCTATACTGGCTGAGATCTCTTGGCCCGTGTAGGACACGGAGGCCCCGTTATCTGGGAACCGCCGCGTGTAGATGTGGCGCAGAGAGCGGGCCAACTGGTCTTTCTCCGAAAGCAGGCGCTGAAGGCGGTCAATGGAGAGAGCTTTAACCCGGGCAATGACAGTGTCGAAATGGTACACCCGCCCCAAGGCCTGGGCGCACTTCCCACAGAGGAATTCACCGCGCCCATCTCCACGCTGGGGAAGCTCTCGGTCGAGGACATAGGACAGTATCACCAGCAGGTCAGGGCGCGAGCTGTTACTGCTCCGGCTGAAAAGCCACCGCCGATGATTCCCGCGCAGCCCGGAGCCACAAAGGCGGCATAAATTGTTGGGGCTCTCCATGGGATTCGGAAGGGCTGGAAGTGGAAAAGAAAGCAATCTTTTATTTTCAATTTTTTCCTCAGACTTCCATGGACCCAGGGAGTTCCGAACGGTGATAAATCTGTTTCATATACAGTATTAATAAGAAATCTTAAGAATATTTACAAGCTTTGGCATGATGGCATATGCTATCTACATCTGCAGTGAGATTCCTTAAAGAATGATAGTCCTTGACTTACAACAACTGAGCCCAAAATTTATGTTGCTAAGTGAGACAGTGGTGAAATGAATTCGCCCCATTTTATGACCTTTCTTGCCACAGTGAATCACTGCGGTTGTTAAGTTGGTAGAACGGTCATTAAGTGAATCTGACTTCCCCCTTGACTTTGCTTGTTAGAAGGTGATGATCATATGTCGCTGGGACATTACAACCATCATAAATATGAGTCAGTTGCCAAGCAGCTGTTGATCACATGACCATAGAGATGCTGCAACGGTCGTAAATGTGAAAAACAATCATAAGTCACTTTTTTCAGTGCCATTGTTACTTCGAACTGTCACTAAGTGAATTGTTGTGAATTGAGGACTATCTGTAATGTTTATTTCAGCTGGGGGTCAGTGTAGAGAGAAAATATAGCTTGGCGGAGCAGCTGAGCGCTACAGTTTGGGTATTGCCATATCAAGAATTGTTGAGATGGATCCAAAATATCTGAGAACGGGCCAATCCTACAGGTTGGTCTTACAAACCTCATGGCCTCAAATGATCATTCTCATATATGTAGTCCTCAACTTACAATATTTTGTTTAGCGACCGTTCAAAGTTACAACGGCACTGAAATAAAGTGACTTATGACCATTTTTCGCACATATGACCACAGCAGCATCCCCATGGTCACCTGATTTACATTCAGATGCTTGACAACTGGTTCACATTTATGACGGCTGCAGTGTCCCAGAGTCACATGATCCGCTTTTGCGACCTTCTGACAGGCAAAATCAATGCAGAAGGTGAGTTTCATTTAACAACGGTGTTACTAATTTAACAACTGCGGTGATCCACTTAATTAACAATTGTGGCAAGGAAAGTTGTAAAATGGGGCAAAACTCACTTTAACAAATTTCTCACTTAGCAACATAAAGTTTGGGCTCAGTTGTGGTCGTAAATTGAGGACCACCTGCAATTGTCAAGTGAGTTTTGACTTTTCTTGCCACAGTTGTTAAGTGAATCACTACTGTGATTAAGTTAGTAACATAGTTGTTAAGTGAATCCGGTTTCCCCATTGACTTTGCTTATGACTTTCACACTTATGACTGTTGCAGCATCTCCATAGTAATAGTAATGTGATCAAAATTCGAATGCTTGGCAACTGACTCATATTTATGACGGCCTCAGTGTCCCGGGGTCATGTGATCACCTTTTGCGGCCTTCTGACAAGCAAAATCAATGGGGAACCCAGATTCACTTAACAACCGTGTTACTAACTTAACAGCTGCAGTGATTCACTTAACAACTGTGACAAGAAAGGCCATAAAATGCGAAAATTTCTGCTTACTTGAAGGATCATTCACAAGAAAGATACATTTCGGTCTGCAGAAGATGGATAGATCATATTCAGAATAAATATGGGACCATTTAGTTTATGAGTAAATTTTAGAGTATTATTATTATTAATAGTTTATTATAGTTGAATTTTTATTAGTTTTATTATTATTTTTAGTATTAGTATTGTTTAACAATTTGGATATTGTATTGTTTAATAATATTGACTTGTTTATATTATTATGTTTATTTTTAATTTGTTTATACTTGTTAAAGGGGAGTTAAAGCGCATTATGGACTTGTTTATATAGTTGGTTAATGTTAGTTAGAGTTTGATTATTATATTTGTAACCCTGTACTCAGCTCTGGGAAGTGGGGGAGGGAGAGGGGGGGTTTAGGGTGAGTGGGTTTTGGGGTGTATACTGTAATTTTTATAAAACTTTTCAATAAAAAAAAGAAAGGCCATAAAATGGAGCAAAACTCATTTACTCTCTTAGCAACAGAAAATTTAGGTTCAATTGTGGTCATTAAGTCGAGGGCTACCTGTATTCCCAACAGGGTACCTTGAAATGTGTTAGGACCACAACCCACTGAAAACTTTGATTTACTGTGACTATTTCATTTTGGCTGGGAATACTGGGATATGTAATCCCTACACATCCAGAGAGGACTAAGTAGGAGTAGATTAGTGTAAAAGATTGCAGCCTCAGGACACCTTTTTTCTGGTGGCAGAAGTGGGAATTGTGACAATAGCATGGAAAAAGTTCTGATTATGAAAGCAAAAAATTATTAGATAAGAGATCTCCTCATTTGAAATATTTGTTTATGTATTTTTCTTGTTAAATACGGATGAGAAAGCTTATATGGGTAGTCCTCAACTTAACACCAAATGGAGCCCAACATTTATATTGTTAAGTGAGACAACAGTTAAGTGATTTTTGCCCCATTTTACGACCTTTCTTGCCTCAGTTCTTAAACTGCAGTTGGTAAGTTAGTAACCCGGTTGTTAAAAGAATCTAGCTTCCTCATTGACTGCTTGTCAGAAGATCGCAAAGGGTGACTTTGGGACACTGAAGCCGTCATAAATATGAGCCGATTGCCAAGCCTTTGAATTTTGATCACATGACCCTGGGGATGTTGCAGTGGTGGTGTGAAAAACCATCTTAAGTCACTTTTTTCAGTGCCAACTTCGAACGGTCACTAAATGAACTGTTGTATATCGAGGACTACCTGTAATCATCTGTAGACCTGTTATATAAGGGGAAGAGAATTTATCAGGTTTCTTTGATTTTCTTTCCAGCATCCAGCCAGGATGGAATTTTTTGTATGTTCAGTGTTAAACTTATTTGATGTTTGGGTCTTTTTTTATGGTACAGATTTTTTGTTGTTGTTGTATGTATGTTTTCCTGTTTTCTCTGTTTTGCATTTATTCCTGTTCATGAAACATAATATATAATAATTAAAAAAAGGAATGCTTTTCTTGGACTGTGCCTTTTAAGAAGCCCTAAAGAAAACAACTGTACATTTGAAAGCCAATCTGGAACACACCCCTGTTCCTAATATAAAAATGAGGATCGCAAGATAAACTCAATGACTCATTAAACGAACAGGGCTTAAGACTTAACGAACAGGGCTTAAGACTTGCCCTTAAGGACACCCCACTGACATGTTGTTGTTTTTTTTAACTGAAGAGAGGAGAAGATTAGGTTTCTAGACAGTCTAGATTTAATAACATGTCACAAGACATAGTTGTACATTAACATTATATGGGTGCTTTGTTTATGCTTTAGTTTATCTTAGCAGTAACTTTTTTGGGCTTGTTTTGTTCTCTTCAAAACAAAACAAAGCCACAAAATTGTCCCAAATATAAATTACACTGGCGCAAGCTTAATATAGATCAGACATGTCAAACACAAGGCCCGGGGGCCGGATGCGGCCCGCGAAGTGGTTTCATGTGGCCTGCGAAACCATCCTGGAAACAGTGAGGGAACGGCCCCCTCTGCCTTGGCCCTGGCCCAGGCCAGCCAGGAGCCAATGTACAATTTTGTGGTGGCCATCTTGGCACTTGCCCTGGTGGACCATTCCTTGGCACTTGCCCCAGTCCCATCCCCTTCTGCCAGAGACCCACAGATCTGTCCCACTCCTGCCCAGCTCCCACAGGCACCATTGACGGAATGATGTAGAGCTGGCCATGCCCACCCAATAGGCCACACCCACTCCATCCACACCCACCCAGTAGGCTGCACCCACCCTGGCCACACCCACCCAGTAGGCCGCACCCACCTGGCCACACCCACCTGTCCCCCCCCCCCCCGGGCAACCACAATGCTGATGCGGCTCTCAATGAAATTGAGTTTGACACCCCTGAGGTAGTTTATTAAAAATGTGGATGAAAAGTATTACTTTAAAAAGCAACATTCATTTCCAGCTTTTCCTCCCCTTTATATTAGCAGGGATGTCTTTCCTAAAACAACCAATTTTTTTAACCTATAACATATTTCAGGGAAATTTTTATGCTTACAATTGCCTTATTCTTTCCCTTCCCCTTTCCTTTCCTTCCCCTCCCTCCACAATTTTTTTCCTTTTCCTTCCTTCCTTTCCTCTCTTCCTCCCAATTTCTTCCTTCTTCCTTCCTTCCCTCCCTCCCTTTCCTTCCTTCTTTCCATCCCCCCTCCCTCTCTCCCTCCCTAACGTCTTCCTTCTCCTCCTTCCTTTCTTCCTTCCCTTCCTACCTTTCCTCCTTCTTTTCTCTCCCTAACATTCTTTCTCCTCCTTCCCCTCCCTCCTCCCTGTTCCTCTCTCCCCCCTCCCTTCCTCCTCCTCCTTCCCCTCCCTCCCTCCCTCCCATTGAACTTGATCACTGCAGGATTTTTTTTTTTAATATTATAGACCAGTGGTTCTCAACCTTTTTAATGCCACGACCCCAACAGGTCGTAAGTCGAGGACTACCCAACCGGTTGTAAGTCGAGGACTACCCAACCGGTCATAAGTCGAGGACTTTCCCTGCCCGGGAGCACCGCGCATGTGTGGTGCCGCCCCTTGCACCGGCCGAGGCGTAGCTGGCAAGCGGCAGAGACGGCGCAGGCCGACCACCGGCTGGGCCACCAGCTGGCCCAGCCCAAAGGAGGTAAGGCACCCACTGGGCCCCACGCGTGCCAGCAACCCTCCCTGCGCCCGCCGGCCTCCCACCTCCCACCCCTGGCCCTCTTTTACTTACATTTTTAGTAGTTGCTCAGCAGGGAGGGGTGGAAACTTCCAGACAGCTCGCCTTCGCTGCAGACAACTTGCAGCACCGTTTGCAGAATGGGACTTTTGGCGGGCTCAGCAGGGCAGAGACAGCCTGGACAATTCCTATTGGCTTTTGAAAGCCCATAGAATTAGACTCTATTCAAGAGAGTCTATTCTATGGGCTTTCAAAAGCCAATAGAATAAAAGGGAGTAGCACAGCTAAGGAAAAGGGGGAAAAAATGGCGGACTGCGTTGTTTGACGACCCCCGTGAAATGGTCGTTCGACCCCAAATGGGGTCCCAGCCCACAGGTTGAGAACCACTGTTATAGACACTTTGGAAAAGAATGGATTGAAAAGCAGGGCTTGCATAACTGAAAGAAATATATTTTATCACTTGTATTATTTATTAGATTTTTACTAGTTATTATTTTATAACTAGCTCAAGGTGGCAAACGTACTTAATATTCTTTCTTCCTCCTGCTGTTTTGCCCTTGGACCATTCCAGATAGTTCAAACTTATAGTACATTTCTTTTCTGCTTTTATCCTGGAACTACTTTCTCTTTCTTTATAAGTAAATGCAAAATCAGTTCCAGTTAGAAAAGCTGATTCAAGAAAGAAGAACAAATTTATACGTGTTGTTTCCCACCATAGTCATGTACACAAAGGTGTCCCCAAGGGGTGGTCAAAAAAATGAAGACGGTAACCACAATGGTAGGACTGAAGCTCCACCCATGCATTGCACATAGGCAGAAATGGGTGGAGCTTTTATTAAACCATCATGGCTGCCTTCTTGACCTTTTTTGAACACTCTCTGTAGATCTCTGCAGGTACGCAACATGAACCAAGAAAAAAACAGACAACCACAGATTCCCACTGCGAATCTTCCCACCTTACACTACAAAACTGATTCTCCAAAGGTGGATCTTCACAGAACCAAAACCAGAAAATTCTGGACAAGAAGGAAGTTTGAGAAAACAGCAAGCAAGCAAAATAATCTGGAAAAACGAAAGTGGGGATCTCCTCTTCCCCCCCCCCCAAAATGAATTCAGTCAAACCAATTGTGCCTGACCTGCGAGAAGCAAAAAGCATAAAAACATGCTTTAAAAGATTAAGCAATATTCTATGCTGTGATTTTGTTCCAGGTCTTATAGATATAATAATTACACAGGGTGGGAAACACAGGGCAAAAATAGAAAAGCTTTTGTCCTTTTCCTTCCTCTGAAACGCTGTCTGGGTCAGGCAAGTACCTAGACCAGGGGTAGGCAACCTTGGCTCTTTTATGACTCATGGACTTCAACTCCCAGAATTCCTGAGCCAGCCAAGCTGAGGGGAAAGGGAGAGGTTTCCAAGCTGAGCCATGCTGGCTCAGGAATTCTGGGAGTTGAAGTCCACGAGTTATAAAAGAGCCAAGGTTGCCTACCCCTGATCTAGGACATGCAAGCTTCAAAGGGAGAACCGGCATTTTCAGATGAGCCACTGGCCCAGAATCCAAGTGGGCAGAGAGGTGTCTCTGGAGAGCACAACGATAGACAAGGAAGTCCCACTTGGATCACGAAGCAAGGAGGCAGATGGTAATCGATTTATATGAGGCTTGAAGAAAAAGATCAATAGACAGAAGGAATTACATAGGGTTGGTTCACTCTCATAAATGTTTGCATGCAACAATGTTTACAAAACTGATAAGGGTAAGGAGTGAGTGTGTAAGAGAGAGAGAGGGAGGGGAGAGGGAAGGAGAGGGAGAGAGGGGGAAGGAGGGGGAGGGGAGAGGGAGAGGGGGAAGGAGAGGGAGAGAGAGGGAGGGAGGGAGAGGAGAGAGGGAGGGGAGAGGGAGGGAAGGAGAGGAAGAGGGAGGGAGGGGGGAGGGAGAGAGGGGGAAGGAGAGGGAGAGAAGGGGAAGGAGAGAGGGAGAGAGGGGGGAGAGAGGGAGGGGAGAGGGAGAGAGAGGGAAGGAGGGGGGAGAGAGAGGCATGACCTTGTCTTATTTTGATGAGAAGACCCCCATGGGTCATGCTCCAGTTTAAAAATGATAGAATCAGGCACATTTCCACAAATACGAGGTAAATGACGCTATCAACCGCATTAAAATTCAACAAAGCTAAAAAGCCTTCCAATCACATGAGTTTGTGTCACCCCACCCTACATCTTTACAGACCAAACCCCAGAACCTCCCAAATCAGCAGGTAACCCTGCACCGTTTCCAGCTGGCCTGGAGCAATCTGCTAGCCACCGGACTGGTGTACTTCTCTCCTCAGAATACAACTTTCCTGTTCTCAGCCCTGCCCAGATTCAGAAACAGGAAGAACCAGATGCTAAGTCGGGGCGTTTGGTCCTCCTGCCCAGCCATGTCACCTTTCAGCCTTTGCTAGGGAGTTGCCACAAATCCCACTGGGTCCCTTCGACGTGCAATTTGCAAACCAGGGTTTGGGCCTCCGAAGCGGAGCCGGGGAGACCAGCTTACAGCAAACTTCTTGGGCTGGACTTTGAGCATACCAAGAAGGGCTGAAGAAGAAGGAAGCCCTCGCCCACTGAAACTCCGTTCCTACTCCCCAGTTTGGGAAGGCATTCCCTGGAGAGGGGGGGTGTCTCCCTTGTCGGCTGCAACTTCTTCCCCTTACCTTTCTCCTGCCCTTCGGCCACTCCACTCAAAGCAAAGGGCAGGCAATCAGAGCACACCTGGCTCAGAAGCTCCGCCTCCCAAGGGGGGGGGCGGAGGGAAGGGTTTCTCCTTGGATAAGCGGAGAGCCTCCCTTTGGGCTTTCTACCCTCTCTTTCCCAGTTGCAATGTATGGCTGTGAAAGTTGGACCATAAGAAAGGCTGAACGCCAAAGAATTGAGGCCTTTGAACTATGATGCTAGAGAAGACTCCTGCGAGTCCCCTGGACTGCAAGGAGATCAAACCGGTCAGTCCTAGAAGAGATCAACCCCGACTGCTCTTTAGAAGGCCAGATCCTGAAGTTGAAACTCAAGTACTTTGGCCACTTAATGAGAAGGAAGGACTCACTGGAGAAGGGCCTAATGCTGGGAAAGATGGAGGGCAATAGAAGAAGGGGACGACAGAGAATGAGGTGGCTGGATAGAGTCACTGAAGCAGTAGGTGTGAGCTTGAATGGACTCCAGAAGATGGTAGAGGTCAGGAAGACCTGGAGGAACGTTGTCCATGGGGTCAGGATGAGTCGGACACGACTTCCCAATTAACAACCACCACCCTCTCCTTGCAGGTACGGGGAGGGGCCAGAAGTTTTGCACTGCTTCTCGCCCACCTACACGGTCCAGGATACAAAAAGGTTACTTCTTTGTAATCTTGGCTCTTTATCTCCCCGCATTATCAGACCCTTACTCGGTGCATCAAATACCCAGAACAAAACCTCTGCTCCACCAATTATTCTGTTTGCAAACGGCCTCCCCCCGAAGCTCTCGAAAACAGTTTTTGGGAGATGCATCTTAAAATGCACAGTTGGTGTGTGTGCGTGCGTGCATTTTTTAAGGTGCATCTCCACAAACTGTAGTCACGCCACCTCCTGTTGCAAATCCAAATCCAAATCCAAAATCCACCCGGGAAAACTCACATTGCTGTAACAAGCTGCACCTGACTCACGCTCGCCCGTGGCGGGCCCCGGACTCTCTCCGAAGCGATCACTTTAACGGGATCGCTCCACCCCGCCCTCGGCGAGAAGATCAGAGTGGTCTGAAGGGATTCCCGGTCTGAACTCTTAACCCTCCCGCAAGTCGAAAACCACAGGCGCCCTGGAGCCTCACTTCCGGATTTTAGCAAACTTCGGGAGAAAATCCTAACTAGCGCCAAGTTCCTCGGATCTTGGATCCCAGCTGATCCCTCTCCCGCGGGGGGGGGGGGCTCTCCCTGCAAGATCGAGCTGTATTTTCAGAAAGAGCCCCGTTTTTCGCCGTCTGCTGCTCCGCTTCTTCTTGCCTGCGAGGCTCGTCCCGGTTAAACGCCCCTTTCCGTCCCTTCCCTCGTCCGCTTGCCTTGCGCCTCCGGGCCGCCTGGCGGAGCGGGTTGCAAGGTAACCAGCCCCTTCGAGGGTCGTGTGAACGCTTGTAGGGAAAAGATTTCGTGCCTGAGCTGAGCGGCGCAACGATTTGCCCAGCAGCCTTGAGATCGGGGCAGGATCTTGAGCTCCGCAGCGAGCACAGTGGCGGGGCGCCGGGCTGCCTACTTTAGGGAGCCCAGATGAGTTTTCTGCACGATCTTGCTTGCCATTTAGAGGCGGCCCGGAGTTTTGCAGGGTGGATCTGGCGACAGTTTTTCCCCTTTCGGTGGGGAGTCTGGTAGTATGGACGCACAGCTAGCAGTTCCCGGATGCGCCACCAGAGGGAGCCGCGCCGCCAGATCTGAAAGTGGCGAGGACTAGAGCCTTGCTCACCTGAAGACAGGCTGGTTCCTGCCACGTCGCGCCCTCGGCCTCCACCCTGCCTATTGACACCGGTTGCAGCTGTGCAAAGCCGTCGGGGCGTGCTTTTGAGGCCCAGCCTGCTGCGTAAAACCTGTGGTTTAGGGGCAGCCTTTGGGTCGTGGGAAGCCTGCCAAGGGCGATGCCTGGCAAGCAAAGCTCAAAGAGGGAAGGGTGGCCTTTCCAGGAGAAAAACAAAACAAATGGTCTACTCAGGAACAAAGAGTTTTCTCCCCATCCCAGCACTTTGGGAGGCAAAAGGAGTGACTACATCGTGGAACAATGTCTATGGAGATTCTGTGTCATCCAGGTCATAGTTATCCCAAAGATGCTTTTTTTCACGAGGCAACTGGACTGTCTGGTTTTTCTTTGAAGACGTTTGGCTTCTCATCCAAGAAGCTTAAGAGAGCTGAAGAAGCTTCTTGGATGAGAAGCGAAACGAAACGTCTTCAAAGAAAAACAAGAAAAGTCCAATTGCCTCATGAAAAAAAGCGTCTTTGGGATAATTGTGGAACAATGCAGTGGTGGAGTTCAGCTGGTTCGCACCACTTCGGCACAACCGGTAGCTAATTTTTTGTTGCCCAGGCCCAGAACAGACTTCCGGAAGCAGCATCCACACAAAGAAACGGTTGTTCACATATTTGAATCCCTTCACCGGAACTGTAAGGGCCCACCCCACTTTGCATCTTAAGAAGACAGAACTCTTGGAATAATTCTTCCAACAGGCATCCTTTCTTAAGAGAAAATGGTTGCAGGCGTTCTAGACAGGACTTGGGGTCCAAGCTCTCCCATTCAAGGTTTTAAGGGGTTCCCCAGTAGTCCCACCCAATCACCCCCCTCTTCCAGCGACAATTTCAGGCATTACAATCCCACCCCCTTTTCCTTTCTGCCAGCTGGATGGAGACTTCAAAGAAAACTACATGAAAGGTAACAGCTCCATTCTTATGGTTAGCTCTTTTGGCAATACACACAATCAGCTCCTTTGAAGTGTACCGAAGGAAGTGAGGGCCATAAAGCCCCTTTGTTCACCCCCTTCCCTTCATCGTATGGCAGAATCCATAGAAGGCAGAAATGGGGTTTTTTATAATTGAGAACTAGAGATGAAATATAATTGGATTCTGACAGGAACAATGCGCTGAAAAACATTCAACATCCAGATTCTGGAAAATTTTGCAATTGCCCCACCTCTAACCAAAAACCATTGCAACTTTTATTTGTATTTTAAACACACACCCTTTTTTGTGTTTGTGTGGGTGAGGGTTTGTCTTCCACAAAATGTGACAAGAAAAAAGGAGCTGTTTTGTTGAGCCGCAACCTTGGGACACGGAGCCAGGATGCTCTTAAGGTACTTGGAGATTTGGAAATGGAACATGAGTTGTACCTTCCATATTTGCATGTATAGCGTAGTTCTGATGAAGGAGGTTCTGGATTGGTCATTAAGGACTGACCTAACTTACAACTTACGATGTAGTTTTATAATACAAGTAGTCCTCGACTTACAACAGTCCATTTAGTGGCTGAAGTTACAACAGCACTGAAAAAAGCGACTTAGACTTACGACTTTCTCACAAAACCAGTGCAGCACCCCCACGGTCACGTGATCAAAATTCAGATGCTTGGCAACTGACTCACATTTATGATGGTTGCAGTGTCCAGGGGTCATGGGATCACCTTTCATAACCTGACAAGCAAAGTCAGTAGGGAAACCAGATTCACTTAATAACCATGTTACTAACTGAACCACTCCAGCAATTCCCTTAACGAGGGTAGCGAGAAAGTTCGTAAAGTGGGGCAAAACTCTGGCTTGAGCAGGGGTTGGACTAGAAGACCTCCAAGGTCCCTTCCAATTCTATTATTCTATGCATCAAATAATAACTAAAAGTAATTTGTACCCCAGTCAAGCCACAATTCATCTGCATTATCCTTGCCAATTTGAAGACTTAACAAGATTGACATTTTTTGACATACTTCTAGGGCACGGGTCAGCAACCCACGGCTCCGGAGCCACATGGGGCTCTTTGAGCCTTCTCCTGTGGCTCCCAGCCTCCTCCGTCATTTGCAGAGAGGGGAGGCACTTGCGCTTCCCTTCTC
The DNA here is from genome assembly GCF_016545835.1 of Crotalus tigris. Taxonomy (NCBI): domain Eukaryota; kingdom Metazoa; phylum Chordata; class Lepidosauria; order Squamata; family Viperidae; genus Crotalus; species Crotalus tigris. Next base: position 6,083,659 of record NW_024096552.1, on the reverse strand, counting down.
TCTCTGTGTGTGTGTATGTGTGTGCGTGTGTAAAAAAGAGAGTGGCCTCATGCTGTTCTCCGACAAGCTGACAAGCTTATTGAGCGGGGCTCCTGCTTTTGCTGTGTCTCCACAGGAAGCAGCAGAAATCAGCTCTCTCTCTCTCACACACACACATACACACACACACTCACACCGAGTGGAAGAAGAGGACTGGCAGACCAAGGGCAGGAGAGAGCCAGCCCAATAAGAATGTCTGTCAGCTTGTTGGAGAACAGCGTCAGGCCAGATGAGTAGAAGATTGGAGAGAGGGGGAGAGGGGGGGAGGAAGAGAAAGAGGGAGAGAGAGAGGGAGAGAAATAGACAGCAGCCTTTATTTCTTTTTAATTAAACTCTTCAATCAAGCCCCCCCCTCTGACACGCACGCATGCACCTACAAGTTTTGCAGCTTCCAGTGTTTTCTGTGGGAAATAGGTCCAAGTGGCTCTTTGAGTGTTTAAGGCTGCCGACCCGTTCTAGGGTAAGTGCCCAGACTAACAGTAACCAAGCATTTTGACACATGCAGTACAGAGTGAATGTGGAGATTTATTTACTTCCCACCTTTATTATTTTTATAAATAACCCACGGTGGAAAACATATATAAATACACTTTATTCCTTCTATTTTCCCCACAACAACCCTGTGAGGTGGGTTGGGCTGAGAGAGAGCGACTGGCCCAAGGTCACCCAGCCGGCTTTCGTGGCTAAGGCAGCACTAGAACTCAGGGCCTCCTAGTTTCTAGCGTGGTGCCTTAACCACTAAACCAACCTGGCTCTCTGTACATTTTTGTAGGTATGTATGAAGGAACGGCCTTGGGAAGAAAATGGATTGGGATGAATTGCTTGTTTTCTGGGCTACCTGTAGCAAATTAGCAGGTATATCTGAACACCCAACTTTTTTTGCTGGAATCAACAAAATGAGGAACACTTCTTCAGATATCCTGCCTCACCCAAACAGTTTGAGATAATTGCCCACCCTTGTATGGAGAGATGTTGAACAATGCTTTGTTCCAGCATTCAAAGCAAAAAAAAAAAAAAAAAAAAAAAAAAATGGGGCTGATACTTGCGAGTTTCTTGTTTGATTGCCAGAGTTTTCTCTCAAAAGCTTTTTCCCCCCTGAAAACCTGATCCCAGCTTGCTAGAGTGCATCAAAAAGTCACAAGTGCTTCTGGTTCCATAGACTGACACATCTCTAATCCTCCTGTGTCAAGTTTGTGGACTGCTTTGTTTACTGGGAGGCAACTCAATTGTGTCACTTTCTCTTAAGCAAGCAAAATAGAGAATTCGGGGATACCCAAAGCCAAAAGTGTGTGGACAGAAACTCTAGTAGCTCACAGTTAAGCCACAAACCAGAGTTCACAAACCGTAATGACTGGTCCTTATGAAGGATAGAAGGCAGCTGGAAATATGTGAAAGGGGGTTTCAGAGGAGAAACTACAAACCCAACCTTTTCAAGTAACAGGATTATATCACTTTAAACTACAGATATGTGTGTGTCACATTCTGTATTGCCTCCCCTAAAGCAAAGTTCCCCAATCTTTCTGGGAGGGGGGGAAGCCTGGTGGGGGAGGAGGGGGGGGAAGAGGGGATGGTTTTGTGGGAGGGACAGGTCTATATGCACGTGCATGCACGTGCACAAGCACCCATTACTCACGTGAGTGGGGCCCCAAGCACCCACGATGCTCGTGCGCGTGGGGCCATGAGCGCCTGCAACACTCGCGTGAGTGGGGCCATGAGCACCTGGACACTCACAACGCCCGGTTACAAATAGGCCATGGACCAGTAGTGGGCCATGGCGCACAGGTTGCAAACCCCTCCCCTAAAGAACTGTCTTCATTGTAAGAAGGTTGCCGACTCCATTTGCAAGGACTTTCTACATGAAGTACACAGCTGTAAGCTTCCAGATGCTGCTAAACCAGCAGTAGCCCAGCCAGCCTCCTCCAGAATCTGGGACTTTAGTTCAGAAACATCTGGAAGGCAAAAGATACTTTACACATCTCGTGTCTAATGATAAGCATCCTCTTGAAGTCTCAGCTTAAATTTAACTCATTCCCCCCCCCAACTTCATACCTGATCTAATGTTAAAAGTTAAACCTGAGTCCATGTAAACATCCTATTGTAACTTGGTAAAAAATGTAAGGGTTTAATACTGTTTGCACACAAAGCTCTGAGGCTCCTGCTCTAGAAACAGGGAGAAAGGTCACCTTATTAGACATTCTGGTCTTTTAAAAATGGCTAGTCACTCTTAAATACACATTTTTTTAAAAAATAAAGCGAGATCATGAACGTTTTTGTCTAAATTGGCTTTCCGTTGGCCATCCTGAGGTTGTGCTTCTAAGGAGAGAGGAAATATACACTGATGCATTCTGCCCTCCAAAGTCAATTGATAATTTATAATATTGATTTTGATGCAGAACTGGAGGCAGGGATCCTTAAACTATTTCCAGCTTGATTCTGTAAAGAAACGGGGGAAAAAATACGCTTTCCAACTGGAACTCTGAGCTATTCAGTTTTCTGTCATTCCACTGACGTTTTCTTTAGGGCCGTGGAACTGGAATCTGGATCAAAGTTTACACATTTACTTGTCTTTCCCCTCCGGTGAAAGTCAAAGCAATAATTGGAGCACAAAACTCAAATTAACTGAGGGAATAAATGGTAAGATTTTTTTTCCTGAATTCATTCTCACAAAAGTTGGGCTGGTCTCTTTTAAGCAGAGTCCTGGATAGCTGTTGCATTATTATAATATGAAAAATATATGCAAATAAAAAACATTTCCAAACGGGATAAAATGACACTAAACACCAGAGTTGAAACCTGGAAGTTCCCACAGTTAATTACGTTTCTTGGTGCTAGGAAATAGGACTTTGGGGTATATTTGATTACAGTGTAACCGCAACCCTTTTACGTTCTTCTTGTCTTCTTTTTTTGCTTGTTTGTTTGTTTTGTCTTGTAGCTTAGCCGCAACAAAGGACTAAAGATCCAGTTCATTTGAGGCCTTCCAGGCAGCATCTTAAGAGCACCCAAATTTGCTACTAGCTTCCACCAAAGAGCCTTGCAGGGAAAAAGTTCCTTCTGCTGTGAAAAAAAAAAAAAATCCTAGAAAAGTTACAGGCAGATGACATTTTTTCATTGTGAGAGGAGAAATGCCAAGTTGAGGTCAGAGAACGCAGCTCGAGTTTTTGGACACAGTCTCTCTTCCTTTTCCTTTTCCCAGGCTTGGCCAGCTACGTCAGCCATTTGGCAATGCAGGCATCATACACAGTGCGGTTGGCGTGCCAGTTCGTGTGAGAAACATTGGCCATTTTGCAGAAAACAATGTCACCACGCGCATGCAGAGTCTTCAAGCCAAACGTGTCAAGGAGGTAGACCTGAGAAAAGACCAACAAAACCCCAAAGTTTAACTGGGGGGGGGGAACCTTCAAAGCTATCCAGCAGCACCAAGGCACACATCAGGAGTGTTGCAAGGCCAATATACCAGTGTTTTTCAACCTTAGCAACTTTAGGATGTGTGGACTTCAACTCCCAGAATTCCCTAGCTGGCTTCTTGCCTGGGGAATTCTGGGAGTTGTAGTCCACCCAGTTTAAGTATGCTGAGGTTGAGAAACTTACTGGTTCAGAGAAGTGTTTCTCAACCTCAGCAACTTTTTAAGACTCTCCGAATTTCCCAGCCAGCAATCCCCCGGTTTTACCGTAATTAGGACTTGCCTCTGTCCCTTCTGGCACTCTTAAGTGACAAAACGGGAAACAGCCACTTCAATTCTCTGCCCCACATTGCAAAATAACTGCGTCAGCTTTGCTCCAAACCAGGGGTGTCAAACTCAATTTCACTGAGGGCTGCATTAGCATTGCGGTTGCCCTGGGGAGGACGGGTGGGTGTGGCCAGAGTGGGTGCATCCTACTGGGTGGGCATGGATGGAGTAGATGTGGCCTACTGGGTGGGCATGGCCAGTTCTACATCATTCGCGTCAAGGGTGCTTGTGGGGGCCTGGGCAGGAGTGGGACAAATCTGAGAGTCTCTGGCAGAAGGGGGAGGGACCGGGGCAAGTGCCAAGGCATGGTCCACCGGGGCAAATGCCAAGATGGCCACCACAAAATTGTACATTGGCTCCCGGCTGGCCTGGGCCAGGGCCAAGGCAGTGGGGGCCGTTCCCTCACTTTTTCCAAGATGGCTTCGTGGGCCACATGAAACCACTTGGCGGGCCGCATCCGGCCCCTGGGCCTTGTGTTTGACATGTCTGCTGTAAACTATGTCAGGACAGACAACCTATTACTTCATCCAACAAATGGACAATTCATTTGTCCTGTCTCAGAAGGTTCGCAAATTCACCCTTTGTTATTTTCCTCAGCTTCGCTTCCTGGCTCTACTGCTTTCAGTCTTCTTTAAATCTGGATTGCAACTACTTCTGGAGGCGCATCTTTCGTTTGGTAGTAGACCTGCTGGAGATGTCTATGCCTGTGCTCCCAATGCATCCACCATCCAATAAATCCTGCTTTCCCCTATTTTAATTAGCAAAACCCTGGCATTTAAGCTAAAAAAAGCTCCTGGAGAATAAAGTCAGAGTATATCTGACTTTATTCTTCAGGAGCTTTTTTTAGCTTAAATGTAATCCTCAACTTACAACAATTTCTTTAGTGACCATTTGAAATTACAATGGCACTGAAAAAAAGTGACTTATGACCATTTTTTACACTTACGACTGTTGTAGCATCCTCCTGGTCACATGTTCAAAATTCAGATGCTTGGCAACTGACTCATATTAATGTAGTGTCCAGGGGTCGTGTGATTACCTTCTGCAACCTCCTGACAAGCCAAATCAATGGGGAAGCCAGATTCACTTAAACAAACTGTGTCACTAAATAACTGGAGAGATTCACTTAACAACCATGAAAAAAAAGATTGTAAAATGGGGGCAAAACTCACTCAGCAACCAAAAAAAAATGGGCCCAGTTGTGGTTGTACGTCGAGGACTATCTGCATAACACTTGTTCTCAAATCACAAAGAGTCAACAAATCACAACATTTAACAATCCACATCTAGTGGATTATTTCTGTTTTGTTTCCTACATGTACCAAATATTTCTAGTTTCTTTCAAGTTTTAAAAACGGAAGACTCCTAGGCCATGTAAATCTGAGATGAACTAACATGGTGAGGTTGGTGTAGTAAGTAGTTAAGGCATAGGACTGGCCTCAGAGATATTTAAAGTCTTGAGTTTCCCTTTGTTACAGAACACAATGGGTGATCTTGGGACAATGTTCGGTTCTCAACCCAACCAATCTCAGAGAATTGTTGTGAGGACAACATTATGGGTAAGGCCTCTATATAAACTGATTTAACCTATTTATTTAACTCTGAAATATAAGCAAACATAAACTTCTTTAGTTTTGTTGTAGATCACCCAGAGCAGGAGCAGGCAACCTTGGCTCTGTTATGACTCGTGGACTTCAACTCCCAGAATTCCTGAGCCAGCATGGCTCAGCTTGGAAACCTCTCCCTTCCCCCTCAGCCTGGCTGGAATTCTGGAAGTTGAAGTCCACGAGTCATAAAAGAACCAAGGTTGCCTACCCCTGACCTAGAGTCACATGCTTGTGAGATGGGCAGTTATGTAAATTAGATAAACAAATAAAAACAGTCATTGCCAATCCTGTCTCAGAAGGTCTGCAGTTCGCACTTTCATAATGTAACGGATTGTAAAAATAACCCTGAGGAAAAGTCGCAGCTGAGGTAACAGTCAGATAAGAGAAATCAGAGGCCGAATCAGAAATGTAGTTTGAGAAAACTTCTCAGACTGGATTCTCCCCAGTTCTTTTTAGGAGAAAAGCAGTGGGGGGGAGGGAATACATTCAGAGTTGCAAGACTCTTATTATTGTAACCATATAATAAAAATACAGGTAGTCTTCGGCTTACAACAGTTCGTTTAATGACCATTCAAAGTTACAATGGCACTGACAAATGTGACTTACGACCATTTTTCATAATTAGGACCTTTGTAGCATCCCCCATAGTCACGTAATCAAAATTCAGATGCTTGGCAACTGGCTCACATTTATGATCTTTGCTGTGTCCCAAGGTCACATTATCCCGTTTTGTGACCTTCTGACAAAGCAAAGTTAACGGGGAAACCAGATTCCCTTAATAAGTTAATACTAACTTATCAACTGCAGGGATTCACTTAGCAACTGTGGCAAGAAAAGCCATAAAATGGGGCAAAACTCACTTAACAAATGTCTTCCTTAACAACAGAAATTTTGGGCTCAGTTGTGGTCCTAAGTCGAGGACCACCTATACTTTTAATATTCATAACTTTGGTGTTCAAGTCTGGTCTCTATCAACAGCTGAGGGGTGAGAAGATTCACCGTGAACTGATTCTCCATTCATCCTTGCTGATTCATTTTTGACGGTACGTGATGGGTCAATCTCTCTTGGTGCATCCATTTATATAGACTAATCGGAAAAGGCTTGCAAGGTGTGTGAGTTTTCAAGGCAGAGGTGTTACTTAGACATCCCCAAAAGTGCGTTTTCCAAAAGGCCACTGAACTTTCTTGGTTTTTTGTTTTTTGTTTTTGAAAATGTTTTGCTTACGAGAAAGTTCTTGAATGAGAAGCAAAAAAAAAAATTGAAGAAAAAAAACAAACAAGAAAGTCCAGTTGCCTTTTTGAAAAAGCACCTTTGGGACAAACATGACCTGGGTGGTTGAGAATCTAGCTAGACAAGCTGGTTTTGTTGGGTGCCTGTTTAAAGGGCTAGGTGTGTGAGAACTTTTACAATCTGCAGGACAGCCCACATGGATGGAATCCCTCCTCTCAGGAGCTTGTTTCTGACACGGGCGTGAAAGACTATATCAGTGGTGGTGAACCTATGGCACAGGTGCCAGAGGTGGCACTCGGAGCCCTCTCTGTGGGCACACATGCCGTTGCCCCAGCCTTGCCTCCCCCCGCGACCCCCTTCTCTCCAGCAGCCCCCCTGAAGGAGAGTTGCCCCTGAGCATGGCCCATCCAGAGAAGCGCAGCCAAGAACATGGCAGCCAGACAGCATAGACCAGACTCTGCCCACACACCCCATTGTGCACAGCTGATGCTTCAGGGTGCGGGCAGAGGGCGTGACCACCATAGCGCTGCTGGACTGCTTGGGCGATCTGCGGCAGGCCCTGGAGGTGGTGAGTGGCTCTGCGGGCAGGCGGGGCAGGGGATGGGAGGGCGGAGCGGGGGCAGACGGTGGAGTAGGTGCGGGGCCAGTTTTTGGGCACTTGGTCTCTAAAAGGTTCGCCACCACTGGACTATATCATACCCAAATTATGCAGAGTGGCCTTCAAAATTAAGAATAGCCCCACGTTTTTTGTTTTTAGAAAGAACTAAGACATCTCTTTACACTGATCTTTTGAGTTACTTTTAGTCTTTTACTGTGACCTTAATGTTTCATGGGACTGATAGCCTTTAAACCATTATAGAGGCTTTGTTTTTAATTGTTGAAACATTTGTAAAAAGGTCTTTCTGATAAGCGGTTTTGGATAATGAGGGAAAAATTTGGGGATGCACGACACTGAAGGGAGGTGTGATGGCAAAAAGGTTTGGAACCACCACAATAAACCGAAACATATTCTTCCTGCCACATTTTTTTCACCTCACATTGTTAGTTTGTCCTTACTCACCGGCTGAGATGTCATTTCCCTCACCGTCTCATTAACATCATAGAAGGCAAACATGCTATAAAAGAAACAGAACAATCCTTGTAGATTTATACAATGTATCTAATAAATCTGGAAGACCCCCTCACACCTTTTTCTTTTTAAATATTTTAATTCCTTCTTACTATTTTTATAACCGATGTAGAATTTTACGTGTATATGCATATATCTAAAATGGTTTTGAAGATACGAGTTTCAGGTATATTCATATTCAAAAACTAAAACACAACAAATTTATTAAAAACTTAGCTTTCGTCAGCGTCTGCTAAAACTAGAACTCTGACGATGTTAGCAGACGCTGACGAAAGCTAAGTTTTTAATAAATTTTTAGTCTCAGTGATCTGTGTTTTAGTTTTTGAATATGCATATATGTACCTATACTGGTCAAAGACCATAACAATAATAATACCTCCTTACAAGAGATACAGATGATACATGTATACAGAGTGAAAAAATAAAGTTAAAGAGAACAAAGGATGGTTCAGAGGAAGAAATAGAAAAAAATGCAGAGAATCGGAAATAAAAAGTTGTTTTAGAAGTGGATGAAGAGGAATGAAAAACTCTCTCTCCAAGGGAAGAGTGAATAAATTTAAAGGGAAAATAGATGGAATGATTTGGGATAAAACTCAGCAAGTTGGAAAGAAAAAAAATTAAACATTTGCACGGGAAGTGATGATAAGGCACAATAGTGATTTTGAAGAGGGAAACCGAAACAAACATACAGGTGGTCCTCGACTTACAGATGTTTGTTTAGTGACTGTTCACAGTTACAACAGCACTGAGAAAAATGACCTAGGACCAGCCCTTTGCAGCATCCCCATAGTCAAGTGATCAAAATTCAGATGCTTGGCAACCAGCGATGTATTTGCCATGGCTGCAGGGAGTCCTGAGGTCATGTGGTTGCCATGAGTGGCCTTCCCAGCTGGCATCTGACAAGCAAAGTCAGTGGGAGAAGCCAGATTCACTTATCAAATGCACAATCCATTTTAACAACCGCAGTGATAAGGAACGGTTGCTGGAATTGGCTATGTGTTGCCTAATGAAGAGAAGGACGAGGGGGGACATGATAGCAGTGTTCCAATATCTCAGGGGCTGCCACAGAGAAGAGGGAGTCAAGCTATTTTCCAAAGTGCCTGAAGGCAGGACAAGAAGCAACGGGTGGAAACTAATCAAGGAGAGCAGCGACCTAGAACTAAGGAGAAACTTCCTGACAGTTAGAACAATTAACCAGTGGAACAACCTGCCTCATGCAGCGGTGAATGCTCCAACACTGGAAGTTTTTAAGAAGAGACTGGACAGCCATTTGTCCGAAATGGTATAGGGTTTCCTGCCTGAGCAGGGGGTTGGACTAGATGATCTCCAAGGTCCCTTTCAACTTCATCATCATCATCATCATCATCATCATCATCATTATTTAACATCCGTGCCAAAAAAAAAGCTTGTAAAATTGGGGATGGCTCACTTAAAAACCACCTTGCTAAGCAACAGAAAATTTTGACCAATTGTGGTCATAAGTCGAGGACCAATTGTAAATGTTATCTCCAACAAAGAATTACGACCCCGGGACACTGCAACTAATGTACATACATGCCAGTTGTCAGGTGTCTGAATTTTGATCACCTGACTGTGCAGTGAATGTTAAATCATATGATGCCCTGAAGAGGGTGAATCTAAAAAGTAATCCACCGAAGAACAAAATAATAATGCTTAGTGAAAATGGATTGCATGATTATAGATTAGAGATGCAGTGTTTGAAAACAAACAGCAAAGACAGTTGATAGTGTGTTAAACAGAACAGATGTTAATATCTAATACAGATGCTAATATCTGTCCTTAATATCTAATATCTATCAAGGTGGGTGCTGCAGCCATCTTAATTCACAACATGTAAGATTCACTATAAGATCTTATTGTGAATCTTATATGTTGTGAAATAAGATGGCTGCAGCAGCCATCTTGGGGCCCTTTTGCTTTGATCTACAAGCGTAAAGGATCCTTTACTGACAATGGTCTTATCTGATCAAATTCCCTAACTGGCAATTGGAGGCAATAGTTCAAGTTTTGGAAATGGTCAATTACGGTAACTAGTAGATGTTAAGTTCTACTAGTCTTCTATTTCTCATTTCCCTGCAAGCTGTAATTGCAGGGAAATGAGAAATAGAAGACTAGTAGAACTTAACATCTACTAGCTACCGTAATTCACCATTTCCAAAACTTGAACTATTGCTGTAATTGACAAAAGCTGTAATTGACAAAAGCACCATAAAGTTCTTTTCTGCCAACTAAACCATTTCAGACAGGTGGCTGTCCAGTCTCTTCTTTAAAAAACCTCCACTGATGGAGCATCCATGATTTCTGAAGGCAAGCCATTACACTGGTTAATTCTTCTAACTGTCAAAAAATTTCTCCTTATTTCTAGGTTGGTTCTCTTCTTGATTAGTTTCCATCCATTGCTTCTTGTTCTGCCTTCAGGTGCTTTGAAGAATAGGGTGACTCCCTCTTCTTTGTGGCAGCCCATTAGATCAGGGGTCCCCAAACCCCGGTCCTTGGACCAGTATCGGGCCGCAGCATACCAGCAACTGGTCCGCACAAACAAGGAAAGCCTCATCCGTGGGATGCAGGCAGCACACAAAACCGCGCACCCTCCAACCCGCGGAAAAACCTCTCTCCACGGAACCGGTCCCTGGTGCCCAAAAGGTTGGGGACCACTGCCTTAGATGTTGGAACACTGCTATCATGTCACCCCTACTCCTTCTTTTAATTGGACTAGACATACCCAGTTCCTGCAACACTTCTTCATATATTTTACCCTCCAGCCCTCTAATCATCCTTGCTGCTCTTCTCTGCACTTCTACATGGAAAATTGAGGGCTTTCCATGTAAGCAAGAGAATAGCTCTGCAGATTGCTGCAGAAAATCAAAAACAGGAGTGGTGTGGAAGAGGTAGGGCAGTGATGGCGAACTTTTTAGAGACTGAGTGCCCAAAAACTGGCACTGCCGACGTTCCACTACCTGCCCTGCCCCCACCCTGCCTGCCCGCAGGGCCACTCACCGCCTCCAGGGCCCGCCACAGATCGCCCAGGCAGCCCAGTAGCACCATGGCAGCAACGCCCTCTGCCCGCGCCCCACAGCATCAACTGCGTGCAATGGGGCGTGAGGGCAGAGTCTTGTCTATGCTGCCTGGCTGCCATGTCCTTGGCTGTGCTGCTCCACGTGGGCCACGCTCAGGGGCAACTCTCCTTCAGGGGGGCTGCTGGTGAGGAGGGGGTCATGGGGGGAGGCAAGGCTGGGGCAACAGCACATGTGCCCACAGAGAGGGCTCCGAGTGCCGCCTCTGGCACGCGTGCCATAGGTTCGCCACCACTGAGGTAGGGTATATGTTTGTCCCTTCCCACCTGCCAGATACTGGAAAGCGTGATTAGATTCAGCCAGAATGATCAGTGCAAGCTCTCTCTCTCTCTCTCTGGCTCCAATCGATTATTAAGGAACCAAGTTAAGCAGCTCAAGTCTGCACCAATTCCAATATTCTCGTGGTTGCAAGTGGTGCTAAACAGTTTCTCCTTGCTAAGTGGTGATCAGCACTCAGCTCCTCTCAGTTCAGAACAGAATATCTTTCTTGCCATGTCCGAAAGCTCACCTGGATTCCCAGGGCATGATGACCCCGTCGTCTGGGCCGCCGATCAGAATCAGCTTGCGGATGCGCAAAAGGTTTCTCTTCCATGCTACGAGAGGAGCAGAATTTGAGAAACTTGGTTGCCTTTCCAGTTTCTCCTCTTCCCCTTTTGTTCCCTTTCCCTCTTCCTGCCTCCTCAGCAGTCAACAAACCTTTCCCTGCGCCCTTATTCTTAAGTTTACGGAGACCTTGCAGTGTTTCCTCCTGCTTTTATAAAAGACATAAGCAATAAAACAGGTTCTACTAGAGACTAGACAGTCACTTGTCTGAGATGGTATAGGGCAATGATGGTGAACCTTTTAGAGACTGATTGCCCAAACCGCAACCCAAAACCCTCTTATGCATCATCGAGTGCCGGCTGGGTGTGGCCCATTGGCTGGGTGTGGCCCATTGGCTGGGTGTGGCCAATTGGATGGGCTGGCTACGGTGGTAACAGCAGACTGGGTGGGACTAAAAAGTTCAATCAATCAATTTCGACTTTGTGAGATCTTTTTTTTTCCCGCGAGAAGTTGAAATTGACTGATTGATTGAACCTTTTTTTTTTTTTGCACATGGCGGCGGAGGCCCAAAGTGAAAAGATTTTATAAAACTCAGCTGAAGGCCTAGGACTGGAGCAACGGCGCACGTGCCCACAGAGAGGGCTCTGAGTGCCACCTCTGGCACCCGTGCCATAGGTTCGCCACCACTGGTATAGGTTCCCCTGCTCCAAGGGGGAGACCTCCAAGGTCCCTTCCAATTCTATTCTATTCTATTCTATTCTATTCTATTCTATTCTATTCTATTCTATTCTATTCTATTCTATTCTATTCTACTTTCTATTCTATTCTACTCATTTCACCTTCCACTCTTTGGCATTTTCGATGTCTAGTTGGGACTGGGTTTTCCCAAAGTGTTCTGGGAATCGTAGTTCCCACATTTCTGGAAACTCTGAGGTTAGGGGAAGAGTATTTTAAGCCTTTAAGTGGGGAAATTGTGAGTTGTTTGTAGCCACCAGAGTGGATAGGGCTAAGATATTTTTATTACTCCTCTAGGTGACAGAATATAACTCTTCACAGATTTGACGACACTCACGGAAGACATTATCTCTCTTAAAAAGCAGGCATAAAATACAGGTAGTCCTCTACTTACAACCATTCATTTAGTGATCGTTCAAAGTTACAATGTCATTGAAAGAATGACTTATCACTGTTTTTCACACCTATGACCATCGCAGCATCTCCATGGTCACGTGATCAAAATTTGGATGCTTGGCAATTGGTTCTTTTTTTATGATGGTTGCAATATCCCAGGGTCATGTGATCCCCTTTTGCTATCTTCTGACAAACAAAATCAGTGAGGGAAGCCAGATTCACTTAACAACCGTATTAATAACTTGTTAACTGCAGTGATTCACTTAATAACTGTAGCAAGAAAGGTCATGTAACAAAATTCATTGAACAACTGTCATGCAACACAAATTTTGGGCTCAACTGTGCTTGTATGTCAAGGACTACCTATATGTTTGGGGGGGGGGACTTAAGTAGAAAAGGCACCTATTTTATCTTAAAAATTACTAAAAAAAATGAGCCTGAGTATTTCAGATTTACCTATTCCAATGACATCATAGTTTCACTGGCCACACACCTCACATGGCCCCAGGTAGAGAGTTAGTTCCAGGCCAAAAATAGATTTTCCTGCTCTACTTGTAGATAGATGAAACAACTATTTATCCTCCAGGAAATTTCTAGTAAAGTTGTCATGTCTAATGCATTTAATTATCTCCTTTTCCCCTTCTGCTTTTGCTCCTTTTTAATATTTGTGATCTGGCAATTATCTTTATGAATTAATGTGTAGTTTAGACTACTGTTTCCCAACCTTGGCCAACTTTAAGAGGTGTGGACTTTGACTCCGAAAATTCCCCAGCCACTGAGAAATTCTGGGAGTTGACATTCTTCTGGGGAATTCTGGGAGTCCAAGTCCACACATTGCCAAGATTAGAAAATGCTGGTTTAGGTAGTTAGCAGAAATGATGCAGAAAAATAACATCAGGCCGTGTCATATTAAAAGCTATCCCCGATTTTGAATGGCATTTCATGATTATCCCAAAGCCTGAAAGGTCAGGAAATTTGACAAGCTTGAACTTTAAAGCCCCCAGGCGGATCTGGCTTGGCCAAGCCTTCATGAAAGGCTCCGGCAGGAAAAAAAAACGAGCAATGATTTTTCCAGTCACCTTGTATTCTCCATATTAGGAAATGTTTCACTTGCAAATGAAATCATGTGTACGTACTCCTGCTTCTAAACTTTTGCTGGAGGCACAGAGCCAGCTCTAACTGTAAGGCAGAGTTTGGATAGGCTCCTAAAAATAATCCCTTTTGGCAGGAATTCATTGAAGATTTGATTTGCTCTGCAGGTTTGAACAGAGAATCGTAGAGTTGGAGAGAGCTATTGAGAATCCAACTCTTCTTGGTGCAGGAACTGAATTAAAGCATCCTGGACTGATAGCTGCCTAGCCAGTACAGGTAATCTCTGAGATCAATAGAGCCTGGAATTTTGGTCATAAGTCCTTGGGATCATAAACTGAGATACCGCATGAGCGGACTTTATTTTACGATAATTTTTACGATGGTCGTAAAGTGAGTCACAACCATTGTAAAGTGAGTCATGTGGTGGTTAAGCAAATCTATTCTTTTTTTTTTTTTGCCAGAAAAGAGTCACTCTGAGAGTGAGAAGAGTGGTACCTAAATTTAATAAATAAATTTAAAAAGTAGCAAATTGCAGTCATGTGTCCACGGGACGCCACAGCCAGTCATAAATGTGAGCTGGTTGCAAGTGCTAGTGTGATCACATGACCATGGGGGAGAGAAGGAGCAGCAGTCATAACTTCAACAACGGGTTATAAGTAGCTTTTTGAACATGTCTGTCATAACTTCAAGTGGTTGTTAAATGACCGGTCGTAAGTCAAGGACTACCTGTATAGCAATAACGATAGCACTTAAGACTTATATACTGCTTCATAGTGCTTTACAGCCCTCTCTAAGCGGTTTACAGAATCAGCAACAATCCTCATTTTACCGACCTCAGATGGACGGAAGGCTGAGTCAACTTTGAACTGTTCAGAATCGAACTCCTGAGAGTAAGCAGTGAGTTAGCCTGCATAACTGCATTCTAACCACTGTGCCACCATGGCTCTTAGCCCAGTGGTAGCGAACCTATGCCACGCGTGCCAGAGGCGGCATTCCGAGCCCTCTCTGTGGGCACACGTGCCGTGCCCTGGAGATGGTGAGGGACTGGCCCCCACCACCCTGGCCTCACCCATCTAGTCTGTCACGACCACCGCGGCCACGCTCACCTGGCACCCAATGATAAATAAGTGGGTTTTGGGTTACAATTTGGGCACTAGGTCTCTAAAAGATTCGCCATCACTGTCTTAGCCTATCTCGTTTGGCTCCAACTCAGAAATGAAGTCTCTGCAGCCTTGCATACATTGATGAACTAAAACTCCCAGCATCCTTCATCATAAGTCTTACTAGCAGAATCTTGTGGGAGTTGTACTTTAGGAAGGCTCAAAATGCCCTTTTTTTCCATCCAAATTGGATCATTGTTTCAAGGTGGCTTCAGCTGTAGTTTTCTCTCCCAGGAAGAACACCGATTCATGGTTTAGGAGCAAATTCTCGGTTGGTCCAAGTATTAAGGCAGCTAAGACAGGTAGTCATCAACTTACAACAATTTGTTTAGTGACCATTTGAAATTACAACAGTGACTATGACTGTTTTTCACACATGACTTGTTGCAGCATCTCCATGGTCATGTGATCAAAATTCAAACGCTTGACAACCTGCTCATATTTATGACAGTTGCAGTTTCCTGGGGTCATGTGATCACCTTTTACGACTTTCTGACAAGCCAAGTCAATGGGGAAGCCAGAGTCACTTTGCAATTGTATTACCAACACAACGGTTGCAGTGATTCACTTAACAACAGTGGCAAGAAAGGTCAAAAATTGGGGCAAAATTCACTTAATAACTATCTTGCTTAATATCGGAACTTTTGAGCTCAACTGTGGTTGTAAGTCAAGGACTACCTGTATTTTGAATTAATCACAAAGCAGGAATATGTGGTGCTTGCTACCCTACCACTCTCCCTTCTGTATTGGGATTGAAGGATGTCAAAACGCATTTACCACTTGCATTGGGGTGAAGTCTCTCATCATTCAACACGGCCAAGAAATTGCTATTGTTGAGGTAAAGATCTCTGTGGTGTGGGTCTGAAAATGCAAAAGATGGGAAGGGGGAGAGAGAGAAAAGTTGAGAGTCACTTTGTTTTGTTTCTGTATCCAATAGGATATGTTAATTAACTCACTAAATCAACTTCAAGGTTCAGGGCAACGTATGAGCCCACCCTACATCTCTCTTTCCTCTAGATTTAAGATACGAAACTAGATCTTAACCAATTTTTAATACCAGAAATGAGCAATTAAAAAGTGCTAATTTAACATTTTTGGCATAGACAATACTATTTTGGCTGTGTAAGCAATGCCTCATACAGCCTCCACACTGGGAACCAGAAAATGTGGATAAATATTGGCCTATTAAGGAATTACGTTGACGCACAGGCCAAATGAAACATCCCATTAAGACATTATTTAGCTTTAGCTAAGTCTATAAGCATAAATTCAGTGGCTATAATTTGAAAGCCTCAGCTTATAGTTTAGTGAGTTGTATTCACCCAACCCAATTACATTTGGCCATCCAACTTGGCTTAAGACAAGAACCTGGCCAAAAGAGGAGTTCACCCATTGCATTAGCCACAGTGCAATTTCTTTGGTTATGGATTAGTGTTATTAGCTGAGCTACTGGAGCTTCAACGAACCACATTTAAAACAAACCATGGCCTCACACAAAATGTGAATTCAACAATATAGGTCAAAACATTCTGGAGAGAGAGAAGTTCCTGGAGGATGGGATCCAGCACAAGTCTGAAAGCTTGGAAGACAAAACCTCTGGTCCTGGTGACTGACCCAGATTGGATCTTGCAACATTATCCTGGGACATGCATATTCATTCATAGGTGAAAACAGTTTAAACCCTCAAAAGCCCCCCATGAAATGAAGAATAACTGCTGAAGTCACAAAGCAAACCCAATTTTACCATTCCAGTAGTTACAGATGGACACATCTTGACCCAGCTGTGTGTAGCAGAGGCGGTAGAGGTTGCTCTTCATGTAGTGTGGAAAGAGCCACTTCAAGTACTTGGTGTCTGAATTGAAAAAGAAATGTAGAGAATGCCAATGAATAGTTTTCCCACCACTGTTTTAAGTTCAGGATCTTCTATCCTTTCGGAACCCGGTCTGATGTTTCCAGACAGGATGGCCCAAATCACTCATAATCCCCAGACATTACAGGTAGTCCTCAACTTACAACAGTTCATTTAGTGAGCACTCAAAGTTACAACAGCACTGAAAAGGCGACTTATGACCATTTTTCATACTTATGACTGTTGCAGCATTGCCATGGTCGCATGATCAAAATTCAGATTTTTAGCAATGGACTCATATTTATTGCAGTTTCAATGCCCCAGGGTCGTGTAATCAATCGCCTTTTGTGACCTTCTGGCAAGCAAAGTCAATGGGGAAGCCAGATTCACTTAACAACCATGTTACTAACTTAACAACTGCAGTGATTCACTTAACAACTGTGGCAAGAAAGATCGTAAAATGGGGCAAAACCCATTTAACAAACGACCCACTTAGCAGCAGAAATTTGAGGCTCAATTGTAGTCATAAGTTGAGGACCACCTGTATGCCTTTGGGAAGGCTAAAGCACACATGACAACTAATTGGGGTAGCCATCCCTAATCTTAGCTCCTTTTCAAAGTAAATAGCTCTACATGTGCCAGCTGTCAACGCTGCTAACATTGGATGTTCTTGCTTTGACAATATATGGAGATGCAGCCTTTTTCTTTCTTATGCTTTACTCTTAGAATTAGATGATACTGGGGGAGGAGGAGGAATGTGATGGGAGTTAGTTAGACATAACAATATTGTAATAGTGTGTGAACTCAGGGCTTTTGAAATAAGAGATGATAAGAAAGGGCGGGTTGGAGAACAGGAGGGAAAGCCTGCATTTCAAACTAATTGGAGAATGTGATTTATGACTGTTAATTATTAGAGGAGGAAATTGTGTTTGATACTATGTGCTAAGAGAAGAGGAATCCAGATTTTGGCTTCGCTTATAGACATATATGCTATGCTGCTCGGATAAAGATTCTTTAAGGTAAACAATGCCTCAAAGTTCTTTGAAGAGTTTCATCTGTCGGAACCATTGTTGTTAATTGCGAAGTTGTGTCCGACCCATCGCGACCCCATGGACAACGTTCCTCCAGGTCTTCCTGTCCTCTACCATCTTCTGGAGTCCATTTAAGTTCACATCTACTGCTTCAGGGACTCCATCCAGCCATCTCATTCTCTGTCGTCCCGTTCTTCTATTGCCCTCAATCTTTCCCAGCATTAGGCCTTCCTTCTCATTAGGTGGCCAAAGTATTTGAGTTTCAATTTCAGGATCTGGCCTTCTAAAGAGCAGTCAGGGTTGATCTCTTCTAGGACTGACCGGTTTGAACGGAATCATGACACCAGCTAATTTGGGAGCTGAAATCCCATCTATTTGGAGGTGGCACCAGTTGGAAAAGCTAGGGCTGTCAAAATTCCAGCGATTTCCATCTTAGTAATGTAAATATAAATATAAATACATGTATAAGAGTAAATACAGTTATTCTTCAATTTACAACTGTTTGTTTAATGACCATTCAAAGTTACAAAGGCACTGGAAAAAGCGACTTATGACCATTTTCCACACTTAACAACCATTGCAGCATCCCCATGGTCATGTGATCAAAACTCAGATGCTTGGCAACTGGTTCATATTTACAACGGTTGCAGTGGGCCGGAGTCTTGTGAACAGCTTTTCCTGACCTTCTGACAAGCAAAGTCAATGGGGAAGCCAGATTCACTTAACAACCGTGTTACTAACTTAACACCTGCAGTAATTCACTTAACAACTGTGGCTAGAAAGGTCGTAAAATGGGGCAAAACTCACTTAACAAATGTCTCACTTCACAATCTAAATTTCGGGCTCAACTGTGGTCGTAGGAGTAGGACTGCCTATATCAGGGGTAGGCAACCTTGGCTCTTTTATGACTCGTGGACTTCAATTCCCAGAATTCCTGAGCCAGCTGGCTCAGGAATTCTGGGGGTTGAAGTTCACGAGTCATAAAAGAGCCAAGGTTGCCTACCCCCGGCCTATATAAACCCATGTTTAAATATAATACAAACAAATGCATGAATGGAGGTGCAAAAATGAAACATTTGGATTGGTGAGACATGAACGGTAAACCAAATAGGATAAAGGAAAAGGTACTGGAAATGAAATATTATATTTCACTGTTATAGAAATGGCTGGTATCCATCAGAAATGTAAAACAAAAAGCTGAGGTTGCAACTGTACTTGATATTCCATTGCACCAAAAAGAGTTAAGTCCCTGGTTTGGTTTTTTCCTTTTCCCCTTACACTCCAGTCTTGTGTCCCAAAGTCCCACACAAATGTCACCAGAATGTCCCTTATTCTTGTTTCAGTGCTTACCCCCATATTGCCCCATTTGCGGGGAGGAGAGAGAGATGAAGGTGTCCACATTGTGGTCGGGTATCGTAGAGAGCAGAGCACGACAAATAAGTCCTCCTGTAGGACAGAGTGAAAATGTCAGGGAATTGAGCAACCAAATGGAGTCAGAGACGCTGACAAGAACTTGTAGTTTTCCATAAATAAATAAATTTAACATCTATATTTACAGTACAGTAAAGAAGATAGTCAGGCAAATGGGAGAATCGTGAGGTAAATCACAGAGTGTACAAAGCACAGAGAAGAAAAAAGGCGGGAAAAAAGGGAAACTCCCCCTCCACACCCACAGCAGCCAATCACAGCGCAGATCGCCTCATGCAGGAGCCAGCTCTTTCCAAACTATCGATCACAATTATGTATTCTGGCTCACTGCACAATGCCACAGCTCCTCCAGCTACTAAACTGAAAGATCTTAACTGAAAAGAATCAAGAATCAAGTTTTAGAAAAGGGGTGAAATGGCAATATTTGTCTCTAAATCTTCACCCAAATAAAAAAATCGTCTTCCTCTACATTGACTTTTTTGGGGCCTTCCATTAAAAACACCAACCTTTCACACTATGCAGAAAATTTACAAATGGGGTCTTTGGAGTACAGTAGTCCTCAACTTACTTGTGTAGCAAGTGTTTGAACCTGCAATGCCACTGAAAAAAGTGACTTATAACTGGTCTTCACAGTTATGACCGTTGCAGCAGCCCCACAGTTACGTCCTCCAAATTTGGGGGGTTGGCAACTGGCATGTTTTTAAGAGAGATGCAACATCCCAGAGTCATATGATCATCAGTTGCGACCTTCCTAGCCGCCTTCAGACAAGCAAAGTCAATGGGAGAAGTCGGATGTGCTTAATCACTGCGTGATTCACCTAAAAACTGTTTTAATAACCATAGCAAAAAAAGTCATAAAATCAGGTGTGACACACACTTAACCACTTTGCTTAGCAATGGAAATTCTAATCCCAATTGTAGATAGAAGTCGAGAACTACAGGTAGTGCTCGACTTAGAGTTGAGAAGAGATTTGTTAAGTGAGTTTTGCCCCATTTTACAATCTTTCTTGCCACTGTTGTTAAGTGAATCACTGTAGTTGGTAAATTAGTAACCCGGTTATTGAGCAAATCTGGCTTCCCCATTGACTTTGCTTGTCAAAAGGTCACAAAAGGGGATCTCATTACCTTGGGACATAGCAATGGTCACAAGTATGAACCAGTTGCCAATCAGCTGGACTTTGATCACATGATCATGGGGATGCTACAAGGGTCATAACGGTGAAAAACGGTCATAGATCACTTTTTTCAATGTTGTTGTAACTTTGAACGGTCACTAAATGAACTGTTGTAACTTGAGGACTAGCAGTACCAGTATTTCTCCTCAAATTTGGAAACATTTGTGAGGTTCGCAAATAGATTATGACAAGTGACATTCAAAATTATGACAAACATTACAAACATTTGCATGCACAATGAACTTCCTAAATGCAAACTAACAGAATGATACTTGCCCTGGATCAGCCTTTTGATGAGCAACCGGAGGCAGAAACTCACCAACCCTTTTAATTTCCCACAGAGTCTTTAAGCTAACATGGTTTCTCAACCTCAGAATCTTGAAGATGTTTGAACTTCAACTCCCAAGTCAAAGATCTGAAGGGAGGCTTAGAGATGATTGGGTGGTGTCCATACAATCCAATCATCTCTTTCTTGAATGCATATTTATCTAGGCCCCAAGTTGCAGGCCAGGATGTTATGAAAATTGCCACCACTTTGCTTTAGGCCTCCAGTGCAAACAACTCTGGGAAAGGAGACAAAGTGAAGTGCACACACAAAGGAAGCGTTTGAACTCTACAGGTGAATTATTATTATAATAATAGTAATAATAGTAAAGTTGGAAGGGACTTTGGAGGTCATCTAGTCCAACCCCCTGCTCAGGCAGGAAATCCTATACCATTTCAGACAAATGGCTGTCCAGTCTCTTCTTAAAAACTTCCAGTGTTGGAGCATTTACCGCTTCTGGAGGCAGGTTGTTCCACTGATTAATTGTTCTCACTGTCAGGAAGTTTCTCCTTAGTTCTAGGTTGCTTCTCTCCTTGATTAGTTTCCATCCGTTGCTTCTTGTCCTGCCTTCAGGTGCTTTGGAGAATAGCTTGATTCCCTCATCTTTGGGGCAGCCCCTGAGATATTGGAATACTGCTATCATGTCCCCCCTTGTCCTTCTCTTCATTAAACTAGACATACCGAATTCCAAGAACCGTTCCTTATATGTTTTAGCCTCCAGTCCCCTAATCATCTTTGTTGCTCTTCTCTGTACACTTTCTAGAGTCTCAGCATCTTTTTTACATCGTGGTGACCAAAACTGGATGCAGTATTGCAAGTGTGACCTTACCAAGGCATTGTAAAGCGGTATTAATACTTCACGTGATCTTGATTCTATCCCTCTGTTAATGCAGCCTAGCACTGCGTTGGCCTTTTTGGCAACTGCAGCACACTGCTGGCTTATATTTAGGTGACTGTCTACTAGGACTCCGAGGTCCCTCTCACAGTTACTACTATTGAGCAAGGTGCCACCTATGCTGCACTTGTGCATTTGGTTTTTCTTGCCTAAATGTAGAACCTCGCTTTTTTCACCACTGAATTTCATTTTGTTAGACAGTGCCCAGTGTTCAAGTCTGTCCAGATCCTCCTGTATCCTCAGCCTGTCTTCTGGAGTGTTGGCTATTCCTGCCAGCTTGGTGTCGTCTGCAAATTTGATGAGTTCCCCATCTATCCCCTCATCCAAATCGTTGATGAAGATGTTGAAGAGCACTGGGCGGATCCATTTATGGTTCAGTGTAGGCCTTAAATATGTTGTTGTTCAGTTTAAGCAATGCCACTCAAACCTAGACCTCTCTCTCCAGACCAGTGATGGCGAACCTATGACGCCCATGTCAAAGGTGACACGCCACAACATTTTCAGTGATGCACCAGATTCACCAATACCCAACAACGGCTATTCTCAGCAGCATCCCCTGTTCTTGCGTGATTTTTGGAGGATTCACTGGTCACACAAGAATAGGTTAGGGTTTGGGTCACATGAGAATGCGGTGTGAGAATGGGGCACGCTTTTGCACCGTTTTTGGAATCCACAGAGATCACCAAAAAGCATTTTCAGAAGCTGCTAAAGGAACGAAGGCCTTGTGTGACCCAGAACTGCCTTGGATGGGTCACAGGGGCCCATCAACAGAAAGCCTCTGGAACAGTGTTTCTCAACCTTGACAATTTTAAGGCATGTGGACTTCAACTCCCAGAATTCCACAGCCAGCAATGCTGGCTGTGGAATTCTGGGAGTTGAAGTCCACATGCTTTAAAATTGTCAAGGTTGAGAAACACTGCTCTGGAAGGTAACTGGTGCATGGCAGGGAAGGGGGGAGAGAGAGAGAGAGAGAGGGAGGGGGAGGGGGAGGGGGAGAGAGGGAAGGAGAAAAAGGGAGAGGAAGAGGAAGAAGAGGGGGAGAGGGAGGGGGACAGGGACAGAAAGAGTGAGGAAGAGGAAGAAGAAGATGAAGAGAGGGGGAAGAGGGAGAGAGAGAGAGGGGAGAGAGAGAAAAGGAGGGGGAGGAAGAGGAGGGGGAGGGGGAGAGAGGGAGATGGGGAGGGGGGAAAGGGACAGGGGGAGAGGAAGAAAAAGAAGGAAAGGAAAGAAGCAGGGGAAAAGGGAGAGATGCTGGACCATAAGCCATCCAACCCCATTTTAAGCTGGCCTAGTGCATTATGGGAACTTTTTTTGGCCAGTGTTTTTGTGGTGTTGGGACCCTGTTACTCTGCCTTGTAAGTACCAACCACACAAAACACAACTGTTGTATGGAGAATTGTGTGAGTGTATGATGGTATATAAATTTAATAAACAAATAAGTATTACAATTTCAGGAAAAACAGGCAAAGAAATCACTCACGTTCCCCAGATCATTCCTGATAATCTTCTACCTCTGTATTTGAACAGACAAAATCATCTCCATGCACAACAGGCCCCCTGGATGATGCTTCTTGTAGATTGGCTCTTGAGGAGCGACAGAAGGCAGAACCTCACACAACTTTTAATTTCCCACAGCAGCTCAGAGCTAACATTGCTTTAGGCCAGTATTTCTCAACCTCAGCAGCGTTACAATGGGTGGACTTCAACTCCCAGAATTCCTCAACCAAAATGTGAGAATATGGCACCTTTACAATAGGTAGACTTCAACTCCCAGAATTTCTCAGCCACCATGAGGGAATGTAAGGAAAGGGAAGGTGGTACAAGTAGTCCTCAACTTATAACTGGTGACTTAATGACTGTTCAAAATTACAACTTTTAAAACTCTTACTTACAACCTGCCCTTGAAGTTATGACTGCTGCACTCCTTTCCTGTGGTCACATGATTGCATTTCAGGTGTTTGGAAACTAACCCACATTGATGATTGGTTGCAGCTTTTCAAAGTCATGTGACTGCAATTTGTGATGTTTTTGCCTATTTTTGGCAAAAAAAACCACCATTGGCAACACTGGATTCACTTTATAACAATGTAAAAATGGTTGTAAAATCAAAATCCAGTTACATGGTGCCTTGACTTTCGGCCACAATGGCTAACAAGCACAATTCCAGGTCATAAGTCAATTATGATTCAATTAGCCTCTATTCCTTCCAATATGGAGCCAGATCTGCCTTTGGCCATACCAAGAGCCCCATTACCTTGTGAGTAGCAGTAAAGGTGGACCCCATCAACAGCATTCTGCATAATAGGGTAAATCACTTGTCTGAACCCCTCCACTTGCATCCATAGAGATTTCAGGCTTTCAGTTCGGTCAAACAAATCTACAACTGAAACGTTGGTTCCCGGATGAGTCTATAGAAATTTGACAGGGATAAAAAGCACAAGATATTTTCAATACTTTATTACATTCTTTAGACATTGGGAGAATCTAGGCCAGTGGTTCTCAATCTGTGGGTCGGGACCCCATTTAGGGTCGAACGACCATTTCACAGGGGTCGCCAAACAACACAGTCCACCATTTTTTCCCCCCTTTTCCTTAGCTGTGCTACTCCCTTTTATTCTATTGGCTTTTGAAAGCCAATAGAATAGACTCTCTTGAATAGAGTCTAATTCTATTGGCTTTCAAAAGCCAATAGGAATTGTCCAGGCGGTCTCTGCCCTGCTGAGCCCGCCAAAAGTCCCATTCTGCAAACGGTGCTGCACCAGTTGAGTAGTCCTCGACTTACAACCGGTTGAGTAGTCCTCGACTTACGACCGGTTGGGGGTCGCGGCATTAAAAAGGTTGAGAACCACTGATCTAGGCTGAAGCTGAACCTAAACTGAACATTTAGACTGAAGCATCAATATTGAAGCATAAATGTAACAATGCCATAAAAAAAAATCTTACACATGAACTACCAAATTACATAGACTCCTTTTTCTATCAATAAAGTAACAACACACAACTTTCAACAGCGAGAGAGGATGAGGAAGTGTAAAATATTTACAAAGAGGAAACATAAGCCCTGCACTATTCCAATCTCTGTCTCTTCCTTCTAGATACAAATATCACAAACGTAAAGCTACATCTGTTACTTGTTCCTTATCTCCTTCAGGGAAGATTTGATGATCCAGTTTCTCCTAAATATTCTTACCCAAACCAAGAAGGGTTGCTCAAAGTCTAGTCACAACACAACCACAGCTACCCACTGTGGTCACTTTGTGCAGAAAGCAGCAATCCTAAACTTGTTTTGCCTTGACATTTGAAGAAAGTTCCTTTGATGACACACCAAGATAAGGGAAAAAATACCTCCTGGTGGTGATTTTTTTTTCCTTTCTCTTTCCTGTATGGAGGCAGCATGAAGTAGTGGTTAGATAATGCCAGACTTGGATTAATGAGAGTTTAGTTCATAGTCCTACTGAGATATACAATGGTTCCTTGGTACTCAATTGCTTTGAAATTCATTAAATTTCACATTTTGATGTGAAAATTTTGTTCCAGTACTCATTGTTTGTTTGGTACTCAACACATAAGCTAGAACTTGTCAGTGTCAGCTGTCTTGTGATTCACTAAATTATTCCTTATGACAAAAATCTGTTTGGTACTCATAGTTTTTGGCACTCATTGCACCTCCTGGAACCAATTAACAATGAGTATTAAGGTGTCACTATAGTTCTCAATCTAAACTACTTTATAGGGTGTCACAAAGGGAAAAAAAGGAGTAAAGGAAGAAGCATGCTGACTAACTTGAAAAAAGAGTGGGACAGTTTAGGATAAATTACAATTATCTTTACTGCAGCAGGATTTCCATAATCAAGATGAATGCTTTACCAAAAGATGTGGTTTCTATTTCATAAATTATCAGTACTGATGACTGATGTAGTGCATAACTTAAACAATGGCAAAAGGACATTTCTAAGTTCATATGGCAAGAGAGAGAAAAAAACAGAGAATAAGTATCAATTGTTGCAAGATGCTAAAGAAAAAGGAGGCTTGGGTTTACCAGATTTAAAATTGTATTTTGTGGTATGTTGCTTGGTTTGGATGAAAGAATGGGTGACTCTCCAAAACAAGAGATTATTAGATTAGAACGGTCACGAATTGAGATTTGAATGGGAATAAAACAAGCATTTGGCAGCTTCAGAGTTTCAGCCCTCATCTTCCCCTGCCCAGAAAAACCAGACTTTCCAGCTCAATCCCTGTGCAATATCAGCCTGTTTATCGCACACCACACAGGAGTATGTATATTCTGTCTACAGCCTGCCCAGAATGAGTCACCCGAGGCCCAGAAAAATAAATTACACCGTAATCCAGATTCTCATCAGATCAAGATGACTACAGCATTCTCCCTCCCAGATTATCAAAGCAGAGGAGGAGGAGGAAAGGAGAAGAAAGAGGCGGAGGAGAAAAAAAGGAGGGGAGAGGAGAGCAGAGGGGAGGGAAGGAGAAGGAGTTGGAGGGAGGGGGAGGGAGGGAAGGGGAAGTGGAGGAGTAGAGGATACAAATAATTATTTATGAAGTCAGTGTCTATACTTCCCATCATCCTCCATCAGTCTGACCAATGTGGCCTCTCCCACTCACCTCATTGATGAAATTAAGCAAGATCTGGAAGTCAGAAGGGCTGTCAAACAGGCCATGGACAACGATGACAGGCTTATAAGAGGCGGCGAACGTGAGGAAGAGGAAGGTGAGGCAGAAAGCAGCCAGTAACCGGAGATAGCCTCGGTGGTGTGGCATGGTCCCATCAGCTGGAGGAGAGAGAAGGGTTAAATTGACCCCCAGCCCAACCCTAAGAAATTTCTCACTGCCCATTTAAGCCGGCAAATCCTTTCTCTGCTCAACAGTGTATTATAATGGAGTGACTGCCCAGCATAGAGGCGGGAAACAGAGTCTATGGCCATGTCAAGAACAATCACAAAATGGGGGAATCTGGCTGTACACACATCCCCACGCACAAACCCCTGTTATTTACTCCGAAGGCAATTGTTGAAATTCCTTCCCATTCACTTTCACTTGTTCCTGGCATGCTTTCCCCCCCTCTTACTTAATTTTGTTGCTTTTTCTGGGCAACAGGATGCATTTTGAATCCAAGCTTATAACCCACTCCTCATTTTATTTCCTCAAAAGGTCAAGGGAGCCAAAGGTTATCTTGGAATAAAGATACCTTGCAGTGAATCAGTTTCTCGGGTGTTGTTTTTTTTTAAAGGACTATAGACCTTTCAGAGATTGTCCTTTCCACAATTCCATATCTTTGAGCACTCTAAAATATTCTCCCCAACAACAACAGTGTAAGACGTCCTGTGGGCATGCTGCAGAGTTCACCAACCCAGGACCCCCCCCCCCCTAAGACAGGGATAGGCAACCTTGGCTCTTTTATGACTCGTGGACTTCAACTCCCAGAATTCCTGAGCCAGCATGGCTCAGCTTGGAAACTTCTCCCTTTCCCCTCAGCATGGCTGGCTCAGGAATTCTGGGAGTTGAAGTCCACGAGTCATAAAAGAGCCAAGGTTACCTTACCCCTGCCCTAAGATGTTGCTAATCTTGCAAGATCTTGAGAGATGTTAGGCAAGAACAGCAAAATCACATGAAAATTCTATTTATTTTTTTAATTTTTGTTTTTAAGTTATGAATACTAGGTGCTCTTTTGGGGTGGTGAGCATTTAGATGAGCCTCTAGAGTAGCCTCAAACATTACAGGCGGTCCTTGACTTACAACCATTCATTTAGTGACCATTTGAAGTTACAGTGTCACTGAGAAAAGGACCTATGACCATTTTTCACACTTATGACTATTGTAGCATCCCCATGGTCATGTGATCAAAATTGACTCATATTTATGACGGTTGCAGCGGGGTCAGGTGATCTCCTTTTGCGACCCTCTGACAAGCAAAGTCTATGGGGAAGCCAGATCCACTTAACAGCCATGTTCCCTGCAGTGATTCACTTAACAACGGTGGCAAGAAAATTCATAAAAAGGGGCAAAAGCCACTTAACAATTGAAATTTGGGACTCAGTTTTGGTTGTAAGTTGAGGACTACCTGTATTCACCTATAGAGGAAGGTGAAATATCTTGTTTCCTTTGCTCTGGCTCAGAACTTCATCCTCTCACGTTCATTCCATCTTTTTTACTCTTTCCAATTCCCAAGAACGTGTGAAATAAATTATGATAAAGTTCTCTGCCTGACTATCAGCAGGATAACTCTGAAAATGCTACAGAATGGGACCAAATTCAGATCAATAGGAAAAGCTACTAAAAGAGAGAGAGAGAGAGAGAGAGAGACCGAGTTTTGAAAATGCACTAGATCCAGTCAGAGGCTACAGAGAAAAATTATTCCCAATGCATCCCCATAACAGCAATAGGGGGGCGGCAGCAGCTTGAAATGTTACGGAGAAAAATGGACACTTAAGAAGTGTGAAATATAAATAAAATATAGAAGCCTAATGTTCATTTTAAGAGTTCATGTAGTCAGGGGCCTCTGGCTTAATTCTTACTCTGATTGAAAAAAAAATTGTGAATGTGGGATGTACCGTTTTAGACAGTTGGCGAATTACCTAATTTACCTCTCCGTTATCTGAAATAAAAAATCTCTGTCATGGTGGACTTGCGAGGCAGCCTTGCTCACAACCAGAGGGGGGGGGGAGGGAAGGCACTGAAATGTAATGGAGGTTTGGGAGGGAAATTTGGAATGCAAGTGTGCCGACTGGAAGCCTGAGATGGACCCAACACCCCAAGGTCACCGGCTGGGAACCTCTGAGGCAGAAAAATTGTTCCCAAAACAAAGCAAGCGCAAATGATTGGTGGACAATGGACAATGGGAGATCGGGGGGAGGGGAGGGAACGTTTTCCTAGGCCCGTGGTGGCGAACTTATGGCATACGTGTCACAGGCGGCACACAGAGGCGTCTCTGGTGGCACGCGAGCCATTGCTGGGCCGAGCTGCTCCCTTCTCCTCTCTGCGCATGCGCAGCTTTCTGCAAAGCTGAACATATGCAGCTCTCCGCACAAGCGGAGTCTGGGAATAGGCAAGAGGCTATAAAGAGAGCAACTTTTGGCAGAAGCAGGCACGGAAAGTAGCAGCCCTATGTGCGACCCCACGCGCAAGCGTGCCCCCACCCTGCCAGGCAAGCGGAGCTGCGGAATCTTCAGCAGAAGAGCGCAGGTGGGCAGCGGAAGGCACGAGGAGCCCCAATTCCAGCACAGCCCCTCCTTGTCCCCCTCGGAAGAGCTGCGGGGCTCAGGGACCTCCCCCCATGCCCCCCACCCGCTGAGAAAGATGCCCTCCTGCCCACTGCCCCACCCACCAGAGCAACACTGAGTTGGCCACGCCCACCATGGCCAAGCCCACCCAGTCTACCACGCCCACCATAGCCACGCCCACCCGGCACCCGGCGATACATAGGTGGGATTTGGGTTGCAGTTTGGGCACTCGGTCTCTAAAAGGTTCGCCATCACTGTCCTAGGCTGTTTGCACGCGAAAGAGTTAGAACTGGCTTTTCTATTTCTGTACCCATATGGAATCCTCAGTAAAGTTATACTCTTGGTAAAAATACGTCCCAGGAGGTTTTTTTTGCTGTCCACCCCAATGGGACGGTTGACAATCTCTTTGCATTAAGCTTCTCAAGGACAAGGAACTTCGTGATCTCCGTAGCAGAACATCCAGATTCAGCCATAGTTTCATTCCATACAGTATTAACCTTGTGAACTCTCAAGCTTCCTCCTTCCGTTATATATTCAAGATGGACAGTATTTAACATTTATTTGCTACGTATATGTAGGGATGTGGGTCTATACATATGTGGTTCATAGTATAATAATAATAATAATAATAATAGTAGTAGTAGTAGTAGTAAAGTTGGAAGGGACCTTGGAGGTCATCTAGTCCAACCCCCTGCTCAGGCAGGAAACCCTACACCATTTCGGACAAATGGCTGTCCAGTCTCTTCTTAAAAACTTCCGGTTTTGGAGCATTTACTGTTTCTGGAGGCAGGTTGTTCCACTGATTAATTGTTCTCACTGTCAGGAAGTTTCTCCTTAGTTCTAGGTTGCTTCTCTCCTTGATTAGTTTCCACCCGTTGCTTCTTGTCCTGCCTTCAGGTGCTTTGGAAAATAGCTTGATTCCCTATTCTTTATGGCAGCCCCTGAGATATTGGAATACTGCTATCATGTCCCCCCTTGTCCTTCTCTTCGTTAAACTAGACATACCCAATTCTAGCAACCGTTCCTTATATGTTTTAGCCTCCAGTCCCCTAATCATCTTGGTTGCTCTTCTCTGTACTCTTTCTAGAGTCTCAACATCTTTTTTACATCGTATGTTTAGGTGTGCGTCATGTATGTTTCACTCTGAGAGCGGGCAACTAAATTTCATTTTTGATGTGTGCCATTGTGCCCACAGTAAAAAAAAATGACAATAAAGGTTATCTTATCTTTATCTCCCTGACATCGTGGGCACTGTGTTTCACATTTTACAAAGTTCACGTTGGTACAGGCCAAAGTAGGAGTTCTATTAATTCTCGCTGATCCAATCCTTCTGACCTTCCATAAGACCTTAAAGACTTCCGTAAGACTTTGAAGACCTGGTTCTGCCAGCTGGCTTGGGGCTCCAATGGGAAAGCATCAGATAGGAAGTGGTTGATAAATTAAGATCAGATCCTACCTCCTCCCCCTCTCATTCTACTACTTCCTTCCCCATCATTTAGCTCAGTGTTTCTCAACCTTGACAATTTTAAGGCATGTGGACTTCAACTCCCAGAATTCTACAGCCAGCATTGCTGGCTGTGGAATTCTGGGAGTTGAAGTCCACATGCCTTAAAATGGTCAAGGTTGAGAAACACTGGACTTTAGCTACAGCTGCGTGTTGTATTTTGCGTTTTGGTGGTATTTTATTTATCTTTTTAATATTGTAAGCCACCCGTAGTTACTCCGTGGTCAGATGGATGGCCAATAAATTTAATAAATAAATAAATCACATCATCTTTTTGCCTTTGACCGGGAAGGAAAAAAAAAAAAAAAAGAGAAGAGAATGAAGGATCGGTAACCTATTAGGCACAGGTAATTGGGAAGGTATGCCCATTATCAATGTAAAATCAGAAATATAAAACATAAAAACATATTCCCATTGCCCCTGTGAATGTAACAATGCACCGTATATCTCGAAAACAATGTTATCTTTCCGTATTTCTTTGATCTCTCTCACGGCAACTCAACCCAGACTATGCTATTTGTTCTTTCAAACAGAGGCATCAAGGAATGATACGAGATGATTTGCCTTAGTCTATTCGGTGTCCCTAAATGCAGGACGGATGTGAAAATGAACCCTGATCCGCTATTATTCCTCACCCAGCAGGAATTCCACTGACCTACTTTCACACAAGCAGGCACTGTCCCTTGCAAATCAGCCCTGAAAAGCACAGCTTGCCTCATCCAGAGGAAATATGTTTTCCAACTCAGAAGCATAATCCAAGACCTGAATGCATCCCATTCATCTGAATCCATAAACAAACACGTTCAAATTTAAGGCTCTTCTGTTTGAAAACTAAAATCCAGAGCTTGCAATACAACAAAGAACAAAGAAATGGATGTTTAGAGAAAAAGATGCTGATTAAATTTATTACCAGTTGGAAGCCTGTTTTGGACTTTTTGTGGGAAACAGGAAAAAAAATGAAATTATAGCACAGTGGTGGCGAACCTATGGCACGGGTGCCAGAGGCGGCACTCAGAGCCCTCTCTGTGGGCATGCGCGCCGTCGCCCCAGTCCTAGGCCTTCAGCTGGGTTTTATAAAACTTTTTCGCTTTAGACCTCCGCCGCTGTGTGCAAAAAAAAAAAAAAAAGGTTTAATCAATCAATCAAGGGTTCAATTAGTCAATTTCAACCTCGCAGGAAAAAAAAAAATTCAACTTCTCGTGGGAAAAAAAAAGATCTTGCAAAGTTGGAATTGACTGATTG
Source organism: Crotalus tigris (assembly GCF_016545835.1). Lineage (NCBI taxonomy): Eukaryota > Metazoa > Chordata > Lepidosauria > Squamata > Viperidae > Crotalus > Crotalus tigris. Next base: position 6,052,223 of record NW_024096552.1, on the reverse strand, counting down.
AACTTTTTAGTCCCACCCAGTTTGCCATTACCACTGCAGCCACGCCCACCCAATGGGCCATGCCCACCCAATGGGCCACGCCCACCCAGCACTTGACGATCCATAAGTGGGTTTTGGGTTGCAGTTTGGGCACTCGGTCTCTAAACGATTCGCCATCACTGTTATAGCATATAGATTTGATGGCTAGCAATACTCAGAAACTGCTTAAAATGGATATTAATTTGTGATTTTAGATGGTGCGGGGGGCCTAGAGGTGCAGACACTCGCCTCACACTCAGAAGGTTGAGAGTTCAATCCTAGGCAGAGAGAAATGTTTCTCTATCAGGGCCCAAAGAGAAAATATCTGCTGCTAACTCCACATGGACATCAGGAAGGGCATCCAGCATCCCAATACAAGGGGACTACAGGGTCATAAAAAGAAAAAAAAATCTGTAATTTTAGAGTAATGAACTTAAGTTTCATTTCTATCTGCTGTAAAAGGAATCAGAAGTCATTCTTTCTTGTGTATTTTTCTACTTTTTTTATTTTACTACATCTCTATTTCCTATTTTTCTCTCTACTATATCCTCTTTACTATTTCCTTTCTTGATAATTCTTTTGGTATTTTAACCTTGAAAAAAATTAATAAAGTTATTTTAAAAAAATAACTAAATGGATGCTTGTAAAACATTGTAAAAGTTAAGTACCCAGTCAGATCCACCTATGTCAATGTGCCCCAAAAGAAAGCTACAGTTATTGGTCTAAGCCAGTGGTTCTTAACCTGGGTGATATTGCCCCCCAGGGGGCGATTTCATTTTTCAGGGGGGCGATGGAACAAAAAGAGGCAATGGGGCAAAGGAACAAAAAGGGTGCGATATGGGGGCGATGGAGCAAGAAGTTTGGGGGACACTTTTGAGACTTTTTCGTACAGTGAATGGCTGTATATCTCGTACAAAAACCTCAGATCGCTCGCTATTAGTGGATTGAATTGTGTTTCCAAATGTTCCTCCAGCTAGCTTCAGTATAGAACGCCGTACATATGTGAATACGCATCGCTTATCTTCATGCGTGTTGTGCAGCAGCCTCTACCCGTACGGTGGCGCGCCATTAGCCAGAATATGGGAGATATGGAGAAAAGACTGGAAATAAATTATTTGCATCGATATGTCCTGATGAACAATTTTAAAGAAAACAAAAAAAGTGTTTGCATAAATTGAAGAATTATTTCCCATGTTGTGATTGAGAGGTTATGTTGGGGGAGGGGGGCGATGACAACTTCCTCATTGGCTCAAGGGGACGATTCATTCAAAAAGGTTAAGAACCACTGGTCTAAGATATTTCTGCCCTCTTGGAAATATAGGAGATTGCAGGTTACTAGGACACAGAAGACCGACCCTCTGTATAAGCTTATTAACTAGCCAGTATTTCCCTAGATCAGCTTTCTACAATTTTGTATGTACACATGTTGCAGATCTATTTAGATAGACCAGGTTCACATATGCTATGCTGCATTAAGGTTTGCTTGGCTTTGGGCCAGTATATTGGGCTTGTGCAATAAAGTTCATAAATCAAGGTTTATGGCTAAGCACAACATTGTGGTTTTATTTAATACAGTGGTTCTCAACCTTTCTAATGCCGCGACCCCATAATACAGTTCCCCATGTTGTGGTGACCCCCAACCACTTAAAAATCACCAGGTGCCAGGGACGTGGCCAAAGAAAAGGGGAAAAAAATGGTGGACAGCCTTGTTTGGCGACCCCTGTGAAATGGTCGTTCGACCCCAAATGGGGTCCCGACCCACAGGTTGAGAACCACTGATTTAATACAATGCAGGGTGAAACATGACTTGACACAATATGTGGACTGAGCCAACCGATACTTATTCAATAAACCATAGTTAAGCAAGTCTCCATGGGCTGACTTTGGAAGAAATATCAGGTAATAAATCTCTGTCAGATCATCCAGATTCAATAACCTGAAAATTCAACCAAGCTTTGCCTATCTTTTCTCACTACCTTGTTCCTCCCCAGAAAAATTCCCCATGGATTTTAAGGCTCTTAAAACTAGATTTTCAACCGATCTTCACAGCAATCCTACAAAATGGGTTAGACAGAGAGAAATAGAGAGAGGGCAGGCAGTCATCAACTAACAACCACAATTGAGCACAACATTTCTGTTGCTAAGGGAAACATTTGTTAAGTGAGTTCTGCCAAATTTCACGACCATCCTTGCCACAGTTGTTAAGTGAATCACTGAAGTTGCTAAATTAGAACCATGGTCGTTAAGTGAATCTGGCTTCCCCCATTGACTCTGCTTGTCAGAAGGTCGCAAAGGGGGATCCAATGACCCCAGGACACTGCAAGGGTCATAAATGTGAGTCAGTTGCCAACTGCCTGAATTTTAATCACTTGACAATGGGGATTGTGAAAAGTGTGAAAAGTGGTCATAAGCCACTTTTTCCAATGCTGTTGTAATTTTGAATGGTCACTAAATGAACTGTTGTAAGCTGAAGACTGCCTTTACATAGATGCCCAAAATGTACCAAGTGAGTATCTCAACTCTAACTCAGTCTTTCTTGTTTTGTGACTTCTAAATATACTGGATTATGACCGCCATAATCTACAGTTGAAGAGGATGAGGGAAGATTTGGACCTGCCAAACTGTGGGACCCTCCTCTCCTATACCAGAACCTTTTATTAGGGGGGGGGGTCTCATTGATCAGTTCCGTTAAGTATAGCTGTAGGACAGAGGGAATGAAGAGCGGCTATCAAGGCCACAATGAGATAAGAGGGATTTGAACTAACCAAGAAAGTAATCTGAGGAAACATCTCTGACAAGCCCGTCCTTTGTTCAACACAAAGATAAAGGGAGGAAAGAAGAAGCACATTCAGTCTTGTAAGATTCAGGGATCCATATGGATCAAAGCCAATCAGAAAATGTTCCCTGAACAAATACTGCTAGCTTTCCCAAACAATTACAACATGTTTAATACGGAGACAGATAACTAGCTGGTCTTTCAACACTGGAAGTTTTTAAGAAGAGACTGGACAGCCATTTGTCTGAAATGGTATAGGGTTTTCTGCCTGAGCAGGGGGTTGGACTAGATGACCTCCAAGGTCCCTTCCAACTTTATTACTATTATTATTATCAATCATCGCACAGTCAGCCAGATGTTCAGACTGGATTTGGCATTTTGTCTACCTATCGAGTCCTTACCCAGGACCTGGGATAGGCAGATGTAGATGTTTGATGGTATTACAGGTATCGTCGCAGGATGGATTATTATTATTATTATTATTATTATTATTATTATTATTATTATTATTATTATTATTATTTTGCCACCTACTGATTCTTTTTTCTGGGATTTGGTGCAAATTTCCCAGCTTTGCTTGATGGTGACAGAAACCAGAAACCAAACATATAACTTCTTGAATGCAACATATAATGTCACTACCATGCTTTGTCCCAAAGGTGCTTTTTCAAAAGGCAACTGGACTTTTGTTGTTTTTCCTTGAAGACCCTTCACTTTTCATCCACGAAGTTTCTTCAGTTGAAGAAGCTATATGAAGTTGGAAGTCTTTGTGCTTAACACCAGGGCTCATTCTGATATAAACAATTCACACCAAGCATGCTGGGAATACAGAGTAACCATCCAGGACAAAGCCTATAATTTCTTGGAAGCACTACCCACACTAACAACTGTCTCACTGACATGCTGTTACATGAAAGATCTGCATCTATCAGATGTCTCCAGTGGTGAAAACAATATATTCCGGGAATTAAAACGGAGACCCAAAATAAACACGAAGTCATCCCAGAAGTCTTACCTGCTGACACCTCTATCGGCAACTCCCTCTTCTGGACGATTTGCTTGGAGAGACCTCGAGTGTTATGGCATGGTTCTGGCAGGATCTTGGGATTAATAAGGACTTCTCTTAGCTCAGCCCCTTTCCTTTCAAGGAACAGCAACACCTATGGGTGGAGACAGAATTCCTTTCGTCATTGATCAACACAAGACTTGACAAGCAACAGGCACCGATGGCTACAGAAGGCAGCGCCTGACCTTTTCCAAACTATGGTTCCAGATGATGTGAAGATGAGGGGCTAAACGGAAGGCTGAGCAGCTCCGCAGCCTCCATATTTTCCTCAGTGGGTATCCCTACCACAAAAGAATATCAAAGTTAGAGATTCTTGAGGACGCCTTCAACAGAACCCAAACTGAGTTATGGATCCATGGAAGAGTCTGGTCAGTCCAGAATCAACCTGAAACAGTGCCACCAATTCCCAGGTCCTGCAGGAAGGCCAAGAAGATACCATAGTTCAGGGGTTCTCAACCTTGGCAACTTTAAGACTTGTGGCCTTCAACTCCCAGAATTCTGGGAGTTGAAGTCCACAAGTCTTAAAGTTGCCAAGGTTGAGAACCCCTGCCATAGTTGGTGGCACTGAAAACCATTAAGAATTGTAAAAAGATCAAGATGAGAGAACTTTCTCCATTCAAGTCTCATCCAACAACATACCAATGCCATTCCAATTCCATACAGGTAATCCTCAACTTACAACAGTCTGTTTAGTGACCATTCCAAGAATCAACGGAACTGGAAAATGTGACTTATGACCATTTTTCACACGTACGACCGTTCCCATTCCCAATTGATCCCACTCCCCACAGCCACATGATCAAAATTCAGACACTTGGCAACTGACTCATATTTATGACAGTGGCAGTGTCCCAGGGTCATGTGATCCCCTTTTGCGAAAGTCAACGGGAGAAGCCAGATTCGCTTAACAACTGCAGTGATTCACTTAACAACTGTGGCTAGAAAGGTCGTAAAATGGGGCAAAACTCACTTAACAACTGTGTCACGTAGCAACAGAGATGTTGGGCTCAGTTGTGGTTGTAAGTCAAGGACTACCGGTGTGCAAGTCTGAGGCAATCACCCCCTCCAACAGCTCAGAGGAATCGGATGAAATAAGGATGCAGGGGGCAAAGGTCATCCTAGAGGGCACTCCACCCGCTTTCTCAGAAGTCATAAGCCAAAATGAATCCCAGATAACATGGCAAGATAGGGTCTTACTCACACCCTAGATCCCGCCCATGTGGAATCAAGACTGAAATGGATCTGAGTGACTTTACTGGCAAAACGTTGCACTATCTAGTTAGAGCAGCCATACAGAAGCTCTTGAAGCTGACTCCAGGCAGAAGAAGTAGAGGTGCTGCTTCTCACCAAAACATCAGCACTCTAGCCAGAGCTCCCCAACTCCTGGTCCGTGGACCGGCACCGGGCCACGGCATGCCAGAAACCGGGCCACACAAACAAGCAAAACTTCATCCATGGGATGCAGGCAGCACACAAAACCACACCCCCTCTGGTCCGCGGAAAAATCTCTCCCTACAGACCCGGTCCCTGGTGCCTAAAAGGTTGGGGGCCTCTGCTGTAGACATTATTTTTACCGCTTTATCTCCAAGGGGCCCCCAGTCAGGATGAAGCGAGTAACAAGTAGTCCTCAAACGTTCTTACTACCACAATTGGAACCAGAACTTCAGCTACTAAATGAGGCGGGTTGTTAAGTGAGACCTTTTTGCTGTGGTCATTAAGTGAATCGCATGGTTGCTAAGTACATCTGGGTTCCTCCCATTGACTTTGCTTGTTGGAAACCGGCTGGGAAAGTCATAAATGGCAATTATATGCCTGTGGCAATGATGCAACAATTTTCAGTGGAAGAACTGGTTGCACGTTAACTTTTTTTCTGTGCTGTTGTAATTTGAGCAGCCACTTAATGATTGTATGGTTGTAAGTCGAGGACTTCCTATATAGAAAAGGTCACCAAAGTTTCTCTCAAACTAATATGAAAACATAAATCCATATAACTGGATCAAGAACTGATGCAATATTAAAGAAAAAAGACTGGGGAAATTACAACATAAAACAATTCCCAAGATATTGTTCAAAATTCCTTTCTTTTTTCCTTCCTTACTGAAAATCTAATTCAAATAGTGACAAACCAAATTTATCAATAATCCACTACAGAGAGTCCTCTATTTACGACCACAATTGAGCCCAAAATTGTTAGCTGAGACATTCGTTGTGAGTTTTGCCCCATTTTATGACTTTTCTTGCCACAATTGCTAAATGAATCACTGCAGTTGTTAAGTGAATCTTGCTTCCTCATTGACTTTGCTTTTCAGAAGATCGTAAAAGGAGATCATATGATTCCACAACACTGCAAAGGTCATAAATATGAGTCAGTTGCCAAACATCTGAATTTTGATCACGTGATCGATCGTGAGGATGCTGCAACAGTCATAAGTGTGAAAAATGGTCATAAGTCACTTTTTAAGTAATGTTGTAACCTCAAACGGTCACTGAATGACCTGCTGTAAGTTGAGTACTGTAGGTATGCAGATCAGAATCTATTGGAACTGGGTGGTTAATAAATTCAAATAAATAAAAACAAAATAAAACAACGTACTGGTATATGCAGATATACATTTCTGGTACTGAAAATTAACTTTTTGATCATCTACAAATTGACGTCCTTATAAATTCCAAATAAAGCCCTGTTTTATTGCAATTTATCAGAGGAAAACCTTATTCTCCAAATACTCTAAAATCTTTTGCTATGGCTTCTGTGGTCTGAAGCACGGACATACCTGTGAAGCCTCTGGAGAGGTCCAATTGTTTATTCCTGCCACATGTTGTCTGTAACATTTTGAATATGACAGCCTAAGGAAAATAGGCTGGAAGCCTATTTTGTCCCAAGTATGCAAAGGTATTTAAAAATAAATGCAAAACAACCACATTTTTTATTCACAAAAAAGACCTGGAGGGTTTCCCCCCCCCAACCCATTGGGAAATCAGATCTATTATGAGATAATAGAAGGGGGTTTAGGTGCGGTAAAGGAAAAAAGCCTACCTAAGTTAAATTATAGGTTTAGGAATACCAAACTGGATTAAAACAGTTTCCTGAGGGACAGTCACGTGTTATACCTTAAAGTTCAGAGAACATACCGTTCCTTGTTTACCTAAGGTGAAGAATAAAACTCCAGGGTGAATATGCAGAGAAGAACTAGTTCCTATCTCCCAGTGTGGTAGCAAATGGCAAAGCAGACCTGGGTGACCCCGAAAAAGGCAGAATGTGGCTTTGGAAAATTCTACGATGGTATTTTTGCTACCACAAGCTAGGCCGGCCAAGGATTTTGTGTAAAAGCTTTTATTGACCCACATTCTTTAATACGGGCAATTGGATCTCATAAAGCTTCCGTCTGAAAGATGAGAAATGTTACTAAAAGCATAAAGATTTAGAGCGAAGGTCAACTGTGAATGATCACGGGCATGACTCTGTAATTTCCTGGGCAACAGTATGGAAGTGGTTCACCACCATCTCGTGGTTCGTCATTATCTTCTTTTGGGGATGTGTTCTGCCCCAAAATGACACCCTCCAAACACACTGGCCTTTTCTATGAATATGACATCCAGCGCATGTGGGGAGTATTATTACGGATGTGTAATTATTAGTATTCTGTCTATCAGTAAGGTGATCAACCGTCCTTCTTTAGGGAGGACAGTCCTCCTTTTTTAAGTTCTGTCCTCCCTCGAAAAGTGTCCTCCTACATGTCCTCCTTTTTGATATTTGAAGACTAATCTGCACGGCTTTTTTTTCTCATAGAACGCTCAGAACGGCATTCCGGCACCTTTTTTGATGTTTTTTTTTTTCAACTTTTGCATGAGCTGTGCTACTCCCCCTATTGGCTTTCGAAAGCCAATAGGAATTGCTACTGAGCGCGCCAAAACACCCGGCCGGCAAACTTTGCACATGTAAGTTGTCTGCAGCAAAGGCAAATTGGCAGGAACTTACACCCCTCCCTGCTTTCCAACTACACCATCTCCTAGTTAGTCCTGAAGATACCTGGAGGAGACTGGAGCAGTGACGCCACGGTAACTTTCTCTTGATCTTTGGCACTGCTAGGGCAATAATGGCTGTGGGCACAAGAGGCATAGGCAGCGGGGCTGCTGCGGACGTGGTGTGTGAGGAGCAGCGGTGGCAGGCTGCCACCCGTGCTGTGGGAGCCATGTGGCCTGCTCTACTGTGGGAGCTGTGGGGCCTGCTCTACACAGGGCTGTGCAGGGTGGGCGGGGTGACTGCAGGCGGGGTGTGTTGACGGCGGGCTGCCCCCCGGGACCAGAGCCGGCACAGCTGATGCTCTGGGAGCCACAGGGCCTGCTCTACATGGCAGGGCCACAGTGCTGGTGGGGCGGCTGCGGGCAGGGGCACAGCATGTAAGCATAATTAAAATATAAAATGTTATTGTTACAAATGGTTTTTATTATGCATTTATCATATTATTGTGTATTCTGTATTATTGTTGCAATGAATAAAATGTTTCTTTTATTTACGATATTTTTTTCTTCAATTTATTTGTGTCCTCCTTTTCATTGTAAAAAAGTTGGTCACCTTACTATCAGCCAAGAAATATTATCAGTAAGAAAGAAACACCAGAAGGTAATCTGAAGGAACATGACAATGGTCATTTCCCCACATCCAACTATAACAGTAATAAAGGAGTTATAACTAATCCTTGGCTTACAAGCATTCGTTTAGCAACCGTTCAAAGTTGCGACAGCACTGAAAAAAGCAATTTGTGACTGGTCCTCTTGCTTAACACTGTTGCAGCATCCCCGGTTATGATTGGTCCTCTTGCTTAATACCATTGCAGCATTCCTGATCACATGATCATAATTTAAAAACTTGGCAACCAGCATGCGTTTAGGATAGTTGCCGCATCCTGAGGTGTGTGTGTGTGTCACATGATTATAATTTGCAAACCTTCCCAGCTGGCTTTTTGACAGGCAAAGTCAATGAGGAAAGCAGGATTCACTGAACAACCATGTGATTCACTTAACGACAGCAGGGATTCATCTAAAAAAGCTCATAAAATCAGCTTTTTAAACTCAGCAACTGCCTTGTTTTGCGATAGAAATTCTGATCCCGGTTGTCGTATGTCCAGGACTACCTGATATCCTTTCAGTAAAGGCTGGATGATGGTGTGAGGATGCTGTAAGTCACTCAAGTAAAAACAACCATCATCTATTTGTCAAAACAAAGGTGTTAGAAACAACTCTGTGAAGGAATTTAAAAGACCAAACAGCCATTTCCTCTCCTGAGAGGAAAGGAGAAGAAACTAGGTGTCTTATCCTCTTTAGTTCATCCATGGAAAGCAAAGACTGGGGATAGCATTTGTACAACTCTGTCCCCTGAGAATTAATGCTTGCTCAATTTGGGGTAATTCTGCATCCACTCCAATTCTGTGTAACTCCATTAGCTTAGATTGCTCATTCTTCAGAGACCAAGTACTATCTCTAGCATTATCATTTGATAGATACTTACATCAAAGCATCAGGAAGGACCTGTGTTTCTTACCCACAACAACAACAAACTTGGTAGGTTAGTCTGACCTCTATCAGAATCAGGACCTCCATAAATTCAATCCAGCATGGCATGGTCCAGTTCTTCTCCTTCAGTTCCCCTCTTCCCTTCACGAAATAACTATTAAGATAGTTGCAAGAACTACGGCAATGCAAGAACTGGATGGTGTTAAGAGACATTGATTACCTGCTTCATATACATATGTGGTGCAAATACCATATTTTTTTTCTGTTTTGCAAAAGAGTATGTCTTCAAAGAGTATTTCTTAACTCAGCCTATGCATGCCTAGCTGCATAAGAAAATTGGGATTGTTTCAACATGACAGATAATTCAGTTTAGCCATCCATCCATCCATCCATCTTTTTTTTTTTTTGCCTGCTGGAGGAGGAAGTGGGCAAGTTGTCAACTCATGACTCAACTTCAAGTTAACTTACTGTGCAATTCTACAACAACAGAAAATTTACAAGGGTGTCAGAGGCAAGCAAAATTTCTACTAACCCAGGATGACGGAGAGCTGTAAAGTGACTCATGATGATCAGGTACGACCTGCTCAAACGTTAAGCAAATAAAGGTCACCAGGTGAAAACAATCGTGGAGTGGGTTTAAGAAAATGCAACTGGACAAGGCCACAGAAGTCAACTTAGGCCAGGGGTAGGCAACCTTGGCTCTTTTATGACTTGCGGATTTCAAGTCCCAGAATTCCTGAGCCAGCCATGCTGAGGGGAAAGAGAGAGGTTTCCAAGCTGAGCCATGCTGGCTCAGGAATTCTGGGAATTGAAGTCCACGAGTCATAAAAGAGCCAAGGTTGCCTACCCCTGACTTAGGCCAACCACTTGCTGAATACAGAATCTATAATGCAGGATGCAGTCGAGATACTTCTGAGAAGCAGACATTTTGTTTCTACTTAAATATCGCCTGTGGCAGCCGGAAGCCTTACTGAACAGCTTCTACCAATCGGATATTTTACTCAAATCTGATTCCCTTTTATTTCACCCATGATTCCAATCTTGCCCATGACAAGACTACTGTTATATTTCCTCTGATGATAACTTCCCTTTCATCTTTTCTTCTGTGGACCATGTAGGCCACCTGTTCCCTATACAACTTGATTTCCAAACCCGGCTTCTCCTGGCTAGACAATATTGCCTTTGTAAACTGTTTCAACGATATGCTAAGTTGTAGTTTAATCACAAATCATAAGATTATACATGCTAAACAAATTACTGTTCACCCACCACAAGCAGGTTAAACTCACACAATGTTGGAAATGTAAACATAACTCAGGCACGTATTATCATGTTTGGTGGACATGTGACAAAGCAAAGAATTATTGGGAAATGATACATACTTGGCTAGAAAAGATGTTGGGAGAATATCTAGACTTTAAACCTGAACTTTTTTTACTAGATATAATGCCAGAAAAGATTAACAAACAAAGCCTATATTTGATTTTACACATCACAACAGCAGCAAGAATAATATTTGCACAATATTGGAAAAATGAAGGAATACCACCAGATGAAGAAATAGTTTAAAAAATACTGGAATGCATAGAGATGGACAGACTAACTATGAGATTGAAAGAAAAAGAAGAAACAGAATATTATCAAACATGGGACTTACTTTACCAATGGTTAAAGGAAAGAATAAAGGATTAGGAATTAAATATGTACTAGTGTTTTCAAACTCAGACAGCACGTTGGTTGAAAAATTATTATTGTATGTAAAGAAAAATTAATAAAATCTTATAAAAAACTAATAAAATAAATAAACTCACACAATACTCTAAGCTAGTGTTTCTCAAATTGCTTGGACTTTAAGTCCCAGAATTTCCCAGCCAATATGATTGACTGGGAATTCTGGGAGTTGAAAGTCCATGTCAAGGTTGACAAACTTTCCTCCAAATTAACTACAGACTACTATCTTGCCTGGCTAGTGAAGAATGTTCTCCTGCTATAGTGCTTTTTCACACACACAAACACACACACACACACACACACACTTTAATTGAATAATAAAAAAGAAAAAAGACAAAAAACACAAAACAATCAAAACATTAAAAAAGATACATAAAACACCACCACATATGGACATATTATCCCTTCTAGTTGAACACTGATTCATACATTACTACAACATTAATTCAATTAAGTTCTTGAAGTATTATTTGTTCAATAAAAACTATTGCTTGCCTTTCACTGATACAACCATCCCAGCAAGCAGTATGGTGTTGCATGGTTTCCCCTTTATCTGGTGCCTTTCACAATTCTCAAATAGATTGTTTGACTTGTGCAATTATATTAGGTAACTACTGCCGATTAACAAGCCACCCAGAACTTGTGATGAAAGCTGCTTACAACCTATCTGGATTTTGATGACAGATAAGTTGCATCAGTGAAATAATTAAAACCGCTGATTTAATAAAGTTGACCTACTTACATGGACATATAACAGAAAACACTGTGTGGGAAAAATCTGAATAGTCCCTATGACTTCTGTTAGTTGCATTGGCAAAGGGAAATTTGCCCTGTTCCCCACAAGCTTACAACTTTACTAAATCTATTCTGCAAGTTGGGAAGTTGGGAGCTTGCCTGGATCTGGTTTTAGGAGTAGGTAACAATATGGAATGAGGATGTAGAGTAGATAGGGAGTTCTGGATAAGGAATTAAGCTAATCTGTATTTTCCTTGACTTACAACCGTTCATTTAACAACCATTTGAAGTTCCAACACTGAAAAAAAATTGACTTACAAGCCTGTCTTCACAGTTACATCCCCCCTTGTCATATGGGGGGAGTCAATGCGGGAGCCCAGATTTACTTAACAATTGCATGATTCCCTTAGCAACTGCAATGACTAGATTTACAAATGTGATTTTAAAAAGATCATAAAATCAGGCACGATTCACTTAACAGCTGCCTTGCTTAGCAACTGAAATTCTGGCTCCAAAGATAGCAATAGTATTTCGCACTTAGACATATATACTGCTTCACAATGCTTTACAGCCCTCTCTAAGCAGCCTACGGAGGCAGCATATCGCACCCCCAACAATCTGGGTCCTCGTCTTACCGACCTTGGAAGGATAGAAGGCTGAGTCAACCTGGAGCTGGTCAGGATCGAACTCCTGGCAGTTCGCAGAATTACCCTGAAATATTGTATTCTAAACACTGCGCCACTACAGTTCATGATGGTTGTAACTTGAGGACTTCCTCTGTCGTTTTAGTAATATTTTAAATTGTGACCTGGTTCATGGTCAAATCTGACTTGCTTGTCACTTTATCATTCCAAGCAAGCCAACTGGTTCAATGATGGTTAAACACATCATTAAGCAAACTGGAGTTTAGTGTATTGTGTGAAACCTATCACTGAGTAGTTTCAGATTATAAAAATGTTTTAAAAAGAGAGAGAAATGCAATAATACAAAGGGTAGGCAGAAAGGATAAAGAAATGCCAAAAAGTATGCTATGCACATAAAGAGAATATAATATTTATTGCCATTATTGCTAATCATTTCCAGTATCATATTTCCTATTATTTATGAAACCCATTTTATCCTGATATTCTACACCATTATAGTATAGCCAGAAACCACTAGAATAAAATGCTTATTAAAATATATCAGTATGTATTCAATAAAAAAAATAGATCTGTTCAATTCCCTTCCTCTAAAGAAAGTATATGAATATATGCTTAGTATTATAGTCCAAACATTAATAGCAAATAATTGTACTGAAAACAGAACTGCACTGTGCCAGGGATCATGTTTAAAAAATGGACAAGAAAAATGTATTTTAGATTACTTAGAAATATAAGAATAATCAATGCCCGGGAACAGACACAAAAAGCTGAAATATTTAACAGTACAATCTTCTGCATGTCTCATAAAGAAACTTCAAACGGGGTTATTTTCAGATCAAGAATTTCTGGATTGTAACCTCAATCCTTTTAAAATCAGTATCTAATGTTGCCATCTGAAAATGTTAAAATGTTAGTTTCAGACAAAAATTATAAAGTTACAGTGGTGACAGCCAACTTCTTAACGATTGCTACAAAAATAATCCCTTATTTATAGTGTTTCTCAACCTTGACAATTTTAAGGCATGTGGACTTCAACTCCCAGAATTCCACAGCCAGCAATGCTGGCTGTGGAATTCTGGGAGTTGAAGTCCACATGCCTTAAAATTGTCAAGGTTGAGAAACAGCTAATACTCGTACTTTAATATATTTTAGTTTTGAAATATTTTACATACTACCTATCAATGTATATTATCTATTCAATTGTTTTATGCTCAGCCTCTTAGATTATAGCTGGACTTTGCGGTTCAGATCTTTCTTGTATAACGTATCATTATACAAGAAAGAAAGAAATTAAATGTCAATCATAATGCTGTTGTTTTGACTTGGGGTAAATACAGGCATTGTGGCTTGTAATTCTGAACTTACAGCTTGTACAACCACATCAAGCCAACCACATTTTATCACAACAGATAAACCTGTGGAAAGTGTTCCATTAGCCAAGTGTCAACGAATAAAGCCTTTGTCCCAAAGATGGACTACACATCTACACCTTTGTACACCTACTCCCTGATCTCTTTGTATTCATACAGACAGCAACATGGGTATGTCTAGTTTAATGAAAAGAAGGACTTGGGGCGACATGATAGCAGTGTTCCAATATCTCAGAGGGTGCTACAAAGAAGAGAGAGTCAAGCTATTCTCCAAAGCACAAGGAACAACAGATGGAAACTAATCAAGGAGAGAAGCAACCTAGAACTAAGGAAAAATTTCCAGCCAGTGAGAAAAATTAATCAGTGGAACGATTTGCCTCCAGAAATTGTGAATGCTCCAACACTAGAAGTTTTTAAGAAGAGACTGGACAGCCATTTGTCTGAAATGGTATAAGGTTTCCTGCCTGAGCAGGGGGTTGGACTAGAAGACCTCCAAAATCCCTTCCAACTCTGTTCTTCTGACTAATTCCCAGCATACATCTTAAAGCTGCTGAGATTGAGAAACACTGCACTAGTGAGTTAATCAAGGGCCTGGATATCCCACCTTATTAATATCTTGTCAGTTCCTAGGTCAGGGGTAGGCAACCTTGGCTCTTTTATGATTTGTGGACTTCAACTCCCAGAATTCCTGAGCCAGCCATGCTGAGGGGAAAGGGAGAGGTTTCCAAGCTGAGCCATGCTGGCTCAGGAATTCTGGGAGTTGAAGTCCACGAGTCATAAAAGAGCCAAGGTTGCCTACCCCTGTCCTAGGTTAATATTTTAACTACAGGATACTGTTGTATCACAGGGCATTGTTCGAAAGATGCACGCTGTTGTGTTTGTCTTCATTGTTAATCTTTGTGTACTGGTTTGGCTACTGGATTTTTTTTTGTTGGATTTTTGTTGGTTTTTATTTTATATACTTCACCTTAAAGGTGCACGGTCACCCTGTTATTATAACCATTATATTATAACCATCAATATTTTGATGTCACAGGATGTGAAGATGAGCCATTGTTTCCCTGCTCAGTTACGGCATAACTATTCAACAAGTTTGGGACTCTTAAATAGGAATTAGTGACTGTTAAGTGCTATAAATAAGCATAAAATAAACATCTTCCTGAACTGTGATGGCTGTTTCATGCAAACACTAAACAAGTCAAAATCCTAATCCATGATGAATCCAGTCATCATATGCAAAGTAGGGCAAGGAGACCACAGAGAGAGGAAGCCTGCTGGATTCCTCAACGTGATCCAATGAGATTGATATAAACATTTATTTGGTATTTACTCTCCTGGAAAACATCTGTCCTACATTGACTTCCCTGATACGGCGTTCTTCTAATACAGTGGTTCTCAACCTGTGGGTCGGGACCCCATTTGGGGTCGAACGACCATTTCACGGGGGTCGCCAAACAAGGCTGTCCGCCATTTTTCCCCCTTTTCTTTGGCCACGCCCCTGGCACCCGGTGATGTATAAGTGGTTGAGGGTCACCACAACATGGGGAACTGTATTATGGGGTCGCGGCATTAGAAAGGCTGAGAACCACTGTTCTAATACATGGTAATACCAATGCCATCATCCTCAGCCAGATGTGGTTGTTTATATATTAATTCAATTTGTGGGTCCGCCCGTCTCAATAAGGGATCCTGGGTAGCAAAATATTCCAGTGTGCCTGGGGAACACCAGGCTCAGGGATTCCGCTCTAGATTCTCTAAATCCCAAATGTTTTACTGTTAGAGAATTTTAATTTCTCTATTGGTGAAAAAATAAATCAGAAGCTCTCACAGTTGACTGTATTTAGCTGATTCAAAATAACTTTATATTTATATAAAAATATTTACAATACCATTCTTCTTTACAGCAACATAGCTTAACGAAGACTTCTTGCAGAGACAGACCAGAGACAGACATGAGACTGGAAATCCAGCTCCTAACTCCAAACTCTTTTGCACAGACTCAGGAGCACTTTCTTCACATTGGCTGACTGAGTTACCACATGACTCTTCCTGTTCATGAATATTCCAACATTTACACACAAACGTGTTTCTCAATCACCTGTTCCAGACCCAACTCATTACTTTGGAAGCAGGAGAGCTGATCTCCTTGTTTATTTATTGCAAAAATGACAAAAAAGCCATCAAGAAGGAACTTCATTATAGCTCATCAGATGAGGAAATGATCATTTAAATGAACACGTGTAACATTGTACAGCAGCTGGACAAGGATCCTGTTATTACATTGATCCTGTAATGTTGATTAACAAAGCAATGGATGGAAATTCAAGAAGCAACAGATGAAAACTAATCAAGGAGAGAAGCAATCTTGAACCAAGGAGAAACTTCCTGATAGTGAGAACAATTAACCAGTGGAACAGCTTGCCTCCAGAAATTGTGGGTGCTCCAACGCTATGAGTTTTTAAGAAGAGACTGGACAGCCATTTGTCTGAAATGGTGCAGGGTCACCTGCCTGAGCAGGGGGTTGGACTAGATGACCTCCAAGGTCCCCTCCAACTTTGTTATTGTTATTGTTGTTGTATTATTATTATATTATTATGGTAGTTAATGATTTTCCATTGATGACATGTTCCAAGAGATAGTCTTATCGGCTTATCTTCCTGCTTATCTTACCAAGGAGAGCAGTTGAAATGCAGATAGTCCTCCACTTACAACAGTTCATTTAGTGACTGCTCAAAATTACAACATGACTGAAAAGGTGACATGTTTTTTTTCACACTTACAACCATTATAGCATCCCCACGGTCACGTGATCAAAATTTGGATGCATGGCAACTGACTCATAGTTATGACGGCTGGGGTGTTCCGAAGTCATGCGATCCCCTTCCGAGACCTTCTGACAAACGAAGTCAAGGGGGAAGCCAGGTTAGTGTTACTAACTTAACAACTGCAGAGATTCACTTAACCACTTTGGCAAAAACGGTCGTAAAATGGAACAAACCTCACTTAACATCTGTCTCGCTTAACAGAAAGTTTGGACTCAATTGTGGTCGTAAGTCGAGGACTACCCAGCTTCCACTTCGGCTTCTTCCATACAGTGGCATGAGTGAAAAGGTTCAAAACAGCAGAAGTGGTTGTTGCTGTTCTTGTTAATTGCGAAGTCATGTCCGACCCATTGCAAAGTCGTGTCCGACCCATCATGTCCGACCCCATGAACAACGTTCCTCCAGGTCTTCCTGTCCTCTACCATCTTCTGGAGTCCATTTAAGCTCACGCCTACTGCTTCAGGGACTCCATCCAGCCACCTCATTCGCTGTCGTCCCCTTCTTCTATTGCCCTCAATCTTTCCCAGCATTAGGCCCTTCTCCAGTGAGTCCTTCCTTCTCATTAGGTGGCCAAAGTACTTGAGTTTCAACTTCAGGATCTGGCCTTCTAAAGAGCAATCGGGGTTGATCTCTTCTAGGACTGACCGGTTTGAACACCTTGCAGTCCAGGGGACTCGCAGAAGTGGTTGTTATGCTAACATTAATTGCAACCACAGCAATGTGCGAGGTTCAATTCTGGCTGCACCACCCCAAGTGTACATATCTTTACTGGTCCTTTCAGTGGGAAAATATATTATATATATTATATAATGTGGAAATGGGAGTAAATTCTTGCTGGCTTGACCAGAGCTGACCACCCTCCGGTAGCCAATAGCAGGATTGGTCTAACCAACTGCTGACAGCTAGATGGCATTAGTTTACCTTGTATCTGGTGCTTAAGGAATACACTAAGAGAATAACAGAGTTGGAAGGGACGTTGGAGGTCTTCTAGTCCAACCTCCAGCTCAAGCAATAAACCCTATACCATTTCAGACAAATGGCTGTCCAATTCTTTTCTTAAAAACCTCCAGTGTTGGAGCATTTACAACTTCTGGAGGCAGGTTATTCCACTGATTAATCGTTCTCACTGTCAGAAAGTTTCTCCTTAGTTCTAGGTTGCTTCTCTGCTTGATTAGTTTCCATCCATTGCTTCTTGTCCTGCCCTCAGGTGCCTTGGAGAATAAGGTTGACCCCCCCCCTTCTTTGTGGCAGCCCCTGAGATATTGGAAGATTGCTATCATGTCACCCCTCGTGCTTCTCTTCATTAAACTAGGCATACCAAATTCCAGCAACCGTTCTTTGTATGTTTTAGCCTCCAGCCCTGTAATCATCTTTGTTGCTCTTCTCTGCACTCCAGAGTCTCAATATCATTTTGATATCGTGGCGACTGAAACTAGATGCAATATCCCAAGTGGGGTCTTACCAAGACATTATAAAGTGGTATTATCCCTTCATGTGATCTTGATCCTTTTGTTTAATGCGCTCTATGAGATTGCATTGGTTAAGGAGAGACTAGCTATTGCATAGGGCTAAGGGCAGGACCAATTCACTCAACCTATGGGTGGCAGCACAGTGTCATGACAACACTGAGTCAGCCACAACTTTGCCAAATTTAAATCCCACTGAAGTCAAGGCCCTGGATTTTGCATGCATTCTGTAAGTTAGTTGATCTGTGTTACCTTGGTTCAAAAATTGTTGCCCGATTATGCACCCTGTTGCCCAAGTGAAGGTTACAGATAGACACAAGAGTTTATTATACAAGTAGTCCTTGATTTACAACAGTTGACTTAGTGACCGTTCAAAGTTACAATGGCACTGAAAAAAGTGACTTATAATTTTTCACGCTTGTGACTGTTGCAGCATCCCCACGGTCATGTGATTTACATTTGGATACTTGACAACTGATGATTGGATTTATGATGATTGCAATGTCCTAAGATCACGTGATCTCCTTTTGCAACCTTCTGACAAGCAAAGACAACAGGGAAGCCAGATTTGCTTAACAACCGTGTTACTAATTTAACAACTGCAATGATTCATTTAACAGTGTTGCTGACTGTGGAATTGAAGTCCTCATGCCTTAAAATTGTCAAGTTTGGGAAACACTGACTTAACAAATGTGATAAGAAAAGTCATAAAATGGGGCAAAACTCACTCAACAAATTTTTTACTTAGCAACATAAATTTTGGGCTCAATTGTAGTTGTAAGTTGAGGTCTACCTGTATAAATAAAGGCCCAGTGCATAAAAGAAGAAGAAGAAGAAGAAGAAGAAGAAGAAGAAGAAGAAGAAGAAGAGGAAGAGGAAGAGGAAGAGGAAGAGGAAGAGGAAGAGGAAGAGGAAGAGGAAGAAGAAGAAGAAGAAGAAGAAGAAGAAGAAGAAGAAGAAGAAGAAGAAGAAGAAGAAGAAGAAGAAGAAGAAGAAGAAGAAGAAGAAGAAACAGTGGACCACCTGGTAAGCTGTTGCAAGAAGATTGCACAGACTGATTACAAGGAGCGGCATGACAAAGTAGCAACAATGGTGCATTGGAAGATTTGCAAAAAATATAATTTGCCTGTAAGCAAAAACTGGTGGGATCATAAAATAGAGAAAGTCATAGAAAATGATAAAATTAAACTGCTCTGGGACTTCAGAATTCAAACAGATAATCCCCTGCAACAGAACACCCCAGACTTAACAATTGTCGATAAGAAAGACAAAAAAGTCTGGATAGTGGACGTGGCAGTGCCTGGAGACAGCAGAATAGAAGAGAAAGAACTGGAGAAGATAACAAAATACAAAGACCTACAAATAGAAATAGAAAGACTGTGGCAAAGGCAAGCAAGGGTAGTACCAATAGTCATAGGCGCCTTGGGTGCAATCCCAAAACAACTGGATCACCACTTGAACACCATTGGCATTGACAAATTCGCTATTAGTCAATTGCAAAAGGCGGCCTTACTAGGAACTGCTTCCATCCTGCAACGATATCTGTAATACCATCAAACATCCACATCTGCCTATCCCACGTCCTGGGTAAGGACTCGATAGGTAGACAAAATGCCAAATCCAGTCTGAACATCTGGCCGACTGTGCGATGATCCATAATAATAATAAAGTTGGAAGGGACCTTGGAGGTCATCTTGTCCTGCCCTCAGGCACTTTGGAGAATAGCTTGACTCCCTCTTCTTTGTGGCAGCCCCTGAGATATTGGAAGACTGCTATCATGTCCCCCCTCGTCCTTCTCTTCATTAAACTAGACATACCCAATTCCGTTCCTGATATATTTTAGCCTCCAGTCCCCTAATCATCTTTGTTGCTCTTCTCTGTACTCTTCCTAGAGTCTCAACATCTTTTTTACATTGTGGTGACCAAAACTGGATGCAGTATTCCAAGTGTGGCCTTACCAAGGCATTATAGAGTGGCATTAACACTTCAGTGATCTTGATTCTATCCCTGTTAATGTTAGTTAGAATCCCAACATAAAGGATGGGTAACATTTCCAGTTACCTGGGAACCTCAGTGTAACGGCTTATGGCTTTCTTCCCTGTTTCTAGCAAATCAGGGCTTTACTAAAATCACAAATAACAAATTAAGCAAGAGAAATCACTTGCTGAAAATCTGCATGCAGGTAGTCCTCAACTTACAGCCATTCATTCAGTGACAGCTGGAAGTTACAACAGCACCGAAAAAAATGTGAGCTATGACTATTTTTTTACCCTTATGACCGTTGCAGCATCCCCATGGTCACGGGATCAAAATTCAGATGCATGGCAAATGATTCATATTTATGACGGTTGCAGCGTCCCCAAGGTCACGTGATCATTTTTGTGACCCTCTAGCAAGCAAAGTCCATGGGAAGCCAGAATCACTTAACATCTGGGTTACTCACTCAATAACTTCAGTGATTCTACTGAGCCACTGTGGCAAGAAAGATCATAAAATGGGACAAAGCTCACTTAATTGTCTTGCTTAGCAACAGAAATCTTGGACTTAATTGTGGTCGTAAGTTGAGGACTACCTGTCCTAGCCCTACGATTTGGGTTTTAACACAGACTTCAGGCCGACTGGTTCCACAATGTTATGGTCCTTTTTAAAAGTGGAAAGGGAGAAGTACAGATCCATAGCCAGAAACTGCAGGAACGGACTTGGGTATGTCTAGTTTAACAAAGAGAAGGACAAGGGGGGACATGATAGCAGTATTCCAATATCTCAGGGGCTGCCATAAAGAAGAGGGAATTAAGCTATTTTCCAAAGCACCTGAAGGCAGGACAAGAAGCAACGGGTGGAAACTAATCAAGGAGAGAAGCAACCTAGAACTAAGGAGAAACTTCCTGACAGTGAGAACAATTAATCAGTGGAACAGCCTGCCTCCAGAAGCAGTAAATGCTCCAACACTGGAAGTTTTTAAGAAGAGACTGGACAGCCACTTGTCCGAAATGGTGTAGGGTTTCCTGCCCGAGCAGGGGGTTGGACTAGATGACCTCCAAGGTCCCTTCCAACTTTACTAATATGAAGATAAAAGGCCCTCGAGGGATATAACTAAGTGATGGCACTGGAAGCCAGTGCAGCACAGCAATATCTAAAATATATGTAGCTTGTTATTTTCATTTATTCAGGAAAAGTACCAATGTCGAAGATGATGCAGCTACAGCTACAAGTTGTGCTGGGAATTATTTATGCTGGCTTGGCTAATAGAAGCTTCTATCCAATTCCATCATATATTTTCCTCTCCTAATATGCGGACTTTAAAAAAAATAATAATAAAAGCTAAAGATTCAGAGAAATGATCCTTGGACACAGGTGGGGAAAATTCATTCTGAGAGCTAACATTATACCTGGATGACTTGCCATGGATTAACAAAGATTTCAGCTTGCCAA
Source organism: Crotalus tigris (assembly GCF_016545835.1). Classification (NCBI taxonomy): domain Eukaryota; kingdom Metazoa; phylum Chordata; class Lepidosauria; order Squamata; family Viperidae; genus Crotalus; species Crotalus tigris. Next base: position 6,030,649 of record NW_024096552.1, on the reverse strand, counting down.
ATGATAAAGCAATCATAATGTGACATTTGTTGCTGGGTTATTTCACATACCCAACTCAGCCAAGCACAGTTTGTGGGAATCCAGCAACCACAGTTTGTGACCTCGTGTGCCCAGGAAATCAAACTTGTAAGTATGGTTAAATTAAACTTAGAGAAAGGCACACTCTATCGACATAATTACTCTCTTCAGTTACAGAAAAAGTAAAAAGCTGGGTTTGGGGTTTTTAAAAAATAAATCTGAAATTTTAATTCTGCTGAAGAAGATAATCTGCTGAGCTGAGCATGTGCTCAAAAATATGCACACTCCCATTCTACTGTACCCTTTCAGCATTAGCAATGTTGTTATGTGAACTGTAGAAAAAGAGTAAAGAATATTAAGCAAGAGAAAAGGCATCAGATAAAAAGGAAACACAAATATAGCTACATCTAGTTACACAAATACTGTTTACCGTGCTTCTCTATTTTCTATCCTTACATCATTCTCTTTTACAAATCTATGAGAATGGCAGAGTTCATGTTTTGTTCTAAGCTAGGAACCCTGATTTATAAATATTATAACTCAGTTCACACAATATAATAAAACAAAACTTCACATTACTTGAAGTATGAAAGATGAACTAAGCCAGTGGTTCTCAACCTTTCTAATGCCGTGACCCCATAATACAGTTCCTCATGTTGTGGTGACCCCCAACCATAAAATTATTTTTGTTTCTATTTCATAACTGTAATTTTGCTACTGTTATGAATCGCAATGTAAATATCTGATATGCAGGATGTATTTGCATTGAACATAATTAAAGCATAGTGATTAATCACAAAAACAATATGTAATTATATATTGTTAAATATTTATTTTTAATTACAAAAAAATGAAATTTTGTCTTGAAGCATGGTGTAGCATGGGTAACAGTCTTAATATAACAACAGTAAACTACATCCACATGGAAAGAAATAAGCATTTCAAAAACCAATAGAATAAGAGGGAGTAGCACAGCTAAGGAAAAGGGGAAAAAATGGCGGACAGTCTTGTTTGGCGACCCCTGTAAAATGGTTGTTTGACCCCAAATGGGGTCGCGACCCATAGGTTGAGAACCGCTGAACTAAGCCAAGTTGGGTACTCAAAATACACAAGCTATGATATACAGGTAGTCCTCAGCTTACAACAGTTCATTTAGTGACCGTTCAAAGTTACAATGGCACTGAAAAAAGTGATATATGACCGTTTTTCACACTTAACAACTGTTGCAGCATCTCCATGGTCACGTGATCACAATTCAGACACTTGGCAATTGATTCATATTTATGATGGTTGTGGTATCCTGGGATCATGTGATCACCTTTTGCAATCTTCTGGCAAGCAAAATCAATGAGAAAGCCATATTCACTTAACATCCATGTTACTAACTTAACAACTGCAGTGATTCACTTAACAACTGTGGCAAGAAAGGTCGTAAAATGAGGCAAAACTCACTTAACAATTGTCTCACTTAGCAACAGAAATTTTGGCCTCAATTGGGATTATAAGTCGAGGACTACCTATTTTAAATGTGTTACAACTGCTTATGTATAAAATGCTAAATCAACCACGGACCCGCTTTTAAATTCCTTTTGGGGCCACAGGCAACCAAGACTTCACTTTAGATTTAATCATACCATTTCTTCAAGCCTTCACAAACCCCGTGACGACATTGTGGGTCCCTCCCGAGGTTCCCGGATCACAGTTTGAGAACCACTGTGCCAAATCATATTTTATTAACATAAGAGTTGGCTTCACACATGCTAAAGCAAGGCAAATGAACTGTTCTAGGTATGCACACAATCTATGTCTCCCCTCAATACTATGCAAGCTCTGGGCTCCACGTGAGGGACTTTTTTTTTTTTAATCTACAGTAGTTTGGTCTTGTTTTTGAAATGAGACATTTGAAAACTCTGCCTGTCTCTTTTCCCTAGACTGTAGTCACTTCTTGACCCAGTTCCAAATTTCAGAATTTCCCCCACCCCATCAAGAGTTTACCAGATCACAACCTAGTAATCTTACACTGCAAATGTCAATGAGGCAATCATTTACCAGGTCAAACATCTATTTGTAGATATAAAAAGTGCTGCCTTTTATTCTTCCTGTTTGCTAAGATTGCATGACAAAGTTGGCCCACCTTTAGAATGACTGAGATGGAAAACAAAGAAAATCTGCTTAATGAAGGCTGATTCATGGCATGGGAAAATCCAAAATTAGCTACCGCAATAGCTAACTTAATTACAAAGGAAACAATTCCTACAGAAGTTCTAGCACTACAGTTAATTATAACTGAAACACACACTACACAATTACCCCACTTTTGGGGGGGCACTTATCTATGATGCGTGGCATCATGCACCAGGCACGCTGGCTCAATAACTCCCTAAGCTCAAATGTCATTGGCCAGCTTACATCCAAGTCTTTCACCAATACAGGTAGTCCTCGACTTACGACCACAATTTATGTTGCTAAGTGAACAATTTGTTACATGAGTTTTGCCCCACTTTAGGGCTTTTCTTGCCACAGCTGTTAAGTGGATCACTGCAATTGTTAAATTAGTAACACAGCTGTTAAGTAAATCTGACTTCCCCATTGATTTTGCTGGTCAGAAGGTTGCAAAAGGAGATCACCTGAAACTGGGACATTGCAACTGTCATAAGTACCGGTATGAATCACTTGCCAAGCATCTGAATTTTAATCACATGACTACTGGGATGACTGTAAGTATGAAAAACATTCATAAGTTGCTTTTTTTCATTGCTGCTGTAACTTCAAACGGTCACTAGACAAACTGTTGTAAATCGAGGAGTACCTGTTTACAGAAAAATCCCTCAGTCGCCTCACAAATCTTAACCATATCAGGAACTACTAACCGGCCACCTACCCAATGTGTTGTGTGAACCCATCCTACCATCCTCGGTAACGCCACATCACGGGAATACAAGAATCGTGTACACCGTGGCTCGATTTCCCGTGTCACGTTGACCCGGCCAGAGATCAGATTCCGACCTGTCTCCAAACACAGCTAGAAAACCCGAGTGTGTCCCAGGCCTCCCGCCAAAATGAATGGACAAGGCCTGTCGCCGAGTCGATCACCTGGCTGATCCCGCGTCCCCTAATCGTGCAAAACGGTCCCCGCGAAAAGCGACTCCCGTGTCACGGCCTGATGAGTTCCTCCTCTCCGGCTGCCCCGGAGCAGATCCAGCAAAGGGCGGCGGAGAAAGCGAGAGCGCCTGCCTGGCTTTGCAAAGCCGCTTAGCTCCCCAGTCCGAGCTGCCTGCGCACCGGGCGGCTCTTAAAGGCACAGCAGCTGCGGGCAAGCCGCTCTTCTCGGCGGAGGGCGAGGAAACAGCCCCGATGCCTGCCCGCTTTAAGTAAACCGGCCCCGTCCAGGAACTTTATTTATTTCCCCCCCCCCCTGAAATCTTTCCCTTCTCGGATTTGCAAGGGATGAGATGGCAAGAAGCGTCAACTCTGATCCTCGGCTTTGCCCCCGCCGGCGCCCTCTCAGGACCCTTTTTTTCTTTCCTCCGCAGGCAGTTACAAGTCCATCCTTGCAAGTTTGTGGCCTTAATTTGGGCACAAAACAAACAAACAAAAAAAACCCATTGGGAATTTCCCTTAAAATCCCATTAGCTTCTCCCCCTACTTGCAAACCGTGGATGGATGGAGGAAGGGGCGGGGGAGCTTTCTCGGGGAGGAAAAAAAAAAAAGTCCTGTCCTGCACAAGATTTAAAAAGAATAAGAACTTCCTCGGATCGAGACCGAGTAAATCACCTTTCTTCGGCAAAATAAAATAAAATAAAATAAAAATACACTTTGTATGATTGGGAAAGTCCAACAATACCGCAATCAACTCCGTTCCAAGATACGGTCATGAAGCAATTCGAGTCCCGTCTAGATCTCTTACGTGTTCCCAATTTCTGCATTCATAAATTTCCCCCTCCCAATAAACTACCCATTGATTTCCCCGATCACCCACCAGATCTTGCCGCGGATCAAGCCGGCAGCCGCTTCTCTGCTCCCTTCCGCCAGCTGATCTCGCTCCCTCCTTTGCTCTCCCTTGTTGTGTATTTCCCCTCTTGGGTTAGCGCGCCGGCGCGTCAGATCCGGGAAGGGTCTCTCAACTAAAGCCTTAGCAACCGCGCAGGCGTCCCCGGCAACACAGGGTACCAACGTTCTAAGCCCGCCCCCAACCCCTCCACGTTGCCTTTAGAAGCTTTGAAGGTGAGCGGTCGTCCTTCGAGCTTGTGGGAAGCTTTTTCAGAGGTCGGGAAGATGCACTTGGATTCGAACCGGGTTTATTCCCTGTTGCAAGTCCAAGATGTTCTTCCCGAAGTTCTGAAACTTGTTTCTCCAAACAATTCCACTATGTATTCTAAATAATCTGTGATTAATATATACTGTACTCTGTGTATTTGTATGCATGTGTATGTATATGTAACATATGTATATGTATGTGCATGTATGGATATTGGCATATATGTAGGTCTTTAGTTATTCAGGTTTTCTCCCGTGTAAAATTGGAAGTGTCTTGGTGATGTTTCGGTGAAATCCCATTTGTCATCTTCAGGCTGGTGTTTTCAGCTTCGTGCTTCGAGGAGCAATATATATTGGTATATATATATATACATACATACACACACACACACACACACGTGTGTGTGTGTGTGTGTGTGTGTGTGTGTGTGTGATCTTATTTAAAGTCAGCCCAGAACTATGAACACATCCCCCCAACTTTTCAAAGGATCCCACCACCTGAACCACGCCAGCATTGCTCAATTTCTGCAAGATTAAATAAAATTAAATAAGGATGCTGCCCATGGTTCTGGAATGGCAACTCTGTTAACTATTAGAACAGTCTTCCATCAATCTGGTTAATCATTGACTTTTCAGTGAGTGAGGCTTCCTGAATCCAATTGGCTGGACTCATATCACAACAAACTTGTTAAACACAGACAGTGGCAGAGTTCCCACAATAAAGCTTAACAAGGTCAGCTAAAGGCTTTGGATATGGATTTGCACACTATAAACTTGGTTGGTTTTCATCTAAGGCTAGATTTTGGGGTGGCTAAGCCTGCTGTGTAGACAGAGCAGATTGGGTTGGTTTCTTCCCAACTTGATATGTTGTCTGAATCTGGAAAATGAACACATTCAATTAAGAACATGTCAATGTGTTTGCGAAGGCATCAGTTTTCTCCAGTGTGTAGTACAAGTTCAGCATTAGCTGTTTTTGGTACACCTGCTTGCAATTTGTTTAACCATAAAAAGATCACATAACTTAGTTTCCATAGAGTTCTGGGTCAAAAGTACTGGACCAGAACTTTTGTTGTTATTAAATGAGTCATGCCCTATTTCAGTGGTAGTGAAGCTATGGCACGGGTGCCAGAGGCAGCACTCAGAGCCCTCTCTGTGGGCACGCGCGCCGTCACCCCAGTCCTAGGCCCTCTGCCGTGTGCAAAAAAAAAATAAATTTCAATCAGTCAATTTCAACTTCTCGCATGAAAAAAAAAATCTTGCGAAGTTGGAATTTATTGATTGAACTTTTTAGTCTCACCCAGTCTGCTGTTACCACCACAGCCACGCCCACCCAATGGGCCACACCCACCCGGCACCCAATGATGCATAAGTGGGTTTTGGGTTGCAGTTTGGGCACTCGGTCTCTAAAAGGTTCGCCATCACTGCCCTATTTTATGATCTTTTTTTGCTGTCATCATTAAGCAAATTCAGCTTCCTAATTGACGTTGGTTGTCAGAAACTGGCTGGGAAAGTCGCAAGTGGCGATAATATGATCCCAAGATGCTGCCGCCATTGAAATTAGATGCCAACTGAAAAGCACCCATATTTTGGTCATGTGACCATGGGTAAAGCACAACAGTCATAAGTCTAAGGAGTGGTCGTAAGTCATTTTTTTCTAGCAGCTGTAATGTCAAATGATCACTAAATGAATGGTTGTATGTTGAGGACTACCTGTACAGACAGACATATGTGTATGCATATGCATATATAAATACATGTACACAAGCCAGTTTGGTGTAGAGGTGAAGGCGCCAGGCTGTAAACTGGGAGATTGTGAATTCTAGTACTGCCTTAGACAATGAAGGCAGTGGGTGATCTTGGGCCAGTCTCTCCATCTCAGCCCTAGGAAGAATAAGGCAAGGGCAATCCCTGAAAAATTCAGGGATTATTCAGGCAATCACTGGGCATCAAGACTCACTTGAAGACACAAATTTTGCTTAATATATATATGCCCACAGATGGATTTATTTACAGCAGAGGTTCTCAACCTTTTCTTCACCATAGACCCCCTTTTAAATACCTTGTGTGGCCACGGACCATGGCCACAGACCCCCCAAGACTAAACTCAAATTTAAATCATAACAATTATTCAAGCATTTGCGGACCCCCCCCCTGTGATGACATCATGGCTCCCTAGGGGTCCACGGACCACAGGTTGAGAACCACTGATTTACAGCATTCATTCATTCATTCATTCAGTCATTCATTCATTCATTAGGGCTTCTTTAATTAGTGCTGGTTCGTGCTGAAAGCTGGAGACCATCAATGTCATTTGTCTTTCTGATGCTCATATGCCCAACAGGATATAATAGACACCCTGATTACAAATTGGTATGTATGGAATACCAATTTGTAATCAGTCCATCTCTTTGGCAGTATTCAAAAGCTTTCTCCTTTTGCATCAAGGTGTAATGTTCCAGGTTGTAATTTTTCAGAGCTGACCCAGAAATTTCTAGGGCAACTTACTCCAATTCAGAGGCTTCTAGCCCTAAAATAGTTATAATAATAATAGTAAAGTTGGAAGGGACCTTGGAGGTCATCTAGTCCAACCCCTTGCTCAGGCAGGAAACCCTACACCATTTCGGACAAATTGCTGTCCAGTCTCTTCTTAAAAATTTCCAGTTCTCAATTAAATTGGAACTCTCGCACTATTGAATCCTATTTCTCCTAACAGCTAACCTAAAATTGCTCTTTACTGAGTCAGAAAAACATATGCCCAGGGCTGATCCCTCCATCACACACACACACACACACACACACACACACACACACACACACACACACGGGGGGGGGGGGGGAGAGGGACCAGTTCTTTAGAGTGGTTTCCTCTCCTAGCCTTGGGGTCTGTTCCAACCTTTCTGGAAGGAATTACATTATAAACAAAGGTTGATGCAGTGGCTTATGATTGTATTTACTTGGAAAACAATCAGGAACTGATAACAGCCTGTCAAGTGGAAAATGTCAAGTGGCTGCTTAAGGAGATGTAAAACAGCAGAGCATGGTCTGAAAATCTAAGAGTGGAGTGACTTGAGAAGGTCTGGCTGTAAATCATAATTATTATTCCTCCTCCTCCTCCTCCTCCTCCTCCTCCTCCTCCTCCTCCTCCTCCTCCTCCTCCTCCTCCTCCTCCTCCCACTGAGAATTCTATGATTTGAGCCACAGCAGCTATTTTTAGATTTTGTTTAGGCCAAAGAGAGAGCTGGGCAAACTGCCCACCCTTAAGAGGGTTGTTGCAATATTATCATTCCAGGCTGCAGATTCTCCTGGGCAAAATGCCCTCAATGAGATTGGGTGCCCCACCAAACTCCTTTCCCAAATCCAACGCAGCTACCAACTCAGCCTTGTTTCCCTTTAAGTATGTCCAGTTTAGCTGGAATCTAAAAGCTGTTGCACTTTCTCTATTAGGCTTCTAGCTCAGCAGTTTTCAACCTGTGGGTTGCGACCCCATTTGGGGTTGAACGCCAAACAACGCAGTCCGCCTTTTTTCCCCCTTTTCCTTAGCTGTGCTACTCCCTTTTATTCTATTGGCTTTTGAAAGCTAATAGAATAGAATCTTTTGAATAGAGTCTAATTTTATTGGCTTTCAAAAGCCAACAGGAATTGTCCAGGCTGTCTCTGCCCTGCTGAGCCCACCAAAAGTCCCATTCTGCAAACGGTGCTGCAAGTTGTCTGCAGCGAAGGCGAGCTGTCTGGAAGCTTCCACCCCTCCCTGCTGAGCAACTACTAAAAATGTAAGTAAAAGAGGGCCAGGGGTGGGAGGTGGGAGGCCGGCGGGTGCAGGGAGGGTTGCTGGCGCGTGTGGGGCCCAGCGGGTGCCTTACCTCCCTTGGGTTGGGCCAGCTGGTGGACCAGCCGGTGGTCACCCTACGCGTCTCTGCCCCTTGCCAGCTATGCCTCGGCCGGCGCAGGGGGCGGCACCATGCATGCGCGGCGCTCCCGGGCAGGGAAAGTCCTCAACTTACGACTGGTTGGTAGTCCTCGACTTACGACTGGTTGAGTAGTCCTCGACTTACGACCAGTTGGGGGTCATGGCATTAAAAAGGTTGAGAACCACTGTTCTAGCTGGACTGGAAGAGGTAAACTGGCATGCAAGGATATAAGAACATCTGGTGTCCTGTTTAAAAAAAAAAATCTAAAAAATTAAACAATAACTGCAAGGGACTTCCAGAGACTGCTATCTCCCAGATATAAGATTCTACAGGTAGTCCTCAACTAACAACCGCAACTGAGTGCCAAATTTCTCTTGGTAAGTGAAAGATTTGCTAAGTGAGTTTTGCTCCATTGTACGACCTTTCTTGCCACCGTTGTTAAGCAAATCAATGCAGCTGATAAATTAGTAAACACGGTTGTTAAGTGAATCTGTCTTCCCCGTTGACTTTGCTTGTCAGAAGGTCGCAAAAGGGGATCACGTGACCCTGGGACACAGCAACGGTCATAAATATGAACCAGTTGCCAAGCAACTGAATTTTGATCACATGACCATAGGGATGAGGCAAAGGTCATAATTGTGAAAAACAGTCATAAGTCACATTTTTCAGTGCCGTTGTAACTTTGAACGGTCACTAAACAAACTGTTGTAAGTCGGGGACTACCTGAATTTGTACACAATCATTAACATTCTTGCTCCTTTGTATCTTGCCTTCTGTATGTAAAGGGCCAGAAATGGTTTGGTCAGGAGAGGGAGTTTCCACCTGTTCCTCTTTTAATAGCAGCCAGTTCTGATATGAGGCTGTTTGCTTTTCACTGTGTAACAGCGGTTCTCAACCTGTGGGTCGGGACCCCATTTGGGGTCGAATGACCATTTCACGGGGGTCGCCAAACAACGCAGTCTGCCATTTTTTCTCCCTTTTCCTTAGCTGTGCTACTCCCTTTTATTCTATTGGCTTTTGAAAGCCAATAGAATAGACTCTCTTGAATAGAGTCTAATTCTATTGGCTTTCAAAAGCCCATAGGAATTGTCCATGCTGTCTCTGCCCTGCTGAGCCCGCCAAAAGTCCCATTCTGCAAACGGTGCTGCACCAGTTGAGTAGTCCTCGACTTACGACCGGTTGAGTAGTCCTCGACTTACGACCGGTTGGGGGTCGCGGCATTAAAAAGGTTGAGAACCACTGCTGTGTAAGAAATGGTTGCCGTGCCTTCCTTGTTCATCGTGGCTTTTTTTAGCAGAAACATTAGAACTGCCTGTCTGATGGTCAGCTGCATGTGGAACACATGCCACAATGTACTCATGGACGTTCTTCATGTGTGCCTTAAATGTCATGCTTTAAGAGTACCCTGCACTCTTTCATGCAGCTTTTATCAACAGAGGTCTTGCTTGCTGTAAACACAAGGAGGGAAAACAGAGGCACAAGCACAACACCACCATCTTCAACTCACACCCTATTATAGACAGAATCTCTTCCAGTGTTTCTCAGCCTGGGCAACTTTAAGAAGTAGGAACTTCAACTCCCAGAATTCCCCAGCTGCAAACGGCCATAAATCCGGGCAGATTTCCAAGTGCCCAAAATGTGATCATGTGACCGATGAAAGGACAACCATCAGAACTTCAAATCTAGGTCGTAAGTACCTTTTTTGGAGGGGGGTGTCTGTCACAAGTTCAGTCACTGAGTGATTGTTGGACTACCTGTAGATGAAAACTAAATCATTTGTCTTCTTTCTTAGGAATGCCTTCTTATCAAGGGGATTGATGAGAACCTGCTACCAAGTTACTTAGGAATGCTTTTAGTGTAGGAATGTTGGTGATAAGGTAGAAGCTTTGGCATGCCTTCCAACATTTAGTTGAATCAAACCCTTGGCTGAACCACGTTGTATGACTACTAAAATGCAGGGCTTTTTTTTGTTATAGAACGCCCAGAACGGCGTTCTGGCACCTTTTTTGGATGGAAACTTGTCGGGTAGGCAAGGCAGGTTGTATGACGTGTGTGAGTTCTGGCCAGAACAGGAGCCCTGCCCAACACAAAGGAGGCAAAGCGGCCGACTAGCAAGCTCGAGTAGAGGTGGTAGAGCAGAGGTCACTAATCATTGTTGAATGGTGGACTGGAAGAAAAGGGAGGGGGAAGCATTTTACATGCGTGCATGCGCACCCGGGGCCGCGAGCACACACATGCTGCAAATGGGGCAGGGCTAGTGCCTGTGTGATACTCACTAGCCCTGTCCCATTCTTGCGTGGTGCAGTGCCTTGTATCTGCACCCTGTGGTGCAGTGACGGCCATTTTTGCGCCTTGCAGCACGGTGGCCTATTTTTGCGCCCCCAGTTCTTGCATGCCAGAGGCGGCAGTCAGAGGCGCCTCCCTGCCCCCTCAGGGCACCACAATGCTGATGCAGCCCTGGCACTTTGCGATATATAAGTGGGTTTTGGGTTGCGGTTTGGGCACTCGGTCTCTAAAAGGTTCGCCATCGCTGGTGTATAATAATGCATGCTCCGATGATTGACTCCTGACAACATGTGCATTTTAAAATTGTATAAAATGGGTTCCACTCCAAGCAGGGGTGATCCACATTCTTGGACAACTTTTTATTTGCAAATAAAAGTCTTATTACTTTCATTTTTCTTCAATCAGAATAGAGTTGGGACCTTGGAGGTCTTCTAATCCAAGCCCTGGCTCAGATAGGAAATCCTATACCATTTCAGACAAACAGTTATCCAGTCTCTTCTTAAAAACTTCCAGTGTTAGAGCATTCACAACTTCTGGAGTCTAGTCGTTCCACTTATTAATTGTTCTCACTGTCAGGAAATTTCTCCTTAATTCTAGGTTGCTTCTCTCCTTGACTAGTTTCATCTATTGCAGTGGTTTTCAACCTTTCTAATGCCGCGACCCCATAATACAGTTCCCCATGTTGTGGTGACCCCCAACCACTTATACATCACCGGGTGCCAGGGGCGTGGCCAAAGAAAAGGGGGAAAAAATGGGGACAGCCTTGTTTGGCGACCCCCGTGAAATGGTCGTTCAACCCCAAATGGGGTCCCGACCCACAGGTTGAGAACCACTGATCTATTGCTTCTTGTTTTGCCTTTGGAGAATAAGTTAACTCCATCTTCTTTGTGGCAGCCCCTCAAATACTGGAATACTGCTATCATGTCACCTCTAGTCTTTCTTTTCTCTAAAGTAGCCATGGCCAATTCCTTTCCTTTCCATACCCTTTCCTCCTATCTGGTGTGGTTCTTGGCCCCACATGCTAGGCAAAAGGACTGGAGTCTTCTGAGATAATTATTCTGGGTTTACACTGTTGCTCTTAGTTTTAGTTGCACATATAACCCCAGGTAACTCTAGGCTTGCATATGACCCGGTTTGACTCACATTGTATTGGTTTGATACTCCAGTCTGGAAGTGTCAGGACATTTATAAAAATGTCTTAGAAAGTACGGCTGACTCTGCTTGCAAAGGGGAATAAAAGATTTGGCCATCTGGTGCCCACTCTGCTTGCAGGATTTCAAGTTTAGCCATTCAAACTTAACTGCCCTTTGCAGAGCAGGAAATTTTGAAATAGCGTTGTATTGCCTCACCTCTTGTTTTGACTGCTTAGCCCAGTGTTTCTCAACCTTGACAATTTTAAGGCATGTGGACTGCAACTCCCAGAATTCCACAGCCTTAGGTAGGCTTAGGACTACAAGAGATGACCTTTTGCTGCTTAAGTGATTGGAGCCATGCTAAATCTCCAATCTTGGGCAAAATCACACACATGATGGGGATCTCATATGGCAGGGGTCTTCAAACTTGGCCCTTTTACGACTTATGGACTTCAGCTCCCAGAATTCCTCAGCCAGCCACACTGGCTGAGGAATTCTGGGAATTGAAGTCCACAAGTCATAAAAGGACCAAGTTTGAAGACCCCTGTCATATGGCTACTAACTAATTTGTGACAGAAATTTTGTGGAAAACGAAAGGACTCTTACGAATTCCAGAGGGTTTTAGCAGAGAGATTTATTGCGCAGGTTCAGAAGCAGTACCAACCAGCAATTCTGAACCCTGCGTTCAGACTTCAGTTTTATACTTTCCGTTTCTCAGGAACAAAGGAATACACATTGTAATACACATTGTAATACATTAGGTTCGTTTCTCATGGGTATACAATGGAGAGAGTTTGCTACATTCATTGTATCCAAGTGCAATGTGCATTAGCTTAGTCACATACTACTAACACAGCATTATTCCAGTAATTATGCAGACACATCATTATTCTAGTGATTGTTTATTATTCCACATTAGAGCCCTAGCACTAAATTAGAGTTGTGAAGTACAGGTAATCCTCAACTTACAAATCATTTGTTTAGCAACCCTTCAAAGTTACAATGACATTGAAAGATATGACTTACGATCACTCCTCGTCCTTATGACTGTCACAGCATCCCTGTGGTCAAGTGATCAGAATTTGGATGCATGTATTCATAAAAATGGCAACATCTTGGGGTCAAGTGATTGCTCTTTGTGACATTCCCAGACAGCTTTCAACAATCAAAATTAATAGGGGAAACTGGATTCACATAAAGTCCAGGTGATTTGCTTAAGAACTGCAGTGATTTGCTTAAGAAACAAGGCAAAAAAGGTCATAAAGTCAGGTGACTCACTTAATGACTGCCTTGCTTAGCAATGAGAATTCTGGTCCCAACTGTGGTTGTAAGTCGAGGATTACCTGTAGTTACTCAGATGGACTGAACCCTCAGAGATCCAGACTCCTATCTACCTTCAATTGCCAAAAATCCATTGGATGATTTGGGGCCAATCATTTTTCTACCTTGCAAGGTTGTTGTGAAAAAAAAAATCAGACAATGAAGGGCTATGCACACTGCTGTAGGCTCCTTGGGCATAATCTAATAAGCCATAAGCAAATAAAGAGCATGTTGTGGGAGAATTTTCTTGCTCTTTCTCACCAGCATAACTTCTGAACAGGAAAAACTGGTTGCCGGCATCGCAAAAGGAGATGCTGATGATGTTGTAACGTGAAGCCTTCTGGGAATCCTTGGTGTAAAATGAGTCAGAACAGGGCTGAGTTCCCATAAAGGGAGGCTCACAGAAAGCAAGCTTGACAGGTGCATCTTTGGGAGTGTCCCCAGACGTTTTGCGGCAAACTATAGTTCCTTTTCAGGGGGTTTGGTGGATAGATAGAGAAATAATTCATCAAAACAAATTGCTTTTTGGAAATCCAAAAGGCTTCCTTACTGTTTCCCTGGCTGGCCCTGTCAGACAAGCTTTAGGGCAGAGGTGGGGAACCATGGGCCCTTTTATGACTTGTGGACTTCAACTCCCAGAATTCCCGAGCTGGCCATGCTGCCTCATGATTTCTGGGAGTTGAAGTCCACAAGTCATAAAAGGGCCCATTGTTCCCCACCCCTGTTTTTGGGTGAGTGATCCGATTGGGAACTTTGGAGGCATCTCATGGCACATTCATAACACGGTTGATAAGGCTGGCACGGCAAGTCCCAAAATATCCACTTATCAGAATATAAACAGCTGAATTTGCTTTCTGGCATCTGGCTTTTGATCTGGGGAGGAGGCAGTAGCCTAAAGTCCCCAAGGGAGCTGCTGCGGATGAAGAAAGAACCTGAGTCCACTGGTGCCAGCCCAACATTTTCACTGCTAAATCAAGCTGAGAAGGAGTTACTGTCCCAGAATCCTCAGGCAGCTTCTCTGGCTGAAGAGGGATCTAGAACCTGGGCCTGCTGGTACCAGCCCAATATTTTCACCACTAGACCAGGCTGAGTGGGAGGAACTGAGCCTGAATCCTCAAGGAAGCCTCTGTAGCTGAAGGGGGACCTGGAACTTGTGTCTGCTGGTACCAGCCCCAACATCTTCACCACAGGACCAGGCTGAGAGGAACAATCTGGCCCAGAGTCCCCAAGGGTTACTGGGTTGAAGAAGGACCTAGAACCTGGGTCTCCCTAGTGCCAGCCCAACATTTTCATCACTAGACCAGGCTGAGAAGGAGGAATGCTCCCAGAGTCCCCAAAGGAGCTTCTGTGGCTGAAGGAGGACCTAGAACCTGGATCTTCCCACTCCTGGTCCAGCACCTTCATCATCTTTCACCCTACTCCCAATAAAATGTGTGCATGAACAATGAAAGGCAGCCAGCTTTTGCACTCCTCTAGCTGGATCACTCTGCCCAGGATGATGGTCTGGGGAATGTTTCTTCTTCCAATCTCATTCCCTGTATTAATTAAAGCTCAGCTTGGCTTCTTACAGCTAGCATCCCAAGACAGGATCTCTTCTCCCATCCAGAAGACAGCCTCCTTATCCCAAGTGTCCTAGGGAGGGGATCTGATTCTGATGGCCATGTGGCTTGCAGAGTTTACATTTCACAACATCCAGAAATAACAACAGTCACCACCCCCCTGTGGTTATTGGTCAGCCAGGTTATTCAATATCCTGACCTTCTGAACACAAACAGCGACACCAAGAAAACCTGGAATGGTTCAAAGTCCTCAGGGCTGGGAATGGTGATCGGTCAAGTGCTACCTGTACTTTTCAGACAACAAATATTTACAGGGTTTCTAGCTGTCCAGGAATAGAAACTTGTGGATTTGTAATACTGCAGAGTTTCTGCAGCAGTTCTTTACTGCTTCTTTTTAATGGCCCTGTTTTTCAGATATCAGCAGCTTCAGACAAAGGAAGAGGGAGGGAGGGAGAGAGAGAGAGGGAGAGACACAGAGAGGAAGAGGGAGGGAAGGAGGGAGGGAGAGAAAGAGACACAGAGGAAGAGGGGGGGAAGGAGGGAGGAGGGAGTGAGAGAGAGAGGGAGAGACCGAGAGAGGAAGAGGGAGGGAGGGAGGGAGGGAGGGAGAGACACACAGAAAGAGGGAGGGAGGGAGAGAGAGACACACACACAGAGAGGAAGAGGGAGGGAAGGAGGGAGGGAGAGAGAGAGGGAGAGACCCAGAGAGGAAGAAGGAGGGAGGGAGGGAGAGAGACACACAGAAAGAGGGAGGGAAGGAGGGAGGGAGAGAGGGCGACACAGAGAGGAAGAGGGAGGGAAGGAGGGAGGGAGGGAGAGACACACACAGAGAAGAAGGAGGGAGGGAGGGAAACACACAGAAAGAGGGAGGGAAGGAGGGAGGGAGAGAGGGAGAGAGAGAGACACACACAGAGAGGAAGAGGGAGGGAAGGAGGGAGTGAGAGAGAGAGGGAGAGACCCAGAGAGGGAGGGAGGGAGAGACACAGAAAGAGGGAGGGAAGGAGGGAGTGAGTGAGGGAGGGAGACACAGAGAGGAAGAGGGAGGGGGAGAGAGAGAGAAATGGAGGGAGAGGGAGGGAGGGAGGGAGGGATGGAGAGAGAGGGGGTGAGGGAGGGAAAGATTTTCTCCTAAGCGTTTATTATCTCTAGGCTAGGCCAGCAAGAAATGAACGTTGATTCTGGTTTTCCATTTGAATCATACATCATTTCTGGAAAATGAAGACATTTAACAATGGATTTGTCAGCCCCTGAAAGTCTAAGGAAAGATATTTTTACATTACCAGATTTAAAAAAAAAAAAAAATCTAGTTCCTCTGACACAGGTTGTTGACTAATCCATGTATCTATGCTTTAACACAGCAGCAAAAGGAAACCTTAGATTTCTCCTACCCCAAGATAATTTTTAATAACATTTATTCAGAATAAACTGAATTTACACAACCTGATAAACAACTGAAGCTATGTACAATCTCTGAACCTGGCCACCAAGGAATGCAAACAACTGTATCTGGCTTAATGCAATGTGACTTAATGCAATGTGTGGCAAGTATTCCAGCTTGTTCAATAAAGTATGATAAGACCACTGCATATATCTTAATGTGATCCTTTTGTCAATAAATTATGCTGATTGGACACCAAACCACCATGTCTTCTTCAATAAATTATGATCCCAAGAAACCATGAGGGCTCGTCTAAACCATTCCATATGTCTTAATGAAGTATTTCTTAAACTCTTTTTTCTCAGGGCCTCTTCCCACTTTTAACAATCCTGAAGGACTCCAAAGCAGATTTTGTTGGTATGGGTTATATTTATCAATATTTATCGAATTAAAAATTAAAGCTGAATTTTAATATTGTATTATTTTTCAACATAGACTAGCACATTTTGATTTTGTGGGTTGCTGAAAGCACCTAGGGGAGACCTCTAGAGATTGTAGGATCACATTTTAAAAAACACCGTCTTAATGTTTTTGTCTTAAAATGTTTTTCTCAAGCCATTGCTGATTAGTCAATACATTCAGTTGATCACAAACTATGATGTGCGAATAAACATATGACTGAATAAACGTATGAATAAACATACTCATTAAGAAGCAATAATCCTCTTTCTGCATTTAAGATTCACTTGATCTTATTTACCCACCAGATGTTAAAATGTTTCATTCAAAACACTGGAATAGAATATCCTGGTTTTCGGGGGGGGGGGGGGAAGGCCAACAGTAGATGACTGTCATCATGTTTGATGGGGTGTCAGAATTTTTGTTTTGCATGATGCTGGATTACAGGTAGACCTCAACTTACAACCACAACTGAGCCCGGAATTTCTGTTGCTAAGTGAGTCATTTGTTAAGTGAATCTTGTTCCATTTAACAACCATTCTTGCCACAGTTGTTCAGTGAATCACTGCAGATGTTAAGTTAGTAACACAGTTGTTAAGTGAATCTGGCTTCCCCACTAACTTCCCCATTAACAAAAGGTAATCTCATAACCCCGGGGATACTGCCACCGTCATAAATATGAGTAAGTTAAAAAACAAGTGTCTGAATTTTGATCGTGTGATCATGGGGATGCTGCGATGGCCCTGTGAAAAATGGCCATGTCATTTTTTTCAGTAATGTTGTAACTTTGAACGGTCACTAAATGAACTGTTATAAGTTGAGGATTGCCTGTATTTGAGGAATAGCAAGCAAGCACAGTTAGATGTCAACAGATCCCCACATACAGCAAAAGGACTTTTTAGGGGCTGCCACAAAGAGCGGGGGTTCAACCTTTTCTCCAAAGCACCAGAAGGCAAGACAAGAAACAATGGAGGGAAACTAATCAAAGGAGAGAAGCAACCTGGAATTAAGGAGAAACTTCTTAACAGTGAGGACAATCAACCAGTGGAACAGCTTTGCCTTCAGAGGTTGTGGGTGCTTCATAACTGGAAGTTTTTAAGAAGAGACTAGACAGCCACTTGTCTGACATGGTATATAACGGGTAGGCAACCTTGGCTCTTTTATGACTCGTGGACTTCAACTCCCAGAATTCCTGAGCCAGCATGGCTCAGCTTGGAAACCTCTCCCTTTCCCCTCAGCATGGCTGGCTCAGGAATTCTGGGAGTTAAAGTCCACGAGTCATAAAAGAGCCAAGGTTACCTACCCCTGGTATATAGGGTCTCCTGCTTGAGCAGGGGGCAGGATCCGAGGTCCCTTCCAGCTCCATTTTGATTGATAGTTTTATGTTAACAGAGTAAAGTCATCTTTGAATCCTATTTTCGGCCCTCAGTCAAAGGCAACTACTCTGGCTTCACACACAGTCACAAAGTTACAACTCTGGGGAGGAGTTGCAGCCATAACAGAGAAATGAAAAATAGAAAAGTCTTTTAATAAATTCGATCAACAGATTCTTTCCCAATGTAGCCTCCTCCGGCCATGTTTTCAACCTAGCTAGCCTAGCTCTTTCTATGATTACATTACAACCCTGAGCAATTCAACCCTGTGTAGTGACCTTCGAGTGGGTGTGATGAAAGCCATGCTTTCATCACATATTGTTTTTATTTTCTTGCATGTTAGCCCATTCCTTGTCAATGCAGAGCAGGGGAAGTCGGCTGAGGAATTCTGGGAGTCGAAGTCCACACATCTTTACACTAAGGCCAAGGTTGAGAAACACAGGGATAGCCCAACACTGTAGGATTTCAAGTGGTTTCCCTCCCCGGTTCTTTGCCAAGTCCAACCTCGCTTAGCTTTATTCGACAATGCGGAGGTCTTGATTACCCCAGTCTGCACGTTTGCAACACTGCACTTCCCTGTAACCGTTGCAATCTTCTGTTGTTGCAACGTCTGCAGCTACAATGTACCCGCGGTTTCCCGGCCAAAAGAGCTTCTCCTTCCTCTGTTCAAAGCAAAATAATAATAACAATCCAGATTGAGAATAATAATTGATTGCATTTCCAGGGATTGGGGTGGGGGGAGAGAGAGAGAAAGGGAGGCACCCTCGCGCTTGCAGTTTCCTCCCCCTTTTGCAGGAAGTGACACACGTTCGCAACCGGGTCAGCTGGGACTCCGCTTTCCTCGCCCACCCCTCGCAACTTCGCAAAGCCTGGGCGCTCAGGCGGGCGCATGGGATTCCTGCAATGGGAAGGTGGAGGCTGTTGTGGCGGTCTTGGGGCTGCAGTAAGAGCAATTTCTCGGCACCCACGGTCAGTAAAATGCTCTCCCTACCGCCGCCCCTTCTCTTTGTTTTTTGTTTTTTTGCAAAACGCCGAAGTGTGCAAAAAGTTAAGGCGGGGTTGTTTTGCAACAATTGCCACCATGCACGGCTAGCTCCCAAGCCCGCGGACGTGCAGAAGGCAATGCTTGCCAATGGAGGCGGAGAGGTGTGGACCCTACGATCGGGGGGGGGGGGAGATGTGTGTGTGTGTGTGTGTGTGAAAGGGTTTAAAGGGGAACAGGGAGTTGTATGCAAACCGTTCTGTAAAGCGATCCCGTGCAAATGCAGAGCCAGGATCGCGTGCAGGTGGTTTTTGCGTGCAGCGAAGCCAGCCCCGTTTCGCTTTGCTAAACGCGAACCTCCGAGGATCCAGATGGCCAGGACGCTGGCTTTGTCCATAGCATGGGGAAGAGAAGTGTTTCCTCTCTCCCCCCCCCCCCAACTTCATGGAGATGATGATAGCTCCCGTTTTATAAATTTTTATAAAATTAAGCGCGTTTAATGCCAGAAAGGTCCTCCGATTCCAGTAGAGGATCCTTTGATTTCGCCGCGAAGTTTTATATTCTCGCTTTTTCCGCGGTGTGGATTATTTATACCTAGAATGATATACATCGCCTTGCCCTGCTGTATTCAATCGTGGGTTTAGTTATCTTTCGGGAAGCAAATAAAACCCGTTTAAATACAGGTTTGCTGCTGGAGATCACTCTAGAAGAGATCTGCTGAAAAACGAATGCGGGGGGGAGGGGGGATAAGAGTCAGAAAATCAGCATAAAACCACCACGGATTGGTAAAAGATTTGTTAGCTTTCCTTAAAGGAGATGCCTCTTTCTGTTCTTTCGACATTCACCATCAGCCTTTAGCTCTGTTCATTCCAATTTTCCATTTATAAGGAAACCACATCTAGCTAAATAAGCAATGTACCCTCTCGGTTTGTGTGTGGGATGTGGACAGGTGACAAAAGACTAGCTTTTGCTGGGTAGATGGGAGGGAGAAGGCTGCTTCTCTGAAGTCTTTGAAATTCTAGTTTCTCCTCATTGAGAAGTGGGAGTGTACAACTTTAATAGATACAATATATGTAAGATACAGTAATTTATCTCCTGTAAGACATAATCTCTCGGTCTCTGGGTACAAACAATTTAAGGATCTTTCCTCCATATTAAGAAAAGGAAAACATATAATAGCCATCAAGGTTTTAGTGAAGGATTGCTGAATTCTCATGGTTGTGCTAAGCCATAGTTTTAACCATGATTTATTACACTTTATTGAGTCCAAACAGTATGCTAAGCCGTTAGCCACCCATTAATGAAAAATTCTCTCACTAAACCAGAGGAGCCAAATTCTAGTTAAAAAAAGTTTATTGAGGAAATACAGGAACAAGGAAAAAGATGGTTATACAAAACTCCCAATAAAATCAATATAATCTGTTTAAATAAACAATTTTTTTACCTCCTTGAGTAAGATGTTGGATTCCAATACATGTTGGAGGTTCATTGATCAGAGTCTAGTTTGAGGGATGTCATCAGGGCCTTCTGCTTGGATGTTGACAGGCAGGGACCTTCTTTCCTGGAGTGCTTCTCTGTTTTACATAAAGTGGAAGGTAGATCAGAGCCAACCTCTCTGGGCAGAGTGACTTTTATTTCGTCCAATCAAAGCCAGTCCTTTTTGTCTGATGTCTTAAATCTAGCTAGCAAATCAGAAATTACCTAATGGTTAGACCCACCTTCATAGCAAGGTAGAATATAAAGACTATATAGTTTAGTGTTTAGTAGTTGTGTTATATCAATAGAAATTTCATTTGAGCAAACAAAGTCTGGATCCCATTTATTTACATCTCACAGCGTATGACTAACGTATTAGATGTATATTGGGCAGTTAAGATAGCATAGTTTCTGTGCCTAAAGAGTTTAAACAGTTACATGTTAAAAATTACAAATGTTTCCCTTACTCCCTGCAGAGGAGCCATTATTTTTTCCAAAGCTTTTGTGACTTTTCTTCCATCATTATCCTCTGGGAAAGTCTAGTTAGGATACAGATGTTCATGGGGAGATACATCTCCAAACACTAGATCAACCTTGAACCCTGTCCATTTCATCAAAATGGCTGCATCATGGGCTTTATTTAATGATACCTCTTTCTTCAAGCCTGTTTTATACCCTGCCCTTCAGTGGTAGCTCAGAGCAAGGTAGATGGTACAATCATTGAGAAGAGCAACAAAGATGATCAGGGGACTGGAGGCTAAAATATATGAAGAACGGAATTGGGTATGTCTACTTTAATGAAAAGAAGGACAAGGGGGAACATGATAGCAGTGTTCCAATATCTCAGGGGCTGCCCCAAAGAAGAGGGAGTCAAGCTATTTTCCAAAGCGCCTGAAGGCAGGACAAGAAGCAACGGGTGGAAACTAATCAAGGAGAGAAGCAACCTAGAACTAAGGAGAAATTTCCTGAAAGTTAGAACAATTAACCAGTGGAACAACCTGCCTCCCGAAGTTGTGAATGCTCCAACACTGGAAGTTTTTAAGAAGAGATTCGATAACCATTTGTCTGAAATGGTATAGAGCAGACATGTCAAACACAAGGCCCGGGGGCCGGATGCGGCCCGCGAAGTGGTTTCATGTGGCCCGCGAAGCCATCCTGGAGGGAACAACCCCCGCTGCCTTGGCCCTGGCCCAGGCCATCTGGGAGCCAATGTACAATTTTATGGTGGCCATCTATGCTGAAACACATTCAGTCTTAGCTCCACAAGGCCGTCTGGAAACAGCGAGGAACCAGTCCCTGCCGCGTCGGTCCCACCCCCTGGGTGCATGCTGGGGAGGTGTCACCCTTTGTGAGGAATGAAGAAATGGACCATGCCTTGGTGCTTGCCCCGGTTCCACCCCCTTCTGCCAGAGACCCTCAGATTTGTCCCACTCCTGCCCAGGCCCCCACAGGCACCCTTGATGCGAACAATGTAGAGCTGGCCATGCCCACCCAGTAGGCCACACCCACTCCAGCCATGCCCACCCAGTAGGCCACACCCACCCTGGCCACACATCCCCGGTCCCCCCCCCCGATGGCGCAATGCTGTTGCGGCCCTCAGTGAAATTGAGTTTGACACCCCTGGTATAGAGTTTCCTGCCTGAGCAGAGGGTTGAACTAGAAGATCTCCAAGGTCCTATTCTATTCTATTCTATTCTATTCTATTCTATTCAAAAAGACACAAGACAAGGATGTCTACTATCCCCACTGCTATTTATCTTAACTTCAGAAGTTTTAAATAGAAACATTAGGCAAGATCCAGAAATTAAAGGATTGAAAATAAAAGATGAAACCTATAAATTGCAAGCATTTGCAGATAGTTTGGTATTGATTGAGGAACCTTTAGAGACGATTCCTAAACTGTTGGAAAAGATAGAACAATTTGGAGAGATAGCAGGACTAAAGATAAGTAGAGAGAAAAACCAAAGCGATAGTTAAAAAATCTTACAGATAAACAAAAAAAAAGCAACTGTCAGAAAAAAATAGAATTGCAAATAGTCAAAAAGGTCAAATACTTGGGAATATATCTGACAGCAAGATGTTCGACAATAAAAGAAGATAACTATATTCAATTGTTAAATCAAATAAAGCTTGATTTGGAAAAATGGAATCCCATCCCATCCTATCCCATTCCTAAAGCAGGGCTCCAGTTATCTCTGGTCAGTGGTGAGGGGTATGAGAGTTGTAGACAGAAAATATCTGGAAGGGACCAGAGGGAGAGAGCATAGAGAACGACCTTGAAGGACAGAAGCACTGAGCAGCTAAGCTCATCTAATGTCAGATAAGAAGGGCTAGAGCCCCGCCCAAGAATGTAAGGTGAGTTGACATTTCAGAGAAGCTCCTCCCAGGTTCACCTGAAGATAAAGCGAGGGCCGTGGAAGCAGTTATTATAATAACTGTATTCTGATCTACATGGCTATATAGATGACTAACCTGAGCCCAAGGATGGATTCAAATACACCATCAGTTTAGTGTCTCTATGCCCCTGTAAGAGACTTAAGTCCAGCCCCCCCTCCCCTTTGAAGTCCATTGACTCTTATCTGGTGCCAATTTGCCTTGTCCATTAGTAGTTCAGAATCTTGAGTATTGGTAGCATGGAATAAACTTGTTGCATTTTTGAACTCTATTCTGGCTCCTGACTTCTCGCACCTGAGAATGGCATCCGTTTCTTAATCTGGTCTACCTGGTTGGGCTGACACTCGGTTGCCTGCACAAATGGGTGGAAGATAGTCTATACAGGTAGTCCTTGACTTATGACCATAACCGAGCCTGCAATTTTGGTCATACGTTGTGATGATCATTGAGCAGATCACCACAGGACCGTTTTAACAACCTTTCGTGTGGCAGTTGTTTTAGCAACAGTTTTGCAATCTTTTTTTGTGTGTGTGTGTGGCAGTCATTCAGTGAACGCCATGGTCGTTAAGCAAATCCATTATTTGCAACATGCCAGAAGACATAAAACACCAGTTTCCAGCAAAAAAAATTAAATGAGGTCACATGACTGCAGGACACTGCAAACAGCAGGAAAGGCAGGCCAGTTGCCCATCATTTGAATTTTGGTGACTATGGGTACACTGCGATGGTCATAAGTATGAAATAGGATTGTAAGTTGTTTTTTTTTAAAAAAAATCAAAGGGTCACTAAAGGAATGGTTGTAAGTCAAGGATTATCTGTATTGTGTTTTGTGGGTATAGATCGATGGGTTATTACAGTGGTGGCGAACCTATGGCATGCGTGCCACAGGTGGCACTCAGAGCCCTCTCTGTGGGCACGTGCACTGTCACCCCAGCCCTGCCTCCCCCCCGTGGCCCCTTCCTCACCATCAGCCCCCCCCCGGAGGAGAGTTGCCCCCAAGCGCGGCCTGCATGGAGCAGCGCAGCCAATGATGTAGCTGGGCAGCGCGCGCAAGACTCCACCCTTGTGCCCCATCACGCGCAGTTGATGTTGCGGGGTGCAGTCAGAGGGCATGGCCGCCATGGCGCTGCTGGGCTGCCTGGGCGATATGCGGTGGACCGTGGAGGCAGTGAATAGCCCTACGGGTGGGCCGGGCGGGGGTGAAGCAGGCAGGATGGAGGTGGATCGGGGGCGGGATAGGGCGGGGCTGGATTTTGGGCACTCAGTCTCTAAAAGGTTCGCCATCACTGGGTTATTAGGAGAACCCAGCTCCAAGAAAGAGTGTTGCTTAAGCAAATATGCCAAGTTTTGTCTTGCCTCCTTTTGACTTTCCAGGTACTCCACTACCGGAATGCCTCCTCCCTTGCTCTCCCCCGGCAACCTGTGCCATCGTTGGCCCAAACCATGAGCCAATACCTGCACTCTCTGGAGCCCCTGGTGAGCCCCAAGGACCTGGAGCAGACACGGCAGCTGGTGGCAGCCTTTGAGGCCCCAGGCGGAGAAGGCGAGAGGCTCCAGGTGCGGCTGAAATGCAGAGCGGCCCGCATGGAGAACTGGGTAAGGAAAAGAGCTCTAGAGGGCAGTGGGAAAACTATGGAGCCCTAGGGGCGCAATGGACAGAATGCAGTATTACAGGCCGACTTTGCCCACAGTCTGGAGTTCGATCCTGACTGAGCTCAAGGCTTGACTCAGCCTTCCATCCTTCCGAGGTTGGTAAAATGAGGACCCAGATTGTTGGAGGGGGGGTAACATGCTGACATTGTAAACTGCCCAGAGAGTGTTGTAAATCACTGTAGGGCAGGGGTTCTCAACCTTGGCAACTTTAAGACTTGTGGACTTCAACTCCCAGAATTCCTCAGCCAGCTTTGCTGGCTGAGGAATTCTGGGAGTTGAAGTCCACAAGTCTTAAAGTTGCCAAGGTTGAGAATCCCTGCTGTAGGGGCAGTATAAAAATCTTATTGCTATTGCTATTGCTGTGTTTCTAGCGAATCCTATCCAATGCTTGTTCCTATGGCACTATCGGAAGGTTGCAAATTCTGATTCCTGGAGAGTAATTGAATGGTGGTGTCCAACGTCTGCTCCCATGTTGCTTTCCTGAGAATGACTCCTTTCTCCCACTTGGTGCCCACCAGATGTATTGCAACCAGCCCCCCCCCCAAATTCTACAACCTGTGAACTAGATGTTCCCAAAGGAGCCACAAATGCTAAATCAAGAAAAAAGTTCAAACTTGCAGTTCTGCCTTGATAAGGAAGTTTCAAGCCAGCATCGCTGGTCCAGCCATCCACTAACACCCCTTTCCTGTTTTTGTGACTCTGAAACCCACAAATAATTCTGGATTTATGTTGGTTGCTTTGTTTCTTGTTAAGCCTTCACTTAAAAATTAATGCTTCTGTCTCTCCAGTAATGTCACCATGTCATCAAAATAGCTTTGTGGCCTTAATGCCCTGATTGTTTTTTTTTTTTTAAGTGCAATTTTTTATCTCCAAAAAAGTGTCCTCTCCATGCAAAAATCTTAAGGATTTCAGGATTCATACTAATGGGAAAAGTGGTGAGGGAACTACTGGGCACTACTACCCCTAGTTGCTTATTTGATGGGAACTAAAGAGCTCTATAGCTGTCTTGTCACAGAAATGAATCACCAAGTGGATGCCAAGTTCATAATGATCAATATAGGGCCTACTTATGAGCATTTGCTGGGGGCAAGAGGAGGACAGATAAAATGGATGTGACAGTGTCATTGTGCAAAGTTACAACTCACATACTTGCACTAGATGTTGGACCACAGGTACACAGTGGCAATGTTTGCACGATGATTCACTCCATGTGCATCACGATCTAGGAATCATCGTAGTTTGCCGTAGATTCTGTTGGGTCTTCTCACAGAAGCTGGTGAGCTCCACATGTATTGGATCAATTTCTGCACATCTGGGGGGACACTTAAGCAGGGGAAGGCTGTCATATCAATTTACTACTAAAACTCTTGTGTCTGTTTGATTGTAACCTTCAGTTGTGCATAATGGTGTATCACAGGGCAACAATTTTTGAATCCAAACACCTCAAATGGGCTAACTTACAAAATGCACTCAAAATCCAGGACCCATGACTCCCTTGAGTCATGGGTCCTGGATTTGGGGTGCGTTTTGTAAGTTAGGGACTAGGGATTGAACTTTGGCAAAGTTGTGGATGCCTCAGTGCTGCCACTCTGTCCCACCACCATAGTAAGCTGCAGTCATGCAATTGTCATTTTCAGTGCTCCCTGTCAAATTCCCACAAGGAAAGTCAATGGGGAAGCCAGCAGGAAGTCCAAGGTTTATTTATTAAATTTATATGCCACCCATCTTTCTGTTGAACCACTCTTGGTGGCTTGCAATATCATAAAACAGCAATATAAAACCATTAGAACATTAAAACAGGAAAAACGTTGACTTTTAAAAGCTGCTCCTACTCCCACTGCTTTTTTGCCTAGCTGTGGTCATTCTGTTTCTCTATTTAAGTAAGGAAATATCTCTGAAACAATGACCCAGCGGGTCACAGGTTGTCTAGTTTGAATTAGACAATTGAACCTCTAAACCCTTCCAAGTATGCAAACAAGCAAACATGATAGTCTTATTAGACTTTGTCTTCAGTGTTCACCACACAGTGTTCTTTTCATTGTTATTTTAATGACCCTTGCGACAGTGGGGAGCTGATAATTAATAGTTTGGAGGAAGATGTTAAAGCTATCTCTGTTTTGGTCCACTGAAGCTAGACTTTCCTTTCAGGGAGAAATAATGTTCAATCCACGCTTGACGGACTTTATGAATTATCCCGGCTGGATGTGGCACAAATGCAAAAATGCAATTTATATAACTTCTTTTTGGTGCTGTATAAAATTGATTTTTTTACCCTAAAGCATGGCAAGTTTCCCACCCTCTCTCTTGGAATTTACAACTATAAATTCCTTGGAGCAGAAACTTGTACTCTGCAAAAAACAGCTCTATGTATTGCTTGAAAAGTTTTCATATATTTTAAATTTCTTGGTGCTCTGTATACTTGTTTTTTTTAATTTACTAACAGCATTTATTGGCTGCCCCCATCTGGCCAGTTAAGGGCAGTGTACATCAGCAAACCAATAACAGAATATTTCAGTAATTATACACAGCTAAAAACTCATTCACAAAACAATAAACAAGCACAAATGAGATGAGCTGCTCTAATCACTCTAAAATAAGTCCTCTTTAAGGGCCATCCTGAGCACAAGGAAGCACAAGGAATCATTCCTTAATTATGTGGCTGTCACATGTAAGCCCACCTCTTGTCTTTTTATGGAAAAGCACTGATACCAGAAATGATGTGTTAGCAATATTCCAATATTTGAGGGGCTGCCACAAAGAAGAGGGGGTCAAACTATTCTCCAAAGCATCAGAGGGCAGGACAAGACACAATGGTTGGAAACTAACCAAAGAGAGAAGCAACTTGGAATTAAGGAGAAAATTCCTAACAGTGAGAACAATTAACCAGTGGAACAGCTTGCCTCCAGAAATTCTGAGCACTCCATCACTGCAGGTTTTTAAGAAGAGACAGTCACTTGTCTGAAATTGTTCTCTGCTTGAACAGGGAGTTGGACTAGATTATCTCCAAGGTCCCTTCCATATTCTATTCTATTCTATTCTATTCTATTCTATTCTATTCTATTCTATTCTATTCTATTCTATTCTATTCTATTCTATTCTATTCTATTCATATAAGTAGTAGTAATGAATTTCCCTGTGTCTTACAGAAATGCTTATAAGACTTATAGTCTGCCCAATTCCAGAGGCTCTAGGCATTTTTTTTGTAGCTTCATATATTTTTAGAAGCAAAGTACAGCTAGTCCTTGACTTAGGACCACAACTGAGCCCAAAATTTATGTTGCTAAGTGAGAAATTTGTTGAGTGAGTTTTGTCCCATTTTATGACTTCTCGCCACGTTTGTTAAATGAATCACTGCAGTTCTTAAATTAGTAACTTGGTCGTTAAGTGAATCTGGCTTCCCCATTGACTTTGCTTGTCAGAAGGTCCCAAAATGTGATCACATGACCCCGGGACACTGCAACTGTCATAAACATGAGTCAGTTGCTAAGTGTCAGAATTTTGATCACGTGACCGTGGGGATGCTGCAATGGTCGTAAGTGTGAAAAATAGTCGTGTGTCAGTTTTTTCAGTGCTATTGCAACTTCAAACAATCATTAAGTGAACTGTTGTTAATCAAAGACTAGCTGTAGGTCTCTTTGTCTAAAGGCAACGGGGTAGAAATCAGGATCAGAGGCCTCAATGGAAGTGGAGCAGGAGCAGATTGCAACCTCAGTTGAGTGTTGCATCCTGATGCAGCTGATTCTATAATCAGTTCTATAATTCTGATAAATTCTATAATCTGGGTTTGCGTGACGATATGACAGATGTACCTTCACTGTGACTTCTAACAGTTTCCTATGCATCCAATATACCAGTGATGGCGAACCTATGGCACACGTGCCAGAGGCGGCACTCGGAGCCCTCTCTGTGGGCACGTGCGCTGTTGCCCCAACCCCACCTCCCCCCATGGCCCCCTCCTCACCAGCAGCCCCCCGGAGGAGAGTCATCACCAGGTGCGACCTGTGTGGAGCAGTGCAGCCAAGGACATGGCAGCCGGGCAACAGGGACAAGACTCTGCTCTCATGCCGTGTTGTGCAGAGATGATGCTCCGGGGCACGGGTGGAGGGTGTGGCCGCCATGGCGTTGCAGGGCTGCCTGGGAGATCTGTGGTGGGCCATGGAGGCAGTGGATG
This sequence comes from Crotalus tigris, assembly GCF_016545835.1. NCBI lineage: Eukaryota > Metazoa > Chordata > Lepidosauria > Squamata > Viperidae > Crotalus > Crotalus tigris. The sequence goes on along the minus strand of NW_024096552.1, from coordinate 6,002,282 downwards.
GCCCTGTGGGCGGGGCAGAGGGGGTGGGGTGGGGGTGGAGTGGGGGTGGGGGTGGGCCGGGGCAGGACAGTTTTGGGGCACTCGGTCTCTAAAAGGTTCGCCATCACTGCAATAGACCCTTTTCCTTCCCCACACATTCTGACGATTGATGGATGACACATATTCTAACCTTACCTAATTCATCGTAGATCAGAGATTGGTGGATTCAGACAGCCTATTTGGAGAATCATCTTCCCCTGGTTGTTCACTCAAGCCCAGCTGTTGTCCTACCCAAGCAGGATTTCAGTGACTGGAGAGGACAATTGAGGTAAGACATCCGGGTGAGATTAAAAAAAAAATGACTCCTTGGGTCAAGGAGTGGAGGTGTCGTGGTTGTTGAGAGAGGAATCAGGCCTTTGGGGAAGGAAAGGGAATGATGAGGACAGTGATTGAATTGATACATGGGGTTCAATCATGGTTTAACCAACATTTTTTAGAATAAACCATAATTTGCTAAATTTCATTTAACATGCTGAACACAAACCATGTTTTACATATCACAGTGCCTGGGCTTTCAGAATATGTTAGCCCACAAACAAAATATGTGATATTTTAGAATGTATTAACCTAGTTTTAAGATTTCCAGAACTACCTTGTTTTATGGCTGGGGCTCTGTTGTGTAACATGGCTTGGATTTAGCTTAACCAAATGAGATAGTCAGGTATCTAAATAATGGTTGATGGTTAAACATGTTGCGAAAACTTAACCAGCTGTGGTTCCTATCACTCCATTTGCAGTATCTTAACATCTCAAGATAAGGTTGCAAATTGAGCTTTTTTTTTTTTTTTTTTAAAGAAAATGTGGGATGGTTTCAAGAATACAGATGGAAGCGACCTGCTCTGTGTCATCACTAAAATGAAAAGTGGTCAAAGAAACACACCCCCCGGGGACATCAAGGCATCTGCTGAGGCCTTCAAAGGATGGGGTTGAATTGTAGGCCCTAATCCAGTGATGGTGAACCTTTTAGAGACCGAGTGCCCAAAAACTGGTCCCGCTCCTGCCCTGCCCCCGCTCCACTCTCTGCCCCGCTCCTGCTCCGCCGCACCCAGCCTGCCCGCAGGGCCACTTACCGCCTCCAGGGCCTGCCGCAGATCGCCCAGACAGTCCAGCAGCGCCATGGCAGCCAGGCCCTCTGCCCGTGCCCCACAGCATCAACTGTGCGTGTTGGGGCATGAGTTTAGAGCAGTGGTTCTCAACCTTTTTAATGCCGCGACCCCCAACCGGTCGTAAGTCGAGGACTACTCAACCGGTCGTAAGTCGAGGACTACTCAACTGGTGCAGCACCCTTTGCAGAATGGGACTTTTGGCGGGCTCAGCAGGGCAGAGACAGCCTGGACAATTCCTATTGGCTTTTGAAAGCCAATCGAATTAGACTCTATTCAAGAGAGTCTATTCTATGGCTTTCAAAAGCCAATAGAATAAAAGGGAGGAGCACAGCTAAGGAAAAGGGGGAAAAAATGGCGGACTGCGTTGTTTGGCGACCCCCGTGAAATGGTTGTTCGACCCCAAATGGGGTCGCGACCCACAGGTTGAGAACCACTGCTTTAGAGTCTTGTCTATGCTGCCTGCCTGCCACGTCTTTGGCTACAGTGCTCTGCATGGGCCACACTCGGGGGCAATTCTCTTCCAAGGGGGCTGCTGGTGAGGAGGGGGTCACGGGCGAAGGCAAGGCTGGGGCAGCGTCACGTGTGCCCACAGAGAGGACTCCGAGTCCCGCCTCTGGCACCCGTGCCATAGGTTCGCCACCACTGCCCTAATCCATAAAACTGAGGTCCTCGTTATTGTGCAGCACCCAAAATTTATGTTGCTAAGTGAGGCAGTTGCTAAGCGAATTTTGCACCGTTTTTCGATTTTTCTTGCCACAGTTGTTAAAGTGAATCCTTGCTTTGAGGGCCTCAGAGGGTAGTAACACTGTTGTTAAGTGAATCTGGCTTCCCCATTGACTTTCCTTGTTCAGAAGGTCGCAGAAGGGGATCACCTGATCCCGAGAAGCTGCAACTGTCATAAAGATGAGTCAGTTGCCAAGCATCTGATTTTTGATATGGGACATGGGGATGCTGCAACGGTCGTAAGTGTGAAAAACAGTCATAAGTCAGTTTTTTCAGTGCCGTTGTAACTTTGAATGGTCACTAAATGAACTGTTGTAAGTCTTGGACTATCTGTACTCCAGTCTAGAAGCTGAACCAGCACTGGCAAAATACCAGCAGGAATCATAACACCGACAATAGGTCTGTAGTGTGTGCTAAACACAAATGCTTTGAAGCTAGGAGCATTGTTTGAAGAACTCTTTATTCCAAGATACACATCGAGCTGAATCTGGTGTAAAATGAAGTGTAATTAAAATTTGTGTGGGTGGCCAGTCAAACAGAGATCAACGTCACATAAATTCACCTGTGGCTGGGAGCCACTGGAAAGGGGTGTAACCTAATGAGTATCCTTAACTAGATTGCATGAGAGGAACAAGTGTGGGGGTATAGCTCAGCGGTAGAGCATTTGACTGCAGATCAAGAGGTCCCTGGTTCAAGTCCGGGTGCCCCCTTATTTTAGGGGAAAAAAGGAGTGTTTTGTGTTCTGTGTCACCAGAATGAGTGGAAAATAAATATTGAGGCAGTTTCCCAAGACTACGGTCTTAATTTGACATTCGTAGTTATTGGGGTTAGATGGTGGTTGGTTGCTTGCTAACCATTCTCAGCCACACCTCCTTGGGAAAGAAGGAATATCTTCCTAATTTGAACTATTTGGATATAAAGGTTGGTAGTTGGTAAAACCTGGAGGACTTGTAAACAGCAGGGAATATATTGTGAAATATATTTTCCCATCCACACTGAGAAGCAAGAAGGGCCTTTTTTATTTTTAAAAGAAAGCGGCCCGTCATTTATACAGGTAGCCCTCGACTTACAACCACAGTTGAGCTCAAAATTTCCATTGCTAAGGAAGAAGGTTGTTAAGTGAGCTTTGCCCCATTTTATGACCTTTCTTGCCACAGTTCTCAAGTTAAGTCACCGCAGTTGTTAAGGTAGTCACGAGGTTGTTTAGCGAATCTGGCTTTTCCCTTGACTTTGCTTGTCCGAAGATCACAAAAGATGATCACATGACTCCGGGACGGGGCAACCGTCATAAATATTTTGATCACGTGACCACAGGGAGGCTACAATGGTCATAAGTGTGAAAAATGGTCCTATTTTCAGTGCCACTGTAACTTCGAACGCTCACTAAATGAGTAAATGTAAGCTGAGGACTACCTGTACTAGGTTGGGTGGGGTAGGGAGTCTTCTATTTTAACTGGCCTGGGTATCTGACCAGAATTCACCTTGACTTCTCCAAGGGAGAAAGGAAATTGATGCTAAATTAGAAGAGGCAGCCTGAAAATCCTTACTGATCAGGGTAAGATCTTGGATTTCCCCCCAGTTCTAAATGAGGAGATGAAAGGATGGCTTTGTCTTCTCAACGTTGAAGAGATTTGGACCCCTTGTTTCTCACCAGTCCTTTCTCCAGAGAAGCAGGAGACCTGGGAAATGTTTTGAGCTTCACAACCTTCAGGAGAAGCTAGAGAAAGTTGCTAGAGCAGACATGTCAAACACAAGGCCCGGGGGCCGGATGCGGCCCGCGAAGTGATGTCATGTGGCCCACGAAGCCATTCTGGCAACAGGCCAGCCGGGAGCCAATGTACAATTTTGTGGTGGCCATCTGTGCTGAAATGCATTCAGTCTTAGCTCCACAAGGCCGTCTGGAAACAGCGAGGAACCAGCCCCTGCCGCGTCGGCTCTGCCCCCTGGGTGCATGCTGGGGAGGTGTCACCTTTTATGAGGAATGAAGAAATGCACCATCGCCTGGAAGTGGCCAGCAAATGGCCCTCGCCTACTTCACATATCCGGTTTGATGGGCTCTGCTCTGGTCCCACCCCCTTCTGCCAGAGATTCTCATATCTGTCCCACTCCTGCCCAAACTCCCACAGATACCCTTGATGCGAATGATGTAGAGCTAGCCACTCCCACCCAGTAGGCCACACCCACCCCATCCATGCCCACCCAGTAGGCCGCACCCCCCCTTGGGCAACCGCAATGCTGATGCAGCCCTCAATGAAATTGAGTTTGACACCCCTGTGCCAGAGGATGAAAAGTTTCCTCCATAAGCAAGCGGGCAAGATGTTTTCCATCCCCTTTTGAGCATCATCAAAGCATTATTCTCGTCACATAAGACCAGGGTGGAAAAGGCCATTCTCCAGACACGGGTGAATGTTGTATCTTGATGATGCTCACTATTGAGGATCTTGGTTGCATGTGTAGAGCTTTGTGTTTATATCTGAAGAAGGGCATTGTTGGCAGAAATGGTACTCACCATTCCTCTCTTCCCATAGAGAGAGCATCCCTAGAAAGTTAGGACCTTTTTTTTAAGATTAGAAGGTCTGATGGAGAAGATGTGGCTATTCAGACTGTCTCCTAGAAGAGTATTCTGCTATAGGAAAACGGATGTAGAATTATAGGTGTAATATTTGAAAAATGATGGCTTCTAAATTGAGGGAAGAGAAACAAGCAGTAAAACCAGTACTCAAAATTAGACCTTAGGTGAGGTTTACCTATGTGCTGGGGGTATAGCTCAGCAGTAGAGCATTTGACTGCAGATCAAGAGGTCCCTGGTTCAAGTCCGGGTGCCCCCTTATTTTTTCCCCCCTTGAACTGAGGAGCTTGGATCCTCACTACCCTTTCTCCAGAGAAGTGGGAGACTGGGAAATTTTTGAGCTTCATGATATTCAGGAGAAGCTGGAGAAAGTTGCTAGAAGATGAAAAAAACCCTCCATAAGCAAGTGGGGAGAGTCCTTACCAGGCTCCTCTGTAAGCCCCATCAAAGAGTTATCCCCTTTCCTTAAGACCAGGCCATTTTCCATCCACTGATGAATGCCCAATCTTGATGGTGGTACCTATTACATGGTTTGGCGGCAGGTGTAGTTCAGCATCATCATCCAGGTTTTTCTGTTTCTGTTTTCTGAAGAAAGACATGGATGACAGAGTTGGTGCTCACCATTCATATCTTCCCACAGAAAGAGCATCTGTAGAAATTTAGCACCCTTTTTTTCAAAGTAGAAGGTCTGGTGGAGAAAATGTTGCCATTCAGATTGTCCTACAGATTGTTTCCCAGAACAATAGAGAAGGATCGTTCTGCTCCAGGAAACTTGTTACAGAATTACAGGTGTAGCATCTAAAAAGGATTACTCATAAATTTAGGGAAGAGAAATATCCAGTAAAACCAGTATCCAAAATGGAGCTTGGGTGAGGCTTACCTAAGTGCTGGGGGTATAGCTCAGTGGTAGAGCATTTGACTGCAGATCAAGAGGTCCCTGGTTCAAGTCCGGGTGCCCCCTTCTTTTGTTGACAACAATTTGTCTGAAATAGTATAGCATTTCCTGCCTAAGGAGGGGGTTGGACTAGAAGACCTCCAAGATCCCTTCCAAATCTGTTTTCCTTTCCTATCCTATCCTATCCTATCCTATTTTTTCTATTTCTAAACTAGCTATATAGATTTTATTAGAATGAGCGGAAGATGAATATGGAGACATATTCCATATCCAAAACTAAGGTTTTAATCCCGTATTCCTGTATGTTGAGAGTAGAAGTCGATTGCTTGCCGATCCAGAGATCATATTCTCAGCTACACTCTGTTTTGGGGAATAAGGAATATCTTTCTAAATTAAACTATTTTAAGTCTAAAGATTGATAGCTAGTAAAACATTGAGGAGCTTAAGCAACAGCTAATGTGCTGTGAGATATATTTTGCCATGCTAGAAAACTGGAATGGCCTCTTTCTTTTTAAAATAAGGCAATTCATCATTTATACCAGGTTGGAATGGGGTGGAAAGTCTTGTATTTTAAACTGGCTTGAGTATCTCAGTAGAATTCACCCTGATCTCCCCATGGGAGAATGAAAAGTGATGCTAAACTAGAGGCAGCTTTAAAGTTCTTCCTGATCAGTGCAAGATCTTGGATTCCTCCCAGTTCTATATCTAGCAAGATGAGGGGACAGTTCATCTTCTCAACATTAAAGAGATTTGGACCACTTGCTCCTCACTGCCCTTCCTCCAGAGTAGTGGGAAGCTTGGGAGATGCCTATTTTTCACAATACTCAGGAGAAAATTAAAAGGTTCCCACCCATAAGCAAGGAGTAGAGTCCTTTCCAGCCCCTCTCGTAAACATTATCCTTTTTCCTTAAGATCAGGATGGAAAATGCCATTCTGCAGTCCCTGATGAAGACCTTAGTTTGCTGGTGTTCACTATTCAGGATCTTTTTATTATTATTATTATTATTAAAAGTTTTAAAGATTTTATACAATATATATCCCAAATCCCTCCCCCCCTCCCCCCCACTTCCCAGAGCTGATTACAGGGTTACAAATAAACAGTCATAATCTAACTAACATTACCCAACTATACAAACAATCAAATCCATAACATACTTTAACTCCTTTTCAAAATAAATATTAACAAATTAAATACGAAAATATAATTAAACCATAAAACTAAGACTAATATAAGTTCTACCATATTAAACTATTAATAATAATCTAAAATTTACTCATAAGCTAGATAATACTTTTTAGTCTCGTATTTATTCTGAATATAATCTATCCATCTTCTCCAAACCGAAATATATCTTTCTTGTGAGTAGTCCTTCAAATAAGCGGAAATTTTTGCCATTTCTGCTAAATTAGACACCTTGAGTATCCATTCTTCCATAGTAGGCAAAGAATCTTTCTTCCAATATTGCCCCACCAATAATCTTGCAGCTGTTATAAGATACTATTTAGGATCTTGATTGCAGATGTGCTTCAGCATCCGCTGGAGAGCCAGAGTTTTCCATTTACCGTGGTTCTCCAAAAATAAGACCCAACTGGAAAATAAGCCCTAGCACAGGGGTAGGCAACCTTGGCTCTTTTATGACTCGTGGACTTCAACTCCCAGAATTCCTGAGCCAGCCTGGCTCAGCTTGGAAACCTCTCCCTTTCCCCTCAGCGGGGCTGGCTCAGGAATTCTGGGAGTTGAAGTCCACAAGTCATAAAAGAGCCAAGGTTGCCTACCCCTGCCCTAGCATGTCAGCCAGACAGACATATTTAGTACCGTATTTCCCCAAATAAGCCCCAGCTGGAAAAATAAGCCCTAATGCGTCTTTTGGAGCAAAAATTAATATAAGACCCGGTCTTGTTTTCGGGGAAAGACATGTCTGAATAAAGGCATTGATGGAAAAAAAGATGCTCGCTGTCCAACTTTTCCTGTAATGAGTACATCCATAGAAGTTAGGACATGTTTCCAGGTTAGAAGATTTGATGTAGATGTAGTTGCCACAAAGGCTGACCTCCAGAGTGTTAGATACAAATATAGTTTCCACAAAGGCTCACCTCTAAGCTGTATTCCAAAATCATAGACACTTTGCTCTAGGAATGTTGTTGCTGAATTATAGGTGTAAGATTTGAAAATGATTACTCACAAATTTAGGGAACAGAAATATCCAGTCAAACCAGTACCCACAACAAGATCTTGAGTGAATCTCACCTATGTGCTGGGGGTATAGCTCAGTGGTAGAGCATTTGACTGCAGATCAAGAGGTCCCTGGTTCAAGTCCGGGTGCCCCCTCCTTTTAGTTTTTTTAGGCGGGAAAAAGACAGTTGATCCTTTGTATTATTCCCAAACTACATGCATATATTTTCTTAGAACAAGTGGAAAATAGGTATTCAGCCGATTCCATATCTGAAGCTCAGATTTTTATCCCATACTCCTCTATTTTGAGAGTAGAAGTTGGTTGCTTGTCAATCAAGATGTATCATTTTCAGTTATATCCCCTTTGTGGAGACGAAGGAATATCTGTCTAATTTAAATCTTTGGATCTAAGGGTTGGTAGATGGTGACATCTGGAAGACCTTCAACAACAGGGAATGTGCTGTGAAATGTATTTTTCCCATCCATGCAGATGAATAAGAATGGGCTCCTTTGCTTTAAAACAGGGCTTTTCAACCAGTGGTACGGGTACCACCTGTGGTACATTGGCACCTGGCAGGTGGTACGCGACCATCCTAGAAAAGTGGTAGCGGGGGAGGGGAACGAGCTGAACTGGTGGCGCATTGCACAAGCCTGAGCGAGAGATGGCTGGAGCTGCAGGGCTCTCAGAGCTCAGCGGAAGCGCCAGGATCAGCGCCAAGCTCTAGCTGGAGCTCGGCGCTGATCCTGGTGCTTCTGCTGAGCCCAGAAGAAGCGCCGATCAGCTGGAATGTTGCAGCCTCTCCAGGGTCTTGTGATTTACATTCAGATACTTGGCAACTGATTCATATTTATGACGGTCACAGTGTCCCAGGGTCATGTGAAGTGACCAAAATCTGCTGCAACCACCCAGCAGATGGGGGGAATAAAAACCAAATACCCCCCACCCCACGCCCGCTGCCAATTCTCAACAGAAATGCTCACAACAATGAAAACCTCAGACAGGAGGAAGAGTGCCACCGAGTGGGCAGGCAGGTGTCTTGCTCGGCTGTGGCTTGGGGGTACTTTTTTCAGTGCCATTGAAACTTCAAACAGTCACTAAGCAAACTGTTGTAAGTTGAGGACTACCTGTACTTCGTCACTTTTTTTCCTTTTGGGGGGGGTGTCATCAGGTTTTTGACACCTTGCTAGGCAACTAGTGGTACTCGGATATTGCCATATCCTAAAAGTGGTACAGTGGGTGAAAAGGTTGAAAAGCCCTGCTTTAAAAGATAGAAGATCATTTAAAACAGATTGAAGTGGGGTGGAGAGACTTATTTTTAACATGCCTGGATATCCCTCCAGAATTTTCCCTGAGCTCCCCAAGGGAGGAAGACAGTTGATGCTAAATTAGAGGAAAAAGCTTGCAATCCTTCCTGGTGCAGGATGAGATCCCGGATTTCTTCCAGTTCTAAACCAAGAGGATGAAGGGAGGACTCAACATTGAAAAGACTTGGACCTTAGGGGACTGGAGACTAAAACATATGAGGAACGGTTGCTGGAATTGGGTATGTCTAGTCTAATGAAGAGAAGGACGAGGGGGGACATGATAGCAATGTTCCAATATCTCAGGGGCTGCCCCAAAGAAGAGGGAGTCAAGCTATTTTCCAAGGCGCCTGAAGGCAGGACAAGAAGCAATGGATGAAAACTAATCAAGGAGAGAAGCAACCTACAACTAAGGAGAAACTTCCTGAGAGTTAAAACAATTACTCAGTGGAACAACCTGCCTCCAGAAGCGGTGAATGCTCCAACACTGGAAGTTTTAAAGAAGAAACTGGACAGCCACTTGTCCGAAATGGTATAGGGCAGTGGTGGCGAACCTATGGCACACGTGCCAGAGGTGGCACTCAGAGCCCTCTCTGTGGGCACTTCTCTGAATTGCTAGTGGTGGACTGCGGAGCCCCAGATGCGCCAGTCGAGGGGCCGGCAGGCTGTGGCTGCTGACGGACACTTGTCAGCCCCCATGTGCTCGCTGGCCTCTGTGTGCGGGGGCCGATGGTGTCAGGCAGCAGCAGCCCCGGCCCCTGCTTTGCCTTGCCCTGAGATAATGGCACCTCCACTCTGCCTCACCCCACCTCTCAGGACGAGCCTCCTACCCATCACCCCATCTGCCAGAGACCCCCTGGATCTCCCCCAACCCTGCCCGGCCCCCACAGGCATCCCTCCCCACGAGCAACATTGAGGTGACCACGCCCACCTTGGCCACACCCATTCAGTCTGCCATGACCACAGCCACGCCTACCCAGTGGGCCACGCCCACCTGACACCCTGTGGGTTTTGGGTTGCAGTTTGGGCACTCGGTCTCTAAAAGGTTTCCATCCACTGGTATAGGGTCACCTGCCTGAGCAGGGGATTGGACTTGATGACCTCCAAGGTCCCTTCTAACTTTTTATTATTATTATGGATCGTCGCACAGTCAGCCAGATGTTCAGACTGGATTTGGCATTTTGTCTACCTATCGAGTCCTTACCCAGGACCTGGGATAGGCAGATGTGGATGTTTGATGGTATTACAGGTATCGTCGCAGAATGGAAGCAGTTCCTAATAAGACTGCCTTTTGCAATTGACTAATAGCGAATTTGTCAATGCCAATGGTGTTCAAGTGGTGCTCCAGTTGTTTTGGGATTCCATCCAAGGAGCCTATTACCACCTCCTCCTCACTGCTCTTTCTCTAGAGTGACTGGAAAATGTTTTATGCTTCACGATACTCAGGAGAAGCTGGAGAAATCTGACAGAAGATTAAAAGGTTCCACCCTAGGCAAGCGGGCCAGGTCCTTCCCAGTCCCTCTCTTTGAGCATTGTCAAAGAATTACCCTCTTTCCTTACGACCAGGATAGAAAATGCTATTCTCCAATGCTGATGAATTCCATCTTTTGGTGGTGCTCACTCTCCATGAAGTTGATTGCAGGTTGTAATCCAGCATCACCTGGAGAGTCAAGAGTTTTCTGCTTTCTTCTATCGGTGATCGTCTTGATTCCGAGAAGGAAAGTTCGCCTACTACGCTGTGCTTTCCAACTGCGAAAAGTTAGGATCTATTTTCAGAGCTAATTGTGAAGAAACTGTAGCCCAGTGATGGCAAACCTTTTAGAGACCGAGTGCCCAAACTGCAACTCAAAACCCACTTACTTATCGCCGGATGCCAGGTGGGCGTGGCCCACTGGGTGAACCGTGGTTGTGGTGGTCATGGCAGATTGGGTGGGTGTGGCATGATCACTTTGATGTTGCTTGTGGGGAGGGATGCCTGTGGGGGCCAGGCAGGGTTGGGGGAGATCCAGGGGGTCTCTGGCAGGTGGGGCGGTGGGCAGGAGGCTCGTCCTGCTGGGTGAGGTGAGGCAAGGCGAGGGTGCCATTGTCACAGGGCAAGGTGAGGCAGGGGCCGGGCCTGACACCATCAGCCGCTGCACACAGAGGCCAGTGAGTGCATGGGTGCTGGGATGCATCTGGCCATGTGGGACCTCGGCAAGTTAGCGGGCGGCTGGTTGAAGAGGGACGGTTGCCATCTCCGGGGCATGGTGCGCGTGCCCACAGAGAGGGCTCTGAGTGCCGCCTCTGGCACGCATGCCATAGGTTCGCCACCACTGCTGTAGCCATTCAGAGTGTGCTCCAGATTGCACCCCAGAATAATATGGAGACGGTTGTTCTCTTCCACAAAAGAAGTCGTGCAATCCTGGATGTCCTATGTGGAAACTGGTACTCGTACTTTTATAAATCAGAGCGTTTTTCAAACTTGGCAACTTTAAGATGTGTGGACTTTAACTCCCACGCGTCTTGTTTTTGGGGTTTTTTTTTTTTTTTTAATTTGGTGTTTTGCCCTGGCTGGGAAATTGTGGGAGTTGAAGTTCACACATTTTAAAGTTGTTCAAGTTTGGAAAATACTGGTCTTAGGGCACCTTTTCAGACTGATATAATTATAAGGCCTACTCTTTTGAGAGCTGCAGGACACTCCCATCAGAGGCCTGGATGGTTATGCAAACAAAGGTTTGGGATGGGGAAGGGGAGATTACAGGTAGCCTGTCAATTAACAACTGTTAAGTTTGTTAAAATCCCATTGTGTTTGTTGAAACCTTCTGAGATATAGCCTGACCTCTTTTGATAGATATGAGTTCACTAACCACCCACTCAATTGTGTCCTGAAATTTCTTTGTTCCAAAACTGCTACCTGAGATATCTATAATTGAATGTCCTAGGAGTTTTAAAACCCTCTGCCACACATTTGATGAAGTGACCTTCAGTTTGCAGAGATTTATGCCTTGCAATAAAATTTGCTAGGCTTGAAATGGTTACCAGACTCTTTCTCATTTTTTGGCTACCAAAAATGTAACACATCCTCTTCCTGCCATGTCATTAATTTATTGGAGAAAACTATGCAGTGAAACCAGTATCCATAACTAGATATTAAGAAAAGTGTATCTTGTGTGCTGGGGGTATAGCTCAGTGGTAGAGCATTTGACTGCAGATCAAGAGGTCCCTGGTTCAAGTCCAGGTGCCCCCTCTTTTTGTTTTATTTTTCCAAGGAATCTGTATTTTTAAGTCCTCAAAGACACACAATGGATGCCAGATAGGAAGATATATAAGGAACGGTTGCTGGAATTGGGTATGTCTAGTTTAATGAAGAGAAGGATGAAGGGGGACATGATAGCAGTCTTCCAATATCTCAGGGGCTGCCACAAAGAAGAGGGAGTCAAGCTATTTTCCAAAGCGCCTGAAGGCTGGACAAGAAGCAACGGATGGAAACTAATCAAGGAGAGAAACAACCTAGAACTAAGGAGAAACTTTCTGACAGAACAATTAACCAGTGGAACAACCAGCCTCCAGAAGCAGTGAATGCTCCAACACTGGAAGTTTTTAAGAAGAGACTGGACAGCCATTTGTCCGAAATGGTATAGGGTTACCTGCCTGAGCAGGGGGTTGGACTAGATGACCTCTAAGGTCCCTTCCAACTTTATTATTGTTGTTGTTGTTGTTATTGTATATAACTTTTTCTGAAAGCTTGAAGGAATTATTATTATTATTATTATTATTATTAGCGTGGATAATACAAAATACTTAAATACAGATAATCATGAATTGAGAATTGGGACCAGAGATTCCATTTCTAAGCAGGGCAGTTATTAAGTGAGTCAGGACCTTTTTTGCCATGGTTGTTAAGCGAATCGCTGCACTTGTTAAGGGAATCATGTGGTCATTAAGCGAACTGGGTTTCCTCCATTGATTTTGCTTGTTGGAAGCCATAATGGAAGATCGTAAATGGTGATTACATGATCCTGGGTTGCTGCAACCATTGTAAATACATGCTGGTTTTGATCTCCTGACATGGGGATGCTGCAATGATTGTAAGTGTGAGAACCAGTTGTCAGTCACTTTTCAGTGATGCTGTAAGTTGGAATGGCTGCTAAATGATTGGTTGTAAGTCAAGGGCTACCTGTAAGTTTCCCCATAGCTGGAGTTGCCTATTCGTAGATGGATAATATGTAAAAACCATCTGGAATCATGGGAGAGGAGATGTTGAGATAATCCTTTTAAATAAAGTTCTTAAAGGTAGGATAGTTCAGAGTTTAAGTACAGGTAGTCCTTGACTTATGACCACAATGGAGCCTAAAATTTCCTGTTGCTAAATGAGACATTTGTTAAGTGAGGTTTGCCCCATTTTACGACTTGTCTTGCCATGGTGGTTAAGTGAATCTGTTCCTCCGTTAGTTACATGGTTGTTAAGTGAGTCTGGCTTCCCTATTGACACTGCTGGTCAGAAGATCGCAAAAGGGGATCACGTGACCCCAGGACATTGCAACCGTCATAAATATGAGTCAGTTGCCAAGCCTCTGAGTTCTGATCACAGGACATGGGGATCCTGCCAATGGTCGTAAGTGTGAAAAATGGTCATAAGTCACTTTTTTCCAGTGCTTTTGTCACTTTGAGCGGTCACTAAATGAACAGTTGTAAGTTGAGGATTACCTATAATTATGGTATCTAGGTGCCCCCCCCTTTCCAGATTGGGGGAAGAAGAATTGATTAAACAAATGTCTGTTTCTAGTCCTCCCAAGCCTCCAAATGTTCTTGGTTGGGAACATGAAAAGAATCCTGCTGGATCACATTAAAAGACCCATTGTCATCCTTCCCTCATGGACAGCAGATGCCTCCAGGTTACGGACAAAAAAATCCTCAGTTTTATGCTTCTACTCGTGTTCCTTTTAAAGTGCTTTTATCTTTCACCCTGGAAGCAATATATATACTATCTTGTGACATTGTCCACGAGTGCCCTATACTTGATGGCCTCTTTTTTCCCTTGAATCTGGGTGATGGCTTCTTTAAAATGACTTTTTGGCAGCCTTTTTTCCATGGTCTAGACCAGGGGTAGGCAACCTTGGCTCTTTTATGACTCGTGGACTTCAACTCCCAGAATTCCTGAGCCAGCCTGGCTCAGCTTGGAAACCTCTCCCTTTCCCCTCAGCATGGCTGGCTCAGGAATTCTGGGAGTTGAAGTCCACGAGTCATAAACGAGCCAAGGTTGCCTACTCCTGATCTAGAAACTTTGCAACGTGAATGGGTAGGCAGAAAGTTGTTTCTTGCCTGACAGCTGGAAGAGGAGGAGTTTGCTTTGGGAGGAAGGCTTAAAACTCCCATTTTGTTTGTGGTAGGCAAATAGGTGACCAAACCAGTATACATGAGTAAACTTCCTGGAGCCATGTAGGAAGTGCTGGGGGTATAGCTCAGTGGTAGAGCATTTGACTGCAGATCAAGAGGTCCCTGGTTCAAGTCCGGGTGCCCCCTCTTTTTCTTTTCTTTTTCTTTTTAAAGGACTGTAATTGGATTTGTTTCCTTTTTAGAATTGGCTATTGTTGGCAACATAGTAAAATTAGGAAAGCAAACTCGTAACCAGAAATGTGGCTTTCCCTATATACTTTATCAAGCAATATCATGGTTAAGTATTAAGTAGTAATAAAAAAATTCTGATTGTCAGTAGAAAGGACTGAAATACGAATCAACTTCTCTCTCTCTTTTTTTTTAACAAAACCAAAAAAAGAAAATTAAGTTTTGAAAAGCAACATTAAATTTTTCCCCAACCTTTCTACTGCCTTTGGTAAATAATCAAACGTTGTTAATGGAGTACTTTAATTCAAGGTTTCTAAATTTTAAAAGAATTGGCAGGATTGTACAGTCCTCTTGTTTTATTTAGTTGGGCTTTAAACTGCATTGCTAAATCATTTTCTATTATGAAATAGTCCGTAGGACAATATGGAGGAACAGAAATTGCACTGTTTAGGTTAGTGTGATCCCTTACAAATATTCTTGACTTAAATTCTCCTAACTTCTACAATTGGGAGCACCAGAAGGGGGTGACTGATGTACAGGTAGTCCTCCACAATTGAGCCCAACATTTCCGTTGTTAAGCAAGACACTTGTTAAGTGAGTTTTGCCCCATTTTACGACATTCCTTGCCACCGTTGTTAAGTGAATCGCTACAGTTGTTAGGTTAGTAATCTGGTTGTTAAGCAAATCTGGCTTCCCCATTGACTTTGCTTGTAAGGAGGTTGAAAAAAGTAATCGCATAATCCCGGGACACTGCGACCGTCATAAATATGAACCAATTGCCAAGCATCTGAATTTTGATCAGGTGACCGTGGGGATGCTGCAGTGGTCGTAAGTGTGAAAAGCGGTCACAGTCGCATTTTTCAGGGCCTTTTTAACTTCAAACGGTCACTGAATGAACTGCTGTAAGTCGAGGACTCCCTGTACAACACAGCGTTACAGCTGTGTTCTCCGTTGGCCTTGCCGTTTAACTTTTGTGTCTTTTAGTTCTTGCTTTTTCCAAGTCTCAGGGCAGTGATCGGGTGCCTAGATCAGGGGTAGGCAACCTAGGCTCTTTTATGACTCGTGGACTTCTACTCCCAGAATTCCTGAGCCAGCCATGCTGAGGGGAAAGGGAGAGGTTTCCAAGCTGAGCCATGCTGGCTCAGGAATTCTGGGAGTTGAAGTCCACGAGTCATAAAAGAGCCAAGGTTGTCTACCCCTGGCCTAGGCAATTGGTTATTTTGGATCCAGAGACATTAAGCCCACCAGTAAATAAAGAGATTTTAGGCTTTATTTAAGCTAAAAGAAACAGATTGAAAGGCATAATATAAAAAGCGTACATGCCAAGCAAAATAATACTGAAAACTCTTACAACTGCCAGGAACTCCTTAATCAAAACAACAATAGAGAGGGGTGGTTTTTTTTAATGGGCGGCCAGTTTACACAGTACAGGTAGTCCTTGACTTCCAACAGTTCATTTAGTGACCATTCCAAGTTTACAACAGCAGTGAAAAAAGTGACCTATGACTGTGCTGCAGGGTCACGTGATCAAAATTGGGATGCTTGGTAACTGGCTCATATTTATGACAGTTGCAATGTCTCGGGGTCATGCGATGACAAGCATGTCCTCTTTGACAAGCATAGCCAATGGGGAGGCCAGGTTCATTTAGCAAACGTGTGTGACTAACTTAACAGCTGCAGTGATTCACTCAACAACTGTGGCAAGAATGGTCGTAAAGTGGGGCAAAACTCACGTAACAACAGAAATTTTGGGCTCAATTGTGGTCGTAAGTCGAGGACTACCTATGTCTTTAAAACTGCCAGGAGTTCCTTAATAATAAATACAGAGGCTTTTTTTTTTTTTTATGGGCAGCCAGTTTGCACAGTATCTGATGTTAGGTTCCCTGCAGAAAGTCCCCATAAACAACACAGCCCCCACCGTTTTTATCACAGCCTGGCACCATTATGTCATGGCCCTGCTATGGTCAGGAGACTATAAGACTGGCTGGCATCTGGCTCCAGGTGGGAATCGAAAGCCTGAGACTTTCACAGCTTTGAAGGTACATAATGTTTGCGCGCGCGCGCGCGCACACACACACACACACACACACACACACACACAGTTAGAACATTTACTCAGTGGAACAACCTGCCTCCAGAAGCAGTAAATGCTCCAACACTGGAAGTTTTAAAGAAGAGACTGGACAGCCATTTGTCCAAAATGGTATAGAGTTTCCTGCCTGAGCAGGGGGTTGGACTAGATGACCTTCAAGGTTCCTTCCAACTTTTATTTATTTATTATTGTTGTTGTGTTTGTTATTTTCTCCTTTATTCAGCAGCCAAGAGTGAAAAACAAGCAGGCTAGCTCAGAATGAGCTCTAAACTCTTCTTAATATGAAGGGGAAATAAAAATACGTCAGCAACTCCTCACAATAACAGTGATCTTCCTGCATTGCCATTATAATCCTCTTGCCTCTTTTTTTTTTTTTTACTAAATCACCAAATCTGCCTGATTAAGACTTGTAATATGCGAAAAATAGCTTTTTCCTCACAAAAGCTTGGATATCTATATTTGAGGATTGGTCACAAACACGAGGCAGAAGAACAGGGGCAAGAGTCCGTTAAGGTATCTTGAAAAGCATAATCAACCGACTGAATAAAATGATGGAAATCCTCTCCTGTTTCCATTCCCAATATAGCAGTCCTTTTTTCAGTCTTGGCAACTGTAAGCTGTGTGGACTTCAACTCCCAGAATTCCTTAGTCAGCCACGGTTGCAAAGCATTGCCATACAGATAGCTCCCGACTTAAGGACTGGTTGCTTAGTAAACATGGTAAAAGTTACAATAGACGCCTTCCCCAAAGCTACTTACGACCCAGATTTGAAAATTTCGGTGGCCCCTCCCCACCCTCTTCTGTGGTCACGTGACTGCACTTTGGACGCTCAGCAACCTACCTGCATTTACAGCCATCTGCAGTGTCCTTCATTCACAAGGCTGTGATTTACTACGGTTTTGCAAAAAAAAAAAAAAAAAATTAAAAAATGGGGGGGACATTTACTTCTGCTTTTTTGGCAAAACCAGCCCATAGCAAACATTGGTTCACTTAATGATCTCGATGTTTGGTACTTTAAAAGTCATCTGTTAGAAAGAGTGCAGAGAAGAGCAACAAAGATGATTAGGGGACTGGAGGCTAAAACATATAAAGAACGGTTGCTGGAATTGGGTATGTCTAGTTAATGAAGAGAAGGATGAAGGGTGACATGATAGCAGTGTTCCAATATCTCAGGGGCTGCCACAAAGAAGAGGGAGCCAAGCTATTCTCCAAAGCACCTGAAGACAGGACCAGCAGTAACCAAGGAGAGAAGCAACCTAGAACTAAGGAGAAACTTCCTGACAGTTAGAACAATTAACCAGTGGAACAACCTGCCTCCAGAAGCGGTGAATGCTCCAACACTGGAAGTTTTTAAGAAGAGCCTGGACAGCCATTTGTCTGAAATTTTAGGATATGGCAACATCTGAGTACCACCAGTCGCTTAGCAAGGTGTCAAAAACTTGATGACCCCCCCAAAAAGGAAAAAAGTGATAAAGTACAGGTGTCCTCAACTTACAACAGTTCGCTTAGTGACTGTTCGAAGTTACAATGGCACTGAAAAAAGTGTCCATCGAGGCACAGCCGAACAAGACACCTGCCTGCCCACCCGGCCGCGCTCTTCCTCCTGTCCGAGACTTTCATTGTTGTGAGCATTTCTGTTGAGGATTGGCAGCAGGGGTGGGGTGGGGGGTGTTTGGTTTTTATTCCCCCTGTCTGCTGGGTGGTTGCAACAGGTTTTGGTCACTTCACATGACTCTGGGACACCGTGACCGTCATAAATATGAATTAGTTGCCAACCATCTGAATGTAAATTACAAGACCCTGGAGATGCTGCAACATTCCAGCTGATCGGCGCTTCTTCTGGGCTCAGCAGAAGTACCAGGATCAGTGCTGCTTTCTAGCTGATTGGTACTTCTTCAGGGCTCAGCAGAAGCACCAGGATCAGCACTGAGCTCCAGCTGGAGCTGGGCGCTGATCATGGTGCTTCCGCTGAGCCCTGACAGTCCCGAAGAAGCGCTGATCCTGGTGCTTCCGCTGAGCCCTGACAGCCCTACAGATCCAGCCGTCTCTTGCTCAGGCTTGTGCGGTGCTGCCACCGGTTCAGCTCATTCCCCTCCCCCGCTACCACTTTTCTAGGATGGTTGCATACCACCTGCCAGGTGCCAATATACCACAGGTGGTACCCGTACCACTGGTTGAAAAGCCCTGGTATAGGGTTTCCTGTCTGAGCAGGGGGTTGGACTAGATGACCTCCAAGATCCCTTCTAACTTTATTATTATACATCCATTACAGGTAATCCGTGCGTTTAATGACCATTCAAAGTTTCCACAGCACTGAAAAAAAGTGACTTATGACCCGCTTTCACAGTCATGGCCATTGCTGCATGTCCATGGTCATGTGATCAAAATTTGGGCACTCGGTAATTGCATGTATTTATGGACAGTCGCACTGCCCTGAGGTCCTGGGATCACCAGTTGTATCCTTTCCATCCAGCTTCCGACAATGAGGGAAATCATTTGCTTAATGACCATGTGATTCGCTTAACAACTGCCTTGTTTAGCAACATGAACTTCAGGCTCAATTGTGGTTGTATGTTGTGCTAACTGCTAACTACCATGCCTGCTTAGACAACACGCTAAGCAGAAAGGAGCCAAATGATATTCTGGCTTACTATGAAAACTCAGCCAGTGGTACCTTCCTCTTTAATACAACTCACGGATACCATGTCTCCGTGCATGCGGAGAGTGGTAGTTCTGGGATTCAAGAAGTCTCAATAATTGTGGGCTTAGTTCAGTGGTTCTCAACCTGTGGGTCGGGACCCCATTTGGGGTTGAACGACCATTTCACGGGGGTCGCCAAACAAGGCTGTCCGCCATTTTTCCCCCTTTTCTTTGGCCACGCCCCTGGCACCCAGTGATGAATAAGTGGTTGGGGGTCACCACAACATGGGAAACTGTATTATGGGGTCGCAGCATTAGAAAGGTTGAGAACCACTGCCTTAGTTGCAAGTGAATGGGAGGAAAGAGCGCCCTCTACTGTATGGATTATAACAGGTGGAAGAGAGGTGGACTTGTATCTCTGCAGCTTTTAACTTAACAGAATAACAGAGTTGGAAGAGACCTCGGAGATCTTCTAGCCCAGGGGTGTCAAACTCAATTTCACTGAGGGCCGCATCAGCATTGCGGTTGCCCTCAGGGGGCCAGGTGGGTGTGGCCAGGGTGGGTGCGGCCTACTGGGCGGGCATGGATGGAGTGGGTGTGGCCTACTGGATGGGCTTGGCCAGTTCTACATCGTTTGCGTCAAGGGGGCCTGTGGGGGCCTGGGCAGGAGTAGGACAGATTTGTGGGTCTCTGGCAGAAGGGGATGGGACCGGGGCAAGTGCCAAGGCATGGTCCACCAGGGCAAGTACCAAGATGGCCACCACAAAATTGTATATTGGCTCCCGGCTGGCCTGGGCCAGGGCCAAGGCAGCGGGGGCCGTTCCCTCACTGTTTCCAGGATGGCTTCGCGGGCCACATGAAACCACTTGGCGGGCCACATCCGGCCCCCGGGCCTTGTGTCTGACATGTCTGTTCTAGTCCAACCCCGTGCTCAAGCAGAAGACCCAATATCATTTCAGACAAATAGGTGTCCAGTCTATTTTTGAAAACCTTCAGTGATTGAGCACCCACAACTTTGGAAGGCAGGTTATTCCATTGGTTAATTGCTCTCACCGTTAGGAAATTTCTTCTTGTACATTGCTTCTCTTCTTGGTTAGTTTCCAACCGTTGTTTCTTGTCCTGCCTTCAGGTGCTCAGGAGAATAGGTTGACCCCCTTCTTCTTTGTGGCAGCCCCTCAAATACCAGAGTACTGCTATCATGAAGGACCCCTAGTCCTTCTTTTCACTAGAGCACACATACCCCAATTCCTGCAATCATTCTTCTTATATTTTAGCCTCCAGCTCCCAAATCATCTATGTCAGGGCTTTTCAACCAGTGGTACGGGTACCACATGTGGTACATTGGCACTTGGCAGGTGGTACGCAACCATCCTAGAAAAGTAGCGGGGGAGGGGAATGAGCTGAACCGGTGGCAGCACTGCACAAACCTGAGCGAGAGACAGCTGGAGCTGCAAGGCTGTCAGGGCTCAGCAGAAACGCCAGGATCAGTGCTGCTTTACAGCTGATTGGCGCTTCTTCAGGCCTGTCAAGGCTCAGTGAAAGCGCCAGGATCAGCTCCAGGCTCCAGCTGGAAAGCAGCACTGATCCTGGTGCTTCTGCTGAGCCCAGAAGAAGCGACGATCAGCTGGAATGTTGCAGCATTTCCAAGGTCTTGTGATTTACATTCAGATGCTTGGCAACTGATTCATATTTATGACGGTCACAGTGTCCCGGAGTCATGTGAAGTGACCAAAACCTGCCGCAACCACCCAGCAGACGGGGAGGAATAAAAACCAAACACCACCCCACACCACCCCTGCTACCAATCCTCAACAGAAATGCTCACAACAATGAAAACCTCGGACAGGAGGAAGAGCACCACCGGGCGGGCAGGCAGATGTCTTGCTCGGCTGTTGCTTGGGGGGCACTTTTTTCAGTGCCATTGTAACATCGAACAGTCACTAAGCAAACTGTTGTAAGTTGAGGACTACCTGTACTTCATCACTTTTTTCCTTTTTTTTTTTTTTTTTTTTTTTGGTCATCAAATTTTTGACACCTTGCTAGGCAACTGGTGGTACTCGGATGTTGCTATATCCTAAAAGTGGTACAATGGGTGAAAAGGTTGAAAAGCCCTGATCTATGTTGTTCTTCTCTGCACTTTTTCCAGAGTCACAACATTTTTTTTATATTGTGGCGACCAAAATTGGATGCAGTATTCCACGTGTTGTCTTACTGAGATATTATAAAGCGGTACTAACTTGTTTTTCCATTTCTCCTGCCTTCTCACCCTCGCACAGATTTGCAGCCAAGCTCATTGCGGGTGTGCTGGATTTCAAGGCAAAGATTGATCGGTGAGTAGGTTCCTTTGGATCTTCTGGCCAGGTACAAGGGTGTTCATGGGGATTGAAACCCACTGGGCAAATCTAGAGGACAAATTCTATTTCCAGTGGAAGTTGGAAGAAGAAATGGGTCCTTCTGCCAGGGAAGAACATGGGACCCCCCTCCTTGGAAAACCCTGAACGGGTCAAAGGTAGAATTTTGGGTCCAGAGACAAGACACTGGGTTTCATGACTGTTGCTTCTTCTGGGTGGATGTCATTTTTGTTTCTGTCTGATGGGGTCAAAAGAGTTTTGCTTCCGTTGAGGAGCACCGTAGTTGGGCTGTGCCTAGAGCAGTGGTTCTTAACCTTTTTGAACGAATCGCCCCTTTGAGCCAATGAGGAAGTTGTCATTGCCCCCATCCACAGTAGTAACTGTGAGAGGGACCTCGGAGTCCTAGTGGACAATCACCTAAATATGAGCCAGCAGTGTGCTGCAGCTGCCAAAAAGGCCAACACAGTGCTAGGCTGCATTAACAGAGGGATAGAATCAAGATCACATGAAGTATTAATACCACTTACAATGCCTTGGTAAGGCCACACTTGGAATACTGCATCCAGTTTTGGTCACCACGATGTAAAAAAGATGTTGAGACTCTAGAAAGAGTACAGAGAAGAGCAACAAAGATGATTAGGGGACTGGAGGCTAAAAACATATAAGGAACGGTATAAGAACGGTTAGAATTGGGTATGTCTAGTTTAACGAAGAGAAGGACAAGGGGGGACATGATAGCAGTATTCCAAATCTCAGGGGCTGAAGAGGGAATTGAAGCTATTTTCCAAAGCACCTGAAGGCAGACAAGAAGCAACGGGTGGAAACTAATCAAGGAGAGAAGCAACCTAGACTAAGGAGAACTTCCTGACAGTGAGAGAACAATTAATCAGTGGAACAGCTTGCCTCCAGAAGCAGTAAATGCTCCAACACTGGAAGTTTTTAAGAAGAGACTGGACAGCCACTTGTCCGAAATGGTGTAGGGTTTCCTGCCCGAGCAGGGGGTTGGACTAGATGACCTCCAAGGTCCCTTCCAACTTTACTATTATTAGTATTATTATTATTATCCCCTAACATAACTTTTCAACCACAACATAGGAAATAATTCTTCAATTTATGCAAACACTTTTTTTGTTTTTCTTTCAAATTGTCATCAGGATATATCGATGCAAATAATTTATTTCCAGTCTTTTCCCCATATCTCCCATATTCTGGCCAATGGCGCGCCACTGTATGGGTGGAGGCTGCTGCACAACGCGCATGAAGATAAGCGATGCGTCTTCACATATGTACGGCGTTCTGTACTGAAGCTAGCTGGAGGAACATTTGGAAACACAATTCAATCCACTAATAGCGAGCGATCTGATGTTTTTGTACGACAGATATACAGCCATTCACTGTACGAAAAAGTCTCAAAAGTGTCCCCAAAACTTCTCGCTCCATTGCCCCCATTTCGCCCCCTTTTCGTTCCTTCGCCCCCGTGTCGCCCCTTTTCATTCCATCGCCCCCCTGAAAAACGAAATCGCCCCCTGGGGGGCAATATCGCCCAGGTTAAGAACCACTGGCTTAGAGCATCAGTTGGTGAAGGTGCTAGACTAGAAATGGGGAGATCTGAGTTCTTGTTCCACTCTCTCCGAAGCTCTCTGGGGCACTCATTCATTTATTTTAATTCGAACCAGAATAACAGAGCTAGAAGGGACCTTGGAGGTCTTCCAGTCCAACCCCCTGCTCAAGCAGGAGACTGTACTATGTCAGACAAATGGTTGTCCAATCTCTTTTTAAAACCCTCCAGTGCTGGAGCTCCCATACCTTCTGAAGGCAAGCTGTTCCACTGGTTAATTGTTCTCATGGTTAGGAAGTTTCTCTTTAATTCCAGGTCGCTTCTCTCCTTGATTAGTTTACCTTTAAAGATTACCTTTAAAGCCCTATATGGCTCAGGGCCAGGCTATTTGCGAGACCGCCTACTACCTCATAGTTCCCTTCGTCCGGTTAGATCCCACAGGCTGGGCCTCCTTCAGGTCCCGTCGGCCAAGCAGTGCCATTTGGCGGGGCCGCGGGGGAGGGCTTTCTCTGTGATGGCGCCCATGTCTTGGAACCAGCTCCCCCGGGAGATTAGGACCGCTCCCACCCTGTTGGTTTTCCGCAAGCTGCTTAAGACCTGGCTTTTCCGACAGGCCTGGGGTTTATAAAATCTGACCCCTGGATGAATGTTACTGTATTGTTTGTCTTGTTAAGTTATATTGTGTTTTTATTGTTAGCCGCCCGGAGTCCTGCAGGAGTGGGGCGGTCTATAAATTTTAATAAATAAATAAATAAAATAAATAAATATCCATTGTTTCTTGTGTTGCCTTCAGGTATTTTGGAGAATAGATTGATCCCCTTCTTCTTTGTGGCGGCCCCTAAATATTGGAACACTGCTATCATGTCATCCCTAGTCCTTCTTTTCACTAGACTAGACGTACCCAATTCCTCCCACCGTTCTTCACATGTTTTAGTCTCTAGCTCCCAAATCATCTTTGTTGCTCTTTTCTGCACTCTTTGCACCATCTGTATATAGACTTTGGACTGCTCCATACTTTTCAGCCAATCTCCTTCAAAGGGAGGAAATTGAATTTGAAGGCCTGCCTGAATGAAAGATAGGACAAAGGAAAATCAGAAATCCATATGTAAAGATGCCCACAGCTTTCTTATGGACTGAAACGGAAAGAATGCTGATTTGCTTATCTTTTCCTTTCCATCCCCATGGCAGCCAGACCCTGCTAGTGGAGTATTCCCACAGCCACCCACTCAGCATGGATTGCTATTCTCGCCTCTTTGCCTCTTGCCGACTCCCTGGACGAAAACGTGACTCTATTTTACTGCCTCCACCTGGACGGAAACCCCCAAATTATATTACCGTTGTTCGCAACTTCCAGGTAAATACCTTCATTTTGGCCCAGCCATTGGTCCCTGGATCTGTTGACAGCAGTTCTTGGGGCCTGAATATAAGACCCCATACTTCTCTGCTGCTATATAAAAAAGAGACAAAATACTATTTTAATATTTAAAAATATTAATGTTTTAATATTTAAAAATAAAAGTGTGATGGTATAGTTCAGGTATTGACACATATTTGGAGCCACCCAGATTCTAATCTCCCTTCAACCACAGGAATCCCCTGGATTACTTTGGATCAGTCATGGTCTCTTAATCCACTGTACCCCATAGAATTGTTTGTGGATAACATGGAGAGCAGTTTGGATGCTCCCTTAAGCTCCCGAACAAGGAGTAGTATATAAATCCAATGCATCGGTACAGTATATCATGGATAGAGGATTGGGGGCAATGTGCTAAGGTCCAGGAATGTGAAGTTCCTGTGTGGTCCCCTCTCCTTTCAGAAACCGCTGTGGTAGACGATCTTAGACCAGGGGTAGGCAACCTAGGCTCTTTTATGACTCGTGGACTTCAACTCCCAGAATTCCTGAGCCAGCCATGCTGAGGGGAAAGGGAGAGGTTTCCAAGCTGAGCCATGCTGGCTCAGGAATTCTGGGAGTTGAAGTCCACGAGTCATAAAAGAGCCAAGGTTGCCTATCCCTGCCTTAGACTAAATCCCTCCAAACCTAGCAATTTTAAAATTTGTGGACTTCAACTCCCAGAATTCCTCAGCTAGCCCTGCTGACTGAATTGCTGAGTTGAAAGTCCAGAAGTCTTAAAAGTCGCCAAGTTTGGAGACCTCTGCCTTAGAGGAAGGATACAGGTAGTCCTTGACTTACAATCACAAGAGAGACTGGAAAATTCCTTGTTTAAATGGCACAGACATTAAGCGAGGCATCACATGACAGTACCCAACTTTATGACCTGTTTGCCATTTGCCATTGAGTGAGATATCATGTCACCGTGACTTATGACCTTCCCTGCCTGCTTCCACCTTTGGTTCTGCTTGTCAGAACCAGCTGGGAAAGTTGCAAAGGGTGATCACATGTCTACCTCATTATGACTGTCATAAATGTACATTTGGCAAGCAGCCAAATCATATAATTACATGACTGCAGGGATGATGCGACAATTATAAGCACACGGGCCGGTCATAAGTTGTTTTTTTTTCCAGTTGCTAAATGGATGGTCATAAGTCAAGGACTACCTGTAGCACCACTCGGTGCCTTTTGAGGATAGAGGGTCATGCTAGGTTCTTAGAGCTGCCAGAAGGGTGTGAACCCCCAAACATTTGGGGACTTGCTCAATGAAACCAGAAGTGCACAGCTCCTTGGTGTGAATGGGGTTCCCTTCACTTCTCTGCTTCTTTGTTCCTTTCACAGTTCTTCCGGCTTGAAGTATACAACAGTGACGGGACGCCCCTGACCATTGACCAGCTCTATCTGCAGCTCCTGAAAATCCGCTCTTTTTCTTGGAAGTTGGATAAAGAGCCCTTGGGGGTCCTCACCAGTGACCATCGACATACCTGGGGAGAGGCCTTCACTACTCTCATGAAAGGTGGGAAGCCAGGTTTTGGAAGCTAGAAGGATTAACTAGTTACGGGCCTTTGATCGTGTACAAAGAGGCTGCTCCATGCAGGAATCCAGATTAAAGGATCCATGTTAGATGGCTGTTCATTCTCCATTTTGAGTGAAGGGGAATGTGATGACCCAGGGCACAGCATAGAGGCAATGCAGTCAGCTGGCATTTCAAACCGCCCTTTAATTGCTCCAAATTTTCCCCAAATGCTCCCACATTTCTGGCAAGCCCCAGAACAAGTAAGACACACACACCTTCAGCAGCCTCTGGCTGCAAGTAGTTTCACATATAGTTAGATTAGAAGAGTAATTTACTCAAGGCCACGTAGATAACAAGGAATGAAACATACATCCTGAGCAGTTTCAGAAGAGAAGCCAAAATACAATCCGAGGTCTTTGAACACCCAATCAAATTTGTCAGCCAGTCCAATGGTCAGAGTTTCAGCGTTTTCAAACAGAAATCACAACACAGAACAAGAGATCAGAGAGTTGTTTCCAAGATCAGCAACAGCACACAAAAGTCCAAGGAATCAGCGTTTGTTCCCGACAAAGCCTCTCCCCACAGCGTCTCCTTAAGTCTCAGTCTCCAGGTGTGCCTTGTGGGAAGCTCTCCTCCTGAGTAGTTGAGCCTGCCTGCATTGTTCCCTCCTTCTCTCTCCGTGGCTCTAGGATCAGGAGGGGGTGGCCCTTGCTCATCACCTGAACTCTGTCTCTCATGTTCCTCCTGTCCCAATCCTGAAAGGCCCTGGCCTGCCTCGGCCTGCTCTTCCCCACATTCCTTTGAAGCACAGACACCTCTCCCTCAACCTCCATAGGGTCCTGTTCCAGCTCATTTTCCTCAGCAGATTCAGGCTTCAATGGAGGCATGACAGGGAGCCCTGCTGCTTCTCAAGATCAACTGTCAGACTGCTCCTAAATTTATTTTCGTGCCATTCCACAGAGGGGGATCCAGATGTAAACAAATGGCTTCTTTTAAACCAGTGTTTCTCAACCTTGACAATTTTAAGGCATGTGGACTTCAACTCCCAGAATTCCACAGCCAGCCATGCTGGCTGTGGAATTCTGGGAGTTGAAGTCCACATGCCTTAAAATTGTCAAGGTTGAGAAACACTGGTTTAAATGGTATTTCAAGGGTGCATTTAAAATACCTACTCTACAGCCTTCTTTAACGTGATACAGATAGTCCTCGGCTTAACCGTTCATTTAGTGACAGTTCAGGGTTACAACGGCACTGAAAAAAACTGACTCATGACCATTCTTCACACTTATGACTGCTGTAGCATTCCCGTGGTCACATGGTCAAAATTTGGATACTTGGCCAGCGGTTCATATTTATGACGGTTGCAGTCATCTTTTGCGACCTTTTGACAAGCAAAATCCAGGGGGAAACCAGATTCACTTAACAGCCGGTTCACTAACTTAGCAACTGTAATGATTCACTTAATGACTGTGGCAAAAAAAATGGCAAAAGTCACTTAACAAATGTCTCACTTAGCAACAGAAATTTGGGGTTTAATTGTGGTAAGTCAAGGACTACCTGTACTCTCTAAATCAGTGTTTTTCAACCTTGGCAGCTTTAAGATGTTTGGACTTCAACTCCCAGAATTCCCCAGTTCCCCTTTGGAACTGTAGCTGGCTCTTTAAGATGAGTGGGAAACCATGGCCCTTTTATGACTTGTGGACTTCAACTCCCAGAATTCTTGAGCTCAGGAATTCTGGGAGTTAAAGTCCACAAGTCATAAAAGGGCCATGGTTCCCCACCCCTGCTTTAAGAAATACAATCGGAGCTCAGTGGAAGAGCACCATCTTGGAGATGCCTGACTTAAGCCACATTAAATCCAACTAGGTCCCTGAACAGAAAACAACAATTTCTTTTCATGTTAAAAGTTTTGTTGAACAGATTTTGTGAAAGGGGTTTCCACATCTTTCCAGCCTTCTGATTGCAAGGGGACAAGCAAGTTACCCAACTGTCTTTCAGTACCTGCAAAATTTAGGTTGGTAAAGTGTGTATAGTCAAGGCCATGGTTTTCCCAGTTGCAATGTATGGCTGTGAAAGATGGACCATAAGAAAGGCCGAGCGCCAAAGAATTGAGGACTTTGAACTATGGTGTTGGAGAAGACTCCTGCGAATCCCCTGGACTGCAAGGCGATCAAATCGGTCAATCCTAGAGGAGATCAACCCTGATTGCTCTTTAGAAGGCCAGATCCTGAAGTTGAAACTCAAATACTTTGGCCACCTAATGAAAAGGAAGAACTCACTGGAGCCTAATGCTGGGAAAGATTGAGGGCAATAGAAGAAGGGGACGAAAGAGAATGAGGTGGCTGGATAGAGTCACTGAAGCAGTAGGCGTGAGCTTAAATGGACTCCAGAAGATGGTAGAGGACAGGAAGACCTGGAGGAACATTGTCCATGGGGTCACGGTGGGTCAGACACGACTTTGCAACCCAAAACAACAAATGATATTAGGATAACTATACAGGTAGTCCTCGAGTTATGATCCTAATGAAACTTGCCAATCACAGTCGTAATTCATGACTGTCATAAAACGGGCCAGTCCCATGGCCAATCCAATTTTACAACTTTTTTGTGGCAGTTAAGTGAATCACCATAGTCATTAAGCGAACCAATGATTTGCTATGACGCAGTTTTGCTGAAAAGGGGAAGAAAATGCTGGATTTGGGCAAAAACACTGTAAAATGTGGTCATGTGACGCTGCAAATAGAAATAAATGGGGCTCAGTTGCCAAGTCGCCCAAGTGCAGTCCTGTGACTACAGCTGGTGGGGCTAACCATTGTATCTTTGACTCCAGGTCCATAAATACCCCACAGGAAGGTTCATCAGAACTTCGAACAATTATTAAGCCACCAGTCATAAATCAAGGACTACCTATATTTAAGGAAAGGAAACAGGATTAAATATTTAGGCAAGAAAAAGCAAATGCACAGATGTAGTATTGGGGGTAACTTGCTCAATAGTAGTAACTGTGAGAGGGATCTCAGAGTCCTAGTGGACAATCACTTAAATATGAGCCAGCAGTGTGTTGCAGCTGCCAAAAAAGACAACACAGTGCTAGGCTGCATTAACAGGGAGAGAATCAAGATCACGTGAAGTGTTAATACCACTTTACAATGCCTTGGTAAGGCCACACTTGGAATACTGCATCCAGTTTTGGTCACCACAATGTCCTGTGTTACAACACAACCATGTCAGGAATTAAATCTGGCATTTCTTGTTCCAGATAAGCTGAACCAGGAATCGGCTCTGACGATACAACGTAGCCTCTTCACCGTCTGCCTGGACGCCCCTATCCTGAAGGTGTCCGACACTCACGCCCAAAGCCGTTTGGCAGC
Organism: Crotalus tigris; assembly: GCF_016545835.1. Lineage (NCBI taxonomy): Eukaryota > Metazoa > Chordata > Lepidosauria > Squamata > Viperidae > Crotalus > Crotalus tigris. The sequence goes on along the minus strand of NW_024096552.1, from coordinate 5,973,010 downwards.
TCAAATGCTGCACGGTGGAGGGAGCTATTCCAACAGCGGCAATCGCTGGTTTGACAAGACGCTGCAGGTGAGAATAAAAAGCAGAACATGAATTAGGTTTCCTCAGTTGTACACTAATAAATAAAAGTAAGGTTCTACACTTAAGTAAGAAAAACCAAATGTACAAACTTTTGACTAGGTGAAACTGGGCTTAATGCCAATAACTGTGAGAAGGATCTTGGGTGAGAATCTTCCTTAGGATTATATCCTGGAGATAAGAGCGGTGAAACATAGTGTTTTTTATTTAGACAAGAAAAACCAAATGTACAGGTATAGCATAGGGGGTACCTGGCTCAATAGTAATAACTGTGAGAGGAATCTCGGAGTCCTAGTGGACAATCACTTAAATATGAGCCAGCAGTGTGCTGCAGCTGCCAAAAAGGCCAACACAGTCCTAGGCTGCATCAATAGAGGGACAGAATCAAGATCATGTGAAGTTCTAGTACCGCTTTACAAAGCCTTAGTAAGACCACACTCTGGTCACCACTCTGGTCAAAAAACATGTCGAGACTCTGGAAAGAGTGCGGAGAAGAGCAACAAAACTGATTAGGGAGCTGGAAGCTAAAATGTAGGAAAAACAGTTATAGGAATTGGGTATGTCTAGTCCAGGGGTAGGCAACCTTGGCTCTTTTATGACCCGTGGACTTCGACTCCCAGAATTCCTGAGCCAGATGGCTCAGGAATTCTGGAAGTCGAAGTCCACGAGTCATAAAAGAGCCAAGATTGCCTACCCCTGTTCTAGTCTATTGGAAAGAAGGATTAAGGGGGACCTGATAGCACTATTCCAATATTTGAGGGACTCCTACAAAGACGATGGGGTCGAACTATTTTCTAAAGCACTGTTTCTTGCAGACAAGAAACAATGGTTGGAAACTAACCAAGCAGAGAAGCAACCTATAAATAAGGAAAAATTTCCTAACGGTGAAAGCAATTAACTAATGGAATAATTTGCCTTCAGAGGTTGTGGGTGCTCCATCACTGAAGGCTTTCAAAAACAGGTTGGACACTCATTTGTCTGAAATGATATCAGGTCTCCTGCCTGAGCAGAGGGTTGACTCCGAGGTCCCTTAGCTCTTATTATTCTATGTCCTACCTAGGTAATCAGGCTAGGGGAGGGGTAGGCAACCTTGGCTCTTTTATGACTCGTGGACTTCAACTCCCAGAATTCCTGAGCCAGCCATGCTGAGGGGAAAGGGAGCGGTTTCCAAGCTGAGCCACGCTGGCTCAGGAATTCTGGGAGTTGAAGTCCACGAGTCATAAAAGAGCCAAGATTGCCTACCCCTGGGCTAGGGTAATGAATATTGTGCCATTACATATGAGATTTAAGAAGGAAGCATCTCAAAAAGCTTCCGAGTTTTGGTTACATCATAATCATTTTGATCATTTTTAGAATTGTTTTTTAAAGAGACGGGACAGCTGCAAGCCAAATCCTAGATTAAAATGTAAGCATTTAGATTTTTGATACGAACAGAATAAGGCTAGGCCTGTGTGCTGTGCTGAACTCTTATTTAACAAAGATGATTGGGGGACTGGAGGCTAAAACATATAAGGAACGGTTGCTAGAATTGGGTATGTCTAGTTTAACGAAGAGAAGGACAAGGGGGGACATGATAGCAGTATTCCAATATCTCAGGGGCTGCCATAAAGAAGAGGGAATTAAGCTATTTTCCAAAGCACCTGAAGGCAGGACAAGAAGCAACGGGTGGAAACTCATCAAGGAGAGAAGCAACCTAGAACTAAGGAGAAACTTCCTGACAGTGAGAACAATTAATCAGTGGAACAGCCTGCCTCCAGAAGCAGTAAATGCTCCAACACTGGAAGTTTTTATGAAGAGACTGGACAGCCATTTGTCTGAAATGGTGTAGGGTTTCCTGCCTGAGCAGGGGGTTGGACTAGATGACCTTCAAGGTCCCTTCCAACTTAACTACTATTACTATTACATGCTTTTTTTTAATTTAAGAAAGCTACATGGCTACTAACACACAGTAACTTAGGCTGTATGCAGGCAAAAACTGATAAGCAAGGAATACATTTAAAAATTGTATTTGGGAATATATGTTATTTTATTCTGCTTTTCATAATCCAAAATAAAAAAAGACTTGAGAGAATCCTCTAGCTCAGAGCTCCCCAACCTTATGGCTTAGCAGCCTCATTGGGGGGGGAGGGGAACTGGCCTGTGCAAGCAGTGGGCCGGTGCGGCCTACTTTCAAACTGGCCATGGCCCAATAGTGGGGGACACCTCCTCTAGCTGAAACCAGCTTTTTAATATTATAATCTCGGTGCCTAATAAACCATTTCTGTTTCTTCTTTCCACTCGTTCTTTTTCCCTGGCCTTCAGTTCATTATCGGAGAAGATGGCACCTGTGGGGTCCTTTATGAACAAGCCATTGCTGAGGGGCCACTGATTGCCACCGTCATTGACTACGTTCTTGACTATTGGTAATGTCCTGGTGGGGCATGTGGGGGGGGGTAACCTGATTGGACTCCCGTGGGCAGATTTCAAACTAATGCTACAAAAAGTATTTCTTAAGACTCTAGTCCTCGAGATGCATCTCTGAACTAAATAGCCAGTTACAAGGGAGACCACATTCCCCTCATCAATGCATGGCAGAATGAAACAAGCCACGTTAGGGCTTAGTGCACGGTATGAACCTGGTTAGAGGGATGGTTGTTTTCATATAACACAGAATATATTTTAATTAGGGGTGTGTGTGTGTGTGAGTTTTATTAATCACATTTAAATATATATTTATATTAGTCACAAGGAGCGACTCTGGGCATTGTACAACAATCGGCAGAAGCACATATAAAAACTTTAATCGTTATAAAAATAGAAAAAGTCATTATTAAAAACAAAAACATTAAAAAATTTAAATATAATGCATCTTTTCTCCCTTTCTTCCCTCCCCAGCGTGCAAAGCAGAACCTGGATGTGTGAGTAAGCAGGGCGTGTGCTCCGGGATGGCCTGTTTCGGTAACACACCTTGTCAGTCCCACTGGAGGGGTGGAAAATGCAGGTAGTCCTCGACTTACAAACGGTTCATTTAGTGACCGTTCAAGGTTCCGACAGCACTAAGAGAAGTGATTTAAGACTTTTTCAAACTTATGACCGCTGCAGCATCCCTATGGTCATACGATAAAAATTCAGAAACTTAGTAACTGACTCATATTTATGACGGTCTCAGTGTCCTGGGGCACCTGATCACCTTTTCTGACTTTCTGACAAGCAAAGTCAATGGGGAAGCCAGATTCACTTAACAACCCTGTTAGTAACTTAACAACTGCAGTGATTCACTTAACTGCGGCAAGAAAGGTTGTAAAATGGGGCAAAATTCACTTAAATGTTTCACTTGGCAACAGAAATTTTAGGCTCAGTTATGGTCGTAAGTCATGGTATACCTGATCCCTTTATTTCTTCCTTCTGGAACATTTTATTATTATTATTTGATTGATTATGTGCCATTAAGTCATTGTTGATTCTTATCAGTTATATAGATAAATATTTTTTTTTTCATAATGAACTGCCCCCAGTCAGGTCCTTCAGCTCTTCCTATAGGGCAGTGGTGGCGAAACTTTTAGAGACTGAGTGCCCAAACTGCAACCCAAAACCCACTTATGTATCACCGGCTGCCAGGTGGGCGTGGCCCACTGGGTAGGCGTGGCTGTGGTAGTCATGGCAGACTGGGTGGATTGGCCAAAGTAGGCGTGGTCATCTTGATGTTGCTCGTGGGGAGGGACGCCTGTGGGGGCCGGGCAGGGTTGGGGGAGATCCAGGGGTTCTCTGGCAGGTGGGTCAGTGGGCACAGAGCAAGGTGAGGTAGGGGCCAGGGCAGCTGCTGCCTGACACCATCGGCCCCCACATACAGAGGCCAGTGAGCGCATGGGGGCCGACAGGGTCCATCAGTAGCCACAGCCTGCCGGCCCCTCGAACAGCGCACCCTGGGGCTCTGCAGTCCACCACCAGCAGTTCAGAGAAGCCGCCTCTGAGCTGGATGGCCAGCCAAGAGCTGAGGAGGCCATGCAGTGGGTCGTGCCCGGGAAAAGGAGAGCATGTGAGGTCAGGAGGGATGGGATGGGGGAGGGAGAGAAACCAACCGTGCTGGGATGCATCCGGCCACATGGGACCTTGGTGAGTTAGCGGGCAGCTGGTTGAAGAGGAACAATTGCCATCTCCGGGGCATGGCGTGCGTGCCCACAGAGAGGGTTCTGAGTGCTGCCTCTGGCATGCATGCCCTAGGTTCGCCACCACTGCTATAGTGCCTCCATCGCCACTCTAGAGTCCATCCATCTTGCTGGTCATCCTCTTCTCTTTTCTTCTGCCTTTCCAAACATAGCCTTTGGTTTTTTTTCTAGACAGGTGACCCTATCTCCCAAAAGAGTTAAACACCTAATTTGATGGTGTTTCATTTTGTGGCTGCAGACTTCCCTCTTTGGTTGCTTTTCATTAAAATACTGTAATGTCAAACAAATGTAAAAAGTCTATGGGGCAAGGTGTCAAGACTGATTCACCTAGATCAGTGGTTCTCAACCTGTGGGTCGGGACCCCATTTGGGGTCGAACGACCATTTCACGGGGGTCGCCAAACAATGCAGTCCGCCATTTTTTCCCCCTTTTCCTTAGCTGTGCTACTCCCTTTTATTCTATTGGCTTTTGAAAGCCAATAGAATAGACTCCCTTGAATAAAGTCTAATTCTATTGGCTTTCAAAAGCCAATAGGAATTGTCCAGGCTGTCTCTGCCCTGCTGAGCCCGCCAAAAGTCCGATTCTGCAAACACTGCTGCAGCAGTTGAGTAGTCCTCGACTTAACGACCGGTTGAGTAGTCCTCGACTCACGACCGGTTGGGGGTCGCGGCATTAAAAAGGTTGAGAACCACTGACCTAGATGTTTTGCTCATATCTTGACAATGGAATGCAAAGGTGGGGAGGGATGGTGTCTAGGCAGCCGAAAGCCAAGGCCATGGATGAAGGAGAAGTGGACTGTTCCCATAACAAGAAGAAATATTACTATTGGACAGTGTAAACACCCAGTGGATAGGGAAGTCCCTCGTTTAACTAAGAAAGCCTCCGAGTGAAAACAGCAGAGCTGGTTTTGCTATCTTCTATGCCAGTGTAAACATTCAGTAAAGTATTATACTCTTGGCCAAGTCATATCCCAGGAGTTTCCTTTTCTGGGAATGCCAACTGGACAGTTGACACAGGGAGGATGGTGGGTGGGCAGGCCTTGGGAGAGGATGATGCCATAAGTATCCCATCGAGGCCCGCAGCAGAGGATGGTTTCTCTACATCTGGCACTGCATCTGCAAACATGGCCTGAGCTCTGAGCCTCTCTCTTTCTCTGTTCAGCCTGATCAGTGACCTGGACATCCGCTGTTTCACCTATGACGGCTTTGGAAAGGAGTTCCTCAAAAGCCAAAGCTTGAGTCCTGACTCGGTCGTCCAGGTAGTGCTGCAGTTGGCGTATTACAGGTGAGCTGGCAGGTGCTTGGAGGGATGCTTAGAGAAGTGGGAGGATGAGGGTAGGGTCCGCAACCTTGAAACAGGGTTTTTTTAGATGCAGATGGTTTGCAGGTGGATTTTTGGTTTGTGTGTGTGTGTGTGTGAGAGAGAGAGAGAGGGGGGGCTTTGTGTCCTTTAGAGACGAGCCAAAAGTAAGTTCCTTTTATAGAGGTGCGAACGTTTTGATTGGGAGCCACCCAGAGTTGGTTCAAAGATCAGCAGCTAATAAACATTTTAAATAAAATACATGTAGTCCTCGACTTACCACAACCCATTTAGTGATTTTTCAAAGTTACATTTACAGTGAAAGTGAAAAACTTGACACCTGACTTATTTTCACACTTAACGGCCGTTGCAGCATCCCCCATGATCACGGGGACCAAAATTCGAATGCTTGATAACTGACTCATGCTTACGGCGATTGCAGTGTCCCAAGGGTCACGGGATCACCCTTTGCGACCTCCTGAAGAGCAAAGTCAGTGGGGAAGCCGCTTAACAACTGTGTCACTAACTTAACCATTGTAGGGGTTCACTTGACAGTTGTGGCAGGAAAGGGTCGAAAGATGGAGCAAAACTTGCTTAACAACTGTCTCGCTTAGCGACAGAATTTTGGGGGCTCCATTGTGGTTGTAAGTCAAGGACTACCTGTAAAACCAAACATTACCTAGGAGCGTGGGGCATAAAAAAGATTGGGAACCACTGATGTAAGGAAAGCCACAGGTTGGTGACCAAGCTAGTGATAACTAAATTAAGCAGGAGAGGGATCTGCTTTTGTCCATGTAGGTGTCTGGAGATTCTCAGTCATCCAGGTCATAGTTGTCCCAAAGGTGCTTTTTCACGAGGCAACTGGACTTTTTTTTTTTTCTCTTTGAAGACGTTTCGCTTCTCATCCAAGAAGCTTCTTCTGCTCTGACTGGATGGTGGAGAATGGAAAGATGTATATTCCTCACAGATAGCTGCTTTCTTTTAGAGCAGACATGTCAAACTCACGACGTCACACAATGTATCGGGACGGTTTTGCCATTGCCAGCAATGGGGTTGGGCACAGCTTCCAGATGATGCATTCGGTCTGCGGGCTGGCAGTTTGACACCCCTTTTTTAGAGAGTGTCCTCAGGGGTCAGCTGAGTAGCAAATGGGTGTGGAGCCTTCTTGGAACTGCTGAAAGGACTGTGTTATAGATTGAAGATAGATGACGTCGTATCCCTCCCCCTCTGTTGAGAGAAGTCTGTTCAATTTTGACACAGATGGCCTCTTTGAACCCTCTTTCAAACCAACGGTCCTCTCTGTCCAAAATGTGGACTCTCCAAAATGTGGATGACACAGATAAGCCTCCAGGTGGCATCACCGACTCTCTAAATCAGTGGTTCTCAACCTTTTTAATGCTGCGACCCCCAACCGGTCGTAGGTCGAGGACTACTCAACCGGTCGTAAGTCGAGGACTACTCAACTGGGGCAGCACCGTTTGCAGAATGGGACTTTTGGCGGGCTCAGCAGGGCAGAGACAGCCTGGATAATTCCCATTGGCTTTTGAAAGCCAATAGAATTAGACTCTATTCAAGGGAGTCTATTCTATTGGCTTTCAAAAGCCAATAGAATAAAAGGGAGTAGCACAGCTAAGGAAAAGGGGGGAAAAAATGGCAGACTGCGTTGTTTGGCGACCCCCGTGAAATGGTCGTCCGACCCCAAATGGGGTCCTGACCCACGGGTTGAGAACCACTGCTCTAAAGGAATGCAAATGACCAGCTGTCTGCAAGGAGTATAAATCCTTCCATTCCTCACCATCCAGTCAGAGCTGAGGAAGCTTCTTGGATGAGAAGCGAAATGTCTTCAAAGAGAGAGAGAGAGAGAGAGAGAGAGAAATCCAGTTCCCTCCTGAAAAAGCACTTTTGAGTTGTCTGTGTAGGGTTTCTCACCAACAAGGTATAACTCTGGCAGTACACACAGAGTGTGTATTACAATCGACCTCTTTCCCTCTCCTAGAGCACACGGGCAATTGTGTCCCACCGCAGAGTCAGCCTCGCTTCGTCGCTTCCATCAGGGCCGGTCAGAAATCATACGCTCTGCTACCTCGGCCGTGCTGGCTTTTGCCCAGGCAATGGCTGATGAGAAGTGCCAGGTATTCAGCTTTCCAACTTGGTATCTTTTTTCTTTTTTAAGGTTGTGGTGATAACCCACTTCATCAAGTCCCCCCAGGATCTTGAAGTAGGCTTGCTGAGAGAGAGTGCTTGAGCTCTGCACTCGGTTCTCTTGGTTAGTATTCTATTCCGGAACCATGAACTAAGATGCCTTGTAGTTCTGGTCTGGACAGCATAAACTCAATGACAACAATTTTAAAACAATATTTATTATCAGGAATCCTTAGCAGAGACTTACTTTGCAGAAGATATTGTTCGTTTCCATAGGTAAAGAAATAATGGATTCTTCCATCCTGCGTAAAATTACATGTTGGCATGGAGCTTCTGGCCTGGCGGCCGGGACCCATACAGAGAGAAGATACAATGGCACAAAGCCAGGAAGTACAGTCATAAACTTCGAACTCCTCCCACTTAACTAGATAAGCTATAACATTAACAGCTAAAACTACATTACCCATAAGCCATCTCTTAAGGAAACAGCTTTTAACCCTGTAAATGCTAAACACAATAACACAGTTCTCAAGTATATGCTCTGGCAATATGGTTACATACTGGTCCAGCACATATTCAGTTATCTCTCCAAAAAGAGGTTCATAGTAATTGAGTTAAGTGTCTTGTGCTTCCAATGATAATTCCTAGAAGGATAGAATTGTGGAGCTGGAAGAATCACAGGGATCATCCTGTCCAAGCTTCTGCAACTGCAGGCAAGCTGGTTAAACCATTTTTGAGAAGTGACAACCCAGCTTTTTAAAAAACAACAACAAAAAAAACTTTCAGAGATGGAAAAGCCACAACTCCCCATATGATAACAGAATAACAGAATTGGAAGGGACTTTGGAGGTCTTCTAGTCCAACCCCCTGCTCAAGCAGGAGACCCTATACCAGGATCTGTGAGTCATAAAAGAGCCGAGGTTGCCTACCCCTGCCTTATACCATTTCAGACAAATTGGAGCCAATTGTTTTGGGAGCAGCCTTCAGCTTTTAATCTGCCTTGTTCAAAATGCTTCTTTGGAATGTAAAACTTTGGTTTGCAGCTGTTGGCCATGTTTGTTTCTGGCTGATGGTGTCAAAGAGTTTTGCTTCTGTTGAGGGTCACCATGGTTGAGCTGTGCTTAGGGCAGGGGTAGGCAACCTTGGCTCTTTTTATGACTCGTGGACTTCAACTCCCAGAATTCCTGAGCCAGCCATGCTGAGGGGAAAGGGAGAGGTTTCCAAGGTGAGCCATGCTGGCTCAGGAATTCTGGGAGTTGAAGTCCACGAGTCATAAAAGAGCCAAGGTTGCCTACCCCTGGCTTAGGGCATCAGTTGGTGAAAGTGCTAGACTAAAAGTGAGGAGATCTGGGTTCTCATTCCCCTCTAAACCACAGAAGCTCTCTGGGGGACTCATTCATTTATTTTATTCGAAGCAGAATAACAGAGTTGGAAAGGACCTTGGTGGTCTGGTAGTCCAACCCCCTGCTCAGGCAGGAAACCCTACACCACTCCAGACAAATGGTTGTCCAGTGTCTTCTTAAAAACCACCAGTGTTGAAGCACCCATAATGTCTGGAGGCAAGTCGTTCCACTGATTAATTGTTCTCACTGTCAGGAAATTTCTCCTCAGTTCTAGGTTGGTTCTTGTCCTCATGTGATTGAGTAGAATGAAGGATCGTTCCAGGCAAGGAATGGTACCCCAATTATTGAAAGACAGTCTACCTTGTTCGCTCAGGGTATTTGAGGGCCTTCAGATGCATTTCTGGATTATTTCTTGTGGGGTGGAATTTGGTTCTGCCAATCCTGTTAGTTTCTGTATGTGGAGGGGTCCGTTTTTTTTCTTCAAGAAGTCTTGGCCTTGTTCTGACCTTGGTCATTGGGACAAGTAGGAAAGGCTACTGTTACCTATGAAAATCTCTTTTCCATGCAGCTGAAATTAAGAACACAGGTAATCCTTGACTTAAGACCATAATTCAGTGGTTCTCAACCTGTGGGTCGGGACCCCATTTGGGATCGAATGACCATTTCACGGTGGTCGCCAAACAACGCAATCCGCCATTTTTTTTCCCCCTTTCCTTAGTGTGCTACTCCCTTTTATTCTATTAGCTTTTGAAAGCCGATAGAATAGACTCTCTTGAATAGAGTCTAATTCTATTGGCTTTCAAAAGCCAATAGGAATTGTCCAGGCTGTCTCTGCCCTGAGCCCGCCAAAAGTCCCATTCTGCAAACGGTGCTGCACCAGTTGAGTAGTCCTCAACTTACAACCAGTTGAGTAATCCTCGACTTACGACTGGTTGGGGGTCGCGGCATTAAAAAGGTTGAGAACCACTGCCATAATTGAACCCAGAATTAGGGTTATAAGTCATGCTGGTTGTTAATTGGGTCACCATGTGATTGTGTTTGTTTTTATGAACTTCTTTGTGATCATTAAATAAATGCAGCAGTTGTTAAGTGAACACAGAAGTCATTAAGCAAATCTGTTGTCTGAAAAGGTTGGGGTTTTTTGCCGGAAACCAGAACTAAACAACCTTTTCTGGCAAAAAAAAAAAAAAGAATGTTGTAAATCACGGTTCCATGATTACAGGATGCTGTAAATGGCCATAAATGTGGATTGGTTGTTCAGTGCCCAAAATGTGATCACATTATGTGACCGCAGGGTGGTGGTGGTGGCGGCAGCCATCAGAACTTTGAATTTTGATCATAACTCGCCCTGGAGACGTTCATCATAACGGTCGTTAAACCGGCCATAAGTCAAGGACTACCCCTACTCATGTCAACAATTAGATTTCTCTAAACACAGGTAGTCCTCCACTTACAACAGTTCATTTAGTGACCATTCAAAGTTACAATGGCACTGAAAAAAAGTGGCTTATGACCATTTTTAACATGTAGGACTGGTTCATATTTAGGACTGTTGCTGCAGGTCACGTGTCACCTTTTGTGATCATCTGACAAGCAAAGTCGATGGGGGGAACCAGATTCACATAACAACCGGTTACTAACTTATCAGCTCCAGTGATTCAGTTAACAACTGCGGCAGGAAATGGGGCAGAACTCAGTTGACAAACGTCTCACTTAGCAACAGAAATGTCGGCCTCCATTGTGGTCATAAGGTGAGGACTACCTGCATGTTAGCAGTGAGACTTTTAATATGTATGGTTTGAACGTTTTTGTGTCTTCTGGTATCTAAAATCCACGTCTCTTTTTCTTTCACTAGGCCCCTGAAAGATTATCTCTCCTGAAAGAAGCAGCTGAGTTCCACAGCACCCTCACGGAGCAGGTAACTATCTCCCTGTAGCGTGGTTTGGTAGGAATATATATATAGGCTAACTTGAAGACATTAAGACATTAACTTGAAGACATATATATATATATATATATTTAATGTCTTCAAGTTAGCCTTAAAAGTTGCCAACGTTTTTCTTGCCAACATTTTCAAAAATGGTTTGCCATTGCTGGCTTCTTACAGACGAGAAAAAGTGACTGGCCTGAAGTCAACCAGTTGGTTTCACACATAAGGTTTCCCTCTCTGGGTTTTTTTACCCTTCTAGTTGTAACCGACTTTAGGGACGGTGCTCATCTCTGTTTCTGAAGCCAAAGGGGCAGCACTGTCCGAAGGCATTTCCACGGTCATGTGGCTAGCATAACATCAGACTGCGGCACAAAACTTATGGCAAAACAAGAAGTGCTGTTACTTTCCCATGTGCTTATATATGTGGTACCTATTCATCTACTCGCATATGCACACTTTCGAACTGCTAGGCTGGCAGGAGCTGGGACAAGTGATGGGAGCTCACTCTGTCTCGCAGCACTCAGGTCTTGAACTGCCAAGCTATAGATCTTTAACAGTCTAAGACAGTGATGGCGAACTTTTAGAGACCGAATGCCCAAAAACTGGCCCCGCCCCTGCTCCACCCCCCCTGCCCTGCTGCCGTTCTGCCCCCCCATCCCCTGTCCCACCTGCCCACAGGACCATTCACCGCCTCCAAGGGCCGCCGCATATCGCCCAGGCAGCCTAGCAGCGCTATGTCAGCCACATCCTCTGCCCACGCCCTGCAGCATCAACTGCATGATGGGTTGTGAGGACAGAGTTTTGTCTATGCTGCCTGGCTGCCATGTCCTTGGCTGCGCTGCTCCACGTGGGCCACGCTCGGAGGCGACTCTCCTTCAGGGGGGCTACTGGAGAGGAGGGGGTTGTGGGGGGAGGCGAGGCTGGGGCAACGGCACGTGTGCCCACAGAGAGGGCACCGAGTGCCGCCTCTGGCACCCGTGCCATAGGTTCGCCACCACTGGTCTAAGACTCGGTGTCCTAACTGCAGAGCCACCTCGTCCCTTATTTCAGGGGTCCCCGGTCCGTGGACCAGTACCGGGCTGCAGCATGCCAGCAACCCGGCCACACAAACAAGCAAAGCCCCATCCGCGAGATTCAGGCAGCACATAAAACCACACACTCTCTGGCTGTGGAAAAACCTCTCTCCACAGAACCGATCCCTGGTGCCCGAAAGGTTGGGGACCTCTGCCTTATTTCATGCATAAGCCAAGACTAGAATTTAAAGTTTCCCCATTTTTAGCCCAACACCTTTAACCACCACACAATCCCGGCTCACCGATATGAATTGCTGGCTCTCAAATCTTCAGAGTTGGCCCTGTTCTACAGAAATAATTTTGGAATGTCACCTTCTTTAGCAGTATTTTTGGCAAGGAAAATGGAACAAACAATGGGAGTTTTATTTATTTATTAATGAAATAGTTATTTACTAGTTTAGAGCAGTGTTTCCCAACTTTTTGCAATGGTGAGACATGGATTTCAACTTCCAAAATTCCCTAGACAGCTATGTTGGCTAGAGGATTCTGGGAGTTGAAATCCTTAAATCTTAAAGTTGCCAAGTTTGTAGACCACTAATTTAGTGTGTTGAGCAAATGAGTTCAAACCACTTTCCAGTGATAGCTGATTTTCTGTAATGTCTTGCAGGCTCTGGATGGGCAAGGCATCGACTGCCATTTGCTTGGGCTGAAAATGGAGGCCATAGCGGATGGTTTCCATGTGCCCGAGCTTTTTATGGATATTTCCTATACCATGGCTTCGTACTGGAAACTCTCCACAGGACAGGTACAGATAGCCAGCTCCAAATTTGTACTTCTTTGCTATATCCCTGTAGTACTCGGGTATATGATATTCTCCGTACAGGTAATCCCTGTTTAGTGACTGTCTCGGATAGCAATCATTGGCAAATACAGTGATAATAAATGCTAATAAAAGATTCATTTTCCTACAACAAAAGCCAGTGTGAAACTGATTGAGGTCTGGTCAGTTTCAGGCAGAAGTTGTGAGACAAGGCTGCTGAGAAAAACAGCTCAGGAAGAGATTCCTTGCTTAGGCCAGGAGATTGGAATTTGATTTGAATGAGATGGCAGCAACCAAGGATCTTTGTGCATTTCTCTCTCTGTGTGTTTGTGTGTCACATCTTCACTTAGCAACTATTTTACTTAATGATTGAGTCATCGGAACCAATTGCAGTCACTAAACGAGGACTATCATTTATTTATTTATATCCTACCTTTATTATTTTTGCAAATAACTCAAGGCAGCAAAAATATTCAATACACCTCCTTCCTCCTATGTTCCCCACTCTTCCTGCTCTAAATTTTTGCACCAAAATGTGTTCTTCATAAGCATCATAATGTTGTTCTTGTTTTGTATTCCCATAGGATCTCTGTGACCATTTTACCTCTTAGCACTATGGATACACAGAACAGGACCTTTTCGGTGATGGCACCTTGACTGTGCCTTATCCTTCCCCCAGGGACCTGCAACATGATTTTTCCCCTTTCCCTTCAAGAAACTTAGCAAGTTCTTTCCCCTCTTCCCATTCTCTTCCCTTGAGAGAATTGTGCTGGGAAAGGAAGATGATTTTGGAGTTCATCTGAATGTAGTTCCTACCTCCAGTAGCTTTTTAAAAAAAAAATCCCAGCCAAGAACACAGTCATAGCAATAGCATTTAGGCTTATGTACCACCCCATAGTGCTTTACAGAACTCTCTGGGTGTTTTACAATGTAAGCATTATTTGCATATTGTCCCCAACAATCTGGGTCCTCATTTTACCAACCTCAGAAGGATGGAAGGCTGAGTCAACCTTGAGCCAGTCAGGATCGAACCGCTGGCCGTGGGCAGAGTTAGCCTGCAATACTGCATTCTAACCACTGCGCCACCAGGGGTCTTGTATTCAGATGTTTTTGGGGGGTTTTTTTTGATCCCAGTTTCTTTTGTCTTTCAGGTCGCTTCCCGCACGGACTGCCTCATGTGTTACGGGCCCCTCGTGCCTGACGGCTACGCTGTTTGCTACAACCCTTTGCCTTCCCATATTAATTTTGCTATCACTGCTTTCAACTGCTGTGAGGAAACCAATGCCACTTACTTTGCCAAAAACATCCAGGACGCCCTGGCTGATGTGAGGGCCTTGTTGGGGAACTTTGGAGAGGGCCAGCCTGAAAGACTTTGAAAAATATTTTGAACTTCACTTCAGACTTCCAACATGACCGAAGGCATCTCTCTAGTTTGGCCAACAGATGACCCTATCTTTGAGAAATCCCCAATCTCTTCCTTGCCTTTCCTTTGGGCCAAAATTTGGGATGCAGCATCTTCCAGCATTCCTAATCCGTAATGTCCTTTGCCAGCCCTAGCAGGATTTGTGGGAAAATGGCTGTCTTGATATAAATATATACATATATATACATCTTCTAAATGCAAGATCAGGTCTAATTTATTTCCAGAATAAAGAAATTCAAAACACAAATGCCACAGGAAAACTCCTGACTTAATTTCTTTTTTAGATCAGTGACTTTTTTTTAAAAAAAAAAAAATGACTGAGATGCTGGTCCATTCCAACTGGCATTTATACTGTAGTGAAGTATGATTAATAATAATAATAATAAAGTTGGAAGGGACCTTGGAGGTCATCTAGTCCAACCCCCTGCTCAGGCAGGAAACCCTATACCAGAGGTAGGCAACCTTGGCTCTTTTATGACTCGTGGATTTCAACTCCCAGAATTCCTGAGCCAACATGGCTGGCTCAGGAATTCTGGGAGTTGAAGTCCACGAGTCATAAAAGAGCCAAGGTTGCCTACCCCTGTCCTATACCATTACAGACAAATGGCTGTCCAGTCTCTCATTAAAAACTTCCAGTGTTGAAGCATTCACAGCTTCTGGTGGCAGGTTGTTCCACTGATTAATTGTTCTGTCAGGAAATTTCTCCTTAGTTCTAGATTCTGATTCATGATTACATTGTACCTTACATCTGTGATTCCCAACCTTTTGGGCACCAGGAACTGGCTCTTGAGAAAAAAAATTCCATGGATTGTGGGGCATGTGTGGTTTTGCACGCTACCTAGATCCCCTGTGTTACATGCTTTTCCCCAGGTGTTCTCAAAGGTTTGTGATAGGAAGACCTGAAACAATGAATTGATTTCTGGGTCTTCCACCCCTTAAAAGAAATTGCTTTCATTGGGATGAAGTTTGACAAGAAACAAAGGCATCACAGTTCATCTCTAATCTGTATATAAAAGGGATCCTTAAAACTTTGCAGGATTACAATGGGATGATGTGAGGAGCAATGCCTGAAGTGGCTTGTGGCATCTTCCATTCTGTCAATGTAGCTCTGCTTTAAAAAAAAAAAAAAAAAGTCGATCATATTGTCAAGTTTCTAATCAGGATTGCAAGATCCCAGAAGAAAGATTTCCATTCACATTTCATTTTATTTCAGATTTAATGCTGGGAAAATCAATGGTGGTAAAGGGGTGGGTGTGTGATCGATTGCAGAAAACCGAAGAAGGAAAACTCCAGCTGTCATTCATTAGCAAATTCATTAAAGTGGGATGTCTGTGCATTACTTGAATTTCTTCCTGCAAGATTGCTTAACTCAGTGCTTTCCTAAACTTTTCCCTTCATTATCCAAAAGCACTTATCAGAAAACTTTATCAGACTTGGAGGACCGGTCCAAAGTCCTTTCAGCACTGTCATATCTTCAAACAGTCGCTGAATGAATGGTTGAAACGCGAGGACCATCTATATCGGGTAGGCAGCCTTGGCTCTTTTATGACTTGTGGACTTCAACTCCCAGAATTCCTGAGACAGCCATGCTGAGGGGAAAGGGAGGGGTTTCCAAGCTGAGCCATGCTAGCTCAGGAATTCTGGGAGTTGAAGTCCACGAGTCATAAAAGAGCCAAGGTTGCCTACCCCTGATCTATATTGTAATATACAGAACAATATCACTGAGTGATCTTCTTGTCATTTCAATTACCATTGGTAAGTTCATGGATTTTCCCCTTAAGAGGAATACTTTAGTATTTTCAAATACAGGTAGTTCTCAACTTACAACCACAACTGAACCCAAAATTTCTGTTAATTGAAACATCTGTTTAGTGGATTTTGCCCCATTTCACAACTTTTCTTGCATCGGTTGTTAAGTGAATCCCTGCAGTTGATAAGTTGTTAAGTGAATCTGGCTTTGCTTGTCAGAAGGTCGCAAAGAGGGATCACCTGACTTTGGGATACCACAAAGGTCATGAATATGAACAGATCTGAATTTTGATCATGTGACCATGGGGATGCTACAACGGTCGTAAGTGAAAAATGGTCACAAGCCAATTTTTTCACTGTCATTATAACTCTGATCACTAAATGAACTGTTGTAAATCAAGGACCACCTGTATACATGTGTACATATATACAAAATATACTGAATGACAATCTTTAAACGTCCCCGTTGTGATTGGGTAATGGGTTTGTGTGTCGTTACCCAAAGAAAAATCCATTTTTATCCAAGTTAAGAGTAATGTATCCTACTTTGGGAAGCATTGGCTTAATTGAAAAGCAATTGGCTTTTTTATCAGACAAAACATCCATTTGTTCTTCATTTGCTCTATTTTGAAGCACTCTTTTTCTCTTATATTTTCTCTTGCACCTCCCTTATAAATAATTTGGGGTTCCGAGTGGGATCTTGATTTTCAGTTTGAGATGATGAAAAAAGTAAGGTTCTACATTTAGGCAAGAAAAACCAAATGTACAGGTATAATATAGGGGGTCCCTTGCTCAATAGTAGTAACTGTGAGAGGGATCTCAGAGTCCTAGTGGACAATCACTTAAATATGAGCCAGCAGTGTGCTGCAGCTGCCAAAAAGGCCAACACAGTGCTGGGCTGCATTAACAGAGGGATAGAATCAAGATCACGTGAAGTATTAATACCACTTTACAATGCCTTGGTAAGGCCACACTTGGAATACTGCATCCAGTTTTGGTCACCACGATGTAAAAAAGATGCTGAGACTCTAGAAAGAGTACAGAGAAGAGCAGCAAAGATGATTAGGGGACTGGAGACTAAAGCATATAAAGAATGGTTGCTGGAATTGGGTATGTCGAGTTTAATGAACAGAAGGACGAGGGGGGACATGATATAGCAGTGTTCCAATATCTCAGGGGCTGCCACAAAGAAGAGGGAGTCAAGCTATTCTCCAAGGTGCCTGAAGGCAGGACAAGAAGCAACGGATGGAAACTGATCAAGGAGAGAAGCAACTTAGAACTAAGGAGAAACTTCCTGACAGAACAATTAACCAATGGAACAACCTGCCTCCAGAAGCGGTGAATGCTCCAACACGAGGTTTTTAAGAAGAGACTGGACAGCCATTTGTCTGAAATGGTGTAGGGTTCCTGCCTGAGCAGGGGGTTGGATTCGATGACCTCCAAGGTCCCTTCCAACTTTATTATTATTATTATTATTATCGATCATCGCACAGTCAGCCAGATGTTCAGACTGGATTTGGCATTTTGTCTACCTATCGAGTCCTTACCCAGGACCTGTGATAGGCAGATGTGGATGTTTGATGGTATTACAGATATCGTCGCAGGATGGAAGCAGTTCCTAGTAAGGCTGCCTTTTGCAATTGACTAATAGCAAATTTGTCAATGCCAATGGTGTTCAAGTGGTGCTCCAGTTGTTTTGGGATTGCACCCAAGGCTGCTGCTATTATTATTATTATCATCATCATCATCATCATCATCTCCTAGACCAGGGGTAGGCCACCTTGGCTCTTTTATGACTTCAACTTCAATTCTGCCCTTGTCCTAGACTAAATGGTAGAAATGCCCATGGAACCATCAACAGAGATGTGGTGCAGTGGTTACAATGCAGTATTGCAGGCAAACTCTGCCTGCTGCCAGGAGTTCAATCCTGACTGGCTCAACGTTGACTCAGCCTTCCATCCTTCCAAGGTGGGTAAAATGAGGACCCAGATTGCTGGGGGCAAACTGCTTAGAGAAGGCTGTAAAGCAGTGGCCCCCAACCTTTTGGGTACCAGGGACCGGTTTTGTGAACAGTGGTTTTTCTGCAGACCTGAGGGGACATGGTTTCATGTGCTGCTTGCATCCCATGGATGGGGCTTCACTTGTTTGCGTGACCCGCTTTCTGGCCTGTCACGGCCCGGTGCCGGTCCACAGACCAGTGATTAGGGACCCCTGCTGTAAAGCACTATAAAGCGGTATATAAGTCTAAGTGCTATTTCTATCCGGGACGTGGGGGTGTAGTTCTGACCCTCACGGGATGGCAATTAGGAGCTGGGTTATAATAATATCCTGTCCTGTGTCTGATGTAAATTATGACTTGGCAAAGCTTTTCCCTATTGGACCTTGTTGTTTGAAATTCTGCAAGATTTCAGCATTCACATCTGAAGGAGAAAGAAGGCTCCAGTGAGGGCAAAGAAATTGCATGAGATTTAGCAAGGTTGAGAGAATTTGAATGATTTAAAATGTTTTTTTCCCCCAATTTTTTATTACAGAAATGCACAGGCACCATCCTGGGATATCTGAAAGGAACTGGCCTGTGTCGTTCCTGTTTTCTGCTCTGATAAACAGAGCCTTGGTTCAATTTAGGGCTTCTTCTTTCTAAGGTGTTTGTCCTGAGATTTTCTGCTGTGTTTCTTAGAAGAAAGAGAGAGAGAGAGAAACAAGCAATCCTAGACTAACCCAAAACTCTTGAAGAGATGTTGAGCCTGTCTCTTTTGCTGGGAAAACTTGCTGGAATTGAGATACTGATAGATGTAGAATCAGATTTTTTTTTTTTTTGTGTGTGTGTGTGTGTGTGTGTGTGTGTGTGTGTGTGTGTTCAAGTCAATCTTGATTCTTGGCAATTTCATGGAGAGGTTCATGCCGTTTCCTTGGTAACATTGCATAAGTAGTTTGCCTTTCTTTTCTTCTATATATATTTACTTCTTAGATTAGAACTGAGAGTTGGTGAATGCCCAGAGTCCCCCAGCTGACTCCCATGGCTAAACGGTCAGTCTCACTGCTCTTAGGCCATCAGATTCGCAAATATATATAATAGCAACAACATTTAAACTTATATGCCACTCCACAGTGCTTTACAGCCCTCTCTAAGCAGTTTACAAAGTCAGCACATTGCCCCCCAACATCCCTGGTTCTCATTTTACCCACCTCGGAAGGATGGAAGGCTGAGTCAACCTTGAGCCGGTCAGTATCGAACTCCTGGCATTTGGCAAGTTAGCCTGCAATACTGCATTCTAACCACTGCGCCACCAAGGCTCTTGAGCCGTAATTCTGGATTTATGACCATTTAACGATTGTTCAAAGTTAAGACAGGCTTTCAACTGGTCCTCACATGATGGTTGTAGCATCCCTGCAGTCACATGATCAAAATTTCAGGCACTTGGCAACTGGTATGTATTCATGATGGCTGCATTCTCCTGGGCTCAGATTATTGCCATTTTAACCTTCTGTGCTGCCCCTCTCACTCACACACACATATGTAACTGTGGTTTAGTGAGTTTATTAATATTCTCCAGCAATTCCCCTCACTAAAACCCCAGAAGTATCCCAATCAAGTCCAGCCATGAGTAGACCAAGTTTAGTCCACAGAGCAATACCACTAGCAATAGCGCTTAGATTTACATACCGCTTCATAGTGCTTTACAGCCCTCTCTAATTGGTTTACAGAATCAGCATATTGCCCCCAACAATCTGGGTCCTCATTTTATTGATCTCTGAAGGATGAAAGGCTGAATCAACCTTGAGCCGATGAGAATCGAACTGCCAAACTGCTGGCAGCCAGCAGAGGTAGCCTGCAGTACTGCATTTTAACCACTGTGCCAATGGCCCAATAGTTGACCACGCACTTGAAAGTTGCTCAAACAAAATAACTCCACCAGACAAACTTAAATCCACCAGGCAAAACTTAAATCCACCCACAAGAGAGCTCCACTGGGCAAGAAAAGCTCAGAGTCTCCGAGGCACAATTCCAAACACTGTATCAATCCAGAGTGAAGCAGGAATCATGATAACCAAACACACAGCTAGAAAACAAATACATTGTTCCCAGCAACACCTCCGTCTGTCTGCTGGGATAAATAGCTAGCTTCTGGTGCAGCCCATCAAGACAAGCAGGGCCCTCTCCTCTTGAGTAGTCTGGCTGACCTCCTCTGCTCCTGCCTTTTCTCTGACCTACATGTTCTCAGAACAGGTGCAGAAGGCAGTGTCTCCTCCTTTTCGCTGGCTCTCTGCCACTGCAAGCTTTCTCCAGTTGGAGCCTCCATCAATTCTCTTTAGGCTGGCCATTCAGAGCCATCAATCAACTCAGTTCCTGATGTGCAAGGAATCAGCTCATCCTCCCCTGAGCTGACATCTGAGGTGTTATCTGGGGAATCATTCAAGGGAGACATGACACCTTCCACAGGGGGCTTTGGATGAGCAAAATCAGTGGGGGAAGCCAAATCTGCTTGACTCACTTATCAACTACAGCAAGCCAGGTTGTAACATTGGGGTACAACTCACTTACTGACCCCATTGCTTAATACAAGTCGTCCTCAGCTTACAGCCATTTGTTTAGTGTCCATTTGAAGTTACAACGACACTGAAAAAAATGGCTTAGGACTGTTTTTCACACGACCGTGGCAGCATCCCCACATAGTCACGTGATCAAAATTTGGACGCTTGGCAAATGGCATGTATTTATGATGGTTGCAGTGTCCCGGGATCATACAATCACCTTTTACAACCCAAATGTACAACTAATGTAACAACTGCAGTGGTTCACTTAATAACGGTGGCAAGAAAGGTCATGAAACGGGGCAAAACTCACTTAACAGCTGCCCTCCTTAGCAACATAAACTTTGGGTTCAGTTGTGGTTGTAAGTTGAGGACTCCCTGTAATGGAACGTCCCAATTTAATATTGTAAGCTGCCCAGAATTAACCTTGTCTTATCTTACAGCAATTCATTTAGTGACCATTTGAAGTTACAACAGCACTGAAAAAAGTACTTATCACCGTTTTTCACAGAGAGGGCTATGAGTGCTGCCTCTGGCACGAGTGCCATAGGTTCACCACCACTGTCTTAAGGCCTCAGTTCTATGCCTTTGATATGAAAATCAGATATGTGGCGTTCAGTTGATGATTAGCTATGGGTACTCCTCAACTTAAATAATAGTTCATTTAGTGACCATGGGTACTCCTCAACTTACAATAGTTCATTTAGTGATCATTTAGTGACCATTCGAAGTTCCAATGGTACTGAAAAAAGTGACATGACCATTTTTCACAATTACGACCATTGCAGTATCCTCATGGTCACGTGATCAAAATTTAGACACTTAGCAACTGATTCATATTTATGACGGTTGCAGTGTCCCAGGGTCATGTGGATTATCTTTTGCAACCTTCTGACAAGCGAAGTCAATGGGGAAGCCAGATTCACTTAACAACAATATTACTAACAACTGCAGTGATTCACTGAACAATTGTGGCAGGAAAGGTCATAAGATGGGGCAAAATTCACTTAACTGTCTCGCTTAGCAACAGAAATGTTGGTGTCAGAAATATTCCTGCTGGGTATTTTACCAGAGAAATATAATAAAGAAAAAACATATTTGATTATTCATATAATTACTGCAGATAGGATTGTGTTTGCACAAAATTGGAAAGCACCGAAAGCCCCCCCCCCCCCGAGGGAGAGGTGATTGGAAAAATATTGGAATGTGCGGAAATGAATAGATTAACAATGACAATTAAAGATAAGACAGAGTCAGAGTACTATGAAATTTGGGGAATTTTTTAATGATTGGGTGAAAAGAGAATACAGTTAAAAGATAGTTAACATCAATTTAGATCAGTGATTCTCAACCTTTTTAATGCCACGACCCCCAACCAGTCGTAAGTTGAAGACTACTCAACCGATTGTAAGTCAAGGACTACTCAACTGGTGCAGCACCGTTTGCAGAATGGGACTTTTGGCGGGCTCAGCAGGGCAGAGACAGCCTGGACAATTCCTATTGGCTTTTGAAAACCAATAGAATTAGATTCTATTCAAGAGAGTCTATCTATTGGCTTTCAAAAGCCAATAGAATAAAAGGGAGTAGCACAGCTAAGGAAAAGGGGGGAAAAAATGGCGGACTGCATTGTTTGGCGACCCCCGTGAAATGGTCGTTCGACCCCAAATGGGGTCCTGACCCGCAGGTTGAGAACCACTGATTTAGATGGAAGAAGAAGGAGGAGATAAGGAGGGAGACCCAGGCAACACAGTATTGAATAATCGGAGGTCGTATAAATATTTATTGAAGTACATACCGAGAAGGTCGTATAAATATTTATTGAAGTACATACCGAGAAGTATTAATGTAATAGAAAATCAATCTTATTATATTTAATATAGATAGGAAAATTTAGAGGGAGGAGTTGCTCAGACATTACCCCTGAATTGTATCTGAAGAGGGATGAGAGGGAAAAAAGGAGAGGAGAGAGAGAAGAGAGTAAAGGAGGGGGAAAGGAAGTAGGAAGGTTGGAGGAGAAGAGGAGGAGAAGTGGGGAGAAAGGGAAGGAGAGTGGTGAAGGAAAGAGGAGAGGAGAGGAGAGGAAGAAGAGAAGAAAGGAAGAAAGAAGCTAGAGAAGAAGAAGTGTGAATACAGTGAAAGGGGAAATGGGCGAGCAACACCAAAAATTTATATGTATGTATTTATTTTATTAAGAGTATCTGATAGATAAGAATGTAAAAAGAATGTATGTTAATACTTGATAAAATATTACGCTATATTTGTTGATACATATGGGGGAGAGTTGAAAAAAATAAAAATTGAGTGGAAAAAAAAGAAAAGAAATTGTGATTGTAAGTCGAGGACTATCTGTATTGTCATAAGTCAAGGACTACCTGCAGAGCATTCTGCCTCTTGGGCTGAGAGGTTGGCTCCCCACTCCTCATTCAGCAGCTTCACCACTACCACATCCTGATTCTCACGCACCTCACTGAGCAAAGTTAAAGTGGAGAGAATCGGAGCTTCCACTAACCTATTAAGGCAGCAGAACATTCCTCAAAGGAGAATGAAACAAGATGGCGCCGTAGGAGTAAGAGCACAGGAGGGATGACAAAGCAGCAGCAGTCTGAAACAGGCCAGCAGGCAAAGCAACTAATGTTAAAGTACCAATGAAGGAGAATATTGGTAGCTCAGGGTTGAAATGAGGGGTCCTTGGTGCTCTCTGAGCTGGCTTGTTTTCTTGCAGACGTTTCATTACCTAATTAGGTAACGTCATCAGTGCTAGTAAGGAGTGGGGCTTGCTGTCGGTTTATATTCTGGTGTCTTGCCTGTCTGGATGGGTGGAGGCGTTCTAGGGATTCTTTGATTGCGCTGTTTATTAATGGCTCTTTGGCAGTTTCTTGATTGGGGTATTGCTTACTTGATTGTAAGTAGTACTTGATTGTAAGTAATACTCAAGCAATACCCCAATCAAGAAACTGCCAAAGAGCCATTAGTAAACAGCCCAACCAAAGAATCCCTAAGAACACCCCCCACCCACCCAGACAGGCAAGTCACCAGAATATAAAACTGATAGTAAACAGCGCTCCTTATTGGCACTGATGATGTTACCTAGTTAGGGTAATGCAAGAAAACAAGCTAGCTCAGAGAGCACCAAGGACCCCTAATGTTAAAGTGGCTTGTTCATCAGAGCCTGCATTTAAAATATCTCATGGGCTGTTGGATCCTCTACAACAGTGTTTCTCAACCTTGACAATTTTAAAGCATGTGGACTTCAACTCCCAGAATTCCACAGCCAGCAGTGCTGGCTGTGGAATTCTGGGAGTTGAAGTCCACATGCCTTAAAATTGTCAAGGTTGAGAAACACTGCTCTACAACCTCCCCCCCCAAAAAAAAAATAAAAACCAAAGGAAAAATGGGAGAGGGAAGACAGACTGCAACATATCTGAGAGCCAAGGAAGAGAACATCTCTTGGTACTGAGAAATTATATTAAACCATGACATCAGATGGACAGCTTTTGGTGCTATATTTCAAATGGGGGTGAAAGTCAGAATGAGAGGCTGGGAATGATGCTCCAGCTGTGTGGTTCATGAGATCTCAAAAGGCTGACGTCTGCAAATGACCTTGAGCATAAATGACCAGGCTCCAAATTATTCTAATTTGGACATGTTCTCTGAAGACCCAGCTGTCTGGAGAAGGTTCAAATGCTGGGAATGGTGGAAGCAAGAGAAGATCAGTAGCAAGTGTAGAGTTTCAATTACAGTGGGGATGGGGGCCTCTGGAAGTGGAACGGGACAACTTGACGCAGCCAACTCATCACAGGACAACTTGCCACGCAACAATTCACTGTGGGACAGCTTGCCTTGGGGCAATTTAACAATTCAATATAATTATTTAAAATGAATAAAAAAATATATTAATTTTTGTCCTTCATATTTAATGCTGTCCCTCTTTTGGCATCCTTTCTTTAATGATTCTATTCTGCATTTCTTTGATATTAGTGTAACTCTTGTGCCGCAGCTAGTTGTACAGTGACGAGTTGGCCGTGCTGAATTGTCCAGCAGTGAATTGGCCGAGGCAAGTTGGCCGTGGTGAGCTGGCCAGCTGAAAGACCAGGTTAGGAGCAGATCAACATTAAGAAAAACTATTTATGTGGTTGCTAGGAACTGAGAATGACTTGACGGCACACAATCATCATTTGTCCCCAAACCAGACAAAAATATAGGGGGCTAGGGAGTACAGACTAGCCTCCCATAATTGCAACTAGTTCCATTGGCAGCCACTTTTTAAAGAAAGGAAATCCCCCCCCACAGAAATTGTGCACAAGTGTCTATAACAGTGTTTCTCAACCTTGATAATTTTAAGGCATGTGGACTTCAACTCCCAGAATTCCACAGCCAGCATCGCTGGCTGTGGAATTCTGGGAGTTGAAGTTCACATGCCTTAAAATTGTCAAGGTTGAGAAACACTGGTCTATAACCTCTGGAAACTTGTCCAGAATTGCTAACTTGGCCACCAGCCTCTAAAGTTCATGCATCTGTTGAGTGTACATAAGCATCTGTGTCTGCAGGAGGTCCAGAGTCACCTCACTGTTATAGTAACTTCACCATCATCCACCTTTGGGCTAAGAGGGGGACTGGTCACACATCACCCAGAAGATTTATAAAGTAGATCCAATAGGTTTATGAAATATACGAAGAATGGTTGGAAGAGTTGGGTACGTCCAGTCTAGTGAAAAGAAGGACTAGGGGGGACATGATAGCCATGTTCCAATATCTCAGGGGCTGCCACAAAGAAGAGGGAGTCAAGCTATTCTCCAAAGGGCCTGAAGGCAGGACAAGAAGCAACGGATGGAAACTATCCTGGGTTGTATAAACAGAGGCACAGAATCAAGATCACACGAAGTAATATTACTGCTTTATAAAGCCCTAGTAAGACCACACCTGGAATACTGCAGCCAATTTTGATCACCATGTCACAAAAAAAGATGTTGAGAGCTTGGAAAAAATTCAGAGAAGAGCAACTAAGATGATCAGGGGCCTGGAGACTAAAACATATGAAGAACGGCTACGGGACTTGGGTTTGGCTAGTCTAAAGAAAAGAAGAAATAGGGGAGACATGATAGCAGTGTTCCAGTATCTGAGAGGCTGCCACAAGGCAGAGGGGGCCAGGTTGTTCACCAAAGCACCAGATGGAAGGATGAGAAACAACGTTTGGAAACTGATCGAAGAGAGAAGCAAGTTGGAATTGAGGAGAAATTTCCTGACAGTGAGAACAATCAACCAGTGGAACAGCTTAGCCCCCCAGAAATTGTGGGCGCTCCATCACTGGAGATTTTTAAGAGGAGATTGGACATTCACCTATCTGAGACAGTATAAGTCAGTAGTGGCAAACCTATGGCATGGGTGCCAGAGGCGGCACTCAGAGCCCTCTCTGTGGGCACACACGCCTTTGCCCCAGTTCTAGGCCTTCAGCTAGGTTTTATAAAATCTTGTTGCTTTAGGCCTCCGCCGCCGTGTGCCAAAAAAAAAAGGTACAATCAATCAATCAATTTCAACTTCTTGAGGGAAAAAAAAATCTAGCAAAGTTGGAATTGATTGATTGAACTTTTTAGTCCCACCCAGTCTGCCGTTACCACTGCAGCCATGCCCACCCAAATGGGCCACGCCCACCCAGCACCCGACGATACATAAGTGGGTTTTGGGTTGCAGTTTGGGCACTCGGTCTCTAAAAGGTTCGCCATCACTGGTATAGGTTCTCCTGCTTCAACAGGGGGATGGAGTAGAAGACCTCCAAGGTCCCTTCCAGCTCTATTCTATTCTATTCTATTCTATTCTATTCTATTCTATTCTATTCTATTCTATTCTATTCTATTCTATTCTAGGAGAGAAGCAACCAAGAACTAAGGAGAAATTTCTTAACAGTGAGAACAATTAACCAATGGAATGGCTTGCCTTCAGAGGCTGTGGTTGTTCCATCACTGGAAGCTTTTAAGAAGATATTGGACAGCTATTTGTCTGAAATGTAATAGGGTCTCCTGCTTGAGCAGGGGGTTGGACTAGAAGACCTTCCAACTCTGTCATTCTGTTTCCAGTGATTGAAAGTGGACTAGAAGCTGGGTCACACAGTCCAGCTCCTTCAGTATCACTCCCTCACTGGTACCTTTAAACACAGCACATGGAGGAAATTCTTACCTACACAGGAAATAAACCATTCTATTAATTATAGCTTTGTTTCAATGGAAACAGAATGATTTTGCCATCTTGGCTCACCTACCTCTCTGCCTACCCTCAGCTTGGAGGTTGTCAGCTCCTTAGGCAAAGACGGATCCTCTTCTTGGCCATTGATTACAGCTTTCTTTACAACACGTTCGCTTCCCATTCATTATCATTGTTTTAATTGAAGCCATGTTTTTTAAACAAGGAACAAAGTCAAGTGGGGACAGAGAGCCGGGTGACTTAAAGGAATTAACTCTGACTAATTGGTGCCTGGAGACAAAGCCATGGGGAAATCAGGCCATTCAAAAGGAAATCAGACTGCATTTCCAAGTAGCTCAACCAAGACAAAAGAGATGATCAAGGGACTTGGGTAAAGAAAGAACACGTGTGTTGCCACCGATGGCTCAGTCAGTTCGGTCCTCTCCCTGTGCAGGTCTCTAGGTAGGCCAGTCCAAGTATCAAACAAGGGCCATCCCAGGCCAAGTGGGACATTTGCAAAACCCTGCCACAAGGAATGGAGAACTATCAGAATGGACTGGCAAGATGGAAATGACCATCAACTGACAACAGAAGTTCTGCCCTTCTCTGACACATTTTTATAAACCAGATGTGGTGGTAGCTCAAAGAAGAGATGATTTTTCTGGAGTTTGGACTACAGCAGTGGTGTGAACCTATGGCACGTGTGCCAGAGGCGGCACTCGGAGCCCTCTCTGTGGTCACACGTGACGTTGCCCTAGCCTCGCCTCCCCCCGTGACCCTCTCTTCTCCAGCAGCCCCCCAAAGGAGAGTCGCCCCTGAGCATGGCCCACGCAGAGCAGCGCAGCCAAGGACATGGCAGCCAGGCAGCGTAGACAAGACTGTGCCCTCCACGTATTATCATATTTGGTGGACATGTGGGAAGGCAAAGGCTTATTGGAAAAATATACATATGTGGTTAGAAAAAATATTGGGCAAACAAGTGGATTTTAAACCTGAACTTTTTCTACCAGGCATTATGCCTGAAAAAACTAATAAGCAGAAATTATATTTAACTTTACACATCACCACAGCAGCGAGAATAATTTTTGCACAATACTGGAAGAACGAAGGATTGCCATCAGAGGAAGAAATAATCAGGAAAATATTGGAATGTGCAGAGATCGACAGATTAACTATGAGGTTGAAAGACAAAGAAGATAGAGACTACTATCAAATTTGGAATTTATTTTATTCTTGGTTAGAGAAAAGAATGAAGGATTAGGAATTGAACATGTATTAGCTTAGCAAACTCCAGACAACTTGTTGATTGGAAAAATTAACATATGTTGATGAAAAAATAATTAATAATAAAAAAAGACTGTGCCCTCACACCCCATTGTGCACAGCTGATGCTGCAGGGCAGGGGCAGAGGGCGTGACCACCATAGGGCTATGAGGCTGCCTGGGTGATTGGCGGGCCCTGGAGGCGGTGAGTGGCCCTGCGGGCAGGCAGGACAGGGAATGGGAGGGCGGAGCAAGGGCAGGGTAGGGGTGAAGCGGGGGCAGGGCCAGTTTTTGGGCACTCGGTCTCTAAAAGATTTGCCATCACTGGACTACAATCTTCCATAAAGCCCTGCTGGGAGGTGGTAATGCAGAAAGTGGCATTTCTTGTACAGGTAGTCCTCCACTTACGACCACATTTGAGCCCAAAATCTCCGTTAAGTGAGACATTTGTTAAGGTGAAGCTTGCCCCGTTCTACGACCTTCCTTGCCACAGTTGTTAAGTGAATCACTGCAGTTGTTAAGTTAGTAACACAGCTGATGTCAATCTGGCTTCCCCCCATAGACTTTGCTTGTCAGATGGTTGCACAAAAGATGATTACATGACCCCAGGACCCTGCAACCGTCATAAGATACGAACCAGTTGCCAATCCTCTGAATTTTGATCACATGACCTTGTGCATGTTGCAATGGTTGTAGGTGTGAAAAAACAGTCATAAGTAAAACAGTAATTGTGAGAGGGACCTTGAGCATAGCTGCGGCCATCTTCCTTATTCATTTTCGGTTGACACATTGAAAGGAGGGAGGTGGGATTGCCAGGTGCTTCTTTGCTAGACTAAATAAACTTTTGTCCTGTGGGAACCAAGGTCATCGGCTGCTCCCAAGACTGCAGGCTGGGCGTTGCATAAAAAGCCCGCCAAGAAGATGTATTGGGGAACGTAGTTGTTTGCATAGGCTTAGGGGTGGGATTTCTTAACTTTGTATGGAGGAATTGTTACGTGTGTCTTCAGACTTGGTTTCACTTTTGACATGCCGATACTTTGTAACTAATAAACATGCTCTTTGAGGAATTTCCAAGCCTCCGAGTTCTACTTTATTTGTCTCTTGTCTGTCAGAACCTTGGCATCTCGTGGACAATCACTTAACTATGAGCCAGCAGTATGCAGCAGCAGCCAAAAAAGCTAATAAAATCCCGTATAAACAGGCATAGAATCAAGAACACGCGAAGTATTAGTACCACTTTATAAAACCCTGGTAAGACCACGCCTGTCATACTGCAGCCAATTTTGGTCACCGTATCACAAAAAAGATGTTGAGAGTCTGGAAAAAATTCAGAGAAGAGAAACTAAGATCAAAGGCTTGAAGACTAAAACATACGAAGAACGGCTGCAGGACTTGGATTTGGTTAGTCACTCTAAAGCACAGGTCAGCAACCTGCGGCTCCAGAGCCACATGCGGCTCTTTGAGCCTTCCCCTGTGGCTCCCAGCCTCCTCTGCCTTTGCAGAGAGAGACAGAGACAGACAGAGGCAATTGCGCTTCCCTGCTTCTCTCTCTCTCTCTCTCTCTCTCTCTCTCTCGGTGTGTGTGTGTGTGTGTGTGTGTGTGTGTGTGTGTGTAAAAGAGAGTGTACTCACAGTGTTCTCCGAGTAGCTGAAAAGCTTACTGGGTGGAGCTCCTCCCTTTGCTGCGTCTCTGCAGGAAGCAGGAAGCAGGAAGGGCAGGAGAGAGCTAGCTAGCCCAGCTAGGTTGATTCAGGAATTCTGGGAGTTGAAGTCCATGAGTCATAAAAGAGACGAGGTTGCCTACCCCTGAGCTTGTTGGACAACAGCTTGAAACTTGCCAGGTGAGCAGCAGATAGGAGGGGGGGGAGAGAGAGAGAGAGAGGGAGGGAGGGAGGGAGAGAGAGAGGAAAGAGAGAGAGAGAAAGAAAGAGTGGGGGAAGAGGAGTGGCAGACCAAGGGCAGATAGAGAGAGAGGGAGGGAGAGAGAGAGACAGAGAGAGACCCTTTTGACATCTAAAATGAAGATAACACTGCATATATCCTTTTTTTTAACCTCTCTGTGTGTGTGTGTGTGTGTATGTATATATATATATATACATACACACACACACATATATACATACACACACATACATACACACACACACACACACACACACACACACACACCTATAATAAAGGTAAAAAAGGATATATGCAGTGTTATCTTCATTTTAGATGTCAAAAGGGTTTTGCGGCTCCCGGTGTTTTGTTTTTGGTGGGAAACGGGTCCAAGTGGCTCTTTGAGTGTTTTGGGTTGCCTACCCCTGCTCTAAAGAAAAGAAGAAATAGGGGAGACATGATAGCAGTGTTCCAGTATTTGAGGGGCTGCCACAAAGAAGAGGGGGTCACGTTATTCTCCAAAGCACCAGAGGGCAGGACAAGAAACAATGGTTGGATACTGATCAAAGACAGAAGCAACCTGGAATTAAGGAAAAACTTCCTGACAGTGAGGACAATTAACCAGTGGAACAGCTTCTCCTGCTTGGGCAGGGGGCTGGACTAGAAGACCTCTAAGATCCCTTTCTATTCTATTCTGTTCTGTTCTGTTCTATTCTATGTCACTTTTTTGAGTGCTGTTGTAACTTTGAATGGCCACTAATTTGAACTGTTGTAAATTGAGGACTACTTTTATGCTGGGCATGTATTTTGCCATTGATCTCTTCCCCTCATGGAATAAAAATGCGATGGCAGCTTTCCATCGATGTGTTTGAATGCTTCTCTTTAATTTGAACACACAGGTGCAACCTCAGAAACCAATTTAAAAGTGTGGAACAGAAGGTCTCTTGCAAGATTAAAAAAAAAAAGTTAATCTGGTGTTAACCAGTGCCAGCCACATGAATCAGCAAAGTAGATGCAACACGCAGGATCCTTTCCTTCCCAGCCACCTGTTAATTTCTTGAGATAATATTGATCCGTTCCTGTTTGGGAAGCATTAATTGAAAGCCTAACCACCATGAGATCAGCAGCAGCAGTAGCAGCAGCTCCTGCAATCCTGGAGCGCCCCAGGCCAACATGGGTAGCAGAATCCCAGAGTAATA
Organism: Crotalus tigris; assembly: GCF_016545835.1. Lineage (NCBI taxonomy): Eukaryota > Metazoa > Chordata > Lepidosauria > Squamata > Viperidae > Crotalus > Crotalus tigris. The sequence continues at coordinate 5,942,021 of NW_024096552.1, read as the reverse complement.
ATAATAACAACAACAACAACAATAACAGTAATAATAATGACAAAAAAGTCTGGATAGTGGATGTGGCAGTGCCTGGAGACAGCAGAATAGATGAGAAAGAACTGGAGAAGATAACAAAATACAAAGACCTTCAAATAGAAATAGAAAGACTGTGGCAAAAGCAAGCAAGGGTAGTACCAATAGTCATAGGCGCCTTGGGTGCAATCCCAAAACAACTGGAGCACCACTTGAACACAATTGGCATTGACAAATTCGCTATTAGTCAATTGCAATAGGCAGCCTTACTAGGAACTGCTTCCATCTTGCGACGATATCTGTCATACCATCAAACATCCACATCTGCCTATCCCAGGTCCTGGGTAAGGACTCGATAGGTAGACAAAATGCCAAATTCAGTCTGAACATCTGGCTGACTGTGCGATGATCCATAATAATAATAATAATAATAATAATAATAATAATAATAATAATAATAATAATAATGATAATAATAATGATAATAATAATGATAGTCATAGGCTCCTTGGGTGCAATCCCAAAACAACTGGAGCACCACTTGAACACAATTGGCATTGACAAATTCGCTATTAGTCAATTGCAAAAGGCGGCCTTATTAGGAACTGCTTCCATCTTGCGACGATATCTGTAATACCATCAAACATCCACATCTGCCTATCCCAGGTCCTGGGTAAGGACTCGATAGGTAGACAAAATGCCAAATCCAGTCTGAACATCTGGCTGACTGTGCGATGATCGATAATAATAATAATATAAAAAAAAATTGGAAGGGACCTTGAAGATCATCTATTCCAAGTCCCTGCTCAGGCAGGAAACCTATACCATTTCAGACAAATGGCTGAGTTTGAAGGGGACCCTGAAGGTCTTCTAGTCCACCCCCAGTCTCCCCCCCACCCCCGCCCAGTGCAAGGAATCTGACACCCTTCTGGACAAACAGCTGTCCTCGTCACTTTCCCACGCTCTGTCGTCCTTACCCGCGGACACCCAGGAGGTCTTGTGAGCGTGCGGGTGTGTCGCGTCGGGCCAGCGCAAACGCAGTCTGACCCTCCGGCGACCTAGCTGAGGGAGGGGAGGAGAGCAACACCGGCGGTGCTGGTGGAAGAGGCGGTTTGAGCCCAATCTAACGGGTGGGGCGGCCGAGGAGAGCCGCCTGTTCCTTTAATTTGCTCCGTTCCTCCTCGCTCCATACTTGGAAACCGCATCTTCGCAAGCAAGACCGCGTGGTTCTCTCGGCGGAGGGGGGTGGCCGCTTCGGGAGGGGGGCTGACGCAGAAATTCTCCCTCCCTTCTCGGGTCTCTTCCCCACCCCACCTCTCCGCTCCCCAAATCCACCCTCGGTGGCAGCCGCTTCGCCAAGCAGCCGCGATGTCCTCCGAGAAAACAGGTGAAGCCCCTCTCTCGCGCGGCGGAGACATGGGGGGAGGGGAAGGGGGAAAAAGCGCGGGGGATCGCGCGTGCGTGTCTGCCGCGGAGACTCCCCCCTCCTTCCCCCCCCCCCAAGCCCGGGCAAAACAAGCCGGAGCGCCCTGGGCTAGCAAATGCCACGCATGTATTCCCACGCAGTCCGGAGGTGCGCATTGGCGAGGGAGGCAGGAGAGAAGCGGTGGCATGCACGGGATCGGTGGTGGGGATGAGAAAGCAAAGGGTGCATTTTCAGGGTTATCAGGAAGAGGGCCCGCTGCGATGCCCCGTGTCAGGGACCGGCTCCCGGTCCGCAGACGGCCTTAGGTCTTCATCTGGAAATCTAATACGGGGGTAGGGGAGCGGAGGGGGGGAGCGGTTGTGTCTCTGCAAGGATCTGCCGCACGTGGCGTGCAGCAGATGCCACCCCTGGGAAAGTGTTTGGGGTGGAGTGCAGAATATTGCCCGCCCCCCCCAAAAAAACAGCGTCCCAGCAGGGTCTGCGAAATGGGATAAGGCCCGGGTTTTGCGGGTCCGCGGGGTTATGCACCACAAGGTGTGTTGCGAGGCGAAGAGGTGACAGCCTAGTCAGATGTTTGCGGGGATGTCATGGATACAAGGGCTAGCACATGTGTGCATGTACGTGGGAGAGAGAGAGAGAGGGAGGGAGAGAAAGAGATGCAACGTTCTCTGTGTGTAGGTGACACTTTCTGTGGCAAAAACCAAAACCAAACCATGTTTACTACCTGGGCAGATCCCAAGGTGTGACTCTACCGTCCAGGTGAATGGGAGGGTTGCTTGGGATGTGTCGTTAAAGCATGTGCAGTTGTGTATGAGATTATGCAGGTAGGGGAGAGTGACAGTGGGATGATGTCATGATAGACAGAGGCCTGGAAAAAAAAAAACCCTGGAGCATTTGGTTTAAGCTTCGGAGGTTTCATAGGAAATTGTCGTATCCTTGATTGTCGTCTGGAGAACCGGGGTTGAAATATGCAGACACTACGCTTTGGAGTGGGAAGCAGATGGCACTTGGCTGAGGCTGTGTATGAGGAATTGGGTAGGACCGTCTGTTTGTATAGGATTGGGATTTCAAGCAAGTGGGCGCTGAAGTGTCCTGTGTGTGTTGCAGTTTGGATGTTGTTGTGAGAACGTGGATGTTGAAGGGACTGAGGGGAGTTGTTGAGGACATCTGGCAGCGTGGAAACATTTGTGGAAAGTCTGCCTGGGTTTGCAAACATGATAAGCTAAACTGTAGTTGGTGAGTTCTTGGTTCAATGTGTATGCAGACTCAGACTCTATGTGAGAACCTGAACAACTGGGGCTAAGTGAACAAGCCAATCTGGTTCAATGTTTGCCACACATATCTGGGTTCACTATGCATTTGGGATGTGCAAATAAGTGTGCACATAAGAAGAGAGTGAGGGAGAGGATCTTAAGTCAGCCTAAAGAATTGGGAATCCATGCATCTAAGTGCCTTATGAGGGGATATTGTTGAAGAGAGAACAAAACTTGTGAATGTTGGGAAGAACCTTGCTGGCTCAGGCAACCTTGCTGGATTAGTCCACACCGTGTTTTTCCCTGGGGCCAAGTAGAGGTTTCCACTTCCAGACATGTTCTCTTGCAACTGATATTTGAATCTAACCCCAACTTTCCATCCTATAGACCAGTGTTTCTCAACCTTGGCAACTTTAAGATCTGTGGACTTCAAATTCCATAATTCCGTAGCCAGCTACGGAAGGCTGAGAGTTGAGATCCACATGTCTTAAAATTGCCAAGATTGGTAAGTATTATTGTAGGTCCTTGGTAGTCCCAATTGTCTATGAATTTATCCAGGGTCTTTTTCAAAGAGATCCAATTTAATTGTCACCATCAAGTCTTGTAATGATTGCTACAAGTTAATTATGTTCTGTGTGAAGATGTGCTGTTTCCTTTGATCCCTTCTTAATCTCCTTCCAAGCTTCCGCCTCTCCTGTTTTAAGGGACTGAAAACTTTCTCCAGATCAGAGGTGATTTTGTACATCTGGGCCATGTTCTAGCCTTGATCATCTTTTTTCCCCCAATCAAATTGTCCCATATATTCAAGGTATTTTCTCATAGAGGAGATATTTCAATTCCTCCCAGTAATTTTGGTTGCCCTTTTCTGAACTTCTTCCAGCTCTATTACATTCTTTTTTTAAGGAAGTGACCACCAAAACCCTACCCTAGGTTTGCATAACCTAAGAATCACCTTATCAGACAGATGGGTGGCATATAAATTTAATAAATAAAACAGCTTGGATAGGGGGATTTGACTTTGTCAATGTGCTATCCTCTATGACTTCAAGTTTCTTTTCCTAATTCATTATAGACTACACAATGTGGATTAAGATTTGGGGACCTAATTCTTATCATTTTCCTGAAACTGAATGGCAATTGTCATTTGCTGGTCCGCTCACTAACCGTAGTTTATAGAGATCTTTTGCGATCGCTTGTGAGCTTTATTGCCCAAAATGGTGTCTCTCGTGAAATTGTCAGATGCAAGAAACCATGAACCAGGACAGAGTTCAAAAGCACTGTGAGTGTATTCCGTGCAACCTGTTCACAAGAATCTGCTATACCAGTGGTGGCGAACCTATGGCATGGGTGCCAGAAGCGGCACTCAGAGCCCTCTCTGAGGGCACGGGCGCCGTCGCCCCAGTCCTAGGCCTTCAGCTGGGTTTTATAAAACCTTTTCGCTTTAGGCCTCCGCTGCCGTGTGCAAAAAAAAAAAAAAGGTTCAATCAATCAGTCAATTTCAACTTCTCGCGGGGAAAAAAAAGATTTTGCAAAGTTGGAATTGATTGATTGAACTTTTTAGTCCCACCCAGTCTGCCATTACCACGCCCACCCAATTGGCCACATCCAGCCAATGGGCCACACCCAGCCAATGGGCCACACCCATCCAGCACCCGACAATGCATAAGTGGGTTTTGGGTTGCAGTTTGGGCACTCGGTCTCTAAAAGGTTCGCCATCACTGTGCTATATTAACTGTCAATATAAATTGGTGTCAGATAAGAGTCTACGGACTTCAAAGGGAGATGACTTTGGTCTCTTTCAGGGGCACAGAGACGCCAGACTGATGATGTGTTTGACCTGCTCTCTGGCTCAGCCTGTCCATCTACAGCAGGGGTGTCAAACTGCCGGCCCACAGGCCGGATGCGTCATCCGGAAGCCGCACCCACCCCATTGCCAGCAATGGCGAAACTGTCCCAAAACTGTAGACATGTCTGATCTACAGAAATAGGTGCTGTGGTGGCACAGTGGTTGGAATGCAGTATTGCAGGCTGACTCTGCCCACGGCCAGCAGTTTGATCCTGATGGGGCTCAAGGTTGTCTCACCCTTCCATCCTTCTGAGGTCGGTAAAAAGAGGATCCAGATTGTTGGAGACAGTATGCTGACTCTGTAAACTGCTTAGAGATGGCTGTAAAGCAGTGGTTCTCAATCTTTTTAATGCCGCGACCCCCAACCGGTCGTAAGTCGAGGACTACTCAACCGATCGTAAGTCGAGGACTACTCAACTGGTGCAGCACCGTTTGCAGAATGGGACTTTTGGCGGGCTCAGCAGGGCAGAGACAGCCTGGACAATTCCTATTGGCTTTTAAAAGCCAATAGAATTAGACTCTATTCAAGAGAGTTTATTCTATTGGCTTTCAAAAGCCAATAGAATAAAAGGGAGTAGCACAGCTAAGGAAAAGGGGGAAAAAATGGTGGACTGCATTGTTTGGCAACCCCCGTGAAGTGGTCGTTCGACCCCAAATGGGGTCCCGACCCACAGGTTGAGAACCACTGCTGTAAAGCACTATGAAGTGGTATATAAGTCTAAGTGCTATTGCTGTTGCTAAGTCAAGATAGTTTTTGAATAATCACACATGAAGTTCAGGGTTTACACAAACAATACACTACTCTGCAACTCAACATCCTTGAGCTCCTATTTCTTGCATAAGTGTAACAATTGCACAATATAATAATAATAATAATAATAATAATAATAATAATAATAATATAGTTTTGGAAGGGACCTTGGAGGTAATAATAATAATAATAAAGTTGGAAGGGACCTTGGAGGTCATCTAGTCCAACCCCCTGCTCAGGCAGGAAACCCTATACCATTTCAGACAAATGGCTGTCCAGTCTCTTCTTAAAAGTTCCAGTGTTGCAGCATTCACCGCTTCTGGAGGCAGGTTGTTCCACTGATTAATTGGAATAATATCATTAATATCTTACTAATTGGAATAATATTTTATTAATTGGAATTAAAATCTTTAAAAGATTTGAGTGTGTGTATCTGTAGCACATGAACTGTCCTTGGTATTTGTCATATTGGATTAAACTTTTTGACACTTGGAAAAATTGAAGCAATCCATGGTTAGCCATCACACTAAGAAACCCCAGATGCATTTTCCAGAAGCCACACTTAACATGCAGTAAACCTATTAAAAGGTTTTCAAGACTGATCCATTATTGGAATCCTGTACCTTTCAAAGATATATTCAAGATCTCAGAGAATCAACTATAGAGATCATTTATGTTGCTGGGGAAGGAAAAGAGCTACATTATTAAATACAAAAGCCAGTTTAGCTATAGCAATAGCAATTAGACTTATATACCGCTTCATAGAGCTTTACAGCCTTTCTAAGCGGTTTACAGAGTCAGCATATTGCCCCCCCCCAACAATCTGTGTCCTCATTTTCCTGATCTCAGAAGGATGGAAGGCTGAGTCAACCTTGAGCTGGTCAGGATCGAACTCCTGTCAATGGGCAGAATTAGCCTGCAATACTGTGTTCTAACCACTCTGCCACAACAGCTCTTTAGTTTGGTCTAGTGCAGTGGTAGGCAACCTTGGCTCTTTTATGACTCGTGGACTTCAACTCCCAGAAGTCCTGAGGCAGCCATGCTGAGGGGAAAGGGAGAGGTTTCCAAGCTGAGCCATGCTGGCTCAGGAATTCTGGGAGTTGAAGTCCATGAGTCATAAAACAGCCAAGGTTGCCTACCCCTGGTCTAGTGGTTATGCACCAGGCTAGAAACCAGGAAACCATAACTTCTAGTCCTACTTTAGGTTTCATGTGGCCCGCGAAGCCATCCTGGAAACAATGAAGGAACGGCCCCCGCTGCCTTGGCCCTGGCCCAGGCCAGCCAGGAGCCAATGTTCAATTTTGTGGTGGCCATCTTGGCACTTGCCCCGGTGGACCATGCCTTGGCACTTGCCCCGGTCCCACCCCCTCCTGCCAGAAACCCTCAGATCTGTCCCACTCCTGCCCAGGCCCCCACAGGCATCCTTGACGTGAATGATGTAGAACTGGCCACGCCCACCCAGTAGGCTGCACCCACTCTGGCCACACCCATCCGCCCCCCCCCCCAGGGCAACTGCAATGCTGATGCGGCCCTCAGGGAAATTGAGTTTGACACCCCTGAGATAGATAGGTAGATAGATAGATAGATAGATAGATAGATAGATAGATAGATAGATAGATAGATAGATAGATGGATGGATGGATGGATGGATGGATGGATGGATGGATGGATGGATGGATGGATGGACGGACGGATGGACAGACAGATCTGGAAGAGTTAATGAGCTTGAATATAAAAGATTTAAACACAAACTTAAGATTCTATTTAAATGGATGGGATATATAAAGAGATTCACTTTTCTTGGATTGTGCTTTCTAAACTGTAACAGTTTTTGTGGTAGCAGAGGATAAATGAGAAAAGGGCGAGGATGGGAAATAACACGGATTTCATAAGTGTTGGCCCTGTATTGAGTCATCTTTCAATTATTTACCCACTGCATCATTTTAATACTTTTCGGATAAGACCGTTTTATTCCGGAACATTTTCCACAAGGGGCCACTTTAATCCCTGGAATCCTTATGGGTTTTGTATTTGCTTGAGCTCACACACCCCCTCCTCCACCCAACCAGTCTTCTTGTATTATATCAGTGGTGGCGAACCTATGGCACGGGTGCCAGAGGCAGCACTCAGAGCCCTCTCTGTGAGCACGTGCTCCGTCGCCCCAGTCCTAGGCCTTCAGCTGGGTTTTATAAAACCTTTTCGCTTTAGGCCTCCACTGCCGTGTGCAAAAAAAAAAAAAAAAAAAAGGTTCAATCAGTCAATTTCAACTTTTCGTGGGGAGGGGGGAAGATCTCTCAAAGTTGGAATTGATTGAATTTTTTAGTCCCACCCAGTCTGCCATTGCCTTTTAGTACTGTCCATGGGGTTTTCATGGCAAAGATACTGGAGTGGTTTGCCATTTCCTTCTCCAGTGGATCACATTTTGTCAGAACTCTCTGCTATAACCTGTCCGTCTTGGGTGGCCCTGCACAACATACGCTGGATCATGGAGAAAGCTAGGGAGTTCCAGAAAAATATCTACTTCTGCTTCATTGACTATGCAAAAGCCTTTGATTATGTGGATCACAACAAATTATGGCAAGTTCTTAAAGGGATGGGAGTACCAGACCATCTCATTTGTCTCTTAAGAAACCTATATGCGGGTTAAGAAGCAACAGTGAGAACTGGACACGGAACCACTGATTGGTTCAAAATTGGAAAAGGAGTCCGGCAAGGCTGTATACTGTCGCCCTGCCTATTTAACTTATATGCAGAGTACATCATGAGAAAGGCAGGGCTAGATGAATCAAAAGTTGGAATTAAGATTGCCGGGAGAAATATCAACAACCTAAGATATGCAGATGATACCACTCTAATGGCAGAAAGTGAAGAGGAACTAAAGAGCCTCTTGATGCGGGTGAAGGAGGAGAGTGCAAAAGTTGGCTTGAAACTCAACATTAAGAAAACCAAAATCATGGCATCCGGCCCTCTCAATTCTTGGCAAATAGATGGGGAAGAAATGGAGGTAGTGACAGATTTTATTTTTCTGGGCTCAAAGATCACCTCAGATGGGGACTGCAGCCAAGAAATTAAAACACGCTTGCTCCTGGGGAGGAAAGCTATGGCAAATCTAGACAGCATACTAAAAAGTAGAGACATCACCCTGCCAACAAAAGTACGTATAGTCCAGGCCATGGTTTTCCCAGTTGCAGTGTATGGCTGTGAAAGTTGGACCATAAGAAAGGCTGAGCGCCAAAGAATTGAGGCCTTTGAACTAGGGTGCTGGAGAAGACTCCTGCGAGTCTCTTGGACTGCAAGGCGTTCAAACCGGTCACCGGTCAGTCCTAGAAGAGATCAACCCCGACTGCTCTTTAGAAGGCCAGATCCTGAAGTTGAAATTCAAATACTTTGGCCACCTAATGAGAAGGAAGGACTCACTGGAGAAGGGCCTAATGCTGGGAAAGATTGAGGGCAATAGAAGAAGGAGACGACAGAGAATGAGATGGCTGGATGGAGTCACTGAAGCAGTAGGTGTGAACTTAAATGGACTCCAGAAGATGGTAGAGGACAGGAAGACCTGGAGGAACGTTGTCCATGGGGTCGCAATGGGTCGGACACGACTTCGCAATTAACAACAACAACAAGTCTGCCATTACCACCGTAGCCACGCCCAGCCAATGGGCCACACCCACCCAGCACCCAATGATGCATAAGCGGGTTTTGGGTTACAGTTTGGGCACTCGGTCTCTAAAAGGTTTGCCATCACTGTATTATATGTAACTTTTTTAAAAATGAGCAGATCCATTTACACGTCCTTCCTCCCTCCCTCCCCCTTCTCTTCTCTCTCAGGACACTTCCTTTCTCTCTAGAAATAGAAAGCAGGCAGAATCAAGCAAGATGACCTAAAAAATAAAACCCCCACCAAACCAGTTGACCAAAATGAATTCACTCAGTAGGGGGGGGTCCTATTTTGGAGAAAAAGGGGGTCCAAATGTCTTGGGAATGTGGGTTGCCATATAGCAGCTCCTATCTCTCTCTCTCTCTCTCTCTCTCTCTCTCTCTCTGTGTGTGTGAGAGAGAGAGAGGGGGGGGGGAGAGAGAGAGAGAGAGAGAGAGAGAGAAAATATGAATCAATAATGTGGTGGGTTTTTTTTCAAGTCATATCTTAATTTAGATAATGTGCGGTTGATGTTTGCAGAAGCTGCAGTGTAGAAGAGAAGGCTCCCCAGCTATGTTAATTTGTCCATGCTTGATATTTATATATCAAGCCTCCTATCGTTAATTAATATTTTAACACCAAATAGAAAGTCTTGCTTGAGTTGAGCTCAGCTGCTGCTGATTTCATGGATATGTCCGTGCTGCTTTTGGGAAGCAGCGAGGGAGTTGTCTGGCAGACATTGTAATAGTAAGCGACGGGATGTATCATTTAGGATGAACAGTTCACCGAAAATTCAACTTAAATCTTGACATGAGGAAGGGGAAACAGTTGACCTGGAGATGATTGGAAGCAAACTAGTGACATCTCTAGCACAAATGATGATTAATTGTCACAGAATTGGGTTTGGTGGATGGGTCCTTATATCCTATAACAGTGATGGCGAACCATTTAGAGACCGAGTGCCCAAACCGCAACCCAAAACCCATTTATTTATCGCAAAGTGCCAGGGCCACATCAGCATTGTGGTGCCCTGGGGGGGGGGCAGGGAGGCGCCTCTGAGTGCTGCCTCTGGCACGCAAAAACCGGGGGTGCAAAAATAGGCCATTGTGTTGCAAGATGCAAAAACGGCCGCCACCACACCGTGGGGTGCAGATACAAGAACAAAGCAGGGCTAGTGAGTATCACGCAGGCCCTAGCCCCGCCCCATCTGCAGTGCATGCGTGCTCACAGCCCCGTGCGCGCATGCATGCATGTAAAATGCTTTCCCCTCCCTTTTCTTCCAGTCCACCAATCGACAATGGTTGGTGACCTTTGCTCTACCATCTCTACTTGATCTTGCTAGTCGGCCGCTTCGTCTCCTTTGTGCTGGGCGAGTCTCCTGCTCTGGGTGGCGGTGGCGGCCTGATGGACCTGCTACTGCTGCTGGTGGCACGCATGCCAACAGAGAGCGCTCTGAGTGCTGCCTCTGGCACGCGTGCCATAGGTTCGCCACCACTGTCCTATAATAATGACTGAAGGCAAAAAAAAAAAAGCATGGTTTGGCATAGCATATACTTTATACCAGAGGTCTCCAACCTTTTGGGCTCCAGGGAACAGTTACGTGGAGGGGGGTTTTTCCGTGGACCGGAGGGTGCGTGATTTTGTGTGCTGCCTGCATCCCGCAGATGGGGCATTGCTTGTTTGTGCGGACCGGTTGCTGGTATGTCGCAGCCCAGTACTGGTCCACGGACCGGGGGTTGGGGACCCCTGCTTTATATGATCAACCTAAAAATTCGTACCTTGATGTTTGGCATTTTGGAACTTACCTGGAGCTACACATGGACATTCCTCGACCCAGGAACAGTCCATAACCTAAGGAAGTTTGGGTTTTTCCTTGCATTGATGAGAATAAACTCTCAGTAGAAAAGAATCTCTGTAGCTCAGATTGGACTGTGATGACGTGCTCTGAGTTTCTTGCAAAGGTTTCATTACTCAACTAAATAACATCATCAGTGCGAAGGCGCATGAGGTTTGCTTCCTGTTTATGTACAGTAGTTTGTCCTGCCAGCGTTGTTCAGGGTGTGATTTCAGACCAGTCTGCCATCAGTAGATACATAGAGATAAACCACATTTACACACCATTCAAAAAGAGGCCATAAAAAGCTTAGCAGGAAACGGGAGGACCAGAACAAATCCTCTCCTGCAACTAATAAGCAAGGATTAACACCAAACAATCAAGCAAAAAATAACACCCAAATCAAGGAACTACCAAGGACAAAAACTACATCCCAACTTAAGTGAAATCACTGCAGTTGTTAAGTCAGTAATGCGGTTGTTAAGTAAATCTGGCTTCCCCATTGACTTTGCTTATCAGAAGGTTGCAACATGTGATCACGTGACCCCAGGACACTGCAAACCGTCATAAATACTTGCCGGTTGCCAAGTGCCTGAATTTCTATCACATGACTACGGGAATGCTGCGACGGTCGTAAGTGTGAGGTCTGGTCATAAGTAATTTTTTTCCAGTGCCATTGTAATTTCAAACGGTCGCTAAATGAATGGTTGTAAGCTACCTGAGGTAGGTTTTATCTACCGGTTTTGCTTGCCTCTGCCCAGCATCTGGCATGTCTTTCCATTTGCATCGGGTTGAAAAAGGAGAATGAAATTGCTGCACAGGGAGGGAGCTTCTTGGATGGCCCTGATGGGATTGCTCCAATTCCAGGTTCTTGTCCTGAAAATGAAATGAAAATGCACCTAGGAGACAAATTGACCCCATTGATGTGAGGCAGTTCCTTCTATCACGGCAATATCACAGGAAAGAGAGCTTCCCGGCAAAAGATTAAATGCTCACTTAGTCCAGCCTCCAGAAGTCTCAGCCTTTAAAAACAGCAACCTCCAGAGTTGTGAGTCAAAGTTCCTCAATCACGGCCTCTTCTCAAGGACAGTATTTAAGGTTCTGCTGTGTTGAAGCTGGAGGATTTGCAAAAGGGTGGGGCAAACCCCCGCCTCCTTCACTTTTGGAGGGTTTTTTTTTCCTTCTTGGGAATTTTTTTTTCTCCCCTTCAGGAAAATTGATAGATAGGATAGAGAAAATCGATGTTCAAGATTCAAGCACACTAAAAATCTTTAAAAATCAAAAGATTTTTAAAAGGAAGATGAAGTTCACCCCTCAATTATTCCTATTGGGTATCTTTGTGGATTTAAATGACAAAGAAACTACTTTAATGTTGAATTTATTAACTGCAGCAAGGTTATTAGTAGGCTCGTATTGGAAGAAGTTGCCTACTTTAGAAGAATGGATATTTAAAGTTTCTAACTTTGCAGAAATGGCAAAAATTTCTGCTTATTTGAAGGATCATACACAAGAAAGATATATTATTGTATGGAGAAGATGGATAGATTATATTCAGAAAAAATATGGGATTATAAAGTTTCATTTATTTTATGAGTAAATTTTATAGTAACTGTTGTAGAGATTTGTTTATATGACTTAATTTAAGGGGAGTTAAAGGTTAACTTTTTTCTTTTTTCTTTCCTTTTTTTTCCTTTTTTTATTATTGTTAACCTTCTTATTAATAACCCTGTATTCTGCTCTGGGAAGTGAGGGGGGGAGGGTTGAGGGTGGGTGGGTGGGTGAGTGGGTGGGTAATGATAATATAGTTATGGCAAATGCTTGGGCATTTCCCCTATGCTGCGTTCATGTGTGTGAGAGGGATGAGAGGGGAGGAAGGAGTAGGGAGGAAGTAGGATGGTTAGAGGAGAAGGGGAGGGGAAGAGAGTAGGAGGGGAGGAGAGAAAGAGGAGGGAAGTAGGGAAGGTTTAGAGAGGGTGGACGCAGCCTGGGGGGAATGGGCAGGCGGTACCAATGGTTAATTGTATTTAAAAAAAAAAAGATTCAAGCACACTGTTTACGATCAGCTTAAAGTAGTGCTTTTGACTTCGGTTGCTTGCAGCTTGGGCTGGACCAGTGATGGTGAACCTTTTAGAGACCGAGTGCCCAAAAACCGCCCCGCTTGCCTGCTCCGCCGCCTGCCCCTGCTCCATTCCCACTCCGCCTCCACCCACTCGCAGGGTCACTCACCACCTCCACGGCCCACTGCAGATCGCCTAGGCGGCCCTGTAGCGCCATGGCAGCCACACCCTCCACCCGCACCCAGCAGCATCATCTGCATGCATCAGGACGCGAAGGCGGAGTCTTGTCCCTGCTGTCTGGCTGCCATGTTCTTGGCTGCGCTGCTCCGCGCAGGCTGTGCCTGAGGGCAACTCTCTGAGGGGGGCTACTAGTGAGGAGGGGGCCGTGGCGGGAGGCGGGGCTGGGGCAATGGCGTGTGCCCACAGAGAGAGCTCTGAGTGCCGCCTCTGGCATGCGTGCCATAGGTTCACCACCACTGGGCTAGACTCTGAAGTTAGGGTAGCCTTTCTCCTGTTGGTTTCTGGAAGGCTTCTCCTGGACCGATCGGGTCGACCGCCGTCTCTCCAAGGTCCCCGGGACTTACTTCCTTCATTGCCACTTCTCCAGGGCGGTTTCTGGCCCATTTAGGGTCCCCTAACAGGAAGAAACTCAGCTGGAGGGCCCGGAGTCCTCAACCCCTCGACTGCTGTGTTGCGCGTAGGACCGGAAGTCTGAAGCTGGAGGATTTGGTGTCATCATTATGGGCCATCATTTATTGTTACTCATCTGCAACCCTAATATGGTACAAGGTAGTCCTCAACTTACAACATTCACTTAATGACCGTTCAAAGTTACAACGATCGTTTTCACACTTACGACCATTGCAGCACCCCCACCACCACCATCACAACGATCCAAATTCAGATGCTTGGCCACTGGTTCATATTTATGACTGTTGCTGTGGCCCAAGATCACGTGATCCCCTTTTGCGACCTCCTGACAAGCAAAGTCAATGGGGAAGCCAGATTCACTTAACAACCGGATTACTAATTTAACAATTGCAGTGATTCACTTAACAACTGTGGCAAGAAAGGTCATAAAAATGGAGCAAAAGTCACTTAACTCTCTGGCTTAGTCACAAAAAGTTTGGGCTCCATTGTGGTCGTAAGTCGAGGACTACCTGTATGGGATTGGATCCATGTTCTGGGTGCTCAGTCACACTGTTTCCTGCATAAAGCAGTGTTGGGCTTACAAACAAGAATGACAGGTGACATTTCTTCCAAGCTGGCTTCCCAGCTATAGGCAAATCTTGCCAGACTGAGGAATCTGCTATCTGTGTCTATCTATACCAGTGGTGGTGAACCTATGGCACGGGTGCCAGAGGTGGCACTCAGAGCCCTCTCTGTGGGCACGTGGACCGTCGTCCCAGTCCTAGGCCTTCAGCTGGGTTTTATAAAATCTTTTCGCTTTAGGCCTCTACCGCCATGTGCAAAAATAAAAAAGGTTCAATCAATAAGTCAATTTCAACTTCTCGCAGGAAAAAAAAAGATCTTGTAAAGTTGGAATTGATTTGAACTTTTTAGTCCCATCCAGTCTACCTTTACCACCGCAGCCACGCCCACCCAATGGGCCACACCCACCCAATGGGCCACACCCACTCGGCACTCGATGATGCATAAGTGGGTTTTGGGTTGCAGTTTGGGCACTCGGTCTCTAAAAGGTTCGCCATCACTGATCTATACTATATTCAGTGAACTAAAATTGGAACAGAAATTTCCACCGTAACTCGGTGCAGTTCTAAAGTAACTGGGTTCCATTTTACAACTATTTTTACTGTGGTTGCGAACTGAATCACATGGTCACGAAGCGAATCCAGCTTCCCTTATTAACATTTTTTTTGGTCAGAAACCAGCTGGAAGGTCACAGATGATGATCACGCAACTGCAGGATGCTGCCGCCAGTCATAAATGCGAGCCGGTTGCCAAGCGTCCGAATTGCGATCATGTGACCACAGGGGATAAGTGTAATGGTTGCAAATGTGCATAAATTACTTTTCCTGAAGTCATCAAAACTTTGAACTGTTCTTCAACAGTGGTAAATTGAGGATTATGTATATAAGCAACAGCACCTCCTGGTGAGCATTAGAAGCACAGCTTTTAATATGTGTTATACAGATAGTCCTTGATTTAAAACAGTTCGTTTAGTGACCGTTCAAAGTTACAACACTGAAAAAAGTGACTTAACGACCATTTTTCACACTTAAGACCTCTGTAGCATCCCCTTGATCATGTGATCAAAATTCAGATGCTTGGCAACTGGTTCATACTTATGACCGTCACTGTGTCCTGGGGGGGTCATGTGTTCGCCTTTTGCGACCTTTTGACAAGCAAGATCAATGGGGAAGCTGGATTCGCTTAACAGCCGTGTTACTAATTTAACAACTGCAGCAATTCACTGAACAAGCGTGGCAAGAAAGGTCGTAAAATGGGGAAAAGTTCATTTGACAAATGTCTCACGTGCACAAATGAAGCTTCGCGGGGCACTTGCCCGCTGCTCGCACAAGTAGAGCTGCATGCCTGCTCACTCCCTCCTTCTGTGGCCCGGTTCCGAACGGGCCACAGCCTGGGGATTGCGGACCCCTGTTTTAGAACACTGAATTCCAAATTTTAATTTAATCTGCCTACTTGGCTGCAATAAGAGAGAACTGTAAAGGAGCAAATATGGATAAAGCCAAATGATGTTTTGGGTTCAGCAAGTTGGATTCAGCCTGCATGAAATAATGATAATGAACCTTTTCTGGGTTTATTATCATGCCTAATACATTAGTTGCACAAAGTGAGTTTTGATAGAAGTCTTCTCATTATTTTCTTGGTTTTGTTTTTTTCTGGCTGGGTATCTTTCTGTGGCCTTGTCTGCCCTGTAAAAGATTTTTCCAGAAATTGTCTCATCAGCCTCTTTCCCGCTTCCAGGAAGCATTTGACAGGCCTACATGTGCTTTCTAAAGATTTGCTTCCTGAGAATGCCGGTTTTCCATCACTTTGTGGTTTTCCATCACTTTTCCTTTTCTTGACAAAACTGTGGTTGATTGAAAGACTGGGTTCAAAGTTGTCACTACGAATGGTGGAAGCAAACATTTCCAAGACATTGTGCTGGATCCTCCATGAAATAAGAAACAATGAGCTGTATCAGTCTCCAGAGGCAACGAAAACAATTTGAATGTGACAGTATAACAGAGCTGGAAGGGACCTGGGAGGTCATCTAGTCCAACCCCCCTGTTCAGGCAGGAAACCCTATACCATTTCAGACAAATATTGTCCAGTCTCTTCTTAAAAACTTTCAATGTTGGAGCATACTATGGTATTTCAGACAAGTGGCTGTCCAGTTTCTTTGTTAAAGCCTTCAGTGATAGAGCATCCACAATTTCTGGAGGCAAGTTGTTCATAGGATAGGATAGGATAGGATAGGATAGGATAGGATAGGATAGGATAGGATAGGATAGAACAGAACAGAACAGAGCTGGAAGGGCTGTATGTGGATGTAGTACCATTGAGGACTACTCGCTGAGTATGGTTTGTCAGCCAGCTACAGATCCATCTGGTGGTGATGTTGTCTATCCCAGAGGTCTCCAACCTTTTGGGCACCAGGGACCGGTTACGTGGAGAGAGATTTTTCTGTGGACCGAAGGGAGCGTGGTTTTGTGTGCTGCCTACATTCTGTGGATGGGTCTTTGTGCGGCCCAGTTGCTAGCATGCCATGGCCCGGAATCGGTCCATGACCGGGGGATTGGGGACCCCTGGTCTATCCCACCTTTTTCTAGCTATCTAAGCAGCAGGTTGTGGTCTACTTTGTCAAATGCCTTACTAATTTAGTCATTTTATCAAAGAATGAAATAAGATTGGTTTGGCATGATCTATTTTTTTATTTTTTTATTTTTTTTTTATTAAAAGTTTTACAAATTTATTACAATATAAACCCCCCCACCCCTTCCCCCCTCCCCCACTTCCCAGAGCTGATTACAGGGTAACAAATAAACAAACATAATCTAACTAACATAAACCAACTATACTATCAATCAAAACCATAACACACTTTAATTCCTTCTCAAAACAAACATTAACAAATTAAAACAAAAATAATAATATAATTAAAACTATTAATAATTATCTAAAATCTACTCAAAAGCAAGGTAATACTTTTCAGTTTCATATTTCTTTTGAATATAATCAATCCATCTTCTCCAAACCATAATGTATCTTTCTTGTGAATGGTCCTTCAAGTAGGCGGAGATTTTCGCCATTTCTGCTAAATTAGACATCTTAAGTATCCATTCTTCCAAAGTAGGCAGTGAGTTTTTCTTCCAATATTGCCCCACCAATAATCTTGCAGCTGTTATAAGATTCAACATCAAATTGATTTCTTTAACATCAAAATCTACAATAATGCCCAACAAAAATAATTGCGGAGTAAACTTTATCTTTCTCTTAAAAATCTTTTGAATATTCCACCAAATCTTAATCCAAAAAGCTTTAATATCTCTACAGGTCCACCAGATATGAAAATAAGTTGCATCTAAATTTCCACATCTCCAACATTTGGGCTGTAAATGCAAGACAACTTTTGGGGATCCAAATGCCATCTATAAAACATTTTATAAAAATATTCTCTTAAATTTTGTGCTTGAGTAAATTTTACATTTCTAACCCAAATTGTCTCCCATGTATCCAATAAAATCGTATCTTGAATATTTTGAGCCCATTTGACCATACAATCTTTAACTAACTCCGTTTCAGAGTCCAATTCTATTAAGGCACTATAAATTCTTTTTATATGAGCTCGACTTTGATCTTTAATCTGTTTTACCAAATTCACATTCTCTAAAGTAATACCAACGTATTTCTTCCAGTCCACCAATCTATTTTTGACAAATCCGTGCTGGCTACCGGTTATAACTTTGTTTGCTTCTAGTTGTTCGCAAATCTGTTTTTTGATTATCTTTTCCAGGATTTTCCCAGGTATTGATGTTAGACTGATTGGTCTGTAGTTCCTGGGTCTGTTTCTTTATTCTTTTCTCAAAGATGGGAACCACAGGAGCCCTTTTCCAATCCTCAGGTACTTCTTCGGTGCTCCAGGATTTTTGAAAGATATGGTACAATGGTTCTGAGATAACATCTGCCAGCTCCTTCACAACCCTGGGACGTAATCTGTCAAGTCCTGGTGATTTACAATTGTCAAGGTCGGATAGGTGTTTTCTTACCATTTTCTTGCTTATTTTAATTTTTGTTTTTAGTTTGTCTTTTGCAGTAGGTTTTTTTTTTTTTTTTTGTATGTTGGGCTATAATGTCAGGAAATTTCTCCTTAGTGCTAGGTTGCTTTTCTCCTTGATTAGTTTCCATCCACTGCTTCTTATCCTGCCTTCAGGTGCTTTGGAGAATAGCTTGACTCCCTCTTCTTTATGGTAGCCCCTTAGAAATTGGAACACTGCTATCATGTCACACACACACACACACACACACACACACACACAGACATACACACCAGTCCTTCTTTTCATTAAACTGGACATACTCAATTCCAGCAACCGTTCCTTATATATTTTAGCATCCAGTCCCCTAATCATCTTTGTTGCTCTTCTCTGTACTCTTCCTAGAGTCTCAACATCTTTTTTACATCGTGGTGGCCAAAACTGGATGCAGTATTCCAAGTGTGGCCTTACCAAGGCATTGTAAAGTGGTATTAATACGTGATCTTGATTCTATCCCTCTGTTAATGCAGCCCAGCACTGTGTTGGCTTTTTTGGCAGCTGCAGCACATTGCTGGCTCATATTTAAGTGATTGTCCACTAGGATTCCAAGATCCCTCTCACAGTTACTACTATTGAGCGAGGTATCACCTATACTATACCCGTGCATTTGGATTTTCTTGCCTAAATGTAGGACCGGAAAACGTGTTGCTATTGCACTCAGCCAAAAGGCAAAGAGAGTCTGAAAGTACAGTTAAGCTCTCCTGTTTGCAATGTTAAGCTGAATCCAATTAACCTTCTCATTAAATAAAACTGTGTAATGGCACTCTCAGGTATGTGGTTGCACTTGCATCAGTGGCATTGTTAGCTGGCAACTAAGCTGAGCTTGACACACAATGGCTTAAAGTGCTGAGCTGAGGACCCGAAAAGGGGAAAGGAATGAATTAATTGAACGCAGGCCGCAAAGCCCGGGACTCATTGTCAGAATGGAAGTGTATAAAATTATCTTCTGCTTTATAAGAGGTGAAGTAAATATAGGCAGGAGCTGACAAAAAAGGGGGAAAAAATCCGCAGAAAGCTACTTGCTATTGCCAGCAAAGCAATCCAGCATTCATTTCAGAACATGCCACCCACACCCAGCACAGTGCCAACCTCTTTGCATTGATCGAGCACTTAAGAACTGGCACCTCAGTGCCCTCTTAGTCATGAAGGTTTGTTTTCCAGCACGTGGATGTTTGGAAAAACAGGTATTTGGGAAAACAATTTTCTGCTGGGGTAGTGCCCTTCCCCCTGCTACATTGAGCCCCTTTGTGGTTCAGAAGGGGAAGGGACTCATGTGAGGTATTAAATCAAAATCCCCTGAAGTATTAGTAATCAAAATCACGTGACGTATTAATACTGCCTTATAAAACCTTAGTAAGGCCACACCTGGAATATTGCATCCAGTTTTGATCACCACGTTACAAAAAAAGATGTTGAGGCTTTGGAAAAAGCGCAACTAAGATGATTAAATACCTGGAGACTAAAACATATGAAGAACGGTGGCAGGATTTGGGTTTGGCTAATCTACAGAACGGAAGGACTAGGGGTGACATGATAGCAGTATTTCAGTATCTGAGGGGCTGCCACGAAAAAGATGGCGCTCAACTTATTTTCCAAAGCACCAGAAGGCAAGACAAGAAGCAATGGAGAGAAGCCATCTGGAATTAAGGAGAAACTTCTAGATGGTGAGAACAATTAACCAGTGAAACGGCTTGCTTTCAGATGTCGTGGGTGCTTCACTGCTGGAGGTTTTTAAAAAGAGACTGGACAGCCACCTGTCTGAAATAGTATAGGGCAGTGATGGCGAACCTTTTAGAGACCGAGTGCCCAAACTGCAACCTAAAACCCACTTATGTATCGTCGGGTACTGGGTGGTGTGGCCCATTGGGTGGGTGTGGCCCCTTGGGTGGGTACGGCCAATTGGGTGTGACCCATTGGGTGGGCGTGGCTACGGTGGTAACGGCAGACTGGGTGCAGACTAAAAAGTTCAATCAATCAATTCCAACTTTGCGAGATCTTTTTTTTTCCCTGCGAGAAGTTGAAATTGACTGATTGATTGAACCTTTTTTTTTTTTTTTTTGCACACGGCGGCGGAGGCCTAAAGCGAAAAGGTTTTATAAAACCCAGCTGAAGGCCTAGGAGTGGGGTGACGGCACGCATGCCCACAGAGAGGGCTCTGAGTGCCGCCTCTGGCACCCGTGCCATAGGTTCGCCACCACGAGTATAGGGTGTCCTGCTTGAGCAAGGGGTTGGACTAGAAGACCTCCAAGGTCCCTTTCAATCTGATTGATCGAACATAGTGAAAACAGATTCCCGATTTTTACTTCTCCTGTTTCACCACCTGGATGGGCCTAACAACCAGGGTCTAAACAACTCCCTGAGGCCAAAAATTTGCCTTGGTCGAGGGGAGAAGTTGGCTTGTACAGGTAGTCCTCCACATATGACCAAAATTGAGCCTGAAATGTCAGTTGTTAAGAGAGACAGTTTTTAAGTTGAGTTTTCCCCCATTTCCTGAGGGATTAGAACAGTGGTTCTCAACCTGTGGGTCGGGACCCCATTTGGGGTCAAACAACCATTTCACGTGGGTCGCCAAACAACGCAGTCCGCCATTTTTTTCCCCCTTTTCCTTAGCTGTGCTACTCCCTTTTATTCTATTGGCTTTTGAAAGCCAATAGAATAGACTCTCTTGAATAGAGTCTAATTCTATTGGCTTTCAAAAGCCAATAGGAATTGTCCAGGCTGTCTCTGCCCTGCTGAGCCCACCAAAAATCCCATTCTGCAAACGGTGCTGCACCAGTTGAGTAGTCCTCGACTTACGACCGGTTGAGTAGTCCTCGACTTACGACCAGTTGGTCGAAAGCCAATAGAATTAGACTCCATTCAAGAGAATCTATTTTATTGGCTTTCAAAAGCCAATAGAATAAAAGGGAGTAGCACAGCTAAGGAAAAGGGGGAAAAAATGGTGGACTGCGTTGTTTGGCGACCCCTGTGAAATGGTCATTCGACCCCAAATGGGGTCCCGACCCACAGGTTGAGAACGACTGGGCTAGACAGTCACGTGTCTGAAATGGTATAGTTTCTCCTGCTTGAGCAGGGGGCTGGACTAGAAGACCTCCAAGGTCCCTTCCAACTCTATTCTATTCTAATGACTGGCCCAAGATCACCCAGCTGCTTTTGTCCCTAAGGCAGAACTAGAATTCACCATCTCTTGGGTTTCTAGCCTGCTGCCTTAACCCTGATACCAAATTGGCTGTTGTATTTATTAAGGAAATGCTAATAGGCTGAAATAAAACGAGGTTCCTGGGAGATCAAGAGAGAGAGAGAGAGAGAGAGAGAGAGAGAGAGAGAGAGAGAGAGATTGCATAACTGCATTTGTGCTGGAGTAATTCTGTGTCCTCTCTGCCCTAGCTCTGTGTCTAAATTATTTATTTAATGATTCCTCATGGGGAGAGAAACTACAGGCCTACTTCTGTATCACCGTACTGTATGCCAGCGTGAAGAGCTTTGTCCTTTTTAGAGCTCAGAAAACCTGCCTTGTGCAGGTAGTCCTCGACTTCACGACCACAATGGAGCCCAAAATTTATGTTGCTAGGTGAGACATTTGTTAAGGGATTGTTGTCCCATTTTACGACCTTTCTTGCCACAGTTGTTGAGTGAATCACTGCAGTTGTTAAGTTAGTAGCACAGTTGTGAAGTGAAACTGGCTTCCCCAGTGACTTTGCTTGTCGGAACCCCCCCCCCCCCCAGGACACTGGAATCGTCATAAATAGGAGTCAGTTGCCAAGTGGCTGAATTTTGACCATGTGACCATGGGATGCTGCAAGAGCTGTAGGTGTGAAAAATGGTGCTAAGTCATTTTTTTCAATCCTGTTGTAAACTTTGAACGGTCACTAAATGAACTGTTGTAAGTCGAGGACTGCTGTATTTATGCACAGATTTAAAGAGTTGATTCTTGAAGACTGTATGCTCCTTACTTTTATAATCCAGTGCAATGATATTTTATCTTCCCAACAGCCCTGCAAGGTAGGCGAGGTTGAGAGAATGAGCAGGGCTGGTGCAATATTCTCCCCCCCCTCCCTTTAACTTCCTTGAGCAAAAGGGGTTTCTTTTTTTTTATTGAAAAGTTTTATAAAAATTACAGTATACGCCCCAAAACCCACCCACCCTAAACCCCCCCTCTCCCTCCCCCACTTCCCAGAGCTGAGTACAGGGTTACAAATATAATAATCAAACTCTAACTAACATTAACCAACTATATAAATAACCAAGTCCATAATGCGGTTTAACTCCTTTTCTTCTTTTATTTTTTATTTTTTTATGAGCAAAAGGGGTTTCTGAAGGATGATTTGAACCAAATTAACTAATTCTGTTCTGTTGCTCCAGTGATTCATTTCGTACTGAGCCCTTAATTCAAAATAAAGGCAAAACACAATGTTGTCTGAAATGGTATAGGGCAGTGGTTCTCAACCTGTGGGTCAGGACCCCATTTGGGGTCGAACGACCATTTCACGGGGGTCGCCAAACAACGCAGTCCGCCATTTTTTTCCCCCTTTTCCTTAGCTGTGCTACTCCCTTTTATTCTATTGGCTTTTGAAAGCCAATAGAATAAACTCTCTTGAATAGAGTCTAATTCTATTGGCTTTCAGAAGCCAATAGGAATTGTCCAGGCTGTCTCTGCCCTGCTGAGCCCGCGAAAAGTCCCATTCTGCAAACGGTGCTGCACCAGTTGAGTAGTCCTCGACTTACGACCGGTTGAGTAGTCCTCGACTTACGACCAGTTGGTCGAAAGCCAATAGAATTAGACTCCATTCAAGAGAATCTATTTTATTGGCTTTCAAAAGCCAATAGAATAAAAGGGAGTAGCACAGCTAAGGAAAAGGGGGAAAAAATGGTGGACTGCGTTGTTTGGCGACCCCTGTGAAATGGTCATTCGACCCCAAATGGGGTCCCGACCCACAGGTTGAGAACGACTGGGCTAGACAGTCACGTGTCTGAAATGGTATAGTTTCTCCTGCTTGAGCAGGGGGCTGGACTAGAAGACCTCCAAGGTCCCTTCCAACTCTATTCTATTCTAATGACTGGCCCAAGATCACCCAGCTGCTTTTGTCCCTAAGGCAGAACTAGAATTCACCATCTCTTGGGTTTCTAGCCTGCTGCCTTAACCCTGATACCAAATTGGCTGTTGTATTTATTAAGGAAATGCTAATAGGCTGAAATAAAACGAGGTTCCTGGGAGATCAAGAGAGAGAGAGAGAGAGAGAGAGAGAGAGAGAGAGAGAGAGAGAGATTGCATAACTGCATTTGTGCTGGAGTAATTCTGTGTCCTCTCTGCCCTAGCTCTGTGTCTAAATTATTTATTTAATGATTCCTCATGGGGAGAGAAACTACAGGCCTACTTCTGTATCACCGTACTGTATGCCAGCGTGAAGAGCTTTGTCCTTTTTAGAGCTCAGAAAACCTGCCTTGTGCAGGTAGTCCTCGACTTCACGACCACAATGGAGCCCAAAATTTATGTTGCTAGGTGAGACATTTGTTAAGGGATTGTTGTCCCATTTTACGACCTTTCTTGCCACAGTTGTTGAGTGAATCACTGCAGTTGTTAAGTTAGTAGCACAGTTGTGAAGTGAAACTGGCTTCCCCATTGACTTTGCTTGTCGGAACCCCCCCCCCCACCCAGGACACTGGAATCGTCATAAATAGGAGTCAGTTGCCAAGTGGCTGAATTTTGACCATGTGACCATGGGGATGCTGCAAGAGCTGTAGGTGTGAAAAATGGTGCTAAGTCATTTTTTTCAATCCTGTTGTAACTTTGAACGGTCACTAAATGAACTGTTGTAAGTCGAGGACTGCTGTATTTATGCACAGATTTAAAGAGTTGATTCTTGAAGACTGTATGCTCCTTACTTTTATAATCCAGTGCAATGATATTTTATCTTCCCAACAGCCCTGCAAGGTAGGCGAGGTTGAGAGAATGAGCAGGGCTGGTGCAATATTCTCCCCCCCCTCCCTTTAACTTCCTTGAGCAAAAGGGGTTTCTTTTTTTTTATTGAAAAGTTTTATAAAAATTACAGTATACGCCCCAAAACCCACCCACCCTAAACCCCCCCTCTCCCTCCCCCACTTCCCAGAGCTGAGTACAGGGTTACAAATATAATAATCAAACTCTAACTAACATTAACCAACTATATAAATAACCAAGTCCATAATGCGGTTTAACTCCTTTTCTTCTTTTATTTTTTATTTTTTTATGAGCAAAAGGGGTTTCTGAAGGATGATTTGAACCAAATTAACTAATTCTGTTCTGTTGCTCCAGTGATTCATTTCGTACTGAGCCCTTAATTCAAAATAAAGGCAAAACACAATGTTGTCTGAAATGGTATAGGGCAGTGGTTCTCAACCTGTGGGTCAGGACCCCATTTGGGGTCGAACGACCATTTCACGGGGGTCGCCAAACAACGCAGTCCGCCATTTTTTCCCCTTTTCCTTAGCTGTGCTACTACCTTTTATTCTATTGGCTTTTGAAAGCCAATAGAATAGACTCTCTTGAATAGAGTCTAATTCTATTGGCTTTCAAAAGCCAATAGGAATTGTCCAGGCGGTCTCTGCCCTGCTGAGCCCGCCAAAAGTCCCGTTCTGCAAACGGTGCTGCACCAGTTGAGTAGTCCTCGACTTACGACCGGTTGAGTAGTCCTCGACTTATGACCGGTTGGGGGGTCGCGGCATTAAAAAGGTTGAGAACCACTGGTACAGGGTCTCCTGCTGGAGCAGGGGTCAGACTAGATGACCTCCAAGGTCCCTTTCAGTTCTGTTATTCTATAAGTCAAGATGGCAGCAATCAAATCCTTGACCTTTCCCCCCCCCTATGTATTGCACATAGGAAAGGATAGGGACTTGGATCGCACAATTGGGGATGCCATGTTGACTTTTTTGACCTCCCCCAACACCGCTAAGTGAAGGAGCCATGCACTGGCCTGCTTAGCTCAGACAGAGAAAGAATGCTGTATTGAGTCCAGTCTGTGTTAAGTGTGGGCTTTTACCACAATCGAGCAATTGTCTTCTGGATTGCCATCACAGGGCGGTGCGTGATGCATGGTGCTGGCTGTAAGTGGTTATGGCAGAGGGGAGAAATGCTGATTTACAGGAAGGCTATACACTGTTTCAGCTCTATGCCTTTTTCTGCTGTTGACATTTTTATGCTTCGTTTGCTCTCCAGAAATCAATTTTGATATGTTCAGACTGGAAGGGAAATAGTTTATGTAACCAAAATCACACCACATGCTTCCCCATTCAGACGTAATGCAATAGGACTTCCTGGACCATGTGATTAACAGAAGCCTAATTAAACAGAAGCCTCGTTAAACCCACTTATTCCCTCCCCAATATATGTCCAGAATTTGAGCCATATAGTATAAAACAATTGTGCAATTAAAACAGATTAGCTACCATATTATTCATATGTGGATTGTTTTGTTTCGTTTTTTTAAAAAATAAGGGTGTTTAGCTGCTAAGTAACATTTTCATCTTTCACGCTGGACCTCTAAAGCAGTGGTTCTCAACCTGTGGGTTGGGACCCCATTTGGGGTCGAACCACCATTTCACGGGGGTCGCCAAACAAGGCTGTCCGCCATTTTTTCCCCCTTTTCTTTGGCCACGCCCCTGGCACCCGGTGATGTATAAGTGGTTGGAGGTCACCACAACATGGGGAACTGTATTATGGGGTCACGGCATTAGAAAGGTTGAGAACCACTGCTCTAAAGGAATCTTCCAGTTCAAGAAAAGGGCCTAGTTGCACAGTTGGAAAAATCGTATTTTTCCTCCAGAATTCTTATTTCCCACTTCTGTGCATGTCAAAATGGTCGGGGAAGTCCGAAATACACAAAAAATAAAAGATAATGGATGAGTATTAAGATTGAGGAAGCCCATGATCCATCAGCATGGGATGTCTTTCCTCAAGCGGAGAAAGGAAAAATAGGAAGGAAAATTTAATCCTGCAGAGCATCGTTTTATGCTGTAGGCCAGTGGTGGTGAACCTGTGGCATGCGTGCCAGGGGTGGCACTCAGAGCCCTCTCTGTGGGCACGCGAGCTGTTGCCCCAGCAGAGTTCACCGGAATAGCGAGCACATGGCGTTTGGAAGTGACAGGGCAGGAACTGAGCATGCAAGCGGCATTGCCCCCCCACGGGGATGCCTCAGAGATGGCGAGGGACTGGTCCCAGCCACACTCACCCAGTTTGCCATGACCACTGCAGCCATGCCCACCCAGTGTGCCATGCCCCCCCCCACTGCCCTGAGGGCACCACAATGCTGATGCAGCCCTGGCACTTTGCGATAAATAAGTGGGTTTTGGGTTGCAGTTTGGGCACTCGATCTCTAAAAGTTTCGTCATCACTACTGTAGGCTTTTTCCCCCCACTTATATTCGAGCTACGTTTGCATAATAACACAGCTTCACAAACTGTCTAACCACATTTTAGTCTAACACAGCATTTTTTTTTCATCCTTGGCAACTTTGAGATATGGATTTCAGCTCCCAGAATTCCCCAGCCAAGAGTCCTCTGATTTTTGGCCCAGGGTTTAGGCTTAATGTCCAAGTCAGTATTTCTCAACTTTTGCAGTTTTGAGATACATGGACTTCAATTTCCCAGCCACTGCGCTATACTGGCTGGGGAATTCTGGGATTTGAAGTCTACCCGTCTTAAAGCTACCAAGCTTGAAAAACTCCAGTCTAGCATGTTACTTGAATCCAATTTACATATAAGTTTTATAAACCAAGGTCATTGGGTTAATTTAATCAATTGCATTTAACTTAACTATGGATACACACGTTATGTGAATGCAATTTTCTTCTCTCTTTGGATAACAAAAATTTTGCTGAAATAAATAAGTGTGTGTGTGTGTGTGTGTGTGTGTGTGTGTGTGTGTGTGTGTATGGATTGCTAGCAAAGAATTAAGGGAGAACTGGAATAGCTATTTCAAACTTTTTAGTTCTTTTCAACCAGACATACCCTTCTGAGGTTCGAACCTGGGCCGTCTGCATGTTAGGCAGCTGTGTTAACCTCTAGGCCACAGGCTCTTTCTCACTTTTGCCAGCTGTGTTAGGGAGGGAAGAAACAGGGGAGGAGAATTATCTAGAGTGCTGTATGCTACACCCTGTTGACCCAAATATGGGAGAGAGAAATCTTTTGCCTTGTATCAGCTCAAACTAGAGCCATCCACAGGCAGCAGTTGCAACTGCGACATCATATATATTTCTAAAATTTGGATTGCTAGCAAAGAATTAAGGGAGAACTGGAATAGCTATTTCAAACTTTTTAGTTCTTTTCAACCAGACATACCCTTCTGAGATTCGAACCTGGGGGATTTGAGATGGTGAGCTGCGTTGCTGTTGTTTGGTTTCGTGTTCGTGGTCATGCCTCATCTTCATGGTGGGTGTCAGTTTGCTTCATGTATGGATTGGAGGGGTTTAAAGTGGCTAATGATGCAGCTGTGGTCTGGCTTCTGGTTTGTGGTTTGGCTTTGCTTTTTGTGTGGATGTGTGGTGGTGACATCCTGTGTGGTTTTCGTGAGTGTGGGTCTGGTATCATTCTTTGTGTTAGGGACTTGTTTGTCAATAAGGGCGGGTTTCCAAATGGCTGGTAGGTGGGAGGTATCATCTCATTTCTTCATGCTGTGTGGGCATTTTTCTATCTCGATAGAAAAATGATCCAATCAGAACACAGCCAAGCCCCTAACCAATCAGAACACACCTCCACCCAGTCAGAACACAGCCAAGCTCCCACCCAATCAGTTCATACCCCCACTGGCAGTTAAAAGGAAGAAACAGCTACGATCACACATTGCTCCTAGAAGCACGAAGCT
The DNA here is from genome assembly GCF_016545835.1 of Crotalus tigris. Taxonomy (NCBI): domain Eukaryota; kingdom Metazoa; phylum Chordata; class Lepidosauria; order Squamata; family Viperidae; genus Crotalus; species Crotalus tigris. The sequence continues at coordinate 5,914,085 of NW_024096552.1, read as the reverse complement.
GAAAGCACCAGCCTGAAGATGACGAATGGGACTTCGTCGAAACGTTGCCAAGACACTTCCAATTTTACGTAGGAGAAAACCCGAATAACCAAAGACCTACATACAAACACCCGTGAAAACCTCAGAAAACATACATACATATAAATATATATATATACAAATTTCTTTTTCTGACAAAGAGTTAAAAAATTAAATTGGGAGACTAAGATGGCCATTTCGAGCTCATTCTACTCTCTTCAGTTAGCCACACACTTCAGTTAATCTCCCAATTTAATTCTTGAACTCTTTGTCAGAAAAAGAAATTTGGATTTGTAAATGTTTCGCAGTTGCGACTTGAGCCTGCTTAACGCCGCTAGTTGGGGGGCTGCAAGGCAAAAGAGGTTGTAAAAAAAAAGTATAACTGCAGTATAGCAGTTTAAAAAATGTCAAGGTATAATCAATCAGACTGGTCTGTCTGAAAAACTTCCTGTATATATATGTTTTCTGAGGTTTTCGCAGATGTTTGTATGTAGGTCTTTGGTTATTCGGGTTTTCTCCCGCGTAAAATTGGAAGTGTCTTGGTGACGTTTCGACGAAGTCCCATTCGTCATCTTCAGGCTGGTGTTTTCAGCTTCGTGCTTCGAGGAGCACAAAGCTGAAAACACCAGCCTGAAGATGACGAATGAGACTTCGTCGAAACATCACCAAGACACTTCCAATTTTATGTGGGAGAAAACCCGAATAACCAAAGACCTATATATGTATGTATGTATGTATGTATGTATATGTGTATGTATGTATATGTATATGTGTATGTATATGTATATGTATATATGTGTATGTATATATATACTGTATATTGTATTTTCATGCAAGAATTTTGTACCTGTTTGAAAACAGCTCTGAATTTTGAGGTTGTTATAATGTTAGTGTTAGCTGAGTTGATTAATTTCCAGTTCAGCTGATATACAAAGCTAAGGTTGGGGATTGTTATGAGCCATGGAAAAATGGCTCCTTAACTTCAGGTCCTGTAAAGCAGGGGTTCCCAACCCCCGGTCTGTGGACTGGTACCGGGCTGTGGCATGCCAGCAACCAGTCCGTACAAACAAGCAAGCCTTACCCGTGGGATGCAGGCAGCACACAAAACCAGTCACTCTCTGGTCTGTGGAAAAACCTTTCTCCAAGGAACCAGTCCCTGGTGCCCAAAAGGTTGAGGACCTCTGCTGTAAAGCACAGATTCTTAATCTCTGTGACATGGACCTCTTTGAGTGCCTGGTGAAACCTATAGATCACTTTTTGGAAAGATTTTAAATGCATAAAAAGAATTATATGGTTATAAGATTGCATCACGCAGAAAATGAGCTCAAATGCACTTATGCTCATATGAACGGCTTGCATAGAATTTTAGGGACCAAAGCATCTTTGAAAGTCAAACTGTGTGGGCTGCTGTCAGCTACACTTTTTCAGAGAAAAAGGAACTTCCCACAATCTGGGAATATACTGCTTTTTGCTTTTTCAGGGCATAATAATCTAAAATAGTGAGATTTATTAGAATTAGCCACATTTTTGAAGTTCGGAAGCCATAAATTACAGTGTTGCCTACTTTCTTTATTGAATGAAAAGCTATAGGTTTAAGTGAAAATAAAGTTGTAACTTTTTCCTCATCCAAGATCATGGATCTCTCTGAAAATCTATCTAGGACCCTCAAGGGATTTGTGGATCCCAATTTAAGAAACTTCGTACAGATTGCAGGAAAAGGGCCATGTCACTTTTTAGAGGCAAAAAAATAAAAAAAAAAAATAAAAAAACAGAAGCCTGGTAACACCTTTTCCAACAAACAAATTTTATCAAATGGAAAGAGCAGCAGCCATTAAAAAGCTTATGTTTTTTTAATCATTTTTTGTTTATCGGACTTCTTTGCTACCACCACCAGAAACAGGTGATTCCAGAGGAGATAGGTCCAGAAAGGAAAAGAAGATTTTGTAGCCTAAAAATTAGTTTGACAATATGAATGATTTGGGCAAGCTTTGAGGCTGCAGGGAGAGGCAAAACAGATATGATGTGCCAATGCAAAGGAGCACTGAAACAACTTTGGAGAGAAAAAATGCAGCAGTAAAACACAAACTTAGCTTGGGAAAAGAGGAAAGAGTAAGAAAGAAACTCAAGATTGCCAGATCTTGATTCTCTTTAATAAATTTCTATGAATTTCTCATTTCTATAAATGGTGAGGGAAAGGATCTGCCAGGCTTTTAAAATCACAGCCTACATCGGTTCTATACAGGTAGTCCTTGATTTACAACCATCCATTTAGGGACTGTTCAAAGTTACAACGGTACTGGAAAAAGTGACTTAGCACATTTTTCACATTTACAACTGTTGCAGCACCTCCGTGGTCACGTGATCAAAATCCAGACGTTGGAACCGGCATGAATTTATGATGGTTGCTGTGTCCCAAAGTCATGTGATCACCTTTTGCAACCTTCTGACAAACAAAATCACTGGGGAAGTATCAGGACCCCTCAAATGGATTTGCGTATTGCTTACTGCTTCTGCTTATGTATTCATTTTTGGGGAGGGAGGGGGGCTTCTTCGTTGGGAAATGTAATTGCCTTGCTCTGCTTTGCCCTCCCTCCATGTGAAAGGAATGTGGCCTAAAAATTTCTACCTTATCTCCAGACAATGGAGCCTGGGACCATTGAGAAACAAAACTGAGAGGGAGCTTGAGAAGGGTGCTAAATCACTAGGTTCTCAAAACAACCTAGCACCTATGGATTGGCTGGATTTCAAACGGACAGTTGGACATTGGGGGGGAGGAGAACTGAATGGGCATTATGATGTAACCTTTCATGTGCGAAATCTTCAGACTTTGCTTTGCCTTCCTGCTATCACTAACTCTCAATAAAAGTTCCTTTTGAAACAATGCCTGTTTCAAGAGTTCTGCTTCCTTGGGAGATCTAGTTGAGGCAGGTCCTTATAGAAAGCCAGATTAATTTAGCAACTGTGTTACTAACCTAGTAATTGTAAGTTGTTCACTTAGCAACCATGGCAAGAAAAGTTGCGAAAGGGAGCAAAATTCACTTAACAACTGTCTTGCTTAGCAACAGAAATGTGGGGCTCAATTGTAAGTTGAGGACTCCCTGTATTTTTGATCATCCCTGTTTCCTGACCTGGTCTATCTTGAAGGGCTAATATCAAAGCCCATAGGAGAAATTGGCGTGAATGCCACGTTCTGATTTATGCAGGCAAACCTTTTTCTAATGGGAGTTCCACCCTTATGAGACAACCAGAAAGATTGAACATCCATTTCTCTGCAGTTGTCAGTGTGACAGAATTAGGTCTCTCTGTTTCTGGACCATTGGTCAGTTGGAAAGCAACATGGGACGGTGGTGTCACGTTGCATTTCTGTAACAGACTTTGAGGTTTGGGTGGGGGCGCGTCCGACGCTTAAACTGAGAGAGAAGATGTGGGCTGAGCTAACCTTAGCACAGAATCTGTCTCGGTTGCTGTTTTTATCTGCATTTTGAACGCTGGAATGGCGCAGCAGATTGCAAGCTGCCTGTAGAGTCTGCTGCTAATGTTTGGGAGAATTCAGGAGTTGGGTTTTAAAATATCTATTTGAATGGGTACATTTGTGTTTTGGATGCAGAATAGATCCTGCAGGGAAACCGAGTGTCGACAGAACAGGAACAATATAACCACATGGCTTTTGACCAAGTTCTCCCTGGCTTTTCCTTCGCTGAGAACATTTCGTCGCTGACATGTAACTTCTGGTGTTTTCTTTTATCTTGACTCCTTTCTCTTTTTTTCCTCCCCTTTCAGGACTTCCTGATTCTGCCCCACACACCTCTCCGCCACCCTACAACAACCCTTTGCAACCTCCCCCTCCCCCTCCCCAGGATGCCCCCATCCCGGGATACAGTGATTCCTCTGCGACGGTCGTGCATTCGGGAACAGCCACTTTGCCCCGGCTTGGAGGGGCTGCTACTCTCCCCCGGCCTCCCCCCACATCAGCCACCCTCCCGCGCCCGCCCCGCCACCATTCCGCCACCCTCCCCCGCCTCCCCCCTGACCCCTACATGCAGGAAACTCAGTTCAACGGAGCCGCCCAGGGCTATGTCGTGCAGACGCATCCGCCTGTCGGGACCCTCCCCATTGGAGGCTACATGCACCCGGGGTACCCAGTCCAGCTACAGCCTTGTACGGCATATGTGCCGGTCTACCCTGTAGGGACGGTGAGTATTTATGCTCAGTTGGATAACCAGAGAACTTCTTGGGGTTGTGTTAGTTTGGGACTTTCTTACAGGTAGTCCTCCACTTACAATAGTGGTAGTAGTAGTAGTAGTAGTAGTAGTAATAATAATAATAATAATAAAGTTGGAAGGGACCTTGGAGGTCATCTAGTCCAACCCCCTGCTCAGGCAGGAAACCCTATACCAGTGGTGGCGAACCTATGGCACGGTGCCAGAGGTGGCACTCAGAGCCCTCTCTGTGGGCACGCGTGCCGTCACCCCAGTCCTAGGCCTTCAGCTGGGTTTTATAAAACCTTTTCGCTTTAGACCTCTGCTGCCATGTGCAAAAAAAAAAAAAAAAGGTTCAATCAATCAGTCAATTTCAACTTCTCGCGGGAAAAAAAAAGATCTTGCAAAGTTGGAATTGATTGATAGATTGAACTTTTTAGTCCCACCCAGTCTGCCATTACCACTGCAGCCACGCCCACCCAATGGGCCACACCCACTCAATGAGCCACACTGAGCCAATGGGCCACACCCACCCGGCACCCGACAACACGTAAGTGGGTTTTGGGTTGCAGTTTGGGCACTCGGTCTCTAAAAGGTTTGCCATCACTGCCCTATACCATTTTAGACATATGGCTGTGCAGTCTCTTCTTAAAAACTTCCAGTGTTGGAGCATTCACCAATTCTGGAGGCAGGTTGTTCCACTGATTAATTGTTCTAACTGTCAGGAAGTTTCTCCTTAGTTCTAGGTTGCTTCTCTCCTTGATTAGTTTCCATCCGTTGCTTCTTGTCCTACCTTCAGGCACTTTGGAGAATAGCTTGACTCCTTCTTCTTTGTGGCAGCCCCTGAGATACTGGAACACTGCTATCATGTCCCCCCTCATCCTTCTCTCTTAATTAAACTAGACATGCCCAATTCCAGCAGCCGTTCCTTATGTTATAGCCTCATTTAGCCTCATTTAGTAACCATTCGAAGTTACAAGACGCATGGAAAAAAGTGACTTATGACCGTTTTTCACACTTAAGACCGTTGCAGCATTTCCAGGGTCTTGTGGTCAAAATTTAGACGCTTGGCCACTGACTCATATTTATGACGGTTAAAGTGTCCCCAGAGGGGGTCATGTGATCCCTTCTTGCAACCTCTGACAAGCAAAGTCAAGCCAGAGTCACTTCACGACTGTGGAACTAACTTAACAACTGCCATGATTCACTTAACAACTATGTAAAGAAAGATCGTAAAATGGGACAAAACACCACTGTCTCACTTAGCAACCAAAATTTTGGGTTCGGTTGTGGTCGTAGGTCGAGGACTACCTGTATTAGTTTGGGACTTTCTCACTCGTAGTCCTTGTCTTAAGACCACGGCTGGGATCAGAATTTCTGTTTATAGTGGTTAGGCAAATCACTGCAGTTGTTAATTGAATCATGTCATTAAGTGAAACTGGCTTCCCCCATTGACTTTGCCTGTCAGGAGCCAGTTGAGAAGGTCACACATGGCAATCACGTGATCCAGGGACATTGCAGTTGTCATAAATACAGGTAGTCCTTGACTTACGACCACAATGGAGCCCCACATTTCTGTTGCTAAGCAAGACACTGGTGAATTTTGCCCCATTTTACGACCTTTCTTGCCACAGTTGTTAAGTGAATCACTGCAGTTCTTAACTTAGTAATGTGGTTGTTAAGCGAACCTGGCTTCCCCATTGACAGCAGGTTGCAAAAGGGGATCACATGACCCTCCCCAGGACACTGCAAAACCGTCATAAATATGAGTCAATTGCCAAGTGTGTGAATTTCGATCACACGACCATGGGGATGCTGCAATGGTCATAAGTGTGAAAAACAGTCTTAAGTCACTTTTTTCAGTGCCGTTGTAACTTTGAATGGTCACTAAATGAACTGTTGTAAGATGAGGACTACCTGGATGTGCCAGTTGCCAAGGAGCTGAATTTTGATTAGGTGACTCTGTGGATGCTGCAATGGTTGTAAATGTGAGGACCGCCTGTAAGTGACCTTTTCCAATGCCTTTGCAACTTTGAAAAGCCACTGAATGAACGGTTGCAAGTCAAGGACTGCCTCTTTACCCTGCAGATATGAGTTAGTGCAGATGTAACGAGAACCATGATTTCTAGAGGTATGACTGTAATATGCCCTTTATTAGAAAAGACAGGGAAAAGGAATAATGATACAGATTAAAAGTGACAGGGAAAAAAACAGTATAACAAACATATTTATAATAAAGATAGACTACGACTTTCTTTTACTCCAACGAAAATAACCATACAGCAACCTTTCTCTAAATTTAAATAGTAATCAGCATTCAGTATTCACAAAATATTCTTGTCTTTAATCTAACAATTATTAAATTGTTAAATCTGAATAACCTTATGTTTAAAAAGCAGTGATAGTTCTCTAATCCAATCCAAACTAATCTTCAAATTCCAAAGTTGATTTTTTCTCTTTATCTTCTAAGAAATTAAACCGTGGTCCTCAAGTTGCAAGAAATTTAGTCCAATTATTGTCTCTAAGCAAAGTGGTCAATTTTGGCTTGCTATCTTGGCTTGCTTCGTTAGTTTCAAAATCCATTCTTCCACCGTAATTACAGAATAACAGAGTTGGAAGGGGCCTTGGAGGTCATCTAGTCCAACCCTTTGCTCAAGCAGGAGACCCTATACAATTTGAGACAAGTGGCTGTCCAGTCTCTTCTTAAAAACCTCCAGGGATGGAGCATCCACAACTTCTGAAGGCAAAGCTGTTCCACTGGTTAATTCTTCTCACTGTCAGGAAGTTTCTCCTTAGTTCTAGGTGGATTGTCTCCTTGATTAGCTTTCATAATATTCCTCTTCCAATCTTTGAGCATATAACAACCCAAGGCAATATGATTTTTTTTGTTTTTATATTTCCCAGCAGTTTGATTAGTAAAGGACAAGCTTCCTCTAAAATATAGCCATTATGTTTTAGAGAAATAACCTTACCCTCTTACTAACGTTAGTTTAAAGAAACTATAATTTGTCCTTTATGCAAAACCATTATTTCTTTCAATTGTGTTCCTTTTGCTATAATTCAGACACGTCAAACACAAGGCCCGGGGGCTGGATGCGGCCCACGAAGTGGTTTCATGTGGCCCGTGAAGCCATCCTGGAAACAGTGAGGGAACGGCCCCCGCTGCCTTGGCCCTGGCCCAGGCCAGGCAGGAGACAATGTTCAATTTTGTGGTGGCCATGTATGCTGAAACGCATTCAGTCTTAACTCCACAAGGTTGTCTGGAACCAGCGAGGAACCAGCCCCTGCCGCGTCGGCCCCATCCCCTGGGTGCATGTTGGGGAGGTGTCACCCTTTGTGAGACCTCAGATCTGTCCCACTCCTGCCCAGGCCCCCACAGGCACCCTTGATGCAAATGATGTAGAGCTGGCCACGCCCACCCAGTAGGTTACACCCACTCCATCCATGCCCACCCAGTAGGCCGCACCCCTCCCAGGGCAACCACAATGCTGATGCGGCCCTCAATGAAATTAAGTTTGACACCCCTGCTATAATTAAAAGGGACTTGTTTGATGCATAACACCAAACCATAAGCTACTGTTTCCTTTAGAAACCCCTGCAGTTGGATGCAGACATCCTGTTAAGTCAAAACAGCCTGAGTGGACTATGTGAATCCACCTATTTCTATTTTTTTTTTTAAAAAACTGCAGCTAAAAACAATGTATGGATATAAGCAGGCCTGTAGGCTGGGGTTTGTTTGGGAGCACCCAGTTCAGCTTCTCATCTGAGAATTCATGTACCCTTAGAACTGAAAACCATGTTAATCTTGTTTATGCGGCTAGGCCTTTGTATCACTCCTGACACGTATTAATTATGTGCTCTTTGTAGGTGGTGTTTTTGTCGTTTTTTGCATGCAGAGCAAACAAGCTTCCTTAAAAGAACAGCTAATTTGTCTTCTTTTATCAGGCCCACAGTCAGAAATGGGGGTGGGGTGGGGGAGGAGGAGCCCAGAGAATAAATGCAGGCAGCTGGATTGCACTGAAAAGTGGATGGATGATTTTTTACTACTAATATTTAAAATGCCACTCATTGCTTGCCTTTCATTGACCAGAATTTTAGAAGGCGATGGAGTTTCTCGCCGTTAGCAGCAAAGCACCATTTGAGTTCTTTTTCGCTATCCTTGCTACGATCGGAAGCTGCAGACAGAGAATTTTGCAATTTTTCCTTGCTTACTTCTCATATCCATTAATTATTCCCATTTGACTTATTTACTGCAGTGTTAAACATTTGTAACATGGTTCTGATCATTAGGACATTCAATTGGGATTTCTTTTTTTGAGTGCCTCCATATTTAAAACCTCAAATTCAATTTAATTTGATTTGATTCGATTCAAATGGCCACCCAATTTGTACAAGTGATTGTGGGAACAGAGATTAAAAACATTAGTACAGGTAATCCTTGACTTACAACCATTTGTTTAGGTACTGTTCAGAATTACAATGGCATTGACGTATGACTGGTCTTTGCACTTACGACCATTGCAGCATTTCCCACAGTCATGTGAACAAGATTTGCTTAGCGGAGGAAAGCAGGAAAACTTACACCATTTGAGACAAATGGTTGTCCAATCTCTTCTTAAAAACCTCCAGTGTTGGAGCATCCACTCCAGTTGTGGTCAGCCAACTGTGGTCTATTCAGCAAACTATTTTTAAATAATAATCTAATCTTAGTTGCTTTCCCCACTTTCCCCAAACTTGTGCTCTTCCAATGTGTTGGGACTACAACTCCTAGACTCTCCAACTGTTGCCCAGGCTGATCGGAGAATTCCATTTCTAATATCTTTCCCTACCTTAGAGATATCAGAATTGGAACCTGCAATCTTTTACCTGCAGAATGTACCACTGAACTATTTTTTGGGGGGGGGGATGGGGAAATATTCAAGATTGCAACACTCCACCTGCAGCTTCAAGTGGTACATTCCATAAAGTATTCTTCTACTTGCTGAAAATTGTTTTCCTTGATGTTAAATTAAATGAATGAATGAATGAACAAATGAACGAATGGTTTCTTTAGGTTTTCGATTCTTTTTTCCAGTCCTACCCTCAGGCCAACCAACCTCCACCACCAGCTCTCTCCCCAACACAGATGACGCCTGGCATTGCCATTTTGGAACCCCGGCGCCCACCACACGATTATCTTCCCATCGCTGTCCTCACCACCATCTGCTGTTTCTGGCCCACTGGCATCATTGCTATCATCAAGGCTGTGCAGGTGAGTGGTGTATGCCTCAATCCAGCAGGTGAGGTACAGGAGAAGGTTTTCTGAGTACAACAACTGTATTTATTCGTCAGGCTAGACATTCAAAGCTGTTTGTTTTTCAGGAAGTGCATTGTCTAGGACACCAGTTGAATGTAGTAGGGATTCTGGAAGCTATCTCTTTTTTTTTTTGATAGCTGGTTTTGTTGGACAAGTATCGGAGCTAAGGTCCAAATTGAAGAGCCAGAATTTTTCCATCTATAAATCAGAGGCCCCCAACCACCAGGCTGCGGCCCACTACCAGGTCACAGCATGTTTCAAACTGGACTACACGAGCACAGGGCAAGCATGCATGCAAAGCTCCACTCATGAGAGTGGTGGGCACTTGTGCTCATGCGCGAAGCTCCACTCGCACAAGTGGAGAGCGTTTGAGCGAAGAGTGCTTGTACTTGTGCACGAAGCTCATTCATATGAATGAAGGGCACCTGCGCCGCCGCTTGCACCAATGGAACTGTGCACATGCACGTTTGTCTACACTCACACTCCCTCTCCCCACCGTGGCCACCAAGGTGGAAAGGTTGGGGACCGCTGCTATAAATAGATACAGGAATTGGAGTGTTCCTGTGACTCTTGCACATTTATTCTACGTTCAGTCCAATTTCTACAGCTAATTTGAGGAGCATGGAATGTGGTGAACCTAACATTCGTCCCCCAAATAATTTCTAACCTTGTTTATGGGCAGAGATATGGTTTCTTCCATGTACCTCTTATGAGTAGTCCTTGACTTATATAACCATTCATTTTAATGATTGTTCAAAATTACAACAGCACTGAAAAAATTAACTTACGATCGGTACTTGCACTGATGACTGTCACACATCCCCACAATCACGTTATCAAAATTTGGGTACTTGGCAACCAGCCTGTATTTATGAGAGTTGCACTAACTTAGACCTTCCCAGCCAGCTTCCAACAAGCTAAATCTATGGGGGAAGCTGGATTCGTTAAATGACCCTATGATTCACTTAACGACTGTAATAATTCACTTTACAACCATGGCAAAAAAAACCTCACTTAACAACAGCAGCCCCTGCCCAAGGCATGATTCCTTATACCATCCCGGACAAATGGTTGTCCGATCTTTTCTTAAAAACCTCCAGTGATGGAGCACCCACAACTCCAGGAGACAAGCTGTTCCACTGATTAATTGTTCTCCCGGTTAGAATTGTCCTTATTTCCAGGTTGGATCTCCCTCTGAAAAGGTTTCCCCCCCCCATTGTTGTTCTATCCCAGCCTATAGCCGTCTTTGTTAACGGCACAAGGACCAAACTCCTGTTGATAACATAGACTGGAGACTTTAAAACAAAACAAACCCCTTTTAATATGGGTGACAAACCTGCCAAATAGTCCAAAACACAAACAGCAAAACTCAATCCAAATGAAGGAACTAGTCCACAGGAAAACACAATGCAAATAGAAGAGTAGTCACAAGCAAGACGAACAGACCAGGATTCAGAGAAGCACTTTGCAAACGGTTGCCTTCAGCAACCAGCACTGCCCACACCTCCTCTTTTTATATAGCAGTCCCAAGGCGTTGCCTCTCAGTGCCTTCTCCTTTTACTCTGGAGTTGCCATATTGACTGCTGCTGATTTACTCTCGCTAATTGACGACGTGTGCGTGCATCAATTAGCATGTCCATCAGGTGTGAGTCCTCTGAGTCTGACTCATTCTCCTCACACAGCTGAGCTTCATCAGGAACATGACTGGAGGGCCCAGGCTCCTCATCAAACCCTGAGTCCTGTAATTCATCAGAGTCTCCCTCTGCCCCTGATGGCCCTTCAAATGCCTCCTCCACCTCCTTCTCAGATTCCTCAGACTCAGCTGTTGGGAGCACAGGCTGGCAGGGAATCACAACAATTGTTGCTTGTGTTAAGATGCACCCTGTCCTACCTTGCAGGCCCCAAATTGAGGATGGCAGCAGTGGGCAGCTGATGTGGTTCCGGCTAATGAAACATTCCAAAGAACTTCCAGGCATTTATTTTCCTAAAAGTCTTTTATTGTTACAAAATGTCGGCACAGGCACAATGGAGGGATGCTAGGATCTAAGTTCTCTTCCTCTGAGCAATTAAATTATCAGCATGTTCCCTCCCTAAATTAGCCGTCATATCTCACACTATCCAATTAGTGTGAAGGTCAAATGTTTTCTTCCTCTTTCTTTCCTGGGCTTTACCCCCAACGCCCCTTCTGCTCTTTATTAACCCCATATTTACCAGACAATTCTGCATATTGTCAAAAGCAAGAATATACAATATTTGCAGCGTTGACAGCAGCCTTTTTCATTTTCCATAGTGCTAATTTCCTGCAGATTAACAAAGACTCAGAGACGTAATGGGGAGTGAAAATGTGTTGTGTTGCTAGGTAGAGCTGCAGCTGGGGGCAGAAGGGAGCTGATGCTGTTGCTAGACTTGCCAAAGGTTGAGTCTTACAACAGAGGTAGCCAAATTCTGGGAATCTGTTGTTATTTTTAAAAACTAGATTTCCAATCTTGACGGGGCTAGGTGACACAAAAAAGAGGAATGGAAACCAGATATGACCCTAATCAGGTTTCTCATTGCTGCTTTCTACATTGCAAGCATCTGGACCAGTGTTTTTTTAATCTTAGCCACATTATGATGCATGGACTTCAACTCCCAGAAGTCCTCAGCCAGCATACTGACTAGGGAATTCTGGGAGTTGAAGTCCACGCATCATAATGTGGCTAAGGTTGAGAAACGCTGATCTCTGGATTGAGGCTTTGGTCCCGTAGCTGCCTGTGAGGATGGTGCAGTGAGCAGGACTACAACCTAAAATAATACTGTGTTGCAGCTGCACTGGAATCCAAGCATCTTTAAAGTACCAGAGTGATTGAGGAAATCCTTCTGGAGAAGGGAGCCCCCTTTCTAGATCTAGAAACGTCACGAGATGGAAGTAATCTACGGCACAGCAAAGGAAATTGGATTGAACAGATGCCGCGTGCACTCCCTGTTCACGTCTGGCTGGCATTCCTCACCTCCCACACATGTACACAGTACACATTTTGTAGAGTCAAATAGCTTCGTTCTGAAAATAATCCATGGCTCTGAGGAGCCAGGCAACCATTTTGTCACAGTAGACGGCCGTAATGTGCCTGCCTCCATCTGAAGTGTTCCACTCACCTCTTGTTTGTCTGCCAAAAAAGGATGAGTAACATGTCAAACGGGTGCTTGACAGCTGCCGAGAACACTTGCTCAGGGGACATGGAGAAGCCACATGAAAAGACAGTAACATTAAAAAAGATTACACTTGAGTGTCAGAGGATTGCAATGGTGGAAAAGAAAAACGATTTCAAAGGGCATCGGCAAGCGACAGACTGGTTTAGGCTGCCCGCTTAAACGTGCAGTCCTTCACACAGGTTGTCCTCAACTTACGACTACAATGGAGGCCAAAATGTGAAGTGAATTTTGACCCATTTTATGTTATTTATTTATTTATTTAGAAAATCTGTATTGCCACCTACTTTCACAGGCAACTCAAGGCAGCTTCCATAAATAGAAAAACACCCTATAAAAAAATAATAGTAACAAGACGAAACATAATAAAATAATGTAATAAACCCCCCCCCATCCCAGTGACAACACACATTCAACTAGCCCAGGGGTAGGCAAACTTGGCTCTTTTATGACTCGTGGCCTTCAACTCCCAGAATTCCTGAGCCAGGAATTCTGGGAGTTGAAGTCCACGAGTCATAAAAGAGCCAAGGTTGTCTACCCCTGAACTAGCCATTTGATGGGCTCTATCCCATTTTGAGTTCACCAGGCCCATTGGCAGAACCAAGTCTTCAGCGCCTTCCGAAAGAGTGTTAGAGTGGGGGCCAATCTAATCTCTGAGGGAATGATGTTCCAGTGTTAAGTGAATCACTGCAGTTGTTACGTTAGTAACATGGTTGTTAAGTGAATGTGACTTCCCCATTGACTTTGCTTGTCAGAAGGTCGCAAAAACTGATCACATGACCCCAAGACATCGCAACTCATAAATGTGAACCAGTTGCCAAAGCATCTGAATTTTGATCACGTGACCATGAAGATGCTGCAACAGTTGTAAATGTGAAAAATGATCCTATCACTTTTTTCAGTACCATTGGAACTTCGAATAGTCACTAAATGAACTATTGTAAGTTGAGGAGTACCCATAGCTAATCATCAACTGAACGCCACATATCTGGTTCTCATAACAAAGGCATAGAACTGAGGCTTTAAGACAGTGGTGATGAACCTATGGCATGCATGCCAGAGGTGGCACGCATAGTCCTGTGGCCATGTGTGCCATTGTCCCAGCCCCGCCTCCTTCTGTAGCCCCCTCTTCACCAGCAGCCCCCCCTGGAGGGTCGCCCCCATGCGTGGCCTGTGCGGAGCAGCGCAGCCAAGGACATGGCAGCCGGGCAACAGGGACAAGACTCCACCCTCACCCCCGTCGCACGCAGATGATGTTGCGGGCTATGGGTGAAGGGTGTGGTCACCATGGTGCTGCAGGGCCACCTGGGTAATCTGCGGCAGGACATGGAGGCAGTGGGTGTCCCGGTGGGGGGCAGGGTGGTTTTTGGGCACTCAGTTTCTAAAAGGTTTGCCATCACTGCCTTAAGAGAAAGTTCTGGGCTACCCATATGACAACGGGCACTTTCACACAACTCTGAGCGTGAGGAAGTGGTGAAGGACTAAGATTGGAAAGACACAGTTTCTAATTCCTCTTGAGCCATGGATGTTTCCTGGGGATTTTCAGCCAGTCCCTTTCTCCCACACCTGGAGCTGAAAAAACGATGAAAGTGCTAGATTAGAAGTGGGGAGAGCCATCAGCGTTCCCTGAGGGGCTTTGGGCCAGTCCCTCCTCATCCTCAGTGATGAAGGTGCTTGTGCTGGAATAGGGAAACCCAAGTTTTGGTCCTTCCCTTTCCGCTGAACGTATTTTACAACAGTGTTTCTCAATGTTGTCAGCATGAAGATGTCTGGACTTCAACTCCCAGGATCCCCAAAGCCAGCATGCCAGCTGGGGAATTCTGGGATGTGAAGTCCAGATATCTTCAAGTCACCCTAGTTGAAAAAGATTGCGGTAGGAAAAAAAAAAAAAGGAGGGAGGGTTATGTATGCTGAGGAATGTGAAACTAATCAAGGAGAGAAGCAACCTAGAACTAAGGAGAAACTTCCTGACAGTGAGAACAATTAATCAGTGGAACAGCTTGCCTCCAGAAGCAGTAAATGCTCCAACCCTTGAAGTTTTTAAGAAGAGACTGGACAGCCATTTGTCCGAAATGGTGTAGGGTTTCCTGCCCGAGCAGGGGGTTGGACTAGATGACCTCCAAGGTCCCTTCCAACTTTACTATTATTATTATTATTATTATTATTATTATTAATAATAATAATAATAATCAAGAAACTGACTGTCCTCTTCCCTCACGCGCTTCCATAAGGAAAACTAACATGGCAGCAAGAATTTCCAGAGTAGAAGATTCATTCATATGATTAATTGAAATTAATAGACCAGTTTGCTGTAGCGGTTAAGGCACCAGGCTAGAATCTGGGGGATTGTGAATTCTAGTCCTATTTTAGGCATGAAAGCCAGCTGGGTGACTTTGGGCCAGTTATCCTCTCTCAGCCCGACCCACCTCACAGATTTGTTGTTGTAGGTACAACAGGAGGAGGAAGGAGTATTAGATATGTTTGCTGCCTTGAGTTATTTATAAAAATAAATAATAAAATAAAAATTAATTTTTATAAGTAGGGAGAGGGTCTCACACTTAAGAGGAAGGCACAGAAGAATATATTCCTTTCCCTGTAGTCTATAAATGATTGTTCATCTCTTATACTCCAGCTTTTACTGTTTATTGAAGAGAGTGTTAAGATACAGTGAATGGGGAGGCATATATTGTGTCATGTGCCGGACGTGTTTTACAGCTGCAGCGCCTGTGTTCTCCTCCTGTTCCCACGCTTTGTTCTCTCCATCAGGTGCGGACTGCTGTTGCCCGTGGCGACATTGTATCGGCAGAAATTGCCTCCCGGGAGGCCCGCAACTTCTCCTTCATTAGCCTGGCGGTGGGCATCGCCGCCATGGTCCTGTGCACCATCCTTACGGTGGTGATCATCATTGCCGCTCAGCACCACGACAACGACTGGGACCGCTAGTGACCAATCGCCTCTCTTCGGCCTACTCCTGCACCCTGACAACTGGTCACAACCGCCCTGGCAACAGCCACCCCCGGGGATGGTCCTTGGCAACAGCCACCCCTCCTTCTCCTCTGTCTTCACCCTTGCCAACGACACTCAGAATGCTTGGCAACCCTTCTCCACCCTACTCTCCGCCCACTTTCATCCTTGGCTGTTGTTGGCCTTGCTAGCTGCACCGACTCAGCAGAATGACTTCCAAGTGACGCCATTCAGACGTGCTCCATAAGCTAAGGCTCCTAGCGAAATGCTTGTTCTCTGTTCGTTCCTTTCCCAGAATACGTTGCTTGCTTCCTTCCTTCCTGAGGAGTAGGCTCCGCCTTCTGTAACCAAGAAATAACCATCTTCCTCCCGCTGTGTTTGCATGCCTAGTGCTGCCCTTGTATGGACCCGGGGCGCCAGTGCAGTCTCAGTAAAGCCCTGTCTCTCTGCCCCCATTGTTCTTTTTCATCAGCTGCTTCCCTTTCTCCACCTTTGCAATAGATCAGTGGTTCTCAACCTGTGGGTCGGGACCCCATTTGGGGTCGAACGACCATTTCACGGGGGTCGCCAAACAAGGCTGTCCGCCATTTTCCCCTTTTCTTTGGCCACGCCCCTGGCACCCGGTGATGTATAAGTGGTTGGGGGTCACCACAACATGGGGAACTGTATTATGGGGTCGCGGCATTAGAAAGGTTGAGAACCACTGCAATAGATGGAGAAGCACCCAACATTTGGAGAGCCTGATTGGCTACTTCCCTGTTTTATTTGCGGTGCAAAGGAACCGCTGCTTCCATGCTAAGTGAAACAAATCACCATCTGTAATTAGGAAGGCATATATTTTCATACGCTGTTTAGAGATGTTGCATTTGGTAAGCATGCAAGTGCTTTTTTTTTAATACAGGCTTTTTTTTTAAAAGTTCCGTTTCGTAGAGCTTAAAGCATCGTTCTTTTTATACCTTTCATTTCACACTGTCGTTCTTCATTTCTTCCTTGGAGAGGACTGTGAAACGTTTGGTTTTTTTAAAAAAAAAAAACTTTGTACTTAGTTTGATTTCTTCCCATCTGGCTCCAAATTCTGCAATCCACATACTTACGATATCTTCACAATATTCTTAACAGATGGGCTTAGAGAGTCTGGTTGCCTTTTAGACATGTATTCAACAAGCCAACTCTTTTCCTACTAGCTGATGTCCAGGCTGGCTTAGGCAAAGGCATACATTACATTAAGCTTCAAGCCAAGGAAGAAAAAAAGATAGGGAAAGTGTGTGTGTGTGTGGGGGGGGTAATAAGAACTGCTAGACAATTCTTTGATCGTATCAATACTTTGGAGAGCAGCCAGCACAATGGCATCAGAAAAATTGCAAGATCTAACTGATCTAGAAGACAGAGGGGGTGAGGAGATGATAAGTAACTGGAAGAGGAAAGATGCAGCAAAAAAATCCAACTGTCCATCAGTGGAGGGGGGCGGGGCGGTCCAATGTGGCCATTTCCAGGAAGCAGATAATGTCCAACCTAGAGGAAAATCCAGAGGATTTCAGAAAAGATGCTTTTATAGCATCCTATGCTAAATTACACAGTGATGTCTGGTCCTGAATGTGATGATGAGACAATAGGATGGGCTGCACCATTACAGAAAGTGGCACCCTGTCAGCCCAAATACGGGAGAAAGGAATATTTGGGCCAACAGGGTGCATCAAAAATATTTGGGCCGACAGGGTGCATCAAAAAACCTTCAAGGTAATTCTCCTCCCCTGTCTCTTCCCTCCCTCACACAGCTGACAAACTGAGAAAGAGCCTGTGGCCTAGAGGTCAAACAACTGCCTAACGTGCAAGCAGCCCAGGTTCGAATCTCAGAAGGGTATGTCTGGCTGATGAGAACTAATTAGCTTGAAATAGCTATTCCAGTCTCTCTTAATTCTTTGTTAGCAACCCCCCTCCCTATATATATATATATATATATATATATATATATATATATATATATACTATATATATATACACATACACACACACACACACACACACATACATACATACATATACATACATACATACATATACATACATACATACATATACATACATACATACATACATATATATCCCCCAACTTTAAATATTAACCAGCAAGTAGCGCCAAGGTAGCACGTTAGATAACTGGAGTTAGACAAAGTTTTTACACCCTTATTTGGCTACCACATTTAGTTGTCTGATCATCTGTCACCCTAACCTACCTCAGGCTTACTTTAAAAAAACGTAATCAACAGAACAGCTTAATTCAGATAGTCCTCAAATTACGGCTTACAAAAAAGTTCATAAAGTTGGGTTAGTCGTGTGACTGACCTGCTTTATGGCCATGGTGGGTAGGGTCCATTACGGTCATAACTTCAGGATTACCTGTAGTAAGCTAAGAGAAGGACCGAACTATTCCGGCTATTGCTACTAACTAGTTTTTCAGGGAGGATTTGGGAAAAATACTCAAAATTGCAACCCACACCTATGGTCCGTAATCAGACAATGGTCTCTAATCCACTCCTTTTGGGATGTGCAAATTGATTCTGGAGATATTCTATATGATGCCCACTAGATGTGGTGACAGAATCTTACCTTATTTCAATCTGGAAGTGAATGTGGGATATTTTTGAATACTCTTTTCTATGAATGATCCTGCAGGTAGTAAATTAGCATAGAAGAAATACCAATACTGTCCTTTTTGAGGTGCTGGTTTATTACATGCAAGTAGTTTGATATAAACAGAACAATTTACAGAAACAGCTCCTTTAATTTACAAATGGACATGAGACGACTGAGACTTTGACACGTGCCTCATTCTGATTAATAAGTAGACCATTGCTAAGTTGCATCGACCAAAATTGGTCGGATGATTTAATGGACACTCAACATTGTGCGTTTCAGGGATCAGGCATGGGGAGGCTTCAGTATAGAAAAAAAATTGCATTATTTTGCATTTTTAAGGCCTCCCGTCGTCTCTGTGCCAAATCTCATATTGTCATATGAACTTCCCATTCATTTCCCCTTCCCCCCCCCTTGGATGTTAGACTCTATACTCTATCTCTGTTTGCAAGTGACATGGTTACAGAATCTCTGTTAATAAAGACATTTGATTCCCAGCATCTGATGTAATTGTATTTATAATGAGAAGGTTCGATATCCTTTCTTTCACTCCAGTGAATTTTTTTCTCACCCCCCCCACTGGCTTACCATCCCCAAGTTCTGCGGTCTCTTAGGAGATGGTTGCTTAGAAACAGCAAAAAGGGATATGTATGGATTTAAAGCAATTCGCTGGGCATGTAACAGCCCCAGAAGAGCAAGGAGGAAACTGGGAAAAACTATGATAATAGTAAGGAAGGTGGGAGATTTTGACTTTCCTCCATTACAGCAGACTCTCCAGCTGAGCATCACATCTTCAAGTTTGTTTGTTTGTTTGTTTGTTTGTTTTTTAAATATGAATTCTGTAATCAGATTTCTTCACTGCTATGTAAACAAGTGCCCCACCCAAAATTCTGCCTGTGTTATAAATTTGCATATAGTTTGCTACTTTTGCTTTCCAACGTGCAAGTTTTCAAAATACAGGTAGTCCTTGACTTCTGACAAAATTTCTGCTGCTAAGTGAGACAGTTGTTAAGTAGTTTTGCCCCATTTTGTGACCTTTCTTTCCAGAGTGGTTAAGTAAATAACTGCAGTTGTTAAGCTAGTCACGTGGTTGTTAAGTGAACCTGGCCTCCCCATTGACTTTGCTTGTCAGAAGTTCACCAAAGGGGATCACATGACCCCAGGACACTGCAACTGTCATAAATATGAGTCAGTTGTGAAGCATCTGAATTTTGATCATGTGACCATGGGGATGTTGCAACAGGTTAAGTGTAAAAAAGTCATAAGCCACCTTTTTCAGTGCTGCTGCAACTTCAGTCACCAAATGAGCTGTGTTGTAAGTCAAGGACTACCTGTACCATTTCTTCCTCCTTCCCCAAATGATACGAGGACTGTGCTCTAATGCAGGGCTTCTCAACCAGTGGTACGGGTCCCACCTGTGGTACATTGGCACCTGGCAGGTGATACGTGATGATCCTAGAAAAAGTGGTAGCGGGGGAGGGGAATGAGCTGAACCGGTGGCAGCACCGCACAAGCCTGAGCGAGAGATGGCTGGAGCTGCAGGGCTGTCAGGGCTCAGCGGAAGCGCCAGGATCAGTGCTGCTTTCCAGCTGATCGGCACTTCTTTGGGGCTGTCAGTGCTCAGTGGAAGCACCAGGATCAGCACCAGGCTCCAGCTAGAGCTCTGCGCTGATCCTGGTGCTTCTGTTGAGCCCTGAAGAAGCACCAATCAGCTGGAAAACAGCACTGATCCTGGCACTTCTGCTGAGCCCAGAAGAAGCGCCGATCAGCTGGAATGTTGCAGCCTCTCCAGGCTCTTGTGATTTACATTCAGATGCTTGGCAACTGATTCATATTTATGACGGTCACAGTGTCCCAGGGTCATGTGAAGTGACCAAAACCTGCTGCAACCACCCAGCAGACGGGGAGGATAAAAACTAAATACCCCCCTACCCCACCCTTGCTGCCAATCCTCAACAGAAATGCTCACAACAATGAAAACCTCAGACAGGAGGAAGAGCGCGGCTGGGTGAGTAGGCAGGTGTCTTGCTCAGCTGTGGCTTTGGGGGCACTTTTTTCAGTGCCATTGTAACTTCGAACAGTCACTAAGCAAACGGTTGTAAGTCGAGAACTACCTGTACTTTATCACTTTTTTCCTTTTTTTGGTCATCAAGTTTTTGACATCTTGCTAGGCGACTGGTGGTACTCGGATATTGCAATATCCTAAAAGTGATAGTGGGTGAAAAGGTTAAAAAGCCCTGCTCTAATGGGCCACAAAAGGTGATTTAAAGCAGCTCTGAAAATGCTGTTTCTTTGCTAAAAATGGAGTAATTTAGTCTAATTTGCCCAACTGATAGGTTCCCAAATCCCCATCAAACTTTTAAGCCTGATCTTTTTTTTTTTCTGCTCTTCCTGTAATTTTATCAAAGCAAAGTTTTTTCTTGTTAATCTTCACAACTGAAACGGTTAGAAATTTGTCTGGGGGAAAAAAACCCCGTATTATTATAAAGGCTCCTACTTTGAGGACTGTGGCTTCTATACAAAGTCTCCCCCAAAATTCCCCATTTGTACTTGTGCAGCTTGAACCTAGAGTCACAATGTATTGTGCGTGAAGCTTTGAGCATGAGTTGTGTAGGGAAGGAATAAGGGAAATGTCATCTGTCTTCCCTGACTTAAATTCCATTGGTCTTATTAATGGTCCAATCCCTTAGGAAAGATTAGCCCAGTGGTGGTGA
Organism: Crotalus tigris; assembly: GCF_016545835.1. Lineage (NCBI taxonomy): Eukaryota > Metazoa > Chordata > Lepidosauria > Squamata > Viperidae > Crotalus > Crotalus tigris. The sequence continues at coordinate 5,893,071 of NW_024096552.1, read as the reverse complement.
ACCTATGGCACAGGTGCCAGAAGCAGCACTCGGAGCCCTCTCTGTGGGCATACATGCTGTTGCCCCAGCCTTGCCTCTCCCCGCGACCCCCTCCTCACCAGCAGCCCCCCCCAGTGGAGAGTTACCCCCAAGCGTGGCCCATGCAGAGTAGCGGAGCGAAGGATATGGCAGCCAGGCAGCGTAGACAAGACTCTGCTCTCATGCCCCATCACGCACAGTTGATGCTGCAGGGTGCGGGGAAAGGACATGGCCGCCATGGCACTGCTGGGCTGCCTAGGTGATCTGCAGTGGGCGCTGGAGGCAGTGAGTGACCCTGCGGGCAGGCGGGGTGGAGCAGAGCGGGGGCAGGGCAGGGGGTGGAGTGGGGGCGGGGCCAGTTTTGGGGCACTTGGTCTCTAAAAGGTTCGCCATCACTAGCTCCATTCGGTTAAAGCAAAGGGTTCTTTTACTAAGGATGCTGGTTGCAGGAAAGTAAAGCCAGCTCTGAAATCTCCCTGCGCTCTCTAGATACAAAAAAAGTTATACGTTTGTCCACAGCCCATCCCTCCCCCTGTGACCAATCCGCTTCCAGCCAACCGGAGCTCGCCAAGATGTTTTGAGAACTCTTGAGATGTTTGGGAGTAATCTTATATTTCTCAGGGTGCCTGGCCACGGGATGCTGGTACAAACAGGATCCAATTGCTCTGGTCCTTCTCACCTGTCATTCCGCCCTCCTGATTTCCTACCATATACACACAAAGCAAACGATTAATGGTTCTACACAAAAGCCATGATTCAAAAGTGACCGTCTTATAAAAATCACTTGAATTGCTGAAAGTCCATTAAGTGCAACTCACATATTTCTCATTAGGGTTAAAAAGGTGTTGTTTTTAAAGTTATAGGAACTGGAACGCCAAAAGCCAATTTCATATTTACATAGCAAGCCTGTGTGTGATATCCTGTGATGTACAAGTAGTCCTTGACTTACAACAGCTCACTTAGAGACCGTTCAAAGTTACAACAGCACTGAAAAAAGGGACTTAGGACCGTTTTTTCACACTTAACGACTGTTGCCACATCCCCACGGTCACATGATCAAAATTAAAATGCTTGACAACTGGTTCATATCTATGACGGTTGCAGAGTCCCGCTTTTGCAACCTTCTGACTAGCAAAATGAATGGGGAAGCCAGATTCACTTAACTACTGTGTTACTAACTTAATAACTGTGGTGATTCATTTAACAACAGTGGCAAGAAAAGTCGTACAGTGGGCCAAGACTCACTTAACAAATGTTTCACTTAGCAACATACATTTTGGGGTCAGTTTGTAGGTCGTAAGTCGAATACTATCTGTATTCAGTCGATTTTTCCATAAGTAAGAAAGTGTGTTAAAGGCAACTGGTGTTCGGTTTGGTGCAAAGACACCAAAGGCTAATCCTGCCCAGCCATCAACTTCATAATGTCAAGTACCAGTTCCTCTTTTCGGTTGCTCACCTGAATCACAAGAAAAATGCAATCCCCCAACACTGACGTGGTAAAATAATTTTATTCAAGCAAACATTTTCTGCATGGCCTGAGCCAATCTAGCATCCCGCACCCGGATCCGCTCAGTAACCCTTTCTAATTCCCGGCGAGCTGCTCGGTTTCCTGGCTCAACTCGCAAAACGCCCTTTAGGTCTTGCGCTGCCCCCTCCAGGTCATTCATCGCATCGTAGGCCAAGCCCCGACGAAACAAGGCCTTGGGGTTGGCCGGTTGGAGCACAAGAGTCTTGGAACAGTTTTGAGCGGCATTGGCCGGCTGGTGCAACCGTAGCTGACAGGCAGCCAAGTTGGTGTGAAGCTCCGCCTTGATCTGGTCATAATCCGGGGGAGGAGCAGCCACCACGAGCAGGCGCAAGGCCCTAGCGTAGCGCCTGGCAGCTGCCTCAATGGCTCCCGCCCTGTACAGCTCACTGCCGCGCTCTTTATTGCTGAGGACCAAGTCCCACTTCTCACTTGCGCTCATCTCCCAAGAGTCTTTGGCTTCCGTGAAGCTTGCCAACTGGACAGTGATGGTGCTGCCGGCTGTCAACCTCAGTTCAGCCTGCTCCCCTGCCAGCATGGTTTCCAAACCACGGTCCACCACACCGTCCCATTCGGCGTCACCCCCACCCAGCTCTACTTCGGCCCACCTGCAAGATGGGTAGCTCAAGGGACCTTCATGATTGGCCTCAATGAAGACTTGGCAGAGGGACCCTTCCTTTGGTTTATCTAAACCTGTCCCAGCCTTTAGGATCAGCTTGACAAAGGTGCCATCTGGGCAAGCCCAGCACATCCCTGGCTGGGACTGGATAGGAAGCGGTTGGTTCTCTTTTACCTGGTACCCAAGGTCCTTTTTTTCATTCCCAACGGATGCACCTCGGATACTTTCGTCACAGATGGGGATTCTCTGGTCTGGCTTCTTGCCCGCTTCCTGTTCTCCAGCAGTCTGGCTCTTCAGACAAGCTTTCTCTGAGCTTGCCATTCCTTTCTCCTTCAACCGGAGGTTCCACGTCGAGTGACGAGAAAGCCCTGGGTCCCATCAAGAGAGAGAATGAGATTTATTCTAATGTTGAATTATTAAGAAGACCATGGAAAGAATAACACAATAACAGAGCTGGAAGGGACCTTGGAGGTCTTCTAGTCCAACCCCCTGCTCAAGTAGGAAACCCTATATCATTCCAGACCAATGGTTGTCCAATCTATTTGGAAAAACCTCCAGTGTTGGAGCACCTACAACCTCTGGAGGCAAGTCGTTCCACTGGTTAATTGTTCTGTCTGGAAATTTCTCCTTGGTACTAGGTTAGTTCTCTCTAAAGAATACAGAATAGAATACAGAATAATAGAGCTGGAAGGGACCTTGGAGGTCTTCTAGTCCAACCCCCTGCTCAAGCAGGAGATCCTATACCATTCTGGACAAATGGTTGTCTAATCTCTTCTTAAAAACTTCCAGTGATGGAGATCCATAGCTTCTAAAGGCAAGTTATTCCATTTGATTGTTCTCAATGTCAGGATTTGACATACAGATGTTGACATATAGAAGTTTTATTCCCTGCAACCCTACAAACAACCCAGATCCTTCTCTGACTCAGCCCTTTGTATCATACTAAACCATGGTTTGTTGAAAAAAGCCAACTGGATTTGTGAAACATAGTAAGCCACAAAACATGGTTCACGAATTGCCAAAGTTGCATTTACACAGCATTACACCAGAACCAAACAAATCACATTATAAATTGGAGCGGTATAAATAAACTGAGAGAATCAAACCAAAATAATTTGGTGGCTAGAGGGGTGGATGCAAATCCAGTTGCTTTTTCTTTTTTTCCCCAAACCTCACCTTAAGGCAGTGGTTCTCAAACTTTTTAATGCCGTGACCACCAACCGGTTGTAAGTCGAGGACTACTCAACCCGTCGTAAATCGAGGACTACTCAACTGGTGCAGCACCGTTTGCAGAATGGGACTTTTGGCGGGCTCAGCAGGGCAGAGACAGCCTGGACAATTCCTATTGGCTTTTGAAAGCCAATAGAATTAGACTCTATGCAAGAGAGTCTATTCTATTGGCTTTCAAAAGCCAATAGAATAAAAGGGAGTAGCACAGTTAAGGAAAAGGGGGAAAAAATGGCGGACTGCGTTGTTTGGCGACCCCCATGAAATGGTCGTTCGACCCCAAATGGGGTCCCAACCCACAGGTTGAGAACCACTGCCTTAAGGTAAAGTTTCACTGTGTGATCTCAAAACTATAAAACAATGCTTCTCATTCAGTCCATGCCTGTAAAACAGGAATAACATCAGCTTTAAATCATACCAATTGTCATGAAGAAAAACAAAGACGATGAAGCCTCGGAATGGATTATAGGAAGAAATAAAAAACCCTAAAAAGGATAAATTAATCCAGTTGTTACTGTATGGAGCTCTCTACTTGTCCTCTCCATTTTATTAAAGCATTTGTCCCTGTGGGGTTTGTTAACATTTGCTGCAGGCAAACAAACAAACAAACAAAAATCATTCTCTTTCAATAATACTCACATTCACCAGTGGCTTCATAATACTGGTATCTGGGAGCGCATTTTTAGCTTATTTTCTCTGTCTTTTCTACATTACACACACTAACATGTACATCTTACACACCCAGTAACAGGCAGTCCCCATTCATCCTCTGTCCACTTGCCTTGCATGTGCTTTTCCAACAGATCACTCCTACACCCATAGTAGTGAGTGTGTGAAAGTCCGATAAACCCTAAAACCCATCTTCCATCCACCATTAAGATTTACCTCACATCTCCTTTCTCTTAGGCTTCATTCTCGGCGCAGGATGGAGAAGACCCGCTGTGGGGAGAGATGGTGCAATTTAGCTTCTGGCTCTATTACGTCCTCTAATTTCAATCCACCTTCCCCCTTTCTTTCTCCCTGGAACGTCATTTCCTCAGCAACCACCTGTCCTAGCAACTATTGTATGTTTAGACTATCCCTCAGAAGAAGTCAGGTTAGAGGCAGGCAGGAAGAAAAACCTGGAAAAAAGTAGGGAAACGCTTTCTGATCCTCCCTCTCCTCCTTCATTTTGAATAGAATAGAATTCTTTATTGGCCAAGTGTGGTTGGATACACAAGGAATCTGTCTCCAGTGCATAAGCTCTTGGTGTACATACAAGTACAGAGTGATAAATCATGATCATAAACAACGTAAAGCAAAACATTAATCATAAATCATAAAATACAACACTTCACGCATCGTAAGGTGCAACACTTCGTGATAGTCATTGAATACTAGCTCAGCAAACAACATAAATCATACTAGGATACTGAAAGCAATATAAATTGTAAGATACAAGCAATAAAGTTATAGTCATAAGGAGACTATAATACTCTTCATAAGAAGAGTATGAGGATCCTCCATCATTTATGGTCTTCTCTTGATCTTGAAGGCTCAACAGGGAGCTTCTGGTCAAGGCATCCAGCAACTGAGGTTTAGCAATTATTTTTAAGAAGGCAAGATCTGATAGATGAGTTCAAAAAGTCCCCGAGATTCCCATCATTTTGTGATTTGTTTAAATTCTGGGACATTGTTATCCAGGAGAAAGGTCTGATGAAGATAACAGAGCTTAAGTAGTTGGTGGATAAGTAAGAATGTCTAGTTTAATGAAGAGAAGGATGAGGGGGGACATGATAGCCATGTTCCAGTATCTCAGGGGCTGCCACAAAGAAGAGGGAGTCAAGCTATTCTCCAAAGCACCTGAAGACAGGACAAGAAGCAACAGGTGGAAACTAATCAAGGAGAGAAGCAACCTAGAACTAAGGAGAAACTTCCTGACAGTCAGAACAATTAACCAGTGGAACAACCTGCCTCCAGAAGCCGTGAATGCTCCAACACTGGAAGTTTTTAAGAAGAGACTGGGCAGCCATTTGTCCAAAATGGTATAGGGTTTCCTGCCTGAGCAGGGGGTTGGACTAGATGACCTCCAAGGTCCCTTCCAACTTTATTATTATTATTATTGTTAGGGGTTCGGACTGATCTAAGGTCTGAACTAGGAACTTCTTTACAATTCCAACCCATCTTCAGTAATAATTTGTAACTCTTTCAAGGACATTCCAGCCATCTCTTTTCCTCTATCCATTTTATTGATTATCCTTTTTTTTTTTTTACTCAGCCTTGACAAGTACAGCAATATTTCTAGTCCTTCATCTACTCATACCACGCTTAAAAAGTATATGAATTTCAACTTCCTGATTATGGTCTTAAGACAATTGTCAATCTTTATTTCATCCAGTAATAGCCTCTCTCCCTCCCTCCCTCCCTCCCTCCCTCCCTATCTTTATGAACATGTATGAACATACAGCAGATGTGCATACCCATATGTTTATAAATATATTCAAGTAAATATATTGCATAACCCAAACTGGTTAAATCAATTAATTGATGTTCATTTTTCATAGGGATGGGACAGCTGCTTCCTAGTTACAATATATTCTCTATTACATATTTTATTTTTGTTTGTTAGATGTATCCTATCTGCTGAAAATGAAATTAAATAATTTCATGCCCTCTTTCAGAACAAGCACTTCCCAAAGCTCAGCTGACAGCTATTAGAATGTCTCAGACTGAATGTTGCTTTTGTCCTCTCTAAAGTCTTATTGTGTATTTTTTTTTAGATGCTTAGAATACTTATGTACTAGAATTTTGTCAAGGCGAGTGCAAAATAATATCAAGAAAAATTTGACAGCACAGGGTTATAGTTGTCAATGGTCTTCTTATGTACAATTGCCATAAAGGCTGGAATATACCAGTAGTCCTTTTATTATTTATGACCATTCCTCACACTTACGGCTGTCACATCCCCACAGTCACATGATCAAAATTCAAGCACTGGACAACCAGCATATATTTACAACAACTGTAGCATCACCATTTGTGATCTTCCTAGCCAGCTCCTAAGAAGCAAAATCAAAGGGAGTGGCTGGACTTGTTTAATGACTGTGTGATGGACTTAACCGCAGTGATTTTCCATAGCAACAACTGTGGGTAAGAAAAAGGGTGTAATATAGAGTGTGCTTCACTTAACAACTGTCTCACTTAACAATGGAAATTCTGGTCCCAGTTGTGCCTGCAAGTCAAGGACTACCTGTACTTATTGCCTAAATTTGCCATTTCCTTCCTCTCTAGGTTTAATGTTTGTATTCCTCCAGCATATGTTCAGATTTATCTATATTTGAGCCCCAGAAATCAAAATGGCCTTCCTTTTTCACCATCATCAACCTGAAGTTCACCAAGTACAATGGACAAAATTGCCTCTATTATTTTCTCTTTCCCTTTTTATAAGAGAAAGTCTTGTAAGCCTAAGGCTAAGCCTTCTCTACTTTCACCCAACAAAGAGATTATGTTTGCTCTTTTCAGATGGGAGCATGTCAACCTCAATATGATTTCAGTGATGATGATGATGATGATGATAATAATAATAATAATAATAGTAATAATAATAGTAATAATAATAAAAAGTTGGAAGGGACCTTGGAGGTCATCTAGTCCAATCCCCTGCTCAGGCAGGAAACCCTATGCCATTTCGGACAAATGGCTGTCCAGTCTCTTCTTAAAAACTTCCAGTGTTGGAGCATTCACCGCTTCTGGAGGCAGGTTGTTCCACTGGTTAATTGTTCTAACTGTCAGGAGGTTTCTCCTTAGTTCTAGGTTGCTTCTCTCCTTGATTGTTTTACATCCGTTGCTTCTTGTCCTGCCTTCAGGTGCTTTGGAGAATAGCCTGACTCCCTTTTCTTTGTGGCAGCCCCTGAGATATTGGAACACTGCTATCATGTCCCCCCTCATCCTTCTCTTCATTAAACTAGACATACCCAATTCCAGCAACCGTTCCTTATATGCTTTACCCTCCAGTCCCCTAATCATCTTTGTTGCTCTTCTCTGTACTCTTTCTAGAGTCTCAACATCTTTTTTACACTGTGGTGACCAAAACTGGATGCAGTATTACCAAGGCATTGTAAAGTGGTATTGACACTCCATGTGATCTTGATTCTATTCCTCTGTTAATGCAGCCTAGCACTGTGTTGGCCCTTTTGGCAACTGCTGGCTTATATTTAAGTGATTGTCCACTAGGATTCCGAGATCCCTCTCACAGTTACTACTATTGAGAAAGGTACCCCCCCCTATAATATACCTGTACATTTGGTTTTTCTTGCCTAAATGTAGAACCTTACTTTTTTCACCACTGAATTTCATTTTGTTAGATAGTGCCCAGTGTTCAAGTCTGTCCAGATCCTCCTGTATCTTAAGCCTGTCTTCTGGAGTGTTGGCCATTCCTGCCAGCTTGGTGTCGTCTGCAAACTTGATGAGTTCAAATTTGATGGGTCATCTCTTCCAATCCTTCCTTAATCTTGTCATAATAGATTCACTGTGGATGTTAAAGAGAGACAATGCCTCTGTTTAACGATTCATGTTTAATAAATCTGTTTAATGATTATGTGTTTAATGATGGAAACTAATCATGGAGAGAAACAACCTGGAATTAAGGAGAAACTTCCTAACAATGAGAACAATTAACCAGTGGAACAGCTTTGCTTTCAGAGATTGTGAGCGCTCCATCACTGGAGGTTTTAAGAAGAGACTGGCAGCCATTTGTCTTGAATGGTATAGGGCAGACATGTCAAACACAAGGCCCAGGGGCCAGATGCGGCCCGTGAAGTGGTTTCATGTGGCCCGCAAAGCCATCCTGGAAACAGTGAGGGAACGGCCCCTATTGCCATGGCCCTGGCCCTGGCCCAGACCAGCCGGGAGCCAATGTACAATTTTGTGGTGGCCACCTTGGCAGTTGCCCCGGTGGACCATGCCTTGGCACTTGCCCCGGTCCCACCCCCTTCTGCCAGAGACCTTCAGATCTGTCCCACTCCTGCCCAGGCCCCCACAGGCACCCTTGACACGAATGATGTAGAACTGGCCACGCCCACCCAGTAGGCCACACCTACTCCATCCATGCCCACCCAGTAGACTGCACCCTCTCTAGCCACACCCACCCGGTCCTCCAAGGGCAACCGCAATGCTGATGCGGCCCTCAGTGAAATTGAGTTTGACACGCCTGGTATAGGGTCTCCTGCTCATGCAGGGGGTTGGACTAGAAAACCTCTAAAGTCCCTTCCAACTCTGTTACTCTGAAATCAATAATACAATGAGGAAAGTATGCGGATTTCTATCTTATTTCCTTTCTTATTGTAAGTCACAATGTTCCTGAAGTCTAGGAGCTTTTTGTCCTAATGCTATGGTTTCCATGTTAGAGTATAAATATCAACCAAAGTTAGAATAATTAGCAAGAGGCTATTGATCAGATGCAACCTTGTGTTAAGACAAGCATTATGTTTCCTCAATTGTGGTTCGTAAAAGATCTGGATGTTCTAGCAGATCACAAGCTGAACATTAAACCAACAATGGAATGCAGTTGCAAAAAGTTAAATGCTATTTGGGGGTGTATTAAGAGGAATAGAAGTGCAGTTCGCAGAAATAAATAAGCTTTGATGGAAGACTGTGACAAAGCTGTCTTCAGATATTTGAAGAGTTGATGTCATATAAAGGAGGGATTAAATTTGTTTTCTCTGGCCACAGAGGGCAGGAATAGAACATGGGTTGGGACTGCAGGGAAGCAAATTCAGGTTGGATATGAGAAAGAATTTCCTGATGTAAGACCTGTCAACCAATGGAATATAGTGGCTCCGTGTTCCTCCACCTTGGCAGTTTTCAGATGGGTGGACTGCAACTCTCAGAATTCCCCAGCTGGCTCGTTAGTTTTTAAACTACTTTTAATTTTTTTAAAAAAAAAATATAAATAGTTAATACAACGTTATTAAAGACAACAGCACCAGACCTGGTGGCTGCTGCCTACAATAATCAAAGTGTGCCATCTGTGGATCTGAAGCGGCATGGTTAATAAAACTACGTCTCCCACAATGCTTCTCTCCATCCTGCCCATCTGCTTCCTCCTTCCTTCCTTTTGATAAAGCCATTTCTGCCGTACAAAGTGGAGTTTTCCAGGCTAATTGCGGCTGCATTTCTTCCAGAAGATGGTGTGACTCGTAATTGGCGGTAGGTGAAGAATTCAAAAGGAAAAGAAAGCAACTGAGCCAGCAGTTGCTTTCTGGGGGGGGGGGGAGGGGGGAGGAGCAGGGAAACCTGGTAGGTGAAAACAGAAAGCTGGGGAGACAAATCTCGGAAGGAATGGGTTTAACTTAAACAGCGTTTGGAAATCAAACTCCCCAAACCAACTTACATAAGGTAATAATCTGGGCCCAGATAGTCCAGATCTTGAAAGACATTCCTGATTTTTTTTTTCCCCTTTCCAATTCAGCCTGCCGTTATGTGGCTAGGAAAATAGCATCGTTCCTGCGCCCTGAGGATGTGGGAGAGACCATGTTGGCTTGCAAGAACCGGACAGCTGTAGCTGGTGAGATAGAGATTACCCTCTCTCCTCTCTCCCAATGGCCAGCCCCAGTCAGTTGGCAAAGTTTCCTGGGCGGGGGGGGGGGGGGAAGAGTTAAAAACTATGCTAGGAACTAGATGACCCTGATGTATCTCACTGCTATTTTTTTCTTGCCAGGTATCCCCAAAAAGCCAGCAGGGTCTCAATCCACTCCTTGCTCAGCCAGTAAAAAATATCCTCATGTGGCTACTTCTGAAGTCAGACCCCAGGAACCAAACTCCTGATGAAATAAAATAAACAGGACTGCAAAACGGAAAATGACGGTTTGTTTAACAAAATCCTTCGGCTGTAGGAAATTAACAGACCTGAGAATCCCTTATTCTGTCCCTTCTCTCATTGTTCCATTATGAAAATAAACTTAAATAAAGAAGTGTTTCGTGCTTTAAAAAAAAAAAAACAACCAGAGTGAGTGTTTACAAAAGGTGATTTGGTGGCTGATGAGGGGGTTGATCTTCCAATGTAGAATTCACATTGATTTCTTTTCCACGGCAATGTGAAGCGATCTGAGATTGGCACTTTCAGAGAAAGGGTTTGCAAATTGTGGTGATGGAATGGAAACACAGTACTCTACCTCAGTTTCTCTCCCTCAGAAGATAAAGAAGTTCTGTCTTGCAAGAAAAGAAGCAAAGTTTAAGGGATCTAGTTTGTTATTTAATAAAGCTTTAAATTTACCAAGCAGGTTGGATGAGAAACAGAAATGTATTGACATAGACTAAAGATTCTTAAAGATTTCATATTTATTTTTGTTAAGTGCTGCTTTATGCTATTACAATGAATTTTATCTACATGATAGCCTACATTTGTTATTTTAGTTATTTATGTTACTTATATTATTTAATCTGTTTATTAATAGTTTATTCTTTTTTTACATATACACACATACATATATGTTCATCTATCACTTTAATGCCCCAGAACAAAGAGAAAAAGGACAAAAAAGCAGTACAACAAAACTCCATCAGCATTTTTGTCATAATTTGTTACTGTTTTCTTTTTAAAAAATTTACAAAACATTAGTGTTTGACATGTTGCTTTGCATCCAAAAATCTTCTTACTGGGTAGATCTTTTCTTTTAAAATGTTCATTTTTAAATGCTTAAGCCCCCCCAAAAAAGATTTTTTTCTTATTGCTCTGGGGTCAAGTGCTTATTAATGTATAGTAGTCATTCAATATCCCACCAACTCGGCACTTGAGGAAAGAAAGTAAATAGATCAATATGGCGGCAATAATTTGAGAAACTATTTATATCTTTCCTGTTAGGCAATACGTGCTAACCTATTAGACCACATTTAAAAAAAACCTCATGTATATATAATAAAATACAGTTTCCCACTAAATAAAATTGTTACATAAATATAGGTTCTTGTCCTATGTTCTATGGTTTCTATGTTAAGAGTACAAACATCAACATTAGAATAATTAGCAAGAGACTTATGATCAGTTGCAATGTTAGGCAGGAGAAGAAGCAATGGGTGGAAACTAATCAAGGAGAAAAGCAACCTAACTTCCTGACAGTTAGAACAATTAACCAATGGAACAACCTGCCTCCAGAAGCGGTGAATCTCCAACACTGGACGTTTTTTAGAAGAGACTGGACAACCATTGGTCTTAAATGGTATAGGGTTTCCTGCCTGAGCAGGGGTTCCTTCCAACTTTTTTATTATTGCTATTATTATTATTACAGTATTATTTTCAGGAATTATGTTTCCTCAATTATGGTTCATAAAAGATCTGGATGTTCTAGTACATCACGAGTTGAATATGTGCTAACAGTGTAGTGCACCTGCAAAAAAGTAAATGCATTGAAGACTGTGTGACGAGTTGTTGTCATATAAAGGAGGGACTAAAATTGCTTTTTTTGGCTACAGAGGGCAGAAATAGAACATGGGTTGGGACCACAGGGAGCAGATTCAGGTTGGATATGAGGAAGAATTTCCTGACAGTAACACTTACCAACCAATGGAATACAGTAGGTTGCCTCCTGAACCAGTATAATCACCTTCACTGGAAGCTTTAAAACACCTGTTCAAAATGCTGTAGCAGATCTTGCCCTGAACAGTACTTGGAGCAAATGACATGCAAGGTCCCTTCCATTTCTGATGAAAGACAGTTGATTTTACTGCCTTTCAACCATGCTCCAAAATTTCCTTTGGATTAAGCGCTGTTCTTTTGGGTTAGCATGTAAACAAAGTTAACTGATGATTCCATATTCAAATCTGTGTGAACTAGACATGGCAACCCAACCAAGTTTGGAGGACGTTTTCATTTTGAGATAAGCCTCAGATCTCTGTTCAAACTTTGCATGACAATAATTTCAGCTCAATAAACCCTTCATGAAGTTTCAAATTGTTTATCATCCCCCAAACTTTATACAAAAAATAATTCAATAAATACCATTTTAACTAAGAGTACTACAAATACAATTACTACTATTCCTAATATTAAAGGATCCTCTCATCGACCCTTGTGACTCAATGTTGATCATTTTGGAGGATCCTAGACTAGAGGGAGAGGGAAAAAAAAGAAATCCAGAAATGTGGGATAAATTACATGCACAAACCATACACATTTAGAGAGAAAAATCTATAGAACGAGAAAGCCAGAAAATTAATAACACAGATTTTTTTTCCAGTCTTAAAATTAATCCCAAGAAGGAGCAAAATTAAAACCTTATAGATGAGATCAAGATTTGTTGTACGTACTTGAAGAACTGGTTTTTGCACGTTGAACTTTTCCTTTATTTTCTTCACTTTATATTAGTTGTTAATTTTATCTCCTTAAAAAAAAATAACTACACACACACGCACACTCACAAACACATGATATTATTAAAGACAGCAGCAGTGCTGCCGACATTAATCAAAGTGTGCTATCTTTGGACCTGAACCTGCAGGGATAATAAAACTACATTTCCCACAATGCTTCTCTCCACCCTTCGCGTCTGCCTCCTCCCTTTTGTCAAAGCCATTTCTGCCGCACAAAGTGGAGCTTTCCTAGCTGACCGGCACCCCGTTTCTTCAAAAGGATGGTGTGACGCATAATTGGTGGTAGGTGAAGGATTGCAGAAAGGAAAAGGCAGAAAGCCACAACGTTGGGGCTGGGGGAGGGGAAAGGAAGGGAATCTGGCAGGTAAAAGCAGAAAGCTGGGAAGACGAATCTCTAAGGCTGGAAGGAACAAGAGGAGGATTGTCCCAAACATCATCTAGAGATCAGATTCCCCAAAACAACTACAAAAAGGTGTCCGGGTGGTCCAGATCTTGGAGGACATTCTTAATTTTTTTTTTCTCCTTTCCAATTCAGCTTGCCGATATGTGGCTAGCAGAATAGCATCGTTCCTGCGCCATGGAGATCTGGCAGAGAGCAGGTTGGCCTCCAAGAACAAGACATGACAAACTGGTGAGATAGATATAACTCCCTTTCCAATGGCCAACCTCGGTCAGTTGGCAAAGTCTGCTTAGGTGAAAAGAGTTGGGAATAATGGGAATTTTGCAGAAGAGCTATGAAAAAGAAAAAAGAAAAGGCTATGCTAGGTGCTGGATGGCCCTGATGTATCTCATTGCTGTCTTTTCTTGTAGGCATTCCCCAAAAAACAGTTGGGTCTCCATCCATTCCTCCCTCAGCCAGCCAGCCACCCCATGAGACTGCTTCCAAAGATAGGACTCAAGAACCCAAATCTTGATGAAATAAAATAAAAAGGACAGCAAAGCGGAGAATGACGGTTTGTTTAACAAAATCCTGCAGATGCAGGGAGGAAACAGACCCGAGAAAACCCCATTCTGTCCTTCTCTCCTTGTTCCACTATGAAAACAAACTTAAATAAAGAAGTGTTTCATGCATTAAAAAAAAAAAGAGTGTTTACAAAAGGTGTTTTGGCTGCTGATGAGGGGTTGATCTTGCAATGTAGAATTCACATTAATTTCTTTTTGACAGTAATAATGAGCAATCTGAGATTGGTAGATACAGAGATTTCACTTGGCAAATTGTTGTAATGGAATGGAATTGTACGTTTTCTCTCCCTCAGGAGATAAAAAAAATTTGGTCTTGCAAAAGGATCACAAGTTTAAGGGATCTAATTTGTTATTTAATATAACTTGAGATTTACCAAGCAGGTTTGAGGAAAAACTGGTGGATTGACATTATAAAGTTTGTTAAAGTTTTCATATTCAGTTTTGTTTTAAATGCTGCTTTATATTGTTATAGTGAATTGTATCTTCATGAACCTTACGTTTCTTATTTTGTTACTTGTGTTATTTAATAATCTGTTATTCATAGCATATTGTTATTTTTACATTTATACAAATACACATGAACATACATTATTTAGTGCAACAAGGGTTTGTTGCATTTTTGTCATAACTGTTTACTGTTTTTCTTTTTAAAAATATTTTCCAGATCTTTAGTGTTTGAATTATGTTATCTATCCAAAAATATTCAGTTACTAGGCAGATTCTTTTCATTTTAGAGTGTTCTTTTTTGAATGCTTAAGCCAAAAAATGCTTTTTCTCGTTGTGGGATCAAGCGCTTAGTAATATATAGGGATCATTCAACATCCCACCTACTCAGCACCTGACAAAAGGAAGTAAATATAAAAATATGGCTGCAACAAACTGAGAAACTATATCTTTCCGGTTAGGCAATACATGTTCACCCACTATGCAACATTTATTTTTTTAAGAAAATCATGTATCTACAATAAAATAGTCTCCAACCAAAGAAGCTTGTTACATAAATACAGGACAAATACTGTACAGTATTGCAGCCAGGAAAAGAAAAGCAAGAATTTCATTCATAAAAAGATGGAAGAATAATATGTAAGACCCAAACAGATACAGATGTATTCCTGTATTCTGCAGCTGTTGATTTTCCACATAGATACCATTTCTAATTTGCTTTAAACAATTTTAACACACAATTTGATCTGTGCTGAACCCATGAAGGTTCTGCTATTATCTAGACACTGAATTGTAAGAGTATTTAAAAAAAATCAAGCTTTAACTTTCACAAAGTCTGATCATTTTAGGACTGAGCAAAAATCTTTTGGACCTTTGTTTGAAGTGATCCACAAACCAGCCACACTATGATTTTTTTTCAGGTTTATGAGGAAATCTGAAAGAATCTCTTTGGATGAACTATTTTAAGGTACAGCAAAATTGAATTGGCTGGAATCTTAATCAAAAGCTGCAAGTTTATGTGCATTTTTAAATGCTTGTGCATGTGGTGGCAGATAGATTCATTTTATGCCTTCCATTATTTTGTGCAACCCAAGGTGGAGTGGGGGGGGGAGGTAGATAAAGGAAACTACTTCTTCCTCAGGGGGAAAAAAGTCTAGTTGCCTTTTAAAAAACACCTTTGAAACAACTATGACCTGGATGATTGAGAATTTCCACAAATATTTTACCCATCCTTTAATAGAGCGACACCCTAATTATCCATAAAATTGGATTTTGCAACAGCACAAAAGTGGGGATGGGGGAACTGGTAGATCTATAATGTTTACATTTTTATTCTCAGCTTATTCACTGTAAATCACAGTGAGATTTGGTTACAGTACTGAATGGATTGAAATTAAGAGAAAATGCTAATTAATTCAATTTTATAGATAAGAATACTAAAATTACTGATTTGACCACTAATAGAATGTATTCTTTCTGAATGGCGTGAATTTAAAAAAGATAGGTTTTAAGACAGCCCACTCAACACTGTAAAAAAAAAAAAATCTTAATGTGAAAACAAAAAACTACAATTCCCAGGATCACAGCGAAAGAAGCAGCAGACGCATGCGCCGCTTCTCAGCCTTGAAAACGCTTTTCGTACGCATGCGCGCGTCACGTTTAAATACTCCATCGCGCGTGGTCGGGATCGGACTTACCTGGTTCCCCACCTTCACAGAATTCGTTGGCGCACAGCGAAGCAAGATCTGTCCGTAGTGCTAGAATTCAAGGCATCACTAGAAGCGCCTAACCCCGTCTGGTTTACGCACGCGCACTTCCGTTCAACGTTGACAATCCCTTATAAACTCCTCCTCGAGGCACTAGTTTGCCGCATGACGGAACTTACGCATGCGCGTTTCTTTTTCGATGCGCTTCCGCTATACCATTCCGTTCCGTTGGTGGGCATACCGGTCGGGTCCCGCCTCATCTCTCTTATGGTTGGGCAGAAGAGGAAAGAAGAGGATTTCTATTGGGTCGCGGTGTTGCTATGGCAATAATCGACTGGGTGGAAGTCGGTGTTGGTATAGGATAGGAAAAGCGGAAGGAAGATGGCGGCGCTGGCTTCGGAGTTGCTGCTTTTGAGCGATTCAAGCCGCTTCCGAGCAGATAACCTGCTGAGCAGCGAGGACTGGGGTGAGTAGAAGAAGGAGGGGCAATACTGGGGCGAAGGACGGGGCAGGGCCGATAGGCCTGGGCTATGCATGGGTTTCAAGGCTGGGGTTGCGGAGGGGCCCCGCTAACATATAAAAATACTCTGTTGAAAACTCTATGACTTTAACAGATGATATCAGGCCGGTATGCAATGGGGTATAACTTTCCGCCAAGCAGGAGCTTCGCCTGTTGCATTTCTGTCTGTCAGATTCTTGGCTGTTAAAGATTATTGCATAAGAAATTAACTTTTTTAAACAGGATGTTCTTTCAATGCGCATTGCTATTCATCTTTAAGGTGTTGCAGTATAGATGTTGTTGTTTTTTTACTAGCCTAGGGTTATCAAAACGGAAGAGATCTCATATGGATGAAGGAGGAGGTGGTCTTTTTGTGTTTTTATTATACACAATAGGGTGCATTGTATAAATGATAGCAACAATTTTATACACTGCAAAACAAGTAGAGATTCACATGGTCTTATAAGGTATTCACCTGGAAAGTGCACGTTTTATGTGGCGTTACTATATTAGATGGCAACATATGCTTCTTTGTAACTGGTTTCTATAAGTTGTATTTCCAGTTTTGTTCTGGCTTGGGTGGCAGCTTAACTAAGAACAAGGAAATAAAATTGGGAGAGGAAAAATGTAACCGTGTAATGCACCGCTGGTTGTGGTTAGATGTTTAAACCGGATTTGACATTTTTATCCACTATTGCAGGGATCTTCAAACTTGGCCCTTTTATGACTTGTGGACTTCAACTCCCAGGCACACTGGCTGAGGAATTCTGGGAGTTGAAGTCCACAAGTCATAAAAGGGCCAAGTTTGAAGACCCCTGCACTACTGGGTCCTTCACAAGGACCTGGGATAAGCAGATATTGTTTGATTATTATTATTTAGAGATAACCCATGGTTGAATCAGCTAATTCCTCACCCAATTGCACTGTGCTGCTCTTCCTACAGATGCAGGTCTTTACAGCTGTTTGGATAATGATGGAGATGTGGCAGCTGAACTTTTCCCTTGTCTTGAACACAGCATTATGGACCATAATGGTACCTGTTCTGCGGTGAGAATACCTTTGCTTTTAGAAGAATATTATTTGCTTTCCAGTATGCCTCCATGGTAGGATACACTTCTCAGCAATTTGAAGTCTCTATTTCTATCCCCACCTCTATAACATTATAAAAAATTGAATTCAATATACTTTAACCTCTTGTTCACTCCCATCCCTGTCACTTGGGTTTTTTTATTTGTTCTCAATATGGCCTACATATTAGAATATATTGTGGGGATTATATTCCCAGTTACAATGACTGGCATGCCATGTGTATAATTTTAGATTGCATTTCCAAGGAGATTATCTCTAGCCCTGAAAGTCTGATTGAACTGGAACTCCAAACTACAGGAAGTCCTCGACTTATGACCACAATTGAGCCCGAAATTTATGTTACTAAGAGAGACATTTGTTAAGTGAATTTTGCCCCATTTTACAACTTTGCTTCTTTTGTTAAGTGAATCATTGCTGTCGTTAGTAACATGGTTGTTAAGTGAATCTGGTTTTTCCATTGACTTTGGTGGTCAGAAGGTTGCAGAAGGTGGTCACATGATCCCAGGACACTGCAGTTGTCATAAATATGTGTCAGTTGCCAATTGTCTGAATTTTCATCAGATGATCATGGGGGTGCTGCAATGGTAGTTAAGTGTGAAAAATAGTGATAAGTCACTTTTTTCAGTGACGATGTAACTTTGAACAGTCGCTAAATGAACTTGTAAGTCGAGGACTACCTGTATACCTTCTCAGTTACATATCCACTCACTGCCATCACACTCTGTTCTTTAAAAGGAATCAGGCTTATTGTTTCCCACACATGAAAAGCTTTATTTTCTATATCTTCCTTTCTATACCAGCAGTTTGGTGATGGGTTTGATCTGGACATGGAAACTATGCCTCCAGACCCACTTTGGGATCCTTTGCAAGAATCTCTGTTCCCAGGTGAGTACTTTCATGAAGCTGTGGCTAGGCAGGCTGTTGAGAACCTGTTGTAGAACTGAGAATACTCTGTGGCATGGGTGTCAAACTCACCGCGTCACGTGACGTGTCATGACGTATCGCGACTTTTTTTTTTGCATTTCCGGAGCTGGGGTGGGCGCAGCATTCGTATGATGCAATCAGCCCTTGGGCTGGCAGTTTCACACCCCTGCTCTGTGGGATCTGGTGAACCTGATTAAGTAGGCTGTAATTCAGAAAGGTTTTTATAAGAGCCATTGATTTTTAAGATGATTGTTGCAAGATTGTATTTTCTGCAAAAAAAATAAAGATGGTATCATTCTGGAAATGATAAGAGTAGGAGGATATTCATAAGGAAGAGGTTTATGTTAGGCTATCCTACCATCTCAGCTAAATACAAATGTATGTATACCTATCTACTCACTGCTATTTGGCAAACAGGATCAGAGACGAGTATTTTACATGTTAGAAATCCTAGATTTTATCTCTGATACCTCCTATTAAAAAATATACCTTTAGGAAGACTTTGGTGAGTCATTGCCAGCAGGAATAGACAATGCTGGACAAGGTATCTATATTTAGTAGCAAAATTCTTTTGAGTGGGAGGGAAAAAATGTATTTTGTCTTTGTGGCCTTCTGCCTTCCCAGAAGCACCGCGTTAGATCATTGCCCACATGAGGTTTTGATCTGATCCAGCAAAATAGTTTTTATTTCTGCTTCCTAGAATTGGTTTAGGCAGTGCAATAATTTGCCTAGGAGTAGTTTTTGTGCAGTAAGAGTTGTAATGAGCAAAGATAAGGTTGTGTCTGTCTTGCATCACAAAACTGGAGCAAGTTTTTCTAACAGATTGACAGTTAAACTCCTTGAAGGCAGAGCAGAGGAGATAAGAGACTTTTTCCTCTTCCCTGTCCTCTGCCCGCCTCCCCATGTCTAACTTCCTTCCTGATTGAGGCTGAAAGCTGCATGCAACTTGTGACTTGACAGTTTGTCCTGTTGTCTGGATATTATCTTGGCTGCGGTATATTGCTTAAAGAGTAGATGCGCTGCAGGACCCATTAAAAGTCCATGAACTGCAAGTCACTTTCCTCTTAATTAGAATTCTGTACCTATGCAAATTTAATTATTACTGCAAATCTATGGGGGCACATTCCCAGCTGTTCTTCAAGTGGCATAGTTAAACTGCAAAATCAAATATTTAGGCGTGATAGGAACTGCTCTGGGAAAGGATTAGTTGGGCAAGGTCTATTGCAGACAGTATTTGTGGTAGGTAGCAGTGTATGTCTGAAAAAGTTAAAGGTTAATAATAATAATAATAAAGTTGGAAGGGACCTTGGAGGTCATCTAGTCCAACCCTATACCATTTTGGACAAATGGCTGTCCAGTTTCTTCTTAAACACTTCCAGTGTTGGAGCATTCACCGCTTCTGGAGGCAGGTTAATTGTTCTAACTGTCAGGAAGTTTCTCCTTAGTTCTAGGTTGCTTCTCTCCTTTGATTAGTTTCCATTCGTTGCTTCTTGTCCTGCCTTCAGGTGCTATGGAGACTAGCTTGACTCCCTCTTCTTTGTGGCAGCCCCTGAGATATTGGAATACTGCTATTATGTCCCCCCTCATCCCTCTCTTCATTAGACTAGACATATCCAATTCCAGCAACCGTTCCTTATATGTTTTAGTCTCCAGTCCCCTAATCATCTTTGCTGCTCTTCTCTGTACTCTTTCTAGAGTCTCAACATCTTTTTTACATCGTGGTGACCAAAACTGGATGCAGTATTCCAAATGTGGCCTTACCAAGGCATTGTAAAGTGGTATTAACACTTCACGTGATCTTGATTCTATCCCTCTGTTAATGCAGCCTAGCACTGTGTTGGCCTTTTTGGCAGCTGCAGCACACTGATGGCTTATATTTAAGTATTGTCCACTAGGACTCCAAGGTCCCTCTCACAGTTACTACTATTGAGCATGGTGCCACCTATACTATACCTGTGCATTTGGTTTTTCTTGCCTAAATGTAGAACCTCCCTTTTTTCATCATTGAATTTCATTTTGTTAGATAGCACCCAGTGTTCAAGTCTGTCCAGATCCTCCTGTGTCTTAAAGGTTAAATTTACAAGTAGCAGTGTGCAGCTGTGGTATGAGCAATTCTGCAGAGTGGTTAACTTCTGATGACAAGGTTACTTGTTGATTTCTTCCATGCCTTGGTTTTTGAATTAAGACATAAGAAATGTGAATCTGCATTGGATAATCAGATTCTTTTATCATTCAAGAGGGGGGAAATGGCCTTAGGGTTGAGGAGAAGGTAATTTTTGGACCTGATAACTCTTCAGCTCTAGGGTTCTGGGCTTGCTGTTGGGGGTTTTGTTTGTCCTTTAGGTGTTATAGGCAGGAAAGTATAGCTGCCTCATCATGCCTTCAGAGCGTTACAGCTTTCAGGTGGGCAAGAATGAGAGATCTGCTTCTTCTGTTGGCCCAGCTGGAGGGAACTGGTGGCACGGTAGTTGAAGCTGAATGGGGTGCGAAGTCCATAAAGGTGGTTTCCTTGGGATTCAGCCCTTAGAGCTGACTGTAGAAATGGCAAGTGGGGAGGACAGGTAGGTGGGAAAGGATAATATGTATGAGAGGCAGAGAGGAAACACAGTTTCCTTTTGTCTTGGATCAGCAGGCTGGCAGGGGAAGTGCCTAAGTATTTTTTTTCCCCCTTTTTTAGAGTTGCAAGTAAAATCTGAGCCAGTCTCCCCTGCTTCGTCTCACTGCTCCGATTCGTCGGTGGCCTCCTCCGATTCTTCTGCGACAGGCTCCTCTTCCGCCGAACTCTCAGAGCAGGTAGGTCTCCTCAGAGATCCCTTTGTAGACAAAGCACAGTGCCCAAACGTTAATCCACGTAAAGGTAGTCCTTCAAAATGGCCTCATTTGAAATAGATAAATAATACTTGGGCATAAATAGCGTCGGAACTGTACTCCTGGAAGAAAAAGACCACAGTTGGGATCAGAACTTCCGTTGCCAAGCAAGGCGGCTAAGCGAGTTGCACCCGATTTTATGTTGTTAGTTTTTTTTTTTGCCATGGTGGTTAAGCGGATCACTGCGGTCAAATGAATCCTGCGGTCGTTAAGTGAATCTAACTTTCCCCCATGGACTTTGCTTGTTGGAAGCTGGCTGGGAAGATTGCAAGCGGTGATCACATGACCCGGGGATGCTGCAACTATAATAAGGATAATGATAATGATAACAACAACATGACAAAGTAGCAACAATGGTGCATTGGAAGATTTGCAAAAAATATCATTTGCCTATAAGCAAAAACTGGTGGGATCATAAAATAGAGAAAGTCATAGAAAATGATAAAATTAAAGTGCTCTGGGACTTCAGAATTCAAACAGACAAGCACCTGCAACATAACACCCCAGATTTAACAACTGTCGATAAGAAAGACAAAAAAGTCTGGATAGTGGACGTGGCAGTCCCTGGAGACAGCAGAATAGATGAGAAAGAACTGGAGAAGATAACAAAATACAAAGACCTACAAATAGAAATAGAAAGACTGTGGCAAAAGCAAGCAAGGATAGTACCAATAGTGATAGGCTCCTTGGGTGCAATCCAAAAACAACTGGAGCACCACTTGAACACCATTGGCATTGACAAATTCGCTATTAGTCAATTGCAAAAGGCGGCCTTACTAGGAACTGCTTCCATCCTGTGACGATACCTGTAATACCATCAAACATCCACATCTGCCTATCCCAGGTCCTGGGTACTTGATAGGTAGACAAAATGCCAAATCCAATCTGAACATCTGGCTGACTGTGCGATGATCCATTACTACTACTACTACTACTACTACTACTACTACTACTACTACTACTATTATTATTATTATTATTATTATTATTATTATTATTATTATTATTATTGGGAGGAACCTTGGAGGTCGTCTAATCCAACCCCCTGTTCAGGCAGGAAACCCTATACCAGTGATGGCGAACCTTTTAGAGACTGAGTGCCCAAAAACTGGCCTCGCCCCTACTCCACCCTCTGCCCCACCCCCACTCCACCCCCCATCCCCTGCCCCACCTGCCCGCAGGGCCACTCACCGCCTCCAGGGCCCGCCACAGATCGCCCAGGCAGCCCAGCAGCGCTATGGTGATCACGCCCTGCAGCATCAACTGTGCATGATGGGGCGTGGGGGCAGAATCTTGTCTACGCTGCCTGGCTGCCATGTCCTTGGCTGCGCTGCTCCTTGTGGGCCATGGTCAGGGGCGACTCTCCTTCAGGGGGGCTGCTGGAGAGGAAGGGTCACATGCCAGTTTGCCAGGTGCCCAGATTTTAATTTCATGACCCTGTCAGTACACTGTAACCACTAACAATAGTTGACAAACGAATAATAGTAAATCAAAGTACCTCTATTTATTTTACAAAGGCACCATGATAGTGAAGAAACGCCTCCTTTACTCCATATAACCGGTAAGATGTAATAGTTGTCATCAAAAATTGCCAGAAATAGTAAATAAAAACCATCCTGTAAAGCATATAAATGCCTTTGTTTAAAAAAAAAGTGGGCTTTTATATATATATATATATATAGATGCTTGAGAGGCATCAAAATGGAGAAACTTAATTCCTCCGTTGAGCTTTCCATTTTTCTTTCAGGTTGCTGGACTAGGTGATGTGATTGGAGTGAAGACAGAGCATCCTCCCACCCCTCCGTGCATGTTTGGAGACGTCCTTTTACCTCCCTTTGGAACGGTACACATAAATGTAGTCCCAGCTTCTGAGACAGGTATGCTGTAGAAGAATCGTGTAGCAGCAAGTATTTATTTCTTGCTTCTGCACTGAACTTAGTAACTGTGGAATGACTTCAGAGCTTGCATTGGTGCTCATAACCAATGAAGAAGATACACCTTCTGGAGCAGTGGTGTCCTGTGCAATAAAAAAATCTTCCTGAGTATCGGGTCGGTGAATGGATTGGGAAGTAAATTAAGTATAACGAAATAATCAGACATTTTCTGTTTGTCTCTCAGCATGTTGTGTCCAGATATTATATATCCTCTTCTCCTTAGTTTTTCTTTCTGGGTGGGGATGAGACCTTTGAGGAGATGATGTTTTTATTGATGGGCACTTTGTATGTGAGCTGCCCATGTCCCTGACATTCATTCTCAACAGTTTAGAAGGAGTTTGATTAATTGCATTTGCACGAACAAGAGAAACTGCCAGAAAATATTCCAGATCTATAGAACACATCAGGGGGGAAAAAAAGGGGGGGGGAAATCCAAGAAAAAGTCAAAGGAAAATACTTTCCATGTTGTTCCAAGAAATTGTGTTCAAGATTATTATTTTTTAAAGCTTCTCTTAGTTTATTTTTGGAAAGAAAGTGACATACAAACAAGCACAAATGTTAATGTATTTTCTTTAAATAGAAAGAAACACCTTATAGCAGCGGTTCTCAACCTGTGGGTCGGGACCCCATTTGGGGTCGAACAACCATTTCACGGGGGTCGCCAAACAACGCAGTCCGCCATTTTTTCCCCCTTTTCCTTAGCTGTGCTACTCCCTTTTATTCTATTGGCTTTTGAAAGCCAATAGAATAGACTCTCTTGAATAGAGTCTAATTCTATTGGCTTTCAAAAGCCAATAGGAATTGTCCAGGCTGTCTCTACCCTGCTGAGCCCGCCAAACGTCCCATTCTGCAAACGGTGCTGCACCAGTTGAGTAGTCCTCGACTTACGACCGGTTGAGTAGTCCTCAACTTACGACCGGTTGGGGGGTCGCGGCATTAAAAAGGTTGAGAACCACTGCCTTATAGGTATTAGAACACATGTTCTGTTTTTTCATAGTGTACAAGGTGAGCCTTGATATCCCCTGCAGATTTTTCACATTCTCTGTGTTGCCCTTCCAGTTCTTGGTCATGTATTTAGTTTTCTGAACCAAACCAACATTTTGTATTTTGCACATCAGCTTTTATAATTTAAATCCTAAGAGTTGACACCTCATCCACAGTAGTTGTTAGATCGTTAGTGAATGTTCATGATTTGTTAGCAAGAATCTAATTTTCAGTGTAGACTATATTTTTTTTTACTTACCGTGTTAAGTACTTCTGATAACATATTGAATAAATGTTATATATATATATTTGCACATCTACATTTGATACGTGTTTTTTTTCCTTTTTAATGTTTCTTCTTTTGTAAGTTTGTGTATTCTTTTTCTTCATTTTTTTTGGTTAAAAGGAAAAGTATCAAATGGCCTCATTTGAAGTAGATAAATAATACAGGCATAAATAGTGTCAGAACTGAACTCAATGAAGAAAGGGAGCAATAAATATATGATCTCTTATTTATTTCCTATTCTGTTTTTTTTTTCCTTCTTCAAGACGGTAATAGCTGACTTCCCAGATCAAGGTGGCTTCTTCAGTACAATTAATTGAGTAAGACTCTTAAGAACTGTAACAGATTCTTATAGGTTGTTTGAACTTCTGCTTTAGGAAAACCAGCCGTTCCCAATAAAACAGAGAGCATTCTGAGCCGGAAACCCCCCATTCAACCAAAACCTGTGGTGGTGACCACTGTCCCAGGACAGCCAGCAACCTCTTCCAGTAAGACCATCTTGTTACAGCCAGTACCTGTAACCCAGTCACAGACTGTCAACCCTGCAATCTCAGGTAAGCCAACCCTGGGGACTTATTTTTGGACGTTAATGGAGCAGTTTCCAGTAGCTGAATGTGTCGTCTTCTTCTTGTGCCATATCCATTATCGGATGCTGGCGATCATGTTGGCGATCCTGTTTTTATCAGCAGCTGCACAAAAAAGTGCTGCTGAGTTTTATCCAAACCAGTCCCTTAGATTTTGGAGCCACGATGTTCTTCTTCTGCCTGGACCTCGTTTGCCTTCAGTCTTTCCCTGGAGGATTAAATGGAGTATGCCATATTTGTCTAGGTGTCACATGTCCGAAATATTCTAATTTTCGTTTTTAAATTGTTTTGATGATTTCCCTTGGCTTTCCCAGGCGGCTTATCCCCTCCTCATTTCTGATTTTGTCAACCCGGCTTATACATAACAGCCGCCTGTAAATCCACATTTCAAATGCTTCTAGTCTCTTCAGGTGGCCTTCTGTCAGAGACCAACTCTCTACTCCGTAGCTGAATGTGTACAGACTGAAAATGTCATATGGAAGTGGTGGCGAACCTATGGGACATGTCCCAGAGATGGCACTTGGAGCCCTCTCTGTGGGCACGCACGCCATGCCCCAGAGATGGCAACCGTCCCTATTCAACCAGTCGCCAAGTCCCACGTGGCCGGATGCATCCCAGCATGGCTGGTTTCCCTCTCCCGTCCCATCCCTCCTGGCCTCGCATGCTCTTTTCCCGGGCATGACCCAATGCATCGCCTCCTCAGCTGTCGGCCATCTGTCCAGCTCAGAAGTGGCTTCTCTTAACTTCTGGTGGTGGGCTGCGGAGCCCCGGAGTGCGCCGGTCAAGGGGCCGGCAGGCTGTGGCTGATGGACACTGTTGGCCCAAATGCGCTCGCTGGCCTCTGTGTGCGGGGGCCGATGGTGTCAGGCAGCAGCCGCCCCGGCCCCTACCTCGCCTTGCCCCGGCACCCCAGCCTCACCTCACCCTTGCCTCACCTCACCCCGCAGGACAAGCCTCCTGCCCACTGCCCCACCTGCCAGAGACCCCCTGCATCTCCCCGAACCCTGCCCAGCCCCCACAGGCATCCCACCCCATGAGCAACATTGAGGTGACCATGCCCACCTTGGCCACACCCACCCAGTCTGCCATGACCACAGCCATGCCCGCCTGGCACCCAGTGATAAATAAGTGGGTTTTGGGTTGCAGTTTGGGCACTCGGTCTCTAAAAGGTTTGCCATCACTGTCATATGGGATGATACGCAGGCTTATTTACTTTGGGGGGGGGGAAGGGAGGCATTCTGAGGAAAGGACTTTTCTTATATGACAGTGGTTCTCAACCTTTTTAATGCCGCGACCCCCAACCGGTCATAAGTCGAGGACTACTCAACCGGTCGTAAGTCGAGGACTACTCAACTGGTGCAGCACCGTTTGCAGAATGGGACTTTTGTCGGGCTCAGCAGGGCAGAGACAGCCTGGACAATTCCTATTGGCTTTTGAAAGCCAATAGAATTAGACTCTATTCAAGAGAGTCTATTCTATTGGCTTTCAAAAGCCAAAAGAATAAAAGGGAGTAGCACAGCTAAGGAAAAGGGGAAAAAATGGCAGACTGCATTGCTTGGCGACCCCCATGAAATGGTTGTTTGACCCCAAATGGGGTCCCGACCCTCAGGTTGAGAACCACTGCTATATGAAGTCTATGGTGTATGTGAAGAAGTGTTGTGGCTTTTTTTTTTTTTTTGCCTCAGTTCCAGCACAGAGTGTTGTGATTTCCCAATCTGAGCTACTGCATCTCCCAGTGTCTGGTTTGATCAAGGTTCAGTCTCCAGTGAAGGAGGTTCTCTCACCTAAACCAGCACCCTCAATCCCCAAGCCAGAAGCTAAAACTATCATCCCTGCACCGGCGCAGATAGGACCCTGCAACCAAGAGATTGATGTAAGTTTGAAATCCTTAGTTCCAGAGCCTTTTCTCTTCCAGCAACTTCAAATCCCGGGCTTGGTTGTTTGCTTACCCGGTTAGGTAACCTCATCAGTGTTAGAAAGGAATGGAGTTTGTTTTCTGTTTATAGACATTGTTTTGCCTTGCCCATGTTGGTAGGTATGTATTTTTTTCCCTTGGCAGTTCCTCAATTAGGACATTGTTTTCTGCTTGAAACAGAAAACAGAAGCAGAAAGCAAAGCCTGCCCTCACTAATGCTGATGATGTTACCTAGTCAGGTATTGAAATGTCTGCAAACAACCACGGAGCACCAAGGACTTCACATGGACAGGACACATCAGAAATAGCCAGGCTGTTCTGTTAATCTCCTACATTTTAACCATCTCCAAAAAGAGAAATAAGTACAATAGCAACAGTTTGCAAATTTATAGTCTATAATTGCTGCTAATCGTTGTGGCAGAAGAGAAAATAAGATAAGCAAGGTAAGTTTTACCTGGTGAACAAATCAGAATATTGAGCTAAAGTCAGCGGAGGATCTGGAGGATGCAAAGAACTGTGTGACCTACCTTTGATGCAAAATGGAGAACTGAGTTCCAGAAAACAAGTATAGAAAAAAAAATATGTGTCAATCGGTTCTCCACAGTAGATGCCAAAGAATCCTGAACTTCATCCCTTCTTTCTTGTATACCATGGATATGAATATTATTTTCCTTACTAATTTGCTCAAGATCAAGGTCCTGAAAAGACAGCAGCGGATGATAAAGAACCGTGAATCGGCTTGTCAGTCGCGCCGAAAAAAGAAGGAATACCTCCAAGGATTGGAATCTCGGCTGCGAGAGGCCTTAGCGGAGAACGAGCGGCTGCGGCGGGAAAATGCTATCCTTCGACGCCGGCTAGACGGTGTCTTGGATGAGGTGAGCCCTTTCCAGCAGGAATGAGACTTGTGGCTTTTATTAAGAAAGCACATTGTCATTATTACCCCCCAAATCATGGGGACACTAGCTGAGAACTGTTTGATTTTCAAATGGGGTATGCAATAGAACAGGGGTCCCCAACCCCCGGTCTGTAGACCGGCACCGGTCCGTAACATGCCAACAAGAGCTGAGGTGGCGCAGCAGTTAGAGTGCAGTACTGCAGGCCACTTTAGCTGACTGTGTACAGCAGGTCAGCGGTTCAAATCTCACTGGCTCAAGTTTGACTCAGCCTTCCATCCTTCCGGGGTAGGTAAACTGAGGACCCAGATTGTTGGGGGCAATGTAAATATATATATATACATTGCTTACTGGTGTACACCGCTTAGAGAGTGCCTGCACTTAAAGCGGTATATAAGTCTCAAAAATAAATAAATAAATAAACAACCGGGCCTCACAAACAAAAAAAAGCCCCATCCATGGGATGCAGGCAGTACACAAAACCACACTCCTTCTGGTCCGTGGAAAAACCTTTTCCCACGGCACCGGTCCCTGTTGTCCAAAAGGTTGGGGACCTCTCCAATAGAAGATCGCTGTGATTGATTACGTCTACCTCCCAACTGAAATGCTGCAGTTCAGAACATTAAGAGTCCTGGTGGCGCAGTGGTTAGAATGCAGTACTGCAGGCTATTTCTGCTGACTCCCGACTGCCGGCAGTTCGGCAGTTCGAGTCTCACCAGCTCAAGTTGACTCAGCCTGCCATCCCTCCGCGGTGGGTAAAATGAGGACCCAGGTTGTTGAGGGGCAATATGCGGACTCTGTAAACCGCTTAGAGAGGGCTGTCAACCACTGTGAAGCAATATATTGCTATTAGCTAGCTACCTTGTACCTCTGGGACAATCCATGTTGATTTGTTCTCCACCTTTTTTTTCCCCCTGAGCTGGGGAGCTTTCTTTACAGGTAGATCTCTAGTTATGACCCTACGTGAGCCCAGAATTACAGTTGTAACTCATGCTGGTTGTTAAGCGTTGTTTATTTATTTATTTTATTTATTTATGAGACTTATATACCGCTTTTTAAGTGCAAGCACTCTTTAAGCGGTGTACACCAGTAAGCAATGTATGTATGTATGTATGTATGTATGTATATATATATATATATGTATATATATATATATATATATATATATATATATATATATATATATATATATAGTATTTAACATTTGCCCCCAACAACCTGGGTCCTCATTTTACCTACCCCAGAAGGATGGAAGGCTGAGTCAACCTTGAGCCGGTGAGATTTGAACCGCTGACCTGCTGAACACAGTCAGCTAAAGTGGCCTGCAGTACTGCACTCTAACTGCTGCGCCACCTCGGCTCTTACCTTGTTAATTTTTTACAGCATTTTTTGTTGTGTTTGTGAAGCGAATCTGCAATCATTTACAACAGCGTTGTTATGTGACCCTATTGTCCACAATGGACATTTTTTTGCTGGAAATTATTTATGAGGTAAATTGTGGTCATGTGACCATGGGACACTGCAAATGGCCTTA
The DNA here is from genome assembly GCF_016545835.1 of Crotalus tigris. Taxonomy (NCBI): domain Eukaryota; kingdom Metazoa; phylum Chordata; class Lepidosauria; order Squamata; family Viperidae; genus Crotalus; species Crotalus tigris. Next base: position 5,863,717 of record NW_024096552.1, on the reverse strand, counting down.
ATGTAGGACTGGTTGCTGAGTGCCCAGTATGTGATCAGGTAATGGATGGGGATGGGGCCTGACTGCCAGAACTTCAAATCCGGGTCATAAGTATCTCTTTTGCAGTTCATTGTAAGCTTTCAAATGATCCCTAAGCAACTGGCCGTAAGTTGAGGACTACTGTATTTTTGACTTCTTGAATATAACACCATTTACAAAATTAACCAAACAAACCATGGTATAGTTTAATATTAAGTAGGAGCCCGGTTACTTAATTCCTCATTTTTTCCTCTACTGTTATAGGGTATAGTGCAGGGGTGGGCAACCTTGGCTCTTTTATGACTCATGGACTTCAACTCCCAGAATTCCTGAGCCAGCATAGCTGGCTCAGGAATTCTGGGAGTTGAAGTCCATGAGTCATAAAAGAGCCAAGGTTGCCTACCCCTGGTATAGTGTAATATTATTTCACTGTTGAACAGGCCAGTTCCTAGTAAGCTTGAATGCCAGGTGCTGGCAAAATATTTCATATTTTGAAATATTTCCTGTATTTTGGGAGATCTTACAGTCCAATGGAAAATGCTACTATGACCTTCTTGTTCTGGCAGGTTTCATTTCTCCAATTCTGATAGGTGTTAGTTTGATAATTTAGGTGCACTATTAAAAGATCTGAAAGACCAGACTGGGGATAGATTGTCCTGGAGAAAATCTATGCACATGGTCACTAAGAGTCAAGACCAACTTGATGGTGCAAATTCAGCCAGGATAACTTAGTGATTAGTTGTTGTATGTAGCAAGGAGTTGGGAAAAGCTGCAACATTGACTCAGACAATTCCATTAGAAGGAGCTGTAAATTTTGAATGCGGTGCGCCGTGATGCCCGATAACTCGCTTGTCTTCCCATATAGAACAGCGATCTGAAGTTTGGCTCCGGGAACCGAAAAGTTATCTGTGTCATGGTTGTGCTGCTCTTCATAGCCTTCAATTTTGGGCCTGTCAGGTGAGATGTCCTGGCTCTTTTGGGGCTCCATTCTCAGCTTGGGTTGTGAGATTGTGTCGCTCCTCATTCTCCATCTGGAAGCCCTTCGAAGCTGTCACATTGCTTGGATAGTCAGCTTCATCTGCTGTAGGTGTGCGTGTGTGTGGGCAGACTTGTTCGTATTTGTTCAGTAAAATGGCTCAGAAGGATTTCTTTTTGTGTTGACCTGCTTCTGAGAAGAATGTTGCCTGTCTGTTGAAGTCACTTCTACAGAGTATGTAGGAGCCTAGGTAGGAGATGAGCAAGTAGACATGAGAGTGGGGTTAAAGTTTAGAGTTCTAAGGTTCCCACAAGAGATCTAAGTCCAGCCCGCTGTGAATTCTGTTGACCCTTATCTAGTGCCAGTTTGGTCGACCATTAGTAGATCGCATTCATGTCAGGCGCAGGAACAGGAGTAGAGTTCAAAGCAGCAAAAGTTTATTTCATGTTACCTATACACAAGAATCTGATCTATTAATGGTCAAACCAAATTAGGGCTAGGTAAAAGAGTCAACGGAATTCACAGAGAGCTGGACTTAGTGTCAAGAGTGAAAATTGGGCAGCTACGTGCCTCTTTGTTTTCATCTTGCCATTAGAGCAGTGGTTCTCAACCTTTCTAATGCCGTGACCCCATAATACAGTTCCCCATGTTGTGGTGACCCCCAAATGGGTGTGGCCACCAATAAGAGGGAGTAGGACAGCTAGGGAAAAGGGAAAAAAATGGCGGACAGCTTGGTTTGGTGACCCCCATGAAATGGTCGTTTGACCCCAAATGGGGTCCCGACCCACAGGTTGAGAACCACTGCATTAGAGTAAGCATCTCCTCCATGATGCTTTCGACTGGGTTAGTCAGAGAAACGAAACCCCTCCACTTCTTCGGAGGTTTGCTGAGGGAAGGCTGTCTGGAAACTTTTCAAGGACATTAAGCAGGTGTGAAGAAGATAGCAGACGGTTCTCATAACAAAGAGAATTTGTTTACATGAGCTATGTGGACATCTGGGGGTTTTGGCTGGGAATATCATTGTTATATTCTATGGTTAGATGCCTTGGGATTTTAGAGTTAGTTTTCCTTCGCCTATGCCAGATCAGTAAGATTTTCAAAAATGAAGGTAATCTTGTTCTTTATTTGATATTCGAGCTGGAGGTTGACACTTAGATTTCTTGTGGGAACATAAGGACTCTAAACTGATGGCGTGCTTAACCTTCCCTGCTCATCTCCTACAGCCTACAGCATATTGATGACTCCTGAGTTTTTAAAAAAATGCTTGCTTGCTTTTTAGTTTTCGTTTGCTTTCTAAATTAAAAGCTGCTTAGTTTTTTTGCTTTAAAAAAATATTTTTCTCATATTAGAGAATCCTGTGTTGAATTGCTGATCATGCCTTTGGAGTCTGTAGACTAGCGTTTTTCAAAGTTGGTAACTTTTAAGATGTGTGGACTTTCAAGTCAGCATGCTCGCCAGGAAATTCTGGAAATTGAACTCCACGCATCTTTAAAGTTGCCAGGTTTGAAAAACATTGCTGCAGACTTAAAGTCTGCATTTTAAAGAGCATGCCTTAGCCATGTTGTTAATAAGTCATTGTCCCTCTCTCTGACTTCTTCCCTCTGCTCACTTTATGCTCTGACAAATGGACCCTGGTCCCCCAAAAGTGCGGCCTTTAAAGTGGTACATAATTTTCTGACTTTTATTTGTGGCTTTATGAGAGCTTGCTTTGTCTTCTGTAGCCTTGCTGAAAGCTCCTCCTGCTGAAAGCTATTGATTTTATTTCTCTGCTGTGCTACTTTCTTGATAGTTATGAGAGTACTGGACAATCTTGGATCTTCTTCACGTGATCTCCCCCCCCTCCCCAGTTGGGACAGATTCAGAAAGAATCTACTCCAGCCCACTCTTTGGGGGTTACGGGGACATGGCACTTGATGTTTTGCAAAAGGATGGTAGTTTGGAATCAGTTCACTAGATTATGTGGGCCAGAAATAATTCTGTATAAAATATCTGAAGAGGCTGGGACCTGATTCCACTTTTTAATCTCTCCAGCATCACCGAACGCAAAGTTGCAGATGTGTCTCAGCCCAAGCAAGAACAGGAGTCTGGCCCAGGCCAGAGGCATCTTCTAAGCATTACACCAGAGACTCTTGAAATGCCAGAGGCGGAACAAGAGGAACCGCAAGAGGAGACCCTGGCAAGGCCAGGCAAGCCTCAATTCCGGTAATTTGGAGGCAGAAAGTGTGAAATGAAATAATGTGTCGCGAGAAGTAGCTGGCCGCAATTTCCCTCCGTTGTTTCTGAACTTCGGCAACTTTAAAGATTTTCTGGGAGTCGAAGTCTACCCATCTTTTTAATCTCTCCAGCATCACCGAACGCAAAGTTGCAGATGTGTCTCAGCCCAAGCAAGAACAGGAGTCTGGCCCAGGCCAGAGGCATCTTCTAAGCATTACACCAGAGACTCTTGAAATGCCAGAGGCGGAACAAGAGGAACCGCAAGAGGAGACCCTGGCAAGGCCAGGCAAGCCTCAAGTCCGGTAATTTGGAGGCAGAAAGTGTGAAATGAAATAATGTGTCGCGAGAAGTAGCTGGCCGCAATTTCCCTCCGTTGTTTCTGAACTTCGGCAACTTTAAAGATTTTCTGGGAGTCGAAGTCTACCCATCTTAAAATTGCTGAGGTGGAGAAAGAGTTGATTTAGATCAGGGCTTTTCAACCTTTTCACCCATTGTACCACTTTTAGGATATGGCAATATCCGAGTACCACCAGTCGCCTAGCAAGGTGTCAAAAACTTGATGACCCCCCCCAAAAAAGGAAAAAAGTGATAAAGTACAGGTAGTCCTCGACTTACAACAGTTCGCTTAGTGACTGTTCAGGTACAGGTAGTCCTCGACTTACAACAGTTCACTTAGTGACTGTTCGAAATTACAGTGGCACTGAAAAAAGTGCCCCCCAAGCCACAACTTAGCAAGACACCTGCTTTCATTGTTGTGAGCATTTCTGTTGAGGATTCGCAGCGGGAGTGGGGTGGGGGGATGTTTGGTTTTTATTCCCCCCATCTGCTGGGTGGTTGCAGCAGGTTTTGGTCACTTCACATGACCCTGGGACACTGTGACCATCATAAATTTGAATCAGTTGCCAAGCATCTGAAAGTAAATTACAAGACCCTGGAGATGCTGCAACATTCCAGCTGATCGGCGCTTCTTCAGGGCTCAGCAGAAGCACCAGGATCAGTGCTGCTTTCCAGCTGATTGGTGCTTCTTCAGGGCTCAGCAGAAGCACCAGGATCAGTGCCGAGCTCCAGCTGGAGCCTGGCGCTGATCCTGGCGCTTCTGCTGAGCCCCGACAGCCCCAAAGAAGCGCTGATCCTGGCGCTTCCACTTAGCCCTGACAGCCCTGCAGCTCCAGCCATCTCTCACTCAGGCTGGTGCAGTGCTACCACTGGTTCAGCTCATTCCCCTCCCCTGCTATCAGTTTTCTAGGATGGTTGCATACCACCTGCCAGGTGCCAATGTACCACACGTGGTACCCGTACCACTGGTTGAAGAGCCCTGATTTAGAGTACTATTGTTGCTGGAATGATCCTGTTTTCTTTTGGTTTTTTTTTTAAGTTGCAGTATCTTCCTGCTCAACCACAGGAACGACATCTAAGTCATTGTAATGATATGTGGGGAGGAAAGGGGCGCGATGGCTCAGCCGGTTAAAGATGCTGAGCTTGTCAGATGGAAAGCTAACAGCCTGGGTTTGAGACCCAAGCGCCGTACGACGGGGGTGTTACTTGCCCCAGCTCCTGCCTGCCTAGCAGATCCAAAAACCTGCAAATGCGAGTAGATACATCAATATCACTTGGTGGGAAGGTAACAGCATTCTGTCCCCCTCGGCATATAGTCATGCTGGTCGTGGAAAGAGTCTGCGGACAGTGCTGGCTCCCTTTGCTAAGCAACTGAGATGAGCACCGTCCCCCAGGGTCAGGCACAACTGGACACCTTTACCTTTACTTTTATGTGGGAAGGAGGGTTGAGGATGGAGAAAACACCAGAAGTGGCCCTCTCTGGTTTTGAGGAAAGTAAAAATAAGAAAATGGGGAAAGGTACTTTCAATTTTGCAAGATTCTGTCCTCGTAACCTTACCATAAGGCAGTGTTTCTCAACCTTGACAATTTTAAGGCATGTGGACTTCAATTCCCAGAATTCCACAGCCAGCAATGCTGGCTGTGGAATTCTGGGAGTTGAAGTCCACATGCCTTAAAATTGTCAAGGTTGAGAAACACTGCCATAAGGGTTAGTGTTAATACTCGAGGTTGGTGCTTCTTGTCTGGCTTACCTTGAAGGGCTGACAGTGATGCATTTATATCTACATTTTTTAAAACGATGACTTATTAGTAGAACAGAATGCTTCAAGAGCTACTGATGTCATGCTTTGTGGCAAGTGGTTCTTGTTTGTAAACGAGGGGTGTGGGTTTCTTTCTGCCCAGCTTTACTTGTTTTTGTTTTCCAAGTTTTTATTAATTTTCCAATATTACATTTACATATTTGAAAAGTAGCGTGGCGGTTGAGCACAGTAATTCCATTACATTTGAATATCGTCAGTGCAAATCTCAAAAGTATTACAACAACTAATTCCCTCTCTTTCTCCCATAATATCTACTGTCATAATCAGATCAATACAGTTCTTATTCTATCAATTAGACAAAAAATATCTTTCTAGTATTCATCAATAATCTTCAGTCTATACATGTCTTAATTAATTTGACATTCCATCTTTTAGACCAGTGGTTCTCAACCTTTTTAATGCCATGACCCCCCAACCGGTCGTAAGTCGAGGACTACTCAACCAGTCGTAAGTCAAGGACTACTCAACTGGTGCAGCACCGTTTGCAGAATGAGACTTTTGGCGGGCTCAGCAGGGCAGAGACAGCCTGGACAATTCCTATTGGCTTTTAAAAGCCAATAGAATTAGACTCTATTCAAGAGAGTCTATTCTATTGGCTTTGAAAAGCCAATAGAATAAAAGGGAGTAGCACAGCTAAGGAAAAGGGGGAAAAAAATGGCGGGCTGCGTTGTTTGGCGACCCCCGTGAAATGGTCGTTTGACCCCAAATGGGGTCCCGACCTACAGGTTGAGAACCACTGTTTTAGACAATAACCTAATAGGTTTTTCTTAACTTTAATTTCCCATTGATATTTAAATTTAACGTTTAATCTTTATCATTTCCGGATTTTAAATGATCCCAATTTCTAAGTCTCCTATCTCCTATTTGGGACTAATAATTTTTTTCTTTTTTTTCCTTCTACTTCCTTCCTTCCTTCCTTTCCAGAGGAAAAAATAAATAAATAAATAAACCATCAGCATTTGTACCACGAACCAATATACAAATTTAATTATTAGTATTTATACTTCTAAGTTTTACTTAACCTTTGTCTCAACTCATAACAATATCTTAAATTCAAATCTTATTTGTAAACGTTCAAACCTTTAGCCAATCAGTGACCTGATGGTTAATTTTCCCTTAATATTTTAATTTAATGTTTAATATTTATTTTTTTCCCAAATTTTTAATTAAGCACAATTCCTTTATTACAATTCCTCATATAATCTAATATTTAAAATACACACCTTATATATAAATTCTACCATCTATCTTAACAAACTAATAAAACAATATAATATTCTTATTTCAATATTTATATTTCTAGATTTATATAACCAAAATTTTCTTTATCTCAAATCGTTACAATATCTTGTGTTCAGAATACATATCCTATCCATTTAGATATATTCTATTTTAGATCTCATGTGTAAATCAAAACCCCAATCCCTTTCAGTCTTATTCTAGCTTTTTTTCTCTGCCAAGTCATCTTTGCTTTTAAATCATCAAAAAGGTCTCCTTGTATTGTTGTGGCTATTGTTTGATATTGATAAAGGTGTTCAGTTGATGTTTTCTTAAGAGGGCTAGCTGATTTAGCAGGTCATCTCTTTGTTTTTCCAATTCGATTCAGTTGTCCCAAAGTATTTATCTTCTCTTTCATCTGTTTTTCTTTTTTAGCTTCAAATTCCTTCTGGTTTATAAGAAAAGTCCTTTCCTTGTTCTCTATTATCAGTTTCTTTTTTGTGTTTTCCATTGTCTGTATTAGTTGACTATCTCTAAGTCTTCTATCATAGCATTTGGTTGTTTCACTTTATAGAATTCTGTATAGATGATTCTTTGGTTGAAGTCATAGTTTGAGTTTGCATATCCAGACTTATACGGAGAGTTTGGATAATTGCTTTTAACATATAAAGAATTTGTTCCTGTACTTCCTCTGTAGGAGAAATCCATTCCTGTTCTTTTTCCATTGTAGTACATTAAACTGAAAAAAAAACCCTTACAATCAGAAAGTCCACCAAGTAAGGAGCTGAGCTGAGTTTCTTACAGATGGTGCTTCAAGGTTGCTTTATATCTGATCTATTTTCAAATATGTCAACAAGTCTCTTAAAGAATAGCAGGTTACAGTCTCAAATTTAGCCACCAAATGTCATCTCAGAGTTAGTTAGATCTTTTTAGTTTTCTTTCCCCCCTCTATTTTAAGGGGGGGGAAAAGAACCCAAATCTTCAATAATATGGCCGGTCCTTTTGTCTGCCCGGTTTGGAGGGATTGCCAGCTCTAATGGGAGAGTTGCTGCTCTCCTGCGATCCAGCGAAAGCTCCTCTTTGCTGGTCGCCTCTTTGGGGCGACTTTTGGCCCTTTTCAGGGCCCCCCAGCGATGCGAAATTGAACGGGGGAGAGAGAGCAAATCTCCCAGGTGTCCATGGCGGCTGTGTGACGAACCGGACAGCTTTACTTGTTCAGTCGCTGAGAATTTTGACCATACCTGTTTTTTTCTCCCTCTTCCATGTTCAGGAACTTGTCAGCTCCCTTCTCAGATATGAAGGACCTCATGTTGAGGGACCTGGACGAGCTGTTCCTCGCTTCAGATTGCCGGCAGTTCAATCGCACTGAATCGCTCCGGTAGGTCCTGTGGAGGAAGTTGTTGATACTCCTTAGCTATTAGTTTAGAGCAACGTTTCTCAATCTCGGCAACTTGAAGACATCTGGACTTCAACCCCCAGAATTCCCCAGCCAGCATGTTGAACTCCATATGTCTTCAAAGTTGCCAGGGTAGAGAAACACTGGCTTAGAGGCTTGCAAATCGATAGATAATCCTCCATCACTTCTCTCCCACCTCTAGGTTGGCAGATGAGCTTAGCGGCTGGGTCCGGCGGCACCAGATCAACCGGAGGAAACCCTTACAAGCTCGCAAAGCAGCTCAGAGCAGCCAGGTGGGACACGACAACGTCTTGAGGGGAAGGAAAATGGGCACTGAGCAGGACCCCCAAAAGCTGGGAAAGGAATATCTGGTAGCTTGCGAAAGAAAAAAAAAAAGGAGGGTTAATTAAAATGTAAGAAATCCTGGTGCCTCTCCCAGGCATCTCTCCCATCCTTACTTACAACCCATGTCTTTGGGATTTCAGGAGAAGCCGCAGAAGAAGCCTCCGAGCCCTTCCCGCTACGTTCCAGCCAGCCCCCCCAAATACCCCGAGGGGTAAGTGGCTCATGTGGCAGATCTTCTTACCTTCTCTTTGGGAATTTCGTTTGGACTCTCCATCTGAATGGGAAAATTGTGGTTTCTTCTATTCTTACCACTTGTGGGTTTTCCCCTTCTTTAAGTTGAAACCGGCAAGGTTTCTTACGATAGTATCATAGTTGCTTGTTCCCCTCACGTACATAAGCCGAGAAAATGATTGCAGTGATCCATTGCGTGGGAGATCCTATCTCCTCTTTTCCAGTTATTTCAAGGAGGTTTAATTATGGTTCCTGCTTAGTTGGACTATGGCACCTGTGGCCTCCTGAACCTTTACTGTGACACCTTCCGGTATGAAATAATTGTCAAGTGCAGAAAATCAGTAGTCCGGGCATTCAAATTAATATATAGGTTCGTTGTAAGGTTAAGCTCTCTACAAGAATCTGAACTACTAACAGTCAGAGTAAATAGATGGTAGACAAGAGTCAACATAATTTAAGGAGGGCTGGACTTGTGGCCACGAAGACTTCTCCTTCAGCCTGGTCATCTCTTACAATAGTTTCCTGTTAATCTCTTCTCTCATCTGCGTATCACTGAGCCCATCTTCATTTCAGTCTCCATTGTTCCCATGGCTTTGGTGAAGTGCTTGTGTCAGGAAAAAATGCTTTGTATCTTGTTTTTTTTTTTTTTCTCTCTTAGGGATTCTCTGAGACAGTTACAGGTGTATCAACATCCCGACCATACAGAGCATGACTTTATGGATGCCATTGACCGCCGAGAGGATACTTTTTACGTTGTGTCTTTCCGTCGGGTGAGTGAAGAGCTGTCTGCATTTGTCAGCCTCCCAAGTAAACCAGGAAACCCAAAATGAGCTAATTCTACTTAATTGTACAGCTACATTAACTATCTTGCCAAGTCTGAAAGTACAAATCTCCCGCTGTCTTTGTTTACCGCTTGATCAGTTAGGGTGGGTTCTTGTCCAAGTTTCTTTCTCTGCCCCTTAATCAGTTGTGGGCTCCCCCCCCCTTTTTATCTGATCGTTCTCTAAGCCAGAGGTCTCCAAACTTGACAACTTTAAGGCTTGTGGACTTCAGCTCCCAGGATTCCCCAGCCAGCACAGGAATTCTGGGAGTTGAAGTCCACAAGTCTTAAAGTTGCCCAGTTTGGAGACCCCTCCTGTATCTCTTCCCTTCATTTCTCAAGGTTATTCCCACATGCCATTACAGCTGTGCTGTTGAGCCGCAAAGAATGGTTTGTAAACACTAGCTGTTTTATTAAGTGTACGGGTTGATTGTATGAAGACCAAGGCAGTGTGTTCAAATGTGGGAATCCAGCTTTTCCTAAAAACCCTTGCAAGGAAAACTTAAGATAGCAATAGAGGAGGCATTCACGTGCTGAATAAGTAGGTTAGAACTCTTGTGCTGAAAAACAGATGACGGGGAGCACGCAGAGGGAAGGAAGCAAACGGGGAATTCCTTTGAAGTGTGAGAATCTGCCCGTGTCTCGGTCTCGAGGTAAAAAATAAATTATAGGTCCTTTATAAGGCCAAGAACTTAAATGAAGGAAAGTAAGGCAAGCCTATTGGTAAATTTGGAGTCGCCGATGAAAAGTGACGATTCCTTTTAAGAAAATCTAGTCTGTTTAGTGGTGAAGAATCTGGGTTAGCGTTTAGGTCCTTCTCTCCCCTTCTTGCTGGAAATCGGAGAAGTTGCGGTTCCAGTCTCTAGGAAGCACCACAATTGTCTCCTCGTGCTTCAATTTTACAAGCTGCCTGCTGCAAGGAGACCAGTGGTGTTGGGTCAATGATAAAGCTAAGTCTCACAGCTGAAGTGGGGGGAGGGGAGTTGTTAAGAGATTGCCTAGCCTGGAATCCCCGAAGGGGAGGAAGTGACAGAGAATCTCATAAACTTTGGGGTACTTATCTAGTTGTTCTAGAGCAGCGGTTCTCAACCTGTGGGTCGCAACCCCATTTGGGGTCGAACGACCATTTTACGGGGGTTGCCAAACAATGCGATCCGCCATCTTTTTTCTTAGCTGGCGGCACCGCGCATGTGGCCTCCGCTGCGCATGTGGCCGCCGCCACGCATGCGCGGCGTGTCCTTATGACCAGGGTCGCCATATAAAAAGATTGAGAACCACTGTTCTAGAGTGTGCAGTTAAGTCTTGTGAGATTCCTGTAAACAGGCCAATAGCAATAAACATACTGCTCTGATCAATTATCAGTATTCTGGTTCCTTACCTTAGGGGTCCCCAACCCCCAGTCTGTGGACCGGCAGCCGTCTGTGGCATGCCAGAAATCGGTCCACGCAAACAAGCGAAGCCCCATTTGTGGGATGCAGGCAACTCATGAAACAACGCCCCCTCCGGTCTGTGGAAAAATCTGTCTCCATGGAACCGATCCCTGGTGCCCAAAAGGATGGGCCACTGCTTACCTGACACATGTTTCCTGTTCCCTTAGGACCACTTGCTGCTGCCTGCCATCAGCCACAACAAGACCTCTCGCCCTAAAATGTCCCTGGTGATGCCCGCCATGGCTCTGAACGGTAAAAGAAACCCAAAGTCTTGGGAGAGGCTGGGCTGCGGCTGCCCTCCTTCCAAGGGCGGCTGCATGTCAGCCTCTCTTTTCTTTTCTCCAGAGAGCCTCTACGGCTCCACCCTGGGCTACGAAGTCATGATGCAGGTCGACTGCGAGGTCATGGACACCCGGGTCATCCACATCAAGAGCTCCACGGTGCCCCCTTTCCTGAGACGCCAAGGCACCCCGTCCGACAACCACACCCAGCCGTCCCCGCCTGCCTTTTCTGGGAAAACTCCCCGTACAACTTTGCGGTCTCATCGCTCTACTTTGTCCACAGCTCGGCGGCATTCCCATCGCACCCTGTACTTTGGGGAGCATGGAGGAGGCTAGTTGGAGTCTGGACAAAGTGAAGAAATTCTGGAAGTGACATTCTTCCAACTAGGGACTTGGATATCCCCGCTCCTCGGGGCATTTCTGCCCAAGCGACGGATGGATGTACCGTACGCTGATTGGGCAGAAATGGGGGCCTTTACTCTCTCCTCCCCCACCCCCTCAAGCCTCTTTCTCAAGATGTTCCTTGGTCCACGCCCACTGCCGCTTCCAAGAGGGCTCAACGGAGGGGTGCTGAGCTGTTGCTGCTGCAGAGGCCTGGGCCCCAGCATTGCCCCCAAAAAACCTCTGGCTCATGTGTGCGGCCTCCTTGGGGTGGGGGAGGCCGAGATAGAGCTGGGTGAAATAAGGGACGGACACAAGAGGTGTCTACAACTACTATGTGCGAGCTGGAAAGTGTGAGAGTGTAAGAAGGATGAGTGTTCTCTTTTCCTCAAAGGGAAAGACCGAAAAAACGAGAGCGCGAGTTGGTGAGCATGTTGAAGTGTGTATGTTGTCCTCTTCAAAATTGCTCTGGTGGCACTTAGGCCTGCTCTTCTGGGTCTTTTGTGTGTGTGTGTGTGTGTGTGTTTGTATTTTCCCTAATTGTGGTTTTTTTTAAAAAAAATAAAGAATAGCTACAAATAAATTTCATACTTAACTCGTCATTTTTTATTCTAATGTCAAAACCGAATAATCCAACAGCAAAATGACACAAGCCAAAAGCAAAGCACTGTGTTTTGTGTGTTTGTGGGTGGGTTTTTTTTGCTATGAATTAGCACCGCAACATTACACATGCAATAAATATTTGTTAGAAGACCCAATAATGATTCTAGATTAAGACTCGGCTCCAGTTTCAAAATTCCTCCTGGGAAAACTTACATGCTTTTACATCAGCCTGACTCTGGTACTTTAAGTTTAAAACATTTCAAACCTTAAATATTCAGAAAGCATTTTTCTTTTCAAAATTAGGAGCTATCTTAACTGTACCCATCATTGAGAATATGTCACTGCATTGATTTTTTTTCTCAATATAAAGTTATAAACCGGCTTTGGGATTTCACTGGTGAAATAAGGTAGTCATTTGTAGAAGGAAAACAGGAACAAACATCTGAAAATGTCAGTGGGTGTTTTGTCAGGTTTTAGACAAAATTCTTTGTGAAGAGCAATGAAATGGAGTTGGATTAAGGGGGAAAAAACATGCTGTGCACTAATGAGACTGAATCTTGGATACATACACAACGTATGCACGGACATGTACTGTATTTCACAATGCCGGTAGTCCTTGACTTACAACCATTCATTTAGTGACCCAAGTTATAAAGACACTGAAAAAAGTGACTTAACAACTCCCCTTGGTCTTACGATTGTTGCAGCATCTCCATGGTCCTGTGATCAAAATTTGGGCACTTGGCAACCTGCCTGTATTTGCAATGGTTGTTGCAGTGTCACATGATTGCCATTTACAACTTCCCAATCAGTTTCCAACAAAGAAAGTCAGTGAACGAAGCTGGATTTTCTTTAATGGCTATGTGATTCACTTAACAACTGCAGTGATTCACTTAACAAAAAGATCATAAAATTGGATGCCCCTCACATAATTGCCTTGATTAGCAGTGAAAATTCTGGTCCTGATTCTGGTTGTAAGTTGTGAATTACCTGTACACAAACTACCAGCTTTAAGTCATTAGAAAAATGGGAAATTAACTGCATAACCAATGTATAGAATTCAAATATCCTAGGTGACAAAATGTTAGAGACAATTTGGAAATAAATTTGGCTTATAGTAGCGAGAACCAATTCTATTGAGGGAAATTCAAGGTGATGATTATACATGTTTGTAATTGGAGTGGAAATTCAACACTCAGTTGCAAATCGTCACAGGGTTTATTCATGTCAGAAGCAAGACAATTAAAATAAGGCATACTATACTGACATAAATTTAAAATGCAAGATACAAGTTTAAAATATACAAATTAAATTGATCTTGCCCAGAAACTAGCAACATTGTGTTCTGTCGCACTGTCAAAAGGTCCTCAAGTGTACACTGATCAGAACACAAAGGGCAGGTATACATATGTGTTGTTGTCTGCCTGTCGCCACAATCCCAAAGAAACCACAGGAGGTGCTTTTTCATGAGGCAAGTTTCTTGTTTTTCTTTGAAGACATTTCGCTTCCCATCCAAGAAGCTGCTTCAGCTCTGACCATATGGCAGGGAATGGGAGGATTTATATTCCTTGCAGACATTTGCATTTTTTAAGAGAGTCGTTGAGGCCATATAAATATAAATCCTTCCATTTCTCCACCATCCAGTCAGAGCTGAAGAAGCTTCTTGGTTGAGAAATGAAAGCAGCTTTGGGATTCAGAGTCTCTCTGGATTAGTATTTCTCAACCTTGACAATTTTAAGGCATGTGGACTTCAACTCTCAGAATTCCACAGCCAGCATTGCTGGCTGTGGAATTCTGGGAGTTGAAGTCCACATGCCTTAAAATTGTCAAGGTTGAGAAACACTGCGGAGTCTGGATCTTCTTGTACCGGTGCACAATCTGTCACAGGGTTAATGCTGGCGACTGTCATTTGCTTGTGTCTTAACTCTAGGCTACCAGATAAAATACTGATGATGATGATGCCTAAAGGTTCTGTGTGTGGGGGGGGGGGGAACTACAGCTCCCAGAATCCCGTGTGTGCGTGTGTGTGTGTGAGAGAGAGAGAGAGAGAGAGAGACTGGAGGGGAATGTCGGATTTTGCACGGCAAGCAAAACACCGGGAAGACTACACGTCCCAGCAGCCTAGGTGGCTCCTGAGTGCTCCCCGCGCCAGAGATCTGGCGGCTGACATTGCGCGATCTGGCATGGAGGAGGCGTGGATCTCCGCGGCGAGCGAGACGGAGAAATCGCTCTGAAGGGTCTAAAGCCGCGGGAAACCCTCCCGGAGGAGCCGCGGTGGTGCTGTTGGCCGATGCGGGTGAGGGCCAGCGGCGGCAGCGGCGGCAGGATTGAGGGATCGGGGGCTCCCGCTAGAAAGGGGGAGAGGCTGGGCAGACCGTCCAGCCCTTTGTCCGGGCTTTTCTCAACCCATCTGTGCGATCCGACCCCTCGGAGAGAGGCAGAAGCCCTAAAGGGGAGCAGGCGAGCGAGGGGCGCCGGATACTGGGGGGGGGCAGGCACCCCTTTGTTTTCTCCGACGGGGAAAAGCGGGGGGGGGGCCTCCGTGGGAGATCCAAGTTAGGAGCCCTTTCGCTGCAGGGAATCGTCCGATCGACCGATCCGCAGATTTGGGGGCGCCCCTCCAGGCTGCAAAGTTGCTCTTAAGGAAGTTGGCAGATTGACAAACCCGAATCCCTTGCCCGTTTTGAAGTGAGGGGGTGCCGAAGGGGACCCTTGGTTGGTGCGGGAGAATAAACGCAGCCTGGTGCCATTTCCGGAAAGGTTTTCTGTACATCTGTGGTTTATAATACTCCGTTCTTCTTTCAGTCAAGGACAATGTGAGTTGAATATCAATTATTAAATGTCCCCGGTGGTGAACTTAGTTGCAGGTATCTCAACTTATGGAACGGATGAAGGAAAACAGAAGCCAGGGCCTTAAGAGACCACTGTTTGCACTTGTGAATGCCCTCCTCCAAAGGGTTGCTTTATATTTGCATTAAATCAGTGTCGAGCCTGCTTCCATCTCTTGCATCATTGTCCTGGAACAAGCCATGGTTTAGCATAGAAGTAAATTGTAGTTATTCCATCCAATGGCGTTTCCGTTTCCTTTTTAAAAGCTGGTTTTAAAAAGAAGAGCTCAGAAAAATAGGGCTGTTACGGGTGAGAAAATGTTATGGCGTTGCTCTTTATGTATCTCTAAATCTTTAGCTGTTAGGTATTGTCTGCATTTTTTTAAAAAGCAAGTTTATGGAAACATTTAACTTATTTAAAATAAAGTTGGTTCAAATAGCAAAATTAATCCAATGTAATATTACAGGATCATTAGCATTGCCAAATCAGAAAGGGTCTCTGATTTATTTCTATACAAGTCATTTTCATAAAAGCTGATGTTGTTTTTAGAAACCATTTTGAGGGACTTATGGCTGTTGCCATAGTGAGGAATATTTTGAGCACCAGAATTCTCATTGAGAACAAAGAAACATAAGATAGTTTCTCCCATTGGCTGTTTTTGGTACAGGTTGTCCTTGATTTACAACCATTCATTTAGTGACCGTTTGAAGTTAAAACAGCACCCAAAAAGGTGACGTGATTGTTTTTTTTACACTTACAACTGTTGCAGCATTCTCATGGTCATGTGATCCAAATACGGACACTTGGCAACTGTCTCATATTTATGATGGTTGTAGTGTCCCGGGTTCATATGATCACATCTTGCAACTTTCTGACAAGCAAAGTCAATGGGGAAGTCAGATTCACTTAACAACTATGTTACTAACTTAACAACTGCAGTGATTCACTTAACAACTGTAGCAAGAAAGGTCATAAAATAGGGCAAAATTCATTTAACAACTATCTTGCTTAGCAATGGAAATTTTGGGCTCAACCGTGGTTGTAAGTTGTGGATTAACTGTACTTGCGTGCAAATTGCAAAGGGATTATCCTTGCCTAAAATAAAATAGCAGCTCAAAGACAGTGTTTCTCAACCTGGGCAAGTTTAAAATAGGTAAACTTCAATTCCCAGAATTCACCAGCCAGCATTCTAAGAATTGTCTTCTGAAACTTGCCCAAGTTTAAAGCTTAAGTTTCAACAAACTTTTTTATAATATTCTTGTGCTTCCCCCAACCAATTTTATTATCCTCTTTCCCCCCCAAACTTTAAATCTTTTTCTCCAGAACGACCACTGTAGGATTTGAAAAAGGGAACATCTTCTCTATTCTTCCCCTGCCTAAGTAATTATTTTATTTCTTATATTATAAAACGCAAATGTTTGCTGGGTACAGAGGCGAGTATCAATCATCAATATAAGCAATACATTATTAACCCTATGAAAGTTCAGATAAACCTTTAAAGATAAGGAAAACAAAGTCGATATCAATGTTAAATATAATTCATTAAATGTTAATGAACATAAGGTGACTTGATTTGTACAACTGAAGTGAAGAATGGTATTGATAGACAGTTGCAAAATATGGTAAGTACTTTATAATGTAATCAAGGTTTGTATCTTTGAGTTAAGTTTAAGATCTGTGTTGTTTATTATTGTTCATAAATGTTAAGGAAAAAAGAAAGAGAAAGGGGGAAAAAAGAGCTATTTGGAAGAGCAAATAATAATTTTGGTCTCTAATTTACCTCTTCTCTATAGTCCAACTGATTTGCAGTATTTAGAAATATTTAGATCACCTTAAATTATACAGAGAGTCCTTGACTTACAACAGTGCATTTAGTGACCAAGGTTACAATGACACTGACAAAAGTGATTTATGATGAAGTTTTTTCACATTTACACCCATTGCACACCCTGATGGTTACGGGATCAAAATTCGGACGCTTGGTAACTGCCTCATATTTATGACAGTTGCAGTGTCCCGGGGTCATGTGACCATCTTTTGCGGCCTTCTGACAGTGGGGAAGCCAGATTCACTTAACAACCTGTGGCTTAACAACTGCAGTGATTAACTTAACACCTGTGGCAAGAAAGATCATAACATGGGGCAAAATTCACTTAACAACTATCTCACTTAGCAACAGAAATTTTGGGCTTTATTGTGGTCATAAGTCGAGGACTTCCCATACTGTAAATGTTTGTAGTTTCTTTGCTGAGTGATGTACTGGGTACATCAAGGCCATTCTTGCCCATATTTAGTTAAGCTTCTGTTGTGGATATACAGATAGTCTTCAATTTATGAGCATTCATTTAGCGACTGTTCAAAGTTACAGTGTCAGTGAAAAAAGTGACCTATGAGCGGTCCTCATACTTACGACCATTGCAGTGTTCCCTAGAGTCACGTGATCCTGATGCAGGGTGCTTAGCAACCAGCAAGTATGTATGACATTTGCATTTATCCTGGGGTCACTTGCAGCCTTCCCAGCTGGCTTCCAACAAGCAGACTCAGTGCGGAAGCTGGGAGAAGCTTGCAAATCAAAGTCATGTGATCTCTTGTTTAACAACCAAGGCAAAAAAAAGGTTGTAGGGCAGTGATGGTGAACCTTTTAGAGACCGAGTGCCCAAACTGCAACCCAAAACCCACTTATTTATTGCTGGGTGCCAGGTGGGCGTGGCCCACTGGGTGGGCGTGGCTGTGGTGGTCATGACAGACTGGGTGGGTGTGGCCAAGATGGTGCTCGTGGGGAGGGACGCCTGTGGGGGCCGGGCAGGGTTGGGGGAGATCCAGCGGTCTCTGGCAGGTGAGGTGGTGGGTAGGAGGCTCGTCCTGCGTGGTGGGGTGAGGCAGGGTGGGGTGCCATTATCTCAGGGCAAGGCAAGTCAGGGGCCGGGGCCGCTGCTGCCTGACACCATTGGCCTCCGCACACAGAGGCCAGCGAGCGCATGGGGGCCGACAGTGTGTGTCAGCAGCCACAGCCTGCCGGCCCCTCGACCGGCGGACTCTCGGGCTCCGCAGCCCGCCACCAGCAGTTCAGAGAAATGCCTACAGAGAGGGCTCTGAGTGCCGCCTCTGGCACATGTGCTATAGGTTCGCCACCACTGTTGTAGGGTGCGGTGAGGTGAGACTTGACTTAACGAACACCTGCTTAACAATAACAGCAACAACAATAATAATAAAGTTGGAAGGGACCTTGGGACCTTGGAGGTCATCTAGTCCAACCCCCTGCTCAGGCAGGAAACCCTATACCATTTCAGACAAATGGCTGTCCAGTCTCTTCTTAAAAACCTCCAGTGTTGGAGCATTCACTGCTTCTGGAGGCAGAAGGTTCCACTGGATAATTGTTCTAACTGTCAGGAAGTTTCTCCTTAGTTCTAGGTTGCTTCTCTCCTTGATTAGTTTCCATCCGTTGCTTCTTGTCCTGCCTTCAGGTGCTTTGGAGAATAGCTTGACTCCCTCTTCTTTATGGCAGCCCCTGAGATATTGGAAGACGGCTATCATGTCCCCCCTTGTCCTTCTTTTCATTAAACTAGACGTACCAATTCCAGCAGCCGTTCCTTATATGTTTTAGCCTCCAGTCCCCTGATCATCCTTGTTGCTCTTCTCTGCACTCTTTCTAGAGCAGGGGTGTCAAACTGCCAGCCTGCAGGCCAGATGCATCATGGCGAAACACCTCCCACCCCATTGCCGGCAATGGAGAAAAAGTCACGATACATCATGACACATCATGTGATGTTGCGGATTTGACACTCCTGTTCTAGAGTCTCAATGGATTCTCCAAGCCCAATTCTGGTTGTAGATTGAGGACTACCTGCATGTGGTTAGTTTTACCATTATTGCTTGTACAGGCAGTCCTCAACTTACAACAGTTCGTTTAGTGACCACACAAAATTACCAGGGTACTGAAAAAAATGACTTATGACCGTTTTTCACACTTATGACCATTGCAGCATCCCCATGGTCAACGTGATTTACATTCAGATGCTTGACAACTGGTTCATATTTATGACGGTTGCAGTGTCCCGAGGTCATGTGATCCTCTTTTGTGACCTTCTGATAAGGGGAGGGAGGCCAGATTCACTTAACGACCATGTTACTAACTTAACAAGTGCAGTGATTCACTTAACAAATGTGGTAAGAAAAGTCGTAAAATGGGGTAAAACTCATTTAACAAATTCTTCACTTTGCAACATAAATTTTGTGTTCAACTGTGGTCATAAGGACTACCTGTAAT
The DNA here is from genome assembly GCF_016545835.1 of Crotalus tigris. Classification (NCBI taxonomy): domain Eukaryota; kingdom Metazoa; phylum Chordata; class Lepidosauria; order Squamata; family Viperidae; genus Crotalus; species Crotalus tigris. Next base: position 5,844,552 of record NW_024096552.1, on the reverse strand, counting down.
CTTCAAGTTTAAGTTCAGACTCAGATATAATAATAATAATAATAATAATAATAATAATAATAGTTGGAAGGGACCTTGGAGGTCATCTAGTCCAACCCCCTGCTCAGGCAGGAAACCCTACACCATTTCGGACAAATGGCTGTCCAGTCTCTTCTTAAAAACTTCCACTGTTGGAGCATTCACCGCTTCTGGAGGCAGGTTGTTCCACTGGTTAATTGTTCTAACTATCAGGAAGTTTCTCCTTTGTTCTAGGTTGCTTCTCTCCTTGATTAATTTCCATCTTTGGTGCTGTATCTTTCTCCCTGTGCTTGGCAAAGTTTGTCCTTGTAGCTGTGAGCGTTTATCTCAGTAGGTTCTTTTTCCTCATTAACATATTTTGGACTTATACCAAGTTAAAATGTGATTTCATTTCAGACTGAATCGCTAAAATTCTCTGATGGAGCCATGGTAGATCTTTCCAGTATGTGGTGAAATGTCCCTTCTGTTTCATGACATTTCCAACATTTGTTACTGTATTATGTATCTGTATTGGAGGTGGGAACCATCTGTAAAAGATTTTATACCAATTATAAGTTAGAGTGAATTTAATGGGTTTGGTCCATAGTTTTTCCCACTGTTGAGTTGTGACTGTTTCGTTAAAGTTCTGCATCCATTTTATCATGCTTTTTAAAAAAACCTATTCTATCTTCATATCATATCGGAGGAGGAGTTTATATATGTATTGGTGCCTCCATTGTAGATAATCAGACTAGTATTTTCAAATACTGTTGTTGTTTAATCTTTGTCCATACTAACAATAATGCATTCCTACTATAATTATTATTATTGTTGTTTTTAAAATTTATAAGCCGCCCCACTCCCGAAGGACTCTGGGCGGCTAACAATAAAAAACACATAAAACATAACAAACAACAATACAAAAACAATCATCCAGGGGTAAGGTTTTATAAACCCCAGGCCTGCCGGAAAAGCCAGGTCTTAAGTAGCTTACGGAAGACCAACAGGGTGGGAGCGGTCCTAATCTCCGGGGGGAGCTGATTCCAAAGTGTGGGCGCCATCACAGAGAAGGCCCTCCTCCGCGGCCCTGCCAAATGGCACTGCTTGGCCAAGGGGGCCCGAAGGAGGCCCAGCCTGTGGGATCTAACCGGACGTAGGGAACTATGAGGTAGTAGGCGGTCTCGCAAATAGCCTGGCCCTGAGCCATATAGGGCTTTAAAGGTAATGACCAACACCTTGAATTGGACCCGGAGACCAATAGGCAACCAGTGCAGCTTTGAAAGTAGCAATGTAGCTCGCTGTTCCCATAACATAAAAACGCGTGCCATCCCAATTGGAGATCACGACCCTCCAGTGTCAACAATCTTATATTCTCAGATTAATCCATTCTTTTACCCACGTAAATACTGATGTTTGATGATATAGCTCCCAATCCGGAAGGCTAAAAGTCTCTCTATTTTTGGCATCTTGTAACATTTTTACATTTATTCTCGTTTTTTTGCCTTGCCGTATAAATTTTAATATCGTTTTATTTAATTCTTCAAAGTATTTTTTCTACTCTTATTGGAATTGTCTGAAACAGGTACAGTAATCTTGGAAAAATATTCATCTTAATTGTAGATATTCTACCCAACAAGCGTTCAAATTTTGATCACATGATTATGGGGATGCTGCAGCGGTCGTTAATGTGAAAAATGGTCATAAGTCACTCTTTTCAGTGCCACTGTAAGTTGAGGACTACCTACATAATATTGGAAAAAACTTAACCTATTGGGCATAATGGTGTTGGTCTGCCTGTGTTTGTTTTATTCTGCACCAATCGTTGATACCAATATAGAATAGAATAGAATAGAATAGAATAGAATAGAATAGAATAGAATCTGGAAGGGATCTTGGAGGTCTTCTAGTCCAGCCCCCTTGCTCAAGCAGGAGAATCTATACCAGTGAGGGCGAACCTTTTAGAGACCGAGTGCCCAAACTGCAACCCAAAATCCACTTATGTATTGTTGGGTGCTGGGTGGGCGTGGCCCATTGGGTGGGCGTGGCCCATATTGGGTGGGTGTGGCTGTGTTGGTAACAGCAGACTGGGTGGGACTAAAAAGTGCAATCAATCAATTCCAACTTTGAGAGATCTTTTTTTTCCTACAAGAAGTTGAAATTGATTGATTGATTGAACCCTTTTTTTTTTTTTTTTGCACACAGTGGCGGAGGCCCAAAGCGAAAAGGTTTTATAAAACCCAGCTGAAAGTCTAGGACTGGGGCGACGACGTGCAGGCCCACAGAGAGAGCTCTGCGTGTCACCTGTGGCATACGTGCCATAGGTTCGCCACCCGGCCCGATACCATTTCAGACAAGTGACTGTCCAGTCTCTTCTTAGAAACCTCCAGTGATGGAGCGCCCACGATTTCTGAAGGCAAGCTGTTCCACTGGGTTAATTGTTCTCACTGCTAGGAAGCTTCTCCTTAATTCCAGGTTGCTTCTCTCTTTGGTCCGTTTCCAACCATTGTTTCTTGTCTTGCTCTCTGGAGCTTTGGAGAATAATTTTTTTTTTAATTGAAAATTTATAAGGTTTTACAATACAAAAACAAAACAGTTTTCCCCATCCCTCCCCAACCCTCCCTTTCCCTCCCCCGACTATCCCAGAACTGGATATAGGCTTAATTAGAATTTCTTCAAAAAATCTTAAGAAAAGTATAAAATATAAATAAATCTAGATACATTACTTAAACAAATTACTAAATAATTAACAACAATATATATGTAAAAAAAAGAAAAACATAAATACCAAAAAGGAAGGAAAAAAAATACATAAAAAAATGAAAAAAAATTAACTTTTCAATATAAGTTATAAAACTATAAACAAATCTAAATACATTACTTAAACAAGTTATAAAATAATTAAAGGTAATATATATATATATATATATATAAAGAAAAATAGAAAAGAGGAAAGAAGAAAATAATAATAATAAACAGAAAAAAAGGGAAAAAAGTTTGGCTTTTCAAGAAAATTGGCTTTTCAATATAAATTATTAAAAAGCTAAATAATATTTTTTAATATCCATCTTGTGTTGTATAAAATCTATCCATTTCCTCCATACCACAACATACTTCTCTTGAGATTGATCCTTCAGGAAAGCCGAAATCTTTGCCATTTCCGCCAGATAAGAAACTTTAAAAAGCCACTCTTGCAAGGTAGGCAGAGATTCCTTCTTCCAACAGTGTGCTACTAACAACCTTGCAGCTGTGATTAAATTTAACATCAATGTGATATCTTTAGTATCACAATCTGTAACAATACCTAATAAAAACAATTGTGGGGTAAATTTTACCCTCCTTCTAAAAATTCTTTGAATATTCCACCATATCTTAATCCCAAAAGCTTTTATATTTTTACACGTCCACCAAATATGATAATATGTAGCATCCAAACTTCCACATCTCCAACATTTAGGCTGTAGATCAGGATACATACGAGACATTTTTTGTGGATCAAGATGCCATCTATAAAACATTTTATAAAAGTTCTCCCTTAAATTTTGGGCTTGTGTAAATTTAACGTTCCTCACCCAAATAATTTCCCAGGTATCTAATAGTACCGGTTCACCAAAGTTTTGTGCCCATTTAATCATACATTCTTTGACTAACTCTGCTTCTGAGTTCAATTCTACTAAGACCCCATAAATTCTCTTAATGTGAGTTCGCCTTTGATATTTTATTTGTTTAAACAGATTCTCATCTTCTCTAAGCAAACCCACATTCCGATCTATCTTCCACCTATCCATTATTTGTCTGTAGTGAAACCATGAATATATAATATTTTCCTATGCTAAATCTTCCATAGATTTTAACTGCCAATTTTTACCATCCCACCTGAGTAATTGTGCATAAGAAACGCTATCCATCCTGACCCCTCTTCTTATCCCTTCAATCGCATGCCATGGAATAGCCCATTAGTGGAATTTTAAAATCATTTCTATAATATTTCCTCCAAACCCGAAGTAAGGAGGTCCTCATAATATGAGATTTGAAAGCCCTATCAACCTTTTTATTAAAAATTAGATAGGCATGCCATCCAAAAATTAACAACCCTGCTTTGGAGAATAATTTGACCCCCTCTTCTTCGTGGCAGCCCCTCAAATACTGGAACATTGCTTTCATGTCAATTTCCACTTTCTCTTTTGCCTTTCACGGGTCTCTGGCTAAAAGGATTGCATCTACCAGGGACTGATGCAGGAAGAAAGTTTGGAGAGACAGGGAGGCTGAATCCATTTTCTTTGTCCTTTCAGAGGCTGGTGTCATTTAAAGATGTGGCCGTGTATTTCACGGAGGGCCAGGGGGCTCTGCTGGATCCAACCCAGAGAGCTTTATACAAAGAAGTCATGGTGGAGAATTATGAGAACGTGGCCTCCTTAGGTACGAGTCTCTTCCTTCTTTCGTTGAGCTAAAGACGGATGCAAAGGACTGTGATCAATCTCTGCTTCTCCCTTGTATTTTCAGGACTGTGATTTTTAATTTGATTTTCTGTCAAGGGTTTCCTGCTCCGAAGCCAAATCTCATCTCTCGTCTGGAACGAGGAGAAGAACCTTGGCTGTTAGACTCTCCAGGGGTGGATGCCAACAGCTCAGGTGAGAGATGGAAAAAAAAATATCCCAGTTGGCAAATAAAGCCACGGAAATCTCTCTTCTTTTGTCTCCACAGAAGATAGTCCTCAACTTAAGACCACAAGGAGAGCCCAAAATTTATGTGGCTAAGTGAGACATTTGTTAAATGAATTTTGCCCCATTTTACGACCTTTCTTGCCATCGTTGTTAAGCGATTCACTGCCGTTAAGGGAATCTGGCTTCCTCGTTGACTTTGCCCGTCAGAAGGTTGCCGAAGAGGATCACATGATCCCTGGACACGGCAACTGTCATAAATATGATCCAGTTGCCAAGCGTCTGAATTTTGATCAGGTGACCATGGGGATGCTGCAACAGTTGACGTGTGCAAAATTGTCATGGTCACTTTTTTTCAGGGCCGTTGTAACTTTGAACAGTCACAAAATGAACTCTTACAAGTTGAGGACTACCTGTATTTTGTTTGAGCAGATCCTTAAAAATGCAACCAAGTACCCCACCTGGGTTTGATCTTCCTTTCTTAGAGACGAGATGTCCAAATGTTCTGTCTCTTTGCTTTCAAAGTTTATTGTGTTTGTGTGTGTGTAGGGGGGGGGGGAATGTTATGTCCTGGGCCCGCAGGCACAGGTTGCAGCGATTGGCCTGGGCAGACCATGTGGATGCCCGGGACAAAAAAGGCTGCTCCCAGCCTTGCGTGCACACAAGATCCTTTGGAATGATTGGCCAAAGATCCTTTGGAATGATTGGCAAGCAAGGTATTGTGCAGGGGGGCTATAAAAGGGGGCCCCGCACCATTTTAAAACCTGTTCTGTTGGTGTTTGCAATAAAGGAGAACTGTTGGAACCCGTTGCTTCGTCTCAATGCCTCTTTTCCTGAAACAGAACAGGAAACAACTTGTCGTACCTCCACGTTTTAAAGGAATGTCACATCTTTTTAATGACAATTTTTTTCTTCCTAGTGTTTTCTTGCAAGTTCAGGGTCTGCCTTCCCCCCCCCGCCCCCCGGCTAAATCAAGGGCCGATTTCATTGGTTGCAACAAGAACTGACTAACCAGGTTGTCTCCAGAGCCTGACGTTGTGGGCTGAGAAAGCGTGGCTGGTCCAAAATCACCCAGTCTGTTTTTATGGCTAAGGCAGGACTAAAACTCACAGCTTCCTGGTTTCTAGTCTGGTGTCTTAAACATTAGACAAAACTGGCTCTCATAATGACACTATTGCATCCCTTGGCTTTAAATCTGTAAATTTAATGAGTATACCACATGGTAAGATTCTTCTACATGCTGTCCATGAGTTATTCTGTAGGTTTTTTGAATTTGTAACAATTCATCTTTGCTTAGATCTAGATATTATTTATTTGAGTACATGTTCCTTTTCTCTTTCTAAACCAGTGGTTCTCAACCTTTTTAATGCCGTGACCCCCAACCGGTCATAAGTCGAGGACTACTCAACCGGTCGTAAGTCGAGGACTACTCAACTGGTGCAGCACCATTTGCAGAATGGGACTTTTGGCGGGCTCAGCATGGCAGAGACAGCCTGGACAATTCCTATTGGCTTTTGAAAGCCAATAGAATTAGACTCTGTTCAAGAGAGTCTATTCTATTGGCTTTCAAAAGCCAATAGAATAAAAGGGAGTAGCACAGCTAAGGAAAAGGGGAAAAAAATGGCGGACTGCGTTGTTTGGCGACACCTGTGAAATGGTCGTTCGACCCCAAATGGGGTCCCGACCCACAGGTTGAGAACCACTGTTCTAAACCATCCCCAGATTGTCTGATGTCTCTCCAACCTTGGTTTCAGCACAATTCTGTTTCTGTTATGTGTAATTAAGGCATCATCTCCACCTTTTATTTCTGACTGTATCTTGGGATATATTTAGTAGATTTATCCTGCCATTCTAGCTTAGGGGCTACACTGTAGCATATTTATCACTGGTGTCAACCTTAAATACTGTGTGTGTGTGTGTGTGTGTGTGTGTGTGTGTGTGTGTGTGTATTTGAATCAACTTAATCCTGTTCTATTCTGAATGTTTACATTTGAAATCAAGTTTTTGTTGAAACTTATTCAATTCACATGTAAATAAATATCTAATTTGTAATAGAACAGAGGAAGTACCTTCTGTTGATTGTTACTAGTTTTCTCCCCTTATCAAATTTTTATTCTGCCTTCTGCTGCTCATTGTTAACAAATGAGAATTTGATCCTCAATGTCATCAAACGTATTGAGAAAATGTTATGATGTTAAGCATAAGATGAATTCAATGCTACCAATTTCTTTAAAATCATATACACTAAATATAAAGAAAGTGCTTAAAACACCATGTTTTATAATAAAGTTTGAATAAAACAATGTTTAGGTTATTCAGTTTTAGAATAACATTCAGTTCTTTGTGTTGGAACTAATGATAATAGTGCCAATTAAGAATGAATACTATACTACACTAGTCTGAACAAATTAAAAAATAAATATAAAGGTTAAAGTGCAGAAAATCAGCAACATTAAAATAGGTCCTAATGTATAAAACTAAATAAAACTAAGTAGAGCCACAATTGAAATTCAGTTAGTTTCTCTGCATTTAAATTCATTTAAATTCATCTAATTAATGTCCTCTAATTGATTGATTATGTGACATCAAGTCTGTGTTGACCATTAATGACCACATAGATCCCCCCCCCCCAAATGGCCCCAAATGATGATTCCTTATTTAGGAGCTTCCTCTTATGGTAACAAGCATAATATCTTCATAGAACTTGACAAAATTAACTTGCCATACTGGAAAAATGTAGTTAGACATAGCATAATTAATATGTAGAAGCTGTAAAATGAGCTCAAACGAAACTAGCAGAATAATTCTATGCTCGGTTACTATCAAGGAGGAACAGTCAGATGCAATATTTGCACACTTATTTAAAATCAGAAAGGAGGAAAATGCTACGGTTAATTGATTCAACCCTTGCTAATCAATCACAATTTCTCATTCGGGTTTCTTGCACAAATGTAAAAAATTCAGTTTCCATTCAAAACATCCCCTGAGTTGTATAGAGAGTTTTGTGCCACAAAAAGCCAAATTAAACAGCCAGGAAGGAAAAATTAAATATTGTCAATTATAGAGTCCATGAGCCCACTCTAGGCTTTTAAAACAAAAATCTCAAACCAGTAAATTCCAAAGTTGTGGAAAAAAGCATGAAATGTAGAAGCAGATTAAAATACATCTAAGAAAACTTAATAACATAGGATAAAAGTAATAAAAGCTTAAATCAGGGGTCTTCAAACTTGGCCCTTTTATGACTTGTGGACTTCAACTCCCAGAATTCCTCAGCCAGGCACACTGGCTGAGGAATTCTGGGAGTTGAAGTCCACAAGTCATAAAAGGCCAAGTTTGAAGACCCCTGCCTTAAATGTTTTACTTTGGTTGGCTCTTGTTGATCTGTAATCAGCTGAAATCTCTGAAGAGGCATAACTCTGTGAGGTTAAATTTGAATCGTGTTTGCTTCCTTTAGTTCAGGGGTAGTCAACCTTGGCTCTTTTTTGACTCGTGGACTTCAACTCCCAGAATTCTGGGAGTTGAAGTCCACAAGTCATAAAAGGCCAAGTTTGAAGACCCCTGCCTTAAATGTTTTACTTTGGTTGGCTCTTGTTGATCTGTAATCAGCTGAAATCTCTGAAGAGGCATAACTCTGTGAGGTTTTCTTGATTTCAAACTGTTAATCTGTATCAGCTAAAATCTCTGAAGAGGCATAACTCTGAGTAACAGAATAACAGAGTTGGAAGGGACCTTGGAGGTCATCTAGTCCAACCCCCTGCTCAAGCAGGAGACCTATACCATTTCAGACAAATGGCTGTCCAATCTCTTCTTTAAAACTTCCAGTGCTGGAGCATTCACAACTTCTGGAGGCAGGTTGTTCCACTGGTTAATTGTCCTGACTGTCAGGAAATTTCTCCTTAGTTCTAGGTTGCTTCTCTCCTTGATGAGTTTCCATCCGTTGCTTCTTGTCCTGCCTTCAGGTGCTTTGGAGAATAAGTTGACCCTCTCTTCCTTGTGGCAGCCCCCCAAATATTGGAAGATGGCTATCATGTCCCCCCTCGTCCTTCTCTTCATTAAACTAGACATACCCAATTCCTGCAACTGTCCTTTGCATGTTTTCGCCTCCAGTCCCTTAGTGCGAGACTCCCGTTTTAAATTTGAACCGTGTTTGCTTCCTTTAGTTCAGGGGTAGTCAACCTGGGCTCTTTTATGACTCATGGACTTCAACTCCCAGAATTCCTGAGCCAGCTTAGCTGGCTCAGGAATTCTGGGAATTGAAGTCCACGAGTCATAAAAGAGCCAAGGTTGACTACCCCTGCTTTAGTTCTTTCTTCTGTCTTTTTTGATGTGGTTTTGCCCTTGATGCGAGGAATTTAGGACTGAACGGCAAATCTGTTAATTCTCCTTGCTACAAGAATTTGGTTCCAAAACATTCCTTGGCTTTGATTGAAGCCGTTGTGAATCGCAGGGGGAATCTTACCCCATCTCACTTTCTCTGCTTCTAGGCCACCTTGGCTCCCCTACGACTCTGTGAGGTTTTCTTGATTCCAAACTGCTCCTTATCGATAAACATGTCCTTTAGCCTCTAATTCTTGACTCTTGCTTAAAAACACCCAATTGATTACACGTAGTCCTCGACTTACCACACCGGGGGCCAGAAAATTCACAGTTAAGCCATCACGTGACTGAGCCCCGTTTTACAATTATTTTTGCCACAGTTGTTAAGCAAATCACTGCTGACCCTAAGTGAATCAACCAGTTCCCTATGGATTAACTATGCTGTTAAACTCCTGGCAAAGGTTCATACGATATTGTCAAGGCCTTCAGTTAATCAAAAAGGCCTTCATGCCTTTATTTATTTTTGAGATTTATAAAGCTATACAGATCAAACGAGGCTACGGGTTGTGTAAAGCCTGTAAAAAACCAACAACCCAAACCCAAATCAATTGTCTATATTCTTCTTCTTGTTGTGCCATATCCATTATTGGACGTTGGTGATCATGTTGGCGATCCTGTTTTTATCAGCAGCCGCACGAAAAAGTGCTGCTGACTTTTGTCCAAACCAGTCCCTTAGATTTTGAAGCCACAATGTTCTTCTTCTGCCTGGAACTCGTTTGCCTTCAATATTTCCCTGGAGGATTAAATGGAGTATGCTGTATTTTTCTGGGTGTCGCATCACATGTCCGAAATATTCTAATTTTCGTTTTTTAATTGTTTTGATGATTTTCCTTGGCTTTCCCAGGTGGCTTATTACTTCCTCATTTCTGATCTTGTCAACCCAGCTTATTGTCTATATTAAATGTATGTAATATTTATTACAAAATATCAGTATCAATTTGGCTATTGCTTTCAGATAGAAAGGTAGAATGATAGGTAGGTAGGTAGGTAGGTGGAGAGAGGGGGGGGCAGGCAGGCGGGCAGAGAAATAGATAAATGCTTCTTCGGGAATCCTCAAAAATCTGTTGTCCCTTCTATTATCAAGATTTGTTTTTCTCTCCCCAGAGGCACTGAAGAAAAAAAATTCCTGTCGAAAGTGTGGAAAATGCTTCCTTCAGAAATCGGATCTGGCTATCCATCGACTACTTCACAAGGGAGAGAAACCTTTTAAATGCCTGGACTGTGCAAAATATTTTGTTCATCACTCCGAGCTTGTGAAACACCAGCGCGTCCATACAGGAGAGAGACCCTTTAAATGCTTCGAGTGTGGAAAATGTTTTTCACGGCAGTCTGTCCTTGTCAACCATCACCGGATCCACACAGGAGAAAAACCTTATCGGTGCCTGGAGTGTGTGAAATGTTTTACTCAGAGATCACAGCTCATCCGACACCGAAGGGTCCACACGGGAGAGAAACCTTATAAATGTCTGGAGTGTGGGAAGTGTTTTGCCCGTCACTCGGTTCTCATCAATCACCAGAGAGTCCACACCGGAGAAAAACCGTACCAGTGCTTACAGTGTACCAAATGTTTTGCCCGTCAATCTGTCCTGGTGAGCCATCAAAGAGTCCACACGGGAGAGAAGCCCTACAAGTGTCAGGAGTGTGGCAAACACTTTGCTCATCAGTCGAACCTGGTCAACCATCAGAGAATTCACACAGGGGAGAAGCCCTACAAATGCATGAAATGTGGAAAAAGTTTTGCCCAACAATCTGATCTTGTAAAACACAGGAGAATCCACACAGGGGAGAGACCTTACAAATGCCCAGAATGTGGGAAATCTTTTGCGATCCGTTCAGATGTTGTGAATCACCAGAGGGTCCATACAGGAGAGAAGCCTCACAAATGCCCGGAATGTGGGAAGTGTTTTGCTCAACGTTCGGCTCTTGTCAGTCATCAAAGAGTCCACACGGGAGAAAAGCCGTACAAGTGCCTGGAGTGTAAGAAATGTTTTGCTCAGCTATCCAATCTTGTGAAACACCAGCGAATCCACACAGGAGAGAAACCCTATAAATGCCTAGTGTGTGGGAAATGCTTCAGGCGGCGTTCCCATCTTCACGTGCACCATCGAGTTCATTCGAGAGTTAAGCCTAGTGATGACCTTAAGTGGGACAATGGCTTTGAAGAGCCAAGAAATGTTATTCAGTGTGGATCGGCGAGCTCAAATGAAATACATTCTGAATAATTTATATTTAGTTAAAACGAAAAGGTTCCGGAAAATAATGCTTCCTTGATGCCGATGGAAGAAGACAGATATGACAGAAATAATGTTGAGGTACAACTCGATCATGGGAAAGGACTGAGTTTTAATGGCAGTAGCATGTGGAGCCCTAGTGGCTCAGTGGTTAAAGTGCAATACAGGTAGTCCTTGACTTATGACCACAACTGAGCCCAGAATTGATGTTGTTAAGTGAGAAATGTGTTAAATGAGTTTTGTCCCGTTTTATGACTTTTCTCGCCACAATTGTTAAGCAAATCACTGCAGTTGTTAAATTAGTACGGTTGTTAAGTGAATCTGGCTTCCCCATTGACTGCTTGTCAGAAGGTCACAAAAGATGGTCACATGACCCTGGGACACTGTAACCATCATAAACATGAACCAGTTGTCAAGCATCCAAATGTAAATCACATGACCATGGGGATACAGCAACGGTTATAACTGTGAAAAATGGTCACCTCACTTTTTTCAGTGCTATTGTAACTTTGAATGGTCACTAAGGAAACTGTTGTAAGTTGAGGACTATCTATATTGTAGGCTATCCCTACCCACAGCCAGGAATATGATCCTGACAAGGGTCAAGATTGACTCAGCCTTCCATTCTTTTGAGGTCAGTAAAATAAGGACCGAGATAGTAGGGGCCAATATGCAAATAATGCTTACATTGTATAACCAGAGAGTGCGGTGAAACACTATGGGGCGGTATATCAGATTGAATGCTACTGCTAGCACTATACGATCAATTGGCTCAGTTGCCCATGTTTAATAATAATAATAATAATAAAAGTTGGAAGGGACCTTGGAGGTCATCCAGTCCAACCCCCTGCTCAGGCAGGAAACCCTATACCATTTCAGACAAATGGCTGTCCAGTCTCTTCTTAAAAACTTCCAGTGTTGGAGCATTCACCACTTCTGGAGGCAGGTTGTTCCATTGGTTAATTGTTCTAACTGTCAGGAAGTTTCTCCTTAGTTCTAGGGTGCTTCTCTCCTTGATTATTTTCCATCTGTTGCTTCTTGTCCTGCCCTCAGGCGCTTTGGAGAATAGCTTGACTCCCTCTTCTTTGGGGCAACCCCTGAGATATTGGAACACTGCTTTCATGTCCCCCCTTGTCCTTCTCTTCATTAAACTAGACATATCAAATTCCAGCAGCCGTTCCTTATAGCCTCCAGTCCCCTAATAATCTTTGTTGCTCTTCTCTGTACTCTTTCTAGAGTCTCAACATCTTTTTTACATCGTGGTGACCAAAACTGGATGCAGTGTTCCAAGTGTGGCCTTACCAAGGCATTGTAAAGTAGTATTGATATGTTGTTCCTCCCAGAACGTTTTGGGTTAATCAGCTTGTCTGTTTTTTATCTTTCATCATACAGAAATAACAAACTCCCAAGTGTTTCAAAACAGCAGCAAAGCTAGCAACAATGAAGTGTGTAAATGTCCTTGCGTGGGTCCTATTGAACTGGTGCTTTCTATGGCCTTTTTCCTGGTTTAAATTGGAACTAAATTTTTTTGGGGGGAGGTGACTTTCTATGAAGGAAACTAGTTGGCACAGGAAGGTATTGGGGAACCTTCCAATTCATCATCTTGTTCTAAAGCAGGGGTCCTCAGCTGTAGGACACGGCCCGCTACTGGCCACCAGGCCATGCGAGTGGCTGACTGGTGCGCACCTGTGCACACAGCCCCACTCGCAAGAGCATTGCCGCGAATGTTTGCAGTCCCAGTCGTGTGAGCGTTGCCATGAGCTCACTGAGGAATTCTGGGAGTTGAAGTCCACAAGTCATAAAAAGGCCAAGTTTGAAGGCCCCTGCTTTAGAGCCTCCCTGAATATCTGGCTTGAGAAAGCAGCATCAGGGGAAGATAATAATAATAATAATAATAACAAAAACAACCATAATAATAATAAAGTTGGAAGGGACCTTGGAGGTCATCTAGTCCAACCTCCTGCTCAGGCAGGAAACCCTATACCAGTGATGGCAAACCTTTTAGAGACGGAGTGCCCAAAACTGGCCCTGCCCTGCCCCCACCCCGTCTGCCCACAGGGCTACTCACTGCCTCCAGGGCACGCCGCAGATCGCCCAGGCAGCCCAGAAGCGCATGGCAGCCATGCCCTCTACCCACACCCCGCAGCATCAACTGTGCGGGATGGGGCGTGAGGGCAGAGTTTTGTCTACGCAGCCTGGCTGCCATGTCCTTGGCTGCGCTGCTCCGTGTGGGCCACGCTCGGGGGTGACTCTCCTCCAGGGGGGCTGCTGGTGAGGAGGGGGTCGTGGCTGGGGCAACAGCACATATGCCCACAGAGAAGGCTCCGAGTGCTGTCTCTGGCACGTGTGCCAGAGGTTCGCCACCACTGCCCTTTACTATTTTAGACATAAAAAAAGCCAAGAGACAAAACGGTCACATGGTTTTTTTAGATGGCTTTCTAATACTTCCTGTCCTGCCTCAGATGCCATAGTATTTGTGTTGGAACAGCCTCCAGTCGCCCTTTGGAATTTACACCTGATGACTAGGAGTGTGCAAGAACTTTCCAAATGCTTAGGAAGACAAGCATCGTAACTTTTTAACATAAGTCACATCCCTTTCTGTCAGGTTTCCATGTGAACCGCAAACCAAACATCGCTATTTTAATGAGTCAAATCCTTAAAGCAGCCAGCTCTTCTGAATCTCTTTAAAGCATGTATAGATCTCTTCAATACTGGATTTCCAATGGCTGATGAAAACTGCTGTGTTGCATTCAGTGCAGAACTGTGGAACAGGCCTGCATTACGGGAATGAGTAGGAAGACTCAAATGGTGCAGTGAGGCCTTGCAGACTTTGAATTAATCAAATTACCCAGTTTGGGAAAATCTTTTGCAGCCTTCGTTAGGGCTGGACTGAAGCAAAGAGTGAGACCTGCCAAAACTACAGGTAATCCTTGACGTTTTTGGTTTTGTTTGTTTTTTTTTGATAAACTTGATTTTTTAAAATGTGGATAATTCCTACCTAGCATCTAAAGATTTTGAAATGCATTAAGAAAGACCCCTATGTCAACAGCCCTATAGGTAGTAGACCTTGACTTAATAACCTGTCATTTAAGGACTGAAATTACAATGGACCCTAAAAATGGGACTTACAACCTGGATTCAAAGTTCCAATGTCCATCCTCCCCTTCCTTGCAATCATGTAACCACATTTTGGCTGCTCATCAACCAGCCCACATTTATGGCCATTTGCAGCAGACATTTTTTGCTGGAAATCACCATTTACTTCTATTTTTCGGCAAACCCAGCCCCCCCCCCAACAGAGCAAACCATGGATTCAATTAAAAACCACCGCATTCACTTAATGACTATGGTATTCACTTAACAATTACAACCTTTGCTTAACAAAAAAAAAAGTAAAAATACCAAGTCTGGTATATGGTGACTCATTTTATGACCATCATGACTTATGTACTGTATATGCGGGGCTCAATTACTGTAGTAAGATGAAGACTACCCGTACTTGGGGGAGGAAAGGAGTTCAACAATTTGAGGCCTCTTTTTATTTATACCAGTGGTTCTCAACCTGTGGGTCGGGACCCCATTTGGGGTCGAACAACCATTTCACGGGGGTCGCCAAACAACGCAGTCCGCCATTTTTTTCCCCTTTTCCTTAGCTGTGCTACTCCCTTTTATTCTATTGGCTTTTGAAAGCCAATAGAATAGACTCTCTTGAATAGAGTCTAATTCTATTGGCTTTCAAAAGCCAATAGGAATTGTCCAGGCTGTCTCTGCCCTGCTGAGCCCGCCAAAAGTCCCATTCTGCAAACGGTGCTGCACCAGTTGAGTAGTCCTCGACTTACGACCGGTTGGGGTCGCGGCATTAAAAAGGTTGAGAACCACTGATTTATACAGTAACACATGCTTTTGTATCAATACCAAAACAGAACAGATCAGCACCAAATTTAGTGTGTGGGGAGAAGATAGAAGAAAAGGATCATACTTCCCACCTTAGTCTTTTACTTGTTCATAGGAAGTTTTGATTTCTGAATACATGCAGTATATCTTACAAGACACCTTAAGTTTCTCATGAATAAACTGATTCTGAAAATAACTTGATGCAGGTTTTAAGAATTGGTATTATGTAATTAAGTATTAAATTGAGGGATGGGGCAAGAAGAAGGGATGAATTATCTGTAAAAACTTTTGCTGGATTTCTCTAAATTTAAATTGAAATCGTTCTGGTCTGAGAAATTTGTGATGTACAACTCTATAAGTTGTGTATAAAAATCATTTTTTTGCATTAGTAATTTATATAAAGTATTGCAAATCAATTAAATATATACATAAAACAATCTTCTGACTAGTTTCATTTTCCTTCCTTTTAAGCAGGTACCTTTTAACTGTTATAATTTTAGTTGCACAGAAATCACAATATATACAACAACCACTACCAATGAATATACCATTTTATTTATATATCATAAGCTCTAGTCCAGGGCTTTTCAACCAGTGGTACGGGTACCACCTGTGGTACGTTGGAACCTGGCAGGTGGTATACAACCATCCTAGAAAAGTAGCAGGGGAGGGGAATGAGCTGAACCAGTGGCAGCACCGCAGAAGCCTGAGCAAGAGATGGCTGGAGCTGCAGGGCTGTCAGGGCTCAGCGGAAGCACCAGAATCAGCGGCAAGCTCCAGCTGCAGCTCGGCGTTGATCCTGGCGCTTCTGCTGAGCCCAGAAGACGCACCGATCAACTGGAAAGCAGCACTGATCCTGGCACTTCTGCTGAGCCCAGAAGAAATGCCGATCAGCTGGAATGTTGCAGCCTCTCCAGGCTCTTGTGATTTACATTCAGATGCTTGGCAACTGATTCATATTTATGACGGTCACAGTGTCCCAGGGTCATGTGAAGTGACCAAAACCTGCTGCAACCACTTAGCAGAATGGGGGAATAAAAACCAAACATCCCCCCATCCCATTCCCACTGCCAATCCTCAACAGAAATGCTCACAACAATGAAAACGTCAGACAGGAGGACGAGCGCGGCCAGGCAGGCAGGCGTCTTGCTTGGCTGTGGCTTGGGGGGCACTTTTTCAGTGCCGTTGTAACTTTGAACAGTCACTAAGTGAACTGTTGTAAGTTGAGGACTATCTATACTTCATCACTTTTTTCCTTTTTTTTTTTTTGATCGTGAAGTTTTTGACACCTTGCTAGGCGACTAGTACTCGGATATTGCCATATCGTAAAAGTGGTACAATGGGTGAAAAGGTTGAAAAGCCCTGCTCTAGTCAAGTAAGGTTGTCAAACTCGTGCACAGGCCACGCCCATCCCAGCTCCGCAAAGGCAAAAAGTCGCGATATATTACGTGACACAATCAAGTTTGACACCCGTGCTAGTCTAGTACTTTTAGTTAGAAAGGTTAAACATGATGCTGTAAGGCAGGGTTGTTCAAACTTGGTCCTTTTATGACTTGTGGACTTCAACTCCCAGCGTGCCTGGCTGAGGAATTCTGAGAGTTGAAGTGCACGAGTCATAAAAGGGCCAATTTTGAAGACCCCTGCTGTAAGGTCCAAAAAAAGAAAAAAAGGCTTAGCCAATTCAGAATTATGGAAGCTACATTCAGTTTATACATGGAAGGCAACTGATTGCACATTTTCACTAAAGTGATTAGCATTGGAGGTGGGGGCAGGGTAGCAGTTTCATTCCATTGTATGAAAAATACTAGTGTCGAGGCATGATGTTTAAACCAGTGGTTCTCAACCTTTCTAATGCCGCGACCCCATAATACAGTTCCCCATGTTGTGGTGACCCCCAACCACTTATACAACACTGGGTGCCAGGGGTGTGGCCAAAGAAAAGGGGGAAAAATAGTAATAGTAATAGTAGTAAAGTTGGAAGGGACCTTGGAGGTCATCTAGTCCAACCCCCTGCTCGGGCAGGAAACCCTACACCATTTCGGACAAATGGCTGTCCAGTCTCTTCTTAAAAACTTCCAGTGTTGGAGCATTTACTGCTTCTGGAGGCAAGCTGTTCCACTGATTAATTGTTCTCACTGTCAGGAAGTTTCTCCTTAGTTCTAGGTTGCTTCTCTCCTTGATTAGTTTCCACCCGTTGCTTCTTGTCCTGCCTTCAGGTGCTTTGGAAAATAGCTTGATTCCCTCTTCTTTATGGCAGCCCCTGAGATATTGGAATACTGCTATCATGTCCCCCCTTGTCCTTCTCTTCGTTAAACTAGACATACCCAATTCTAGCAACCGTTCCTTATATGTTTTAGCCTCCAGTCCCCTAATCATCTTTGTTGCTCTTCTCTGTATCTTTCTAGAGTCTCAACATCTTTTTTACATCGTGGTGACCAAAACTGGATGCAGTATTTCAGTGTGGCCTTACCAAGGCATTGAAGAGTGGTATTAATACTTCACGTGATCTTGATTCTATCCCTCTGTTAATGCAGCCTAGCACACATGTGTTGCCTTTTTGGCAGCTGCAGCACACTGCTGGCTCATATTTAAGTGATTGTCTACTAGGACTCCGAGGTCCCTCTCACAGTTACTACTATTGAGCATGGTGCCACCTATGCTGTACTTGTGCATTTGGTTTTTCTTGCCTAAATGTAGAACCTTGCTTTTTTCACCATTGAATTTCATTTTGTTAGTTAGTGCCCAGTGTTCAAGTCTGTCCAGATCCTTCTGTATCTGAAGGACAGCCTTGTTTGGCGACCCCCGTGAAATGGTCGTTCGACCCCAAATGGGGTCCCGACCCACAGGTTGAGAACCACTGGTTTAAACTGAGCCTCACTGTTCAGGAACTGTGTATCTCAGTGGTTCTCAACCTGTGGGTCGGGACCCCATTTGGGGTCGAACGACCATTTCACGGGGGTCGCCAAACAACGCAGTCCACCATTTTTTCCCCCTTTTCCCTTAGCTGTGCTACTCCCTTTTATTCTATTGGCTTTTGAAAGCCAATAGAATAGACTCTATTGAATAGAGTCTAATTCTATTGGCTTTCAAAAGCCAATAGGAATTGTCCAGGCTGCCCTGCTGAGCCTGCCAAAAGTCCCATTCTGCAAACGGTGCTGCACCAGTTGAGTAGTCCTCGACTTATGACCGGTTGGGGGTCACGGCATTAAAAAGGTTGAGAACCACTGGTGTATCTGAATAACTGCTATATAAATAAAATGCGGAGGAGGGGGTTATCTCCCTTCACTTTCATGTCTTGCTTGTTGATCTCCAAAGCTGAGTGGCTGCAAGATCTGGTGGAAGCTTTTGGCTGCAGATCATGCTGGCTGGGGGGATTCTGGGACTCGAAATTCATCCATCTCACCGTGGCTAGCATCGAATAGTGAAAAGAAAGGAAGACTACGAGTCCCAGAAGCGCCTCCGTTCCATTCGGAAGGGAAGCAAATTGGACCACAAATCCCAGCGGTCATTGGGCTTCCTGATTCCAGATTCGAAAGCAGGATTGGCTGAGAGCGGCCAACGTGATGGAAGTGTCAAAAATATGGAGGCGGCGCGGGCGCCTGACCAGGTGAGGAAGCATACGGGCGGGCGGTGAAGGCAGCCAAGTGCGTGGGACCCATGCATAGGAGGACTCCTCTATCGTTCTTCATACTTTTGGAGAGGTGCAAAAACTTTGCATCACGGAGCTGCCTTGGGGGGGGGGGGGTTGAGAAGGAAAAAGATGTTTCCTGGATTCCTGCTTTGCTATAGACCACGAGTCGGTCGGGAGAGTTCGCAAAGTTCTTGTGATCTGGGAAAAGGGATGGGACAGAGTCGTGGGAGCATGCACAGGCAAGGAGTGCGTAAAGCTTTTTTGGAGTGTGTCAAGAGCATCGCAGGGCTTTTTCCAATTTATGCTTTCCAGATGTTTTGGGTTGCATCAGCCCGCTCGCTTGGCTGCTTACTGGCGGTGATGGGGTTTGTTTGGAAGAGGAGGGTTAACGTAAGCTAGGGAGCGCTTCATAATTATGGAAGAAAAGATGAGACTAAGAATTATGCAGTTGCCTAAATTCAGCCTCTGTCCAGAAATGGACTGTTCGCCCTCACTGAGTCCAGCAAAAATAATAAAAATGCAACAATCTGTTTCATTTCTGGGTTGCTTTCTGCCTCTCATGTAATCTGTTATTCCAATTTTAGGAGGTGCCCAGCAACAGCTTTTGTGTCACAAGCTGGCTGCTCTGAAAAATACTATTTTTCAAACAAGAATGTGCTGTCTAAGTTCGCAAAGTCACAAGAGAACGCATTAGCTAGTTAAATGGTTCGAGTTGTTATATTTTAAATGCCTGGGAATGGGGAAAATACTTGTCACATATGATAACTTGATGGCCTTTGGATATTGGAACATCCAAGCTGGGATGAAGATGTGTTTTCGTTCAGGCAGTAAAATGCCTTAGTTGGATTTCCATAGAAAATTAGGAATGACAGACAAAAGGAGACGTAAACTACTCCAGGTCTTTCATTACTTGGCTTGAAGCATGCATATGTTGCATAGCTGAAGTGACTGAGTTACTAACAAACGAATCCTGTGTATTTACAGAGATAAATAACCATACAGAGGACTGAGCTCTAGATACTATGATAATTTTCTCCAGTAGTAAACCTTGCTGGGATAATGGAATATGACTTCAGTCCACTGACCACAATTCCTGAGAGTCACATTAAGGTGAGAAAGTTGTCTTCCTTTTCATGAAATGGACAAAAATGCTGATCAATAAGTCAGCAATCTGCAGATTGATGGACCAGCTCCCAAAATACTTCTGCTGGCAGGGATGTTGCTGAGAATTCTGGGAGTTGAAATCCACAGCTGGGGAAAACTGGAGCAATGCTGTTTAGCTGGAAGACCTCATGCAGCACTGAAGCCTATTAGAGCAGTGTTTCTCAACCTTGGCAACTTTAAGATGTGTGGACTTCAACTCCCAGAATTTTTCAGCCAGCATGCTGACTGGGGAATTCTGGGAATTGAAGTCCACATATCTTAAAGTTGCTAAGGCTGAGAAACACTGATTTAGAATCTGCAACATACATTAAATCAGGATTGGATAAGAGATAGATTTGGATCGATTGTAATACCACTGAGCTATTTAAAGGAGCTTGGAAGGATTTCTGACCTCCAGTTAGTACAGCATTTCATATAGGTTTACTGTTTTTCAGTAGCTCCATAAATGAGATTTCTGTCCTGTTTTTCTGTTTCTGTTTTAAATTTATTGAAAATCATGTTGAGGAACATAAATGGAAAATGCTCAAATCCCACTTGAAAACTTCCCTGAAAAATCTAGTTGAGTACAGTGGGAATGGAGTATATAATGGAGAATTAAGTATTTTTTCTGCAGGATCTCACTTCCAGATTTGCAGAATTTAATAGCCACAGCTAGCCCTTAATGCCTAAGTGCCAATTTGTTTATCTGTAGCTTTTTGTAGTCTTTACATCCTATTTGGACTACAGGCCAGAGTTTGCAGTGAGAAAGCCCAATCTTTGCCCCTATCAAATGTTATTCCAGGCTGCAAGCGTGGTATGGAGCACGTAACCCGCAGTTTGAATTTTTGAAAGAGTAAACTGCTTATAACCTAAAGATACTCCTATGCGGATAAGGTCCTGACTGGTGAATCATTTTGCTTTCTACCAATTATCATGAGAATATTTTAATTTGATGCATGTCTTCATAGATTGCACCTGAGTTCCACTGGTTAGCTGTCCAGGCATATAAATGTAATAAATAAATAAAATTTAAAAAATAATCAATCAGCTAGCTAGCTGCTTATGCCCACATACGTATCTGTAAATGTTATTTTTCTTACAGAATTCAGTGACCTTTGAAGATGTGGCTGTGTATTTCACAGAGGACCAGGGGGCTCTGCTGGATCAAAAACAGAGAACCTTGTATGAAGATGTCATGGTGGAAAATTATGTGATTGTGGCCTCACTGGGTAAGGAGCTAGATGAAAAGCCGATATGTATCCTCTATGGCAGTGTTTCCCAAACTTGACAATTTTAAGGCATGAGGACTTCAACTCCCAGAATTCCACAGCCAGCGTTGCTGGCTGTGGAATTCTGGGAGTTGAAGTCCTCATGCCTTAAAATTGTCAAGTTTGGGAAACACTGCTCTATGGCCAGTTAGGCACAGAAATGGTGGGATTGTAGAATGCTGTCTATCCCATAGGAAATGAAAACAACCTCAAGGGAATTCTTCACTAAGCTTCTAGGAGCTTGCAAAAAAAGTTTGAACCGTTTTATTTACAGTGACCACTCTTCCTTGATTATACATTAATTATACATTAATCAAGGAGAGAAGCAACTTAGAATTAAGAAGAAATTTCCTGACAGTTAGAACAATGAATCAGTGGAACAATTTGCCTCCAGAAGTTGTGACTGCTTCAACACTGGAAATTTTTAATTTGCCATTTGCCTGAAATGGTATAGGGCCGTGGTGGCGACCCTATGGCACGCGTGCCACAAGTGGCACTCAGAGCCTTCTCTGTGGGCACACGCGCAGTCGCCCCAGTCCTAGGCCTTCAGCTGGATTTTATAAAACCTTTTCGCTTTAGGCCTTCGCCACCGTGTGCAAAAAAAAAAAAAAAAGGTTCAGTCAATCAATCAATTTCAACTTCGCGCGGGGAAAAGAAAGTTCTTGCAAAGTTGGAATTGATTGATTGAACTTTTTAGTCCCATCCAGTCTGCCGTTACCACTGCAGCCACACCCACCCAATGGTCCATGCCCACCCAATTGACTACACCCACCCAGCTGGCCCCGCCCACCCAGCACCCTATGATACATAAGTGAGTTTTGGGTTGAAGTTTGGGCACTCGGTCTCTAAAAGGTTCGCCATCACTGGTATAGGGTTTCCTGCCTGAGCAGGGGGTTGGACTATAAGACCTCCAGGGTCCCTTTCTACTCTACTCTATACTCTATTCTATATTTCAGAAAGTTGCTCTTAAGACTTATTTTCCAAAAACTCACTTTGGTCCTTGATTTTGGTTATTTAACTTTTACTGTACAAATGATACCACTTAATGCAGAATTCTTCATATTCATAGGAAAAACATTAATGTTTCACATGACCACATTTAGGGCATTTGGCAACCAGCTTTGCATTTAGGACTGTTTGTCGTGTCATGTGGATGTGTGACCATGATTTGTAATGTTTCTGCTTTTGGCTTTTGGTGTTTTTTTTCCTAGTTTCTGTCAAAAAAATGCCCATTTGGGAGGATGGAGTCACTTAACGACTGCATGATTCACTTATAACCTCTGTAAAAAAAATGATAGAAAAATTGCATTCGGGCATAGGGGTGCCTCAACTTACCACAATGTATGACTGAAATTCCAGTCCCAACTGTGGTCATAAGTTGAGGACTTACCTGTAAAGTTTTATTA
Organism: Crotalus tigris; assembly: GCF_016545835.1. Classification (NCBI taxonomy): domain Eukaryota; kingdom Metazoa; phylum Chordata; class Lepidosauria; order Squamata; family Viperidae; genus Crotalus; species Crotalus tigris. The sequence continues at coordinate 5,821,947 of NW_024096552.1, read as the reverse complement.
CAGTTTGAGAGAGACAAGTCTGAAAAGGACCCAGGGAAGGAAGAAAGGATCAGGCAAAGGTGGAGCATCGTTACTATTTTATCAGTCTCCTCCTTCAGTTCAAATATTATTGTTTGGTTGCAAGGCCTGTTGCATTTCTAATTCAAACGCATTTCAGCGATTTCCTAGGAAACCAGTGATAGGATTATAATTACGGCAAACGTTTTTGCTATTTGTGCTACGATTTATACCAGTGGTTCTCAACCTGTGGGTCGGGACCCCATTTGGGATCGAACGACCATTTCACGGGGGTCGCCAAACAACGCAGTCCGCCATTTTTTTCCTCTTTTCCATAGCTGTGCTACTCCCTTTTATTCTATTGGCTTTTGAAAGCCAATAGAATAGACTGTCTTGAATAGAGTCTAATTCTATTGGCTTTCAAAAGCCAATAGGAATTGTCCAGGCTGTCTCTGCCCTGCTGAGCCCGCCAAAAGTCCCATTCTGCAAACGGTGCTGCACCAGTTGAGTAGTCCTCAACTTACGACCGGTTGGGGGTCGCGGCATTAAAAAGGTTGAGAACCACTGATTTAGATTGAGGCTGTATGTTTTCATATTGCCATGTTTTGCTCTGCATGGCGTGGCTTTAGGGTGTGGTCGGAAAAGTCAAGATGGCAGCCACAACGGTGTGATTGAAGCGCCACCTGCCTTTTTAGACATCATCATCTTCATTTTCTGAACTCTGCTGGGCAGGCACACCTGCTCCTAGGCTTCACAACTGACCCTTACTATGCTGATCACATTCTTCCATATCTACTCACCTTCAGGTTTTCTAACCCTCAAGCCTGCCCTTATCTCTCAGATAGAACGTGGAGAAGAGCCGTGGCTGCCAGAAACCGCCAAAGTGGATGATACAGAGATATCTAACACCAATGCAGGTAAAAGTTTAGTAATTAGGCAATTGGGCCTGTTTAATCCAGTGGTTAAGATGCTGGGCTAGAACCTAGAAGTCTGCAAGTTCTAGTCTTACCTTAGGCATCAGTATAACATTTCCACATGCCTTGAGCATAATTGATGACTTGGAAATAGCCACATGTTGACAGGGCTCACCATACAGATCAGCACAGCAGAGGCCAGGAAGAGTAACACTGTAAGAAGTCCTGCCAGAGTTCTTTGATGTTCACTTTTTGCTCCTGCTCCTCTGCAAGACACTCTTCTATATTTAATGGAATCGTCAATTCCATATCTTCCAACCTGGGAACCTTCTTTAAGGCAGGATCATGTTGGATAATTGTTCCATTTTTATAACTTAGAACCTTCATTTTACTGACCTGGAGGATTTGAGTGATGGTGGGAAAAAAAAAACTTTTCTGTGGCATAGGCAGAGACCAAGCTATGGCAGAGGCAACAGATACAGAAGTAAGTGACACCACATTCAAACTGAACAAGGACCAGCCTACAACAGATACTAGGACTTGTCCACAGACAGAGCCCACAGTATAGCCACAAGGGCAGCACTTCGACAGTAGCTTGTGACTTTCTGGTACAAGTTCAAGTCCACAACACTATAAATGTAAGAATAATAAGCGATTTCTGTTGCAGTCACTAATCCATAAAAGAATTCCAGGAACTGAACAGCTAGAATTCTTTGGGAGTATAGAAGCATAAACCATGTTACTATAAGGCTTAGTCCTTGCAGACGGATGACAGGCTTGTATCTGAGATAATCTGTGGCCAAGAAGACTGGGAACAGCAGCACTAGATAAGAGTATATCCATACTGGATAAATTTCATTGAAGACCTTGGGTTAGTTGCTATTTTAGTCTTACCTAGGAGTTGTTGTTGTGGAAAATAGGTGGAGAAAGGAGTATTAAGTATATTGGTCACCTTGAGTTACTTATAGGGATAAAAATATAATAAATATATTCCCTCCAACAAATTCTGCTCTTAGAAATTTCTGAAATACAACTTGTCTCTTGTGAACTGAGTGTCAAGTTTTGAAGCACTTTTTTTCCTGCTGCAACAGTTATTGCTTCTCAGCTTGCCAATGAACTCAGGGGGGAGGGAATCGGATTGGAATTCAGACTTCAAAGATTAAGGAAGCAGACCATGGGAACCAAGGACATTGACCATGTGTCTGGCTAGACCCAGAGATACTTTCTCATAACAATATCGCTGCATTTAATTGGGCATTGTGACCTGATCCAGAGGGAGGAGAGAGAATTCTATGCTTTCACTATATAGGGCTTGGGTGAGGTTTTTGCCAGAGCTGGTTACACTTTCACATGTCCCAAAATGGTGTACTCAATAAAGTTTTGCATTAAGAGATTGGAATGTCTCGAAAGTGTTTGCTTGGTTGGGTTCGAACCTTGACACTGAGGGTTTTTTGTGTGTGTGGAGTTGGAGATTCCTTGATCTTTTACTTTAAGGACACAAATAGTTATTTTGCAACAAAGGAGAAAAAACACTTTAAAAAGTGTTTTCTGAGATGGAAGGTCATATGAACACATTTGAATCAATAATAATTATGTCCCATGCTTCCACTTAAAAAAACATTAAAAAGTGTTTTTTAAATGGACGCCTGGGCCATAATTATCAGTTGTTGATTTAAATATGTTCATATGACCTTCCATTTCAGAAATGCAACCTTGGGCAGCTTATATGTATGATAGGATAGGACAGGACTTAAATGCAGTATCTAAAATATATATATTGAAGTAATAGTAATAGTAGTAAAGTTGGAAGGGACCTTGGAGGTCATCTAGTCCAACCCCCTGCTCAGGCAGGAAACCCTACACCATTTCGGACAAATGGCTGTCCAGTCTCTTCTTAAAAACTTCCAGTGTTGGAGCATTTACTGCTTCTGGAGGCAGGCGGTTCCACTGATTAATTGTTCTCACTGTCAGGAAGTTTCTCCTTAGTTCTAGGTTGCTTCTCTCCTTGATTAGTTTCCACCCGTTGCTTCTTGTCCTGCCTTCAGGTGCTTTGGAAAATAGCTTAATTCCCTCTTCTTTATGGCAGCCCCTGAGATATTGGAATACTGCTATCATGTCCCCCCTTGTCCTTCTCTTCGTTAAACTAGACATACCCACTTCTAGCAACCGTTCCTTATATATTTTAGCCTCCAGTCCCCTAATCATCTTTGTTGCTCTTCTCTGTACTCTTTCTAGAGTCTCAACATCTTTTTTACATCGTGGTGACCAAAACTGGATGCAGTATTCCAAGTGTGGCCTTACCAAGGCATTGAAGAGTGTTATTAATACTTCACGTGATCTTGATTCTATCCCTCTGTTAATGCAGCCTAGCACTGTGTTGGCCTTTTTGGCAGCTGCCGCACACTGCTGGCTCATATTTAAGTGATTGTCTACTAGGACTCCGAGGTCCCTCTCACAGTTACTACTATTGAGCATGGTGCCACCTATGCTGTACTTGTGCATTTGGTTTTTCTTGCCTAAATGTAGAACCTTGCTTTTTTCACCAGTGAATTTCATTTTGTTAGTTAGTGCCCAGTGTTCAAGTCTGTCCAGATCCTTCTGTATCTTAAGCCTGTCTTCTGGAGTGTTGGCTAGTCCTGCCAGCTTGGTGTCGTCTACAAATTTGATGAGTTCCCCATCTATCCCCTCATCCAAATCGTTGGTGAAGATGTTGAAGAGCACTGGGCCCAGAACAGAGCCCTGGGGCACCCCACTACACACTTCCCTCCATATAGATGCAGTTCCATTGAGGACCACATACTGAGTACGGCCGGTCAGCCAGCTACGGATCCATCTGGTGGTGATTCTGTCTACCCCACATTTTTCCCCACAGTATTCCGGCTGCACTCATTGGCAGGCTTTTGCATCTTGTCATGCAATATCGACAAAACCAACACAGGCTTAGCTAAAGCTATTTGCCCTCTGATTCAGTAGCATCTGTTTTAAGATGAAGTTAATTTTGCCTTTGAAAATGATCGAATAAGACTTTATTTGCAGTGAGGTATTTTTTTGCTGTGTATATTTGCAAAGATTCTACCAAGAGCAATATAAGTTTATGGCAGTGTTTTTCAGTCTTGGCCTCTTTAGGATGTGTGAACTTCAACTCCCAGAATTCTCAAACTGGCAGGGGAATTCTGGGAGTTGAAATCCACAGGCCATTCAAGAACACTGAGCTATACTATAATATTTTTTTATGTTATTAATAGCTTTTCTAAGCTATTCTAAGCCTAGCAGTTACCATTGTACAGGTTGTCCTTGACTTACAACCATTCGTTTAATGACAGTCAAAGTGACAGCAGCACTAGAAAAAGCGACCTCTGACCATTTTCCACTCTTATGACCATTACAGCATCCCCATCGTCATGTAATCAAAATTCAGATGCTTGGTAACTGGCATGTATTTATAACAGTTGCAATGTCCTGGGGGGTCACGTGATCAGCTTTTACCACCTTCTGACGAGCAAAGTCAATGGGGAAGCCAGATTCACTTAACAACCATGTTACTAACATAACAACTGCAGTGATTCACTTAACAACTGTCATAAATGGGGCAAAACTCACTTAGCTGTTTCGCTTAGGCAACAGAAATTTTGTTGCTCAGTTATGGTTGTCAGTTGAGGACTATTCATATTTGTCTTTTATTCCATCAGATGATTCTGTGGAGAACAGTTTGTGCTCTTCGCTGCACGACAAATACTACAATGAGGCACACCAGAAAAACCTTATGGGAAAGGAGTCCTTCCTGTGTGAGACCTGTGGGAACTCTTTCACTAGCTGGCCAGGCCCTGCAACCCCACAGGGAATGCCCACAACAGAGAGACCTTATGAATGCATGGAATGCGGGGGACAGGCTCAACAATCTTCTACTTTCATGGACCACTGGAGGATTCACCCAGGAGAAGAGGCCTATGAGTGCCTAGACTGCAGGGAGCATTTCCCATGGTCCTCTGCTCTTGTTAAGCACCATCAGGACCAGGTTGCCAATGGGCATCACCACCATGTGTGTCTGGAATGCCAGAAGTGTTTTGCTCATGAGTTGGGCCTTTTGAGCCACCAGAAGGTCCACCTCCAAGAAAAACAACACAAATGTTTGCAGTGTGGGGAACATTTTGCCGACCACCCGGCCTTTGTGAGGCACCAGAGAGCTCACACTGGCAAGAAACCCTACAAGTGCCTCCAGTGTGGGAAGTGTTTTGCGGACAGGTCCCACGTGGTGGCTCACCAGAGGATTCACAGAGGGATGAACCCATTCAAATGCTCCGAGTGTGGGGAATGTTTTGACCAGCACTCGACCCTCGTGAGTCACTGGATGGTCCACACGGGAGAACAACCCTACGAGTGCCTGGAGTGCGGCAAATGCTTTCCTCGACCCTCGTCTCTCGTGAAGCATTGCCGCATCCACACAGCCGAGAAACCGTACACCTGCTTGGACTGTGGGAAGTTCTTTGCCCAGCGCTCAGGCCTGGTTAAACATCAGCGCATCCACACGGGAGAGAAGCCTTACGTGTGCTCGGAGTGTGGAAAATGTTTTGCGGACAGCTCCTCCCTCGCCAGACACAAAAGGGTTCACACGGGAGAGAAGCCCTACATGTGTTCCGAATGTGGGAAACGCTTTTCAGACCGATCCAATGTCTTGGCTCATAAGAGAGTCCACACGGGAGAGAAGCCTTACAAATGCCTGGAGTGCGGAAAGTGCTTCACTCACCGGTCACACATAGTGAAACACCAGAAATTTCACCTGAAAGAGAAGGCCTCAAAATACCAGCCGCCCCTGGAAAAAACCACGCAAATGTCACCATTTTCTAAAATGGTTAAACGTGAACTACTCTGAGCCTTCTGAAGGATCTTTATGTTTCATCCACATGGGCTTGATATCGATTACTCGTAACCAGGAATACACAGTTGTAGTTCTGTAATACCTCTGTTGTTTAACACATATGACCCGCCCATTGGGGATAGTTTTTAAGGGACAAAATGGATGCCTTAATCTTTGCAGAGGCTAAGACCTTTGCTATAATGCCAGGCATGGTAATAAAATCAGTGCTGGCTTTTCTGCATCATATTTAATTTCCATTGAAAAGCCCTTGGGTTAGACAAAATACTGCAGTCACTCAGTGGCAAACTGGTTGACTGAATTCATGGCTCCCAGATCTCAAATTACAGGTAGTCCTTGCTTAGTGACTGTCTCTAGCAACTATACAAAGCTAAAAGACATAAATAAAATACCATGAAGAACCTATTTATTTAAATAAATTTAATTTGTTTGCTGCCTATCTTGCTGTGAAGTGACACTGGGTAGCTTACAACATTAAAATATATGTGTATGTGTGTACACAGAGAGAGAGAGAAAGAGAGAGAGAGAGAAAGATTTCTGTTCACATTCTTGGATCTCTTAATGCTAGATGTTGTCATTAAATAAGTGGTATTTATTAGGGTTGTTGTTGTACAACTGCCTTGTCTATTTCACAGATTGTTACCCAGGATGTAGATGGCGTTGATCTATATTAACAAACCATTCTAACTAAGCCTGTCAGCTGCCATAAGATTTTATGTTTGCTTGTGCTTCGCTGCTATGTAGTGACAGACTGCCATGAACTGTGGGGAGGGGGAATGAAGGGAGAATGCTTGGAGAGATGAAAGTAAGGGCTGTATCTCCTTGAGATCACCTGGCTAGAAGAAGGAGGGGGCTGCATACCAAACTACACTCGGACTGACCATTATGAAAACATCTTGCCTGAACTACGGGACTAGGCAATAAGAGACTGTTAAGGGAAGGAAAATTGAACTTAAGGGATTTTGATGCACAATTCTCAGTTCTGGCTTTGCAGTACTGCTATACACTTGATCTCTAATAAAACTATACCTTTCTCAACAAATGGAACCAAGGATTGTTTCTATTTAGAGGTGTAAGTTGTGGCAGGTCTGACAAAGCCTTTTTAAAGCCAGCAAAACCCTGACTGGATATGTTTGGCCATGATTGTTCTAATACTGGAGGTTTTTAAGAAGAGATTGGACAACCATTTGTCTGAAATGGTGCAGGGTTTCCTACTTGAGCAGTGGAGTTGGACCAGAAGACCTCCAAGATCCCTTCAAACTCTATATTCTTTCCTGACATGATAGCATCCAGACTTATTTAAACTACAACTCTCAGAACTGGCCATGCTTGCTTGAAGTTCTGGTAGTTGTAGTCCCAAAACACCAAAAGAGATGCCAGGCTGGGTTATATTGCCCTATGTCATTATGGCTTGTGGCATTCCTTATTCCTTATTTCCTCAAATGAGTCTGAGGAAAGCAAACCAGGGTGTCTGTAGGGAGGCCCTTCTGTTGCTCCAGTTCCAGTGCTGAGATGCTGAATCCCTCCCTTTTCTTCCCCAGATATTCTGGAAACTGGACTGCAAATAGAGGAAGGTAAATGTAAGAATCACAATTGCTTGCTATTTTAAGCTCTGATGCCACTAACTTTAGAAGAAATAGAATACAGCAGGGGTGTCAAACTCAATTTCATTGAGGGCCACATCAGCACTGCGGTTGCCCTCAGGGGGCCGGGTGGGTGCGGCCGACTGGGTGAGCATGGATGGAGTGGGTGTGGCTAGCTCTACATCATTTGTGTCAAGGGTGCCTGTGGGGGCCTGGGCAGGAGTGGGATAGATCTGAGGGTCTCTGGCAGGAGGGGGTGGGACCAGGGCAAGTGCCAAGGCATGGTCCACTGGAGGAGCCTCACTGTTCCTCTCAAGCCATGGGGGGGGGGGCTTATGGAGCTAAGACTGAATGCGTTTCAGCATAGAGGGCCACCACAAAATTGTATATTGGCTCCCGGCTGGCCTGGGCCAGGGCCAAGGCAGAGGGGGCCATTCCTTCACTGTTTCCAGGATGGCTTCACGGGCCACATGAAACCACTTTGCGGGCCGCCTCCGGCCCCCGGGCCTTGTGTTTGACATGTCTGGAATAGAGTAACAAAAAATAAAAATACAGTACTATGATGATCCAGTAAATGTTTATGATGTTATGATTTATTACCTATTAATAAATCTGTTTATATGTACACTACGAACTTATGTACCACGAACAGGTTCCTTGTGTGTCTGATCACATTTGGCCAATAAAGAATTGTTCTATTCTGTTCCATTCTATTTTATATTTTGTATTTTATATTTTATATTTTATATTTATTATTATTTTATATTTTATATTCTACTCTATTCTATATATAATGTACAAAACTGAAGTCAGGCTTGGTATTAAATGAAATATCTGAACAAATGAGAAAATATAAGCTGGGACTGAAAGGAACATAGAATTCTCTTGATTTTACTGCCTGACTATAAATTGGTGAGAGATCAGGTCTTTGGGAGCAGAGAAATTAGGTTCTGGGGTCAAAGAAAATAGCAAAGTTGGAGCACCAGGATAGTCTCCACCTTGTGGGCTACAAAACTGATGAAAGGAGAGGTTTCCTGTGCAAGAGCCTCCCCTATTGAGCATTCCTGTGATATCCTGATGCTTGTAGAGGAAAGGGCAAAGGTTCCTGACGTTCCATCACATACCCCAAGTTACCTCTGGGGGATCCTTCTGACTCTGCCAGTTGAGAATTGAAACATGGCAGCCTCTCGCTTTGCCTGATCTTCTGGATAAATGCTCCAGGTAGAGTCCCTGTTCAACCTTGGCCATCCCAGCAAATCACTGAAGGCAAAGACAACCACTCTTCACTCCCAACCCCATTAATCTCATCTGCAAGTTGGAAGCTAAAAAGAATTTTACAGGAATGCTAGAAGAGATAGAGCAGTATGAAGTGTTTGAAGGACATGACCAGGGGTCTTCAACCTTAGCGATTGTAAGACTTTTGGATATCAGTTCCCAGAATTCTCCAGCCAGCATGGTGGAGCTGGAGGGTGATCAGCTGAGTGGCAGCTATGCAGGAGACTAAAGACTGGGGTAATTGACCAGATGAGCCAAGAATCAAACAACTGAGAAGTGGAACCAAGAGTGGGACAGCTAATCAATGGATCCTGAGGGCATGAAGCTGAGCGGCAGATGGAGGGGAGGTAGAGGGACCAACAGGTGGCGAAGACAACCTAAGTGAGTGGGATGAGAAGGCCAGAGGAGTACTGTACAGGCAGACAATTAACAAAGGATGGAACTAAGACAGTGGGAGAGCCCAAGTGCTTGCGGAAAAGGGTGCAGAGCAGGGACCTGGACACAAGCAGCCCCATCAGGGAAATTCTGGGAGTTGAAATCCACAAGTCTTATAGTTGCCAAAGTTGGAAAACTCTGGACCAGGGTTAAGTGTTGTTTAAAAAAACAATGAGTCTTCCAGTCCTGAAGGGGGTGTTTAGAAGCTGAACTCCATTCACATAAGAGGCCGTAGAGCAGGGGTTCTCAACCTTGGCAACTTTAAGACTTGTGGACTTCAACTCCCAGAATTCCTCAGCCAGCAAAGTTGGCTGAGGAATTCTGGGAATTGAAGTCCACAAGTCTTAAAGTTGCCAAGGTTGAGAACCCCTGCGTAGAGTTAAACATTTGCGGGTGAAGACACAAACTAGGCCTGCAGTTGAAGCTCTTGTTTTTCTCCCAATTTTGTGGGGGGAGGAGGGAAGGAGGAAATGTGGGTAGAGCTATGGGAGAGGCCAAAAGTGAATTTTAGAGGCAGCTCTGCTGCGGGTTTGTCTTGGAAAGTTAGTCCTGCAAGGTTGAAGGACTTGACACACAGCCTTTGCCAATCCATAGCACCTCTAAACAAACCTAGTTTGCTTTGTCCAGCCAAACTCAGTTCAGGTAAGGTTACCTGGGCTTGTAAGCATGGTTGCAAGAGAGGAAAAGACCTGTTGACCTGAATGGGAGGTACGAGCTCACGGGTTTTCAGGGTCTGCAATCAATTTCATCCTGTCTTCAAGTGCAACACACCCGTTTCTTTGTGACATTTTTGTGCCAATAAAGAGTCACTCCTATGGAATTTATTACAGGTTTAGAGGATTAAGATAGTATCATTCGTGGGTCATTTTTATTTACTCTGGCTGTAAATAGATTGTGGCTGTTATGGATTTCATGGCTTTTATGACAATAAAACAATAACAGTAATTTTAACTGTTGGGAGTGTTCATTTGTAATTTTGATGGTGCTTAAACTGTATCCTGGTCGGGGGAGGTGCATTTTAAACACGTTTTGTTTTTTTGTGCTGAGACCCATCTCTTTTTGCATGGATGTTTAATAGTAGTAATAATTGAATGTAATGATGATAATAATTCCTTGAAATGAAATAAGCTCTCTCACAGGCCCACATACAAATCACTGAATGGGGTTGCAGAAGTACAAACAATAAACTTCTCCATTGAGTCGAGTTTGAATCCTGGCGATATCATGGACACTTCCAAGGAGTTTTATTGGCACGATGATGGTGGCTTGCCATGGCCTTTATCTGGAAGATTTAAAGTTTCTTTTATTTATAGCTACCGGTCCAAGAATGCTAATCGAACATTTTCATCAGATAAATGGAGACAAAGAAGAGGAAATAAAAATAAACCACCAGGATAAATTCAAACATAGTGCTTTTGAATGTTGATCACAACTGAACAGAATTTAGTTCCTTTTATGTAGATTGGGATGAATTGATCTAATAAAAAATAATCCTATTTTCAGTCCATTCCGAACATTCAGGAACAGAATTATTAGCTCAGAGTCAATTAGTGTAAAAAAGGATGCTACAGCAAAATAGAGAGAAATGTTTTCAGTTATTTTATTAGCTAGTGTAAGGGCCCACCCCACTTTGCATCTTAAGAAGACAGAACTCTTGGAATAATTCTTCCAACAGGAATCCTTTATTAAGAGAAAATGGTTGCAGGCATGCTAGACAGGACTTGGGGTTCAAGCTCTCCCATTCAAGGTTTTAAGGGGTTCCCCAGTAGTCCCACCCAATCAACCCCCCTTCCAGTGATAGTTTCAAGTATCACAGTTCCACCCCCTTTCTTCTTTCTTCCGTCTGGATGGAGACTTCAGATAACTACCTGAAAGGCAAATACCCTTCTTTGTTATGATAAGGTCCTCTAGTGCTAACGCTTTGATGTTACAATAAACACACATTCAGCATTCAGCTCTTTGAAGTGTACTGAAGGAAGTGAGGGCCATAAAGCCCCTTTGTTCTCCCCCTTCTCTCCCTCTTATGGCAGAATCCAGAGAAGGCAGAATTGGGAGTTTCTATATTTGATAATTAAAGATGAAATATAATTGGATTCTGACAGCTAGAATAGGGACTTTAAAAAATTGGATAATGGGATATTGTTATACAGTACTTCCCTTTAACACACTAGATGATAAAATGTTACACCTTCCTAGATTGAAAGTTTTACTGAAACAAAAATATGATATTAAAGATTTAAGTGTGAATGTTCTGTAAATTAGGTTTTTAAAGTTTCCATGCCTTAAATCTGTTTAATCTGTTTAATAGTACTACAATAGCCTCAGTCATACTAGTGGTGTCTGTCTTCCTTCCTTCCTTCCTTCCTTCCTTCCTTCCTTCCTTCCTTCCTTCCTTCCTTCCTTCCTTCCTTCACCTGGTGCCAATTGAGGTTCTTTGCGAAGGGCATTCCATAAATGAGGTGCCACCACTGAAAAGGCAAGATAAAGGAAGGGGCTTGGGAGTGTCCATTTTTCCTTGGGCACCCTGTTGTGACTAAGGAATCTCCCCCAAAAGCCCTTGAACAAAGGGCCTATAAGATATTTTCCACCCACCAGATTTCCCCCCCACCCCATGGATCCACCTGTCCTAGGTTAACCTGAGACTTCTAATTACTCTTTCTAACCATCTTTTGCCTTAAGGAACCTATTGGTTTAACTTGAAGATTTCCATCCAGCAAATGATCCCATTCCACATTCTACATATTCCATATTCCGCAAGGTAGTCTTCTGCGTCTCCCTTCCATAGTGACCCAGGCTGCCTTCCTCCTGGTTGGCTCCACGCTCCGTAAAGGGCTCTAGACAGGAGCCGGATGCGGCATGCTAGGGGCTTCCGCCAGTCCGCCGCAGCTGTGCGTAACTTCCTGCACCTTTTTTGTTTTTTGTTTAATACAGAAAAAGTACTGTAGCTATTAATAACTGTATTAGAGCTTAGGTTAGTCAATATTTCTTATACAACAGTTCTAATACATTTTATACTGATTTATAGATCCTTCTCACACTGGGGTACGTCCCATGGGTGTTTGCTTCTCTCCAATTTGTTCTTTTTAAAATACTGTCGTTCTCCTTTAAGAAGCCACCGAAGCTGACCGCAACAGCAACAACCATTCATCTCGGTTTCCCATTTGAGCACAGCCCAAAGCCTGATTTGCCAGAAGAGGTGCGAAAGTAGCTGTCTCGTTCCTTCTCTCGGCGGAGGAGGCAGTGATGGCGGCTGCAGCGCCTTTGCCGGATTTCCTGGAAGAAGCCACCTGCTCCATCTGCCTGGAGTATTTCCAGGACCCCGTGCTCATCCCGGAGTGCGGCCACAACTTCTGCCGGGGCTGCCTGACCCGCAGTTGGGGGACGTCGGAATCGGAGGCTTCCTGCCCCCAGTGCAGACAGACCTTCGGGCCCCGCAACGTCCTTCCCAACAGGCAGCTGGCGCGGGTGCTGGAAGTGGCCAGGCGATGCAAAGATCCTTGGGGCGAGGACGGAGGGAGCTTCTGCACGAAGCACCGGGAGCCCCTCAAGCTCTTTTGTAAGGATCACGAGACCCTCATCTGCTTGGTCTGCGACCGATCCAAAGAGCACAGGGGCCACTTGGTGATCCCGGCGGAGGAAGCTTTCCAGGAATACCAGGTAGGAATCCGCCAGGAGGAATCCTTGCGGAGGGCCATCCAGTGTTAGCACTGGCAATCCTTGGATTCGTTTACTTGCTTCCTTCTGCTTTCTCCCACTCCCTTGCCTCTATGCCTGCAATTTTTTTGAAGACTGGTGTACAGGTAGTTCATTGAGGTGACTGTTTTCATACTTATGACCATTAGAGCATCCCTGTGGTCACTGATAAAAATTTGGAAGCTTGGCAACTGGCAGGTATTTATGATGGCTGCGGAGGTAGTCCTCAACTTAGAACAATTCATTTAGTGACTGTTCGAAGTTACAACGGCAATGAAAAAAGTGACTTACAACCATTTTTTACATTTACGATCGTTGCTGCATCCCTGTGTGTCTCAGGATCATGCAATCACCTTTTGGATAAGCAACGTCAGTGGGGAAGCCAGATTTGCTGTGACTAACTTAACAACTGTAGTGGTTCAATTAACAACTGTAGCAAGAAAGGTTGTAAAATGGGACAAAACCTCAGTTAAATCAGGGGTCCCCAAGCCCTGGGGTGTGTGGTCTGTTTGAAACCAGGCCATGAGAGAGGTGGTGCGCATACGCACAGATCTATTTGTGTGTGAGGAGGGTGTGCACCTGCCAAATGTAGCTGTTGTCTCTCACACACACACACACACACAAACACACACACACTGCTGAAAGGTTGAGACTGCTGACTTAATCCCTTGCTTACCGATGGCAATTGCCTGTAGGGAGAAATAGACACCCTTTGCCAGCTCACTTTCCACATTTGCTATAGAGCAAGATCTTCATAGAGTCCTCCAAAGTCTGGAGTGCAGACCCTGAAAAACACTCCTGGGGGGTCAGGCCAAAGCCACCTCAGCCCAAGCTTTTGTTTCTCCATGATGCTTCTCAGGTGACTGCAAGCAGGAGACTCAGGCAGCTCACTTTTCTGCCATTACAGGTAGTCCTCGACTTAGAACCATTCATTTAGTGACTGTTCGAAGTTACAACGGCAATGAAAAAAGTGACAACCATTTTTTACATTTACGATCGTTGCTGCATCCCTGTGGTCACATGATCAAAATTAGGATGCTTGGCAACTATCATGTATTTATGACGGTTGCATATATCTTCTAACTGGGTCTTCCCTCAGATGTAACTCTTTTCGAAAAAGAAACTCAAAACTTGTATTTTCTCTTCAGATCAGTATTGGGGATTGGCTGAAGGCTCAGAAGGAGGAGAAAGAAAAAATAGCTAAATACAAAACAGACACAGAGCAAAGAGTTCAGGAGATGCTTGTAAGTATTGATCCAACGATGAGGAGCTTCTGAGCTAATAATAGGCAGCCTGTTTGTAAGTACAAGTTTTGACTTAAATAAAATTCAAGTTAAAGACAGTGTTAGGGCACAGAACTTGTTCTTAACCTGGGACTGTATCTTTGACTGGGATGTCACCATTGGCTGAATAAATCACAGTGATGTTAAGGACACCTATGAGCCATGTTTTATACACTGGGTTTGGTTTGCTTAATAGATTAATGCAAACCATATTTCATCGTATTGAAAAAAATGTGAAATCTACTTTTTTGGAATCCCTGATTGTCAAGGAAATTTTTATGAAACAACATTTAAACTGAAACCTTTCCCCCTGTGTTTGTTGATGTCAAAATGTTTTTTTTTCTCCTAGGAAATTCTCCCATCTCATTTCAGGACTCTTCAGGGAATCAATTTAAATATTATGCTAATAAAAACAAATATAATTAAGTAAAAATAAAATAAAAATATGCCTTTTGCTCTTTCTGTCTTCTTGTTCTAGGACCACATCGAAAAAGAGAGAAAAAAAGCAGTGGCTGAATTCAGAGAACTACACCTCTGGTTAGAAGGACAGGAGAAGCTTCTGTTGGCTAGCATGGAAGAAACAGAGAAGGATGTTATGACAATGAAGGAGAAGCGTTTGGCCAAGTACATGGAGGAACTGTGCTCTCTTGACAGTCTCATCCAGGAAACAGAGGAGAAGCATCAGCAGCCAGCCAGCAAACTCTTACAGGTCAGGCAGGAAGTTGAGATCATAGACTCATAGGGCTGGAAGGGACCTTGGAGGTCTTCTAGTCCAATCCTCTGGCCAAGGCAGGAATCCTTATACCGTCCTGAAGAAATGGTTGTCCAATCTATTATTGGGAGCCTCCAGTGATGGAGCAGCCACAACTTTGGGAGGCAGGCCATTCCATTGATTAATGGTTCTCACTGTCAGGAAATTCTTCCTTATTTCTAGGTTGGATTTCCTTCTGATGAGCTTCCATCCCTTGCTTTTTGTCCCACCCTCAGGAGCTACAGAGAGTAAATTGTTGCCCTTTCCCCTATGACAGCCCTTCAAGTATTGGAAGATGGCTGTCCTGTCTCCCCTAAACCCTCTCTTTCTTAAGCTAAGCATACCGAGTTCCCTTAGCCATTCATTGTACTGTTTGGCTTCAGAGCCCTTATCATCTCTATTGCTCCTCTTTGCATTCTTTCTGGGGCCTCAGCATCTTTTTTGTATCCTGGTGTACCAATGATGAAGTGGAGTAGACTTCTTTAGCCCCACCACAGAATCCTCTTTTTGACTCTTTCCTTTTTTTTTGATAAATTTTATTGAAATTATAATAGTGAAAAGTACAAATGAAAATAAAGAAAGGGAAATGGAGAAGCATAAAAATGGGAAAGAAGTGTAGGAGAAAGGAGAAAGAAAACAAGCATTGACTTCAGCACAGTAAAATACAAAATAAAATTACAGCCTCAACTTTTTACATTTACATATTTAGAAATTATTAGCCATGTCTATAAAAACAAATTAATAAACAAAATCAAGCACCAGGAGTTCATTTTTTTTCTATCTTGAGCACAAAGTCCAGAAGCAGTTTCCAAGTAGAAACAAAGGTTGATATCTAATTAAAGCAGTAAATTTTTTTTCATTTTTTTCTAACTCCATCACTTTTTCCATTCATTCTTCTGTTGTGAAGATTGGTATATCTTTCCATTTCCGTGCAAGTAGGACTCTGGCTGCAATGTACAAAGTAACAAAGTTCAGAATCTTTTTTCAGCTCCTTATTTAATTTTTTTGAATATGGAAAGGAAACTTAGAAGGTATGAAGGCTACAGGTGGTCCTTGACCTAAGACCCCAATTGGGCCCCAAATTTCTGTTGCTAAGCAAATAGTTGTTAAGTGAATTTTGCCCCATTTTACAACCTTTCTTGCCACTGTTGTTAAGTGAATCGCTGCAGTTGCTAAGTAATACATTTGTTAAGTGAATCTAGCTTCTCCATTGACTTTGCTTGTCAGAAGATCCTAAAAGGTGATCACATGACCCCTGGGACACTGCAGTCATAAATTTGAATCAGTTGCCAAGCCGCTGAATTTTGATCATGTGACCATGGGGATGCTGCAACGGTCTTAAGTGTGAAAAATGGTCATAAGTCGGTTTTTTCATTGCCGTTGTAACTTTGAACGGTCACTAAATGAACTGTTGAAATTCAAGGATTACCTGTAATGGCTAATATAGGGATAGATAGTGTAATTCAGAAAAAGCAGGCAATGTGAAAAGCAAGAATTCAAAATTCTAGTCACTTGTCTATATTCGTCACAATTTTAAGAGTGCCTGCTTAGGGTTCCTATCACCTGTTAGGGGATGTGGTGGTGGGTGTTCTTTGTAGGGTCTCCTCTCCCCTTAATCTCCAGGGCAAGGAGAACCCCAACACTGAGGACCTTCTACAATGTTACAACCACTTGGATTTTCCAAAGTGCCTTGATTCTGGAAGCAAGGCGTTTCTGTATTCTATTGATGGACTATTTTATTTTTCAAATGTTCTTTTCTTTTTGCTATGATGTTTTATTATTTAGTTATATATGATAAATATTATAATCTGTATAATTGTGTTGGATTCAACCGAGGTATAATTTTTGTAAGACAAGGAAATAAAAATAATACCTCTCTAAAAGAGGCGAACGCTGGAGAAAAAAGAGCAACGGGGTTTCTTTTTAAGAAAAATTGAAGTAGTTTTTATATGACAGTTTGTATCTGGTTGTCCAGAGCAGGGCATTTCAACCAGTGGTATGGGTACCACCTGTGGTACATTGGTACCTGGCAGGTGGTACGCGACCATCCTAGAAAAGTGGTAGCGGGGGAGGGGAGTGAGCTGAACCGGTGGTAGCACCACACAAGCCTGAACAAAAGATGGCTGGAGCTGCGGGGCTGTCAGGGCTCAGCGGAAGCGCCAGGATCAGTGCCACTTTCCAGCTGATCGGCGCATCTTCGGGCTGTCAGGGCTCAGTGGAAGCGCCAGGATCAGCACCAGGCTCCAGCTAGAGCTCTGTGCTGATCCTGGTGCTTCTGCTGAGCCCTGAAGAAGCACCAATCATCTGGAAAGCAGCACTGATCCTGGTGCTTCTGCTGAGCCCAGAAGAAGCGCCGATCAGCTGAAATGTTGCAGCATCTCCAGGTGGGCAGGAGATTTACATTCAGATGCTTGGCAACTGATTCATATTTGTGACGGTCACAGTGTCCCAGGGTTATGTGAAGTGACCAAAACCTGCTGCAACCACCCAGCAGACAGGGGGAATAAAAACCAAACACCCCCACACACCACCCCGCTGCCAATCCTCAACAGAAATGCTCACAACAATGAAAACCTTGGACAGGAGGAAGAGCGCCGCCAGGTGGGCAGGCAGGTGTCTTGCTCATCTGTGGCTTGGGGGGTACTTTTTTCAGTGCCATTGTAACTTCGAAGAGTCACTAAGCGAACTGTTGTAAGTCGAGGACTACCTGTACTTTATCACTTTTTTCCTTTGGGGGGGGGGGATCATCAGGTTTTTGACAACTTGCTAGGTGACGGGTGGTACTCAGATATTGCCATATCCTAAAAGTGGTACAATGGGTGAAAAGGTTGAAAAGCCCTGGTCCAGAGGTTTCACGTATTTCCTTTATAAATTTAAGAATTTAACTTTCTGCATAGGGAATGGCTCCTTTCAGTGCTTTGTCTCTCTCTTTTTTTTTTAGGACATTGGAAGCATCTTGGAGAAGTAAGTGAATCCACCCTCCTCTTTACAGTCTCAGACATCAGCACCTCCTCCAGCAGTTTTCCTGTTTTGGAAAGTTCTGTTTGTATTTTGCAGTAATTTCATTTAAAGATAACATACTGTATTTCATGGCTTTTTAGACATTTTCTCAGACACCCGCAGCACAATATAATTAACAATATTTGATATGATCAATTATTATGGTTGATTGCACAGTCAGCCAGATGTTTAGATTGAATTTGGCATTTTTATCCACCTATTGAGTCTTTCCCAAGAAGAGACAGATGTCTGATGTTTTTAAAGGTATCATTGTAGGATGTAAGCTGTTCCAAGTAGTGCAACTATCATACATACATGCCGGTTGCCAAGCACCCAAATTGTGGTTACAGAGACACTGATAGATGTTAAGTATAAAAATGGTTTTAAGTCATAACTGGTTGTTAATAAACAGTCATAAAGTGAAGGTTACTTGTAACTGCATTCGTCTCTATTAAATTTCATTGCATTACCTTTAATCCATCAAGATCAGTTTGAATGTTTGAATGTTACATCCATCTTCTAGATTGCTTACCTATCTCACCCACATTAGTCATTAGTTACTTGGTAAGATACAGTCCGTTTTTTTGGCCAAGAGATTCACAAGAATTTTCAAGAATGTTCTTTTGTCTTGCCAGATATCGGGCAAAGAAAACATACGAGAATCAAGTGGATTTACTTCCAGAGCCTAAGTGGATAATCTTGGGTTACAGTGATATCACTGAGCTTCTGAAAAATGCCATGGAAAAATTGAGAGGTAAAAAACAGCCACTGGGGTTGTACGCTGGATGACATTTTGATCCGAGAGCATCCAAAAGAGATTCTGGGTCAGTGTCAGGGGGATCAAAGAGGGATCGATGTCAGGATCAGTGGAAGAGACACCTTCATTTCTCTGGAGAAAGGCCTTGATTTCTCCCCTTAAAGATGTGCTAGCTAAAAACGGGAACCACTAGCTAGATAGTGGGCTATTTACAGGTGGTCCTTGACTTACAGCAGTTCATTTAGTGACTGTTGAAAGTTACAAAGGCAATGAAAAAGTGACACGACCATTTTTCACACTTTATGACTGTTGCAGCAACTCCAAGGTCATGTGATCAAAATTCAGCCACCTGACCACTGGTTCATATTTAGAGGTGTTTGACCTAAAAATGGGAACCATTAGTCATAGTTGACCAATTACAGGTAGTCCTTGACTTACAACAGTTCATTTAGTGACTGTTCAATGTTAGAAAAAAGTGACATGACCATTTTTCACACTTATGACCATTGTAGAATCTTCACAGTCATGTGATTTACATTCGGATGCTTGACAACTGACTCATATTTATGACGGTTGCAGTGTCCCATGGTCATGGGATCATCTTCTGACAAGCAAAGTCAATGGGGAAGCCAGATTAACTTAACCATGTTATTAGTTTAACAAATGCAGTGATTCACTTAACAAATGTGGCAAGAAAAGCCGTAAAATGGGGCAAAACTCACTTAACAAATTTTTCACTTAGCAACATAAGTTCTGGGCTCAATTGTGGTCGTACATCGAGGGCTACTTATATTCTTTATTTCCCAGATCCATATGCACTGACCACTGGGGAAGCTGAATAAGCTTCCACTAAATATAATGGAATATATAGAGGTAGTCCTTGACTTACAACCACAGTTGAGCCAAAAATTTCATTTGCTAAGCAAAGAGGTTGTTAAGTGAGTCATGCCCCTTTTAATGACCTTTTTTGCCATGGTTATTAAGCTAATCTGGCTTCCTCCATTGTCAGAAGCTCCCTAGGAAGGTTGCAAGATCAGTTTGAATGTTACGACAGTCACAGAGCCCTGGGATGCTGCAAGCCTTGTAAATACACGCTGGTTGCCAAGTGCCCAAATTTTGATCTGTAGTGGTCATAAGTCTGAGAACCAGTCATAGGTCACTTTCTTGAGTGCCGCTGTAACTTTGAACAGTCACTAAGTGAGTGGTTGTAAGTTGAGGACTACCTACTGTATATATGGAATATATAGTAGAATATATTTATATCTGGTAGAATATATACAGCCACCAATGACATCCTGGTTTGTAGCTTTCCTTATTCCTTATTTCCTGATTTGAGTCCAGGGAAAGCAAACCAGGGTATCTCTGGGGAGGCCCTTCTGTTGCTCCATTTCCAGTGATCAGATGCTGAATCCCTCCCTTTTCTTCCCCAGATACTCTGGAAAGTGGACTGCAATACAGGAAGGTAAATATGAGTTATAAGAATCTTATATTTCTTGCTATTTTAAGCTCTGATGCTAGTAGCTTTAAGAGAAACAAAATAGAGTAACAAAAAAGAAAAGTATAGGATTAGATACCTTAAAGACTACGATGATCCAGTATACTTTAATGATTTTATGATTTATGACCTGTTACTTGCTGTTTATATGTTCACTGTGAGCTTATGCACCAGAGACAAATTCGTTGTGTGTCTGATCACGCTTGGCCAATAAAGAATTGAATTCTATTCTATTCTATTCTATTCTATTCTATTCTATTCTATAGAATAGAATAGAATAGAATAGAATAGAATAGAATAGAATAGAATAGAATAGAATAGAATAGAATAGAATAGAATAGAATTCAATTCTTTATTGGCCAAGTGTGATCGGACACACAACAAATTTGTCTATAGAATAGAATAGAATAGAATAGAATAGAATAGAATAGAATAGAACATAAACTTTCTACCAAGCTATAGAATAGAATAGGAATAGAATAGAATAGATTAGAATAGAATAGAATAGAATAGAATAGAATAGAATAGAACATAAACTTTCTACCAAGCTAATAACATCCTGTTGATTTTACTGCCTGCCTATAAATTGGTGAGACACCAGATCTTTGGGAGCAGAGGAATTAGGACTTTTGGGTGAAAGCAAAGTTGGAGCACTAGGCTCATCAAAGTTATGAAAGCAGAGGTTTCCTGAGCAAGATCCTCCCCTATTGTACATTCCTGTGATATTCTGATGCTCGTGGAGAAAAGGGCAGATCTTCCTCACATTCCATTATGTGTCCCAAGTTACCTCTGGGGGATCCTTCTGACTCTGCCAGTTCACAATTGAAACATGGCAGCCTCTTGCTCTGCCTGATCTTCTGTATTAAAGCTCCAGGCAGAGTCCCTGTTCACACCTTGGCCCTCCCAAGAACTCACTGAAGGCAAAGCCAAACACTCTTCACTCCAAACCCCATTACTCTCACCTTCAAGAGGAAAGCTAAAGAAAATTGTGCAGGAATGTTAGAAGGGGGTGAAGCACTATGAAGGGTTGGAAGGACTACTAGGCAATGTGGAGGTGTTGTTTCAAAAAACAGTGAATCTTCCAGTCCTGGAGGGGGTGTTGGAAGCTGAACTCCTTTCAGAGTGGAGGCCTCTGGGGGTGAAGACACAAACCAGGCCTGCAGCTGAAGCTCTTGTTCTTCTTCCTTCCTTTCCTTCCCCCCCTACAGTGAATGTAAGTCTGAATCCACAGACAGCCGATCCTGGCGTCCTTGTCATCTCCAAGGATAGGAAAAGCGTCAAAAGAGTTGAGCCAGAGAGACCAATCTATGCTGACCCAAACCGCAAGAGATTTGTACTTAATCCTTATGTCCTTGGCTGTCGGAGATTGTCAACAGGGCGACATTTCTGGGAAGTTACTGTAGGAGATACAGCAGGATGGGGTTGCCAAGAAACCGGTGAACGAAACATATGTTGATATGCAGACCAGCTACTGGGAGTTTAGGAAATGGGGAGAGAAATACATGGCTAGCTCTCCATCAGTGTACTCTGAATTTGTCCTGACTGAGAAGCCCACGAAGACCCACATCTCTCTCAAATGTGAAGTGAGACAAGTGAGCTTTTTTGATGCCAGGACCGCAGCTCTGCTCCATACATTCTCGGACAGTTCCTTGGTTGGAGAGACCCTTCTGCCCTCTTTCTATTTGGATGAAGGCGCCTCCCTGACCCTCCCCTAAAAGAGGGGACCTCCATAGGCAAAACTTTGGAAAATCCCTATTTGCTGATCAGTGATCTCTGAAAGGTTCCTCAGCTTTTTGCTACTACACCTTCCTTTAGTGCAGTGTTTCTCAACCTTGACAATTTTAAGGCATGTGGAATTCTGGGAGTTGAAGTCCACATGCCTTAAAATTGTCAAGGTTGAGAAACACTGCTTTAGTATTTTATGCCACACTGAGTTGCTTGCAGTTGTGTGGCCTCTTCCAGCAACCCTACACATCACTCTCTTTAGCTTCCACCTTGCAGATGACAGTAATGGGGTTGGGAGGGAAGAGTGGTTGGCTTTGCCTTCAGTGAGTTCCTGGGAGGGCCAAGGTGGGAACAGGGACTCTACCTGGAGGAAAATGTGTTGGATATGTTTGCCACCTTGAGTTATTTGTAAAAATAATAAAGGTGAGATACACAGATAAATAAATTAATATAAGGGGAGTGAAACTAAACTTTAATATGGTGACTTTGAATGCTAATAGCAGCTCTTTGGAACAAGGAGAGAAGCAACCTAGAACTAAGGAAAAACTTCCTGACAGAACAATTAACCAGTGGAACAACCTGCCTCCAGAAGCGGTGAATGCTCCAACACTGGAAGTTTTTAAGAAGAGACTGGACAGACATTTGTCCGAAATGGTATAGGGTTTCCTGCCTGAGTAGGGGGTTGGACTAGATGACCTCCAAGGTCCTTTCCAACTTTATTATTATTATTATTACTAAATAATAATAATAATTATTATTATTACCTCAAAGCATCTAAACAAGGGGTGTCAAACTGCCGGGATGCATCATAGCGAAACCACGCCCACCCCATTGCCAGCAATGGCAAAAAAAGTTGCTACACGTCACGTGACGTTGTGAGTTTGACACCCCTGATCTAAACAATTGACTGACAAGCTGATGGCAAAGAAGCATGTGAAGAATCCAAATGAACACACCTCATGCCTCAGCTTAAAACAACGATCCCCAAATTTCTGTTGATGAGCGAGACAGTTGTTAAGCGAGCTTTGCCCCATTTTACGATCTTTCTTGTCACAGTTGTTAAGTGAACCATTGCAGTTGTTAAGTTAATTACACAGCGGTTAAGTGAATCCGGCTTCCCCATTGACTTTGCTTATGAGAAGGTCACAAAAGGTGATCACATGACCCCGGAATACTGCAAACGTCATAACTATGAGCCAATTGCCAAGCAACTTAATTTTGATTACGTAATCAGGGGGTGCTGCAATGGTTGTAAATGTATAAATCTGTCATAAAACACTTTTTAATGTCTATATACAGTACATTAAAAATGAGAAATGTTAAAAATGCTTATTTATTTGACTTCCACAGACCCCAAACTGAGAGCCACCAATATAGCCCAACAGAATCTTACAGCAAGGGTGTCCCAAAGCAGATCAACAAAGTCAAGATGGCAGCCAGTCCCCGCCTTCTACCCATATGTAAATAAGGGGTGGGGCTTCCATCCCTGAGGCCTTTGTTGACTCCCTCTAGGGTTATTCCTGCTCTGCAGCATCTCCCTGCTTCTGTGCCGCAGGGCCTTTGATAGAGGGGTCTGTGAGAATCCATGGGAAGATGGGATTGGCTTGCAATGGGAAAGCCCCTCCCCTTTTTGTAGGGGGAGGAGGGAAGGAGGAAATGTGGGTGGGGCTATTAGGAAGGAGAGGTCAAATGTGAATTTTAGAGGCAGCTATTGGGAAGTTACACCTGCAAGGTTGAAGGACTTGACACCAATCGGAAGCAGAGGAAGAAGCAGAGGAGGATGCGGGTGAAGAAGAGCTAGTGGTGCCTGAGGCGGTGATGGCGGTTTCTCCCCCTGCAGCAGAGGTACGACAGGTGGCCCGCCCGAAAGACCCAGAGGGGCCATATCCCAACCAACAGAAGTGAAGCCAATTCTGTTGGGGGGTGAAATTCAATGGGAATCCCAAGAGATTGGTGTTCTTCCTAGCCCCGGTATTGGCTTACATGCAAATATATGGGAGAATTGAATGAGCTTCCTAAATTCATAGACAAGAATTTAGCCCGGGGTTTCATCCAATCTGCAAAACCCCAGGTGGCAGCCGCCATGCTATTCAGAGAAAAAAAGGATGGGTCCCTTCGTCTCTGCGTAAATTATAGGAGCCTCAATGTTGTATGCATGGAAAACTTGTACTCCCGTATGAAGGACATGTTAGCGCATTTGTCTAAACGAAAATTTTTCTCTTAAGACTGAGAATAATGCAAGCTAGACGTGATTCAAAGATTGCTAGGACAAACCCTACATCTTCTAAAAAGGCGATTTTGGGAAGCCTTCTTTGAAAAAGGATATTGAAAGCTATGTAGCGAGCTGACCCACATGTGCTGCAGCTAAGCGGAGGCAAGGGAAGACGCCAGGACTTCTACAGCGGGTGGCGAGCCCTTCAGCTCCCTGGAGAGAGATCTCTATGGACTTTATTGTGGAGTTTCCTGAAAGTGCTGGAAATACAGCTATTTGGGTTGTCACAGACTTGTTTTCTCGACAAGCCCATTTCATATCATGCCCAAAGATCCCGACAGCTAAAATGTTTGGCTAAACTATTTGTGCAACACATCTACTGATTCCATGGGGCATTCCATGACACCCGGCCTTTGCCAATCCATAGCACCTCAAAACAAACTTAGTTGGCTTTGCCCAGCCAAACTCAGTTCAGGTAAGGTTACCCGGGCTTGTAAACATGGTTGCAAGAGAGGAAAAGACCTATTGACCTGAATGGGAGGTACGAGCTCAGGGGTTTTCAGGGCCTGCAATCAATTTCATCCTGTCTTCAAGTGTAATCCACCCATTTCTGTGTGACATTTTTGTGGCAGTAAAGGGCCACAGCTCTGGAAATTATTATGGGCATCAGGTTTAGAGGATTAGGACGCTATCGTTCGTGGGTTATTTTTATTTACTCTGGCTGTAAATGATGATTTCATGGCTTTTATGGCAGTAAAACAAAGCAGTAATTTTAACTGTTGGGAGTTTTCATTTGTAATTTTGATGGTGCTTAAACTCATGCCCTTGTCACCTCAAGACTAGATTACTGTAACGCGCTCTACATGGGGCTACCCTTGGAAGAGCGTTCAGAGGCTGCAGTTGGTTCAGAATGCAGCCGCGAGAGCGATTGTGGGCGCGCCAAGGTACGCCCACGTGTCACCTATCCTCCGCGAGCTGCCCTGGCTTCCTGTGGGTCTCCGGACGCAATTCAAGGTGTTGGTTTTCACCTTTAAAGCCCTTCATGGCATAGGACCAGGTTACTTACAGGACCGCATACTGCCGCACAGTTCCCAGAGACCGGTGAGGTCCCACAGATTGGGCCTCCTTCAGGTCCCGTCGGCCAGACAATGTCAGCTGGCGGGCCCTCGGGGAAGGGCCTTTTCTGTGGTGGCTCCGACCTGGTGGAATCAACTTCCTCCCGAGATTCGAACTACTGCCACCCTGCCGGCCTTTAAGAAAGCAATTAAAACTCTCCTGTTCCAGCAGGCCTGGGGCTGATGTCCCGGAGGGGGGGGGCGGGATATGATCGGACACGCTGTATGAATGTATTTATTTTATTGTTTTATTGTCATATTATTGTTTTAAATTTTGTACGCTGCCCTGAATCCCTTAGGATTGGGTGGCATATAAATTTTAGAAATAAAATAAATAAATAAATAAACTACCCTGGTTGGGGGAGGTGCGTTTTAAACACGTTTTGTTTCTCTATACTGAGACCCACCTCTTTTTGCATGGATGTTTTTAATAGTAATGAAGGAAATAAAAGTTATTCTTTTAATAATTGTAGAAATGTAATGCCATTATATGAAACTGTCTCTTTAGTACAAATGTAACACTGTAATGCAAATGTAACAATGTAATGCCAATATATGAAACAGGAATGTTTACTGTTTCCTGCCCATGTAAAAGTGACTACAAATGGTAATCAGCAAAGATAATTAATTATGACCAAATGTTTACTATTTCCTGCCTAAAAATCCTCCCGACACAGGAACTGAGTAGAAATCCTACTATTGAAGAGGGGGATTTTGACCCAAGGTGAGAATTACAAATAAACAAGATAACAGCAGATGTACGGAAGAGGTCAGGTTAACAAACTTCAGAGTACATCTATAAAGATGAAAGAGCTGCTTAGATGTGATATGCATTTTAGGGGTATAGAATGCAGATCTTGAAACCAGGCCAGTGGGCTCCTGGAATCCAATCCATAGGGAAGGATCCAGGGGGCCGCGTTTGCAAACGCTCCTCTCTTCTATTCTTTCTCTTTTCTCTTTTATTCTGTTTATGTTATTCTCCAATAAACCTTTGTTTTGTTAACCAGACTTGTCTTGTATTGTGAGTATCAAAATTTGGAGTTTTTACATCTCACAGTAATAAGCTAATCTAATGATGATAATAATTCCTTGAAATGAAAGCTCTGTCAGAGGCCCACCTACAAATCATTGAATGGGGTTGCAGAAGTACAAAAAAAAAAAGAAACATCTCCATTGAGTCGAGTTCGAATCCTGGTGATATCATGGTTCAAGCATTTTTCTTGACAGCATGATGGTGGTTTGTCGTCTCCAGTTCGGGTCTGAGCCTGGTGCTGAGGCCAAGGAAGAACACCAGACAGAAGGTGCAGTTTTTTCTTTTCTCTTATTGAAGCGCTCCAAGAAAAGGGATCCTGGCCAAGATGCCAAGGAACCTCCAACCACAGAGTTAAGAAAGCTTTATACATTTTCACTAAGGAGAAGGTGGGATAAGGCAGGATATATAAGAAACACCATTTAATAAACATTTTAATAATGATCTAACAATTATTCTATTGGTCTCTAGCCGTCCCTATTCCCAAGCCTTGGCTAATGAATGCTTCAGGAGTTATCTAACACACATCCTATTTGCTCCAGGCCATCTCTGTTCCTAACTTTTAGCTGAGCTTGCAAGATGCCTAAGTCTTTGTTACTATTATCAGCTTTCTAACCACCCAGAATTGTTACAAGCTTTACAGGTGCATATTCCCTGTGAATAAGCATTCTTTGTTCTTACCAGACAAGGTCCCCAATTATAGACTTTCTGGATCTCCACCTTCAGTCTGGAATGATGGAGTCAAGTTCTGGACCGAAACACTGGTGTAGATGAATAGTAGCACTTGAAAAACTTTGGTCTACACTTTCACATAGACCCAGGCTGGTCTCATCCAACAGGTGCAGCTTCCTGCAAATATTTAGCAAGAAAAGAAAAAATCACAGCAGACAACTGGTCCACACAATTGTTGCACGACCATAGCTGTGACATGTGGGCCAGAATCAGGCGATATACTGTGGCAGCCCAAACCTAGGAATAATTTCTTACTGTAGGACTTTTATTTCGAGGTCTTTATTAGTCCTGCAAGCAAAAGCCTCAGGCCATCCTGTGAACGTACATAGTAGTATCAAAACTTACTTAAAATCTTGTTTCCCAGGTAAGTCAATGAAATCTCTTTCCCAGATGGCCTCTGGGTAGTTGCCTTTAGGTTGGACTCCTAAGGGTAGGTGTCTGGCCACTTTTGGATTATTTCTGGCACAGATCAGGCAAGTTGCTACAGTTTGGGAGGCAACAGAATAGAGACCTTTGCTTACTGCATAGTATCTCACAAAGTCTACCAGGTATTCTCCCCCCCCCCAAATATGTGCTAGCATGTATTTGGGATAAAAAGAATCCTTAGGGGTGTATTTGGTAGAATATGTTTGCCTTCTACTCTCCACCATCCTTCATTCCGCTTTCTGCCTCCAACTGACATGGCCCATGTCCTGTCCTTGGGTGTATAAGAGGGTGGGGAAGTAGGTGTGGATGGAGAAATTGGAATTAGGGAGGCTGTGAATTCTAAGGATCGTAGGGCAGCTTCCTTAGCAGTACTATCTGCAGCCCGATTCCCATTTGCATAAAGGGTGCCTTCCTTAGAATGCCCCTTGTCATGTATGACTGCTACTTGTTTTGGCTGCCAAACTGGCTCCAATAATTCTAAAATTTGTGAGCCATACTTAATCGTTCACCCTTTTGCATTCAATAATCCCCTTTGCTTTCATAAGGCTCCATGGACGTGCAAGATACTCCAAAGGCATATTTGCTATCTGTGTAAATATTTACTGTTTCTCCCACAATCAGCTGTAAGGCTCTAGTTCAGCGTTTCTCAACATTTGTGTGATGGCGACCCCCGTCACACAAACGCTATGCACATGCGCGGCGCGGTGCCCCCCGTGTGCAGCGCGCATGCGCGGTGGCACCCCTGGATGCACGGCGGCGCCCCTGGATGCACGGCGGCGCCCCCGGAGGTGCGCCAGTGCCCCCATGCAGGCGCGCATGCGTGGCGCCGCCCCCAGAGGGGGCAAAATGGCGGATCGCCGCCTTTGGCGACCCCCGAAAAGTGGTCGATCGACCCCAAATGGGGTCGCGACCCATAGGTTGAGAACCGCTGCTCTAGTTAAAGCAGAGGTCCCCAACCGTTTGGGTGTGGAAAATACCTGAAAGGAACAAGTAAGTTTAAAAATAAAATATATTTTAGTATTATCATGTAATCACTATTAGTTATTTTATAATCATTATTTTATACTCAATTGCCTGAGTAGATGTTTTATGTACATTGGGAAATTACAAGTCTCAAATGAGGGGAGAGGGAAGCTGGAGTTACTAAAGCAGTGGTTCTCAACCTGTGGGTCGGGACCCCATTTGGGGTCGAACAATCATTTCACGGGGGTTGCCAAACAACGCAGTCCGCCATTTTTTCCCCCTTTTCCTTAGCTGTGCTACTCCCTTTTATTCTATTGGCTTTTGAAAGCCAATAGAATAGACTCTCTTGAATAGAGTTTAATTCTATAGAATAGACTCTCTTGAATAGAGTTTAATTCTATTGGCTTTCAAAAGCCAGTAGGAATTGTCCAGGCTGTCTCTGCCCTGCTGAGCCCGCCAAAAGTCCCATTCTGCAAATGGTGCTGCACCAGTTGAGTAGTCCCTCGACTTACGACCATTGAGTAGTCTCGACTTACGACTGGTTGGGGGTCGCAGTATTTATATATTATTAGAGATATATATATATATATATATATATATATATATATATATATATATATATATATATATATATATATATATATATATATATTTACAATTTTACAATAAAATCCCTCACCCACTCCCTCCCAGCCCCCCAAACCCTCCCCCCTTCTTCCCAGAGTAGAATTAAAAAAAAAACATTTAAACTTAAATACAATTCAAACAAATATAACTACATTCAAAAAACAAATTTTTGAATACTTTAACTCCAATATATATAAAAAAAGAAGAAAAAAAAGAAAAAAAAGACAAAACAAGTCTACATTTCTAATCATTATCTTAAACTTTAAATATACATTATTCAAAAGCTAAATAATATTTTCTAATATCATACTTATACTGTATAAAGTTTATCCATTTTTTCCACACCAATAAATATTTCTCTTGCATTTGATCTTTCAAATAAGCTGAAATTTTTGCCATTTCAGATAAATAAGAAACTTTAAAAAACCATTCCTCCAAAGTCGGCAAAAATTCCTTCTTCCAATATTGTCCTATCAACAACCTTGCCGCTGTAATTAAGTTTAACATTAAAATAATTTCTTTATCATCACAATCAGATACAATACCTAACAAAAACAATTGTGGAGTAAATTTTATCCTTCTATTAAAAATTCTTTGAATATTCCACCATATCTTGATCCAAAAAACTTTTATACTTTTACATGACCACCAAATATGATAATACGTTGCATCCAGACAGCCACATCTCCAACATTTAGGTTGCAAATTTGAGTACATACGAGACATCTTTTGTGAATCAAGGTGCCATCTATAAAACATTTTATAAAAATTTTCCCGTAAGTTTTGAGCTTGCGTGAATTTAACATTCCTCACCCAAATTGTCTGGGGTCGCGGTATTAAAAAGGTTGAGAACCACTGTACTAAGGGATCTGGTATGAGTCATCATCTAGGAATTGTTTTTCTGATAGGCATGTGGACACATCTTATCTCCAAGATTGATAGGCATGTAGACACATCTTACCTCCAAGATTGATAGGCATGTACATATATGGTCTTAATAAACAGGAGAGGAGATGAGGGATCTTATTAGTATAATGTAAGCAAACAGGGGTGGAGATAATGTATTCTTGTTAGGCGCTTCTGATAGATTTTAACCTCCAAAGCCTAAGCCAATGGGGCCATGGGGGAGGGAATGGGGCGTCGTGATAGGATGTATAATAATGTGTGATTCTGAAACATGAGTGTGGTTCAGTGTTTGGCTATGTTGCACGACTGGCCTTCCTGAATCCACCAGGCTTTGCAAACCTTATTTTTTAGACTTTATTGTTAAGGTTAATAAACTCCTTTTCTATTTGCAACTTAAACTGAGTGAATTTTAATTTGTACCTTTTATTTTGTGTCCAACAGGTTCCATGGATGTTTCTTTCTCCCCAGGTTTTTTTCTGCATATTTCCATTTAGCATTATTGCTAGGATCAATAATTGATCGGGGGCTCAGTCCCAAGAATATTTGTTTCTCTCCAATTTGTTCTTTTTAAAACACTCTTTTTCCTTTAAGAAGCCAGCGAAGCTGACCGCAATCGCAGCCATAATTTATCTCGGTTTCCTTTGTGGGCAGAGCCCAAAGGCGGTCACCTGATTTTCAAGAAAAGGCGCGAAACTAACTTTCTCTTTCCTTATCCCAGCGGAGGAGAGGGCGATGGCAGCCGCAGCGTCCATGCAGGATTTGCTGGAAGAAGCCACTTGCTCCATCTGCCTGGAGTATTTCCAGGACCCCGTGCTCATCCCGGAGTGCGGCCACAACTTCTGCCGGGGCTGCCTGACCCGCAGTTGGGGGACGTCGGAATCGGAGGCTTCCTGCCCCCAGTGCAGACAGACCTTCGGGCCCCGCAACGTCCTCCCCAACAGGCAGCTGGCGCGGCTGGTGGAAATGGCCAGGCGATGCAAAGATCCTTGGGGCGAGGACGGAGGGAGCGTCTGCACGAAGCACCGGGAGCCCCTCAAGCTCTTTTGTAAGCACCACGAGACCCTCATCTGCGTGGTCTGCGACCGATCCAAAGAACACAGGGGCCACTGGGTGATCCCAGCGGAGGAGGCTTTCGAGAAGTACCAGGTAGGAATCCGCCAGGGGGAATCCCTGCCGAGGGCCATCCAGTACCCTTGGCCTTCCAGGCAATCTTTACTTGTTTCCTCTGTTGTCCGCAAACCGGGTTTAGCCTGGCGCAGATGCCTGTCAGAACCAGACAGGAGTTCAAGGAACTTTTATTGAAGTATTTCAGCAAAAGGCTCTAAGAAGCTAAAGGAGCCAAGACCCCCGAACCATATACAAATACAAATTTGATACAGTTAAGATTAAGGAAGTTGAGAGAGTATGGCTTTTATTGATTTTTTAATATAATTCAATAGTGCTTATTCAACAAACGTGTTGTCTGGGTTTATCATTCACTAATACTGCAGGCCACTTTAGCTGACTGTGTTTAGCAGGTCAGCGGTTCAAATCTCACCGGCTCAAGGTTGACTCAGCCTTCCATCCTTCCGAGGTAGGTAAAATTAGGACCCAGATTGTTGGGGGCAATGTAAATATATATATATATATGTATGTATGTATGTATGTGTGTATGTGTATGTGTATATATACACACACACACACACACACACACACACACACACACACATACATTGCTTACTGGTGTACACCGCTTAGAGAGTGCTTGCACTTAAAAGCGGTATATAAGTCTCATAAATAAATAAATAAATAAATAAAAATTACATTCCTAATTGCTTGTTCGTTTTTCCGGCCATTGATAAAATAAGTCCCAAGTTTGAAAATATTCTTTTTCTTTTTCTTTCAATCTCAAAGTAAGCCTGTCCATCTCTGCACAGTCTAGTATTTTTTTAATTATTTCTTATTTCGATGGTATTTCTTCATTTTTCTAATGTTGTGCAAATATAAGTCTTGCTGCTGTTATCACATATAAAATTAGATATATACTTCATTTTTCAAGCTTTTCTGGCATTGTACCTAATTTAAAAAGTTCAGGTTTATAATCTACATGTTTTCCCAGCATCTTTTCTGGCCAAGTATGTATTTTTGTCCAATATTTCTTTGCTTTAATACAGGGGTGTCAAAATGTTGTGCGACGTTATGTGACGTTGCAAGTTTGACACGTCTGCTTTAACACATGTCCACCATATATGATAATAACTACTTGGTTTTTTATTACATTTCCAACATTTATCTGACATATTTTTAAACATTTTTGCTAATCTTGCTGATGGCAAGTGCCATGTATAAAACATTTTATATAGGTTTTTTTTTTATAAGAGGTTGACACTGTCAGTTTGTAATTTCTTTCCCACAGGCTTGTAAGACGCTAAGAAACAGTCACAGGCATGTCTTGAGCAGAAGCTGATGCTGCTGACAACCTCTGTCATGTTTATTGCTTTTATATTCCTTTTACATACACAAGCTTTCTTAATCATTAGATGCTGACAACAGTTTATTCATTGGAAAATTCTTTCATCTAACCAACTATTTTCTAGTTAATATTATATGATCAACAACTAGATAAAGAACAAAGACAGGAAGATAGAAGAAAGAACTAAGCCTGAGGCATTAAGTCAAGGGGGTGTTCTGTGACCTTCTGGCTGCTTCACTGGGGCAAAGGGTATAGGAGCAAAAGGGTATAGAATTATGAGATTTGTGGGGGTGAAAAGCACGGCAGTATGCTGCACGCACATGTTACCCCTACACAGGCTTTGCCATTTCTCTAAATCTATATTATATCCAAAACTTTTTACCCATATTATCATTGTTTCTTTTACTTGTTCATTTTCTATTTTCAAATTTAGAGAACATTATACATTTTCTTAATTAGTTTTTCATCAGAAGTTAATAGTATCTGATCAAACAAAGTCTGCTCTTTATAGAATCCATACAATTTAATATCTTTATCATATCTCACTTGTATCTGTAAATATGACCACTAATGATAAATCAGTACCCTGATTTTCCATCTCTTGTCTAGATTTTAAGTTCCCTTCAGAGTGTAGAATATCTTTATATGTCCATATTTTCTCAAAGCTAACTAGATTTGGGTGTACAAATGCTTCCATTGTTGACAGCCATCCTGGGATTTTCAAATATATTTTGCTTTTTATTTTCCCATGTTAGTAATAATGCATTTCTAATATAGTGGTTTTGAAAATGTTTATGAATTTTATTTTCCCCATACCATAAAAAAGCATGCCAAAGATGTAAGTCATGTCCCTCTAAGTACAACAATCTTTTGTGTCTGAGGGTTATCCATTCTTTTACCCATGTTAACACTGATGCTTGATAATATAAAACCCAGTCTGGCAAACCAAAACCTCCATTTCCCCTTAGTTTCTTGTAACATTTTCAATTTAATTCTAGCTTTCTTTCCTTGCCAGATAAATTTTAAAATTAAGGAGTTCAGGTCTTCAAAAAAAAATTTCTCTATAGTTTTATAGGTATAGGTATTGTTTGAAGTAAAAGGAGTATTTTTGGTAATACATTCATTTTCACCATAGCAATTCTCCCTAACATCTACAATTGCAGATTTTTCAATTTTTCCAAATCAAGTTTTATTTGGTTTAATGATATATAGATTAAGGAAGTTAATCACTCATTGGTTCCTTGACATGTGTTTCTTTTGATTTCTTGTCCTGCCCTACTTTACCCTCCTTCATACATTGCATATTTATGCTAATAAGCTTTCCTATCAAAAGGGTTGTATGTTTTATTATAATAAGCCAGAACAGTGGTGGCAAACCTATGGCACGGGTGCCAGAGGCGGCAGTCAGAGCCGCCACCGTGTGCAAAAAATAAAGGTTCAATCAATCAGTCAATTTCAACTTCTCGCAGGAAAAAAAAAGATCTTGCAAAGTTGGAACTGATTGATTGAACTTTTTAGTCCCACCCAGTCTGCCATTACTACCGCAGCCACGCCCA
The DNA here is from genome assembly GCF_016545835.1 of Crotalus tigris. Lineage (NCBI taxonomy): Eukaryota > Metazoa > Chordata > Lepidosauria > Squamata > Viperidae > Crotalus > Crotalus tigris. Next base: position 5,788,147 of record NW_024096552.1, on the reverse strand, counting down.
CCCAATAGGCCATGCCCACCCAATTGGCCACACCCAGCCAATGGGCCACACCCACCCAGCACCCGACAATGCATAAGTGGGTTTTGGGTTGCAGTTTGGGCACTCGGTCTCTAAAAGGTTCGCCATCACTGAGCTAGAAGTTACCAAAGTTTATGTCTACGTGCCTTAGCTAGCATCCTTCTCACAGAGTCCTGCTAACTTTCTTGTAACATTCCTGTTGCTGGGCAGTTGTGTCCCACCATTGGTTACTGGTCTTATTACGCCCATCAGCAACTTTCTGCCTTGGCAATTTCTTTAACAAACTTCCCTAATTCCAGCCTGAGACCTTCACCCCCTGTGTGCCTCCAATTTTTTGAAGACAGATTTACCATAGTCCTTGGCTCACAACGATTCATTTAGTGAAAGCATTGAAAAAAGTGATTTATGACAATTTTTCACACTTATGACCATTGTAGTGTCCCTGTGGTCACTAAGCAAAATTCGGATGCTTGGCAACTGGCATGGATTTATGATGGTTGCAGTGTCCCGGGGGTCAGGGGATCCACTTTTGAGACCTTCTGACAAGCAAAGTCAATGTGGAAGCCAGATTTGCTGTACAACTGTGTTACTAAGTTAACCTCTGCAGTGATTCACTTAACAACTGTGGCAAGAAAGATTGTAAAATGGGACAAAATTTCACTTAATTGTCTTGCTTACCGATGGCAATTGCCTGTAGGGAAAATAGACACCCTTTGCCAGCTCACTTTCACATTTGCTATAGAGCAAGATCATCATAGAGTCCTCCAAAGTCTTGAGTGCAGATCCTGAAAAACACTCCTGGGGGTTCAGGCCAAAGCCACCTCAGCCCAAGCTTTTGTTTCTTGTATTTTCTCTTCAGCTCAGGGTTGGGCATTACCTGAAGGCTCAGAAGGAGGAGAAAGAAAAAATAGCTACATACAAAACGGACACAGAGCAAAGAGTGCAGGAGATGCTTGTAAGTATTGATCCAACGATGAGGAGCTTCTGAGCTAATAGGAAGGAGAACACCAGCTGCCATCTTTAATAATAGGCAGCCTGTTTGTAAGTAGAAGTTCTGACTGAAATGAAATTCCAGTTAAAGACAGAATTAGGGCACAGAACGTGTTCTTAGCCTGGGATGTCACCATTGGCTGAATGAGTCACAGTTGGATTAAGGGCTTCTTTCACATGAGCCATGTTTTATAAAGTGGGTTTGGCTTGCATATAAATTAACGCAGACCATATTTCATCTTATTGAAACAAATGTGAAATCAAACATTTTTCTGTCTACTTTTTTGGAATTCCTGATTGCCAAGAAAATTTTCATGAGAGATCATTTCACTTGAGCCTTTTTTTGGTTTTTAGAAACCTTTTCCCCTGTGCTTGTTGATGTCAAAATGGTGGTTTTTTTTCTCCCTAGGAAATTCTCCCATCTCATTTCAGGACTCTTCAGGGAATCTGTATAAATATTATAATAATAAAAATAAATATAATTAAGTAAAAATAAAACAAAAATATGCCTTTTGCTCTTTTTGTCTTCTTGTTCTAGGACCTCATCAAAAAAGAGAAAAAAAATGTAGTGGCTGAATTCAGAGAACTACAGCTCTGGTTAGAAGGACAGGAGGAGCTTCTGTTGGCTAGAATGGAAGAGACGGAGAAGGAGATTATGGCAATAAAGGAGAAAGGTTTGGCCAAGCACACGGAGGATCTGTGCTCTCTTGACGATCTCATCCAGGAGATAGAAGAGAAGCATCAGCAGCCAGCCAGCAAACTCTTACAGGTCAGGCAGGAAGTTGAGATCATAGACTCACATGGCTGGAAGGGACCTTGGAGGTCTTCTAGTCCAATCCTCTGCCCAAGGCAGGAGTCCTTATACCGTCCTGAAGAAATGGTTGTCCAATCTATTATTGGAAGCCTCCAGTGATGGAGGACGCACAACTTGGGGAGGCAGGCCGTTCCATTGATTAATGGTTCTCACTGTCAGGAAATTCTTCCTTATTTCTAGGTTGGATTTCCTTCTGATGAGCTTGCTTCTTGTCCTGCCCTCAGGAGCTACAGAGAGTAAATCGATGCCCTTTGCCCTATGACAGTCTTTCAAGTATTGGAAGATGGATGTCCTGTCTCCCCTAAACCCTCTCTTTGTTAAGCTAGGCATACCGAGTTCCCTTGGCCATTCATTGTACGGTTTGACTTCGAGAGTCCAGAAGCAGTTTCCAAGTAGAAACTAATATATATATATTTCTCTAATTAAAGCAATTTTGTCATTTTTTTTCTAGCTTCATCATTTTCTCCAGCCATTCTTCTGTTGTGGAGATTGATATATAGATAAGATAACCTTTATTGTTTTACTGTGGGCACACTGGTATACATAAAAATGAAATTCTGTTGCCTGTTCTCAAAAGTATACACATACACAACACACATATAACGATGCTATATACATACATATGTATATACCTACCACCCTTACACATAAATATTAGTCACTGTCCATCTTGAATACATAGCGGAAAGAGGAAGCTTGAAAGTTCACACGGTTGATATCGTATGGAAAAAAATTGTGACTGAATCTGGATGTTCTGCTTCAGATACCGCGAAGCCTCCTCCCAGAAGGTAACAGGGAAAACAGGTCATGAAGAGGATGTTTGTTGTGTCTCAGATAATCTTGTGGGCCCTGCTCAAGCAACGCTTCTGTGCCATCATGTCCTGGATAGAAGGGAGGGAACTGCCAATAATTTTTTCTTCTATCCTGACCACTCTCTGCACCGCTTTCCTGGTTGGAGCAGGGATGCTTCCAAACCAGACAGTAATGCAATATGACAGGATGCTCTCGATAGCTTTCCATTTCTGTGCTTGTAGGATTCTGGCTGCACTTGTGATCCTGAATGGATGATTATACATGACGACAGGACAATGCACTCATCATAAATATGAGTCAGTTGCCAAGCGGCTGAATTTTGATCACACAATCATGGGGATGCTGCAACGGTGGTAACTGGAAAATGGCCTTACGTCACTTTTTTCAGTGCTGTTTTAACTGAGAAAAGGGTCACTAAATGAACTGTTGAAAACAATGGCTAATATTAGGGATACCCAATTCAGAAAAAGTCCACGCGAAAAGCAAGAATTGAAAGTGCTGGTCAGTGTCCCTTTATTCTTCACCATTTTAAGAATGCCTGCTTAGGGTTCCTATCGCCTGTTAGGGGACATGTTGGTGGGTGTTCATTGTGGGGTCTCCTCCCCTTAATCTTCAGGGCAAGGGAAACCCCAACACTTGTGTGGAATTCAGTTAACCAGTGGAACAACCTGCTTCCAGAAGCGGTGAATGCTCCAACACTGGAAGTTTTTAAGAAGAGACTGGACAGCCATTTTTCTGAAATGGTATAGGGTTTCCTGCCTGAGCAGGGGTTGGACTAAATGACCTCCAAGGTCTGTTTCAACTTCTACATCTACTTCTACTTATTATTATTAATATTATTAATATTAATATTCAATCAGGGTATAATTTTTGTAACACAAGGAAATAAAAATAAACTGCTTTAAAAAAGGTGAGCAGCTGGGGAAAAAAGCATTTTTTTTTTAAAGAAAAAAGAGTACTTTTTAATTATGTCAGTTTGTATCTGGTTTCACACTTTTATGAATTTTAAGAATGTAACTGCATAGAAATGGCTCCTTTCATTTTTTTGTTTCTCTTTTTTAGGACATTGGAAGCATCTTGGAGAAGTAAGTGAATCCACCCTCCTCTTTACAGTCTCAGAGACCTGCAGCTCCTCCAGCAGTTTTCCTGTTTTGGAAAGTTCTGTTTGTATTTCACAATAATTTCATTTAGAGACAATGTATTTCAGGGCCTCATAAATATTTCCCCAGACAACCTCAACACAATGTAAGTAGCAATATTTGATATGGTGTATTATTATGGTTGGTCCCACAGTCAGCTAAATGTTTAGATTGAATTTGGTATTTTTGGCCATCTACTGAGTCCTTCCCAAGGATAGACAGAGGTTTGATGGTGCTAAAGGTATCATTGTAGGATGTAAGCTGTTACAAATAAGGCTGCCTTTTGCAATTGTCTGATAGTGGTTTTGTCAGTGCCGATGCTGTTCCAGTGGTGCTCCAGATGTTTTGGGACTACACCCAAGGCGTGTATTATTATTGGTGCTACCTTTGCTTTCTTTTGCCACAGTTGTTCTACTTCTATTTGCAGATCTTTGTATTTTGTGATTTTCTCCAGTTCTTTCTCTTTTATTCCGTTGTTTCCAGGTAGTGCCATGTCCACTTTTTTTGTCTTTCTCATCAATAATTGTCAGATATGTTAGTTAAGGATAGGGAAAGTTTGGTCAAAGCCACAGGTTTTCAGATGGTAAAAAAGGTTAAATATTTGGGAGTATATTTAACTGCTTCAAATGGAAAATTGTATAAGAATAATTATGAACTATTATGGGGAAAAGTACAAAAAGACTTAAAAGACTGGAAAAAAATGCAATTGTCATTGTTGGGGAGAATTTCAGCTGTAAAAATGAATGTTCTACCAAAGTTCCTTTTTTTGTTTCAGATGATACCTATTTTAAAAAAAAATTTGGATGAATGGCAAAGGGGTATCAACAATTTTATATGGGCCGGAAAGAAACCAAGGGTTAAGTTTAAGATTTTACAGGATGCTCGAGAAAGAGGAGGACTTAAGGCACCCAACTTGAAATTATATTATGACGCAGCCGCTTTAACTTGGTTAAGCGATTGGCTCAACCTAACAAATAAGGATATTCTGTTTTTGGAAGGTTGGGACTTAATATATGGTTGGCATGCATACTTGATTTTTAATAAGAAAGTTGATCGGATTTTTAAATTACATATTTTGAGGAATGCCTTACTTCATGTTTGGAAAAAGTATTATTACAGATTGAATTACAAAATACCTATCTGGGGGATTCCCAGACATGCAATTGAGGGAATTTCTAAGGGGACAAATTTCGATAAAATCTCGTATAAAGAATTGTTAATTTGGTCTGGTTCGAATTGGCATTTGAAATCCCTAGATGTATTAAGGCAAGAAAATACTCTACAGTCATGGTTTCAATACTTACAAATAGTGGATAGATGGACTGTAGATAAGAAAGAGGGAATAACATTAGAAGATAAACAATTGGTTATTCAGATTAAAAATCAGAGTCAGGCCCATATAAAAAGAATTTACAATGTTTTATTAGAGTTAGACTCGGAAACAGAATTGGTTAAAGACTGTATGATTAAATGGGCTCAAAATATACAGGAACCGATTTCATTGGATTTATGGGAGACAATTTGGACTAGAAATGTTAAATTTACACAAGCTCAAAATTTGAGAGAAAATTTTTATAAAATGTTTTACAGATGGCATTTAGATCCTAAAAAATTATCTTGTATGTATCCTAACATACAGCCCAAATGTTGGAGATGTGGCAATAAAGATGCGACATATTTTCATATTTGGTGGAATTGTAAAAAGGTAAAGGCATTTTGGATTATGACTTGGTGGAACATTCAAAAGATTTTTAGAAGGAAGATAAAGTTCACTCCTCAACTATTTTTATTGGGTATTTTTGTGGATTTAAATGATAAAGAAACTATTTTGATGTTGAATTTATTAACTGCTGCAAGGTTATTAATAGGTTTATACTGGAAAAAAGATTCTTTGCCTACTTTAGAAGAATGGGTATTTAAAGTATCTAGTTTTGCAGAGATGGCAAAAATTTCTGCTTATTTAAAGGATCACACACAAGAAAGATATATCACTGTATGGAGAAGATGGATAGATTATATTCAGAAAAAGTATGGAATTAAAAAGTTTCACTTATTTTATGAATGAATATTATAGTAAATACTACAGAGAATTGTCTTATAGGCTATTGGAGTTAAAGGTTAAGTATGATATTTTTTTTCCTTTTTTATTATTTTTTTCTTTTTTATTATTTTTTTCTTTTTCTTTTTTTTATTATTATAAATTCTTTCAATTATTAACCCTGTATTCTGCTCTGGGAAGTGAAGGGAGGGGGGTTGGGGGTGGGAGGGAGGAAATGTGGGGGGGTAAGTGTAATATAGATAATGGTTGCTTATAGGGGTGCTTATGCTGCGTTCATGGGTTTGATAGGGATGAGAGGTGGGCAAGTGTAGAGAGGAAGTAGAGTAGTGAGAGGAGAAGGGGAGGGGAAGAGAGTAGGATGGGAGGTGAGAAAGAGGAGGGAAGTAGGGAATATCTTAAGAGAGGGTGGACGCGGCCTGGGGGGAGTGCGCAGGTCGTAATAATGTTTATTTTATCTTAAAATTGTATTGTATGTATATATATATATATATATTTACAATGTTTATATGGAAAAAATAAAAAACTTTCAATAAAAAAAAATAATTGTCAGGTTTGGGGTGTTATGTAGCAGCAGGGGGTTGACTTTGAATTCTACAGTCCCAAAACACTTTAGCTTCTTCATTTTCTATCACTTTGTCTATTTTATGAAAAGGTTTTATAAAGCCCAGCTGAAGACCTAGGACTGGGGCGACGGCGCATGTGCCCACAGAGAGGGCTCTGAGTGCCACCTCTGGCACCCGTGCCATAGGTTTGCCACCACTGGTATAGATCGTCCAGCTTCCTGTTCTTATTCCACATGTTATTAAAACAATAGCTAAGCAGAGAAATGATTGAAGCCTGGGAAACAGGGCCCTTGTCAGTCAATCACCAGCTTACCAGGTACTTAGGAGCTGAGAACAGGGCAACACAAGGAAAGAACAATCACTGACTTACTAACCGGCTATCAACATCCCAATTAACAACTAAAAGTCACACACAACCAGGCATCACATGTATACAATGTGCAGGACAACCCAGTGTACAGATTGTGAAGAGAGAGCAGTTCCCTGAGGAAGGGCCCCCAAACGAGTCCAAAAGCTTAGAAAAATAAACCTCTGATCCTGGTGACCAACTCAGACTGGATCCTGCAGCTAGGCAATCCTCAAGCACCATCTGATGTTTTAGAAAGCTTCTTCCATTGGCAGGATGATAAACATTATTTTTTTTTGTCTTGCCAGGTACCAACCGAAAGAAATATATGAGAATCCTGTGGATTTACTTGTAGACCCGATGTGGACAATCTGGGATTACAGTGATCTTGCTGTGCTTCTGAAAAGTGCCATGGAAAAATTTAGAGGTAAAAAACAGCCGCCGAGGTTTTACGCTGGATAACATTTTGACCGCAGAGCATCCAAGAGAGATTCTGGGTCAGTGTCAGGGGGATCAAAGAGGGATCAATGTCAGGATCAGTGGAAGAGACACCTTCATTTCTCTGGGGAAAGGCCTTGTGTCTTAGCACCAGGAGGGGGAAGAGTCATAGTTGACCATTTACAGGTAGTCCTCGACTTACAACAGTTCATTTACTAACTACTGGAAGTTAGAACGGCACTGACTTAGGACCATTTTTCACACTTATGACATCCCCACAGTCACATTCACATTTGGATGCTTGCAACTGATTCAAATTTATGACAGTTGAAGTATCCACAGGGATCCCCACAGTCACATGATTTACATTTGGATGCTTGCAACTGATTCATATTTATGATGATCCTGTGATCATCTTTTGTCACATTCTGACATGCAAAGTCAATGGGGAAACCAGATTCACTTCACAACTGTGTTACTAATTTAACAAGTGCAGTGATTCACAACAAATGTGGCAAGAAAAGTCGTAAAATGGGGCAACATTGACTTAACAAATTTCTCACTTAACAACATAAATTCTGGGCTCAACTGTGGTCATAAGTCAAGGGCTACCTGTATTCTTTACTTCCCAAATCCATATTCACTGACCACTGGGGAGGCTGGATAAGCTTCCACTAAATATAATGGAATATATACAGGTAGTTCTTGACTTATGAGCATAATTTCAGTTGTTAAGTGAGTCGTGCTCTACTTTATGACCCTTTTTGCCACCATTGTTAAGAAAATCACTGCAGGCAAGTGAATCGTGTGGTTGTTAAGCCAATCTGGCTTCCTGCATTGACTTTGCATGTCAGAAGCTTCCCAGGAAAGTTGCAGATGGCAATCCCAAAACCATGCGATGCCACAACCGTGATAAATACATGCTGGATGTCAAGTGTAGGGATTTTGATCATGTGACTGGGGATGCTGAAATGGTCGTAAGTATGAGAACTGGTCATAAGTCACTTTTTAGTTCCATTGTAACATTGAGGAATCATTAAATTAATGGTTATGTTGAGGACTACCTGTATATGGAAAATATAGCAGAATATATTGATATCTGACAAAATAGATATAGCCACCAATGATATTCTGGCTTGTAGCTTTCCTTATTCCTTATTTCCTGGTTTGAGGCCAAGGAAAGCAAACAGGAATGAAAGGGAATATACAATAAATATGATAGCAGTGTTCCAGTATTTGAGGGGCTCCCACAAAGAAGAGGGGCTCACGTTATTCTCCAAAGCACCAGAGGGCAGGACAAGAAACAACGGTTGGAAACGGATCAAAGAGAGAAGCAACCTTCCTGACAGTGAGGACAGTTAACCGGTGGAATAGCTTGCCCCCAGAAATTGTGGGCGCTCCATCACTGGAGATTTTTAAAAAGAAGCTAGACAGTCACTTGTCTGAGATGGTATAGGTCAGTGATGGTGAACCTTTTAGAGACCGAGTGCCCAAACCGCAACCCAAAACCCACTTATTTACCGCAAAGTGCCAGGACCGCCTCAGGATTGTGGTATCCTGGGGGGGGGGAATGGGGGCGTGGCCCACTGGGTGGGCATGGCTGTGGTTGTCATGGCAAACTGGGTGGTTGTGACTGGGGTGGGTATGGTCACCTTGATGTTGCTCGGAGGGGGAGCCTGTGGGGGTTGGGCAGGTTTGGGGGAGATCCAGGGGGTCTCTGGCAGGTAGGGTGGTGGGCAGGGGGCCCAGCATAGATGGGGAGGCACGCAATTCCAGCTCGGACTGGGGGGCTATGGCACCGATGGGGATTTGGCTTTCCCTGCTCAGGGTGGCCTTTCACTTGCTGGACGTGGGCGTGCTCTACCATCTCTACTCGAGCTTGCTAGCTGGCTGCTTCACCTCCTTTGTGCCTGGTGGTGCTGCCACTCTGGGCAGTGGCGGCCTAATGGACCTGCACAAGCTGCTGGCAGTGGTGGCATGCATGCCCACAGAGAGGGCCCTAAGTGCTGCCTCTGGCACGCCTGCCATAGGTTCGCCACCACTGATATAGGATGTCCTGCTTGAAGAGGGGGCTAGATAGAAGACTTCTAAGATACCTTCCAATTTAATTCTATTCCTATTCTATTCTATGTCGGTCACCAGGATGAGAGTTTCTGTCTTCCGGGCTTTTGGTCTCTCCCTGAAGCCCACCTTCGTGTCTGTCTGTCTAAAAAGCCACGCACAGAGACACTATAAGCACCATACACAAAACAGCACACACACTCCGCTAGAGAGAAATTCCCTGAAGATAGGCTCCAGCAAGGGCCCGGAAGACAAAACCTCTCGTCCCGTTGAGCGACCCAGATGGGATCCTGCAAAGCAAACCAGGGTGTCTGTAGGGAGGCCCTTCAGTCACTCCAATTCCAGTGACGAGATGCTGAATCCCTCCTTTTTCTTCCCCAGATACTCTGGAAAGTGGACTTCAACTCCAGGAAGGTAAATAGGAATTATTAAAAATCTCATATCAGTTGCTATTTAAGCTCTGATGCTAGTAGCTTTAAGAGAAATACTGTACAATAGAGTGACAAAGAAAAAAAGCATAAGATTAGGTACCTTGAAGACTATGATGATCCAGTAAACTTAAATGATTTATTATTTAAGACCTATTACTTGCTATTTATATGTACACTGTGAGCTTATCCACCGAAGGCATTCCTTGTGTGTCTGATCACACTGTTCAACCTTGGCCCTCCCGGGAACTCACTGAAGGCAATGCCAACCACTCTTCACCCCCCATCCCAATCTTCCCACCTGCAAGATGGACGTTAAAGAGATTGATATGCAGGGATGTTAGAAGGGGGTGAAGCACCATGAAGGCTTGGAAAGACAAGGCAACGGGCCGTTTATAAAATCAGTGACTCTTCCAGTCCTGGAAGCTGAACTCCTTTCAGAGTGGAAGCCGTAGGGTTGATATATTGGGGGCAAGACACAAACCAGGCCTGCAGCCTAAGCTCTTGTTCTTCTTCCTTCCTCCCTTCCCTTCCCCATTGCAGTGAATGTAATTCTGGATCCAGATACAGCCCATCCTGGCCGCCTTTACATCCCCAAAGATGGAAAAAGCGTCAGAGGAATTAAGCCATGTAAACAAATATATCCTTCCCCAAACAGCATGAGATTTGAACGTTGTCCATATGTCCTTGGCTGTCAGAGGTTCTCAGCAGGGAGACATTTCTGGGAAGTTACTGTAGGAGACACAAAAGAATGGGATGTAGGGATTACCATCATGCCAGTGAACATAACGAATCTTGATGAGCAGGCCAGACACTGGCAGATTTATAAACGGGGAGAGAAATACATGGCTCGCTTTCCGTCAGTACGCTCTGAACTGGTCCTGACCAAGAAGCCCAAAAGGATCCGCATCTCTCTCAACTGCGAAGGAGGACAAGTCAGCTTTTTTGATGCCAGGACCGCAGCTCTGCTCCGTACACTGTCAGATGCTTCCTTGGTTGGAGAGACCCTTGTGCCCTCTTTCTGTTTGTACGAAGGCAGCTCCCTGTCACTCCCCTAAAAGAGGGGACCTCCATAGGCAAACCTTTGCAAAAATCCCTATTTGCTAAGCTGTAGTCCCTGAAAGCCTTTAAAACAGAGGTTCCTCAGCTTCTGGCTACTACCCCTTCCTTTAGTGTTGGATGCCACACTGAGTTGCTTGCGATTGTGTAGCCTTGGAAATGGAAAGAATGGGTCAGTCAGTCAATCTAAAAAATGAGGTGTCCTGTGGGAGCTTTATAGGCTTTAGTGTTATGTTATGTTCAAGTGTATCAATATTAAGGATACCTTATCTTACATGGCTAAACCCCTCAAACATGGGTTTTAGATGTCCGTCACAGCTCTCCTTCCCATTTATGTATCCTGCTTATTTCTTCAATGTTTTAGTTGCAATCAGTGTGTAGATTCCCATAATTCAATATATTCTGTTTTCTTTCCCTTCTTTCTTTTTAAATATACACAATAATCATAATCCCAACAAACTCTAGCAGGGCTTCAGCAAATATTAGACTCAATGTAAGATTCACAGCATCCTAGGCTTTTTGTTTGTTTGTTTGTTTTGCTTTTTACAAATCCTAGTACTGTTTCTGTATTTTTATATATCTACTTTTTATACTTATGTAATGCTACTGCCAGTAGGGACAAGAAGCATATTTTTAAGATAGTGAAGAATGCCAGCAAGGAGTGTGATGTGGATGCTATTGTACATCTTGGCACTAACGATTTGTCCCCAAAAGATGTACTCTCTGTGCAGAATGCTTTCCAGAGCTTGGGGCAGGAACTTAGCAGGATAGGCTGTCGGCCTACTTTTTCAGAGGTTTTACCAGTGTATAAGGAACAAAATGGAAAAGGCCAGCGTATAGCACAATTCAATATGTGGCTAAAGAAGTGGTGTAAATGGAAAGGCTTTGGTTATATTAGTCACAATGCCTGTAGCTGGTCCAATGAAAAAATATAGAAAAGATGGCTTGCATCCATCAAAGAAAGGGACTGAGTTACTCGGCAATAAAATCACAGATTTTCTGGAGGAATATTTAAACTAAACAACGGGGACAGTGAGTTAATTGATATAGAACATCCCTGTCCCCGGCAGTGTAAAAATTAGGGAACAGATGTGTGTGTGGACAAGAATATCAACCTTGCTGTCGAGGAAAACCAAGCTTTTAATAGCGAGTGCCACACAAAGTGCACAAATCAAACAAAATTATTATTATTATTATTAATAATGATAACAATCGGGTTACTCATTGTAAGACTAATTTTATAGGTGTCTCATGGATTTTAGTTCTTTCCTTTGCAATTTTATGTGAATAAATTTATTTTTACCTTATTTTATTCTGCCAATATGAAATTTTATTTCTATTTTAGAGTGACGTTATTACTTTTATTGTCAACCATCCCATTTGGCACATTTCAACAAAAGGAACTCCCAGCTATTTAAAACTACCAAGAGTAAAACTTTACTGAAAGATCCATCTAGGCACAGTGGAAGCAAAGTCAGTTCTGGGATTTTCCCATAGAAATCCACATAAGTAAAAACTCTTTCCCCCCCTCCTCTGGACCACCACACTTCATAGTTCACCAGCTGAGTTCAGTTCTTTTGTTTTGGGAAATCAGGTCTGTGCATATCTCATAACTTGACCTTGGTGAATAAGGTCTCATGCATTCCTCACCCTAGGAAGTCACCAACCACCCACCTGTTTCTGTATGGGAGAACACGAGCCAAAATCAAGGGCAGGAAACTATGGAGCGAGTCAGTTTTGACAATAATCAATGATTATTCAATGTAATATCAAGAAACAGGAGACAAAAACAAAATATACCATTGGTTATAAAGATGTGAGCCCTAGGTACCCTGAAATGTGTCACTTGGCTCAAGCCAAAATTCAAATAGAATTGTTAATAGAATTGTAAAACTGAAATACACTATTAAATAAATACATTATTTGACAAGATGCCACTAGCACACTTTTTTCCCTCTTGCTTTGAGCCCTCTGCCTTTGATTGAGTAACTGTAAAAGAAGAAGCCAATTTGGTGTAATGGTTAAGAAATCAAGCTAGAAGCCCTGAGTTCTAATCCTGCCTTAGACACAAAGCCATCTGGGTGACCTTGGATCAGTCACTCTCGCTCAGCCCTAGGAAGGAGGCAATGGCAAAGCCCCTCCTGAATCCTTGCCAAGAAAAGTGCAGGGAGATTCGTCCAGGCAGTCCCTGGGGGTCAACACTCTGAGGCACCCCAAAAGTGACTTCGATACTGAGATGGGAGTCAGATCCAGGTTGGTCTAGTGGTTAAGGCGCCAGATTAGGAAGAGGAAGACTGAGTTCAAGTCCTGCCTTAGCCATGAAAGCCAACTGCGTGAGTTTGAGTCAGTCATCCTCAGTCCAACCCACCTCACAGGGTGGTGGTTGTGGGGAAAATTGGAGGAGGAAGATGTGTTGGATATGTTTGCCCCCTTGAGTTATTTTAAAAATAAAGGTAAATAATAAGGGGAAAGAATGTTAAACTCTGATACGGTGATTTTGAATGCTAACCTTGGCTCTCTGGAACATCTCAGAGCATCTGAGCAACTGAAGACTGACAAGCTGCTGCTGGCAAAGGAGCATGTGAGGAATCCAAATGAAGATACCTAATACAGCTAGTCCTTGACTTACAACCACAAGTGAGCCCAAGTGAGAAAGTTGTTAGGTAAGCTTTGCCCCGTTTTAACTGTATCATGGGGGAAGAGAGAGAAGGGAAGGAAAGGTTTTGGCGGGAAAGAGGAGAGCAGGGACTAGAGATAGAGAGGGTGAGAGGGACAGGTGGAATGGCTTTGGGGGCAAGCCTGAGGGAGAAGGGAGAGAAGGGAAGCGGGGCCAAGCGGCTGATCTGGCCTCCATTGGGGGGGGGGATGAAAAGGAAGACGTTTTGGTGGGAAAGCGGAGGAGAGCAGGGGATAGAGAGGGAGAGATGAGTGTCTCTGGGGGGCAGAGAAGGGAAAAGAGGGAAGTGGGGCCTCCCCCTCATCTGTTCTCCACCCCATTGAGTGAGGGGGGCAAGCAATGCCTGAGGATAGGTGGAGGAAAGGGGGAGAAAGGAGTGTGGGTGAAGGTAGAGAAAAGTCTATGAGGAAAGGATGAGAAAGGAGGAGGATGGGAAGCGGGACGCAGGCAGGCGAGAATTAATCAAGGAGCAGAGGCAGGAGAAAGAGGCCAACCGGCAGTCTGACCATCACCCTACCATGTGACTGGTCTGCCAGGAGGAGGCTGCATGAGGAAGGACAAGACGGCAGAGTCCAGCTGACCCGGGGCAAGTGGAGGTGTCTGAGTGAGGGAGCAGAATGGACTGGCAGCCACAACCACGGAGTGTAGCAGGGGAAGGCGCCCGGATAGTTGTGTACTGCTCTCCTCTTGACCTCACAAATTTCCCTGCGCTACTCAGGAATTTTGAAGAGCCAAAGAAACTCCCGAGCTGAGCTTTCAACAAGAAAACGACTTTTATCTTGATCAAAACAGAGTCTCCCTCCCTCTTCGTGGCTGCTTAGAGGGGTGAAGGCCCACCCAGAAAAGATTCCTTCCACTTTTTATACCCTTCCAGAACAAAGAGACTCAAGTCTCGGTACCAGGAGTAAAGAAGCACAGGAAAACCAAGTCCAAGACTTGCTCACCTCCCCCCCCTGCCTATTTCCTGGACCCCTGAATCTCACCTTGTCCTTCCATGTAAGCAGTCTCCTGTATATTTAGCATGAGACATTTGCTTTTATGTAAATGATTTCCCAATATAAGGCATCTACAAAGCTGCTTGCACGTAAACAAAATTATATATAAAATGATTAGAAAGCGTCACTACTAATATCAATATAAAGTGGTTACAAAATAACACTACTAATATCAAGCTTAAGCATAATAAAATCATAAGCATAATAAAATCCCTTCAGTTGGAAAAGAGGGCCGGGGAAACCAGACCCCAGTGACCCTTTCGGGGGTAGCACTCCATGACAATCTTTCTGGTCACAGTTGTTAAGTTAGTCACTCGGTTGGTAAGTGAATCGGGCTTCCCCATTGACTTTGTTTGTCAGAAGGTCACAAAAGGTGGTCACATGACCCCGGGATACTGCAACCATCATAACAATGAACCAATTACCAAGTGACTGAATTTTGATCAAGTAATCAAGAGGGTGCTGCAATGGTCGTAAGTGAGAAAATCTGTCATAAGACACTTTGTAATGTCTACATACATTTAAAACAAGAAATGTTAAAATGCTTATTTATTGGACTTCCACAGACCCCAAATTGAGAGCCACTGATCTAGCAGACTCTCAAAGGGATGGGGATGGCCACAAGGGCGTCCCATGGCAGGTCAACCACCTCAAGATAGCGGCCAAACCCGCCTTCTACCCATATGTAAATAAGGGGTGGGGCTTCCATCCCTGAGCCCTCCAGGGTTGGTTCTTGCTTTGCAGCATCTCCTGGCTTCTGGGGATCAGGGCCTTTGAAAGAGGGGTCAGCGAGAATCCATGGGGAGATGGGATTGGCTAGCAATGGGAAGAATCCTCCCCTTTTTGTGCGGGGGGGGGGGGGAAGGAGGAAATGTGGGTGGAGGTATGGGGAAGGAGAGACCAAAAGTGAATTTTAGAGGAAGCTGGGCAGAGTGTTTTATCTTGGGAAGTTAGTCCTGCAAGGTTGAAGGACTTGACACCCAGCCTTTGCCAATCTATAACACCTCTAAACAAACCTAGTTTGTTTTGCCCAGCCAAACTCAGTTCAGATAAAGTTACCTGGGCTTGTAAGCATGGTTGCAAGAGAGGAAAAGACCTGTTGACCTGAATGGGAGCTAAGAGCTCAGGGGTTTTCAGGGTCTGCAATCAATTTCATTCCATCTTCAAATGCAATCCACCCATTTCTTTGTGACATTTTTGTGCCAATAAAGAGCCACTGCTATGGAAATTATTATGGGCGTCAGGTTTAGGAGATTAGGATAGTATCATTTGTGGCTGTAAATAGATTGTGGTTGTTGTGGATTTTATGGCTTTTATGGCAGGAAAACAAAACAGTAACTTTAACTGTTGGGAGTTTTCATTTGTAATTTTGATGGTGCTTAAACTGTATCCTGGTTGGGGGAGGTGCATTTTAAATAGGAGTTTTGTTTCTTTGTACTGAGAGACATCTCTTTTTGCATGGATTTTTAATAGTAGTAATAATCTAATCTAATGCTGATGATAATAATTCCTTGAAATGAAATCAGCTCTCACAGGCCCACCTACAAATCACTGAATGGGGTTGCAGAAGTACAAAAAAATAAACTTCTCCATTGAGTCGAGTTCGAATCCTGGTGATATCATGGACGTGTACAAGGAGCTTTCTTGCCATTATGATGGTGGTTTGCCATGGTCTTTATCTGGAAGATTTAAAGTTTCTTTTACTTATAGCTACAGGTCCAAGAATGCTAGTCGAACATTTTCACCAGAGAAATGGAAACAAAAAAGAGGAAATAAAAAAAAACCACCAGGCTAAATTCAAACATAGTGCTTTTGAATGTTGATTACAACTGAACAGAAATTAATTCCTTTTATGTAATAATAGTAATAATAATAAAGTTGGAAGGGACTTTGGAGATCATCAAGTGCAACCCCGTGCTCAGGCAAGTAACCCCATACCATTTTGGACAAATGGCTGTCCAGTTTCTTCTTAAAAACGTCCAGTGTTGGAGCATTCACCGTTTCGGAGGCACGTTGTTCCACTGGTTAATTGTTCCAACTGTCAGGAAGTTTCTCCTTAGTTCTAGGTTGCTTCTCTCCTTGATTAGTTTCCATCCATTGCTTCTTGTCCTGCCTTCAGGAGCTTTGGAAAATAGCTTGACTCCCTCTTCTTTGTGGCAGCCCCTGAGATATTGGAACACTGCTATCATGTTCCCCCCCTCATCCTTCTCTTCATTAAACTAGACATACCCAATTCCACAATGTAGATTGTGATGAATTGATCTAATAAAAAATAATCCTATTTTCAGTCCAGCCTGAACACTCAGGAACAGAATTATTAGCTCAGAGTCAATTAGTGTAAAAAAAAGGATGGTGCAGCAAAGTAGAGAACTGTTTTTAGTTATTTTATTAGCTAGAATAGGGACTTTAAAAAATTGGATAATGGGACATTGTTATACAGTACTTCCCTTTAACACACTAGATGATAAAATGTTACACCTTCCTAGATTGAAAGTTTTACTAAAATAAAAATATGAGATATTAAAATCGAGATTTAGATGTGAATGTTCTGTAAATTAAGTTTTTAAAGTTTCCAGGCCCTAAATCTGTTTGTTTAAAAGCATTACAATAGCCTCAGCCATATTAGTGATTCCTTCCTTCCTTCCTTCCTTCCTTCCTTCCTTCCTTCCTTCCTTCCTTCCATCCGGTGCCATAATGAGCCACTGTGAGTGCCAATTGAGGTTCTTTGGGAAGGGCATTCCAAAAATGAGGTGCCACCACTGACAAGGCAAGATAAAGGGGCTTGGAATCCTGTTGTGACTAAGGAATCTCCCCAAAAAGCCCTTGAACAAAGAGCCTATAAGATATTTTCCACCCACCAGTTTCCCCCCCACCCCATGGATCCACCGGTCCTAGGTTGACCTGAGACTACTAATTACTCTTTCTAACCATCTTTTGCCTTAAGGAACCTCATTGGTCTAACCTGAAGATTTCCATCCAGCAAATGATCACATTCTACATATTCCATATTCTGCAAGGTAATCTTCTGCTTCTCCCTTCCATAGTGACCCAGGCTGATTGGCTAGCTGGGAAGGGGACAGTCCAGGCAGGTCTTCCTCAGCCAGATATTCCTATTAAAAGGGAAAGAAAGGATTTTAATTTCCACCCGTCATTTCCCTTTATCTCTGAGACATCCTATCAACTGCAGCACTGGATTTGGGATTTTATCAAGAATTTCTCCCAGTCTGTTTCATTCCACGTTTACTTCATCCCATCCCTTAAAGATTTCAGTTTTTTAAAAGCATTTTCCCCTTTAACAAGCTAGTTGGATAAATATTAATTAATTGGGAATCTGTCCCATGGATGTTTCTTTCTCCCCAGGTTTTTTCAATATCTTTTCCCTTAGCAGGATACTTGGATCAATAATTGATTGGAGGAGGCATCCCAAGAATGTTTGTTCTCCCCAGTTTTTAAAAATCCTCTCCCCCTTTAACAGGATGCTGGTGTGGGAAGAAAATCTGGTCCGGTGGTGAAAGGAAAAAAAGCAAATGCTGGTGCTATCTGAAGAGGAGGAAGTTTTATTTCCAAGAGTCAAAACCCATGCAAAATATGCAATATTCTAGCAACAACATTTATATTATTCTAAATTAATTTCTTAATTGGTTTTCCTTGTTCATTTTTTAACACTCTTATTAACCCAGAAAAAGATTTATTGAACCTTTTCCCTTATAAATAAGTTTATCTAGTGAAAATTAAATTTTGTGTTTGCTTTTTTGTTTTTGTAATTTAAAAGATGAATTTAATTAATTATCATGTTCGCTTGTGAATTTAAAAGTTTTCCTTTCTATTATGGCTTGTCGGCTTTCCCTCCCTCCTCTCTAATGAGGCTCCTGTCAGCTATTGATAACTTTATTAGAGCTTAGGTCAATATTTCTTATACAACAGTTCTAATACATTTTATACAGATTTATAGATCCTTCTCACACTGGGATCAGTTGTATTTGATCGGGGCTCCGTCCCGTGGATTCTCCCCAGTTTTTAAAACAATTTACCCTTTGACGAACTGATTCGGCCAATAATAATTGACCGGGGCTCCGTCCCGTGGATGTTTGCTTCTCCCCAATTTGTTCTTTTTAAAATACTGTCCTTCTCCTTTAAGAAACCACCGAAGCTGACCGCAACAGCAACAGTCATTCATCTCGGTTTCCCGTCTGGGAAGAGCCCAAAGGCGGTCATCTGATTTGCAGGAAAAGGCGCGAAACTAACTTTCTCTTTCCTTATCCCGGCGGAGGAGGCGGCGATGGCGGCCGCAGCGTCCATGCAGGATTTCCTGGAAGAAGCCACTTGCTCCATCTGCCTGGAGTATTTCCAGGACCCCGTGCTCATCCCGGAGTGCGGCCACAACTTCTGCCGGGGCTGCCTGACCCGCAGTTGGGGGACGTCGGAATCGGAGGCTTCCTGCCCCCAGTGCAGACAGACCTTCGGGCCCCGCAACGTCCTTCCCAACAGGCAGCTGGCGCGGGTGCTGGAAGTGGCCAGGCGATGCAAAGATCCTTGGGGCGAGGATGAAGGGAGCTTCTGCCCGAAGCACCGGGAGCCCCTCAAGCTCTTTTGTAAGGACCACGAGACCCTCATCTGCCTGGTCTGCAACCTATCCCAAGAGCACAGGGACCACTCGGTGATCCCTGCGGAGGAGGCTTTCCAGGAGTACCAGGTAGGAATCCGCCAGGGGGAATCCCTGCCGAGGGCCATCCAGTACCCTTGGCCTTCCAGGCAATCCTTGAACTACTTTACTTGTTTCCTCTGTTGTCCGCAAACCGGGTTTAGCCTGGCGCAGATGCCAGTCAGAACCAGACAGGAGTTCAAGGAACTTTTATTGAAGTATTTCAGCAAAAGGCTCTTAAGAAGCTAAAGGAGCCAAGACCCCCGAACCATATACAAATACAAATTTGATACAGTTAAGATTAAGGAAGTTGAGATATTACGGCTTTTATTGATTTTTTAATACAATTCAATAGTGCTTATTCAACAAACGTGTTGTCTGGGTTTATCATTCACTAATACAAATTAAATTCCTAATCGCTAGTTCGTTTCTCCGGCCTTTGATAAAATAAGTCTCAAGTTTGAAAATATTCTTTTTCTTTCAATCTCAAAGTAAGTCTGTCCATTTCTGCACAGTCTAATATTTTTTTAATTATTTCTTCCTCTGATGGTATTTCTTCATTTTTCCAATATTGTGCAAATATAAGCCTTGCTGCTGTTATCATGTGCAAAATCAGATGATAATATTAATATAATAAAATATAATAATAATAATAAAGTTGGAAGGGGCCTTGGAGGTCATCTAGTCCAACCCCTTGCTCAGGCAGGAAAACTCTATACCATTTCAGACAAATGGCTGTCCAGTCTCTTCTTAAAAACTTCCAATGTTGGAGCATTCACCGCTTCTGGAAGCAGGTTGTTCCACTGGTTAATTGTTCTGTCAAGACGTTTCTCCTTAGTTCTAGGTTGCTTCTCTCCTTCATTAGTTAAATATACTTTGTTTTTCAAGCTTTTCTGGCATTATACCTAATTTAAAAAGTTCAGGTTCTACATGTTTTCCCAGCATACTTCTAGCCAAGTATGTATTTTTGTCCAATATCTCTTTGCTTTAATACAGGGGTGTCAAAACTGCCAGTGGACGCGTCACCAGGAAACCGCGCCCACTCCATTGGAGAAAAAGCTCCGATATATCATGTGATGTCACGTGACCTGAGTTTGACATGTCTGCTTTAACACATGTCCACCATACATGATAATAACTACCTGGTTTTTGATTACATTTCCAACATTTATCTGACATATTTTTAAACATTTTTGCCAATCTTGGTGGTGGCAAGTGCCATCTATAAAACATTTTATATAAATTTTCTTTATAAGAGGTTGACATTGTCAGTTTGTAATTTCTTTCACACAGGCTTTGCCATTTCTCTAAATCAGACATGTCAAACTCGCGATGTCATGTGACGTCACGCAACGTATCGGGACCGTTTTGCCATTGCCAGCAATGGGGTGGGCGTCGCTTCCAGATGACGTGTCCGGCCTGTGGTCCAGCAGTTTGACACCCCTGCTCTAAATCTATATTATATCCAAAAAATTTTGCGCATATTATCGTTTTTTTTACTTGTTCATCTTCCATTTTCAAATTTAATAGAAAATTATACATTTTTTTAATTAGTTTTTCATCAGAGGTTAATAGTATCTGATCAAACAAAGTCTGCTCTTTGTAGAATCCATACAATTTAACATCTTTATCATATCTCACTTGTATCTGTAAATATGACCACTAACGATAAATCAGTACCCTGATTTTTCATCTCTTGTCTAGATTTTAAGTTCCTTTCAGAGTTTAGAATATGTCCATATTTTCTCAAAGCTAACTAGATTTGGGTGTACAAATGCTTCCATTATTGACAGCCATCCTAGGATTTTCAAATATATTTTGCTTTTTATTTTCCCATGTTAGTAATAATAGATTTCTAATATAGTGGTTTTGAAAATGTTTTATGAATTTTATTTTTCCCATACCATAAAAAAACATGCCAACCAAGTTGTAAGTCATGTCCCTCTAAGTACAACAATCTTTTATGTCTGAGGGTTATTCATTCTTTTACCCATGTTAACACCGATGCTTGATAATATAAAACCCAGTCTAGCAAACCAAAACCTCCATTTCCCCTTAGTTTCTTGTAACATTTTCAATTTAATTTTAGCTTTCTTTCCTTGCCAGATAAATTTTAAAATTAAGAAGTTCAGGTCTTCAAAAAAAAAAAATTCTCTAGTTTTATAGGTATAGGTATTGTTTGAAATAAAAGAAGTATTTTTGGTAATACATTCATTTTCACCTTAATGTCTACAATTGCAGATTTTTTAATTTTTCCAAATCAAGTTTTATTTGGTTAGTGATATTATATAGATTAAGGAAGTTGATCACTCACTGGTTCCTTGACATGTGTTTCTTTTGATTTCTAGTCTTGCCCTACTTTACCCTCCTTCATACATTGCATATTTATGCTAATAAGCTTTCTTATCAAAAGGGTTGTGTGTTTTATTATTATAATAAGCTAGAAGTTACCAAAGTTTATGTCTATGTGCCTTAGCTAGCATCCTTCTCACAGAGTCCTTCTAACTTTCTTGTAACATTCCTCTTGCTGGGCAGTTGTGTCCCACCATTGGTTACTGGTCTTATTACACCCATCTGCAACTTTCTGCCTTGGCAATTTCTTTAACAAACTACCCTAATTCCAGCCTGAGACCTTCACCCCCTGTGTGCTTCCAATTTTTTGAAGACAGATTTACCATAGTCCTTGACTCATAACCATTCATTTAGTGACAGCATTGAAAAAAGTGACTTATGACAATTTTTCACACTTATGAGTATTGTAGTGTCCCTGTGGGCACTAAGCAAAATTCGGTTGCTTGGCAATTGGCATAGATTTGTGATGGTTGCAGTGTCCTGTGGTCAGGTGATCTGCTTTTGAGACATTCTGACAAGCCAGATTCGCTGTACAACCGTGTTACTAAGTTAACCTCTGCAGTGATTCACTTAACAACTGTGGCAAGAAAGGTTGTAAAATGGGACAAAAGTTCCCTTAATTGTCTTGCTTACCGACGTCAATTGCCTGTAGGGAGAAATAGACACCCTTTGCCAGCTCACTTTCCACATTTGCTATAGAGCAAGATCTTCATAGAGGCCTCCAAAGTCTGGAGTGCAGACCCTGAAAAACACTCCTGGTGGGTCAGGCCAAAGCCACCTCAGCCCAAGCTTTTGTTTCTCAGTGATGCTTCTCAGGTGACTGCAAGCAGGAGACTCAGGCAGCTTACTTTCCTGCCATTACAGGTAGTCCTCGACTTAGAACCATTCATTTAGTGACTGTTGGAAGTTACGGCGGCAATGGGGAAAGTGGCTCCCGACCATTTTTTACATTTACAACCGTTGCAGCATCCCTGTGGTCACATGATCAAAATGTGGACGCTTGGCAACTGGCATGTATTTATAACGGCTGTATATATCTTCTTTTTTTATTAAAACAAATTTTATTGTTTTTTTAAGTTATTAAAGCAACATATTCAGGATACACCGTGTTGTTGGGGTAATCAAACATCTTAAAACAAGACATATATACATAATATAATCAATACATCAAATATTCCCTCTCTTTTTCCCTCAAATAGCATAGTATATTTAGAATATCCAATTCTAGCTTAAATTTATTCAACCTGAACCTGTTTTTAAGCTTCATCAATTTCTACCATAATCAAATTAACTTTAAATAAAAACATTTTCAATTCAAATATCCCTCCCACATATGTTCTACTTTCTTAATTTTATCAAAATCTTATTTGTTTCTTCTTCCAATACTCGTCCTTATTTAGAGTAAATTATTAATCTATCTTGTACCTATCAAATCTATCAATTGATCTATCTCTTCAAGCTAAAAAAATATACCTTAAATCATGTCATTCTATTAAACAAAATTCAAATCTCCAATTAATTATCATGACTAATAACATCCATATCATCAGAAAATCATATCATCTTATTAAATTTCAATTAACTATTAGTTTACTTCAAATCTGAAACATCTCTTCAATTTTCGTCATTCCATTACATCATAATTTTCATAGAAATAAACCTAACATTCTAAAAGGAACATTCCTAATATTCTAAATTGTCTTTAATCCCTTATATAGAAAGATATCTCGTTTTTAAACAAAAATATTAATCTATCCTAGACACATCTAAATGTATGTATTTATCAAACTATTCTATAGATATCTAATCCTTCACTTAATCAGTCTCTTTGAATTAACAAATTAATATCAAACCTTAAATCATTTCAATCCTTTAAGTAAAGTTTAAATTTCACATGTTATAGGACAAACAAGTCGTCTTATTTAATTAACATTCAGTTAATTATTGATTCACTCCAACTCTAAGACATCTTTTTACTTCAAACTCAAAATCTCAGTCCTTACATCAGTCCATAGTTCTAGGTTGCCTTTAATCCAATTTAAGAAATTTTAAATTTCATTTTTCAATCTTATTCTAGCTTTCTTCTTTTGCCAGGTAGGTTTCCATAACAGAGCTTCCCTTCCAGATAATAGGTCTTTTTTGTTGCTTGTAGGGTCACTTGATTCGATACCGACCATCTTGATCTCTGATTTAATCCTCTGTTTCTCTTGTCCATAAAGCCTCGTTGCTTCAGAAGTCCTAAGTTCAGTCTTTGCTTTCCCTGGTCTTGCTTGTAAGGCAAAATAAGATTCTCCTTATCCTCAGTTAAAACCTCTTCTTGTATAATCTGTTTTGTAGAGTAGTCAAGTGTAGTCTGGGAGCCAATTTTAAGTTTTAAAGTAGAGATTCTGGCTCTTAGTTCTGTAGTAGCATCTTTTATTGTAGTACATATTTCTTCTTTAGCCTCCTTTTCCAGTATAAGTTTACAGATCTTTTCCAGTATAAGTTTACAGTTTAAGTGTGATTGGGGCTTCTCCATTTTAACAATAATTGAAGAAGAGTCGTTTTCCTTTTTAGTGAAGGTTACAGTTGAACATTATCCACCCCCACAGATCACACAGCTAGCTCAAATTATCTTTTTTCTTGAAAAACAGTTTGAAGGCCAAAGCTCTCTCATCTCCAAATAAACAACAATCTAATAGGTGTCCCCAGTGAGCTAAAAAAACTTCAAAGCCAGTTTTTTTCCCTTTTTTCTATCTTTTAAAGGGAGAATAGAAAAAGAAATACTCTGCCGATGTAATACCGTTCCAAAAAACACAAAAAACAGTTTTTTCTACAGCACAATGTAAGTAGGAATAGAGTATAGTCTTTAAATGAATATTTATTTGTTTTTTCTGTCCTTTTCGTAAAACACGTTTGTTCCCACGATTACTAAAGCCGCTTTTTCCAGATGGGGAAATGATAGCACAAACAGCTTCTACAGGCAAAAACAGCAGGGGTATGGGGAGGAACAAAAGGGATCTCACCCGGGATCATCCGTGGTGGGTCATGTGACTTTCGGCTGGTGCAGCAGGGTGATCGGCCATCTTACAGGCCAATCTTTGCTCCGTCAGCCCTAAGGAGAAGCTAGAGATTCGGGGGAAGCTGCCGCCCTTCCCTACGGCTGTATATATCTTCTAACTGGGTCTTCTTTACGGAAAAGAAACTCAAATCTTGTATTTTCTCTTAAGATTAAGGTTGGGGAGTGCCTGAAGGCTCAGAAGGAGGAGAAAGAAGAAATAGCTACATACAAAACGGACACAGAGCAAAGAGTTCAGGAGATGCTTGTAAGTATTGATCCAACACTGAGGAGCTTCTGAGCTAATAGGAAGGAGAACACCACCTGCCATCTTTAATAATAGGCAGCCTGTTTGTAAGTACAAGTTCTGACTGAAATGAAATTCCAGTTAAAGACAGAATTAGGACACAGAACGTGTTCTTAGCCTGGGGACTGTATCTTTGGGATGTCACCATTGGCTGAATGAGTCACAGTTGGTTTAAGGGCATCTTTCACATGAGCCATGTTTTATAAAGTGGGTTTGGTTTGCATATAAATTAAGGGAGACCATATTTCATCTTATTGAAACAAATGTGAAATCAAACATTTTTCTGTCTACTTTTTTGGAATTCCTCATTGCCAAGAAAATTTTCATGAGAGATCATTTCACTTGAGCCTTTTTTTGGTTTTTAGAAACCTTTCCCCCTGTGCTTGTTGATGTCAAAATGATTTTTTTTTCTCCCTAGGAAATTCTTCCATCTCATTTCAGGACTCTTCAGGGAATCTGTTTAAATATTATTATAATAAAAATAAATATAATTAAGTAAAAATAAAACATAAATATTCCTTTTTCTCTTTCTGTCTTCTTGTTCTAGGACCTCATCGAAAAAGAGAGAAAAAATGTAGTGGCTGAATTCAGAGAACTACAACTTTTGTTAGAAGGACAGGAGAAGCTTCTGTTGGCTAGAATGGAAGAGACGGAGAAGGAGATTATGGCAATAAAGGAGAAAGGTTTGGCCAAGCACACGGAGGATCTGTGCTCTCTTGACGATCTCATCCGGGAGATAGAGGAGAAGCAGCAGCAGCCAGCCAGCAAACTCTTACAGGTCAGGCAGGAAGTTGAGATCATAGAATCATAGGGCTGGAAGGGACCTTGGAGGTCTTCTAGTCCAATCCTCTGGCCAAGGCAGGAGTCCTTATACCGTCCCAAACAAATGGTTGTCCAATCTATTATTGGAAGCCTCCAGTGATGGAACAGCCTGCCTCCCCAAGTTGCGGCTGCTTGGGGAGGCAGGCTGTTCCATTAATTAATGTTATATTTTTCTCTAATTAAAGCAATTTTGTCATTTTTTTTCTAGCTTCATCATTTTTCCCATCCATTCTTCAGTTGTGGAGATTGATATATAGATAAGATAAGATAACCTTTATTGTCATTATTTTTACTGTAGGCACACTGGTATACATAAAAAATGAAATTCTGTTGCCTGTTTTCAAAAGTATACACATACACAACACACATATAAACATGCTACATACATACATATATATATATACCTACCACCCTTACATATAAATATTAGTCACTGTCCATCTTGAATACATAGCGGAAAGAGGAAGCTTGAAAGTTCACACGGTTGATATTGTATGGAAAAAAATTGTGACTGAATCTGGATGTTCTACTTTGGATACCGCGAAGCCTCCTCCCAGAAGGTAACAGGGAAAACAGGTCAGGAAGAGGATGTGTTGTTGTGTCCCAGATAATCTTGCGGGCCCTGCTCAAGCAGCGCTTTTATGCCATCATGTCCTGGATGGGAGGGAGGGAACTGCCAATAATCTTTTCTGCCGTCCTCACCACTCTCTGCACCACCTTCCTGGCTGGAGCAGGGATGCTTCCAAACCAGACAGTAATGCAATATGACAGGATGCTCTCGATATCTTTCCATTTCTGTGCTTGTAGGATTCTGGCTGCACTTGTGATCCTGAATGGATGATTACGTGACCACAGGACAATGCACCCATCATAAATATGAGTCAGTTGCCAAGCGGCTGAATTTTGATCACACAATCATGGGGATGCTGCAACGGTGCTAACTGGAAAATGGCCATGTGTCACTTTTTTCAGTGCTGTTTTAACTGAGAAAAGGGTCATTAAATGAACTGTTGAAAGTAATGGCTAATATTAGGGATACACAATTCAGAAAAAGCAGTCCATGCGAAAAGCAAGAATTGAAAGTGCTGGTCAGTGTCCCTTTATTCTTCACCATTTTAAGAATGCCTGCTTTGGATTCCTATCGCCTATTAGGGGACATGTTGGTGGGTGTTCATTATGGGGTCTCCTCCTCCCCTTAATCTCCAGGGCAAAGGAAACCCCAACACTTGTGTGGAATTCAGTTAACCAGTGGAACAACCTGCTTCCAGAAGCGGTGAATGCTCCAACACTGGAAGTTTTTAAGAAGAGACTGGACAGCCATTTGTCTGAAATGGTATAGGGTTTCCTGCCTGAGCAGGGGGTTGGACTAGATGACCTCCAAGGTCCATTCCAACATCATCATTATTATTATTATTATTATTATTATTATTATTATTATTCAACAGGGGTATAATTTTTGTAACACAAGGAAATAAAAATAAACAATGCTTCTCTAAAAAAGGCAAGCAGTTGGGGAAAAAATGCAATGTTTTTTTTTTAAGAAAAAAGAAAGTACTTTTTAATTATATGTCAGTTTGTACCTGGTTTCACACATTTATGAATTTTAAGAACGTAACTGCATAGAAATGGCTCCTTTCATTTTTTCGTCTCTCTTTTTTAGGACATTGGAAGCATCTTGAAGAAGTAAGTGAACCCACCCTTCTCTTTACAGTCTCAGAGACCGGCAGCTCCTCCAGCAGTTTTCCTGTTTTGGAAAGTTCTGTTTGTATTTCACAGTAATTTCATTTAGAGACAATGTATTTCAGGGCCTCATAAATATTTCCCCAGACAACCTCAACACAATGTAAGTAGCAATATTTGATATGGTGAATTATTATGGTTGGTTCCACAGTCAGCTAAATGTTTAGATTGAATTTGGTATTTTTATCCATCTATTGAGTCCTTCCCAAGGATAGGCAGAGGTTTGATGGTACTAAAGTTTGATGGACTTGGGAATGTCCAGTCTAATGAAGAGAAGGACGAGGGGGGAACATGATAGTAGTGTTCCAATATCTCAGGGGCTGCCACAAAGAAGAGGGAGTCAAGCGATTTTTCAAGGCGCCTGAAGGCAGGACAAGAAGCAACGGATGGAAACTGATCAAGGAGAGAAGCAACCTAAAACTAAGAGAAACTTCCTGACAGTTAGAACAATTAATCAGTGGAACAATCTGCCTCCAGAAGGTATGGGTGCTCCAACACTGGAAGTTTTTAAGAAGAAACTGGACAGCCATTTGTCCGACATGGTATAGGGTTTCCTGCCTGAGCAAGGGGTTGGACTTGATGACCTCCAGGGTCCCTTCCAACTTTATTATTATTATTTGTTGTTGTTGTTGTTGTTGTAGGATGTAAGCTGTTCCAAATAAGGCTCCTTTTGCAATTGTCTGATAGTGGTTTTGTCAGTGCCAGTGCTGTTCCAGTGGTGCTCCAGATGTTTTGGGACTACACCCAAGGCATGTATTGGTGCTATCTTTGCTTTCTTTTGCAACCGTTGTTCTACTTCTATTTGCAGATCTTTGTATTTTCTTATTTTCTCCAGTTCTTTCTCTTTTATTCCGTTGTCTCCAGGTAGTGCCATGTCCACTATCCAGACTTTTTTGTCTTTCTCATCAATAATTGTCAAGTGTGGGGTGTTATGCATGCCTTTGAATTCTAAAGTCCCAAAGCACTTTAGCTTCTTCATTTTCTATCACTTTGTCTATTTCATGATCCCATTAGTTTACTATAATTATAATTATTATAAGAACCCCTTTTGCTACTAGATCAACTGTCCTCAGGATTTATCACTCATTTTCTTTAACAAAATCATTTAACATTTTCTATCTCATTTTCAGTGAATTTTTTTCTGTAAAGAAGTATAATGATAATGATGATGATGATGATGATAATAATAATAGAGTTGGAAGGAACCTTGGAGGTCATCTAGTCCAACCCTCTGCTCAGGCAGGAAACGTATACTATTTCAGACAAATGGCTGTCCAATCTCTTCTTAAAAACTTCCAGGGTTGGAGCATTCACCCGTCCTGGAGGCAGGTTGTTCCACTGGTTAATTGTTCTAACTGTCAGGAAGTTTCTCCTTAGTTCTAGGTAGCTTCTCTCTTTGGATAGTTTCCACCCGTTGCTTCTTGTCCTGCCTTCAGGCGCTTTGGAGAATAGCTTGACTCCCTCTTCTTTGTGGCAGCCCCTGAGATATTGGAAGACGGCTATCATGTCCCCCCTCGTCCTTCTCTTCATTAAACTAGACATAACCAATTCCAGCAACCGTTCCTTATATGCTTTAGCCTCCAGTTCCCTAATCATCTTTGTTGCTCTTCTCAATACTCTTTCTAGCGTCTCAACATCTTTTTTACATCATGGTGACCAAAACTGGATGCAGTATTCCAAGTGTGGCCTTATCAAATACCATTGTAAATGGTATTAACACTTCACGTGATCTTGATTCTGTCCCTCTGTTAATGCAGCCTAGCACTGTGTTGGCTTTTTTGGCAGCTGCAGCACACTGCTGGCTCATATTTAGGTGATTGTCCACTGGGACTCTGAGACTCCTCTCATAGTTACTACTTTTGAGCTAGGTACCACCTATACTATACCTGATTCATATTCAGCTTCAGTTTGTATTCAGCTTCCCTTGCAACTAGTACAGGTAGTCTTCAACTTAAGACAATAATGGGGACTGGAACCCCTTTCCCTAAGCATTGCAGTCATTAAGTGAGCAATCGTGGCAGCACTCAACTTTACAACCTTTACAACCAGACTGGTATTTTCAAATACGGTTGTTCTTTAATTTTTTTTCCATACTAGCAGTAATGCATTCCTAATATAATGTCTTTTTTAAAAGTAACTATGTATATCACTCTTTCCATATGTAAGGACCTACCCCACTTTACATCTTAAGAAGATAGAACTCTTAGAATATCTCTTCCAACAGACATCTTTATTAAGAGAAGATGGTTGCAGGCGTTCTAGACAGTATCTGAGGGGCCAACCCCTATCATTCAATGTTTTAAGTATTCCCAAGCAGCCCCCACCACACCGTCCTTCCAGCAAAGATCCCAGGCATTACATTTCCACCCCTTTTTCCTCACTGCTGGCAGAAGGGCGACTTCAGAGAGAGAGTAGATGGAAGGCTATGGCCATATTGTTATGGTCAGTCCTCTTGATAAGAATCACATCCAGTCCTTTGTAGTTTAAATGAGAGTCATAACCCCCCTTGCTCCCTCCTCCCCTTTCGTAGTATGACAGAATCCACAAAGTAAGAAATGGGTCTTTTTTCAGAGTAGATAGCTAGAAATGAAATATAATTGGATTCTGACACCATACCATCTTGTAATATTTTTATGTTTATTCTCGCTTTTTTGCCTCGCCATATAAATTTCAATATCATTTTATTCTTCAAAGTATTTGTTTTCCTAGTCTTACTGGAATTGTGTGAAAGAGGTACAATAATCTTGGCAAAATATTCATCTTAATTGTAACTATTCTATCCAGCAAGGACAGTTGTAGGTTTTCCAATTTTCCAAATCTACTTTAATTTGCACTTTCAATTTATCACAGATATCTTCTTTGATAGTTACACATCTTGCTGTTAATTGAACTCCTAGATATTTAACCTTCTTTGCAATCTGCAAACCCATCATCTTGGCAAATTCTCTTTTCTGTTTATCTGTAAAGTTTTTAATTAATATTTTAGTTTTCTCTTTGTTTACTTTCAGTCCTGCCACTGCACCGTATTCTTCTATTTTCTCAATTAGTTTAGGTCCTGTTTCTTGTGGTTCTTTAAAACAAACACCAAATCATCAGCAAATGCCTGTAGTTTATACTCCTTTATTTTCATGCCTTTTATTCCACTGTCTTGCTTAATATTTCTGTTTAACACCTCTAAAATTCAAATAAATAACAATGGAGATAGAGGACATCCTTGCCTTGTACCCTCAGTTATATTAAAGTTCTTTGTCAAGTCCCTATTTATAATCACCTTTGCTGTTTGTTTATGATATATATTTATTAACAATTGTGTTAATAAATTTATCTCTAAAGTCCATATACTTTAATTGTAAAAGCATAAATTGCCAGTTCACATTGTCAAATGCCTTCTGTGCATCAAGGAAAATCAGTGCCATTTGCTTTCCAGGGTGCATCTCATAATATTCCAATGTATTCAAGATCATCCGCATATTATTTTTAATTTGCCTCTTAGGTAGAAATCCATTCTGATCTACATGTATAAAATTATTTTAAAACCTTTTCAATCGCTCTGCTATTATTGAAGCATAGATTTTGTAATCTATATTTAACAACGATATTGGCCTGTAGTTTTTTTATTTGTGGTGAATTAAAGTCTTCTTTATGTATCAATGTAATATTTTCTTCCGTCCATATTTTAGGTATCTTTGCTTCTGACATTGCTTCATTATAAACTTCGAGCATAGCTGGGCCTATTGTATATTGTAAACGTTTATAAAATTCTATCGGTAGACCATCTGGCCCAGGAGTTTTGCTTTTTTTTTTGTCTCCCAATTGCTTCAGTTAGCTCTATCATTGTTATTCTTTCATTTAGCACAGTCTTCACTTTTTCAGAGACTTTTGGCAATTTAGTTTTTTCCAGATATTATTTTAACTTCTGATATTTTCTCTTGGCTATATAATTTTTCATAGAATTCCTTTATTATTTTTTTCTTGGCTTTATTTTGGTATTGAATAGTACCAGTCTCATCTCTCAATCTTTGTATCAACTTCTTTTCTTTCTCTTTTTTAAGTCTGAATGCCAGCCATCTTCCTGGCTTATTTGCATTTTCAAAAAAATTCTGTTTTGCTGCTTTGATTTTTTTGTGCCAATTCCTCTTTCTCAAATATATGTAATTTATGTTTACTAATTCCATTTGATTTTTAAGATTTGGTTTTTGTGCTTCTCTCTATAGTTCTAGTTCTAATCTTTTATATTCTTCTTCCAACCCCTTTTGTTTTTGCTTTTTCTCCTTGTTTTTCCTTCCTATCTAAGAGATGGCTAAACCTCTAAAGTAGGCTTTGGCAGTGTCCCATACATTCTTCTGCAAGGGCATTTCTCCATTTTTATTCTCCTTAAAAAAGAGATCCATTTCTTTCTCCATTCTTTGTATAAACTCCTTGTCTTTTAATATTGACTGCTTTAATGTCCATCGTGGTTTTCTTGTTTGTCCTTTCCATTTAACTTTTATTGGGTTATGGTCTGCCCAGGTATTCGGCACCAGTTCTACTTCTTGTGTATTTTCATGCAGCCCCGATGACATCCATATCATGTCGATTCTCGACCATAATTTGTGCCTATTAGAGCAGAAAGTATACTGTTTTTTCTCCGGTTTTAATTCTCTCCATACATCTTGTGTTCCTATTTCTTCCACCATTTTAAAAAAGGTCTTTGGTAAGGTTCTCCTAACTTTTTGATTTATTTTACTACTTTTATGGTCCCAATTTTACACCAACAATTGCACTGAAGTCTCTCACAATACAAATATTATCTTATTCAATTTCTAAAATTTTCTTGTGTAATTGTTCATAAAAGACTTCTTGATTACTATTTGATGCATGTATTATTATTAATAATGTTCATTTATAGTTTATTATTGCTTCCACCATCAAAATTCTCCCCTCTTCGTCTTTATAGATTTGTTTTGATTTTATTGTTTTTTTAATTTATAGAGCCTCCCCTCTTTTTTTCTGTTGTGCTAAAGAAGCATATAATAAGCATATAATACAGTGGTGGCGAACCTATGGCACGGGTTCCAGAGGCGGCACTCAGAGCCCTCTCTGTGGGCATGCGCGCCGTTGCCCCAGTCCTAGGCCTTCAGTTGGATTTTATAAAACCGTATTGCTTTAGGCCTCCGCCGCCATGTGCAAAAAAAAAAAAAGGTTTAATCAGTCAATTTCAACTTCTCGCGGGAAAAAAATGTTCTTGCAAAGTTGGAATTGATTGATTGAACTTTTTAATCCCACCCAGTCTGCCGTTACCACTGCAGCCATGTCCACCCAATTGGCCACGCCCAGCCAATGGGCCACACCCACCCAATGGGCCACACCCACCCGCACTCGACGATGCATAAGTAGGTTTTGGGTTGCAGTTTGGGCACTCAGTCTCTAAAAGGTTCGCCATCACTGATATAAGTTTATATCATATTTGATCAATTTTCTTGCCAGAAATTGATATTGTCTTCTTATATCTCTCACTCTTCTAGGTATTTGTATTAAGATAACTATTTCTCTTTGTAGACCATTGGCTTTCCTTTTACTCTTTGAAGTACTCCCATTCTAATCGTCTTCTTCAAAAATCTAACATGAACTTCTCTGGGGAGTTTATTCCAAATTTCATCCATCTCAGATAACGCCTTCTGTTTGTTCACCTCCAACATTTCTGCCAGCAACCCTCCCATTTTATCAACAAGATCTTCCCCTTTCTTTCTTCTATATTTTGAAATCTCAAGAAGTATTCAGCCTTCTCCATTTCTAAGGAAATTACTGTTCCCTCAAGGCTCTTATCTGCCTGGGTCAGTCTCTGGTCCATTTCTTCCATCTTTTTCTCAGTTTGGTCTGTTTTTTCTTCTATCTTCTTGATTCTTCATTTTTGGTCATTATTTGTTGAATATTTTCTACTTTGTCATCCACTTTTTGTATTCTTTCCTTCATTTCTTCATATAGTTTGGTTATTGATTCCTGAATCGATTAAAACATGCATCGCGTTTATTCTTTCCTGTTGCAACATATTATCCAAAGATCTTTGACTGGCCGGACTCGAAGCTGCTGCTGCTGCTGTTGAGGAGGGGGCTGATGTAGCTTTCTTCATTTTTAAATATTAACAAATGGAATAAGCAACAGTTTCACAACACACTCCCAGCTGTTCCAGTCTCCCATCCAAATGTCTCCCAGCTTCAATAAATTCAATATTCAATAAATTCCTTATGTCTACAGTCTCACTACGAGATCCCATTTTCACTCTTATTACAGCCTGTGTCCAGAGAACCTATGGTATATTAATCCAAAAGTTGTATTAAATATAGTTATACACCCTTCTCTTCTTCTTTATGAAAATATTAGGTAGAAATATTATATAAAGTTATTTGTAGTCCACAAGGTCCCAACTATGTCTCTAAATATCTTTTGTAAAATAGACCAAAGTGTCCTTCATGAACCATCTTCAACTTTTCTTCTCTTCCTTTTTGACAAATATTATATCAAAATTTATTTGTAATCTGCAAAGGCCCAGCTATGTCCCCAACAATCTTTCACAAAATAAGCCAAGAGTTTTTCTACAGCCATTCTAGTCTCTTCTTCTTTTCCTCTTAAGCAAATATCCCTTCAAAAATTACTTGTAATCCATCAAAATTATTTATAATCCATTAAGGGAATTCTTCTATTCAAACTGAAAGTAAATTCCTGCTGTTTCTCAGCTTCAGCCTGCTTGATTGTTTTTTATCTGTTAAAGCCAGAAAGCTGTTAGCTTTACCCAGTCATACTATTTCCACTCTCTGTTCTGACTTTCAAGACTGAACAATTCCCAGGTGCCAAAGTTAATTTTTATTTAAAGCTTCTACTCCAAACCACACTTCAAGTTCAAGTTCAGCCACTTTCACCTCTTATTGTCTTTCTCTGATAGTAAGGGCCAGTAGATGGCGGACTTGTTCTGTTTTCCTCTATTTTAGCCTCTTTTTCGGTTTTAAAGTTTTAGACTTTCTTTTATAAAGTATAGATCAGTGATGGCGAACCTTTTAGAGACCGAGTGCCCAAACTGCAACCCAAAACCCACTTATTCATCGTCGGGTGCCGGGTGGGTGTGGCCCATTGGGTGGGTGTGGCCCATTGGGTGGGCGTGGCTACAATGGTAACAGCAGACTGGGTGGGACTAAAAAGTTCAATCAATCAATGCCAACTTTGCAAGATCTTTTTGTTTTCCCGCAAAAAGTTGAAATTGATTGATTGATTGAACCTTTTTTTTTTAGGTACAAGGGCGGAGGCCTAAAGCGAAAAGGTTTTATAAAACCCAGCTGAAGACCTAGGACTGGGGCGACGGCACATGTGCCCACAGAGAGGGCTCTGAGTGCCACCTCTGGCACCCGTGCCATAGGTTCGCCACCACTGGTATAGATCGTCCAGCTTCCTGTTCTTATTCCACATGTTATTAAAACAATAGCTAAGCAGAGAAATGATTGAAGCCTGGGAAACAGCGCCCTTGTCAGTCAATCATCAGCTTACCAAGTACTTAGGAGCTGAGGACAGGGCAACACAAGGAAAGAACAATCACTGACTTAATGGCTGACCATCAACACCCCACTTAACAACTAAAAGTCACATACAACCAGGCATCACATGTATACAATGTGCAGGACAGCTCAGTGCACAGATTGTGGAGAGTGAGCAGTTCCCTTAGGATGGGCTCCAGCACGAGTCCAAAAGCTTAGAAGAATAAACCTCTGGTCCTGGTGACCAACTCAGACTGGATGCTGCAGCTAGGCAATCCTCAAGCACCGTCTGATGTTTTAAAAAGCTTTTTCCATTGGCAGGATGATAAACATTGTTCTTTTGCCTTGCCAGGTACCAGGTGAAGGAAACATATGAGAATCCGGTGGATTTACTTGTAGACCCGATGTGGACAATCTGGGATTACAGTGATCTCGCTGTGCTTCTGAAAAGGGCCATGAAAAAATTTAGAGGTAAAAAACAGCTGCCGAGGTTTTAGGCTGGATGATATTTTGACCGCAGAGCATCCAAAAGAGATTCTGGGTCAGTGTCAGGGGGATCAAAGAGGGATCGATGTCAGGATCAGTGGAAGAAAGAAACCAGGAGGGGGAACAGGGGCTTCCTGGTTTCTCCCGTTAAAGATGAGCTAGCTAAAAACAGGAACCATTAGCCAGTCATAGTTGACCATTTACAGGCAGTCGTAAATGAATCGTGTGGTTGTTAAGCAAATCTGGCTTCCCGCATTGACTTTGCATGTCAGAAGCTTCCCAGGAAAGTTGCAGATGACAATCCCAAAACCATGCGATGCCGCAACCGTGATAAATACATGCTGGATGTCAAGTGTAGGGATTTTGATCATGTGACTGGGGATGCTGAAACGGTCGTTAAGTATGAGAACTGGTCATAAGTCACTTTTTAGTTCCATTGTAACATTGAGGAATGATGAAATTAATGGTTATGTTGAGGACTACATGTATATGGAAAATATAGCAGAATATATTGATATCTGACAAAATAGATATAGCCACCAATGATATTCTGGCTTGTAGCTTTCCTTATTCCTTATTTCCTGATTTGAGGCCAAGGAAAGCAAACAAGAATGAAAGGGAATATACGATAAACATGATAGCAGTGTTCCAGTATTTGAGGGGCTGCCACTAAGAAGAGGGGGTCACGTTATTCTCCAAAGCACCAGAGGGCAGGACAAGAAACAACGGTTGGAAACTGATCAAAGAGAGAAGCAACCTTTCTGACAGTGAGGACAGTTAACCGGTGGAATAGCTTACCCCCAGAAATTGTGGGTGCTCCATCACTGGAGATTTTTAAAAAGAAGCTAGACAGTCACTTGTCTGAGATGATAGGTTCTCCTGCTTGAGGAGGGGGCTAGACTAGAAGACCTCCAAGATCCCTTGCAATTCAATTCTATTCCTATTCTATTCTATGTCGGTCACCGGGATGAGAGTTTCTGTCTTCCGGGCTTTCGGTCTCTCCCTGGAGCCCACCTTCGCGTCTGTCTGTCTAAAAAGCCACGCACACAGAGATCTAAAAAGCCACACACAGAGACACTATAAATACCATACACAAAATACACACACACTCCGCTAGAGAGAAATTCCCTGAAGATAGGCTCCAGCAAGGGCCCGGAAGACAAAACCTCTCGTCCAGTTGACTGACCCAGATGGGATCCTGCAAAGGAAACCAGGCCCTTCTGTCGCTCCAATTCCAGTGATGAGATGCTGAATCCCTCCCTTTTCTTCCCCAGATACTCTGGAAAGTGGACTTCAACTCCAGGAAGGTAAATAGGAGTTATTAAGAATCTCATATATCGCTTGCTATTTTAAGCTCTGATGCTAGTAGCTTTAAGGGAAATACTGTACAATGGAGTGACAAAGAAAAAAAAGCATAAGATTAGATACCTTGAAGACTATGAAAGTCTTCTTAAACTTAATGATTAATAAATGATGTATTTTTTATAATCTATTTCTTGCTATTTATATGTACACTGTGAGCTTATCCACTGAAGACATTCCTTGTGTGTCTGATCACACTTGGCCAATAAAGAATTCTATTCTGTTCTATTCTATTCCATTCCATTCCATTCCATTCCACTCCACTCCACTCCACTCCATTCCACTCTTTCTATATAAAGAGCGACAAAAAAAAAAAAAAATAGGATTAGATACCTTAAAGACTATGAAAATCCACTAAATATAATCTAGAAAATAGATGTCAATCTTAGTGTAGAATGAAATATTTGCATAAATGGGAAAATATGGGCTGGTACTGAAAGGAATATAGAATTCCTGTCAGGCTAATAACATCCTCTTCATTTTACTGCCTGACTATAAATTGGTGAGAGACCAGGTCTTTGGGAGCAGAGAAATTAAGTCCTTTGGGTCACAGCAAATAGCAAAGTTGGAGCACCAGGGATGTCCCAGGGGTGCTTTTTTCACGAGGTAACAGGACTTTGTTTTTCTTTGAAGACATTTCGCTTCTCATCTAAAGAAGCTTCTTTAGCTCTGACTGGATGGTGAGGTGAGGATCAGAATCAGAGCTGAAGGAGCTTCTTGGATGAGAAACGAAACATCTTCAAAGAAAAAGAATGAAGTCTAGTTGCCTTGTGAAAAAAGCACGTTTGGGACAACCATGACCTGGATGACTGAGAATCTCCAGAGCAGTTGTTCTTAACCTTTTTAATGCCGCGACCCCCAACCGGTTGTAAGTCGAGGACTACTCAACTGGTGCAGTACCGTTTGCAGAATGGGACTTTTGGCGGGCTCAACAGGGCAGAGACAGCCTGGACAATTCCTATTGGCTTTTGAAAGCCAATAGAATTAGACTCTATTCAAGAGAGTATATTCTATTGGCTTTCAAAAGCCAATAGAATAAAAGGGAGTAGCACAGCTAAGGAAAAGGGGAAAAAAATGGCGGACTGCGTTGTTTGGCGACCCCCGTGAAATGGTCGTTCGACCCCAAATGGGGTCCCGACCCACAGGTTGAGAACCACTGCTCCAGAGACATCAAGCACCAGGGATGTCTCCACCTTGTGAGCCATCAAATGGATGAAAGCAAAGGTTTCCTGTGCAGAAGCCTCCCCTTTTGTACATACCCTTTTGTACATGATGGAATGTGAGGGCAGAGCTTCCTCACATTCCATCGTGTGCCCCAAGTTCCCTGTGGGGGGATCCCTCTGACTCTGCCAGTTCAGAATTGAAACACGACGGCCTCTTGCTCTGCCTGATCTTCTGGATTAAAGCTCCAGGTAGAGTCCCTGTTCAACCTTGGTCCTCCCGGGAACTCACTGAAGGCAAAGCCAACCAC
Source organism: Crotalus tigris (assembly GCF_016545835.1). Lineage (NCBI taxonomy): Eukaryota > Metazoa > Chordata > Lepidosauria > Squamata > Viperidae > Crotalus > Crotalus tigris. Next base: position 5,750,026 of record NW_024096552.1, on the reverse strand, counting down.
TCTTCACCCCCCATCCCAATCTTCCCACCTGCAAGATGGAAGTTAAAGAGATTGATATGCAGGGAGGTTAGAAGGGGGTGAAGCACCATGAAGGCTTGGAAAGACAAGGCTTATAAAATCAGTGAATCTTCCAGTCCTGAAAGCTGAACTCTTTCAGAGTGGAGGCCATAGGGTTGATATATTGGGGGTCAAGACACAAACCAGGCCTGCAGCCTAAGCTCTTGTTCTTCTTCCTTCCTTCCCCATTGCAGTGAATGTAATTCTGGATCCAGATACAGCCCATCCTGACCGCCTTTACATCCCCGAAGATGGAAAAAGCGTCAGAGGAATTAAGCCAGCTAAACTAATATATCCTTTCCCAAACAGCAAGAGATTTGAACGTCGTCCATATGTCCTTGGCTGTCAGAGGTTCTCAACAGGGAGACATTTCTGGGAAGTTACTGTAAGCAGTAGAGAAGAATGGCGTGTAGGGGTTACCAAAATGCCAGGGAACTTAACGAATCTTGATGAGCAGGCCAGACACTGGCAGGTTTATAAATGGAGAAAGAAATACGGGACCTTCTCTTCATCAGTACGCTCTGAACTGGTCCCGACTGAGGAGCCCACGAGGATCCGCATCTCTCTCAACTGCGAAGCAGGACAAGTCAGCTTTTTTGATGCCAGGACCGCAGCTCTGCTTTATACATTCTCAGACGCTTCCTTGGTTGGAGAGACCCTTCTGCCCTCTTTCTATTTGTACGAAGGCAGCTCCCTGTCACTCGCCTAAAAGAGGGGACCTCCATAGGCAAACCTTTGCAAAAATCCCTATTTGCTAAGCTGTAGTCCCTGAAAGCCTTTAAAACAGAGGTTCCTTAGCTTTCGGCTACTACACCTTCCTTTAATGTTGGATGCCACACTGAGTTGCTTGCGATTGTGTAGCCTTGGAAATGGAAAGAATGGGTCAGTCAGTCAATCTAAAAAATGAGGTGTCCTGTGGGAGCTTTATAGGCTTTAGTGTTATGTTATGTTCAAGTGTATCAATACTAAGGATACCTTATCTTACATGGCTAAACCCATCAATCATGGGTTTTAGATGTCCGTCACAGCTCTCCTTCCCATTTATGTATCCTGCTTGTTTCTTCAGTGTTTTAGTTGCAATCAGTGAGTGTGTAGGTTCCCATAATTCAATATATTCTGTTTTCTTTCCCTTTTCTCTCTCTTTTTTTCTGTTTCTTTTTAAATGTACACAATAATCATAATCCCAACAAACTCTTAACAGGGCTTCAGCAAATATTAGACTCAATATAAGATTGACAGCATCCTAGGGTTTTTTTTTTGTTTTTTTTTGTTTTTACAAATCCTAGTACTGTTTCTGTCTTTTTATACATCTACTTATCTACTTTTTATACTTATGTAATGCTACTGCCAGTAGGGACAAGAAGCATATTTTTAAGATAGTGAAGAATGCCAGCAAGGAGTGTGATGTGGATGCTATTGTACATCTTGGCACTAACGATTTGTCCCCAAAAGATGTACTCTCTGTGCAGAATGGTTTCCAGAGCTTGGGGCAGGAACTTAGCCGGATAGGCTGTAGGCCTACTTTTTCAGAGGTTTTACCAGTGTATAAGGAACAAAATGGAAAAGGCCAGCGTATAGCAGAATTCAATATGTGGCTAAAGGAGTGGTGTAAAGGGGAAGGCTTTGGTTATATTAGTCACAATGTCTGTAGCTGGTCCAATGAAAAAAATGTAGAAAAGATGGCTTGCATCCATCAAAGAAAGGGACTTAGTTACTCGGCAATAAAGTCACAGATTTTCTGGAGGAATATTTAAAGTAAACAACGGGGACAGTGAGTTAATTGATATAGAACATCCCTGTCCCCGGCAATGTAAAAATTAGGGAACAGATGTGTGTGTGGACAAGAATATCAACCTTGCTGTCAAGGAAAACCAAGCTTTTAATAGCGAGTGCCACACAAAGTGCACAAATCAAACAAAAATATTATTATTATTATTATTATTATTATTATTATTATTATTATTATTATTATTAATGATAACAATCGGGTTACTGATTGTAAGACTAATTTTATAGGTGTCTCATGGATTTTAGTTCTTTCCTTTGCAATTTTATGTCAATAAATTTATTTTTACCTTATTTTATTCTGCCAATATGAGATTTTATTTCTATTTTAGAGTGACGTTATTATTTTTATTGTCAACCATCCCATTTGGCACATTTCAACAAAAGGAACTCCCAGCTCTTTAAAACTACCAAGAGTAAAACTTTACTGAAAGATCCATCTAGGCACAGTGGAAGCAAAGTCAGTTCTGGGATTTTCCCATAGAAATCCACATACGTAAAAACCCTTCCCCCCCCCCCCTCTGGGCCACCACACTTCATAGTTCACCAGCTGAGTTCAGTTCTTTTGTTTTGGGAAATCAGGTCTGTGCATATCTCATAACTTGACCTTGGTGAATAAGGTCTCATGCATTCCTCACCCTAGGAAGTCACCAACCACCCACCTGTTTCTGTATGGCAGAACACGGGCCAAAATCTAGGGCAGGAAACTATGGAGCGAGTCAGTGTTGACATTTATGGTGTTTCAAATCAAACAAATCAATGATTATTCAATGTAATACACAAACAGACAGGAGACAAAAACAAAACATACCATTGGTTATAAAGATGTGAGCCCTAGGTACCCTGAAATGTGTCACCTGGCTCAAGCCAAAATTCAAATAGAATTGTTAATAGAATTGTAAAACTGAAATACACTATTAAATAAATACATTATTTGACAAGATGCTACTAGCACACTTTTTTCCCTCTTGCTTTGAGCCGCTCTGCCTTTGATTGAGTAACTGTAAAAGAAGAAGCCAATTTGGTGTAATGGTTAAGAAATCAAGCTAGAAGCCCTGAGTTCTAATCCTGCCTTAGGCACAAAGCCAGGTGGGTGACCTTGGACCAGTCACTCTCGCTCAGCCCTAGGAAGCAGACAATGGCAAAGCCCCTCCTGAATCCTTGCCAAGAAAAGTGCAGGGAGATTCGTCCAGGCAGCCACCAGGGGTCAACAATCTGAGGCACCCGAAAAGTGGCTTCGATACTGAGATGGGAGTTCAAGTCCTGCCTTAGCCATGAAAGCCAACTGGGTGAGTTTGAGCCAGTCATTCTCAGTCCAACCCACCTCACAGGGTGGTTGTGGGGAAAATTGGAGGAGGAAAATGTGTTGGATATGTTTGCCCCCTTGAATTATTTTAAAAATAAAGGTGAATAATAAGGGGAAAGAATCTTAACTCTGATACGGTGATTTTGAATGCTAACCTTGGCTCTCTGGAACATCTGAGCAACTGAAGACTGACAAGGTGCTGCTGGCAAAGAAGCATGTGAGGAATCCAAATGAAGATACCTAATACAGCTAGTCCTTGACTTACAACCACAAGTGAGCCCAAGATAGTTGTTAGCTTTGCCCTGTATCATGGGGGAAGAGAGAGAAGGGAAGGAAAGGTTTTGGCGGGAAAGAGGAGGAGAGCAGGGGATAGAGGGTGAGAGGGACAGGTGGAATCGCTTTGGGGGCAAGCCTGAGGGAGAAGGGAGAGAAGGGAAGCAGGGCCAAGCGGCTGATCTGGCCTCCATCGAGGGGGGGGGATGAAAAGGAGGAGGTTTTGGCAGGAAAGCAGAGGAGAGCAGGGGATAGAGAGGGAGAGGTGAGCGTCTCTGAGAGCAGAGAAGGGAAAGGAGGGAAGTGGGGCCTCCCCCTCACCTGGTCTCCACCCCATTGAGTGAGGGGGGCAAGCAATGCCTGAGGATAGGTTGAGGAAAGGGGGAGAAAGTGTGGGTGAAGGTAGAGAAAAGTCTATGAGGAAAGGATGAGAAAGGAGGATGGGGAGAGGGACGCAGGCAGGCGGGAATTACGGTAATCAAGGAGCAGAGGCAGGAGAAAGGCCAACCGGCAGTCTGACCATCACCCCACCATGTGACTGGTCTGCCAGGAGGAGGCTGCATGAGGAAGAGTCCAGCTGACCCGGGGCAAGTGGAGGTGTCTGAGTGAGGGAACAGAATGGACTGGCAGCCACAACCACGGAGTGTAGCAGGGGAAGGTGCCCGGATAGTTGTGTACTGTTCTCCTCTTTACCTCACAAATGTCCCTGCGCTACTCAGGAATTTTGAAGAGCCAAAGAAAGTCCTGAGCCGAGCTTTCAACAAGAAAACGACTTTTATCTTGATCAAAACAGAGTCTCCCTCCCTCTTCGTGGCTGCTTAGAGGGGTGAAGGCCCACCCAGAAAAGATTCCTTCCACTTTTTATACCCTTCCAGAACAAAGAGACTCAAGTCTCGGTACCAGGAGTAAAGAAGCACAGGAAAACCAAGTCCAAGGCTTGCTCACCTCCCCCCCTCCCTATTTCCTGGACCCCTGAATCTCACCTTGCTCCTTCCATGTAAGCAATCTCTTGTATATTTAGCATGAGACAATTGCTTTTATGTAAGTGATTTCCCAATATAAGGCATCTACAAAGCTGCTTGCACATAAACAAAATTATATATAAAATGATTAGAAAGTGTCACTACTAATATCAATATAAAGTGGTTACAAAATAACACTACTAATATCAAGCTTAAGCATAATAAAATCATAAGCATAATAAAATCCCTTCAGTTGGAAAAGAGGGCCGGGGAAACCAGACCCCAGTGACCCTTTTGGAGGTAGCACTCCATGACAATCTTTCTTGTCACAGTTGTTAAGTTAGTCACACAGTTGGTAAGTGAATCAGGCTTCCCCACTGACTTTGTTTGTCAGAAGGTCACAAAAGGTGGTCACATGACCCCGGGATACTGCAACCATCATAAATTTGGACCAATTGCCAAGTGATTCAATTTTGATCAAGTAATCAAGAGGGTGCTGCAATGGTCGTAAGTGAGAAAATCTGTCATAAGACATTTTGTAATGTCTACATACATTTAAAACAAGAAATATTAAAATGCTTATTTATTGGACTTCCACAGACCCCAAATTGAGAGCCACTGATCTAGCAGACTCTCAAAGGGATGGGGATTGCCACAAGGGTGTCCCAAGGGAGGTCAACCACCTCAAGATAGCGGCCAGACCCGCCTTCTACCCATATGTAAATAAGGGGCGGGGCTTCCATCCCTGAGCCCTCTAGGGTTGGTTCTTGGTTTGCAGCATCTCTTGGCTTCTGGGGAGCAGGGCCTTTGAAAGAGGGGTCAGCGAGAATCCATGGGGAGATGGGATTGGCTAGCAATGGGAAGGATCCTCCCCTTTTTGTGCGGGGGGGGAAGGAGGAAATGTGGGTGGAGGTATGGGGAAGGAGAGACCAAAAGTGAATTTTAGAGGAAGCTGGACAGAGTGTTTTATCTTGGGAAGTTAGTCCTGCAAGGTTGAAGGACTTGACACCCAGCCTTTGCCAATCTATAGCACCTCGAAACAAACCTAGTTTGCTTTGCCCAGCCAAACTCAGTTCAGATAAAGTTACCTGGGCTTGTAAGCATACTTGCAAGAGAGGAAAAGACCTGTTGACCTGAATGGGAGGTAGGAGCTCAGGGGTTTTCAGGGTCTGCAATCAATTTCATCCCTTCTTCAAATGCAACCCACCCATTTCTTTGTGATATTTTTGTGCCAATAAAGGGCCACTGCTATGAAAATTATTATGGGTTTAGGGGATTAGGATAGTATCATTCGTGGGTTATTTTTATTTACTCTAGCTGTAAATAGATTGTGGCTGTTATGGATTTCATGGCTTTTATGGCAGTGAAACAAAACAGTAATTTTAACTGTTAGGAGTTTTCATTTGTAATTTTGATGGTGCTTAAACTGTATCCTGGTTGGGGGAGGTGCATTTTAAATAGGAGTTTTGTTTCTTTGTACTGAGAGACATCTCTTTTTGCATGGATTTTTAATAGTAGTAATAATCTAATCTAATGCTGATGATAATAATTCCTTGAAATGAAATCAGCTCTCTCACAGACCCACTTACAAATCACTGAATGGGGTTGCAGAAGTACAAAAAAATAAACTTCTCCATGGAGTCGAGTTCGAATCCTGGTGATATTATGGAGGTGTACAAGGAGTTTTCTTGGCACCATGATGGTGGTTTGCCATGGTCTTTATCTGTAAGATTTAAAGTTTCTTTTATTTATAGCTACAGGTCCAAGAATGCTAGTCGAACATTTTCATCAGATAAATGGAAACAAAGAAGAAGTAATAAGAATAATTCACCAGGCTAAATGCAAACATAGTGCTTTTGAATGTTGATCACAACTGAACAGAAATTAATTCATTTTAAGTAGATTGTGATGAATTGATCTAATAAAAAATAATCCTATTTTCAGTCCAGCCCAAACACTCAGGAACAGAATTATTAGCTCAGAGTCAATTAGTGTAAAAAAAGGATAGAGAGAAATATTTTCAGTTGTTTTCTTAGCTAGAATAGGGACTTTAAAAAATGGATAATGGGATATTGTTATACAATACTTCCCTTTAACACACTAGATGATAAAATGTTACACCTTCCTAGATTGAAAATTTTACAAAAAAAAATATGAGATATTAAAATGAGATTTAGATGTGAATGTTCTGTAAATTAGGATTCTAAAGTTTCCAGGCCCTAAATCTGTTTAATAGTACTACAGTAGCCTCAGTCATATTAGCCTTCCTTCATTCCTTCCTCCCTTCCTTCCACACAGAAAGGTCTTCACCGGGGCCAAAATGAGCCACTGTGGGTGCCAATTGAGGTTCTTTGGGCATCATTCCATAAATGAGGTGCCACCACTGAAAAGGCAAGATAAAGGAAGGGGCTTGGGAGTGTCCATGTCCCCTCAGGGATCCTGTTGTGACTAAGGAATCTCCCCAAAAATCCCTTGAACAAAGGGCCTATAAGATGTTCTCCACCCACCAGATTTCCCCCCCACCCCATGGATCCACCTGTCCTAGGTTGATCTGAGACTGCTAATTACTCTTTCTAACCATCTTTTGCCTTAAGGAACCTCATTGGTCTAACTTGAAGATTTCTATCCAGCAAATGATCCCATTCCACATTCTACATATTCCATATTCCGCAAGGTAGTCTTCTGCTTCTCCCTTCCATAGTGACCCAGGCTGCCTTCCTCCTGGTTGGCTGGCTGGGAAGGGGACAGTCCTGGCAGGTCTTCCTCAACCAGATATTCCTATTAAAAGTGAGAGAAAGGATTTTAATTTCCACCCGTCATTCCCCTTTATCTCTGAGACATCCTATCAACTGCAGCACTGGATTTGGGATTTTATCAAGAATTTCTTCCAGTCTGTTTCATTCCAAGTTTACTCCATTCCACCTCTTAAAGATTTCAGTTTTTTAAAAGCATTTTCCTCTTTAACAAGCTAGTTGGATAAATAATAATTGGGAATCTGTCCCATGGATGTTTTTTCTCCCCAGGTTTTTTCAATATCTTTTCCCTTAGCAGGATGCTTGGATCAATAATTATCGGAGGAGGCATCCCAAGAATGTTTGTTCTCCCCAGTTTTTAACACCCCCCCCCTTTAACAGGATGCTGGTGTGGGAAGAAAAAACAAATGCTGGTGCTATCTGAAGAGGAGGAAGATTTATTTCCAAGACTCAAAGCCCATGGAAGGTAGACTACAAAATATGAAATATTCTAGCAATAACATTTATATTATTCTAAATTAATTTCTTAATTGGTTTTCCTTGTTCATTTTTTAACATTCTTATTAACCCAGAAAAAGAGCTGATTAAATCAAGCGATGATTGAATCTTTTCCTTTATAATTAAGTTTACCTAGTGAAAATTAAGTTTTGTGTGTTTGCTTTTTTGTTTTTGTAATTTAAAAGATGTATTTAATTATCACGTTCGCTTGGGAATTTAAAAGTTTTCCTTTCTATTATGGCTTGTCGGCTTTCCCTCCCTCCTCTCTAATGAGGCTCCTGTCAGCTACTGATAACTTTATTAGAGCTTAGGTCAATATTTCTTATGCAACAGTTCTAATACATTCTATACAGATTTATAGATCCTTCTCACACTGGGATCAGTTGTAATTGATCGGAGGTCCGTCCCGTGGATGTTTGCTTCTCCCCAGTTGTTAAAACAATTTACCCTTTGACAAACTGATTCGGCAAACGATAATTGATCGGGGCTCCGTCCCGTGGATGTTTGCTTCTCCCCAATTTGTTCTTTTTAAAATACTGTCCTTCTCCTTTAAGAAGCCACCGAAGCTGACCGCAACAGCAACAATCACTCGTCTCGGTTTCCCGTCTGGGCAGAGCCCAAAGGCGGTCACCTGATGTGCACGAAAAGGCGCGAAACTAACTTTCTCTTTCCTTATCCCGGCGGAGGAGGCAGCGATGGCGGCCGCAGCGCCCTTGCCGGATTTGCTGGAAGAAGCCACTTGCTCCATCTGCCTGGAGTATTTCCAGGACCCCGTGCTCATCCCGGAGTGCGGCCACAACTTCTGCCGGGGCTGCCTGACCCGCAGTTGGGGGACGTCGGAATCGGAGGCTTCCTGCCCCCAGTGCAGACAGACCTTCGGGCCCCGCAACGTCCTCCCCAACAGGCAGCTGGCGCGGGTGCTGGAAGTGGCCAGGCGATGCGGAGGCCCTTGGGGCGAGGACGGAGGGAGCTTCTGCACGAAGCACCGGGAGCCCCTCAAGCTCTTTTGTAAGGACCACGAGACCCTCATCTGCGTGGTCTGCAACCTATCCCAAGAGCACAGGGGCCACTCGGTGATCCCGGCGGAGGAGGCTTTCCAGGAGTACCAGGTAGGAATCCGCCAGGGGAATCCCTGCAGAGGGCCATCCAGATCCTTGGCCTTCCAGGCAATCCTTGAACTACTTTACTTGTTTCCTCTGTTGTCCGCAAACCGGGTTTAGCCTGGCAGAGGTGCCAATCAGAACCAGACAGGAGTTCGAGGAACTTTATTGAAGTATTTCAGCAAAAGGCTCTAAGAAGCTAAAGGAGCCAAAACCCCCGAACCATTCGCTGCTTCTGGAGGCAGGTTGTTCCACTGGTTAATTGTGCTGTCAGGAAGTTTCTCCTTAGTTCTAGGTTGCTTTTCTCCTTCATTAGTTAAATATACTTTGTTTTTCAAGCGTTTCTGGCATTATACCTAATTTAAAAATTCAGGTTCTACATGTTTTCCCAGCATCTTTTCTACCCAAGTATGTATTTTTGTCCAATATCTCTTTGCTTTAATACAGGGGTGTCAAAACTGCCAGTGGACGCGTCACCAGGAAACCGCACCCACTCCATTGGAGAAAAAGCTCAGATACATCATGCAATGTCACGTGACGTTGTGAGTTTGACATGTCTGCTTTAACACATGTCCACCATACATGATAATAACTACCTGGTTTTTGATTACATTTCCAACATTTATCTGACATATTTTTAAACATTTTTGCTAATCTTGCTGGTGGCAAGTGCCATCTATAAAACATATAAGTTTTGTTTATAAGAGGTTGACATTGTCAGTTTGTAATTTCTTTCCCATAGGCTTTGCCATTTCTCTAAATCAGACATGTCAAACTCACGACATCATGTGACGTCACGTAATGTATCGGGACTGTTTTGCCATTGCCAGCAATGGGGTGGGCGTGCCTTCCAGATGACGTGTCCGGCCTATGGGCTGGCAGTTTAACACCCCTGCTCTAAATCGATTATATTATATCCAAAAAGTTTTGCCCATATTATCATTGTTTCTTTTACTTGTTCATCTTCCATTTTCAAATTTAATAGAAAATTATACATTTTCTTAATTAGTTTTTCATCAGAGGTTAATAGTATTTGATCAAACAAAGTCTGCTCTTTATAGAATCCATACAATTTAACATCTTTATCATATCTCACTTGTATCTGTAAATATGACCACTAATGATAAATCAGTACCCTGATTTTCCATCTCTTGTCTAGATTTTAAGTTCCTTTCAGAGTTTAGAATATCTTTATATGTCCATATTTTCTCACAGCTAACTAGATTTGGGTGTACAAATGCTTCCATTATTGACAGCCATCCTGGGATTTTCAAATATATTTTGCTTTTTATTTTCCCATGTTAGTAATAATGCATTTCTAATATAGTGGTTTTGAAAATGTTTATGAATTTTATTTTTCCCATACCATAAAAAAGCATGCCAACCAAGTTGTAAGTCATGTCCCTCTAAGTACAACAATCTTTTGTGTCTGAGGGTTATCCATTCTTTTACCCATGTTAACACTGATGCTTGATAATATAAAACCCAGTCTGGCAAACCAAACCTCCATTTCCCCTTAGTTTCTTGTAACATCTTCAATTTAATTCTAGCTTTCTTTCCTTGCCAGATAAATTTTAAAATTAAGGAGTTCAGGTCTTCAAAAAAAATTCTCTAGTTTTATAGGTATAGGTATTGTTTGAAATAAAAGAAGTATTTTTGGTAATACAATCATTTTCACCATAGCAATTCTCCCTAACATCTACAATTGCAGATTTTTCAATTTTTCCAAATCAATTTTTATTTGGTTTAGTGATATTATATAGATTAAGGAAGTTAATCACTCACTGGTTCCTTGACATGTGTTTCTTTTGATTTCTTGTCCTGCCCTACTTTACCCTCCTTCATGCATTGCATATTTATGCTAATAAGCTTTCTTATCAAAAGGGTTCTGTGTTTTATTATTATAATAAGCTAGAACAGTGGTGGCGAACCTATGGCACAGGTGCCAGAGGCGGCACACAAAGCCCCAGTCCTAGGCCTTCAGCTGGGTTTTATAAAACCTTTTCGCTTTAGGCCTCCGCCACCGTGTGCAAAAAATAAAGGTTCAATCAATCAGTCAATTTCAACTTCTTGTGGGGAAAAATAAGATCTTGCAAAGTTGGAATTGATTGATTGAACTTTTTAGTCCCACCCAGTTTGCCATTACCACTGCAACCACGCCCACCCAGTAGGCCATGCCCACCCAATTGGCCACACCCAGCCAATGGGCCACACACACCCGGCACCCGACGATGCATAAGTGGGTTTTGGGTTGCAGTTTGGGCACTTGGTGTCTAAAAGGTTCGCCATCACTGAGCTAGAAGTTACCAAAGTTTATGTCTACGCGCCTTAGCTAGCATCCTTCTCACAGTCCTGCTAACAAACTTCCCTAATTCCAGCCTGAGACCTTCACCCCCTGTGTGCCTCCAATTTTTTGAAGACAGATTTACCATAGTCCTTGGCTCACAACCATTCATTTAGTGAAAGCATTGAAAAAAGTGACTTACGACAATTTTTCACACTTATGACCATTGTAGTGTCCCTGTGGTCACTAAGCAAAATTCGGATGCTTGGCAACTGGCATGGATTTATGATGGTTGCAGTGTCCCGGGGTCAGGGGATACGCTTTTGAGACCTTCTGACAAGCAAAGTCAATGGGGAAGCCAGATTCGCTGTACAACCGTGTTACTAAGTTAACCTCTGCAGTGATTCACTTAACAACTGTGGCAAGAAAGGTTGTAAAATGGGACAAAAGTTCCCTTAATTGTCTTGCTTACCGACGTCAATTGCCTGTAGGGAGAAATAGACACCCTTTGCCAGCTCACTTTCCACATTTGCTATAGAGCAAGATCTTCATAGAGGCCTCCAAAGTCTGGAATGCAGACCCTGAAAAACACTCCTGGGGGGTCAGGCCAAAGCCACCTCAGCCCAAGCTTTTGTTTCTCAGTGATGCTTCTCAGGTGACTGCAAGCAGGAGACTCAGGCAGCTCAATTTCCTGCCATTACAGGTAGTCCTTAGAGCCATTTGTTTAATGACTGTTCGAAGTTATGACAGCAATGGGAAAAGTGGCTCCCGACCATTTTTTACATTTATAACCATTGCAGCATCACTGTGGTCACATCAAAATGTGGACGCTTGGCTACTGCCATGTATTTATAACGGCTGTATATATCTTCTAACTGGGTCTTCCCTCAGACGTAACTCTTTATGGAAAAGAAACTCAAATCTTGTATTTTCTCTTCAGCTCAAGGTTGGGGATTGTCTGAAAGCTCAGAAGGAGGAGAAAGAAGAAATAGCTACATACAAAACAGACACAGAGCAAAGAGTTCAGGAGATGCTTGTAAGTATTGATCCAACGATGAGGAGCTTCTGAGCTAATAGGAAGGAGAATACCACCCGCCATCTTTAATAATAGGCAGCCTGTTTGTAAGTAGAAGTTCTGACTGAAATGAAATTCCAGTTAAAGACTGTTAGGGCACAGAATGTGTTCTTAGCCTGGGGACTGTATCTTTGGGATGTCACCATTGGTTGAATGAGTCACAGTTGGTTTAAGGGCATCTTTCACATGAGCCATGTTTTATAAAGTGGGTTTGGTTTGCATATAAATGCAGACCATATTTCATCTTACTGAAACAAATGTGAAATCAAACATTTTTCTGTCTACTTTTTGGGAATTCCTGATTGCCAAGAAAATTTTCGTGAGAGATCATTTAACTTGAGCCTTTTTTTGATTTTTAGAAACCTTTCCCTCTGGGCTTGTTGATGTCAAAATGTTTTTTTTTTTTTTTTTCTCCCTAGGAAATTCTCCCATCTCATGTCAGGACTCTTCAGGGAATCTGTTTAAATATAATAATAATAAAAATAAATATATTTAAGTAAAAATAAAACAAAAATATGCCTTTTGCTCTTTCTGTCTTCTTGTTCTAGGACCACATCGAAAAAGAGAAAAAAAATATAGCGGCTGAATTCAGAGAACTACAACTCTGGTTAGAAGGACAGGAGGAGCTTCTGTTGGCTAGAATGGAAGAAACGGAGAAGGAGATTATGGCAATAAAGGAGAAAGGTTTGGCCAAGCACATGGAGGATCTGTGCTCTCTTGACGATCTCATCCAGGAGATAGAGGAGAAGCATCAGCAGCCAGCCAGCAAACTCTTACAGGTCAGGCAGGAAGTTGAGATCATAGACTCACAGGGCTGGAAAGGACCTTGGAGGTCTTCTAGTCCAATCCTCTGGCCAAGGCAGGAGTCCTTATACCGTCTCGAACAAATGGTTGTCCAATCTATTATTGGAAGCCTCCAGTGATGGAGGACGCACAGTGTGGGGAGGCAGGCTGTTCCATTGATTAATGGTTCTCACTGTCAGGAAATTCTTTATTTCTAGGTTGGATTTCCTTCTGATGAGCTTCCATCCCTTGCTTCTTGTCCCGCCCTCAGGTGCTACAGAGAGTAAATCGATGCCCTTTCCCCTATGACAGTCTTTCAAGTATTGGAAGATGGCTGCCCTGTCTCCCCTCAGCCTTGTCTTTCTTAAGCTAAGCATACTGAGTTCCCTTAGCCATTCATTGTACGGTTTGGCTTCCAGAGTCCTTATCATCTCTATTGTTCCTCTCTGCATTCTTTCTAGGGCCTCAGCATCTTTTTTGTATCCTGGTGTACCAATGATAAAATGGAGTAGACTGCTTTAGCCCCACCACTGAATCCTGTTTTTGAGTCTTTCCTTTTTTTCCTTTTTCCTAAATGTTATTGAAATTATAATAGCGAAAAGTACAAATGAAAATAAAGAAAATAGGGAAATGGAGAAGGATAAGAATGGGAAAGGAGTGTAGGAGAAAGAAGAAAGAAAAAAAGCATTGTATTCCAACTTTTTTCAATGCCGTAAAATACAAAATAAAATTACAATCTCAACTTTTTACTTTTACGTATTCAGTAATTACAGTATTAGCCTGTCTATAAAAACAAAGTCTAATAAGCAAAATCAAGCACAAAGTCCAGAAACAGTTTCCAAGTAGAAAATAATATATATATAAAGCAATTTTGTCATTTTTTTTTCTAGCCTCATCATTTTCTCCATCCATTCTTCTGTTGTGGAGATTGATATATAGATAAGATAACCTTTATTGTTTTATTGTGGGCACACTGGTATACGTAAAAATGAAATTCTGTTGCCTGTTCTCAAAAGTATACACATATACAACACACATATAAACATGCTACATACATACATATGTATATACCTACCACCCTTACACATAAATATTAGTCACTGTCCATCTTGAATACGTAGCGGAAAGAGGAAGCTTGAAAGTTCACACGGTTGATACCATGAAGCCTCCTCCCAGAAGGTAACAGGGAAAACAGGTCGTGAAGAGGATGTGTTGTTGTGTCCCAGATAATCTTGCGGGCCCTGCTCAAGCAGCGCTTTTATACCATCATGTCCTGGATGGGAGGGAGGGAACTGCCAATAATCTTTTCTGCCATCCTCACCACTCTCTGCACCGCCTTCCTGGCTGGAGCAGGGATGCTTCCAAACCAGACAGTAATGCAATATGACAGGATGCTCTCGATATCTTTCCATTTCTGTGCTTGTAGGATTCTGGCTGCACTTGTGATCCTGAATGGATGATTACGTGACCACAGGACAATGCACCCATCATAAATATGAGTCAGTTGCCAAGCGGCTGAATTTTGATCACACAATCATGGGGATGCTGCAACGGTGCTAACTGGAAAATGGCCATGTGTCACTTTTTTCAGTGCTGTTTTAACTGAGAAAAGGGTCACTAAATGAACTGTTGAAAGTCAAGAACTACCTGTAATGGCTAATATTAGGGATATACAATTCAGAAAAAGCAGTCCATGCGAAAAACAAGAATTGAAAGTGCTGGTCACTGTCCCTTTATTCTTAACCATTTTAAGAATGCCTGTTTAGAGTTCCTATCGCCTGTTAGGGGACATGTTGGTGGGTGTTCATTATGGGGTCTCCTCCTCCCCTTAATCTCCAGGGCAAAGGAAACCCCAACACTTGTGTGGAATTCAGTTAACCAGTGGAACAACCTGCTTCCAGAAGCGGTGAATGCTCCAACACTGGAAGTTTTTAAGAAGAGACTGGACAGCCATTTGTCTGAAATGGTATAGGGTTTCCTGCCTGAGCAGGGGGTTGGACTAGATGACCTCCAAGGTCCATTCCAACATTATTATTATTATTATTATTATTATTATTATTATTATTATTATTATTACTACTACTACTACTACTACTACTACTACTACTACTACTACTACTACTATTCACCCTGGGTATAATTTTTGTAACACCAGGAAGTAAAAATAAACAATGCTTCTCTAAAAAAGGAGAGCGGCGGGGGAAAAAAGCATTTTTTTTTTAAGGAAGAAAAAGTACTTTTTAATTATATGTCAGTTTGTATCTGGTTTCACATATTTATGAATTTTAAGAACGTAACTGCATAGAAATGGCTCCTTTCATTTTTCCATCTCTCTTTTTTAGGACATTGGAAGCATCTTGAAGAAGTAAGTGACTCCACCCTCCTCTTTACAGTCTCAGAGACCGGCAGCTCCTCCAGCAGTTTTCCTGTTTTGGAAAGTTCTGTTTGTATTTCACAGTAATTTCATTTAGAGACAATGTATTTCAGGGCCTCCTAAATATTTCCCCAGACTACCTCAACATAATATAACTAGTAACATTTGATATGGTGAATTATTATGGTTGGTCCCACAGTCAGCTAAATGTTTAGATTGAATTTGGTATTTTTGTCCATCTGTAGAGTCCTTCCCAAGGATAGGCAGAGGTTTGATGGTACTAAAGGTATCATTGTAGGATGTAAGCTGTTCCAAGTAAAGCTGCCTTTTGCAATTGTCTGATAGTGGTTTTGTCAGTGCTGATGCTGTTTCAGTGGTGCTCCAGATGTTTTGGGACTACACCCAAGGCATGTTTTACTATTGTTGCTACCTTTGCTTTCTTTTGCCACAGTTCTACTTCTATTTGCAGATCTTTGTATTTTGTGATTTTCTCCAGTTCTTTCTCTTTTATTCCTTTGTCTCCAGGTAATACTATGTCTACTTTTTTTGTCTTTCTCATCAATAATTGTCAAGTGTGGGGTGTTATGCAGCAGCCTTTGAATTCTAAAGTCCCAAAGCACTTTAGCTTCTTCATTTTCTATCACTTTGTCTTTTTCATGATCCCGTTAGTTTACTATAATTATAATTATTATAAGAACCCCTTTTGCTACTAGATTATCTGCCCTCAGGATTTATCACTCAGTTTCATTAACAAAATCATTTAACATTTTTTAATCTCATTTTCAGTGAATTTTTTTTCTGTTGAAAGAGACCTTGGAGGTCATCTAGTCCAACCCCCTGCTCAGGCAGGAAACCTATACCATTTCAGACAAATGGCTGTCCAGTCTCTTCTTAAAAACTTCCGGTGTTGGAGCATTTACTGCTTCTGGAGGCAGGCTGTTCCACTGATTAATTGTTCTAACTGTCAGGAAGTTTCTCCTTAGTTCTAGGTTGCTTCTCTCCTTTATTGGTTTCCATTCGTTGCATCTTGTCTTGCTGGCAGGTGCTTTGGAGCAGGGGTGTCAAACTCAATTTCATTGAGAGCCGCATCAGCATTGCGGTTGCCCTGGGGGGAGTGTGGCCTACTCGGTGGGTGTGGCCTACTGGGTGGGCGTGGACATAGTGGGTGTGGTCTACTGGGTGGGCATGGCCAGCTCTACATTGTTCGCGTCAAGGATGCCTGTGGGGGCCTGGGCAGGAGTGGGACAGATCTGAGGGTCTCTGGCAGAAGGGGGTGAGACCTGGGCAAGTGCCAAGGCATGGTTCACTGGAGGAGCCTCACTGCCTGCTGAAACCCCTCTGCCGGAGCCCATCAAGCCGGATATGTGAAATAGGCGAGGGACATTTGCTGGCCACTTCCAGGCGATGGTGCATTTCTTTATTCCACACAAAGGGTGACACCTCCCCAGCATTCACCCTGGAGGCGGGATCAACACGGCAAGGGCTGGTTCCTCGCTGTTTCTAGACGGCCTTGTGGAGCTAAGACTGAATGCGTTTCAGCATAGATGGCCACCACAAAACTGTACATTGGCTCCCGGATGGCCTGGGCCAGGGCCAAGGCAGAGGGGGCCGTTCCCTCACTGTTTCCAGGATGGCTTCGTGGGCCACATGAAACCACTTCGTGGGCTGCATCCGGCCCCCAGGACTTGTGTTTCACATGTCTGCTTTGGAGAATAGCTTGACTCCCTCTTCTTTGTGGCAACCCCTGAGATATTGGAGCACTGCTATCATGTCATCCCTCGTCATTAAAGTAAACCGATTCCATTCCTTATATGTTTTAGTCTCCAGTCCCCTAATCTTTGTTGCTCTTCTCTGTAGGCTCTTTCTAGAGCCTCAACATCTTTTTTTACATCTGGATGAGGTATTCCAAGTGTTACTAACTTCACGTGATCTTGATTCTATCTCTCTGATAATGTAGTTTAGCACTGTTTTGGCTTTTTTGGCAGCTGTAGCACACTGTTGGCTCATATTTAAGTGATTGTCCACTAGGACTCTGAGGTCCCTCTCACAGTTACTACTATTGAACCAGGTACCATCTATATTATACTTGTGCATTTGGTTTTTCTTGCCTAAATGTAGAACCTTAGTTTTTTTCACCATTGAATTTTATTTTGTTAGATAGCGCCCAATATTCAAGTCTGTCAAGATCCTTCTGTATCTTAAGCCTGTCTTCTGGAGTGTTGGCTATTCCTGCCAGCTTGGTGTCATCTGCAAATTTGATAAGTTCCCCATCTGTCCTCTCATCCAAATCATTGATGAAGATGTTGAAGAGCACTGGGCCCAGAACAGAGCCCTAGGGCACCCCATTATACACTTTCCTCCATGTAGATGCAGTTCCATTGAGGACCACACACTGAATGCGGCCTGTCAGCTAGTTACGAATCCATCTGGTGGTGATGCTGTCTAACCCACATTTTTCTGTCTTATCAAGTAGTAAGTTGTGATCTATTTTATCAAATGCCTTACTGAAGTCCAAGTAAATTATATCCATAGCATTCCTCTGGTTCACTGATTTTGTCACCTGGTCAAATAATGCAATAAAAGATTTGTCTGGCATGATCTATTTTTGACAAACCCATGTTGGCTTTTAGTAATGACTTTGTTTGCCTCTAGGTGTTTGCTGATTCGTGTTTGATTATCTTTTCCAGAATCTTCCCAGGTATTTAGGTCAGGCTGATAGGTCTGTAGTTTCCTGGATCCATTTTTTTCCTTTTTTGAAGATGGGAACTATATCAGCTCTTTTCCAATCCTCTGATAGTTCCCCAGTGCTCCAGTATCTTTGAAAGATATAGTTCAGTGGTTCTGAGATCACCTGCCAGTTCCTTCAGAACCTTGGGGTGTAATCCCTCTGGTCCTGGTGATTTGAACTTGTCTAGGCTGAGCAGGTGCTCACTTACCATTTTCATTTTCTTGACTATCTTAACTTCTGTTTCTGGTCTGTTTTTTACAGTATCCTGTATTTTGAACCCTAGTTGTTGATTCCAATATTAATGTCCCCTCTGAATTTTCTCTGCTCAAGGCTAAACATTTACTTTCAATACCTCTTCAAAGAGCTGCTTCTAGTCAGCTTGTTGCTCTTCTCTTTTCAGCCCCTTTTACAATACTTTTTAATATGTGGTACACAAAACTCAACCCTTCAGCCCAGAACAAAGCATAAGTAGCACAAACCCTGATTTGGAAACTTTGCCTCTGTTCCTGCATCTTTTTGTAGCAGATTACACTTCTGATTCATATTCATCTTCAGTTTGTATTCAGCATTCCCTTGCAACTAGTACAGGTAGTATTCAACTTAAGACAGTAATGGGGACTGGAACCCCTTTCGTTAAGCATTGCTGTCATTAAGTGAGCGATCATGTGGCAGCACCCAACTTTACAACCAGACTGGTATTTTCAAATACGGTTGTTCTTTAATTTTTTCCATATTAGCAGTAATGCATTCCTAATATAATGTCTTTGAAAGTAGCTATGTATATCACTCTTCCCATACCATCTTGTAATATTTTTACGTTTTTTCTCGGTTTTTTGCTTTGCTATATAAATTTCAATATCATTTTATTTAGTTCTTCAAAGTATTTTTTCTCTAGTCTTATTGGAATTGTCTGAAACAGGTACAATAATCTTGGCAAAATAGTCATCTTAATTGTAGCTATTCTACACAGCAAGGAAAGTTGTAGGTTTTTCCAATTTTCCAAATCTACTTTAATTTGCGCTTTCAATTTATCATAGTTATCTTCTTTGATAGTTACACATCTTGCTGTTAATTGAATTCCTAGATATTTAACTTTCTTTGCAATCTGCAAACCCATCATCTTGGCAAATTCTCTTTTCTGTTTATCTGTAAAGTTTTTAACTAATATTTTAGTTTTCTCTTTGTTTACTTTCAATCCTGCCACTGCACCGTATTCTTCTATTTTCTCAATTAGTTTAGATCCTGTTTCTTGTGTTTTTTCTAAAACAAACACCAAATCATCAGCAAATGCCTGTAGTTTATACACCTTCTTTATTTTCATGCCTTTTATTCCACTGTCTTGCTTAATATTTCTGTTTAACACCTCTAAAGTTAAAATAAATAACAGTGGAGGTAGGGGACATCCTTGCCTTGTACCCTCAGTTATATTAAAGTTCTCTGTCAAGTCCCCATTTATAATCACCTTTGCTGTTTGTTTATGATATATTGCCCTAATCGTGTTAATACATTTATCTCCAAAGTCCATATACTTTAATTGTAAAAGCATAAATTGCCAGTTCACATTGTCAAATGCCTTCTCTGCGCCAAGGAAAATCAGTGCCATTTGCTTTCCAGGGTACATCTCATAATATTCTAATGTATTCAAGATCATCCGCATATTATTTTTAATTTGCCTGTTAGGTAGAAATCCATTCTGATCTATGTGTATAAAGTTATTTAAAAACCTTTTCAATCGCTCTGCTATTATTGAAGTGTAGATTTTGTAATCTACATTTAACAACGATATTGGCCTGTAGTTTTTTTATTTGTGGTGAATTAGAGTCTTCTTTAGGTATCAATGTAATATTCGCTTCCGTCCATGTTTTAGGTATCTTTGCTTCTGACATTGCTTCATTATAAACTTTGAGCATAGCTGGGCCTATTGTGTCTTGTAAATGCTTATAAAATTCTATCGGTAGACCATCTGGCCAGGGAGTTTTGTTATTTTTTTTGTCTCCTAATTGCTTCGGTTAACTCCATCATTGTTATTCTTTCATTTAGCACAGTCTTCACCTTCAGAGACTTTTGGCAATTTAGCTTTTTCCAGTTACTATTTTATTTTAACTTCTGATATTTTCTCTTGGCTATATAATTTCTATAGTTGAGTTTTTCTATAGCTATTCTAGTCTCTTCTTCTCTTCCTCTTTAGCAAATATCCCTTCAAAAATTACTTGTAATCCATCAAAATTATTTATAATCCATCAAAGTCTGGCAAGGGAATTCTTCTATTCAAACTGAAAGTAAATTCCTGCTGTTTCTTAGCTTCAGCCTGCTTGATTGTTTTTTATCTGTTAAAGCCAGAAAGATGTTAGCTTTACCCAATCATACTATTTCCATCTCTGTTCCAACTTTCCAGACTGAACAATTTGCAGGTGCCAAAGTTTATTATTATTTACAGCTTCTACTACAAACCACACTTCATGTTCAAGGTCAGCCACTTTCACCTCTTATTATCTTTCTCTGTCAGTAAGGGCCAGTAGATGGCGGACTTGTTCTGTTTTCCTCTATTTTAGCCTCTTTTTTGGTTTTAAAGTTTTAGGCTTTCTTTTATAAAGTATAGATTGTCCAACTTCCTGTTCTTATTCCACACGTTATTAAAACAATAGCTAAGCAGAGAAATGATTGAAGCCTGGGAAACAGGGCCCTTCTCAGTCAATCACCAGCTTACCAGGTACTTAGGAGCTGAGGACAGGGCAACACAAGGAAAGAACAATCACTGACTTAATGGCTGGCCATCAACACCCCACTTAACAACTAAAAGTCACACACAACCAGGCATCACATGTATACAATGTGCAGGACAGCCCAGTGTACAGACTGTGGAGAGAGAGCAGTTCCCTGAGGAAGGGCTCCAGCCCGAGTCCAAAAGCTTAGATCAGTGGTTCTCAACCTGTGGGTCGGGACCCCATTTGGGGTCGAACGACCATTTCACGGGGGTCGCCAAACAACGCAGTCCGCCATTTTTCCCCCCTTTTCCTTAGCTGCTATCCCTTTTATTCTATTGGCTTTTGAAAGCCAATAGAATAGACTCTCTTGAATAGAGTCTAATTCTATTGGCTTTCAAAAGCCAATAGGAATCGTCCAGGCTGTCTCTGCCCTGCTGAGCCCGCCAAAACTCCCATTCTGCAAACGGTGCTGCACCAGTTGAGTAGTCCTCGACTTACGACCGGTTGAGTAGTCCTTGACTTACGACCGGTTGGGGGTCGCGGCATTAAAAAGGTTGAGAACCACTGGCTTAGAAGAATAAACCTCTGGTCCCGGTGACCAACTCAGACTGGATCCTGCAGCTAGGCAATCCTCAAGCACCATCTGATGTTTTAGAAAGCTTCTTCCATTGGCAGGATGATAAACATTGTTCTTTTGCCTTGCCAGGTACCAGGCGAAAGAAACATATGAGAATCCCGTGGATTTACTTGTAGACCCGATGTGGACAATCTGGGATTACAGTGATATCGCTGTGCTTCTGAAAAGTGTCATGAAAAAATTTAGAGGTAAAAAACAGCTGCCGAGGTTTTACGCTGGATGATATTCTGACCGCAGAGCATCCAAAAGAGATTCTGGGTCAGTGTCAGGGGGATCAAAGAGGGATCGATGTCAGGATCAGTGGAAGAGACACCTTCATTTCTCTGGAGAAAGGCCTGGTGTCTTGGCACCAGGGGGGGAACAGGAGCTTCCTGGTTTCTCCCGTTAAAGATGAGCTAGCTAAAAACAGGAACCATTAGCCAGTCATAGTTGACCATTTACAGGCAGTCCTCGAATTACAACAGTTCATTTACTGACTGTTGGAAGTTAGAATGGCACTGATTTAGGACCATTTTTCACACTTATGACATCCCCACAGTCACATTCACATTTGGATGCTTGCAACTGATTCATATTTATGACGGTTGAAGTATCCTGGGGTCGTGTGATCATCTTTTGTTACATTCTGACAAGCAAAGTCAATAACTGTGTTACTAATTTAACAACTGCAGTGATTCACAACAAATGTGGCAAGAAAAGTCGTAAAATGGGGCAACATTGACTTAACAAATTTCTCACTTAGCAACATGAATTCTGGGCTCAACTGTGGTCATAAGTCAAGGGCTACCTGTATTCTTTACTTCCCAAATCCATATTCACTGACCACTGGGGAAGCTGGATAAGCTTCCACTAAATATAATGGAATATATACAGGTAGTCCTTGACTTATGAGCACAATTTCAGTTGTTAAGTGAGTTGTGCTCTACTTTATGACCCTTTTTGCCACCGTTGTTAAGAAAATCACTGCAGGCAAGTGAATCGTGTGGTTGTTAAGCCAATCTGGCTTCCCGCATTGACTTTGCATGTCAGAAGCTTCTCAGGAAAGTTGCAGATGACAATCCCAAAACCATGTGATGCTGCAACCGTGATAAATACATGCTGGATGTCAAGTGTAGGGATTTTGATCATGTGACTGGGGATGCTGGAACAGTCGTAAGTATGAGAACTGGTCATAAGTCACTTTTTTAGTGCCATTGTAACATTGAGTAATCATTAAATTATTGGTTATGTTGAGGACTACTTGTATATGGAAAATATAGTAGAATATATTTATATCTGACAAAATAGATATAGCCACTACTGACATTCTGGCTTATAGCTTTCCTTATTCCTTATTTCCTGATTTGAGGCCAAGGAAATGGAATGAAAGGGAATATACAATAAATATGATAGCGGTGTTCCAGTATTTGAGGGTCTGCCACTAAGAAGAGGGGGTCACATTATTCTCCAAAGCACCAGAGGGCAGGACAAGAAACAACGGTTGGAAACTGATCAAAGAGAGAAGCAACCTTCCTGACAGTGAGGACAGTTAACCGGTGGAATAGCTTGCCCCCAGAAATTGTAGGCGCTCCATCACTGGAGGTTTTTAAAAAGAAGCTAGACAGTCACTTGTCTGAGATGATAGGTTCTCCTGCTTGAGGAGGGGGCTAGACTAGAAGACCTCCAAGATCCCTTCCAATTCAATTCTATTCCTATTCTATTCTATGTTGGTCACCGGGATGAGAGTTTCTGTCTTCCGGGCTTTCGGTCTCTCCCTGGAGCCCACCTTCGTCTCTGTCTAAAAAGCCACGCACACAGACATCTAAAAAGCCACACACAGAGACACTATAAATACACAAAACAGCACACACACTCCGCTAGAGAGAAATTCCCTGAAGATAGGCTCCAGCAAGGGCCCGGAAGACAAAACCTCTCGTCCCGTTGACCGACCCAGATGGGATCCTGCAAAGCAACCCAGGGTGTCTGTAGGGAGGCCCTTCTGTCACTCCAGTTCCAGCGATGAGATGCTGAATCCCTCCTTTTTCTTCCCCAGATACTTTTGAAAGTGGACTTCAACTCCAGGAAGGTAAATAGGAGTTATTAAGAATCTCATATATCGCTTGCTATTTTAAGCTCTGGTGCTAGTAGCTTTAAGGGAAATAACTGTACAATAGAGTGACAAAGAAAAAAAGCATAAGATTAGATACTTTGAAGACTATGATGATCCAGTAAACTTAAATGATTTATTATTTATGACCTATTACTTGCTATTTATATGTAAACCGTGAGTTTATCCACCGAAGACATTCCTTGTGTGTCTGATCACACTTGGCCAATAAAGAATTCTATTCTGTTCCGTTCCACTCCACTCCACTCCACTCCTGTCCATATAAAGAGCGGTGGTTTAGTGTCGGTGATAGCGGCTACTTTGTAGCCATCCTCCTGGGAAAGCGTGAGAACCGCGGAGAACAGCAGGCACCAGCTGTTCCGCGGCTCAAAACCTCCCTCCCGGGCGAAGGGGGGGAGGGGAGTATCACCTGAATAGAGGTAGAGCCTCTTGAACCCCCCAGGAATTTTTCCTTGGGGGGTGAAAAGAGAGCTCCCTCAGAGTTCGGGTTGCCTCCGCCTCCCAGCTGTCTTTGTTCCTTCGGGAACAAAGCAAAACACCGCTACCACCTCCGCGCTTAAAGGGACCGGGTGAGTTATTTTTAAAAGCGGACAGAGTTGGATAAAGGATTGGATTTATTGGATTTCATTTGGACTTTAGTTTGAAAGGTTGACCTTTATTTCTTTTTTTCGTTTTTTTTTTTCGTTTTTTTTTTGTGTGGAGAGTGAAAGTAAAATGGCGATTTGAAAGTTTTTTTTTTCCTTCTGAAAAAAAGTGAGTGAAACGGAACGTTATGGATTAGATGGTTTTTTTTTAAATTTCTTCATAAGGTGGATTTGTGTTTTGGAAAGATTTTTTTTTTCTCTTTTTTTATTTGTTAAACTCTCCTTTGTCATTTTTTTTCCCTTTCAAGGGACTTTTTATTGTTTTTTTATTTTTTTTAAAGAAGGAGGAAAGAAGAAACAAGATTTTTTCTTTTTTAAAATGGCTTCAAAGAGGCAAGCAACTTCTACAGTAACTAAGGTGGCTTCTTCTCCTGCGATCTTACCGGCACAACAACCTAAAGCCACACCACCATCCTCTCCTCCTTTGCCAGTAATAACGGTACAAGATATGAAAGATATAATGGGAAATGCTGTAGCTCAAATCAGAGGGGAAATGAAGGAGCTTTTAGAGCAGAATAAAACTCAAATCAGAGGGGAAATGAAGGAGCTTTTAGAGCAGAATAACACTATTTTGAGGCAAGACATAGTTATGGCCTTAACAGGACTTGCTTCTGTGGTTGAGAAGTTGGATTCTAGAGTGGAAGAGGTGGCAGATAAGGTGGATATTCTGGAAGACAAGTTTGAAGGCATGGAAAAAAAGAAAAAAAGAATATAAATTAAGGGCTTTCGCAGATGACTTGGTGGTTACCTTATCTCAACCTACTTATTCTGTAATAGAGTTATTACAATTGATACATCAGTATGGACGGGTTTCGGGTTTTAAAATTAATAATAATAAAACTAAAATATTGCCTAAAATATGACTAATCTGGACAAGCAGATTTTGGTTAAGCTGACAAATTTTGAGGTTGTTAATAAGGTAAAATATTTGGGGGTTATTTTATCTGTTTCTAATGCAAAATTGTATAAAAATAATTATGAAAGGCTGTGGGTCAATATACAAAGAGATTTGAAAAATTGGGAGAAGTTGCAATTATCTCTTTTGGGAAGAATTGCGGCGATTAAAATGAATGTTCTGCCAAAGTTTCTTTTTTTATTTCAAATGATACCTATTTTAAAGAATGAGGTTAATTTAGATGAATGGCAGAAAGGTATTAACAAATTCATCTGGGCAGGGAAAAAACCAAGAGTAAAACTTAAAATTATACAAGATATTCGTGAAAGAGGTGGACTCAAGGTACTGAATTTGAAATTGTATTATGATGCTGTGGTTTTAACATTAATAAGTGATTGGGTTAATTTAACAAATGTAGAAATACTCCTCTTGGAGGGTTGGGATTTACTTTTTGGATGGCATGCCTATTTAATTTTTAATAAAAAGGTCGATAGGGTCTTCAAATCTCATATTATAAGGATTTCTTTACTTCGGGTTTGGAGGAAATATTATAGAAGTGATTTTAAAATTCCACTATGGGCTATCCCATGGCATGCGATAGAAGGGATAAGGAGAGGAGTTAAGATGGATAGTGTTTCTTATGTACAATTACTTAGATGGGATGGTAAAAATTGGCAGTTAAAATCTTTGGAGGATTTAATACAAGAAAATATTATTTATTCATGGTTTCAGTATAGACAAATAGTGGATAGGTAGAAGATAGATCGTAATGTGGGTTTGCTTAGAGAAGATGAGAATTTGTTAAAACAAATAAAAGATCAAAGACGAACTCATATTAAGAGAATTTATGGGGTGTTAGTAGAATTGGATTCAGAAGCAGAATTAGATAAAGAATGTATGGTTAAATGGGCACAAAATTTTGATGAACCGGTTCTATTAGATACCTGGGAAATTATTTGGGTGAGGAATGTTAAATTTACACAAGCCCAAAATTTAAGGGAGAATTTTTATAAAAGGTTTTATAGATGGCACCTTGATCCACAAAAAATGTCTCATATGTATCCTGACTTACAGCCTAAATGTTGGAGATGTGGATGTTTGGATACTACTTATTATCATATCTGGTGGTCATGTAAAAACATAAAAGCTTTTTGGATTAAGATATGGTGGAATATTCAAAGAATTTTTAGAAGGAGGGTAAAATTTACCCCACAATTGTTTTTGTTAGGTATTGTTTCTGATTGTGATACTAAAGAGACTATATTGATGTTAAATTTAATTACAGCGGCAAGGTTGTTAGTAGGGCAATGTTGGAAGAAGGAATCTTTGCCTACCTTGCAAGAGTGGTTTTTAAAAGTTTCTTATTTGGCGGAGATGGCAAAGATTTCGGCTTTCTTGAAAGACCAATCGCAAGAGAAGTATTTTTTGGTATGGAAAAAATGGATAGACTTTATACAATATAAGTTGGATATAAAAAAATATTATTTAGCTTTTCAACAACTTATATTTAAAATTCAAAATATTTTATAGACCTTATTTTTTTTATTTTATCTCTCTTTATCTCTTTCCTTTTCCCTTCTTCCTATTTTTTTAGTATTTTCTTGTATTTTTGTTTTTTTATATATATATTATTGTCAATTATCTTATAATTGTTTAATTAATGTATTTAGATTTATTTACGGTTTATATCTTTTTTAAGACTTTTTGAAAATTTTTTAATTAAGCCTATATTCAGCTCTGGGAAGGTCGGGGGAGGGTATGGGAGGGTTGGGGAGGTTTGGGGAAGGGTTGTATTGTTTTGTAAAATTTAAAAATTTTCAATAAAAAAAAAGAGCGACAAAGAAAAGAAGTATAGGATTGGATACCTTAAAGACTATGAAAATTGCTATTTATATGTACACTGTGAGCTTATCCACCGAAGACATTCCTTGTGTGTCTGATCACACTTGGCCAATAAAGAATTCTATTCTATTGGCCAATAAAGAATTTTATTCTATTCTATTCCATTCCACTCCACTCCATTCTTTTTATATAAAGAGCAACAAAGAAAAAAAGTATCTGATCATACTTGGCCAATAAAGAATTCTATTCTATTCTATTCTATTCTATTCTATTCTATTCTATTCTATTCTATTCTATTCTATTCTATTCTATTCTATTCTATTCTATTCTATTCCACTCCACTCCACTCCACTCCACTCCACTCCACTCCTTTCCATATAAAGAGCGACAAAGAAAGGAAGTATAGGATTAGATACCTTAAAGACTATGAAAATCCACTAAATATAGTCTAGAAAATAGATGTCAGTTTTAGTATATAATGAAATATTTGCATAAATGGGAAAATATGGGCTGGTACTGAAAGGAGTATAGAACTCCTGCCAGGATAATAACATCCACTTCATTTTACTGCCTGACTATAAATTGGCGAGATACCAGGTCTTTGGGAGCAGAGAAATTAAGTCCTTTGGGTCACAGCAAATAGCAAATTTGGAGCACCAGGGATGTCCCAGGGATGCTTTTTTCACGAGGAAACCGGACTTTCTTGTTTTTCTTTGAAGACATTTCGCATCTCATCTAAAGAAGCTTCTTCAGCTCTGACTGGATGGTGGGGTGAGGATCAGAATCAGAGTTGAAGGAGCTCCTTGGATGAGAAGCGAAACGTCTTCCAAGAAAAACAACGAAGTCCAGTTGCCTCGTGAAAAAAAGCTCCTTTGGGACAACCATGACCTGGATGACTGAGAATCTCCAGAGACATCGAGCACCAGGGATGTCTCCACCTTGTGAGCCATCAAATGGATGAAAGCAGAGGTTTCCTGTGCAGAAGCCTCCCCTTTTGTACATGCCTGTGACATCCTGATGCTCGTAGAAAAAAGGGCAGAGCTTCCTCACATTCCATCGTGTGCCCCAAGTTCCCTGTGGGGGGATCCCTCTGACTGCCAGTTCAGAATTGAAACACGACGGCCTCTTGCTCTGCCTGATCTTCTGGATTAAAGCTCCAGGTAGAGTCCCTGTTCAACCTTGGTCCTCCCGGGAACTCACTGAAGGCAAAGCCAACCACTCTTCACCCCCATCCCAATCTTCCCACCCGCAAGATGGAAGTTAAAGAGATTGATATGCAGGGATGTTAGAAGGGGGTGAAGCACCATGAAGGCTTGGAAAGACAAGGCAACGGGCCATTTATAAAATTAGTGAATCTTCCAGTCCTGGAAGCTGAACTCCTTTCAGAGTGGAGGCCGTAGGGTTGATATATTGGGGGTCAAGACACAAACCAGGCCTGCAGCCTAAGCTCTTGTTCTTCTTCCTTCCTTTCCGCTTGCAGTGAATGTAATTCTGGATCGATACACAGCCCATCCTGGCCGCCTTTACATCCCCGAAGATGGAAAAAGTGTCAGAGGAATTAAGCCAACTAAACTAATATATCCTTCCCCAAACAGCACGACATTTGAATTTTCTCCTTATGTCGTTGGCTGTCAGAGGTTCTCAACAGGGAGACATTTCTGGGAAGTTACTGTAAGGAATACAAAAAGATGTTACGTAGGGATTACCAAAATGCCAGGGAACTTAACGAATCTTGATCAGCAGGCCAGACACTGGCAGGTTTATAAATGGGGAAAGGAAGACGGGACCTTCTCTTCGTCAGTACGCTCTGGACTGGTCCCGACTGAGGAGCCCACGAGGATCCGCATCTCTCTCAACTGCGAAGGAGGACAAGTCAGCTTTTTTGATGCCAGGACCGCAACTCTGCTCCGTACATTGTCAGACGCTTCCTTGGTTGGAGAGACCCTTCTGCCCTCTTTCTGTTTGTACGAAGGCAGCTCCCTGTCACTCGCCTAAAAGAGGGGACCTCCATAGGCAAACCTTTGCAAAAATCCCTATTTGCTAAGCTGTAGTCCCTGAAAGCCTTTAAAACAGAGGTTCCTCAGCTTCTGGCTACTACACCTTCCTTTAGTGTTGGATGCCACACTGAGTTGCTTGCGATTGTGTAGCCTTGGAAAAGGAAAGAATGGGTCAGTCAGTCAATCTAAAAAATGAGGTGTCCTGTGGAAGCTTTATAGGCTTTAGTGTTATGTTATGTTCAAGTGTATCAATACTAAGGATACCTTATCTTACGGCTAAACCCATCAATCATGGGTTTTAGATGTCCGTCACAGCTCTCCTTCCCATTCATGTATCCTGCTTGTTTCTTCAATGTTTTAGTTGCAATCAGTGAGAGTGTAGGTTCCCATAATTCAATATATTCTGTTTTCTTTCCCTTTTTTCTTTCTTTTTTTCTGTTTCTTTTTAAATATACACAATAATCATAATCCCAACAAACTGTAGCAGAGTTTCAGCAAATATTAGACTCAATGTAAGATTGACAGCATCCTAGCCTTTTTTTTTTTTTTTTACAAATCCTAGTAGTGTTTCTATCTTTTTATATATCTACTTATCTACTTTTTATACTTATGTAATGCTACTACCAGTAGGGACAAGAAGCATATTTTTAAGATAGTGAAGAATGCCAGAAAGGAACGTGATGTGGATGCTATTGTACATCTTGGCACTAACGATCTGTCCCCAAAAGATGTACTCTCTGTGCAGAATAGTTTCCAGAGCTTGGGGCAGGAACTTAGCCGGATAGGCTGTAGGCCTACTTTTTCAGAGGCTTTACCAGTGTATAAGGAACAAAATGGAAAAGGCCAGCGTATAGCAGAATTCAATATGTGGCTAAAGGAGTGGTGTAAAGGGGAAGGCTTTGGTTATATTAGTCACAATGTCTGTAGCTGGTCCAATGAAAAAAATGTAGAAAAGATGGCTTGCATCCATCAAAGAAAGGGACTGAGTTACTCGGCAATAAAGTCACAGATTTTCTGGAGGAATATTTAAAGTAAACAACGGGGACAGTGAGTTAATTGATATAGAACATCCCTGTCCCCGGCAATGTAAAAATTAGGGAACAGATCTGTGTGTGGACAAGAATATCAACCTTGCTGTCAAGCAAAACCAAGCTTTTAATAGCGAGTGCCACACAAAGTGCACTAATCAAAGTTATTATTAATAATAATAATGTTAACAATCGGGTTACTGATTGTAAGACTAATTTTATAGGTGTCTCATGGATTTTAGTTCTTTCCTTTGCAATTTTATGTCAATAAATTTATTTTTACCTTATTTTATTCTGCCAATATGAGATTTATTTCTATTTTAGAGCGACGTTATTAGTTTTATTGTCAACCGTCCCATTTGGCACATTTCAACAAAAGGAACTTCCAGCTCTTTAAAACTACCAAGAGTAAAACTTTAGTGAAAGATCCATCTAGGCCAGTGGTTCTCAACCTGTTGGTCAGGACCCCATTTGGGGTTGAACGACCATTTCACGGGGGTCGCCAAACAACGCAGTCCGCCATTTTTGCCCCCTTTTCCTTAGCTGTGCTACTCCCTTTTATTCTATTGGCTTTTGAAAGCCAATAGAATAGACTCTCTTGACTAGAATCTAATTCTATTGGCTTTCAAAAGCCAATAGGAATTGTCCAGGCTGTCTCTGCCCTGCTGAGCCCGCCAAAAGTCCCATTCTGCAAACGGTGCTGCACCAGTTGAGTAGTCCTCGACTTACGACTGGTTGAGTGGTCCTCAACTTATGACCGGTTGTGGGGTCACGGCATTAAAAAGGTTGAGATCCACTGAT
This sequence comes from Crotalus tigris, assembly GCF_016545835.1. Lineage (NCBI taxonomy): Eukaryota > Metazoa > Chordata > Lepidosauria > Squamata > Viperidae > Crotalus > Crotalus tigris. The sequence goes on along the minus strand of NW_024096552.1, from coordinate 5,719,392 downwards.
CTAGGCACAGTGGAAGTAAAGTCAGTTCTGGGATTTTCCCATAGAAATCCACATAAGTAAAAACCCTTCCCCCCCCCCCCCTGGGCCACCCACAGTTCATAGTTCACCAGTTGAGTTCAGTTCTTTTGTTTTGGGAAATCAGGTCTGTGCCATCTGAGCATATCTCATAACTTGACCTTGGTGAATAAGGTCTCATGCATTGCTCACCCTAGGAAGTCACCAACCGCCCTCCTGTTTCTGTATGGCAGAACACGAGCCAAAATCAAGTGCAGGAAACTATGGAGCGAGTCAGTTTTGACACTTATGGTGTTTCAAATCAAACAAATCAATGATTATTCAGTGTAATACACAGAAACAGACAGGAGACAAAAACAAAACATACCATTGGTTATAAAGATGTGAGCCCTAGGTACCCTGAAATGTGTCACCTGGCTCAAGCTAAAATTCAAATAGAATTGTTAATAGAATCATAAAACTGAAATACACTATTAAATAAATACATTACTTGACAAGATGCCAAATAGCACTCTTTTTTCTCTCTTGCTTTGAGCCGCTCTGCCTTTGACTGAGTAACTGTAAAAGAAGAAGCCAATCTGGTGTAGTGATTAAGAAATCAAGCTAGAAGCCATGAGTTCTAATCCTGCCTTAGGCACAAAGCCAGCTGGGTGACCTTGGACCAGTCACTCTCGCTCAGCCCTAGAAAGCAGACAATGGCAAAGCCCCTCCTGAATCCTTGCCAAGAAAAGTGCAGGGAGATTCGTCCAGGCAGTCCCCGGGGGTCAACACTCTGAGGTACCCGAAAAGTGGCTTCGATACTGAGATGGGAGTCAGATCCAGGTTGGTCTAGTGGTTAAGGCTCCAGGTTAGGAAGAGGAAGACTGTGAGTTCAAGTCCTGCCTTAGCCATGAAAGCCAACTGGGTGAGTTTGAGCCAGTTATTCTCAGTCCAAACCCACCTCACAGAGTGGTGGTTGTGGGGAAAATTGGAGGAGGAAAATGTGTTGGATATGTTTGCCCCCTTGAATTATTTTAAAAATAAAGGTGAATAATAAGGGGAAAGAATCTTAACTCTGATACAGTGATTTTGAATGCTAACCTTGGCTCTCTGGAACATCTCAGAGCATCTTAGCAACTGAAGACTGACAAGCTGCTGCTGGCAAAGGAGCATGTGAGGAATCCAAATGAAGATACCTAATACAGCTAGTCCTTGACTTACAACCACAAGTGAGCCCAAGTGAGATAGTTGTTAGGTGAGCTTTGCCCCGTTTTAACTGTATCATGGGGGAAGAGAGAGAAGGGAAGGTTTTGGCGGGAAAGAAGTGGAGAGCAGGGACTAGAGATAGAGAGGGTGAGAGGGACAGGTGGAATGGCTTTGGGGGCCAGCCTGAGGGAGAAGGGAGAGAAGGGAATCCGGGCCAAGCGGCTGATCTGGCCTCCATCGAGGGGGGGGGATGAAAAGGAGGAGGTTTTGGCAGGAAAGCAGAGGAGAGCAGGGGATAGAGAGGGAGAGGTGAGTGTCTCTGGGGGCAGAGAAGGGAAAGGAGGGAAGTGGGGCCTCCCCCTCATCTGTTCTCCACCCCACTGAGTGAGGGGGGCAAGCAATGCATGAGGATAGGTTGAGGAAAGGGGGAGAAAGGACTGTGGGTAAAGGTTGAGAAAAGTCTATGAAGAAAGGATGAGAAAGGAGGAGGATGGGAAGAGTGAGGCAGACAGGCGGGAATTAATCAAGGAGCAGAGGCAGGAGAGAGGCCGACTGGCAGTCTGACCATCACCCTACCATGTGACTGGTCTGCCAGGAGGAGGCTGCATGAGGAAGGACAAGACAGCAGAGTCCAGCTGACCCGGGGCAAGTGGAGGTGTCTGAGTGAGGGAGCAGAATGGACTGGCAGCCACAACCACGGAGTGTAGCAGGGGAAGGCGCCCGGATAGTTGTGTACTGTTCTCCTCTTGACCTCACAAATGTCCCTGCGCTACTCAGGAATTTTGAAGAGCCAAAGAAAGTCCTGAGCCGAGCTTTCAACAAGAAAACGACTTTTATCTTGATCAAAACAGAGTCTCCCTCCCTCTTCGTGGCTGCTTAGAGGGGTGAAGGCCCACCCAGAAAAGATTCCTTCCACTTTTTATACCCTTCCAGAACAAAGAGACTCAAGTCTCGGTACCAGGAGTAAAGAAGCACAGGAAAACCAAGTCCAAGGCTTGCTCACCTCCCCCCCTCCCTATTTCCTGGACCCCTGAATCTCACCTTGCTCCTTCCATGTAAGCAATCTCCTGTATGTTTAGCATGAGACTTTTGCTTTTATGTAAATGATTTCCCAACATAAGGCATCTACAAAGATGCTTGCACGTAAACAAAATTATATATAAAATGATTAGAGAGTGTCACTACTAATATCAATATAAAGTGGTTAAAAATAACACTACTAATATCAAGCTTAAGCATAATAAAATCATAAGCATAATAAAATCCCTTCAGTTGGAAAAGAGGGCCGGGGAAACCAGACCCCAGTGACCCTTTCGGGGGTAGCACTCCATGACAATCTTTCTGGTCACAGTTGTTAAGTTAGTCACACGGTTGCTAAGTGAATCGGGCTTCCCCAGTGACTTTGTCAGAAGGTCACAAAAGGTGGTCACATGACCCCAGGATACTGCAACCATCATAACAATGAACCAATTGCCAGTGACTGAATTTTGATCAAGTAATCAAGAGGGTGCTGCAATGGTCGTAAGTGAGAAAATCTGTCATAAGACACTTTGTAATGTCTACATACATTTAAAGCAAGAAATGTTAAAAATGCTTATTTATTGGACTTCCACAGACCCCACATTGAGAGCCATTGATCTAGCAGACTCTCAAAGGGATGGGGATTGCCACAAGGGTGTCCCATGGCAGGTCAACCACGCCAAGATAGCGGCCAGACCCGCCTTCTACCCATATGTAAATAAGGGGCGGGGCTTCCATCCCTGAGCCCTCCAGGGTTGGTTCTTGCTTTGCAGCATCTCCTGGCTTCTGGGGAGCAGGGCCTTTGAAAGAGGGGTCAGCGAGAATCCATGGGGAGATGGGATTGGCTAGCAATGGGAAGGATCCTCCCCTTTTGGTGCGGGGGGGGAAGGAGGAAATGTGGGTGGAGGTATGGGGAAGGAGAGACCAAAAGTGAATTTTAGAGGAAGCTGGACAGAGTGTTTTATCTTGGGAAGTTAGTCCTGCAAGGTTGAAGGACTCGACACCCAGCCTTTGCCAATCTATAGCACCTCTAAACAAAGCTAGTTTGCTTTGCCCAGCCAAACTCAGTTCAGATAAAGTTACCTGGGTTTGTAAGCATACTTGCAAGAGAGGAAAAGACCTGAATGGGAGGTAGGAGCTCAAGGGTTTTCAGGGTCTGCAATCAATTTCATTCCGTCTTCAAATGCAATGCACCCATTTCTTTATGATATTTTTGTGCCAATAAAGGGCCATTGCTATGGAAATTATTATGGGTTTAGGGGATTAGGATAGTATCATTCATGCGTTATTTTTGTTTAGTCTGGCTGTGAATAGATTGTGGCTGTTATGGATTTCATGGCTTTTATGACAGTAAAACAAAACAGTAATTTTAACTGTTGGGAGTTTTCCTTTGTAATTTTGATGGTGCTTAAACTGTATCCTGGTTGGGGGAAGTGCATTTTAAATAGGAGTTTTGTTTCTTTGTACTGAGAGACATCTCTTTTTGCATGGATTTTTAATAGTAGTAATAATCTAATGTAATGGTGATGATAATAATTCCTTGAAATGAAATCAGCTCTTTCACAGGCCCACCTATAAATCACTGAATGGGGTTGCAGAAGTACAAAAAAATAAAATTTCTCCATGGAGTCGAGTTCGAATCCTGGTGATATCATGGAGGTGTACAAGGAGTTTTTTTGGCACCATGATGGTGGTTTGCCATGGTCTTTATCTGGAAGATTTAAAGTTTCTTTTATTTATAGTTACAGGTCCAAGAATGCTAGTTGAACATTTTCATCAGATAAATGGAAACAAGAAGAGGAAATAAGAATAAATCACCAGGCTAAATTCAAACATAGTGCTTTTGAATGTTGATCACAACTGAACAGAAATTAATTCCTTTTATGTAGATTGTGATGAATTGATCTAATAAAAAATAATCCTATTTTCAGTCCCGCCCGAACACTCAGGAACAGAATTATTAGCTCAGAGTCAATTAGTGTAAAAAAAGGATGGTACAGCAAAATAGAGAGAAATGTTTTCAGTTATTTTCTTAGCTAGAATAGGGACTTTAAAAAATGGATAATGGGATATTGTTATACAATACTTCCCTTTAACACACTAGATGATAAAATGTTACACCTTCCTAGATTGAAAATTTTACAAAAACAAAAATATGAGATATTAAAATGAGATTTAGATGTGAATGTTCTGTAAATTAGGATTCTAAAGTTTCCAGGCCGTAAATCTGTTTATTAGTATTACAGTAGCCTCAGTCACATTAGCGTTCCTTCCTTCCTTCCTTCCTTCCTTCCTTCCTTCCTTCCTTCCTTCCTTCCTTCCTTCCTTCCTTCCTTCCTTCCTTCCTTCCTTCCTTCCACACAGAGAGGTCTTCACCTGGGGCCAAAATGAGCCACTGTGGGTGCCAATTGAGATTCTTTGGGAAGGGCATTCCATAAATGAGGTGCCACCACTGAAAATGCAAGATAAAGGAAGGGGCTTGGGAGTGTCCATGTCTCCTCAGGGATCCTGTTGTGACTAAGGAATCTCCCCCAAAAGCCCTTGAATAAAGGGCCTATAAGATGTTCTCCACCCACCAAATTTCCCCTCACTCCATGGATCCACCTGTCCTAGGTTGACCTGAGACTGCTAATAACTCTTTGTAACCATCTTTTGCCTTAAGGAACCTCATTGGTCTAACTTGAAGATTTCCATCCAGCAAATGATCCCATTCTACATCCTACATATTCCATATTCTGCAAGGTAGTCTTCTGCTTCTCCCTTCCATAGTGACCCAGGCTGCCTTCCTCCTGGTTGGCTGGCTGGGAAGGGGACAGTCCAGGCAAGTCTTCCTCAGCCAGATATTCCTATTAAAAGTGAGAGAAAGGATTTTAATTTCCACCCGTCATTCCCCTTTATCTCTGAGACATCCTATCAACTGCAGCACTGGATTTGGGATTTTATCAAGAATTTCTCCCAGTCTGTTTCATTCCAAGTTTACTCCATCCCATCCCTTAAAGATTTCAGTTTTTTAAAGGCATTTTCCCCTTTAACAAGCTAGTTGGGTAAATAATAATTAATTGGGAATCTGTCCCATGGATGTTTCTTTCTCCCCAGGTTTTTTCAATATCTTTTCCTTTATGCTTGGATCAATAATTGATTGGAGGAGGCATCCCAAGAATGTTTGTTCTCCCCAGTTTTTAACACACACACCCCTTTTTACAGGATGCTCGTGTGGGAAGAAAATCTGGTCCGGATTTCAGCTGTAAAAGGAAAAAACAAAAACAAATGCTGGTGCTATCTGAAGAGGAAGAAGTTTTATTTCCAAGAGTCAAAACCCTTGGAAGGTAGACTGCAAAATATGAAATATTCTAGCAACAACATTTATATTATTCTAAATTAATTTCTTAATTGGTTTTCCTTGTTCATTTTTTAACACTCTTATTAACCCAGAAAAAGAGATGATTGAATCTTTTCCTTTATAATTAAGTTTACCTAGTGAAAATTAAATGTTGGGTGTTGCTTTTTTGTTTTTATAATTTAAAAGATGTATTTAATTATCATGTTCGCTTGTGAATTTAAAAGTTTTCCTTAACTTTATTAGAGCCTAGATCAATATTTCTTATACAACAGTTCTAATACATTTTATACAGATTCATAGATCCTTCTCACACTGGTAATCAGTTGTAATTGACCGGGGCTTCTCTACGATTTGTTCTTTTTAAAATAGTGTCGTTCTCCTTTAAGAAGCCACCGAAGCTGACCGCAACAGCAACAATCATTAGTCTCGATTTCCCGTCTGGGCAGAGCCCAAAGGCGGTCGTCTGATTTGCAAGAAGAGGTGCGAAATTAAGTTTCTCTTTCCTTGTCTCGGCGGAGGAGGCAGCGATGGCGGTCGCAGCGTCCATGCAGGATTTGCTGGAAGAAGCCACCTGCTCCATCTGCCTGGACTATTTCCAGGACCCCGTGCTCATCCCGGAGTGCGGCCACAACTTCTGCCGGGGCTGCCTGACCCGCAGTTGGGGGACGTCGGAATCGGAGGCTTCCTGCCCCCAGTGCAGACAGACCTTCGGGCCCCGCAACGTCCTCCCCAACAGGCAGCTGGCGCGGGTGCTGGAAGTGGCCAGGCGATGCGGAGGCCCTTGGGGCGAGGACGGAGGGAGCTTCTGCACGAAGCACCGGGAGCCCCTCAAGCTCTTTTGTAAGGACCACGAGACCCTCATCTGCGTGGTCTGCAACCTATCCCAAGAGCACAGGGGCCACTGGGTGATCCCGGCGGAGGAGGCTTTCCGGGAGTACCAGGTAGGAATCCGCCAGGGGGAATCCCTGCGGAGGGCCATCCAGTGTTGGCACTGGCAACCCTAGGACCCGTTTACTTGCTTCCTTCTGCTTTATCCCACCCCTTGCCTCTGTGCCTGCAATTTTTTTGAAGACTGGTGTACAGGTAGTTCTCGACTTACAACCGTTCATTGAGTGACTCTTGAAAGTTGCAACAGAACTGAAAAAAAGAGACTTATGACCATTTTTCACACTTATGACCATTGGAGCATCCCTGTGGTCACTGATAAAAATTTGGATGCTTGGCAACTGGCATGTATTTATGATGGCTGCGGTGTCTCGGGGTCATGCGATCACCGTTCGGATAAGCAAAGTCAACGGGGAAGCCAGATTTGCTGTGACTAACTTAACTGTAGTGGTTCAATTAACAACTGTAGCAAGAAAAGGTTGTAAAATGGGACAAAACCTCACTTAAATCAGGGTTCCCCAATCCCTGGGGCATGGTCTGTTTGAAACCAGGCCATGAGAGAGGTGGTGTGCACGTGCACAGATCTATTTGTGTGTGAGGAGGGTGTGCACCTGCCAAATGTAGCTGTTCTCTCTCTTACACACACACACACACACACACACACACACACACACACACACACACAAACAAACACACAAACACACCCTGCTGAAAGGTTGGGACGGCTGACTTAATCCCTTGCTTACCGATGGCAATTGCCTGTAGGGAGAAATAGGCACTCTTTGCCGGCTCACTTTCCACATTTGCTATAGAGCAAGATCATCATAGAGTCCTCCGAAGTCTGGAGTGCAGACCCTGAAAAACACTCCTGGGGGGTCAGGCCAAAGCCACCTCAGCCCAAGCTTTTGTTTCTCCATGATGCTTCTCAGGTGACTGCAAGCAGGAGACTCAGGCAGCTCAATTTCCTGCCATTACAGGTACTTAGAACAATTCATTTAGTGACTGTTCAAAGTTACGACGGCAATGGGAAAAGTGGCTCCTGACCATTTTTTACATTTACAACCGTTGCAGCATCCCTGTGGTCACATGATCAAAATGTGGACGCTTCGCAACTGCCATGTATTTATAACAACTATATATCTTCTAACTGGGTCTTCTTTAGGGAAAAGAAACTCAAATCTTGTATTTTCTCTTAAGATTAAGGTTGGGGAGTGCCTGAAGGCTCAGAAGGAGGAGAAAGAAAAAATAGCTACATACAAAACGGACACAGAGCAAAGAGTGCAGGAGATGCTTGTAAGTATTGATCCAACGACGAGGAGCTTCTGAGCTAATAGGAAGGAGAACACCATCTGCCATCTTTAATAATAGGCAGCCTGTTTGTAAGTACAAGTTCTGACTGAAATGAAATTCCAGTTAAAGACAGTGTTAGGGCACAGAACGTGTTCTTAGCCTGGGGACTGTATCTTTGACTGGGATGTCACCGTTGGCTGAATGAGTCACAGTTGGATTAAGGGCACCTGTCACATGGGCCATGTTTTATAAAGTGGGTTTGGTTTGCATATAAATTAACAAGAGACCATATTTTATCTTATTGAAACAAATGTGAAATCAAACATTTTTCTATCTAGTTTTTTGGAATTCCTGATTGCCAAGAAAATTTTCGTGAGATCATTTAACTTGAGCCTTTTTTTGGTTTTTAGAAACCTTTCCCTCTGTGCTTGTTGATGTCAAAATGGTTTTTTTTTCTCCTAGGAAATTCTTCCATCAGGACTCTTTAGGGAATCTGTTTAAATATTATAATAATAAAAATAAATATAATTAAGTAAAAATAAAACATAAATATTCCTTTTGTTTTTTCTGTCTTCTAGGAGCTCATCGAAAAAGAGAAAAAAAATGTAGTGGCTGAATTCAGAGAACTACAACTCTGGTTAGAAGGACAGGAGGAGCTTATATTGGCTAGAATGGAAGAGACGGAGAAGGAGATTATGGCAATAAAGGAGAAGGGTTTGGCCAAGCACACGGAGGATCTGTGCTCTCTTGACGATCTCATCCGGGAGATAGAAGAGAAGCAGCAGCAGCCAGCCAGCAAACTCTTACAGGTCAGGCAGGAAGTTGAGATCATAGACTCACGTGGCTGGAAGGGACCTAGTCCAATCCTCTGCCCAAGGCAGGATTCCTTATACCATCCCAAACAAATGGTTGTCCAATCTATTATGTTCTGCCATACAGAAACAGGAGGGCGGTTGGTGACTTCCTAGGGTGAGGAATGCATGAGACCTTATTCACCAAGATCAGGTTATGAGATATGCTCAGATGGCACAGACCTGATTTCCCAAAACAAAAGAACTGAACTCAACTGGTGAACTATGAACTGTGGGTGGCCCAGAGGAGGGGGGAAAAGGGTTTTTACTTATGTCGATTTCTATGGGAAAATCCCAGAACTGACTTTACTTCCACTGTGCCTAGATCAGTGGTTCTCAACCTTTTTAATGCCGTGACCCCCAACCGGTCATAAGTCGAGGACTACTCAACTGGTGCAGCACCGTTTGCAGAATGGGACTTTTGGCAGGCTCAGCAGGGCAGAGACAGCCTGGACAATTCCTATTGGCTTTTGAAAGCCAATAGAATTAGATTCTATTCAAGAGAGTCTATTTTATTGTCTTTCAAAAGACAATAGAATAAAAGGGAGTAGCACAGCCAAGGAAAAGGGGAAAAAAATGGCGGCCTGCGTTGTTTGGCGACCCCTGTGAAATGGTCGTTCGACCCCAAATGGGGTCCCAACCCACAGGTTGAGAACCACTGTTCTAGAGTCTCAACATCTTTTTTACATCATGGTGACCAAAACTGGATGCAGTATTCCATGTGTGGCCTTATCAAGGCATTGTAAAGTGGTATTAACACTTCATGTGATCTTGATTCTATCCCTCTGTTAATGCAGCCCAGCACTGTGTTGGTCTTTTTGGCAGGTGCAGCACATTGCTGGCTCATATTTAAGTGATTGTCCACTAGGACTCTGAGGTCCCTCTCACAGTTATTACTATTGAGCAAGGTCCATTTGTAATCATTAATTTGTCACCCTGATAACCCAGTTCCCCATGATTGTTCTGGTATAGTTGTCTTCAATTCGATCTGGTCATCTTTGCAGGTTTCTTCTGGTTTGTATAATCATTTCCAATTTTAAAGTCATTGTTTCATTGTCTGGATTTTCAGTGGGCTGCACTTGCTGATCTGTAAAGCCCTCTATCTTCACTTCTTCCACTCCTGTTGTTTTTTGAATTAGTAGTTTTTTATCTGCAATCAAGATTTTACTTTGTGGCTCTAGGCTGGCACCTTTGTTTTTCGCAAAAGCTTTCAGTTTTTCAGTGTTTGCAAGCATACTTTCAAGTAAGGATTTTAACATAACCAAAGTTTTTTGCTCCCTGACTGACATAGTTATAAATGGTCTTTCTAGTGAAGGCTATTGTACACCTCCATCATTCCTAGAAACCAATTTCACTGCCCAGCTGTTCTCTCAGAGTAGAATCTCTCATAGATAATATCAAGGTCATGTCTGGACTGTGAACAAGTCTCTTTATCTGAGGAAATAAACTGCTGTACCAAGCGTCGCCACAAGATGTCCCCGATAGCATTTAAACTTTTTTTCAGGTACCGGGCTAGTTTTTTATCTGATTCAAGTTCTTTTTTTGCAAAAAACATAAAATAGCAGGTTCCAGTAAGAGGAGGAACTTTTGAGTCCCCAAATTCCCCCAAAAAAGTAAATATCTAATTATATTAAGTTGGTTTTTTTATTTAATTTTTTTTAAAAAAACAACAAAACAACACACATACAGTGTATACGCCTCCTTTTTTTTTAACAGCAATTTCGTAACGGTAATCTTCTATTATTTACATTTCCCCCCCTTATTCTTCTTTAGATATATTTGTCCTTGTTGTCCCGTTGTTTCTTGTTTACATTTTTATTCCTTCATACTATACCTCATACTAAAAATAATACGTATTATTATTACTATACATTATTATACACACATTTTCCACTTTTGACCTTTCCACATTTATTCTCCTTTATTATTTCTAGTCTCCAACCAATCATACCACTTATTCCATGTTAGATAGTACTCTGTATCTTCCTTTTCTTTTATCTCTTTTGTTAATTTGTCCATCTCAGCACAATCCAGGATTTTTCTTATCACTTCTTCCTCTAATGATATATTCTCATTTTTCCAGAACTGTGCGTATACTATTCTTGCTGCTGTTGTTATATGTAGAATTAAGAACCGTATTTCTTTACTATATTTTCTGTTTAAAATACCCAGCAGAAAGATCTCTGGTTTCCAGTCTATGGGTTGGTCTATTATTTCTTCCATCCATCTTCTTATTTTAGTCCAGTATTTTTTTGGAGCTGAGTATGTCCACCATAAATGATAATATGTTCCATGTACTTTTTTACATTTCCAACATGTTGGCGAATTGTTCTGGAACATCTTGGCAAGCTTTGCTGGTGGAAGATGCCATCTGTAAAACATTTTCAACTGGTTTTCCTTGAATGGGGCTGACATAGTCAATTTTATGTTTATTTCCCATATTTTTTCCCATTTCTCCAATACTATATCCAAAAATTTTTGCCCATCTAATAATTGTGTCTTTGACAACCTTGTCTTCCATTTTATATCTCAATAGGTATTTGTATAAACTGCTAATTAATTTTATTTCGGTTCCATGTATAATTTTATCCAATTCTTGCAGCTCTTTTTGTATTTCATATAATTTTTTATCCTCTGTATATTTAGATTGAATTTGTGTAAATGTCCACCAGTCAATGATTTTGCTCATTTCTGCTGCCTCTATATATTGTTTGACTTTATCATCTGCTATATCTTCCTGATGGTATAGCTTTGGAATTTTTTTTGTATTATATTTTTTTTCTTCCCATCTATATTGTACTGTTCCATTTTCATCTTGTAGTTGATGTATTGTTCTTTTGCCGTTTTCTTTTTTTAATTTATAGGCCAACCATCGACCAGTTTTATTCATATTTTCAAAGTAATTTTGTTTCACCATCCTAATTTTCTGTGCCATTTCTTTTTGTGTTGTCAGGGTAATCTTATGTTTTATAATAGTCCATTTTTCTTTTATCTTTTTGTTTTGTGGATCCTTCTGTAGGTCACCTTCTATTTTTTTAAGTTCTTCTTGTAATTTTCCTTGTTGAAGTCTCCTATCTTTATTTTTCTTAGAATTGTATGCAATTGTCAATCCCCGAATGTAGGCTTTTGTATCCCACAAATTTTGTGTTGATGTCTCTTCCTTTTTATTTACCTGAAAAAATAACGTCAACTCCTTTTCTAGCATCTGTATATATTGTTTATCTTTATACAGTCTGATCAGAAAAAATCAAAATTAATATATTTGGATGAAGAGGGGAGAATTTTGGAAATAGAATTAGAGCAAAAACAAATCTTATTAACGGCAGTATATGCGCCAAATACTAATCAACATGAATTTTTTAAAAAGGTACATAAGAAACTAGTGGATCTGGATTATGAAAGTATTTGTATGATTGAAGATTTAAATGCAATTGTTGATGTTAAGAAAGATTATAAGAATAGTAAAAAGAATAAAAAGAAGAAAAATATATTACCAAAATCGTTCTTTGACATGGTAACAGAACTCAACCTTCAGGATATATGGAGAGAGATGCACAGGTCAGACAAACAATACACGTTTTATTCGTATCCGCATCAATCTTGGTCTAGGATTGATATGGCTTGGGCAACAACAGAAGTACAAAATGGGATAGAGGAAATTGAAATAGGACTTAATGATAGGGCAGATCATAATCCAATAATAATAAAATGGAAAGGCCAGAAACAGATAAAAAGATGGTCAATGAAGTTGGTCTTTTCAATGTTTTGTTTCCCCTGAGTGATCAAACGCTGCCATTTTAGAGGGTGGGAAGAAGAAAGAAAAATCCCCTTCCCTCTCCTCATAAGGGGAAGAATTTTCAAAAAGCTTTTAACAGGAAAAGTACTTAGGTTACAGAGAAGGTAAAATCTCACCCAATTCCTCCACGTTGCTTTCAAAGTGTTTGTTAGTGAGTTTGGCCTTAGCTGTCAGCAGCTTGATGATGGGTCACATTAGTGGCCGATCTTTTCCCCGTCAGCTTGAAGAGCTGCCCCTTATCAAACAGGAGGGCTGCCGCCTTTTCGTGATCACTCGGGGGTCCTCTTCCTGCTTGTCACCCCTATAGGGTGACTTCCAACCCTCTTCAGGGTCCCCCGGCAGGAGAAAACCAGATGGTGGAGAGAGAGATCACCCCACCCGTCCGCCCGCATAGCGATCGCAAACCGGAAGCCTTCTTTTTGACTCTCTCCTTTTTTTTGATAAATTTTATTGAAATTATAATAGTGAAAAGTACAAATGAAAATAAAGAAAGGGAAATGGAGAAGCATAAGAATGGGAAAGAAGTGTTGGATAAAGGAGAAAAAAAAGCATTGACTTCAGCACAGTAAAATACAAAATAAAATTACAGCTTCAACTTTTTACATTTACATATTTAGAAATTATTAGCCATGTCTATAAAAACAAATTAATCTAATAAGCAAAACCAAGCATCAGTAGTTCATTTTTTTCTATCTTGAGCATAAAGTCCAGAAGCAGTTTCCAAGTAGAAACAAAGGATATCTAATTAAAGCAGTCACTTTTTTTCATTTTTTTCTAGCTGCATCACTTTTTTCATCCATTCTTCTGTTGTGGAGATTGATATATCTTTCCATTTCTGTGCAAGTAGGACTCTGGCTGCACTCGAGATGTACGAAGTATAACCTCGAGATGTACAAAGTATAAAGTAACAAAGTTCAGAATCTTTTTTCAGCTCATTATTATTTTTTTTACTCTTTCTATGGAAAGGAAACTTAGAAAGTATGAAGGCTACAGGTGGTCCTTGACTTATGACCACAATTGGGCCTGAAATTTCTGTTGCTAAGCAAAATAGTTGATAAGTGATTTTTGCCCCATTTTACAACCTTTCTTGCCACTGTTGTTAAGTGAATCACTGCAGTTGCTAAGTTAGTAATACATTTGTTAAGTGAATCTAGCTTCTCCATTGACTTTGCTTGTCAGAAGGTCCCAAAAGGTGATCACATGACCCCCGGGACACTGCAGTCATAAATATGAATCAGTTGCCAAGCGGCTGAATTTTGATCATGTGACCATGGGGATGCTGCAACGGTCTTAAGTGTGAAAAATGGTCATAAGTCGGTTTTTGCATTGCCGTTGTAACTTTGAACGGTCACTAAATGAACTGTTGAAATTCAAGGATTACCTGTAATGGCTAATATTAGGGATCCATAATGTAATTCAGAAAAAGCAGGCAATGTGAAAAGCAAGAATTCAAAGAATTTAACTTTCTGCTTTGTCTCTCTCTTTTTTTTTAGGACATTGGAAGCATCTTGAAGAAGTAAGTGAATCCACCCTCCTCTTTACAGTCTCAAAGATTGACAGCTCCTCCAGCAGTTTTCCTATTTTGGAAAGTTCTGTTGGTGTTTCGCAGTAATTTCATTTAAAGACAATGTACTGTAATTCAGGGCTTTTTAGACATTTTCTCAGACAACCTCAGCACAATATAATTAGCAATATTTGATGTGATTAATTATTATGGTTGATTGCATAGTCAGCCAGATGTTTAGACTGAATTTGGCATTTTTATCCATCTATTGAGTCTTTCCCAAGAAGAGACAGATGTCTGATGGTTTTAAAGGTATCATTGTAGGATGTAATGCAAGTATCATACATACATGCCAGTTACCAAGCACCCAAATTGTGATTACAGGGACACTGTGATAGATGTTAAATGTGAAAATGGTTTTAAGTCATTTTTTTGAGAGCTGTTGTAATAAATAGTCACAAATTGAAGGTAACTGCATTCGTCACTATTAAATTTCATTGCATTACCTTTAATCCATCAAGATCAGTTTGAATGATTGAATGTTATATCCATCTTCTAGATTGCTTACCTACCTCATCCATATTAGTCATTAGTCATCAGTCATCTGGTAAGATACAATCCATTTTTTTGGCCATTTTCAAGAATGTTCTTTTGTCTTGGCAGATATCAGGCAAACGAAACATATGAGAATCCAGTGGATTTACTTCCAGAGCTGAAGTGGACAATCTGGGATTACAGTGATATCATTGCGCTCCTGAAAAGTGCCAAGAAAAAATTTAAAGGTAAAAAACAGCCACTGATATGTTACGCTGGATGACATTTTGACCCCAGAGCATCCAAAAGAGATTCAGGGGGATCAAAGAGGGATCGATGTCAGGATCAGTGGAAGAGACACCTTCATTTCTCTGGGGAAAGGCCTTGTTTCCTGGCACCAGGAGGGGGAACAGGAGCTTTCTGCTTTCTCACATTAGAAGAGGTGTGTGACTGAAAAATGGAAACCATTAGCTAGTGATATTTGACCAATTACAGGTAGTCCTCGACTTACAACAGTTCATTTAGTGACTGTTCAATGTTAGAAAAAAGTCATGTGATTGCCTTTTGTGACATTCTGACAAGCAAAGTCAATGGGGAAGTGAGATTCACTTAATCGTGTTACTAGTTTAACAAGTGCAGTGATTCACTTAACAAATGTGGCAAGAAAAGCCGTAAAATGGGGCAAAACTCACTTAACAAGTTTTTTGCTTAGCAACATAAGTTCTGGGTTCAATTGTCATACGTCGAGGGCTATCTATATTGTTCATTTCCCAGATCCATATGCAGTGACCACTGGGGAAGCAGAATAAGCTTCCACTAAATATAATGGAATATATAGAAGTAGTCCTTGACTTACAACCACAGTTGAGCCAGAAATTTCATTTGCTAAGCAAAGAGATTGTTAAGTGAGTCATGCCCCTTTTAATGACCTTTTTGCCATGATTATTAAGCTAATCTGGCTTTCCCCATTGTCAGAAGCTCCCTAGGAAGGTTGCAAGATCAGTTTGAATGTTTGAATGTTGTGACAGTCACAGAGCCCTGGGATGCTGCAAGCCTTGTAAATACATGCTGGTTGCCAAGTGCCCAAATTTTGATCTGTAGTGGTGATAAGTCTGAGAACTGGTCATAGGTCACTTTCTTGAGTGCCGCTGTAACTTTGAACAGTCACTAAGTGAGTGGTTGTAAGTTGAGGACTACCTATATATGGAATATATAGTAGAATATATTTATATCTGGTAGAATATATACAGCCACCAATGACATCCTGGCTTGTAGCTTATTCCTTATATCCTGATTTGAGTCCAAAGAAACAAACAAAGGTATCTCTGGGGAGGCCCTTCTGTTGCTCCATTTCCAGCGATGAGATGCTGAATCCCTCCCTTTTCTTCCCCAGATACTCTGGAAAGTGGACTTCAACTACAGGAAGGTAAATATGAGTTATAAGAATCTCTTATATCGCTTGCTATTTTAAGCTCTGATGCTAGTAGCTTTAAGAGAAACAAAATAGAGTAACAAAAAAGAAAAGTATAGGATTAGATACCTTAAAGACTACGATGATCCAGTAAACTTTAATGATTTTATGATTAATTACGACCTGTTACTTGCTGTTTACATGTTCACTATGAGCTTATGCACCAGAGACAAATTTGTTTTGTGTCTTATCACACTTGGCCAATAAAGAATTGAATTCTATTCTATTCTATTCTATTCTATTCTATTCTATTCTATTCTATTCTATTCTATTCTATTCTATTCTATTCTATTCTATTCTATTCTACTAAATTGAAGTAGGTCTTGGTGTAAAATGCAATATCTGGAAAAATGGGAAACTATGGGCTGGGACTGAATGGAACATAAACTTTCTACCAAGCTAATAACATCCTGTTGATTTTACTGCCTGCCTATAAATTGGTGAGACACCAGATCTTTGGGAGCAGAGAAATTAGGACTTTTGGGTGAAAGCAAAGTTGGAGCACTAGGCTCATCAAAGTTATGAAAGCAGAGGTTTCCTGAGCAAGATCCTCCCCTATTGTACATTCCTGTGATATTCTGATGCTCGTGGAGAAAAGGGCAGATCTTCCTCACATTCCATTATGTGTCCCAAGTTACCTCTGGGGGATCCTTCTGACTCTGCCAGTTCACAATTGAAACATGGCAGCCTCTTGCTCTGCCTGATCTTCTGTATTAAAGCTCCAGGCAGAGTCCCTGTTCACACCTTGGCCCTCCCAGGAACTCACTGAAGGCAAAGGCAAACACTCTTCACTCCGAATCCTATTACTCTCACCTTCAAGAGGAAAGCTAAAGAAAATTGTACAGCAGACATGTCAAACACAAGGCCTGGGAAGTGGTTTCATGTGGCCCGCGAAGCCATCCTGGAAACAGTGAGAGAATAGCCCCCTCTGCCTTGGCCCTGGCCCAGGCCAGCTGAGAGCCAATGTTCAAATTTGTGGTGGCCATCTATGCTGAAACGCATTCAGTCTTAGCTCCATAAGCCCCCCCCCCGCATGGCCTGAGAGGAACAGTGAGGCTCCTCCAGTGGACCATGCCTTGGCACTTGCCCTGGTCCCACCCCCTTCTGCCAGAGACCCTCAGATCTGTCCCACTCCTGCCCAGGCCCCCACAGGCACCCTTGACGCGAATGGTGTAGAGCTGGCCACACCTACCCAGTAGGCCACACCCAATCCGTCCACACCCACCCAGTAGGCTGCACCCACCCCAGCCACACCCACCCGGCCCCTGAGGGCAGCCGCAATCCTGATGCGGCCCTCAATGAAATTGAGTTTGACACCCCTGTTTTAGAGGAATGCTAGAAGGGGGTGAAGGGTTGGAAGGACTACTAGGCAATGTGGAGGTGTTGTTTCAAAAAGCAGTGAATCTTCCAGTCCTGGAGGGGGTGTTGGAAGCTGAACTCCTTTCAGAGTGGAGGCTTTAAGTTTGCTATCTTGGGGGTGAAGACACAAACCAGGCCTGCAGCTGAAGCTCTTGTTCTTCTCCTTCCTTCCTTCCCTTCCCCCCCTACAGCGAATGTAAGTCTGAATCCACGGACAGCCGATCCTGGGGTCCTTGTCATCTCCAAGGATCAGAAAAGCGTCAAAAGAGTTGAGCCAGAGAGACTAATCTATGCTGACCCAAACCGCAAGAGATTTGTACCTAATCCTTATGTCCTTGGCTGTCAGAGGTTCTCAACAGGGCGACATTTCTGGGAAGTTACTGTAGGAGATACAGCAGGATGGGGTGTAGGGGTTGCCAAGAAGCCGGTGAAAGAAACATATGTTGATATGCAGACCAGCCAATGGGTGTTTAGGAAATGGGGAGAGAAATATATGGCTAGCTCTCCATCATACTCTGAATTTGTCCTGACCGAGAAGCCCACGAGGATCCGCATCTCTCTCAACTGTGAAATGGGACAAGTGAGCTTTTTTGATACCGGGACCGCAGCTCTGCTCCATACATTCTCGGACGCTTCCTTGGTTGGAGAGACCCTTCTGCCCTCTTTCTCTTTGATTGAAGACGCCTCCCTGACCCTCCCCTAAAAGAGGGGACCTCCATAGGCAAAACTTTAAAAAATCCCTATTTGCTGAGCAGTGATTTCCGAAAGGTTCCTCAGCTTTTTGCTACTGCACCTTCCTTTGGTGGTCTATGCCACACTGAGTTGCTTGCAGCTGTGTAGCCTTGGAAATGGAAAGAACGGGTCAGTCAATCAATCTAAAATGAGGTGTCCAATCGAAGCTTTATAGGCTTTAGGGTCATGGGTTCGGGTGTATCAGTATTAAAAATACCTTATCTTACAGCTAAACCCCAAAATCATGGGTTTTAGATGTCCGTCACAGCTCATTTATGTATCATGCTTGTTTCTTTAACATTTAGTTGCAGTCAGTGATTCTGTAGGTTCCCATAATTGAATATATTCTGTAATCTTTCTCTGTTTTTTCTTCTTTCTGCTTCCTTTTAAATATACACAATACTCATAATCCCAACAAACCTTAGCAGGGCTTCAGCAAATATTAGACTCCATGTAAGACTTACAGGATCATTGTTGTTAGTTGCGAAGTCGTGTCCGACTCATCGCGACCCCCATGGACAATGTTCCTCCAGGCTCATAGTGTGGTTTTTAAAAAAAATTCTTACAATCCTAGTGTTGCTTCTATCTTTTTATACTTATCTAAGTTATCTACAACAATCGGATTACTAATTGTAATTTTAAATGTGTCTCATGCATTGTAGCTCCTTCCTTTGCAATTTTATGTCAATAAATTAATTTTTACCTCATTTTTTTCTGCCAATACGAGATCTTATTTCTATTTTAGAGCGATGTTATTAGTTTTATTGTCAACCATCCCATTTGGCACATTTCAACAAATGGAACTCCCAGCTCTTTAAAACTACCAAGAGTAAAACTTTACTGAAAGATCCATCTAGGCACAGTGGAAGCAAAGTCAGTTCTGGGATTTTCCCATAAAAACCCACCTAGGTAAAACCCCCTTTCCGTCTCTGGGGCACCCACAGTTCATAGTTCACCAGTTGAGTTCAGTTCTTTTGTTTTGGGAAATCAGGTCTGTGCCATCTGAGCATACTGTATCTCATAACTTGACCTTGTGAATAAGGTCTCACTGGCAACAGCAAACTCTCACGAATTCCTCACCCTAGGAAGTCACCAATTCCCCCTCCTGTTTCTTCTGTATGACAGAACACAAGGTAAAATCAAATGCAGGAAACTATGGAGCGAGTCAGTTTTGACATTTATGCCGTTTCAAATCAAACAAATCAGTGATTATTCAGTATAATACACAGAAACAGAAGACACGTAGAAGAGAGTAAACAAAACATACACATTGGTTATGTGTCCTGAATATGTCACCAAAATTAAATAGAATTGTAAAAATGAAATACATTATTAAATACATTATTTGACAAGATGCCAAATAGCACTCTTTCTTTCTTCCTTTGATGCACTCTGCCTTTTAGTAACTGTAGAAGAAGCAGCCAATCTGGTGTAGTGGTTAAGAAATCAAGCTAGAAGCCCTGAGTTCTAATCCTGCCTTAGGCACAAAGCCAGCTGGTTGACCTTGGACCTATCACTCTCATTCAGCCCTAGGAAGCAGGCAATGGCAAGCCACTCCCGAATCCTTGCCAAGAAAAGTGCAGGGAGATTCATCCAGTCAGTTGCCAGGGGTCAACACACTGAGGCACCCCAAAAGTGACTTCAATACTGAGATGGGGGTCAGATCCAGTTTGGTCTAGTGGTTAAGGCACAAGGCTAGGAAGAGGAAGACTGTGAGTTCAAGTCCTGCCTTAGCCATGAAAGCCAACTGGGTGATTTAGAGCCAGTCATTCTCTCTCAGTCCAACCCACCTCACAGGGCTGTTGTGGGGAAATTGAAGGAGGAACATGTGTCGGATATGTTTGCCACCTTGATTTATTTGTAAACATAATAAAGGTGAGATACATATAGTTAATAAACAATCAGGAAGGTGAAGCTGAAGTCTGATATGGTGACTCTGAATGCTAACAGAGTCATCTCAAAACATCTGAACAACTGAAGACTGACAAGCTGCTGCTGGCAAAGGAGCATGTGAGGAATCCAAACGAACGTATCTAATACAGCTAGTCCTCGAATCACAACCACAACTGAGCCCCAAATTTCTTCTGCCAAGTGAGACAGCTGTTAAGTGAGCTTTGCTCCATTTTAACTGTATCATGGGGGAAGAAGGAGAAGGGAATGGAAGTTCGGCAGGAAAGAGGAGGAGAGCAGGGGATAGAGAGGGAGGGCGAGAGGAATAGGGGAGTCTCTTTGCGGGCAGAGAAGGGAGAGGAGGGAGGTGGGGCCTCGTGGCCCACGTGGTCTCCACCTCATGGAATGGGGGGGGAGTGATGTGAGGATAGGTTGAGGAAAGGGGGAAAAAGTGTGAGGGAAAGTGGAGAAAAGAGTGTGGGGGAGGTAGGGAAAGGTCTGTGAGGAAAGATTGAGAAAGGAGGAGGAGGAAGGGGAAAGAGAGGGAGAGAAAGGGAGGCAGGCAGTGGCAGGAGAGACCAGCAAGCATCAGGGGAGAGAAAGAGGAAGAATGGCTGACTGGCCATCTGACCACCCCCACACCATGTCACCCACCCGTGGGAGGAGGCTGCTCAAGGGACCAGCTGGAAGGACAAGACAGCATAGTCCTGCTGACCCTGGCAAGTGGAGGTGTTTGAGGGAGGGAGCAGAATGGATGGGCAGCCACAACCACGGACTGTAGCAGGGGAAGGCGCCCAGGCGGTTGGAAAAGAGGGCCAGGGGAACTTGGACCCCAGTGACTCTTTGTGGGGTAGTGCTCCATGATGATCTTTCTTGTCACAGTTGTTAAGCGAATCATATGGACCCAGGAAATTATAGACCTATCAGCCTGACCTCAATATCTGTCAGAGGACTGCTGTGGATATAATTTACTTGGACTTCAGTAAGGCATTTGATAAAGTAGATCACAACCTACTACTTGATAAGATAGAAAAATGTAGGTTAGACAGCATCACCACCAGATGAATCTGTAGCTGGCTGACCGGCCGTACTCAGCGTGTGGTCCTCAATGGAACCGCATCTACATGGAGGGAAGTGTGTAGTGGGGTGCCCCAGGGCTCTGTTCTGGGCCCAGTGCTCTTCAACATCTTCATCAACGATTTGGACGAGGGGATAGATGGGGAAATCATCAAATTTGCAGACGACAGCAAGCTGGCAGGAATAGCCAACACTCCAGAAGACAGGCTTAGGATACAGGAGGATCTGGACAGACTTGAACACTGGGCACTATCTAACAAAATGAAATTCAATGGTGAAAAAAGTAATGTTCTACATTTAGGCAAGAAAAACCAAATGTACAGGTATAGTATAGGGGGTAACTCTGAGAGGGATCTCGGAGTCCTAGTGGACAATCACTTAAATATGAGCCAGCAGGGTGCTGCAGCTGCCAAAAAGGCCAACACAGTGCTGGCTGCATTAACAGAGGGATAGAATCAAGATCACGTGAAGTATTAATACTACTTTACAATGCCTTGGTAAGGCCACACTTGGAATACTGCATCCAGTTTTGGTCACCACGATGTAAAAAAGATGTTGAAACTCTAGAGAGAGTACAGAGAAGAGCAACAAAGATGATTAGGAGACTGGAGATTAAAGCATATAAGGAAAGGCTGCTGGAATTGGGTATGTCTAGTTTAATGCGGAGAAGAACGAGGGGGGACATGATAGCAGTGTTCCAAATATCTCAGGGGCTGCCACAAAGAAGAGGGAGTCAAGCTATTCTCCAAAGCACCTGCAGGCAGGACAAGAAGCAACGGGTGGAAACTAATCAAGGAGAGAAGCAACCTAGAACTAAGGAGAAACTTCCTGACAGTTAGAACAGTTAACCAGTGGAACAACCTGCCTCCAGAAGTGGTAAATGCTCCAACACTGGAAGTTTTTAAGAAGAGACTGGACAGCCATTTGTCTGAAATGGTATAGGGTTTCCTGCCTGAGCAGGGGGTTGGATTAGATGACCTCCAAGGTCCCTTCCAACTTTTTATTATTATTATGGATCATCGCACAGTCAGCCAGATGTTCAGACTGGATTTGGCATTTTGTCTACCTATCGGGTCCTTACCCAGGACCTGGGATAGGCAGATGTGAATGTTTGATGTTATTACAGATATCGTTGCAGGATGGAAGCAGTTCCTAGTAAAGCCGCCTTTTGCAATTGACTAATGGCAAATTTGTTAATGCCAATGGTGTTCAAGTGGTGCTCCAGTTTTTGGGGGATTGCACCCAAGGCGCCTATGACTATTGCTGCTACCTTTGCTTGCTTTTGCCACAGTCTTTCTATTTCTATTTGTAGGTCTTTGTATTTTGTTATCTTCTCCAGCTCTTTCTCTTCTATTCTGCTGTCTCCAGGCACTGCCACATCCACTATCCAGACTTTTTTGTCTTTCTTATCGACAATTGTTAAGTCCGGGGTGTTATGTTGCAGGTGCTTGTCTGTTTGAATTCTGAAATCCCAGAGCAGTTTAATTTTATCATTTTCTATGACTTTCTCTATTTTATGATCCCATCAGTTTTGCTTACAGGCAAATGATATTTTTTGCAGATCTTCCAATGCACCATTGTTGCTACTTTGTCATGCTGCTGCTTGTAGTCATTATTATTATTATTATTATCGATCATCGCACAGTCAGCCAGATGTTCAGACTGGATTTGGCATTTTGTCTACCTATCGAGTCCTTACCCAGGACCTGGGATAGGCAGATGTGGATGTTTGATGGTATTACAGATATCGTCGCAGGATGGAAGCAGTTCCTAATAAGGCCGCCTTTTGCAATTGACTAATAGCGAATTTGTCAATGCCAATGGTGTTCAAGTGGTGCTCCAGTTGTTTTGGGATTGCACCCAAGGAGCCTATTACTATTGGTACTACCCTTGCTTGCTTTTGCCACAGTCTTTCTATTTCTATTTGTAGGTCTTTGTATTTTGTTATCTTCTCCAGTTCTTTCTCTTCTATTCTGCTATCTCCAGGCACTGCCACATCCACTATCCAGACTTTTTTGTCTTTCTTATCGACAATTGTTAAGTCTGGGGTGTTATGTTGCAGGTGCTTGTCTGTTTGAATTCTGAAGTCCCAGAGCAGTTTAATTTTATCATTTTCTATGACTTTCTCTATTTTATGATCCCATCAGTTTTGCTTACAGGCAAATGATATTTTTTGCAGATCTTCCAATGCACCATTGTTGCTACTTTGTCATGCCGCTGCTTGTAGTCATCATCATCATTACTACTATTATTATTATTATTATAGCAGTTGCTAAGTCAGTCACACAGTTGTTAAGTGAATCCGGCTTCCCCATTGGCTTTGCTTGTCAGAAGGTCACAAAAGATGATTACATGACCCTGGGACACTGTAACTGTCATAAATGTGAACCGATTGCCAAGCGACGGAATTTTGATCAAGTGATCAAGGGGGTGCTGCAATGGTCGTAAGTATGAAAATCTGTCTTAAGACATTTTAAATGTCTATATAAATTGAAAACAAGAAATGTAAAAAATGCTTTCCATTTGACTTCCATAGACGCCAAATTGAGAGCCACTAATCTAGCAGACCCTCTAAGCTAAGGGATGGGGATACAGCAAGGGTGGGTGTCCCAAGCCAGGTCAAGAAAAGTCAAGATGGCAGCCAGCCCTGCCTTCTACCCATATGTAAATAAGGGGTGGGGCTTCCACCCTTTAGGCCTTTGTTGACTCCCTCTAGGGTTGTTCCTGCTTTGCAGCATCTCCCCCCTTCTGGGGAGCAGGGCCTTTGAAAGAGGGGTCTGTGAGAATCCATGGGGAGATGGGATTGGATAGCAATGGATCCTCCCAATTTTGTGGGGGGGGGGAGAAAAGGAGGAAATGTGGGTGGAAGTATAGGGAAGAAGAAGCCAAAAGTGAATTTTAGAGGAAGCTAGGCAGCGAGTTTGTCTTGGAAAATTAGGTCTGCAAAGTAGATGTATCATTTGTGGGTTATTTTTTTTTACCCTGGCTATACATAGATTATGGTGGTTATGGATTTCATGCCTTTTATGGCAGTAAAACAATAACAGTAATTTTAACTGTTGGAAGTTTTCATTTGTAATTTTGATAGTGCTTAGATTGTGCTCTGGTGGTGGTGGTGGTGGGTGTATATTTTAAATAGGAGTTTTGTTTCTTTGTACTGAGAGACATCTCTTTTTACATGGATGTTCAATAATAGTAGTAATAATTTAATCTAATGATAATAATTCCTTGAAAATGAAATAAGCTCTCTCACAGGCCCACTTACAAATCACTGAATGGGTTTGCAGAAGTATAAAAAAAATAAATTCCGCTGAATTGAATCGAATCCTGGTGATACCATGAACATGTCCGTGCAATTTTTTTGGTACCATGATAGTGATTTGCCATGGTCTTCATCTGAAAGATTTAAAGTTTCTTTTATTTATAGCTACAGGTTTAGTTAAATATTTTAATCACATAAATGGAGACAAAAAGGAAGAAATAAAAATAAACTTATCAGATTACAATCAAACATAGTACTTTTGAATGGTGATCCCAACTGAACAGAATTTAATTCTTTTTATGTAGATTGTGATGAACTGATCTGCTAATAAAAAAATCATCCTATTTTCAGCCAGGTTTTTTCCAATATATTTTCCTTTAGCAGGATGCTTGGAGCAATAATTGTCGGGGTCCCTCCAAGAATATTTCCTTTCCCCCGGTTTTTTTACCCCCCCCCGTCCTTTAACAGGATGCTGGGATCAATTGTACTTGATCGGGGATCCTCCCATGCATGTTTGCTTCTCCCCAGTTTTTAAAAGAATTTTTCCTTTAACGAGCTGATTGGGCCAATAATAATTGATCGGGAGTCCGCTTCTTCCCAATTGGTTTTTTTTTATAAATACTCTCTTTTTATTTTAAAAAGTCAGCGAAACTGACCGCAACACCAAAAATAACTTATCTCGATTTCCAGCTGGGACACAGCCCAAAGGCGGTCATCTGATTTGCAAGCAGAGGTGCGAAATTAAGTTTCTCTTTCCTTGTCTCGGCGGAGGAGGCAGCGATGGCGACCGCAGCGCCCTTGCCGGATTTCCTGGAAGAAGCCACCTGCTCCATCTGCCTGGACTATTTCCAGGACCCCGTGCTCATCCCGGAGTGCGGCCACAACTTCTGCCGGGGCTGCCTGACCCGCAGTTGGGGGACGTCGGAATCGGAGGCTTCCTGCCCCCAGTGCAGACAGACTTTCAGGCCCCGAAACGTTCTCCCCAACAGGCAGCTGGCGCGGGTGCTGGAAGAGGCCGGACGTTGCATAGGATCCTGGGGCGAGGACGGAGGGAGCGTCTGCGCGAAGCACCGGGAGCCCCTCAAGCTCTTTTGTAAGACCACGAGACCCTCATCTGCGTGGTCTGCGACCGATCCCAAGAGCACAGGGGCCACTCGGTGATCCCTGCGGAGGAGGCTTTGCAGGAGTACCAGGTAGGAATCAGCCAGGAGGAATCCCTGCGGAGGGCCATCCAGTGTTGGCACTGGCGATCCTTGGACCTATTTAGTTGCTTCCTTCTGCTTTATCTCAACCCCCCCTTGCCTCTCTCTGGTGACCATTCAAAGTTAAGGTACAAACAGCACCGAAAAATGTGACTCATGACCGTTTTTCGCACTGATGACCATTGTAGCATCCCTGTGGCCACTGATAAAAATTCAGATACTTGGCAACTGGCTCATGTTTATGACGGTTGCAGTGTCCAGGGGTTCATGTGATCCTCTTGTGTGACCTTTTAACAAGCAAAATCAGTGGGGAAGCCAGATTTACTTAACAACGGTATTATTAACTTAACAACTGCAGTGATTCACTTAACAACTACAGCAAGAGAAATTATAAAATGGGCCCAAACTCACTTAACAAATGTCTTACCAATATTCAAAGCTGGATTCTTTTATTTTTATTGTCTCATTTAAAAAAAAAGCTCCACCTCCCTTCCGATGTTTGAGATCTAAGAAAGAAAGCATTCAATTCCCGTTCCTAAAAGATCCCAAGTATAAAATTGAAATAGCTGAGAAACAATTTGGATGTAAATTTCATGGGCAAGCATTTGTTTTTCTTCCCTGTGTTCTATGCTGTATGGCCATTTACAGCATGGGATTTATTAAACCTGTTTAATTGGTAAAAAAGATTTTGGGGGTGGGTGGGAGAAATATCCTTTAAAGAAGCACCATATCTTCTAACTGGGTCTTTCCTCCAATGTAATTCTTCACAGAAAAGAAACTCAAAACTTGTATTTTCTCTTCAGATCAATGTTGGGGATTGCCTGAAAGCTCAGAAGGAGGAGAAAGAAAAAATAGCTACATACAGAACGGACACAGAGCAAAGAGTGCAGGAGATGCTTGTAAGTATTGATCCAACGGTGAGGAACTTCAGGTAATCCTCGACTTACAACCATTTAGTGACCATCCAAAGTTATATCAATTGTATACAGGCAGTCCTTGATGTACAACTGCAACTGAGCTCAGCATTGCTGTTGTTAAGCGAGTCAGTTGTTAAGTGAGTTTTGCCCCATTTTACGACCTTGCTTGCCACAGTTGTTAAGTGAACCACTGCAGTTGTTAAGTTAATAACATGGTTGTGAAGTGAATCAGGCTTCCCCATTGACTCTGCTTGTCAGAAGGTAGCAAAAGGTGATCACATGACCCCGGGATCCTGCAACCATGATAAATGCATGCCTGTTGCCAAGCATCCAAGATTTGATCATGTGAACGATGCTGCAAGAGGCATAAATGTGAAAAATGGTCATGTCACTTTTTTCAATGCTGCTATAACTGCGAATGGTCACTAAATGAAGGGTTGTAAGTCAAGGACTACCTGTAATAATAAAACAAAAATGTAATTAAATAAATGTAAAATAAAATAATGCCTTTTGCTCTTTCTGTCTTCTTGTTCTAGGACCTCATCGAA
Organism: Crotalus tigris; assembly: GCF_016545835.1. Lineage (NCBI taxonomy): Eukaryota > Metazoa > Chordata > Lepidosauria > Squamata > Viperidae > Crotalus > Crotalus tigris. Next base: position 5,692,514 of record NW_024096552.1, on the reverse strand, counting down.
AAAGAGAAAAAAAATGTAGTGGCTGAATTCAGAGAACTACAGCTCTGGTTAGAAGGACAGGAGGAGCTTCTGTTGGCTAGAATGGAAGAGACGGAGAAGGAGATTATTGCCATAAAGGAGAAGGGTTTGGCCAAGCACACGGAGGATCTGTGCTCTCTTGACGATCTCATCCAGGAGATAGAGGAGAAGCATCAGCAGCCAGCCAGCAAACTCTTACAGGTCAGGCAGGAAGTTGAGATCATAGACTCACATGGCTGGAAGGGACCTTGGAGGTCTTCTAATCCAATGTTCTGGCCAAGGCAGGAGTCCTTACCAGGGCTTTTTTTCTCATAGAATGTCCAGAATGGAGTTCCGGCACCTTTTTTGGATGGAACCTTGTAGGGTAGGCAAGGCGGGTTGTACGATGTGTGTTCTGGCACCCTTTTTTTTTTTTAAAGAAAAAAAGCACTGGTCCTTACCATCCTGAAGAAGTGATTGTCCAAACTATTATTGGAAACCTCCAGTGATGGAGCAGCCACAACTCAGGGAGACAGGCTGTTCCATTGATTAAACATTGGAAGATGGCTGTCCTGTCTCCCCTAAGCCTTCTCTTTGTTACGCTAAGCATACCTAGTTTCCTTAGCCACTCATTGTACGTTTTGGCCTCCTGGCCCTTTATCATCTTTATTGTTCCTCTCTGCACTCTTTCTAAGACCTCATCATCTTTTTTGCATCATGGTGTATGGAGTGGTATATAGAGTTTTGTATCAATGAGGAAATGGGGTAGTCTGCTTTAGTCCCAACACAGAATACTATTTTTGACTTTTTTTAATCATAAATTTTATTGAAATTATAATAGTGAAAAGTGCAAGTGAGTATAAAAAAGAATAAGAATAATAACAGAGTTGGAAGGGACTTTGGAGGTCTTCTTGTTTAACCCCCTGCCCATGCAGGAAACTCTATAGTTAGCGGCCTGAGGTGGGGGGGGAGGGAGTAAAGAGGGGATTATTTTGTGGGAGGTGGAGGTGTGTGCGTGTGTATGTGTGAGTGCCCACGACACTCATAGTGACGTGAGTGGGGCCATGACATTCATGGCAACATGAGTGGAGCTGTGACACTCGTGATGATGTGAGTGGGGCTGTGCGCACGTGCTCATGCATCAAATAACCACTTCAGGCAGCCTGGTGGCAATTAGGTTGTAGCCTGGTAGTGGGCTGTGGCCCACAAGTTGGGGACTCCTGTTCTATACCATTTCAGACAAATGATAGTCCAGTCTCTCCTTTAAAACCTCCAGTATTTTGAGCACCCACAACTTCTGGAGGCAACTTGTTCCACTGACTGATTATTTTAACTGTCAGGAAATTTCTCCTTAGTTCTGGGTGACTTCTCTCCTTGATTAATTTCCATCCATTGCTTCTGTCCTGCCCTCAGGTGCTTTGGAAAATAGGTTGACCACCTTTTCTTTGTGGTGACCCCTGAGAATATTGGAACTCTGTTATTATGTCACCCTAGTCCTTCTGTTCATTAAACTAGACACACCTTCTTTCTGCAACCATTTTTAGTATGTTTTAGGTTCCAGTCCCCTAGATCAGTGGTTCTCAACCTGTGGGTCAGGACCCCATTTGGGGTCGAACGACCATTTCACGGGGGTTGCCAAACAACGCAGTCCGCCATTTCCCCCCCCCCCCCTTTTCCTTAGCTGTGCTACTCCCTTTTATTCTATTGGCTTTTGAAAGCCAATAGAATAGACTCTCTTGAATAGAGTCTAATTCTATTGGCTTTCAAAAGCCAATAGGAATTCTCCAGGCTGTCTCTGCCCTTCTGAGCCCGCCAAAAGTCCCATTCTGCAAACGGTGCTGCACCAGTTGAGTAGTCCTCGACTTATGACCAGTTGAGTATTCCTCGATGTACGACCGGTTGGGGGTTGCGGCATTAAAAAGGTTGAGAACCACTGCCCTAGATCTTTGTTGCTCTTCTCTGTACTTTTTCTAGAATTTCAACATCTTTTTTACATTGTGGCAACCAAAACTGGATGCAGTATTCAAGTGTGGTCTTACCAAGGCAGTATGTAAGGTGGTATTAACACTTCATGTGACCTTGATTCTATCCCTCTGTTATTACAGCCTAGGACTGTGTTGGCTTTTTTGGCAGCTGCAGCACAGTGCTGGCTCATATTTAAATGATTGTCCACTAGGATTCCAAGATCCTTCTCACAGTTACTACAATTGAGCCAGGTCCTATGTTATACCTGTGCATTTGGTTTTTCTTGCCTAAATGTAGAACCTTACTTTTTTCACCATTTAATTTCATTTTATTAGACAGGGACCAACATTCAAGTCTGTCAAGATCTTTCTGTATCTTAAGCCTATTTGTTGGCTATTCCTGCCAGCTTGGTGTCTTCTGCAAATTTGATGATTTCCCCATCTATCCCTTCATCGAAATCATTGATGAAGACGTTGAAGAGTACTGGGCCTAAAACAGAGCCTTCGGGTACCCCACTGCATACTTTCCTCTATATAGATGCAGTTCCATTGAGGATTACACGTTGAGTACGGTTGGTCAGCCAATTACGAATCCATCTGGTGGTGATGCTGTCTAACCCTGGGCACCAGGGACCGATTCCGTGAAGAGAGATTTTCCGCGGACCGGAGAGTGCATTGTTTTGTGTGCTGCCTGCATCCCGCGGATGGGGCTTTGCTTGTTTGTGCAGACTGGTTGCTGGCATGCCGCGGACTGGTACTGGTTCACAGACCGGGGGTTGGGGACCCCTGGTCTAACCCATACTTTTCTATCTTATCAAGTAGTAAGTTGTGGTCTACTTTATCAAATGCCTTACTGAAGTCCAAGTAAATTATTTCCACAGCAAGATAATAGGGAAATGGAGAAGGCTAAGAAGGGGGAAGACTTGTAGAATAAAGGGGAAAGAAAAAAAGCATTTTCTTTCAGTTTTTTTCAGCGCAGTAAGATACAAAATAAAATTACAGCCTCAAATTTTTACTTTTACATATTTAGCAATTATTTGCCGTGTCTATAAAAATAAATTAGTCTAATTAGCAAAACCCAGGGTCAAGAGTTCATTTCTTTCTATTTTGAGCACAAAATCCAGTGGCAGTTTGCAAGTAGAAACAAAGGTTGATATGTTCTTTTCTCTAATTAAAACAGTTAATTTGTCACTTTTTTCTAACTCTATCACTTTTTCCATCTATTCTTCTATTCCGGAGATTATCTTTCCATTTCTGTCTATGTAGGATTCTCGCTGCACTCAGTGTGTACAGTAACAAAGCTCCAAAACTTTTATTTAAGCTCCTTACTTAGTAATCTTTTTGACTCTTTCTATGAACAGGAAATCAGAAGGTATGAAGAGTACAGGTAGTCCTCAACATATGACCACAATTGAGCCCTAAATTTTTGTTGCTAAGCAAAACAGTTGCTAAGTGAATTTCCCCCCATTTTACAACCTTTCCTGCCACAGTTGCTAAGTGAACCACTACAGTGGTCAAATTAGTAACATGGTTGTTAAGTGAATTTTCCTTCCCCGTTTACTTTGCTTGTCAGAAGGTCACAAAAGGTGATCACATGACCCCAGGATACTGTGACCATCATAGATATGAGTTAGTTGCCAAGCGGCTGAATTTTGAGTGACTATGGGGATGCTGCAACGGTCATAAGTCTGAAAAATGGCCATAAGTCACTTTTTCACGGCTAGTTTAACTTTGAACGATCACTAACTGAATAGCTTTTGCTATCATTTTTTTTATTATTATTTATATATATTATAATCTGTATAATTGTGTTGGATTCAACTGGGCTATAATTTTTCTAAGACAAGAAAGTAAAAATAAACAATACCTGTCTAAAAGAGGGGAATGGCTGGGGAAAAAGATCAATGAGATTTTTTTTTTAAATGGAAGTACTTTTTATATTCTATTTTTGTCTGGTTGTCCAGAGGTTTCACTCATTTATTTTGTGAATTTAAGATTTTAACTGTCTGCATAAGAAATGGCTCCTTTTAATGCTTTGTCTCTTTTTTTAGGACATTGGAAGCATCTTGAAGAAGTAAGTGAATCCACTTTCCTCTTTACAGTCTCAGAGATTGGCAGCTCCTCCAGCAGTTTTCCTATTTTGGAAAGTTCTGTTTGTATTTAGCAGTAATTCAATTTAAAGATAATGTCTTGTATTTTAGTGCTTTGTAAATACTTCCTCAGACAACCCGAATACTGTATAATATAATTAGAAATATATGATATGGTGAATTATTTTGGTTGGTTGCACAGTCAGCCAGATGTTTAGACTGAACATTGTTACCCACCTATAAAGTCCTTCCCAAGGACAGACAGATGTTTGATGGTGGTAAAGGTAAGCTGTTCCAAGTAAAGCTGCCTTTCGCAATCATCTGATAGTGGTTTTGTCAATGCCGATGGTGTTCAAGTGGTGCTCCAGGAGTTTTGGGATTATACCCAAGGTACCTATTAACTATTGGTACTATTTGTGTCCTCAACTTATGATAATGATGTCATTAAGTGAGTGATCATGTGACAGCGCCCAACTTTACAACTTTTTTTTGCCATATTAAGTTAATCATGTGGTGGCTTAAGCCAGTTACATGGTTGTTAAGTGAATCTGGATTCTCCCAGTGACTTTGCTTGTCAGAAGCCAACTGAGAAGAATCAAAAATGGCAATCAGGTGATCCTGGGATGCTGCAACTATTGTAAATACATGCTAGTTGTCAAGCACCCGCATTGTGATTACAGGGACACTGGGACAGATGTTAAGTACAAAAACAGTTGTAAGACCACCTTTTTGAGAGCTGTTGTAACTGGCTGCTAAAAAATAGTCATAAATGAAGGATTACTTGTGATTGCATTCATCTCTATTAAATTACATTGTATTACTTTTAATTACTTTTAATCCATCAAGATCAGTTTGAATATTATATCGCATCTTCTGCCTCACCCACTTTAGCCATATTCAAATTTGGTAAGATAGAATCCATCTTTTTGTCCAAGGGATTCACAAGAATTTTAAAGAGTAGGGGACCCCCAAACATAAACTTGGTGGTCTCTATTATATCTCTCATTTGATGAGGGTGGATGAGTGCAGTTCCGGGTCAGGGTTCACAAAAATACAGCACATAGTGGATAGAGCGCAGTTTCCTTAGGATGGGCTTCAGCATGAGTCTGAAAGTTTGGAAGAATAATCCCAGTAATCGACTCAGACTGGATCCTGTAGCTAGCCAATCCTCAAGCACCGTCTGATATTTTAGAAAGCTTCTTCCATTGGCAGGTTGATAAACAATGTTCTTTTGTCTTGCCAGGTACCAAACAAAGGAAACATATGAGAATCCGGTGGATTTACTTGTAGACCCGATGTGGACAATCTGGGATTACAGTGATCTCGCTGTGCTTCTGAAAAGTGCCATGAAAAAATTTAGAGGTAAAAAACAGCCGCCGAAGTTTTACGCTGGATGATATTTTGACCCCAGAGCATCCAAGAGAGATTCTGGGTCAGTGTCAGGGGGATCAAAGAGGGATCGATATCAGGATCAGTGGAAGAGACACCTTCATTTCTCTGGGGAAAGGCCTTGTGTCTTGGCACCAGGAGGGGAACAGGAGCTTCCTGGTTTCTCCCATTAAAGATGAGCTACCTAAAAATAGGAACCATTAGCCAGTCAAGTTGACCATTTACAGGTAGTCTTCGACTTACAACAGTTCATTTACTGACTGTTGGAAGTTAGAACGACAATGAAAAAATGACATGACCATTTTTCACACTTTATGACTGTTGCAGCAACTCCAAGGTCATGTGATCAAAATTCAGCCACCTGACAACTGGTTCATATTCATGATGGTTGCAGTGTCCCAGGGTCATGTGACCATCTTTTGTGACATTCTGACAAGCAAAGTCAATGGGGAAGCCAGATCCACTTAACAACCATGTTACTAATTGTACAACTACAGTGATTCACTTAACAAATGTGGCAAGAGAAGTCGTAAAATGAGGCAAAACTCACATAACAAATTTCTAACTTAGCAACATGAATTCTGGGCTCAACTGTGGTCGTACGTCAAGGGCTACCTGTATTCTTTACTTCCCAAATCCATATTCACTTATCACTGAGGAAGCAGAATAAGCTTCCACTAAATATAATAAAATACATACAAGTTGTTCTTACGACCATAGTTGAGCTCAAAATTTCTGTTGCGTAGCAAGTCAATTGTTAAGTGAGTTCTGCCCCATTTTATGAACTTTTTTGCCACAGTTGTTAAGAAAATCACAGCAGTTAAGTGAATCACGTGGTTGTTAAGCGAATGTGGCTTCTCGCATTGACTTTGCTTGTCAGACACTCCTTAGGAAGGTTGCAGAGGACAATCCCAGAACATGGGACACTGCAGCCATCGTAAATACAGTACATGTTGGTTGCCAAGTGACCAAATTTTGATTATGTGACTGGGGATGCTGCAACAATCGTAGGCGTGAGAACTGGTCATAAGTCACTTTTTTCAGTGCTGCTGTGACTTTGAATGGTCACTAAATGAATGGTTGTGTCAGATGTCCATCTAGCACGGGTAGGCAACCTTGGCTCTTTTATGACTTGTGGACTTCAACTCCCAGAATTCCTGAGCCAGCACAGTTGTCTCAGGAATTCTGGGAGTTGAAGTCCACGAGTCATAAAAGAGCCAAGGTTGCCTACCCCTGATCTAGCAGATCCAAATAAGGAAGTCCTGGGATATAGTTCTTCTCAAAAGTAACACATTTATTGAATACACTACATTGGAACAAAAAAAGCAAAACCAGCTCTGACTGTCCCGCTCAAATGTCCACATAATTAAACTTGAATTCCCCCTTTGGCTGTCCCCTTCAGTCCTTTATGCTGTCCAATCACATACACTCTTTTTTGAATTATGGGTACTGCCTGGACTGTTCAAACAACTGTGCAGCATGGTCTTGAAAGGAGGAGCAGGGACTCATGATCTGCAGACGGATTCTTGGCATTCCATTCCATTCCATTCTTAACCAATGCAATTCAACCACCCCCCTCCCACTTGTTGTCAAGTTGAGAGCAGAGAGACAAGGTGAAAAGTGAATCATTCTTGACAGGTTGTAAGTCGAGGACTACCTGTATATGGAATATATAATAGAATATATTTATATCTGGTAGAATATACATAAACAGGTATGACATTCTGGCTTGAGGCTTTCCTTATTCCTTATTTGCTGATTTGAGTCGGAGGAAGGGAAAGCAGGGTCTCTGTAGGGAGGCCCTTCTGTTGCTCCAATTCCAGTGAGGAGATGCTGAATTTACTTTTCTTCCCCAGATACTCTGGAAAGTGGACTTCAACTAGAGGAAGGTAAATTTAAGTTATAAGAATCGCAGTCGCTTGCTATTTTAAACTATGATACCACTAACATTAGGAGAAACATAATAGAGTAACAAAAATATATATAGAATTACATACCTTAGAGCAGGCATGTCAAACTACTGGCCCATGGGCCGGATGCATCACGCTGAAACCGTGCCTACCCCATTGCCAGCAATGGGGAAAATGTTCTGATATGTCACGTGATGTCGCGGGTTTGACATGCCTGCCTATGAAGATCCAGTAAACAATGATTTTATGATTTAGGACCTATTACTTGCTATTTATATGTATACTGTGAGCTTATGTACCAGAGACAATTTCCTTGTGTGTCAGATCACACTTGGCCAATAAAGAATTCTATTCTGTTCTACTCTACTCTTATTCTATTCTATTCTATTCTATTCTATTCTATTCTATTCTATTCTATTCTATTCTATTCTATTCTATTCTATTCTACTCTACTCTACTCTACTCTACTCTACTCTACCCTACCCTACCCTACCCTACCCTACCCTACCCTACCCTACCCTACCCTACCCTACTGTACTCTGTTCTATACATAATCTAGAAAATTGAAGTCAATCTTGGTATAGAATGAAATATCTGGACAAATGGGAAAATATGGGCTGGGACTGAAAGGAACATAGAATTCCTACCAATCCTGTTGATTTTACTGCCTGACTATAAGTTGGTAAGAGACCAGGTCTTTGGGAACAAAGACATTAGGTCCTGGGGTCCATGCAAATAGCAAAGTTGGAGCACCTTGTGGTCCATCAAACTGATGAAAGCAGTGGAGCTGAGAGTGGGACAGCTAATCCATGGATCCTGAGGGCATGAAGCTGAGTGGCAGATGGAGGGGAGGCAATGGAATGGCAGATGGCAAAGGCAACTTAAGTAAGTTGGACTAGAAGGCCAGAAGCCAGAGGGATGCCAAATATGTTAACAGAGGATGGAACTAAGACAGCGGGAGAGCCCAAGTCCTTGGAGAAAAAGCTGCAGAGCAGGGACCTGGACACTAGCAGTCACATCAGGGGAATTCTGGGAGTTGAAGTCTTATAGTTGCCAAAGTTGGAGAAACCTGGACCAGGCAATGCTTAGGTATTGTGTAAAAAAACAATGAGTCTTTCAGTTCTGGAAGCTGAACTCCATTCACACAAGAGGCCGTAGGGTTAAACTCTTGGGGGTGAAGGCACAAAGTAGACTTGCAGCTGAAGCTCTTTTTCTTCTTCCTTCCTTCCTTCCCTTCCCCCTTATAGTGAATGTAATTCTGGATCCAGACACAGCCCATCCTGGCCGCCTTGACATCTCCGAAGATCGAAAAAGCGTCAGAGGAGTTAAGAAAGTTACAAGAATATATCCTGTACCAAACTGCAATAGATTTGTACTTAATCCTTATGTCCTTGGCTGTCAGAGGTTCTCAACAGGAAGACATTTCTGGACAGTTGCTGTAGGCGATATAGCAGGATGGGATGTAGGGGTTGCCAGCGAGCCGGTGAACTTAACAAATATTGATGTGCAGACCAGGCACTGGGAGATTGGGGAATGCGGAGGGAAATACAGGGCCATCTCTCCGTCAGTATACTCTGAACTGACCCTGACTGAGAAGCCCACGAAGATCCGCATCTCTCTTAACTGTGAAGGGGGACAAGTGACCTTTTTTGATGCCAGGACCGCAGCTCTGCTCCATACATTCTCGGACACTTTCTTGGTTGGAGAGACCCTTCTGCCCTCTTTCTTTTTGTGTGAAGGCGCCTGCGTGACACTCCCCTAGAGTAAGGGGCATCCACAAACAATACTTTGAAAAAATTCCTTTGCTGAACAGTGGTGCTTGAAAGCCTTTAAAGCAGTGGTTCCTTAGCTTTTTGCCACACTGAATTGCTTGCAGTTGGGTGGCTTTTTAAATTGAATTTTAAAAATGAAATACATTATTAAATAAATACAGATGCCAAATAAATACAGATGCCAAATAGCACTCTTTTCCCTTCTTGCTTTAAGCCACTCTGCCTTTTATTGAGTAACTGTAACAGAAGAAGCCAATATAGTGTGGTGGTTAAAAAATAAAACTAGAAACCATCAGTTCTAATCCTACCTTAGGCACAAAGCCAGCTGGGTGACCTTGGACCAGTCACTCTCACTCAGCCCTAGAAAGCAGGCAATGGCAAGCCACTCCCAAATCCTTGGCAAGAAAAGTGCAGGGAGATTTTGTCCAGGCAGTCACCAGGGGTCAACAATCTGAGGCACCCCAAAAGTGGCTTCGATACTGAGATGAGAGTTGGAACTTCCAGTGTTGGTGCATTCACCGCTTCTGGAGGCAGGCTGTTCCACTGGTTAATTGTTCTAACTGTCAGGAAGTTTCTCCTTAGTTCTAGGTTGCTTCTCTCTTTGGTTAGTTTCCACCCGTTGCTTCTTGTCCTGCCTTCAGGTGTTTTGGAAAATAGCTTGACTCCCTCTTCTTTGTGGCAGCCCCTGAGATATTGGAACACTGTGATCATGTCCCCCCTCGTCCTTCTCTTTGTTAAACTAGACATACACAATTCCAGCAACCGTTCCTTATATGTTTTAGCCTCCAGTCCCCTAATAATCTTTGTCACTCTTCTCTGTACTCTTTCTTGAGTCTCAACATCTTTTTTACATTGTGGTGACCAAAACTGGATGCAGTATTCCAAGTTTGGCCTTACCAAGGCATTGTAAAGTGGTATTAATACTTCATGTGATCTTGATTCTATCCCTCTATTAATACAGCCTAGCACTGTGTTGGCTTTTTTGGCAGCTGCAGCACACTGCTGGCTCATATTTAAATGATTTTCCACTAGGACTCCGAGATCCCTCTCACAGTTATTACTATTGAGCAAGGTACCCCCTATACTATACCTGTACATTTGGTTTTTCTAGAACCTTACTTTTTTCACCATTGAATTTCATTTTGTTAGATAGCACCCAGTGTTCAAGTCTGTCCAGATCCTCCTATATACTAAGCCTGTCTTCTGGAGTGTTGGCTATTCCTGCCAGCTTGGTGTCGTCTGCAAATTTGATGAGTTCCCCATCTATCCCCTCGTCCAGATCGTTGATGAAGATGTTGAAGAGCACTGGGCCCAGAACAGAACCCTGGGGCACCCCAGTACACACTTCCCTCCATGTAGTAGATGTGGTTCCATTGAGGACTACATGCTGAGTACGGCCGGTCAGCCAGCTACGGATCCATCTGGTGGTGATGCTGTCTAACCCGCATTTTTCTATCTTTTCTTCTTGTCAAATGCCTTACTGAAGTCCAAGTAAATTATATCCACAGCATTCCTCTGGTCCACTAATTTTGTCACTTGGTCAAAGAATGCAATAAGATTTGGCTGGCATGATCTGTTTTTGACAAACCCGTGTTGGCTTTTAGTAATGACTTTGTTTGCCTCTAGGTGTTCGCTGATTCGTTGATTATCTTTTCCAGAATCTTCCCAGGTATTGAGGTCAGGCTGACAGGTCTGTAAATTCCTGGGTCCTTTTTTCCCCTCTTTTTTGAAGATGGGAACTACATCAGCTCTTTTCCAGTCCTCTGGTAGTTCCCCACTGCTCCAGGATCTTTGAAAAATATAGTTCAGTGGTTCTGAGATCACATCTGCCAGTTCCTTAAGAACCTTGGGGTGTAATCCATCTGGTCCTGGTGATTTGAACTCGTCTAGGCTGGACAGGTGTTCACTTACCATTTTCTTGCCTATCTTAACTTGTATTTTTATTTTGTTTTTTATGGCACTATTTTTGATAGCTTGGTCTGTTTTTTCCCTTTGTGTAAAGACAGATGCGAAAAACGAGTTAAATAGTTCTGCTTTCTCCCTGTTGCTTGTCACCTTCTTGCCACTTTCACCCTCTAATGGACCAATCGTTTCCTTCACTTTTTTCTTGTTTTTTTACATGTTGAAAGAAGCTTTTTTTTGTTATTTTTGACTTTGGTTGCAAGCCTTAGTTCATTTTGAGCCTTAGCTTTCCTCATTTCGTCTTTGCAGGCTTGGGCTATTTGCTGATATTCTGACTTAGTTATGTGTCCCTCTTTCCACTTTCTATACTTGTCCTTTTTATCTTTTAATTGATCAGAGAGTTCTTTATGCAGCCATGCTGGTTTCTTTTGAGAGCTGTTATTTTTCCTCTTTGTTGGTATTGTGCTAGGCTGGGCCTTCATTATCTCACTTTTCAAAATTTCCCAAGCCTCTTGAGTTGTTTTTCCCTGGAGGATTCTCATCCATGGAATCCTTCCCAAATCCTCTTTAAGTTTATTGAAATTAGCTCTCTTGAAGTCCAAGACTCTAGTTCAGTGGTTCTCAACCTGTGGATCGGGACCCCATTTGGGATCGAACGACCATTTCACGGAGGTCGCCAAACAACGCAGTCCGCCATTTTTTTCCCCTTTTCCTTAGCTGTGCTACTCCCTTTTATTATATTGGCTTTTGAAAGCCAATAGAATAGACTCTCTTGAATAGAGTCTAATTCTATTGGCTTTCAAAAGCCAATAGGAATTGTCCAGGCTGTCTCTGCCCTGCTGAGCCCACCAAAAGTCCCATTCTGCAAACGGTGCTGCACCAGTTGAGTAGTCCTCGACTTACGACCGGTTGAGTAGTCCTCGACTTATGACCGGTTGGGGGTCGCGGCATTAAAAAGGTTGAGAACCACTGCTCTAGTTTGACTGTGTTCTATTGCTTGTGCTTCTATAATGTTGAATTCCAATATTGCATGATCACTTCCTCCCAAGTTTCCTATGGCTTCAACACCTTCTATCATTTCATCTCTGCTAGGGAGAATTAGGTCCAAAATGGCTACTCCTCTAGTTCCCTTCTCCACTTTTTGGGAGACAAAGTTGTCTGCTAGGTTTGTCAGGAATCTGTTTGATCTTCCACTTGGTGCAGAGTTTGTCTCCCAATTGATGTCAGGGTAGTTAAAGTCCCCCATTACTATTGTGATGTGCTTCTTACATACCTTAGTTAGCTGACTAGCAAAAAGTTCATCTATTTCCTGTGTTTGGTTGGGTGGCCTATAGTATACACCTATGGCAATGTCGTTTCCCCCCCCTTTTTTATTGACCCATATGCATTCAGGACAGTTTTCATCATTGTTGTGCTCTATTTCTGTAGAGATGTAGTTATTTCTTATATAGAGAGCAGCTCCACCTCCTCTTTTATTTGGTCTGTTTCTTCTAAATAATTAAAATCCCTCTAGCTGTGTGTTCCATGTGTGGGTTTCATCCCACCATGTTTCCATAATGGCAACAATATCATATCTGCCCTCATTAACCTGAATTTCTAGTTCACCCTCTTTGCTGTTCATACTCTGTGCATTTGTGTATAGACATTTGAGTCCTTTATGACCGATCCTGTGTTTACTTCCTACATAACCTGTGGGGTGCCTGAGTTCCCCTAATGTCTTACCACCTATTTGGTTAGTGCACTTTGTGTGGCACTCACTATTAAGAGCTTGATTTTGCTTGACAGCAAGGTTGATGTTCTTGTCCACACACACATCTATGTTACATGCACTGATAGCCCTCTAATTTTTAGATTGCTGGGGACAGGGATGTTCTGTATCAGTTAGCTCACTGTCCCCGCTGTTTAGTTTAAATATTCCTCCAGAAAATCTGTGAATTTATAGCCAAGTAACTCAGTCCCTTTCTTTGATGAATGCAGACCATCTCTTTTGTACATTTCTTCATTGGACCAGCTGCTGACATCGTGACTAATATATCCAAAGCCTTCCCCTTTACTCCACTCCTTTAGCCACATATTGAATTGTGCTATACGATGGCCTTTCCCGTTTTGGTCCTTATACACTGGTAAGACCTCTGAAAAAATAAGCCTACAGCCTATTCTGCTAAGTTCCTGCCCCAGGCTCTGGAAGTCATTCTGCACAGTGAGTACATCTTTTTAGTACAGATCGTTAGGAAGAGGAAGATTGTGAGTTCAGGTCCTGTCTTAGCCATGAAAGCCAGCTGGGTGAGTTTGAGCCAGTCATTCTCTCTCAGACCAACCCACCTCACAGGGTTGTTGTGGGGAAAATTGGAGGAGGAAGATGTGTCAGATATGTTTGCCAGCTTGATTTATTTGTAAACATAATAAAGGTGAGATATACATAGTTAATAAATAATAAGGGAGGTGAAGCTGAAGTCTGATACGGTGACTTTGAATGCTAACCTCGGCTCTCTGGAACATCTCAAAACATCTGAACAACTGAAGACTGACAAGCTGCTGCTGGCAAAGGAGCATGTGAGGAATCCAAATGAACATACCTAATACAAGTAGTCCTCAACTTAACAACCACAACTGAGCCCCAAATTTCTGTTGCTAAATGAGACGGTTGTTAAGCAAGCTTTACCTCATTTTACGATTTTTTTTCTTGTCACAGTTAAGTAAATCACTGCAGTTGTTAACTTAGTGACACTGTTGCTAAGTGAATCCATCTTCCCCATTGACTTTGCTTGTCAGAAGTCACAAAGACTGATAACTTGACCCGGGGACGCTGTAACCGTCATAAATATGAACCAATTGCCCAGCGACTGAATTTTGATCACGTAAGGGGCTGCTGCAATGGTTGTAAGTGTGAAAATCTGCCATAAAGACACTTTTAATGTCTATATACATTAAACACAAAAAGTGTTCAAATGCTGACTTATTTGACTTCACAGACCCCAAATTGAGAGCAACTAATCTAGCCCAACAGACTCTCAAAGGGATGGGGAGTACAGCAAGGGTGTCCCAAAGCAGGTCAACAAAGTCAAGATGACAACCAGATCCGCCTTCTACCAATACGTAAATAAGGGGCGGGGCTTCCAACCCTAAGGCCTTTGTTGACTCCCCCTTGGGTTGTTCCTGCTCTGCAGCATCCCCCTGCTTCTGGGGACCAGGGCCTTTGATAGGGTCTGTGAGAATCAATGGGAAGATGGGATTGGCTAGCAATGGGAAGGCCCTCCCCTTTTTGTGGGGGGAGGAGGGAAGGAGGAAATGTGGCTGGAGCTATGGGGAAGGAGATGCCAAAAGTGAATTTTAGAGGCAGTTTGGCAGCAGGTTTGTCTTGGAAAATTAGGCCTGGAAAGTTGAAGGACTTGACACACAGCCTTTGCCAATCTATAACAGCTCTAAACAAACCTAGGTTGTTTGGCCCAACCAAGTTATTATGAGTGACAGGTTTAGAAGATTAGCATAGTATCGTTTGTGGATTATTTTTATTTACTCTGGCTGTAAATAGATTTTGGTTGTTATGGATTTTATGGCAGCAAAACAATAACAATTTTCACTGTTGGGAGTTTTTATTTATAATTTTGATGGTGCATAAACTATCCTCATTGTGGGAGGTGCATTTTAAACATGTTTTGTTTCTTTGTACTGAGAGCCATCTCTTTTTGTATGAATGTTTAATAACAGTAATAATGTAATCTAATGAAAATAATAATTCATTGAAATGAAATAAGGTCTCTCACAGGTCCACGTACAAATCATTGAATGGGGTTGCAGAAGTACAAAAAAATAAACTTCTCCCTTGAGTCGAGTTCGAATCCTGATGCTATCATGGATGTGTCCAAGCACTTTTCTTGGTACTGTGATGATGGTTTGCCATGTTCTTTATCTGGAAGATTTAAAGTTTGTTTTATTTATAGCTATAGGTCCAAGAATGTTAGTCAAACATTATCATCAGATAAACGGAGACAAAGAAGAAATAAAAATTAGCCGCCATGGTAAATTCAAACATAGTGCTTTTGAATGGTGATCACAACTCAGCAGAATTGTTAGGAACAGAATTATTAGCTCAGAGTCGATTATTGTAAAGAAGGATACTATAGCAAGATACAGAGAAACACTTTCAGTTATTTTATTAGCTAGAATAGGGACTTTAAAAAAATAGATAATAGATATTGTTATACAGTATATCTCTTTAACACACTAGATGATAAAATATTAAATCTTTTTAGATTGAAGGTTTTCCTGCAACAGAAATAAAAGATATTAAAAAGATTTAGATGTGAATGCTCTGTAAATTAGGCCTAGTTTCCAGGCCCTAAATCTGTAGTACTATAGCAAGGGTGTCAAACTGCCAGCCCGCGGGCCAGTTTCATTATACCAAATCCATGCCCACCCCATTGCCGGCAATGCAAAAAGTCGCGATATGTCGTGACACATCACGTGATGTGGCGACTTTGACACCAGTATACTACAGTAACCTCAGTCATATTAGTGGTCCTTTCCTTCCTCCCTCCCTCCTTCCTTCCAACACAGTGTTGAAGGAAAAGTCTTCATCATGGTTCAGTCAAGCCGGAGATGAACAACATGATGACTGCTTTAGAAAGAAGGTTGAAGCTTATTGAAGAGGAGAGCCAGACAGAAAGATGGCTCTGGAAGAAGAGAGAGAGAGAGACATGTAGGGAATGGGTTTTTATACCCTCTGGAGCCTTTTATTAGGAGTTGTTTCCTGTTCCTGTTTGAGGCTTTGTATTCCCTGTATCATGTATTCTGACCTGAGTCTGGGTGTGCCCTTTGGCATCTGTGAGTTAATCCTATTATGTCCTGTCTTAGACTTTGGGTGGGGTATGTAGATTTTAGGTGTCTTTGTCTTCTTAATCTTCTAGCTGGGGCCTTCCAACCTTCCTGGATTATTTATATCTGCATTTGTACAGAGCTGGTTTCTGCTTGGGGGAAGGAGACTTGGGGCTATTAAGAAAACTGGGCATGGTTTTCTGCCTCTTTAAGGTCCTTTGAGGAAATATATTTTTCTGCCCTTTTAATATTTCCTTCTCTGGGAGGCTGACTTCCCACAACAAAAAGATCTTCACCTGGTGCCAAAATGAGGCCACTGTGGATACCAATTGAGGTTATTTGTAAATGGCATTCCATAAATGAGGTGCCACCACTGAAAAGGCAACATAAAGGAAGGGGCTTGGGAGTGTCCATGTCCCCTCCAGGACCCCGTTGTGACTAAGGAAGCCTCTCCAAAAAGCCATTGAACAAAGGGCCTATAATATGTTCTCCATATTCCCGCCTCCCCATGGGACCCCCCCCCCTTAGATTGGCCTGAGATTACTAATTACTCTTTCTATCCATCTTTTGCCTTAAGGGACCTCACTGGTCTAACTTGAAGATTTTCATCCAGCCATGCTGGCTCAGGAGTTCTGGGAGTTGAAGTCCACAAGTCAGAAAGGGACCCCAGTTCCCCACCTCTGCTTTAGCAGTGTTAGACACAAAATTAGTCACAAATTGAAATCCACTCTGCGTTACAAATAGAAAGGAAGTTTATTAGACTTCACATCCAAGTCTAATAACGGTTTGCAAAGCGTGGTGGATTCAGGAAGGCAATGCAATGTAGCCAAGCACTGAACCACACCCCAAATTCCAAAATCACATATTATACATCCTATCACGACGCCCCAGTCCCTCCCCCATGGCCCCATTGGCTTAGGCTTTGGAGGTTACAATCTATCAGAAGCGCCTAAACAGAATACATTATACTAATAAGATCCCTCCCCTACTATCCTATATCAATTCTAGAGGAGAGATGTCTCCCATCTTCTACACCTGTTAGATCCAGTAGGGGTACCAGGCACCAAAAGGTACTTAAAAACAATTCCTAGATGGTGACTCACACTGAGCCCCATGGTAACTCCTGTTCTCCCCCCTTCCTCCACCTGAGGCTTGTATGTTCCCTATATACTCAAAGCATTTACTCAGGCAATTGATTATACAATGATAATTATAAAATATAAAATATGATTACATGATAATACTAAAAGCATATATATATTTATTTTTAAATATTCTCCCACAAATCCACCCTTTTTCTTTTTACCCATTCTTTAAAAATAAAACATTAAAATTTTTCCAAATTTCTTTGTATTTCTAAGGTCTTTTCATATTCTGCAAAATTAGTTTCTTCATTGATTTTTGTAAGGTTATACATTTTTCTCCCTAGTGATTCCTTCTGATTACTGTGTATTATTCCTTCTACAGTACTTTGGACAATATTCTTAATGAGAGGGATAAGACAGGGTAAAAACATTAATCCCATAATGATTATTATAAGCATGAATAAAGCTTGCTTCCAGTTTCTAAAAATTCCCCCTAAAAAGCCCCCTTCATCTAAAAGACCAGTCCAAGTCTGGACTGGAACATGTACAAGTTGGCTCATTTCAGTGGTTAATTGCTTCACCACTGTACCTGTTTCATCTATTTGTAAGCAACAATTAGTTAAATTAAACTTCCCACATACCACTCCTTCTTTAGCTAATATACTGTATAATCTAATGCTAATCTATTTTGATACACAACCACTCTAAGCTTATCAGTAGTTTTTGCCAAAATATTTAAAGCAGTATCTATTTTTCTTCCAACTAATTCTAATACAGCCTGTAATCTTATTATTCTGTTTAACATATAAATGGGTGTTCTATATCCCCAAGATCCATCTTCGGCCCAAGTAGCAGGCCCATAGACACACACAATCTTTTCTGGTGTCCACTCCTTTCCTCTCATTGTTTCAACATTACATGGAATATCTATCCCAAATCCATAACTTACTACTTCAGCATGGTTCTTAGTGATTTCCAACTCCATCGTATTAGTTCCGTATATTCTGTTAAATTTGGTAATACCACTACATCCTGGATAACCCCCTCCAATGTAATCACACACACAACTCCACCCTGAACATTTAACAGATCCCCCACAAGGTGGCCATTGATTGGGGTTCCCATTTGCAAAGTTCAAATTAGTGGGACATATATATTTATGATTTTGTTTATATGCTGAGATCCAACTAGAGTCCCCACAGTTTGTGGCGAGAGGAGATAAACTTAATATTGTACAGGCATCAAACCATATTAAAGCCTTTTCTGTCCCTTTTTCTAATATTTTTGTGGAATTAACATATATTAATCTTTCTTCACCTTCAGATCTCTGTCTTGCTCCTGTTTTAGCCAGACCTACATATATACTAAAATTGAAATATGTTGGCATTGATGGATCATAACATTGTATCTTCTTGTCTTCTCCCTTACAAACTGAATATTGTTGTTATACCCCTAGGTGCTTGGGTATGAGATACCAAGGTTTTAATTACTGCGTTTCCTTTGGTGGCGTTCGTAATGCAGGCTTCACATCCTTCTGTTTTTGTTGCTCTCCTATATTGTTCTCTAGAAAGGGAGAGATAGATAACAATGGACAAATATACAACACTAAGGATTTGCATTTTAGTCACTCTCGTTGTTCATCCTGGACTAGTTATCTTTTAAAGTATATCTTACCATTCCGGTCAATATCTCAGTATATTCCTCAAAAGGTTTCAATTTCTTCTCAATGAGTACTATATCATTTGGTCCAAAATGTTCTTCACATCTGGTACATCTTACACAGTCAATACAATGGAAACAGCAACAACAATCAGCATGGTGTGGGATTTTGGGCACAAGACAAAGGAAAATAGCAAACCCTAATTCCACCCAGTCATAGATCTGGTTTGGACATTCGCTTACTGTCGCTTGAGAGTGATCTTTAAAGGTTCTGGATTTGGAACACAGGTCCACTGTTCTTTTGGTTCAGCTACTGGTCCCTTCACTCGTGTGTAGTGGGTCCACCCTTTTTCTTTTGTCCAGACTGCGGTTTCAGAGGTCAGCAACACTGGAATGGTCCTTCCCACTTAGGTTGCAGTTTTTCCTCCTTCCACGTTCAGATCAGGATCCACTGTCCCACCTCAAACTTGTGGACAGGAAATTTCAAAGGGGGTGTTTAGATCAGCAAGCCTTGTTTCCTGAGATAAGACAAAGCAGAAAACAGCCCCAGTATCTAATTCTTTATAAACATGTCATTAGTTTTCATATTGTGGAATTTCCTACTTGAGATAATTTAAAATCAACTTGAATGCGTTGAAATAGCCTCACCATTAGATGTTATAGAGCATTTTATGTATTTGTCTACATATCATATAACCAACCACATATTAACCATAGAAAAGTATCAATTATTCCTCCCCTAGCCATTCCTTTTGTCCGTATTTACAAACACATTGCTTAGTAAAGAGCCAACAAAGGAGCACTCACCAAACCCTGCTTGAGTTTGTTTGCATACAAATCTTTATTCAAAACAACATAGCTCATTTATAATCCCAAAATTTTTCTCAACTCCTTCATTTTAAACAAGGGTTGAATTACAATTCCTTCACGTCTCCTAGATATTATGTTGTTATCAGTCTCCTAGATATTATGTTGTTATCAGTCTCCTAGATATTATGTTGTTATCAGTGTGTCCTGCACACAGACATAAAAACATAAAAAATGTTTGGATCTCCATTATATTTATAGGGTATTATACTCTATTTAAACCCCATTCCAACTCTGATCGGGTTGCTGGAACGTGCTACATTCCACCAGCTGCTGCTTAAACTGTAAGTTTTGGGAGAATCCACCAGGAAAGTAGCAGGCCCTGATTGGATCTCCATTATATATATAGGGTATTATACTCTATTTAAACCCCATTCCAACTCTGATCGGGTTGCTGGAACGTGCTACATTCCACCAGCTGCTGCCTAAACTGTAAGTTTTGGGAGAATCCACCAGGAAAGTAGCAAGGCCCTGATTGGATCTCCATTATATTTATAGGTATTATACTCTATTTAAACCCCATTCCAACTCTGATCGGGTTGCTGGAACGTGCTACATTCCATCAGCTGCTGCTTAAACTGTAAGTTTTGGGAGAATCCACCAGGAAAGTAGCAGCCCGCGCGCCTAAGGGCGTGTGAATTATATAATTATATAACTAAAAATCAGAAACAGTAGCAGTACATTCAGGGCAAGTGTGTCTAACATCCCCTGTATCTAAGATGTCTGGCTTAGTTCAGTGCAACACCTGCTTTGCAACAGTCTTTCGCAGTACCCTTTTCAAACTTGGAAACTGTCCTATCTGTAAACAAATCACTAGCCTACAAGGACAGATCATTTACCTAGGGTCTGTAATCCGTGCTCTTCGGGCAGAAATTAGGTGTCCAGTTCAGCCCCTCTACTCTAGTAAGCCTCCCTGCTATCAGCCCCCCTTACCACAAAGATCCTGCAGGAAAAGGGCAGTGTGGACAACCGTGGGATCTGGCAGGGTGAGAGCTGTGAACCATAAACACAAAGCTTTCGCTGTGTCCCTGCACAACAGCTACAGTGCCCTTGCTGACCTTAATAGGGACATTAAGGAGACTGGTAAAGGTATTTGTGAAGATAACTCAAATAAGCAGGAGATTGTGGTCCGAGATGAAGAACTAGATTTTGACAGGGAGAAGTGTGAATCAGGTATTGCACATCAGTCATGCAAGAATAGAAAGGCTCCCCAAAAGAGAAGCTACCTTCTGGTAGGTGATTCAATTATAAGGGATGTAAATTTAGGAAAGAACACAGAGGCTTTGAAAGAGGTCAGGTGTCTTCCAGGTGCTACTGCCAGTAGGGACAAGAAGTGTATTTCTAAAATAATCAAGAATGGCAGCAAGGACTGTGATGTGGAGGCTATTGTACATCTTGGCACTAATGATCTGTCCCAAAAAGATGTACTCTCTGTGCAGAATGATTTCCAGGGCTTGGGGAAGGAACTTAGCAGAATAAGCTGTAGGCTTACTTTCTCAGAGGTTTTACCAGTGTATAAGGAGCAAAACGGAAAAGGCCAGTGCATAGCACAATTCAATATGTGGCTAAAGGAGTGGTGTAAAGAGGAAGGCTTTGGATATATTAGTCACGATGTCAGTAGCTGGTCCAATCAAAAGATGTACAAAAGAGATGGTTTGCATCCATCAAAAAAGGGACTGAGTTACTCGGCTATAAATTCACAGATTTTCTGGAGGGAAATTTAAACTAAACAGCGGGGACAGGGAGTTAATTGATACGGAACAACCCTGTCCCCGGCAATTTAAAAACTATAGGGCTATCAGTGCATGTAGAATAGATGTGTGTGTGGACAAGAATACCAACCTTGCTATCAATCAAAATGAAGCCTCTAATAGCGAGTGCCACATAAAGTGCACTAACCAAATAGGTGGTAAGACCATAGGGGAACTCAGGCACCACACAGGCTATGTAGAAAGGAAACACAGGGCCACCCACAAAGGACTCAAATGTTTATACACCAATGCACAAAGTATGCACAGCAAACAGGGTGAACTAGAAATTCAGGTTAATGAGGGCAGATACGATATTGTTGCCATTACGGAAACATGGTGGGATGAAACTCACACATGGAACACACAGCTAGAGGGATTTAAATTATTTAAAAGAAACAGACCAAATAAAAGAGGAGGTGGAGTTGCTCTCTATATAAGAAATAACTACACCTCCACTTTCTGCCATTAGAGTGGCAGAAAGTGAAGAGGAATTAAAGAGCCTCTTGATGCGGGTGAAGAAGGAGAGTGCAAAAGTTGGCTTGAAACTCAACATTAAGAAAACCAAAATCATGGCATCCGGCCCTCTCAATTCCTGGCAAATAGATGGGGAAGAAATGGAGGTAGTGACAGATTTTTTTTTTCTGGGCTCCAAGATCACCTCAGATGGGGACTGCAGCCAAGAAATTAAAAGACGCTTGCTCCTGGGGAGGAAAGCTATGGCAAATCTAAACAGCATTCTAAAAAGCAGAGACATCACCCTGCCAACAAAAGTGCGTATAGTCCAGGCCATGGTTTTTCCAGTTGCAATGTATGGCTGTGAAAGTTGGACGATAAGAAAGGCTGAGCGCAAAAGAATTGAGGCCTTTGAACTATGGTGCTGGAGAAGACTCCTGCGAGTCCCTTGGACTGCAAGGCGTTCAAACTGGTCAATCCTAGAAGAGATCAACCCCGACTGCTCTTTAGAAAGCCAGATCCTGAAGTTGAAACTCAAATACTTTGGCCACCTAATGAGAAGGAAGGACTCACTGGAAAAGGACCTAATGCTGGGAAAGATTGAGGGCAATAGAAGAAGGGGACGACAGAGAATGAGATGGCTGGATGGAGTCACTGAAGCAGTAGGTGTGAACTTAAATGGACTCCAGAAGATGGTAGAGGACAGGAAGACCTGGAGGAACATTGTCCATGGGGTCATGACGGGTCGGACACGACTTCGCAATTAACAACAACACACCTCCACAGAAATAGAGTACAACAATGATAAAAACTGTCTTGAATGCATTTGGGTCAATATAAAAGGGGGGGAAAATGACATTGCCATAGGTGTATACTACAGACCACCCAACCAAACAGAGGAAATAGATGAACTTTTTGCCAGTCAGCTAACTAAGGTATGTAGGAAGCACATCACAATAGTAATGGGGGACGTTAACTACCCTGACATCAACTGGGAGACAAACTCCGCACCAAGTGGAAGATCAAACAGGTTCCTGGCAAACCTAGCAGACAACTTTGTCTCCCAAAAAGTAGAGAAGAGAACTAGGGGATTAGCCATCTTGGATCTAATTCTCACTAACAGAGATGAAATGATAGACGGTGTTGAAGCCATAGGAACCCTGTGAGGAAGTGATCATGCAATATTAGAATTCAACATTATAGAAGCACAAGCAATAGAACACAGTCAAACTAGAGTCTTGGACTTCAAGAGAGCTAATTTCAATAAACTTAGAGAGGGCTTGGGAAGGATTCCATGGATGAAAATCCTCAAGGGGAAAACAACTCAACAAGCTTGGGAAATTTTGAAAAATGAGATAATAAAAGCACAGTCTAGCACAATACCAACAAAGAGGAAAAACAACAGCTCCCAAAAGAAACCAGCATGGCTGCATAAAGAACTCTCCGACAAATTGAAAGATAAAAAGGACAAATATAGAAAGTGGAAAGAGGGGAACATAACTAAGTCAGAATATCAGCAAATAGCCCGAGCCTGCAAAGATGAAGTGAAGAAAGCCAAGGCTCAAAATGAACTAAGGCTTGCGACCAAAGTCAAAAATAACACAAAAAGCTTCTTTCAACATGTAAAAAACAAGAAAAAAGTGAAGGAAACGATTGGTCCATTAGTGGGTGGAAGTGGCAAGAAGGTGACAAGCAACAGGGAGAAAGCAGAACTATTTAACTCGTGTTTTGCATCTGTCTTTACACAAAGGGAAAAAACAGACCAACCTATCAAAAATAGTGCCATAAAAAAACAAAACAGAAACACAAGTTAAGATAGGCAAGAAAATGGTTAGGGAGCACCTGTCCAGCCTAGATGAGTTCAAATCGCCAGGACCAGATGGATTACACCCCAGAGTTCTCAAGGAACTGGCGGATGTGGTATCGGAGCCACTGAACTATATTTTTCAAAGATCCTGGAACACAGGGGAACTACCAGAGGACTGGAAAAGAGCTGATGTAGTTCCCATTCTCAAAAAAGGAAAAAAAATGGATCCAGGAAATTACAGACCTATCAGCCTGACCTCAATACCTGGGAAGATCCTGGAAAAGATAATCAAACAACGAATCAGCGAACACCTAGAGGCAAACAAAGTCATTACTAACAGCCAACATGGGTTTGTCAAAAACAGATCATGCCAGACAAATCTTATTGCATTTTTTGACCAAGTGACAAAATTAGTGGATCAGAGGAATGCTGTGGACATAATTTACTTGGACTTCAGTCAGGCATTTGATAAAGTAGATCACAACCTACTACTTGACAAGATAGAAAAATGTGGGGTAGACAGAACCACCACCAGATGGATCCGTAGCTGGCTGACCGGCCATACTCAGCGAGTGGTCCTCAATGGAACTGCATCTATATGGAGGGAAGTGTGTAGTGGGGTGCCCCAGGGCTCTGTTCTGGGCCAGTACTCTTCAACATCTTCATCAATGACTTGGATGAAGGGATAGATGGGGAACTCATTAAATTTGCAGACGACACCAAGCTGGCAGGAATAGCCAACACTCCAGAAGACAGGCTTAAGATACAGAAGGATCTGGACAGACTTGAACACTGGGCACTAACTAACAAAATGAAATTCAATGGTGAAAAAAGCAAGGTTCTACATTTAGGCAAGAAAAACCAAATGCACAAGCACAGCATAGGTGGCACCATGCTCAATAGTAGTAACTGTGAGAGGGACCTCGGAGTCCTAGTAGACAATCACTTAAATATGAGCCAGCAGTGTGCTGCAGCTGCCAAAAAGGCCAACACAGTGCTAAGCTGCATTAACAGAGGGATAGAATCAAGATCACGTGAAGTATTAATACCACTCTTTAATGCCTTGGTAAGGCCACACTTGGAATACTGCATCCAGTTTTGGTCATCACGATGTAAAAAAGATGTTGAGATTCTAGAAAGAGTACAGAGAAGAGCAACAAAGATGATTAGGGGACTGGAGGCTAAAACATATAAGGAACGTTTGCTAGAATTGGGTATGTCTAGTTTAACGAAGAGAAGGACAAAGGGGGACATGATAGCAGTATTCCAATATCTCAGGGGCTGCCATAAAGAAGAGGGAATTAAGCTATTTTCCAAAGCACCTGAAGGCAGGACAAGAAGCAACGGTGGAAACTAATCAAGGAGAGAAGCAGCCTAGAACTAAGGAGAAACTTCCTGACAGTGAGAACAATTAATCAGTGGAACAGCCTGCCTCCAGAAGCAGTAAATGCTCCAACACTGGAAGTTTTTAAGAAGAGACTGGACAGCCATTTGTCCGAAATGGTGTAGGGTTTCCTGCCCGAGCAGGGGGTTGGACTAGATGACCTCCAAGGTCCCTTCCAACTTTACTATTATTATTATTAAAACAACATCAGTATAGGTATATTCAAGTTCTTCTCATATTTCATTACTATAAGAATGGGTATTAAATTTCACATCTACCCCACCTTCCTCCCAAAGCAGAATTCCAAGTGGAGAAAAAAAAAGTTAAAACGAGCAGCCCCCCCTTTTCTTTCTGTCTCTCACTCTTAAAGCAACACAGCCAGCTGAAAATGAAAGGGGGGAATAGCTTTCTCTCCTTCACATGAATTTGCCATAAATTCTCTCACACATTCTCCATGGAACTCTTCTCATGCAAACACTTGCTAAAACAATAAAATCTGCAGTTTAGATGGGGGAGAATCTCTCTCTCTCTCTCTCTCTCTCTCTCTCTCTCACACACACACACACACACACACACACACACACACAGAGAGAGAGAGAGAGAGAGAGAGAGAGAGAGAGAGAGGATCAGCATATCCACACATTCACTTCCATTCAAACTGCTTGTATAAACACTTTCACGTAGAGATATTTCATTTCATACTTTCTCTTGACAAATCAATAACTATTATTATAATTTCAAGGAGCTGTTCAAAAGCCAATGAGCAACTTTCCCTCCCCTAGTAAAAACTATCCTCTTCTTCCCACACTGAGTAAACTTGCTGCTCTCTCGCGCGTTTAGGGCAATCTTTTTTTAAAAGTGGCCCTTCATTCCACATCCAAAGCACATTCTCTCCCTATTCCGGTATCCACCTTGAAATCCTCCAAATCCCCTTCCTCTACTCCCATTAACATACTGGTTCCTTTCATCCCTCCTATATCTTGTCTCAAAGGGACTCTGCTTATCCCCAAACTCTCTTCTAGGAGGTTTTTCCTGCTTCATCACTTGCTGTATTGTTGCTACCATCCTCTTACTTTTCTGCCTTACTTTCTCTGTACCCCTCTGAATATACACTTTCCTCCTTCTCTGGCTGTTGTTGGGGCCAGGTTCCAATTCCTCCCACCAAACAAAGCAACACAAATTCACCATATCTTCTTTAGTCAAATTTAATCTATCAATTATCTTATTATAAGGCGACTTACCCCAGTTACTTAGTAGGAGTCCTAAAGGACTCCCTGTATCTATGCTCAACCTAGGATTCTTCCTAGTTTTCTTCACACATTTCCTTTTGGGAACACTCCGAGAATTGCCCATACTGGTTTACCGTACTGTTATCTTATCCTTACCAACCTAATGAGACCAACTTTTGCTTCACCAAGCTCCTGCTTCTCCCTTTTTCTCCACCAATCCTCTCATGAGGGTATGCAAAAACTAAAGGGTCAGCTCCCACACTGTCTTGCTACCCCCTGTGGTACTTGGGACGTCTAATGCACTCCTCTCACAGATGTCAGATTCAAACAGTCCTACCCAGTCCTCCCCCACCGCCTAGGTGGTTTTCATCTGGCCACCCCAGATCTTACTCACCTAGGTCCGTGCACGAAGTTACCCGGTTTTTCCTGAGGCCAGCAATCTCTATTCCTGGTTCCCTCACCCTTCGTTTCTATTTGCAACTTCTATTTAGGTTCGTAGGGCTCTAGGTTTCGTTCAGCACCCACCTCTCCTGGAGTTCGAAGCTGGACTGTCGACAGGGCATGCCTTCCACATCGTCCTCCAAGTTAGGGAGTCCCAAACGAAATCCCATTGAGTCCCGGGTTTCGGCACCAAAATTATCAGACACAAAAATAGTCACAAATTGAAATCCACTCTGAGTTACAAATAGAAAGGAAGTTTATTAGACTTCACATCCAAGTCTAAAAAAATAACGGTTTGCAAAGCGTGGTGGATTCAGGAAGGCAATGCAATGTAGCCAAGCACTGAACCACACCCCAAATTCCAAAATCACATATTATTATACATCCTATCATGATGCCCCATTCCCTCCCCCATGGCCCCATTGGCTTAGGCTTTGGAGGTTACAATCTATCAGAAGCGCCTAAACAGAATACATTATACTAATAAGATCCCTCCCCTACTATCCTATATCAATTCTAGAGGAGAGATGTCTCCCATCTTCTACACCTGTTAGATCCAGTAGGGGTACCAGGCACCAAAAGGTACTTAAAAACAATTCCTAGATGGTGACTCACACTGGGCCCCATGGTAACTCCTGTTCTCCCCCCTTCCTCCACCTGAGGCTTGTATGTTCCCTATATACTCAAAGCATCTACTCAGGCAATTGATTATACAATGATAATTATAAAATATAAAATATTGTTGTAGAATTGAAAAACTTGAATCAGCTCTTTCAGGAAAGGGAAGTTTATTGCGCAGGTTCAGAGAGCCATCCTGGCTGAAGAAATCTGAACCCAGATTGTACATTGATGACCATTTTTATAACCCTTCTGGCGGGGGTTATTTTCAGGTCACATTACATTCTATAGGTCCTTATTCTAACATAGAAAAACTACTAGACAGATCTATAATCGATAGCTCCTCGTTTACATTGGAATGTTTTTAGCAATCAGCAATTTATCAAGTGTTAAGCAATTTAGATACACCATGTGACAAGCAGTTAGTAATATATCATGTGCAGAGCTGGGAACAGGATGTCTGGCCATCCTAAATTTAAGAGCTGTCTTGTAAGCAAAACAAACCTCCCTTACACACACAATCTTTGATGGGCCATCTGCTTTTTACCCATATTCTTTGTCGGACCATCAGTATTTTTCCAGGTACCACTTTATTCCCCCCTGATGAGTCTTATCTCATCTATGCAGATAAGTTTCATTCCATAACACTTGGGTCTGATGTATGTATGTTGTTATGCTCTTGTCTCTGGAATTCCCACCTGTGAAGAACCACCCTTTAGGTAACCATATGTTTGCATACCCAAAAGACACTGTTTGGAAAGATGTGCAATTTAGCCTTTCTTGGCTCACTTTCAGGCAATGAGGTGAAGGTGTATTCTGCTCACACCCCGTGATATGTGCACATTGTAAGTCTTCTGGAATGGCTACATTAGGAGTATGTAAAGCTAAAGCATCAGTGGGTAGAAACTTGGAAATGTGACCCCAGCTGTACATTGTTTCATAGCCTATATGTTCTTTAAACTCGTGGTGACTGAACTCCTTGGCTGCTGTGACAGGAACACATACTGGTATTAAACATGTGGACAGCAGATTCTCCATGTCATATGCTTCAGAAAGGCAAAAATCAGTTGTGTTGGCTAGTTTAGCCAATTGGACCCACAAATTATATTGCATCCTTGACTCCAATGGATGGGGCATATCCTTATTCTGCTGGGACCTTTTACTTCGCTTTCTCTCTGGGCGCTTCCTCGGGGGTCTTTGGATAGTTACTCCAAATTCCACCGGGATAACATGTACGATGCAAGTCCCCTTCCATCCCGTCTTCAACTCCGAGACTAGGGTGACCCGCTCCCATCCCCAGAATAAGGGAGGCCCACACTCCAGAGTAACAGGAGGAGGAGGCTTCTTATATGGGGCCTTTACACATATGCCTTTCCTAAGAATATACCCAACATACTGACAGGCTTCTTTAACTATTCTGTCAAATGCTTGAGGAAATTGACATGGATGAGGCAAGATACCATTCCAGCATTCCGGGGAAAATCCAATAGGGGGGTGACCTTTACAAGTGCCCGTGCCTATAGCATAAGATTGGATAAGGCGTGGAGCTTCTTCTGGCTTGCTCCATTGGCCTAAATTAGAAAGACAAACATTATTACATGCAACAATAGTACTATATAAAAGCAGAAGGAAGCCTTTCATCCTTTCTTCTCCCGTGCGTAGAAAGCCAGCTTCCGGGTGTGGCTTAGCAGGGGGTTGAATTTCAGCCAGACAGCCGTAGATATATGTGCAGGATACACTTGTGCTAATACAATATCTGGTTTACAAACAATAAAATATTCATTAAACATACTAAACACATTTAAGAGTGAGTTTGGTGGGAACCTTGGGGTCCCTGTTCACTGTCCACAGAGGTTCTGCAGCTGCTTTAACTCTGGTCCAGTGAATCCAAGATTTAGATTCTGCAATCTTTATTGCTAAAGGAGAGGCCATTATTACTTCCTAAGGTCCTTTCCATCTCCCCTCCAGTTGTTCATGTTTCCAATGTTTTACCCACACCTTATCCCCTGGTTTAAAGGGATGACATCTTGTTATTAGTTTAGGAGGTGTTTGTTCAACAACATAATTCCTAAGTTTTTCCACTTGCTTATTCAGTTCCCCCATACTCCCCCCTGATGGCCCTTTACAATGCATAACTGAAACCTTTGCTGGCTTTTGTACTGCATCGAGAAGATGCTTTATCAAGTGTCCATGTAACCCATGTTTGCCAGCCGAATCCCTGAATCCCCTCTCCTTATACACAGCACCATGAGCATGCAGAGTTAGAAAAGCATTTCCAGAAACCCTCCTCCCATCCTTCATGTAACTCAAGCCGTCTGTATACCAATTCAGGGCAGCAAGCAGTTGTGTTCTGAATCCACTTCTGTGGGCAATAGGGTGGCAGGGTTTAGCTGGTTAGACACCACTAATTTCACTTGAGGATTTTCAATCATCATCGCCTGATACTTAAAAAGCCTTTGACTGCTGATCCACAAATGCCCTTTATTATCCAAGATAGAATGAACTGCATGAGGGGTGTGGACATTTATGGGACATGAGAAGGTCAATTTATTACAGTCCTGTAAAAGGACTGCTATAGCAGTAAGAACCTTCAGGCAATGTGGCCAGCCTTGGGCAACCCCATCTAATTGCTTAGATAAGTAAGCCACCGGGCATTGCCACTGTCCTAATTGTTGAGTTAACACCCCCAAGGCAACATTCTTCCTGGTATCAACATACAAATTGAAAGGCTTTTCTAAGTTAGGCAAGGCTAAAGGTGGAGCTGATGTGAGGGCTCGTTTCACTTCCCTAAAGGCATTCTTTTGTTCTCCCTCCCATTCAAAAGCAAACAACGGCTGGCTAGCCTTGTGAATAGGAATCGTGAAAAAAGCATCTTTCAAATCCACAACTGAAAACCACTTTGCTATGAACAAGTGTATACCTCCTTTAGGTTTCCTGATTAAAATTGTCCACACTTGATAAGAAATGCTAACCACCAAGATGTCCCCAAATGTCAATTTTAGATAAAAATGCCACTGGCTGCCTTCCACCCCCCCCCACACACACTTCTGGGTCAAAACCTCCTCCAACCTTTGTCCTTGTTTATAAATAAATTACCTAGCAAAGAACCAACAAAGGAGAGCTCACCAAACCCTGTTTGCATTTAGTAACACAAGCTCTTTTTCTAACAGTTTTGCATACAAATCTTTACTCAAAATAGCATAGCTATTTATAATCCCAAAATTTTTCTCAACTTCGTTTTAACTTCACAAAAAAAATAAACAAGTTTAATAAGATATTCTGAGTTACTGAAAGTTTTTTTTTCTAAACTCTAGTATTGCTTTTAATATAAAGTTAGTCAAATTCCAATTTAATCAAATTCATTCAGATGGAAACAGATTTCCATTAAATTTCCATTAAATAGGGAGAACATTTACAAATCTAAGCAAACAATTTAGAATCATTTCTTTTGGTTGATATTAAACAATTTAAACTCAAAAATTTCCCAAAAAAAGTTGTCCAACAATTACTGACTCCTCTTTTGAATAGAAAAAAATTGCAAAAGTGGGCATTAAATTTTCACAGCCACCCAACCTTTCTCAAACCTGAATTCTAAGCAGAGAAAAAGTTAAAAAGTTAAAAAGATCAACCCCCCCCTTTCTCTCTCTATCTCTCTCTCTATCTCTCTCTATCTCTCTCCCTCTCAAAGCAACACAACCAGAAAAAAAGCAGGGGGGGAAAGGGGGTTGTGTCTGCAGATAGAGTTTGAAAAGGCATTAACACACTAACATTTGCAAAAGGGAGAGAGCAGAATAGGCAAGAAAATGGTATAGGATTTCCTGCCTGAGTAGGTAACTTTGGGCTGTTCTTAAGAGGGAGAGAAAAAATAAATAAATAAACAAACACATCTTTCTTCACTTTGTTTGTTGGCCAGACAAACAGAGTGAGGTTATTTTTTTGGTATCTTCTTTTCTCTTTTTTTTTTTATTGAAAATTTTTTAAATTTTACAAAAACAAATCCCCTTCCCATACCCCCCCCAACCCTACCTCACCCCCCCCCTTCCCAACCTCCCAAACCCTCCCCTGGACTTCCCAGAGCTGAGTACAGGCTTAATTAAAAAAAAAAAACCTTAAAACACTTTTAAAACCTAAACAAATTTAAATACAATCATCATTCTATATAAACTCCCTCCAAAAACACAAATTTAAACATTACTTTCTTTGAATATCTATATCTATAGTGTAAAATCTAATTTCTCCCTCTTTCTTTATCCTAAAACAAAAAAATAAACATATAAACCTTTGTTATACCATTAAAACTAAATACTCTTAAAAAACTTAAAGTAAATACATATTTCCTTCAATCTTCATAATCTTCTCTCCTATCCAAAAAGAAAAAACTTAAAAAACCTATGTCCTAAATAAATCTAAGCACATTTAGTTAAACAAATTATTTTCTCTTAAAAATATTAATAATAATATTTAAAAACTAGAAACACTTTTAAATCCTAAACAAATCTAAATACAATCATCATTCTATATAAACTCCCTCCAAAAACACAAATTTAAACATTACTTTCTTTCCTAAACAAATCTAGACATTTAAATAAACAAATTATTTTCTCTTAAAAATATTAATAATATTTAAAAACCAAATTTAAGCATACTTAAAACTTGAACAAGTTATACTCCCTTCAAAACACAAATTTAAACATTACTTAAAATTTAAAACATTAGAATCCCCTCACTAAAATGAGCAAATTTTAATCCCTTCAAAACACAAATTTAAACAATATTATCATTAAAGGTTCAAAACTTAAAACAACAAAATTCCCTTATACGCCTATCCATAATAAACACATTAAACATTTCAATCTTCACCAATAACAAATTCCATCCGTAAGAAACTGCATCCTTATCAGTCTCAATTATATTAGTATTATTATTAATTATTCACATTCCAGTTTTTTCCATTCTCCATTCTTCCATTCTTCCATTTCCATTCTCCATTCTTGTATCAAACTCGTAAGAAATGCTGCAAGTTCTGCCTTAGGAGACTGCTCCAAAATTCCTGAATCTCCCATCGACTCCGAAGCCAATACAGGTAAGGGTTCCTTGAATTCC
Source organism: Crotalus tigris (assembly GCF_016545835.1). Classification (NCBI taxonomy): domain Eukaryota; kingdom Metazoa; phylum Chordata; class Lepidosauria; order Squamata; family Viperidae; genus Crotalus; species Crotalus tigris. The sequence goes on along the minus strand of NW_024096552.1, from coordinate 5,660,278 downwards.
TCCTTGTGTTGGTCTTTACAATTGTAAGTTGTACAAGTTATCCTCTGCCCGTTCCTCTCTTGTTGATGCCCCTCAAACTGAGATTTCCCAATTTCCATTTCAGGCAGCAATTCCACCCTTGAAGATTGCTCCAAAGACTTTGTAGGTCTAACATCTCCCAGAGATTCAGAGACCACTGAATATGAAACTTCCTTAACCTTCTTCTGTTGCTGCTTTTCTTTGGAATTGTATGCTGCACAAGTTGTCTTCTGCTCCTCAACCTGGACTTGTTGAGGCCTCTCACACAAAGATTCGCCAGTTTTCATAAATATAAGCTCTTCAAACTGTAATTCTACATTCTTTTCTTCCAAAGCTTTAAACTTAATAGATGGCGATGCATATACCCCCAGGACCGAAGTATAAAAATCTTTTGCTTGAGAAACAGTATTAAGTCTATAACATGTCCCCAGGTAGTTCACCACCATTCCAGTCGGAACATCCCATCTGAATAGAATTTTTCTCTTTTTAGGTTCATTTGCTAGAAAAGCAAACTCCTTTCTTCTTCTTAAAATTTTAGATGGGATCTCCTTAAAAATTATAACATCTTGTGAAGCAATTTGAAATCTCTTCTTATAATAGGCTTGCACAATTTCATTGCGTAAAGATCTTTTACCAAAGTAAATTACCACATCTCTTGGCAGATTCTTCTGTGCTGCCACCACAGAGTTAACCCTAAATAATTTTTCAATTTCACTAAGTATTCCCTCTTTTTCTTTATTCAAAATCAATGCAAAGTCCTTTGCAACCATCTCTTTCAGATCTCCTTGCAAAGACTCTCCCAGGCCCCTGATTCTTAAGGCATATTCCATTTGTCCATATTGAAGCATAAGAATCTCATTTTCCATTTCTTTTTCCATACTTTCAATTTTCCCCTCCATTATGTCCACTTTTTCAGCTACCTCTTCCACATGGGAGTTCACCTTTTCAAGAACAGAAGCAACTCCTTCTAAAGCCAAAACAAAATCTTGTCTCAAAATCTTATTATTTTCCTCTAAAATCTTTTTCATTTCTGCCCTAATTTGAATTATAACATCTCCCATCATGTCTTGCAAATCCTTCATAGTTATTTCACCCCCAGAAGAGGGTGAAACTGTTGATTTAGAAGCTGTAGAAATCCCTGGACGCTTTGGAGCCATCTTAAAGAAAAACCTTTAGTCCTTCTTAAAAAATTATAAAAATTCCTTCAAAAATCATAACTCCCTCCAAAGAAGGTCATTATAATAAAAAGAAAAAAGGGGAAAAAAAGAAGAGAAAAGGAATTAAAAAAAGCTTTACTCCTTCTTAAAAATTGCAAAAATTAAACAGAAAAAAGTCCTTCAAAAGAGGGTAATTACAATAAAAAGAAGGGAGTTCAAAGAAAAGAAAAAAAGGGAGAAGAAAAAAAAGATAATTAAATAGAAAAAGTCCGTCCCAAAAAATACTTAGAGATACCAAAAACAACCATTCCAATCATAAGAAAATAAAAAGGGAAAGGGAAAGGAAAGAAAGAGAAACACCAAAAAGCCTGCCGGTCAGCATTCTAACTTCCAGAAAAAAAACACCGAGAGATTTGCCGATCGCCATTTTACTTTCCCTTTCAACAAAGAAAAAAAAAATAAAAAGAGAGAATAAAAATAGAAACAAGTCTTAAAACTTAAAATCCAAATAAGTCAAAGAAAGCAAAAACTAAATCCTCTACTCAGCTCTGTCCGTTTAAAAAAAAAAACTCACCAGTTCTCTTTAAGCACGGAGGTGTTTGCAGCGGCTCGTTTTGTCCCTGAGGACAAAAACAGCTGGGAAGCGGAGACAAGTCTGAACTCCGTGGGAGCACTCCTTTCACCCCCCCCCCAAAATTGGGGGGTGCAAAAGAGGCTGTACCACTATTCAGACACTCTCTACCCCCCCCTTTGCCCGGGAGGGCGATTTTGAACCACTGAACAGCTGGTGTCTGCTGTTCATAGCGGTTCTTACACTTACCCAGGAGGACGGCTACAAAGTAGCCGCCATCGCGCGCGCAAAATCCACCGGAAGTCGTATCTTCTTTTCTCTTGAGGTTAGTAACAGTCATATTTACTTCACACACAAAGACTCTGCTTTCAAATCCACAACTGATCTTCCTGCTCCAGTATCCACCAAAAACGTTGTCTGTTTGCCCCCTATATTTAAAGTAACCAATGGCTCAGGGGGGGCTTCCTCCAAGCCAGGTCCTCGTCAATCTGACCAGTTAGTCCCTGCCAATCCAATTCCTTCAATCTCCCTGTCTCTATTCCAATTTCTCACATTCCTCAAACCATCTCTCACCTTCCTTGGAGCCCCTCTCTGCCCTCTACCCATGAAGGGGGAGTGCATGGGGGGGGCCACTGCCAACACCTCCACGTCCTCTGCCTTCTCTTCCTCTCCAACCTCTACCTCGCATCTGCCTTCTTGGACATTCTCTTTGCCAATGACCTTCCTCCCCACAATTAGCACACTGGTTGGGTCCCAGCATGATCCCTCCTTGCAATGCCACCGCCAACAACTCAATTTTCTTATGCATTCTAGCATCTCTTTCCTGTTTTTCCACCTTATCCCTATTAACAAACACTTTCCTAGCCACCTCCAACAATTCTGTAGTGTTCTTTCCTCCACCTCCAACAATTCTGTAATGTTCTTTCCTAATGCTCCCTCCAACCTCTGCAACTTCTTTCTTATATCTTCATAACTCCTCTCATTCAACATTCGCACATTGTCTGCACTCCTTGGATCAACCTGTGTATAAAGCTCATAAGCTTCAATCAACCTCTGCAAGAAACTTTCCGGACTTTCATCTGCCTCCTGCATCACAAAAGATGGCTTTAACACATTCACTGAAGGCTTTCCAGCCTTGCAAAGAGCCTCCACCACTAAATTCTGATATTCCTTCAGCAATCTCATCTGTGCTGGATCCTGTGCATTCCATTCTGGATCCTTCTCTGGTGCCCTTGTTTCCAACTCTGGCTGTATATCCCGTACAGCTGGCAACCTATCTTTCAAGCACTGCCTAACAGCAGCCTTCCACTTCTCCCTTTTCCTCAGGAGTCAACAAAATATTCTGCCACGTCCTCTTTACTTACTTCTCCCCTCACATTTACAGAGAGACCTTCCAAATCCCCTTCCTCCTTGGGGGCTGACAGCCTCCCCCTTTTTGTTTTCGTCTCACAGCTGGCTGCCTTTCTTCGGACACAGCAGGGGCAATCAGCCCTTCCTCGGCAGAGCGCCTGCTGCCGCAGCCGGCACTGGGGGGGAGGGGGAGAAAGGTAGAACGTAGGGAGGAGGTCTGAGAATCAACTCCTCTACCTCCATCCTTATCTCCTTCTTAGCATCTGACACCTTAGTTTCTGAAATCTTCACATCTTTCACTCTTTTAGTCTCACCCTGAAGCTTCTTTTTCTTTCTTTCTTAGATCTAGCCACACACAAACGAACCATTTCAGCCTGACATTGCAATAACTCATCAGCTCGTCCTGCTACTGCACCCCCCCACTGATCTATATACTGAAATTGGTTAGGATAGTTTTCTTAAAAGTCCCCTCTGGGGGTCACCCCACATCCATACTACGCCCCCCCATCCTAACACACTGCCAATGACCTACAGCGCTGGCGGTCACTAGTAGGGAATGCACTGGCTTAACCACCCACACAACCTAACACGGACTTCATTAGGATCGCCGTCCCGAGTCCAGGGGAGTGATCAGGCCCCCTCTTCTATCTTCAAATGAGATAGGTCCCATTACTTTAAACACATACTCGCCTGCCTTGTAGTTACACCCGTCCTGGCCAGGAGTTGGTTCAGACTTCCTTTCCTTTCCCCAAAGGGTTCTTGGACTGGCCTTCAGTACTGTCGGCTCTGCTGAGAAGCCACAGCTGTCTCCTGGAGGAAACACACCCCCATGGCGCCTGGAGAATTGTTCAGAGATGGCTTACCAGCAGGTCCGAAGGGTCCAGCCGTCATCAGCGAAATATCGCCTCACTCAAGCTTTCCCGGCCAATGCACCAGAAAATGTTGTAGAATTGAAAAACTTGAATCAGCTCTTTCAGGAAAGGGAAGTTTATTGCGCAGGTTCAGAGAGCCATCCTGGCTGAAGAAATCTGAACCCAGATTGTACATTGATGACCATTTTTATAACCCTTCTGGCGGGGGTTATTTTCAGGTCACATTACATTCTATAGGTCCTTATTCTAACATAGAAAAAATACTAGACAGATCTATAATCGATAGCTCCTCGTTTACATTGGAATGTTTTTAGCAATCAGCAATATATCAAGTGTTAAGCAATTTAGATACACCATGTGACAAGCAGTTAGTAATATATCATGTGCAGAGCTGGGAACAGGATGTCTGGCCATCCTAAATTTAAGAGCTATCTTGTAAGCAAAACAAACCTCCCTTACACACACAATCTTTGATGGGCCATCTGCTTTTTACCCATATTCTTTGTCGGACCATCAGTATTTTTCCAGGTACCACTTTATTATGATTACATGATATACTAAAAGCATATATGGCGCAGCAGTTAGAGTGCAGTACTGCAGGCCACTTTAGCTGACTGTGTTCAGCAGGTCAGCGGTTCAGATCTCACCGGCTCAAGGTTGACTCAGCCTTCCATCCTTCCGGGGTAGGTAAAATGAGGACCCAGATTCTTGGGGGCAATGTAAATATATATATATATATATATATATATATATATATATATATATATATATATATACATTGCTTACTGGTGTACACCGCTTAGAGAGTGCTTGCACTTAAAGCGGTATATAAGTCTCATAAATAAAATAAATAAATAAATAAATAAATTTATTTTTAAATATTCTCCCACAGCAGGATGCTTAGATTAATAATTGATCGTGGGGGGGGGGATGTCCCAAGAATGTTTGCGTCTCCCCAGCTTTTAAAAACCTTTTTAACAGGATGCTGGGATCAATTGTAATTGATAAGGGGGTCGGTTCCATGGATGTTTTTTCTCCCCAGGTTTTTTCCAATATAGTTTCCTTTAGCAGGATGTTTGGAGCAATAATGGTCGGGGTCCGCCCCAAGAACATTTCCTTCTCCCCGGTTTTTGTAAGCCCCCCTCCCACCCGTCCTTTAAAAGGATGCTGGGATCAATTGTACTTGATCGGGGATCCGTCCCATGCATGTTTGGTTCTCCCCAGTTTTTAAAAGAATTTTCCCTTTAACGAGCTGATTGGGCCAATAATAATTGATCGGGAGTCCGCTTTTTCCCATTTTTTTTAAATACTCAACTTTTCCTTTAAGAAGTCAACGAAGCTGACCGCAGCACCAACAGCAATTCATCTCGGTTTCCCGCTGGGACACAGCCCAAAGGCGGCCACCTGATTCGCAGGGAAAGACGCGAAACTAACTTTCTCTTTCGCTTTCTCGGTGGAGGAAACGGCGATGGCGGCCAAAGCGCCCTTGCTGGAAGAAGCCACCTGCTCCATCTGCCTGGAGTATTTCCAGGACCCCGTGCTCATCCCCGAGTGCAGCCACAACTTCTGCCGGGGCTGCCTGACTCGCAGCTGGGGAACGTCGGAATCGGAGGCTTCCTGTCCCCAGTGCAGACAGACCTTCGTGCCCCGCAACGTCCTCCCCAACAGGCAGCTGGCGAAGCTAGTGGAAGAAGCCGGGCGATGCGGCGGTTGTTGTGACGAGGAAGGAGGGAGCCTCTGCCCGAAGCACCGGGAGCCCGTCAAGCTCTTTTGTAAGGACCACGAGACCCTCATCTGCATGGTCTGCGACCGATCCAAAGAGCACAGGGGCCACTCGGTGATCCCTGCAGAAGAGGCTTTCCAGGAGTACCAGGTAGGAATCAGCCAAGAGGCATCACTGCGGAGGGCCATCCAGATCCTTGGCCTTCTAGGCAATCCTTGGACCAATTTACTAGCTTCCTCTGTTGTTTGCAAACCGGGGTTAGCCTGGCATAGATGGCAGTCAGAACCAGACAGGAGAGGCGGTTCAAGGATCTTTTAATGAAATACTTCAACCAAAGTGTCTCAGCAGCTGAAGGAGCCAAGTCCCCCAACGATATACAAATTTTATACAGTTATGGTTAAGGAAGTTAACACCCTAAGAATCACTCATTGGTTCCTTGACATGTGTTTCTTTTGATTTCTTGTCCTGCCCTACTTTAACCTCCTTTATACATTGCATATTTATGCTGATGAGCTTTCTTAGCAAAAGGGTATGTGTTTTATTATTATAATAAGTTACCAAAGTTTATGTCTATGTGCCTTAGCTAGCATCCTTCTCACAGAGTCCTTCTAACTTTCTTGTAACATTCCTCTTGCTGGGCAGTTGTGTTCCACCATTGGTTACTGGTCTCATTACACCCATCAGCAACTTTCCGCCTTGGCAATTTCTTTAGCAAGCTTCCCTAATTCCAAGCTGAGACCTTTACCTCTTGCTTTATCCTTTGTGCCTCCAATTTTTTGAAGACAGCTTTACCGTACTCCTCGACTTACAAACATTTGTTTAGTGACCATTCAAAGTTACAACAGCTTTGAAAAAGGTGACTTGTTACCGTTGTAGCATGCCTGTGGTCAGTGATCAAAATTCGGATGCTTGGGAACTGGCATGTATTTATGATGGTTGCAGTGTCCTGGGGTCAGGTGATCACCATTTGCGATCTTCTGACAAGCAAAGTCAATGGGGAAACCAGATTCACTTTACAGCCATGTTACTAAGTTAACAACTGCAGTGATTCACTTAACAACTGTGGCAAGAAAGGTTGTAAAATGGGACAAAACTTCACTTCATAATAATAATAATAAGGTTGGAAGGGATCTTGGAGGTCATCTAATCCAACCCCTTGCTCAGGCAGGAAACACTATACCATTTCAGACATATGGCTGTCCAGTCTCTTATTGAAAACTTCCAGTGTTGGAGCATTCACTGCTTCTGAGGCAGGTTGTTCCACTGGTTAATTGTTCTAACTGTCAGGAAGTTTCTCCTTAGTTCTAGGTTGCTTCTCTCCTTGATTAGTTTCCACCGTTGCTTCTTGTCCTGCCTTCAGGAGCTTTGGAAAATAGCTTGACTCCCTCTTCTTTGGGGCAGCCCCTGAGATATTGGAGCACTGCTATCATGTCCCCCCTAGTCCTCTTCATTCAACTAGACATACCCAATTCCAGCAGTCGTTCCTTATATGTTCTAGCCTCCAGTCCCCTAATCATCTTTGTTGCTCTTCTCTGCACTCTTTCTAGAGTCTCAACATCTTTTTTACATCATGGTGACCAAAACTGGATGCAGTATTCCAAATGTGGCCTTACCAAAGCCTTGTAAAGTGGCATTAATGCTTCACGTGATCTTGATTCTTAATTGTCTTGCTTACCAGTGGAAATTGCCTGTAGGGAGAAATAGGCACCCTTTGCCAGCTCACTTTCCACATTTGCTATAGAGCAAGATCATCATAGAGTCCTCCAAAGTCTGGAGTGCAGACCCTGAAAAACACTCCTGGGGGGTCAGGCCAAAGCCACCTCAGCCCAAGCTTTTGTTTCTCAATGATGCTTCTCAGGTGACTGCAAGCAGGAGACTCAGACAGCTCACTTTCCTGCCATTACTTAGAACCATTCATTTAGTGACTGTTCTAAGTTACAACGGCAATGGAAAAAGTGTTTTACAACCATTTTTTTACATTTATGACTGTTGCTGCATCCCTGTGGTTATATGATCAAAATTCAAACCTTTGGCAACTGCCATACATTTATGACAGTTACATCTAACTGTCTTCCCTCCAAAGTAATTTTTTACAGAAAAGAAACTCAAAACTTGTATTTTCTCTTCAGATCATGGTTGGGCATTGCCTGAAGGCTCAGAAGAAGGAAAAAGAAAAAATAGCTACGTACAAAACAGACGCCGAGCAAACAGTGCAGGAGATGCTTGTAAGTATTGATCCAACAGTGAAGAGCTTCTTAGCTAATAGGAAGGAAAATACTGTCTGCCATCTTTAATACCGGTAAGAGGCAGCCTGTTGGCACGTGTAAGTTCTGACTTAAATAAAATTCAAGTTGAAGACTGTGTTAGGGCACAGAACTTGTTCTTAACCTGGGGACTGTATCTTTGACAGGGAGGTCACCATTGGCTGAACGGGTCATATTTCGGTTAAGGGCACCTATCCCATAAACCATGTTTTATACAGTGGGTTTCATCTTGTTGAAAAAAAAATGTGAACTCAAACATTTTTCTCTCTACTTTTTGGGAATCCCTGATTGCCAAGGAAACTTTCCTGTGAGATCATTTAAATTGGAGCCTGTTTTTTGGTTTTTAGAAACCTTCCCCCCTGTGCTTGTTAATGTCAAAAGGATTTCTTTTTATTTTTTTGTCCCTAAGAAATTCTCCCATCTCATTACTGGACACTTCAGGGAATCCATCTAATTATTATTATAATTAAAATTAAAGTAAATATAGTTAAGTAAGAATAATTAAAATAAAAAAAATGCCTTTTGCTTTTTCTGTTTTCTTGTTCTAGGACCTCATCGAAAAAGAGAAAAAAAATGTAGTGGCTGAATTCAGAGAACTACAACTCTGGTTAGAAGGACAGGAGAAGCTTCTGTTGGCTAGAATGGAAGAGACGGAGAAGGAGATTATGGCAATAAAGGAGAAGGGTTTGGCCAAGCACACGGAGGATCTGTGCTCTCTTGACGATCTCATCCAGGAGATAGAAGAGAAGCAGCAGCAGCCAGCCAGCAAACTCTTACAGGTCAGGCAGGAAGTTGAGATCATAGACTCACAGGGCTGGAAGGGACCTTGGAGGTCTTCTAGTCCAATCCTCTGCCCAAGGCAGGAGGAGTCCTTATACCGTCTCGAACAAATGGTTGTCCACAATATTGGGAGCTTCCGGTGATGGAGCAGCCACAACCTGGGGAGGCAGGCTGTTCCACTGATTAATTTTGTCCAATATATACTTATAATTGAAATCTGGACAGAGTTCCTCCATTTCAGTAGTATATAAAGCCATTATTCTTTTGCTGGAGGCTGTATTTAATAACAATCAATCAATATCCGCTTCCACCCAGCTATACAGCTTCTTTATCTTTCCCTTTTGAGATAATTTGAAGGTCAAAGTCAGACTCAGAGTCCAAAAAAAGGAATAACAAATGTTCTTTTCTTTTTGCTATTATGTATGTATGTATGTATGTATGTATGTGTATATATATATATATATGTTTTCTGAGGTTTTTGCGGGTGTTTGTATGTAGGTCTTTGGTTATTCAGGTTTTTTCCCGTGTAAAGTTGGAAGTGTCTTGGCGACGTTTCGACGAAGTCCCATTCGTCATCTTCAGGCTGGTGTTTTCAGCTTCGTGCTTCGAGGAGCAATGTGTGGTTATATATATAAAAATAAATAAATAAATAAATAAAAAACCCCAAAACTGTTTAATCTACAAGAATGCTGAGCTTTCTGCCAAGCTGCCGACATCGTCAGAGTGTAAAACACCGTATCTGGGAGTTTGTTTATGTAACTGGCTGCCTCTGTGGCTCTAGACCTTGATTTTGTCATTGGTCCACCCATTAACACTAGACGTTCTGTTCTTAAAGGGGCCATACTATATATTATATATATATATAATCTCCTTAATGGTTGTAAAAATACGAATCCCGGGCATATTTGTTTTCAATGATGCAATCCTCGATCTCCAAGAAGGTTATAAACTAGTTATTTATTGTTAAAACAGTATTTAAAACAATAAAAAACAGTTATTTTGTGTGTGTATATATATATATAAACTATATACATATACACACACACACACACACACACACACACACATATATACTGTACATATTTTATATATATATATATATATATATATATATATAATTTTCTTCATAGGAAATGGCTCCTTTCAGTGCTTTGTCTCTTTTTTTTAGGACATCGGAAGCATCTTGAAGAAGTAAGTGAATCTACCCTGCTCTTTACAGTCTCAGAGATAGGCAGCTCCTGCAGCAGTTTTCCTATTTTGAAAAGTTCTGTTTGTATTTTGCAGTAATTTGATTTAAAGATAATGTACAGTAATTCAGGGCCTTGTAGATATTTCCTCAGACATCTTCAACACAATTAGAAATATTTGATATCTTCTTCTTGTGCCATATCCGTTATCGGATGTTGGCGATCATGTTGGCGATCCTGTTTTTATCAGCAGCCACACAAAAAAGTGCTGCTGAGTTTTGTCCAAACCAGTCCCTTAGATTTTGAAGCCATGATGTTCTTCTTCTGCCTGGACCTCGTTTGCCTTCAATCTTTCCCTGGAGGATTAAATGGAATTAAATAAATATTTTGATATGGTGAATTATTATAGTTCATCACATACTCAGCTAGATGTTTAGATTGAATTTGGCATTTTTATTCACCTATTGAGTCCTTCCCAAAAAGACACTGATGGTTTTAAAGGTATCATTGTAGGATGTATGCTGTTCCAAGTAGTGCAACTATCATAAATACATGCTAGGTGTCAGGCACCCAAATTGTGATTACAGGGACACTGTGACAGATGTTAAGTGTGAAAATGGTTTTAAGTCATTTTTTTGAGAGCTGTTGTAACTGGTTGCCAACGAATAGTAATAAATTGAGGATTACTTGTAACTGCATTCGTCTCTATTCCATTTCACTGCATTACTTTTAATCCTTCAGTATCCGTTTGAATGTTATATCCATCTTCTAGATTGATTGCCTACCTCACCTTATTTAGCCAATTTCAAATTTGGTAAGATACAATCCATTTTTTTGTCCAAGAGGTTCACAATTTTAAAGAGGAGGGAGCCCAAAACTGAAACTTGGTGGTCTATATTAGATCTGTCACTTAGTTTGATGAGGGTGGATGAGTGCAGTTCCGGGTCAGGATCTACTGGGTTGCCCAGCCCATATTTGAATAGCTAACAAGAGAGATGTTTCCAGCCGATGAAACAGACCTCTTTTCAGGCAACAGTGCTGATTTACTAGCAGCTTAACAGGTGCTAAGGAGCTGAGGATGAAGTAACACAAGAAAATAACAATCAATGACTTAATAACTGGTCATCAACACCCCACTTAACAACTAAAAGCCACACGCAACCAGGCACCACATAAATACAATGCATAAAACAGCCCAGTGCATACATTATGGAGAGAGAGGAGTTACCTTAGGATGGATTCCAGCACAAGTCCAAAAGCTTGGAAGAATAAACCTCTGGTCCTGGTGACAGACTCAGACTGGATCCTGTAGCTAGCCAATCCTCAAGCACCATCTGATGTTTTAGAAAGCTTCATCCATTGGCAGGATGATAAACAATGTTCTTTTGTCTTGCCAGATACCAGGCAAAGAAAAGATACAAGAATCTGATGGCTTTATTTCTAGAGCCGAAGTGGACAATCTGGGATTACAGTGATATCACTGTGTTTCTGAAAAGCACCATGAAAAAATTGAGAGGTAAAAAACAGCCACCGAGATTTTACACTGAATGACATTTTTATCCCAGAGCAATCTCCTAAGAGAGATTCTGGGCCACTGTCATCTGGATCAAAGAGGAATCGATTTCAGGATCAGTGGTGGAGACACCTTCATTTCTCTGGGACAAGGCCTTGTTTCTTGGCACCATGGGGCGGAATAGGAGCTTTCTGGTCTCTCTCATTAAAGATGTGCTAGCTAAAAATGGGAACCATAGTTGATCATTTATTCTTTATTTCCCAAATCCATATATACTGATCAGTGGGGAAGCAGAACACACTTCCACTAAAAATAATGAAATATATACAGGTAGTTCTTGGCTTATGATTACAATTGAGCCCAAAATTTCTGTTGCAAAGGAAGGCAATTGTTAAGTGAGTTTTGCCCCATTTTACGAAGAGTTTTGCCACAGTTGTTAAGAAAATCACTGCAGGCAAGTGAATCATGTGGTTGTTAAGTGAATCTGGCTTTCCCCATTGACTTTGCTTGTCAGACACTCCCCAGGAAGATTGCAGAGGACAATCCCAGAACCATGGGATGCTGCAACTATCGTGAAGACATGTTGGTTGCCAAGTGCCCGAATTTTGATCACGTGACCATGGGGATGCTATAACTGGTTATAAGTCATTTTTTGTCAATGTTGCTGTAACTTTGAATGGTCATTAAACGAATGACCACAAAGATATATTCTACTATATATTCCATATACAGGTAATCCTCATTAAGTTGAGGATTACCTGTATATGGAATATATAGTAGAATATATCTGATATATATACCGTATTTTCCGGCGTATAAGATGACTTTCTAGGCATGCAACTCGGCGCCGAAGTCGGGGGTTGTCTTATATGCCGAGTCGTCCTATACGCTGGAAAATACGGTATATATGTAGCTTTCCTTCTGTTGCTCCAATTCCAGTGATCAGATGTTGAATCCTTCCATTTTCTTCCCCAGATACTCTGGAAACTGGGCTTCAACTACAGAAAGGTAAATATTAATTATAAGCAGCTCTATTCCTTGCTATTTTAAACACTTATGGCAGTAACTTTAAGAAAAACATAATATAGTAACAAAGAAAAAAGCTTATGATTACATACCTTAAAGACTATGAAGGTCCTATGAATTATAATCTAGAAAATTGAAGTCAGCCTTGGTGTAGAATGAAATATCTAGACAAATGGGAAAATATGAGCTGTGACTGAAGGGAACGTAGAATCCTTTTGATTTTACTGCCCGACTATAAGTTGGTGAGCGACCAGGTCTTTGGGAGCACAGAAATTAGGTCCTTTGGGTCAAAGCAAATAGCAAAGTTGGAGCACTAGGGTTTTCTCCACTTTATGGGCCATCAAAATGATGAAAGCAGAGGTTTCCTATGCAAGAGCCTCCCCTTTTGTACATGCTTGTGACACCCTGATGTTCATAGAGCAGGGCTCTCCAGCCTCTTGGCCATGGCCCACTACTGGCCTGTGGCCCATTTGGAACTGGGCCGTGCAAGTGGGTGTGAGTGCATGCAGCTCCACTTGCCCAAGTGGTGAGTGCGTGCGCCCATTGCTTGCACAAATAGAGCTGTGCACATTTGCGCTTGTGCCTATCAGTTGGACAGAACCATCCCCTTTCCCTCCTCCCACCGGACCACCAAGCCGGAAAGGCTGGGGACCACTGTAGAAAAAGTGCAGAGTTTCCGCACATTCCATCATGTGCCCAAGTTACCTCTGGGGACCCCCCTGATTCTGGCAGTTCAGAATTGAAACATGGCAGCCTTTTGCTGTGCCTGAACTTCTAGTTTAAAGCTCCAGGTGGGGTCCCTGTTCCCACCTTGTCTCTCCCAGGAACTCACTGAAGACAAAACCTTCTTTGTCTTCATCCCAACCCCATTCTGCTCCCCTGCAAGATGGAGGCAAAAGAAAATTGCACAGGGATGCTAGAAGGGGGTGAAGCACTATGAAGGGATGGAAGGACTAGGCAATGCTTAGATGCCACTTAAAAAAGCAATGAATCTTCCAATCCTGGAGGGGGGGTGCTTGGAAGCTGAACTCCTTTCAGAGAGGAGGCCTTAGGGTTGCTATCTTGGGGGTCAGGACACAAACCAGGCCTGCAGCTGAAGCTCTTGTTCCTCTCCTTCCTTCCCTTCCCCCTTACAGTGAATGTAATTCTGGATCCAGACACAGGCCATCCTGACGACCTTGATTTCTCCGAAGATCAAAAAAGTGTCACAAGAGTTGATGAAACAACACATCGCAAGAGACTTGAATACAATCCTTATGTCCTTGGCTATCAGAGGTTCTCAACAGGGAGACATTTCTGGGAAGTTATTGTAGGAGACACAGCAGGATGGGCTATAGGGGTTGCCAGGAAGCTGGTGATTGATAAGCAGATCATTCCCTGGCATTTTGGGAAATGGCAAAGGAAATACAGGATCTTCTCTCCATCAGTACGTTCTGAACTGGTCCTGACCGAGAAGCCCACAAGGATCCGCATCTCTCTCAACTGCGAAGGGGGACAAGTGAGCTTTTTTGATGCCAGGACCGCAGCTCTGCTTTATACATTCTCAGACGCTTCCTTAGTTGGAGAGACCCTTCTGCCCTCTTTCTTTTTGCAGAAAAACGCCTCCCTGACCCTCCCCTAAAAGAGGTTCAAAAGACAAAACTTTGGGGGAAAAATCCTTATTTGCCAAGTGGTGATTTTTGAAAGCTTTTAAAACAGACATTACTTAGCTTCTGGCTACTAACACTTTCCTTCAGTGTTCTATGCCACGTTCAGCTGCTTGTAGTTAAGTGGCCTTTTAAATCGAAGGAATGGGTCAATCAGTCAATTAATCTATGAAGGAATAACCTGACCATCACTTCTATTTGTCTGGATAAAAAAAAATGAGGTGTCCTAGGAGCTTTATAGGCGTTAGCATCCTGTGTTCAGGTGTGTCAATATTAAAGATACTTTACAGCTAAACCTACATGATTTTATGTGTGTCATAGCTCTCCATTCCATTTATAGATTGGGATGTATATGAGTGGATTACTGATTGTAAGACTGATTGTAATTTTATAGGTGTCTCATGGATTGTAGTTCCTTTGCAATTTTATGTCAATAAATTTATTTTTACCTTATCTTATTCTACCAATATGACATTTTATTTCTATTTTAGAGTGATGATATTAGTTTTATGCTGTTTGAAATCAAACAAATCTGATTATTCTATGTAATACATAGAAACAAAAGACACACCGAAGACAGTAGACAAAAGCAGAACATACCATCTGTTATCAAGATAGGAGATGTGAGCTCTACGTGGAGTAAATGTGTCACCTGGCTCAAGCCAAAATTCAATAGAATTGTTAATAGAATTGTAAAAATGAAATACGTTATTAAATAAATACATTATTTGACAAGATGCTAAATAGCATTCTTTTTCCTTCTTGCTTCAAGCCACTCTGCCTTTCATTGAGTAACTGTAAAAGAAAAAGCCAATCTAGTGTAGTGGTTAAGACATCAAGCTAGAAGCCATGAGTTCTAATCCTGCCTTAGGCCCAAAGCCAGCTGGGTGACCTTGGACCAGTTACTCTCACTCAGCTCTAGGAAGCAGGCAATGGCACTCCCGAATCCTTGCGGAGAAAAGTACAGGGAGATTTGTTTAGATTCTAGGCAGTCGCCAGGGGTCAACAATCTGAGACACCCCAAAAGTGGCTTCGATACTGAACTGAGAGTCAGATCCAGTTTAGTCTAGTGGTTAAGGCACAAGGCTAGGAAGAGGAAGACTGTGAGTTCAAGTCTTGCCTTAGCCATGAAAGGCAACTGGGTGACTTTGAGCCAGTCATTCTCTCTCAGACCAACCCACCTCACAGGGTTGTTCTTGGGAAAATTGGAGGAGGAAGATGTGTTGGATACGTTTGCCACCTTGACAAGATACAAACAAACAAACAAGGAATGAAACTAAACTCTGATATGGTGACTTTGAATGCTAACAGCAGCTCTCTGGAACATCTCAAAGCATCTAAACTACTGAAGATTGACAAGCTGCTGTTGGCAATGGAGCAAGTAAATAATCCAAACAAACATACCTAATACAGGTAGTCCTCGACTTACAACCACAATTCAGCCCCAAATTTCTGCTGCCAAGTGAGACAGTTCTTAAGTGAGCGTTGCCCCATTTTAACTCTATCATGGGGGAAGAGGGAGAAGGGAATGGAGGTTTTGGCGGGAAAGAGGAGGGGAGCAGGGGATAGGGAGGGCGAGAGGAATGGGTGAGTCTCTATGGGGGCAGAGAAGGGAGAGAAGGGAAGTGGGGCCACCCCGTCACCTGGTCTCCACCCCACAGAGTGATAGGGGGAAGTGATGCATGAGGATAGGTTGAGGAAAGGGAAAGAAAGGAGTGTGAGGGAAAGTCGAGAAAGGAGTTTGGGGCAAGGTGGGGAAAAGTCTGAGGAAAGGTTGAGAAAAGAGGAGGAGGAAGAGGAAGAAGGGGAAAGAGAGAGGGATAGAAATGGAGGCAGGCAGGTGAATCAACCAAGGAGCAGAGGCAGTGGCAGGAGAGACCAGCAAGCAGCAGGAGAGAGAATGGACAGAGGAAGAAGGGCTGACTGGCTGTCTGACCACCCCACCAATGTGTGATCCACCTGCTCGGAGGAGGCTGCTCAAGGGACCGGCTGGAAGGACAAGACGGCAGAGTCCAGCTGGCCCGGGGCAAGTGGAGGTGTCTGAATGAGGGAACAGAGTGGATTGGCAGCCACAATGACGGACTGTAGCAGGGGAAGGCGCCCAGGTGGTTGGAAAAGAGGGCCAGGGGAACCTGGACCCCAGCGACCCTTTGTGGGGTAGCGCTCCATGACGATCTTTCTTGTCACAGTTGTTAAGTGAATCACAGCAGTGATTTGTTGTTAAATGAATCCGGCTTCCCCTTTGTCTTTGCTTGTTATAAGGTCACAAAAGGTGATCACATGACCCAGGGACACTGCAACCATCATAAATATGAACCGATTGCCAAGCAACTGAATTTTGATCAAGTAATCAATGTGTGTGTGTGTGCTGCAATGGTTGTAAGTGTGAAAATCTCTCATAAGACACTTTTAATGTCTATATACATTAAAAACAAGAAATGTTAAGATGCTGATTTCTCTGACTTTGCAGACGCCAAAATGAGAATCACTGATCTAGCTCAACAGGCCTCAAAGGGATGGGGATTATAGCCAGGGTGTCCCAGGCCGGTCAACAAAGTCAAGATGGCAGCCAGTCCCGCCTTCTACCCATATGTAAATAAGGGGTGGGGCTTCCATCCCATAGGCCTTTGTTGACTCTAGGGTTGTTCCTGCTTTGCAGCATCTCCCCCCTTCTGGGGAGCAGGGCCTTTGAAAGAGGTCTGTGAGAATCCATGGGGAGATGAGATTGGCTAGCAATGGGAAGGCCCTCCCCTTTTTGTGGGGGGAGGAGGGAAGGAGGAATTGTGGGTGGAGCTATGGGGAAGGAGAAGCCAAAAGTGAATTTTAGAGGAAGCTGGGCAGCGAGTTTGTCTTGGAAAATTAGGTCTGCAAAGTAGATGTATCATTTGTGGGTTATTTTTTTTTTTTACCCTGGCTATACATAGATCATGGTGGTTATGCAGTTCATGCCTTTTATGGCAGTAAAACAATAACAGTAATTTTAACTGTTGGAAGTTTTCATTTGTAATTTTGATAGCGCTTAGATTGTGCCCTGGTGGTGGTGGTGGTGGGTGTGTATTTTAAATAGGAGTTTTGTTTCTTTGTACTGAGAGACATCTCTTTTTACATGGATGTTCAATAATAGTAGTAATAATTTAATCTAATGATAATAATTCCTTGAAAATGAAATAAGCTCTCTCACAGGCCCACTTACAAATCACTGAATGGGTTTGCAGAAGTATAAAAAAAATAAACTCCGCTGAATTGAATTGAATCCTGGTGATACCATGAACAATTTTTTGGGTACCATGATAGTGATTTGCCCCGGTCTTCATCTGAAAGATTTAAAGTTTCTTTTATTTATAGCTACAAGTTTAGTTAAATATTTTAATCACATAAATGGAGACAAAAAGGAGGAAATAAAAATAAACTATCAGACTACAATCAAACATAGTACTTTTGAATGGTGATCCCAACTGAACAGAATTTAATTCTTTTTTGGTAGATTGTGATGAATTGATCTGCTAATAAAAAAATCATCCTGTTTTCAGCCAGGTTTTTTCCAATATATTTTCCTTTAGCAGGATGCTTGGAGCAATAATTGTCGGGGTCCGCTCCAAGAATATTTCCTTTCCCCCGGGTTTTTTACCCCTCCCCTCCCCGTCCTTTAACAGGATGCTGGGATCAATTGTACTTGATCGGGGATCCTCCCATGCATGTTTGCTTCTCCCCAGTTTTTAAAAGAATTTTTCCTTTAACGAGCTGATTGGGCCAATAATAATTGATCGGGAGTCCGCTTCTTCCCAATTGGTTTTTTTTTTATAAATACTCTCTTTTTATTTTAAAACGTCAGCGAAACTGACTGCAACACCAAAAATAACTTCTCTCGATTTCCAGCTGGGACACAGCCCAAAGGCGGTCATCTGATTTGCAAGCAGAGGTGCGAAATTAAGTTTCTCTTTCCTTGTCTCGGCGGAGGAGGCAGCGATGGCGGCCGAAGCTCCCTTGCAGGATTTCCTGGAAGAAGCCACCTGCTCCATCTGCCTGGACTATTTCCAGGACCCCGTGCTCATCCCGGAATGCGGCCACAACTTCTGCCGGGGCTGCCTGACCGGCAGTTGGGGAACATCGGAATCGGAGGCTTCCTGCCCCCAGTGCAGACAGACCTTCGGGCCCCGCAACGTCCTCCCCAACAGGCAGCTGGCGCGGCTGGTGGAAATGGCCAGGAGATGCGAAGATCCTTGGGGCGAGGACGGAGGGAGGGTCTGCCCGAAGCACCGGGAGCCCCTCAAGCTCTTTTGTAAGCACCACGAGACCCTCATCTGCGTGGTCTGCGACCGATGCAAAAAGCACAGGGGCCACTGGGTGATCCCTTCGGAGGAGGCTTTCCAGGAGTACCAGGTAAGAATCAGCCAGGAGGAATCCTTAAGGAGAGCCATCCAGTGCCAGCACTAGTTACGTTTGGAGCAGTTTACTTGCTTCCTGCTGCTTTATCCCACCCCTGGCCTCTGTTCTTGCAATTTTTAAAAAACAGGTTAACAAGTAGTCCTCAGCTTACCAGCATTCATTTAGTGATGGTTCAATGTTACAACACCACTGAAAAAAGTTATTATGATCAGTTTCCATACTTATGGTCGCTGCAGCATCCCTGCTTCACTGATCAAAATTCAGATCCTTGACAACTGTCATGTTGCTGTGTTCTGGGGGGCGTGTGATCATCTTTTGATGAGCAAAGTCAATGGGGAAGCCAGATTCACTTAACAGCTGTGTGATTAACTTAACGACTGCAACTGTGGCAAGAATTGTGGGCGCGCCAAGGTATGCCCACGTGTCACCTATCCTCCGCGAGCTGCACTGGCTTCCTGTGGGTCTCCGGACGCAATTAAAGGTGTTGGTTATCACCTTTAAAGCCCTGCATGGCATAGGGCCAGGTTACTTACAGGACCGCATTCTGCCGCACAGCTCCCAGAGACCGGTGAGGTCCCATAGATTGGGCCTCCTTCAGGTCCCGTCGGCCAGACAATGTCGGCTGGCGGGCCCTTGGGGAAGGGCCTTTTCTGTGGTGGCTCCGACCTGGTGGAATCAGCTTCCCCCCGAGGTTCGAACTACTCCCACCCTGCCGGCCTTTAAGAAGGCCGTTAAAACCCTCCTGTTCCGGCAGGCCTGGGGCTGATGCCCCCGGGGGGCCGGGATATGATCGGACTCGCGGTATGACTGCTTTATTTTATAGTTTTATCATTGTTTTAACTTTGTACGCCGCCCTGAGTCCTTTGGGATTGGGCGGCATATAAATACTGAAAATAAATAAATAAATAAATAAATAAATGGTTGTAAAATGGGACAAAACTTCACTTAACTGTTATGCTTAGCAGTGGAGAAATAGAACTCTTTGCCAGCTCACTTTTTCTAAGGAAAGATAAGAAAGATCTAATCTAAATATCAGCAAGAGGATTAACTGGCTAAAGTTTAAAGATCAGATGGGGAAGGAAACACTAGTGGATTTTCTTCCAAATGACATTTTTCTACATTTGCTATAGAGTTCTGCAAAGTCTTGAAATACCCCAAAATATTCCTGCTGGATCAGACCAAAGCCATCTCAGCCCAAACTTTTGTTTCTCAGTGGCTAATCTCATGCTTCTCAGATGATGTTGAGACTCTAGAAAGGGTACAGAGAAGAGAACAAAGATGATTAGGAGACTGGAGGCTAAAACATATAAAGAACGGAATTGGGTATGTCTAGTTTAATGAAGAGAAGGAAATAATTTAATAATTGGAATTGTATTGGTCTGAACGTGAACTTTAAAGTACACATGTTAAGACAGAATTTTTAAAAAGATGTATTAGAAAGCTTTGATTTTAGAAACATTTTAAATAAAAGTTTAGTGCTTTAAAATGGCTGAAAACGTATTTTTCCCTTTAAACAATCTGAAAGAATACAGTGAATTTTTTAAATGGTGAGGAACGGTTGCTGCAATTGGATATGTCTAGTTTAATGAAGAGAAGGACGAGGGGGGACATGATAGCAGTGTTCCAATATCTCAGGGGCTGCCACAAAGAAGAAGGAGTCAAGCTATTCTCCAAAGCACCTGAAGGCAGGACAAGAAGCAACGGGTGGAAACTAATCAAGGAGAGAAGCAACCTAGAACTAAGGAGAAACTTCCTAACAGTTAGAACAGTGGTTCTCAACCTTTTTAATGCCGCGACCCACAACCGGTTGTAAGTCGAGGACTACTCAACTGGTCGTAAGTCGAGGACTACTCAACTGGTGTAGCACCGTTTGCAGAATGGGACTTTTGGCGGGCTCAGCAGGGCAGAGACAGCCTGGACAATTCCTATTGGCTTTTGAAAGCCAATAGAATTACTCTATTCAAGAGAGTCTATTCTATTGGCTTTCAAAAGCCAATAGAATAAAAGGGAGTAGCACAGCTAAGGAAAAGGGGGAAAAAAATGGCGGACTGTGTTGTTTGGCGATCCCCGTGAAATGGTCGTTCAATCCCAAATGGGGTCCCGACCCACAGGTTGAGAACCACTGAGTTAGAACAATTAACCAGTGGAACAACCTGCCTCTAGAAGCGGTGAATGCTCCAACACTGGAAGTTTTTAAGAAGAGACTGGACAGCCATTTGTCCAAAATGGTATAGGGTTTCCTGTCTGAGCAGGGGGTTGGACTAAATGACCTCCAAGGTCCCTTCCAACTTATTATTATTATTATGGTTGCATATATCTTCTAATTAGGTCTTCCCTCAGATGTAATTCTTTACAGAAAAGAAACTCAAAGCTTGTATTTTCTCTTCAGATCAAGGTTGGGGATTGCCTGAAGGCTCAGAAGGAGGAGAAAGAAAAAATAGCTACATACAAAACGGACACAGAGCAAAGAGTTCAGGAGATGCTTGTAAGTATTGATCCAACGGTGAGGAGCTTCTGACCTAATAGGAAGGAGAACACCATCTGCCATCTTTAATAATAGGCAGCCTGTTTGTAAGTAGAAGTTCTGACTGAAATGAAATTAAAATTAAAGACAGTGTTAGGGCACAGAACGTGTTCTTAGCCTGGGGACTGTATCTTTGACTGGGATGTCACCATTGGCTGAATGAGTCACAGTTGGGTTAAGGACACCTATGAGCCATATTTTATATAATGGGTTTGGTTTGCATAATAAATGCAAACCATATTTCATCTTACTAAAAAAAATGTGAAATCAAATAAATAATAAAACATCATAGGAAAAAGAAACAAAAAACATTTGAAAAAGAAAATAATGCATCAATAGAATGCAAAAATCAAAACATTTTTCTGTATTTTTGTGGGATCCCTGATCCAAAGAAAATTTTCATGAGAGATCATTTAAACTGGACCTTTTTTTGGTTTTTAGAAACCTTTCCCCCTATGTTTGTTCAGGTCAAAAGGCATTTTTTTTCTCCCTAGGACAATGGTGTCAAACTCAATTTCATTGAGGGCTGCATCAGCATTGCGGGGGCCCTTGGGGGGGTGTATGGCCAGGGTGGGTGCAGCCTACCAGGTAGGTGTGGATGGAGTGGGGGTGGCCTACTGGGTGGGCATTGCCAGCTCTACATTATTTGCGTCAAGGGTGTCTGTGGGGGCTTGGGCAGGAGTGGGACAGATCTGAGGGTCTCTGGCAGAAGGGGTTGAACTGGGGCAAGCGCCAAGCAATGGTCCATTTCTTCATTCTCACAAAGGGTGACACCTCCCCAGCATGCACCCAGGGGGCAGGGCCGATGCAGCAGGGGCTGGTACCTCGCTGTTTCCGGACGGTCTTGTGGAGCTAAGATTGAATGCGTTTCAGCATAGATGGCCACCACAAAATTGTACATTGGCCTCTCAGCCGACATGGGCCAGGGCCAAGGCAGCACGGGCCGTTTCCTCACTGTTTCCAGATGGCTTCGCAGGCCACATGAAACCACTCATGAAACCCCCGGGCCATGTGTTTGACATGTCTGCTTAGGAAATTCTCCCATCTTGTTTCTGGACTCTTCAGGGAATCTGTTTAGTTATTATAACAATAAAAATAATTAAGTGAAATAATTAAAATAAAATAAAAACATGCCTTTTGCTTTTTCTGTCTTTTTGTTCTAGGACCAAATCAAAAAAGAGAAAAAAAACGCAGTGGCTGAATTCAGAGAACTACAACGGTGGTTAAAAAGACAGGAGAAGCTTCTTCTGGCCAGAATGGAAGAGACGGAGAAGGAGAGTCTGGCAAGAAGGGACAATGGTTTGGCTGGACTGTGCTCTCTTGACGATCTCATCCAGGAAATAGAGGAGAAGCATCAGCAGCCAGCCAGCAAACTCTTACAGGTCAGGCAGGAAACTGAGATCATAGAATCACAGGGCTGGAAGGGACCTTGGGAACCTGCAACCATCAAAAATACCATCAGTTGCCAAGCGGCTGAATTTTGATTACATGACCAAGGGGATGCTACAGTAGTTGTAAGTGAGAAAAAGTCAGGTTTTTTCAGTGCCATTGCAACTTTGAACAGTCACTAAATGAACTGTTGAAAGTCGAGGGCTACCTGCAATGGCTAATATTTAATTCAGAAAAAGCAGGCCATGTGAAAAGGAAGAATTCAAAGTGCTGGTCAGCACCCTTAATGGTTTTAAGAATGCCCGCTGAGGGGTCCTATTACCAATGAAGGGACTTGGTGGTGGGTGTTCTTTGTAGGGTCTCCCTTCCCCTTAATCTCCAGGGCAAGGAGAACCCCAAAATTGATGGCCTTCTACAAAGTTAAAACCACTTGGATTTTCCAAAGTGCCTTGATTCCAGAAGCATAAATGCAGGAAATTTTGGTATTTTATTGATGCATTGTTTTCTTTTTCAAATGTGTTTTGTTTCTTTTTTCTATGATGTTTTATTATTTTTATATATATACTATAATCTTTCTAATTCTGTTGGATTCAACCAGGGTATAATTTTTCTAAAACAAGAAAATAAAAATAAACAATACCTCTCTAAAATAGGTGAACTGCTGGGGAAAAAAGAGCAGTGGGATTTTTTAAAATAAAAATGGAAGTATATTTTTGTTAGTGTCTGGTTGTACAGAGGTTTCTCTCATTTATTTTATGAATATATGAATTTCATTTTCTGCATAGGAAATGGCTCAGTGGTTTCTCGCTCTCTTTTTTAGGACATTGGAAGCATCTTGGAGAAGTAAGTGAATCCACCCTCCTCTTTACAGTCTCAGAGATCAGCAGTTTTCCTATTTTGGAAAGTTCTGTTTGTATTTCGCAGTAATTTAATTTAAAGACAATGTATTGTATTTCAGGGCCTTGTAAATATTTCCACAGACAACCTCAACACAATATAATTAGCAATATTTGATATGGTGAATTATTGTGGTTGATCCCACAGTCAGCTAGATGTTTAAGTTGAATTTGGTATTTTTATCCACTTGTTGAATCCTTCCCAAGGATAGACAGAGGTTTGAAGTTGCTAAAGGTATCATCGTAGGATGTAAGCTGCCTTTTGCAATTGTCTGATAGTGGTTTTGTCAATGCTGATGGTGTTCAAGTGATGCTCCAGATGTTTTGGGATTATATCCAAGGCATCTATTAAATTGGTGCTATCTTTGCTTTCTTTTGCCACAGTTGTTCTACTTCTACTTGCACGTCTTTGTATTTTGTGATTTTCTCCAGTTCTTTCTCTTTTATTCCACTGTCTCCAGGTAGTGCCATGTCCACTATCCAGACTTTTTTATCTTTCTCATCAATAATTGTTAGGTCTTGGGTGTTATGCAGCAGCAGGTGGTTACTTTTGAATTCTAAAGTCCCAGAGTGCTTTAACTTCTTCATTTTCTATCACTTATTAGTCTATTTAATGGTCCCATTAGTTTATTGTAATAATAGTTATTGTAAGAACCACTTTTGATGCTAGATTATTTGTCCCCAGGATTTATCATTCATTTTCATGAACAAAATAATTTAATATGTTTCTATCTAGGAAGTACATTTGAACCCTTGCAGCTGATTCAACAATTTATGTTCCCTGAATTTTTTTTTCTGAAGGCGAAACTTTTACCTTCAGTATCTCTTCAAAGAACTGTTTCTAGCTAACTTGGTTGCTCTTCTCTTTCCAGCTCCTTCTACAACACTTGTTAATATGTGGTACACAAAACTCAACCCTTCAGCATAGAACAAAGTGGAAGTAGCACAAATCCAGATTTGGAAACTTTGCCTCTGTTTTTGTAATAGATGATACTGCTGATTCATATTCATCTTCAATTTGTATTTGGGTTCCCTTGCAACTAGTAGTAGATAGTTCTCGGCTTACGACAACAATGGGGACTGGAATCTCTTTTGCTAAGCAATGTGGTCATTAAGTGTGTGATCATGTGGCAGTGCCCAACTTTACAACCTTTTTCTGCCATATTTTTTAAATCATGTGGTTGATTAAGCAGATTACATGGTTGTTAAGAAAATTTGGATACTTCCAGTAGCTTGTTGGAACCCAGCTGGGAAGAAACATAATCACGTGACCCTGGGATACTACAACTATTGTAAATACATGCCAGTTACCAAACACCCAAATTGTGATTATGAGGACATTGTGGCAGATGTTAGGTGCAAAAACAGTTGTAAGTCACTTTTTTGACAGCTGATAACAACAACAACAACAATAATAATACAGTTGGAAGGATTTCCGGTTTGCCAATGCAGCCGCCATAGACGACTGGAAGGCAAGCTCCGTCTTCCGCGTCCAATTTTGCATTGCTGGGGGACCCTGGAAAGGATCGAAAGACCAGCAAGAAGGGGATCCGGGGCAGCTCTCCAAACTGGTGGATGAAAGACCAGCCATAGAAATATGGCTCATCATTAGGCTGCAGACAGCCAAAGTCACACCACCAGGCAATTATAAAGCAGCGCGGACGAGACTGGGTGAGATCTACCTCTCTTAAACCCTAACTTTTTTTTTCCTGCAGAAGCTGCCTAAAGTACTTTCCCCCCTATGGAGAGGGAAGGGAGATTTTATCCCTCCCTCTAGAAACACCGGCAATTGACTATCCAGGGGAGTTTAAAAATGTTGCAAGAACAATTTGATCCTAATTGGAATTTTATTTCTTAAAGTTTGTGGACTAAAAGACTTTCTATTCTTACAGAAGATCTGGGTTTTTTATTTATAAAAAAGAAGCTAAACTGAAAAGATTTTTTAAATATTGGATTCAAAAGAAAACTTTAAATTAGGGGTGACATCTTGTGACTGAACCTGATATTACAATCTGTTATTGCTTAAAAGAGACTTCGCCAGAAGCCCAGACAATAGATAAGACTATAACCTTGACACATCAGCTGTGAGAAGCTCAGCTGTATTCTATACTCAGTGATAATAAACTTTTCCTGCATTTTCTGATTGAAAGCTGTTAATCTAATACTATACTAAGAGAATATGGAGAAAGATCAGGAACAGATTCTCTTTATGTTGAAAGCAATTCATCAAATTATTCTAACACAGTGGTTCTCAACCTGTGGGTCGGGACCCCATTTGGGGTCGAACGACCATTTCACGGGGGTCACCAAACAAGGCTGTCCGCCATTTTTTCCCCCTTTTCTTTGGCCACACCCCTGGCACCCGGTGATGTATAAGTGGTTGGGGGTCACCACAACATGGGGAACTGTATTATGGGGTCGTGGCATTAGAATGGTTGAGAACCACTGTTCTAACAGCTACTGATGAAATAAGAGGTTACAGAAAAGAACAAGATGTCAGCCAAGAGATACAAACTCAAACTTTGACTAAAATTAAAAAATTAACTATACAGAACATAACAGAAAAAGTGGAACAATTAAGTATGATGACAGAAGACTCAACTGATCAGTGAATAGAAAATCCAGAAAAGGGACTAACAATATGGAAAAGGGAAAAGGCTTTCTACACAAATCAGAAGAAACCTGAGGATCAAGAAGAACAGATAGAAGAGAAAATAAACAGCTCAGGACAACTACGTCAAGATGGAAAAACAGAGAGAAGATTTGTCAGTCCTCTCAAAAAAATGGCAATCGGATGATTCCTTCTACATCAAACAATATACATGACAATGCAGGGAGATTTATTTGATGAATCAAAAGCACGGACATGGAAAATGATTTGACAAAGAAGGAAACTAGAATAAGACTGAAGAAAAGTGGGGTGCTGTGGACCTGTGAGTCCAAATGTAGAAGTAAATGTAAAGAGAATTAAAATAGAACATACTCAAATAGATAAGATGTGTATCTTGAATACTAGATATTGTTATGAATGGAGATAAAGAAAACTTTGATCATCTAAAACTTGGAAGTAGAAATATTAACAGTTGAATTTGAACATTGATAAAGGTTAAATGTAAAGGTAATTAAGATATATATATAAGCTAAAATTTATTGATGAATGTAATGAATATGTTTCTTACTTAGTGGGGGAAAATAAGCTTAAATATGAGATATTAGATATTAAAAGAAGAGAGGAAGTATTAAATGTTGAAATAAGAGAAATTTTGGTTATTAAAGATATTTGGAAATTATTAGAAAATAAGAATATTATATTGTACTACTAATTGGTTGATGTAAGATGGTGAGAATTCAAATAGATAAGATGTGTATCCTGAATATTAGATCTTGTGATGAATTGTGATAAAGGGAATTGGGATTAATTAAAACATGGAAATCATAAATACTAAACGTTAAATTTAAATATTAATGGTAAACTAAAAATTGGGAAAAACTAACCAGGACATTGATTGTCTAAAACGATTGAATGTTAAAACAACTAGGATATGTATAAACAAAAATTATTGATAAATGTAAAAAAGTTATTTTTATTTAATTGATATAGTAAGAATTGTATTTAAATGCGGGAAAAGAGAGGAAATATTTAATGCAATAGTTTGAGATTTGTACTAAAGATATTTGTATGTTATTGAATTATTGACCAACTCAGCCTCCACGTTGTTTTTCAAATATTTAAATGTGAAAATAGAAAATCAATAATTTTTTTTCAATAACAACAACAACAACAACAACAACAGTTGGAAGGGACCTTGGAGGTCTTCTAGTCCAACCCACTGCTCAGGCAGGAAACCCTATACCATTTCAGGCAAATGGCTGTCCACTCTTTTCTTAAAAACTTCCATTGTTGGTTGCTAAGAAATAATCATAAATAGAGGATTCCATGTAACTCTATTCATCTCTATTAAATTTCATGGCATTACTTTTAACCCATCAAGATCAATTTGAATGTTATACCCATCTTCTAGTCAATGTTGTTTTGCTCTGCCAGGTACCAGGCAAAGAAAACATTTGAGAATCCAGTGGATTTACTTCTAGAGCCAAAGTGGACAATCTGGGACTACAATGATATCACTGTGCTTCTGAAAAGCACCATGAAAAAATTGAGAGGTAATAAAAAAAAGAAATGAATTTTGCGTGTGAAAAAATGACAAAGGTTTTCCCTCATCCCAGTTCTCCCCCTATGACCAGTTTGTCTTCAGCCAATGCAGAACCACACAGGTGTTTTGAGAAACGCTGAGATGTTTGGAATAGTTCATATTCTGATCTCAGCATGTGTGGCCTTGAGCGCTGGCACAAACTAGTTCTGTACTTCCGGTCTTTGGGAGACCCTTCTGTTGCTCCATTTCCAGTGATGAGATGCTGAATTCCTCCCTTTTCTTCCCCAGATACTCTGGAAACTGGATTTCAATTACAGGAAGGTAAATATGAGACTATAAGAATCTCAGTCACTTGCTATTTTAAGCTCCGATGCCAGTAATGTTAAGAGAAATAAGAGAACGTTAAGAGAAAAGTAAAAAAAAGAGAAATATAGGATTAGATACCTTAAAGCAGAGGTCCCCAACCTTTTGGGCACCAGGGACTGGTTCCGTGGAGACAGGTTGAATGGTTTTGTGTGCTGCCTGCATCCCACGGATGGGGCTTTGCTTGTTTGTGTGGACCGGTTACTAGCATGCCACGGCCTGGTTCACAGCCCGAGGGTTGGGGACCCCTGTCTTAAAGACTATGAAGATCCAGTCAATGTAATCTAGATAATTGAAGTCATTTTTTGTGTGGAATGAAATATCTAGGCCAGTGATGGAGAACCTTTTAGAGACTGAGTGCCCAAAAACTGGCCCTGCCCCTGCTCCATCCCCTGCCCCACCCCACCCCACTGCCCACTGGGCCACTCACCGCCTCCAGGGCCCACCGCAGATCACCCAGCAGTGCCATGGTGGCCATGCCCTCAGCTTGCGCCCTGCAGCATCAACTGTCCGCGATGGGGTGTGAGGGCAGAGTCTTGTCTACACTGTCTGGCTGCCATGTCCTTGGCTGCACTGCTCCGTGTGGGCCGCACTCGGGGTGACTCTTCTCTGGGGGCTGCTGGTGAGGAGGGGGTTGTGGGGGGAGATAAGGCTGTGGCAATGGCATGTGTGCCCACAGAGAAGGCTCCGAGTGCCGCCTCTGGTACCCGTGCCATAGGTTTGCCACCACTGATCTAGGCAAATGGGAAAGTATGGGTGAGTACTGCAAGTAACATAGAATCCTCTTGATTTTACTTGGTCTTTGGGGGCAGAAAAATTAGGTCCTGGAGTCAAAGCTGGAACACCTGGGGTCAAAGTTGGAGCACTAGGGTGAGCCAGCAATTGATGAAAGCAGAGGATTCCTGTGATATCCTGATGCTCGTAGAGAAAAGGGCAAAGGTTCCTTACGTTCCACCATGCGTCCCAAATTACCTCTGGGGGATTCCTTTGACTCTGCCAGTTCACAATTGAAACATGGCAGCCTCTTCCTCTGCCTGATATTCTGGATTAAAGCTCCAGGTAGAGTCCCTGTTCCCACCTTGGCCCTCCCAAGAACTCACTGAAGGCAAAGCCAACCACTCTTCATTCCCGACCCCATTACTGTCATCTGCAAAGTGGAAGCTAAAGAGAGTGATGTGCAGGGTTGCTGGAAGTGTTGGAAGTGTTGTAGGCCAGGGGTCTCCAAACTTGGCAACTGTAAGACTTGTGGAGTTTAATTCCCAGAATTCCCGTGCCAGCATGGTGGAGCTGGAGGGCGATCAGCTGAGTGACAGCCTCATGGGACTCTTGGATGGGGGAATAGATCAGCCAAGCCAAGAGATGAATAGCTGAGCAGTAGAGCGATCAGCTAAATGTTGGCCACCTTGGATACTTGGCTGGGGGAATTGGCCAGCAGAGCCACAAGATGAACAGCTGAGCGGCGGAGCTGGAGAGTGATCAGCTGAATGGCGGTCACATGGGAGACTTGGCTTGGAGAATCTACCACTGGAGCCAAGGGTCGAACAGCTGAGAAGTGGAGCCAAGAGCAGGACAGCTAATTCACGGATCCTGAGTGGGTGCAGCTAAGTGGCATCTGGAGGGGAGGCAGATGGACTGGCAGTTGGCGAAGGCAACCTGAGTTAAGTGGGACTAGAAGGCCAGAGGCTAGAGAGATGCTGAACAGGCTGGCAGTTAACAGAGGATGGAACTAAGACAGTGGGAGAGCTTATGGAAAAGGATGTAGAGCGTGGACCTGGACACTAGCAGCCCCATCAGGGGAATTCTGGGAGTTGAAGTCCACAAGTCTTACAGTTATCAAAGTTGGAGAAGCCTGGACCACGCAATGCTTAGGTGTTGTTTAAAAAAAACAATGAGTCTTCCAGTTCTGAAGGGGGTATTTGGAAGTTGAACTCCATTCACACAAGAGGCTATAGGGTTGAACTCTTGGGGTCAAGACAAAAAACCAGGCCTGCAGCTGAAGCTCTTGTTCTTCCTTCCCTTCCCCCTTACAGTGAATGTAATTCTGGATCCAGATACAGCCCATCCTGGCCGTCTTGACATCTCCGAAGATAAAAAAAGCATCAAAGCAGTTAAGCCAGTTAAAGCAATATATCCTGTGGCAAACTGGAAGAGATTTGAATATAATCCTTATGTCCTTGGCTGTCAGAGGTTCTCAACAGGGAGACATTTCTGGGAAGTTATTGTAGGAGATACAGCTGGATGGCGTGTAGGGGTTGCCAACAAGCCAGTGAACATAACAAATGTTGATTTGCAGACCAGACGCTGGCAGATTGGGTTATGGGAAGGGACATATAGAATCTTCTCTCCATCAGTATGCTCTGAACTGGTCCTGACTGAGAAGCCCATGAGGATCCGCATCTCTCTCAACTGTGAAATGGGACAAGTGAGCTTTTTTGATGCCAGGACCACAGCTCTGCTTTATACATTCTCAGATGCTTCCTTAGTTGGAGAGACCCTTCTGCCCTGTTTCTTTTTGCGTGATGGCGCCTGCATAACACTTCCCTAAAATAAGGGGAATCCATAGACAATACTTTGGAAAAATCCCTATTTGCTAAGCAGTGGTGCCTGAAAGCCCTTAAAGCAGTGGTTTCTTAGCTTTTTGCCTCACTGAATTGCTTGCAGTTGGGTTATTGACCCGGAATTAGGAGACAACATAGGAAGTATCAGTTGTGAATAAGTGCACAACTGTCTTTGGGCACTTGCAGAGTCATGGATGCAGGGCCATGAAAGGACAGTAAGGAAAACACCCAATGTCCTAACCCACCTGGGAATATACGATGTCTTTAGGGCAGTGGTTCTCAACCTGTGGGTCAGGACCCCATTTGGGGTCGAACGACCATTTCACGGGGGTCGCCAAACAACGCAGTCCATTTTTTCCCCCTTTTCCTTAGCTGTGCTACTCCCTTTTATTCTATTGGCTTTTGAAAGCCAATAGAATAGACTCTCTTGAACAGAGTCTAATTCTATTGGCTTTCAAAAGCCAATAGGAATTGTCCAGGCTGTCTCTGCCCTGCTGAACCCGCCAAAAGTCCCATTCAGCAAACGGTGCTGCACCAATTAAGTAATCCTCGACTTACGACCGGTTGAGTAGTCCTCGACTCACGACCGGTTGGGGGTCGCGGCATTAAAAAGGTTGAGAACCACTGCTTTAGGGCAACAACCAAAAGAACATGTTTAGCTACTTCTGCTTTCTCCCTTCTTATCTACAGTGTGCCAGACTTACTGGGTGAAATCTTTATCTTACGTGTGTCAGCTTTGCTGGATGGGTTGCTTATGTAATCAGAAAGAATAAATACAAGGATTTCTGATCATTCGGGGCTTCTCTCTTTTAGAGGAGTCCGTCTTTCTTCAGCTGAATAAAAACGTAAAAGGTTAAAGGCAACTTCTGGTTTCCTGTATCAAGCAAAACCTCAGAACCTGCATATTGGGGTGGCTTTCTAACTTGAATTGTAAAAATGAAATATATTATTAAATAAATACATTATTCGACAAGATGCCAAATAGTACTCTTTTTCCTTCTTTCTTTAAGCCATTTTGCCTTTTATTAACTGTAAAAGAAGAAGCCAATCTAGTGTAGTGATTAAGAAATCAAGCTAGAAACCATGAGTTCTAATCCAGCCTTACGCACAAAGCCAGCTGGATGACCTTGGACCAGTCACTCTCACTCAGCCCTAGGAAACAGGCAGTGGCAAGCCACTCCCAAATCCTTGCCAAGAAAAGTGCAGGGAGATTTCTCCAAGGCAGTCACCAGGGGTCAACAATCTGAGGTACCCCAAAAGTGGCTTCGATATTGAGATGAGAGTCAGATCCAGTTTGGCCTAGTGGTTAAGGTGCCAAGGTAGGAACAGAAAGACTGTGAGTTCAGGTCCTGCCTTAGTTCTGAAAGCGAGCTGGGTGAGTTTGAGATAGTCATTCTCTCTCAGTCCAATCCAACTGAAAGGGTTGTTGTGGTGGTGAAAATTGGAGGAAGAAGATGTGTTGGATATGTTTGCCATCTTGAGTTATTTGTAAAAATAAAAAAGGTGAGCTATACATAATCAACCAACCAACCAACAAATATATAAATACGGTGAGTGAAACTTAACTCTGACATGGTGACTTTGAATCTAACCACAGCTCTCTGGAACATCTCAAAGCGTATAATAATAATAATAATAATAATAATAATAATAATAATAATAATAATAATAATAAAGCCCCCAGTGAGGCACTACCTTGACGTGGTTGTGGGGCTTGTGTACTCTGAGGAAGATGAGAGTTATGCCAGAGGTTCAACCATACTGGACAGGTCTCATCAGAGGAGTCAGACAAAGAGTGTCTCTCCCATACAAAATATGGTGAGACGTAAATTTCAGAATGCCATACCGGCTCGGATGTCACCTGGGTTAACAAGGTCCGCGCTAGATATTGGAGTTCCTGGATATCTGGTGAAAAATGGGTTACAGGACTCAGGACTGTTGGCTGAGCAACCAGGGCCAGCAGCTGCAGAACTACTGGAAGAAAAGGTGTTTACCCGTCGCAGATAAACAGTGATGGAAAACAAAGAAATAATGATCTGTTACTACAGATCAAGTCCAACAAGACGAGGATATCTAAAACGAATGCACCAGTTCTGGAAAGACCAACATCCAGAATCAGAAATAACAGAACAGAGACTAGCAGATCAACGCCGATTTATAATACGAAATAAAGTATTTACAGAAACAGAATTGGACGAACTGCAAAGGTTTACCCAGGGCAAAGAAATCAAAGCCTTACCAGAAGTAATTCAGAATATAGAGGCAAACCAGGGGGAGAATCCAGTAGAGATATACAACTGTTCTCATTTGGAAACCAGGCACCTCTTCCTCAGGAAGAACAAAACCCTCTAACTAAAGAAATAAAAGAACTGAAACAAAGAATAACTGAGCATCTAGAACAGCACAAAAACAACAGAATAAGGCTACCTGCATTGAAGCTTGTTTCAAAGAAACAGCTAGCACAAGCATTAAAAGATGCAAATACTGCAATATCAAGTATAAGCACCAATTCACTGCAAGAAACAAACCAACTAATGTACAGCATAGCTGCAGTTATAACAGAATACCTGGGATGCAAAATCAACAAAAAAGAAAAACAAACAAACAGTGCACCAGAAAAATGGAAGGTTAGACTAAAAATAAGATCAGCAAGTTAAGATCACATGCAAGCAAGCTAGAACAGATGAAAGAAAAGAAGCTGAAGAACAAGAAGACCAAAGAATACTAATCAAGAAATACCACTTAGAAACAAGGAAGATCAAGGAAGCACTGGAAATAATAAAGCAACAAATAACAGCTATAGCCAGGAAAAATTAGATATGAAGCTCGAATTGCAAACTATAGGCAGAACCTCCAATTTCAATCCAATCAGAAACGTTTCTACCAATCCATCAATGGAGAAACTGCAAGGAATCAGTCAGTACCTGACAAGGAAGAAACAGTGCAGTTCTGGAAGCAGATATGGGATAACCCAAAGAAATACAACAAGGATGCGGCTTGGTTAAAAGAGGTAGATGCAAATAAAACAGAAGTTGAAATGAAAGAACTAGTAATAACAACAAAAATGGTAGAAAAAAGAGCAAAGAAAATCAAAAATTGGTCAGCACCAGGTGAAGATGAACTGCATGGGTTTTGGTTGAAACATCTAACTGTTATACACCCACTCATTGCCAAGCAGTTCAACAATATACTACAAGGAGGAGAAATTGAAAAGTGGCTAACAACTGGGAAAACCTACCTAATAATGAAAAATCCAGCAAAAGGGGCAACACCAGGTAACTACAGGCCAATTACCTGCTTACCAACAACTTTCAAATTACTAACTGGTGTGATAGCTGATGCAGTACAACAGCATCTAGTTGAAAACAATCTCTTTCCACCTGAGCAGAAAGGAAACCGCCCCAATAGCAGAGGAACAAAAGATCAACTCCTAATAGACAAAATGATCTTGGAAAACTGCAAGAGAAGGAAGACCAACCTGAATGTGGCATGGATTGACTACAAAAAGGCATTTGACTCTCTGCCACATGATTGGATAATAAAGTGCCTAGAAATAACAGGAGTCAGTAGAAACATCAGAAAATTTGTGCAAAGATCGATGGCACAATGGAAGACACAGTTGCAGATCAATAGTGAGAAGCTGGGAGAGGTTAATATCAAGAGAGGGATATTTCAAGGAGATTCATTATCACCATTACTATTTGTTATTGCACTGTTTCCTCTGTCAACAATACTGAATAACTCAGGACATGGCTATCAAACATCAAAAACATCTGCCAGACTATCCCACCTCCTTTACATGGATGATCTGAAGCTGTATGGAAAAACATCATCTGAAATAGAATCGCTGCTCAACACTGTCCGTATATATAGCCAAGATATTGTAATGGAGTTTGGCTTGGACAAATGTGCCATACTTACTATCAAACAAGGAAAAATAGTGAAAACTGAAGGAATCAAGATGCCCCAGGAAAATAACATTAAGAGTCTGGATGAGGAAGAGTACTACAAATACTTGGGTATCCTTCAAGCTGACAACATCAAGCACACTGAAGTCAAGAAAAAGATTAGAAGTGAATACATCAAGAGAGTGAAGAAGATAAAACCCAAGACTTGATGGAAATGGTGATTAATGACTTGGCTGTTATTTTGAATATAGATAAAGATGAGTTACGTGGGGAAGTGGAAAGAATTTATAGAGTTAATTCTTGGATTGCAAAACAGAAGAATCTGCCTAGAGATGTGGTGATATATTTTGCTAAGAAGTCTTTGAGAAATCAGATTCTGCAAATTTTTTACAATAAAAGATTTCAGATTGCTGCCCAAGATATTATTATTTTAAAGGAAATTCCACCTAAAATTTTAAGAAGCAGAAAAGATTTTGCTTTTCTAGCAAATGAACTTAAAGCAAGACTGATGCCATTTAGATGGGAGATTCCGATGGGTATTGTTTTGAGCCATGCGGGGACACGTTATAGACTTAACACAGTTGTTAAAGCTAAGGAATTTTACAAAACGGTCCTGGGTGCAGGCTCACCTTTGCCCATGATGCACAAAGTCCTGAGTGATAAAGAGATGGAACAGAAACCTGAAGGTACAGGTGCGACGACTGCTGGACAGGTGGTATGGATGTCTCAAGCAGAGGTTAAAGAACAGAGAATGACCCGTGCAGCACATAAACGTAAAGAAAAAGAACAACAGAAAAAAGAAAAAGAAATTAAAGAATCTACTCAGCAAATTGTCTCAATGCCGGTGGGAGGAGCAAGACCCAAAAGCTCTGCAACATACTCTTCAGTAGCAGAATTTGAGGGGATCTTCTCCAGGCTCAAGGCCAAGGGAGATGGCAAAGCTCCTGACCTGGAATGTTAATGGATTAAATATTCCTCAAAAGAGAAAAAAAATCTACCATTATTTAAAGCAACACAACAATGATATTATCTGCTTGCAAGAAACTCATATTACATCTAAAGACCAAAAATACTTAAACAATCCTCGTTTGGGATCTCATTTTGTATCTCCCGCCCCTGGGAAAAAAGGGGGTGTGGTAATTTATGTTAAGCAGAATTTATCTGCTATCCTGTTAGAATCAGATCCTCATGGAAGATATGTTATGCTTGAACTTGGTTTATATGGCAAGAAAATTCTTATTGTGGGGCTGTATGCACCAAACCAGCAACAGGAGCAATTCTACAGGTTGCTACATCAGAAAATAACCTTGTTGGACTATAGATCTGTGATTTTAATGGGAGACTGGAATGGTGTCTTAGATATACAAAAGGACAAAAAAGGCTCTTCTACTTTTTTTAAACAGGCTAAACTACCTAAAGCCTTCTTTGACATGAAAGAAGATTGGGAATTGAGAGACTATTGGCGTGAACGTAACCAAGAAGAAAGGGACTTTACCTTCTTCTCAGATAGACACCAATCTTTCTCAAGAATTGATTTTTTTTTTGATCACAACAGATTTATACAACAGGGTGAAGAATGTAAAAATTTTTCCTAGGACATTGTCTGATCATAGTCCAGTTTGGATGGAACTGTTTGCTGAGAAAGAAGACAGGAGATCCTGGAGGGTGAATGAGAATTTATTTAAACAAGAAAAAAATGTTCACAAACTAAAGGAATGTTTAAAGGAATATTTTGCTTTAAATATGAATAAGGGAACATCAATGTCAATGGTGTGGGATGCAAGTAAAGCTTTTATGCGTGGTATTTTGATAAAAATGAATAACTTGCATAGACAGAAACAGATTCAGAAACGTAAAGATTTAGAAGAGGAGATTAAATTAAAAGAGAAACTCCTAATTTCAAATCCTTTAGATGAAAAGGTGAAAGGAGCTATAAAACTGTTAAAAACACAATTTAACATGTTGATGGCTGATCAAGCTGCAACCAATTTACTATTTATGAAACAAAATACATTTTGTAATGCTAATAAACCAGGGAGATGGTTGGCTTATCAGTTAAGAAAGAAACAGAAACAGAGGAATATAGATAAAATAAATTATAATGGTAAATTGGTTTATCAGAAAGAATTGATTAAGAAATCTTTTTTAGAATACTACCAAAAATTATACAAGAGTACTAATATTCAAACTACAGATATAAACAATTATTTAGGTAAAGTTAATTTTTCTAAATTAACAGAAGATCAGGAAAAAGAGATTAATGGTTTAATTACTAAGGAAGAAATTGTTACAGCTATTAAACAATTGAAATTGGGCAAAGCGCCGGGTACGGATGGGTTGACATCTATTTATTATAAAACTCTAGTAGAAGAGATGACTCAACCGTTGTGTGAATTGTTTAATAACTTATTACAGGGGTTAGAGATCCCTCCATCTTGGCGTAATGCATTTATATCACTGATTCCAAAAGACAATCAAGATCTTACATTGCCTAAAAATTATAGGCCTATATCTCTTTTAAATGTGGATTATAAAATTTTTGCAAAAATTTTAGCCAACAGGCTTATGGGGATCTTGCAGCAGCTTATACATAAGGATCAATCGGGTTTTATAACTGGAAGGTATATGAAAAATAATGTCAGACAAATCATTAACTTATTAGAGTATTTAGAAAAGAATAACCAAGTCTCTGCAGGCCTGATATTTTTGGATGCTGAAAAAGCCTTTGACCAAGTGAATTGGCAGTTTATGTTATGTCTAATTAAGGAGATGAATTTTGGACAAAATATATTACAAGTATTATCTAATATATATCAAAAACAGACTGCTCAACTTATTGTAAATGGGGGTTTGTCAGAGGCTTTTGTAATAGAAAAAGGTACAAGACAGGGATGCCCGTTATCTCCGTTATTGTTTGTTTTAACATTGGAAATTTTGTTGATTAAAATTCGGGAGTCTCAAGAAATAAAAGGAATAGAAATTAATAAAAAAGAATATAAATTAAGAGCCTTTGCAGATGACTTGGTTGTTACTTTGTCTCAACCTATTTGTTCGGTGGTAAAATTATTACAATTGATCCAACAATATGGACGTGTTTCTGGTTTTAAAATTAATAATAATAAGACTAAAATATTAGCTAAAAATATGACTAATGGTGATAAACAGGTTCTAGTTAAGTTAACAGACTTTGAAATTGTTGATAAGGTAAAATATTTGGGGGTTATATTATCTGCTTCCAATGCAAAATTGTATAAAAATAATTATGAAAAGCTGTGGACGGAGGTACAGAAGGATTTAAAAAATTGGAACAATTTACAGTTATCCCTTATGGGTAGAATTGCAGTTATTAAAATGAATGTCCTGCCAAAGTTTATTTTTCTGTTTCAAATGTTACCTATTTTAAAGAGTGAACGTAATTTAGATGAATGGCAAAAAGGTATTAATAAATTTGTTTGGGCAGGGAAAAAACCAAGGGTGAAACTTAAAATAATGCAAGATTTTCGTGAGAGAGGCGGACTCAAGGTACCAAATATGAAATTGTATTATGATGCTGTAGTATTAACATTGATCAGCGATTGGGTGAATTTAACAAATATAGAAATACTTCATTTGGAAGGTTGGGACTTACTTTTTGGATGGCATGCCTATTTAATAAAAAAGTGGATTGGGTTTTTAAGTCTCATATTATAAGAATCTCTTTGCTTAGAGTGTGGAGGAAGTATTATAAATGTGATTTTAAAATACCATTATGGGCTATACCTCGGCATGCCATAGAAGGCATAAGGAAAGGGGTTAATATGGATATGGTCTCTTATGCACAGTTACTTAGATGGGATGGCCAAGACTGGCAGTTAAAATCTTTGGAAGAATTAACACATGAAAATCTAACTTATTCATGGTTCCAATATAGACAAATAGTGGATAGATGGAAGATGGATTGTAAAATGGGCTGGCTCAGAGAAGATGAAATTCTTCTAAAACAAGTAAGAGATCAAAGGCCAACCCATATAAAGAGAGTTTATGGGGTTTTAGTGGAATTGGATTCAGAATCTGAATTAGTTAAAGATTGTATGATTAAATGGGCACAGAATATTGGTGAATCGATTTCAATGGATACTTGGGAACTTATTTGGATAAGAAATGTTAAATTCACACAAGCGCAAAATTTAAGAGAGAATTTTTATAAGATGTTTTATAGATGGCACCTTGATCCAAAGAAAATGTCCATTATGTACCCTAATTTACAGCCGAAATGCTGGAGATGTGGATACTTGGATGCTACTTATTATCATATCTGGTGGACGTGTAAGCATATAAAAGCTTTTTGGATTAAGATATGGTGGAATATTCAGAGAATTTTTAGAAGGAGGGTAAAATTTACTCCGCAATTATTTTTATTAGGTATTGTTACTGATTGTGATGCTAGGGAGGTTATATTGATGTTAAATTTGATTACAGCCGCTAGGCTGTTAATAGGACAATATTGGAAGAAGGAATCCTTGCCTACCTTACAAGAGTGGTTTTATAAAGTTTCGTATTTGGCAGAAATGGCAAAGATTTCGGCTTTTTTAAAGGAGCAATCTCAAGAGAAATTTTTTGCGGTATGGGAAAAATGGATAAATTTTATACAACATAATTTGGATATGGAAAAATATTATTTAGCTTTTCTATAACTTGTAATGATTGTTTTTTTTCTTTCT
Organism: Crotalus tigris; assembly: GCF_016545835.1. NCBI lineage: Eukaryota > Metazoa > Chordata > Lepidosauria > Squamata > Viperidae > Crotalus > Crotalus tigris. Next base: position 5,621,293 of record NW_024096552.1, on the reverse strand, counting down.
TCTTTTTTTTACGCTTTATGTATTATTATTCATATACTTTTTTATATATGTTTTATTTTTCGTCTACCTTTTTCTTTTTTTCTTTCTCTCTCTCTTTTCTTTTTCCTTTTTTCCTCTTTTTTTTTTTTAGTATATATTATTCACTTTAAAGCTTATGTTATGTATATTATTATTATATATATTATGATTACGATTTTTATTATTATTATTAATTATTTTATAAATTGTAAACGTTATTTTTAAAATTTGTTAAATAATCCTATATTCAGTTCTGGGAAGTCGGGGGGGGGGGAGGGTGGGGTGGTTTGGGAGGGGGGGTGGATGTTTATCTGTAAAATTTCTGAAAAAAAATTCAATAAAAAAAAAAAAAAGAGAGTGAAGAAGATCTTAAAGTCCAAACTCAATGGAGGAAATACCATAAAGGCAATCAACACCTGGGCAATCCCAGTCATTAGGTACACAGCTGGAATAGTGGACTGGACTCAAGCAAAACTAAAACAATGGATAGGCAGACCAGAAAAATAATGACAATGAATCATGCCCTTCATCCACGCAGTGACATTGATAGACTTTATCTACCAAGGCAAATAGGTGGGCGTGGAATGCTACAAGTACATCAGATGGTTGAAGAAGAAAAAATGGCTTTGGAAGAATATCTGAAGAACAATGATGAAGATGCACTGAAATTAGTATATCAGGAAGGTTTACTAACTACTGGAGAGACCAAACTGGCCTCAAGAAAGACCAAATGAAGAACAGAATAGAGGCATGGGAAGACAAAGCACTACATGGCCAATACATGAAAAAAAATAGCTGGGAAAGCAATAATAATAAAACCTGGCAATGGCTAAGAGCAGGAAAATTGAAGAAAGAGACCGAGGGACTAATTCTGGCTGCACAAGACCAAGCCTTAAGGACAAATGCATACAAAGTCAAAATTGAGAAGACAGCAACAGACAGTAAGTGCCGCCTATGCAAAGAAGCTGAAGAAACAGTGGACCACTTGGTAAGCTGTTGCAAGAAGATTGCACAGACTGATTACAAGCAGCGGCATGACAAAGTAGCAACAATGGTGCATTGGAAGATCTGCAAAAAATATCATTTGCCTGTAAGCAAAAACTGGTGGGATCATAAAATAGAGAAAGTCATAGAAAATGATAAAATTAAACTGCTCTGGGACTTCAGAATTCAAACAGACAAGCACCTGCAACATAACACCCCAGACTTAACAATTGTCGATAAGAAAGACAAAAAAGTCTGGATAGTGGACGTGGCAGTGCCTGGAGATAGCAGAATAGACGAGAAAGAACTGGAGAAGATAACAAAATACAAAGACCTACAAATAGAAATAGAAAGACTGTGGCAAAAGCAAGCAAGGGTAGTACCAATAGTCATAGGCTCCTTGGGTGCAATCCCAAAACCTGGAGCACCACTTGAACACCATTGGCATTGACAAATTCGCTATTAGTCAATTGCAAAAGGCGGCCTTACTAGGAACTGCTTCCATCCTGCGACGATATCTGTAATACCATCAAACATCCACATCTGCCTATCCCAGGTCCTGGGTAAGGACTCGATAGGTAGACAAAATGCCAAATCCAGTCTGAACATCTGGCTGACTGTGCGATGATCCATAATAAAGAATTTTAATTTCTCTGTTGGTGAAAAAATAAATCAGAAAATCTCACAGTTGATTGCATTTAGCTGATTCAAAATAACTTCTTTATATATATATCAAAATATTTACAATATCATACATTCTTCTTTACAGCAACATAACTCAATTGAAGACTTCTCACAAAGAGATACAGAGACAAACCTGAGACTGAAAATTCAGCTTCTAACTCAATACCTTTTGCACAGACTCAGTAGCACTTTCTTCACATTGGCTGACTGAGTTACCACATGACTCTTTCTGCTCATGAATATTCCAACAAATAATAATCATAATAATCATAATCATAATAATGTTGGAAGGGACCTTGGAGGTCATCTAGTCCAACCCCCTGCTCAGGCAGGAAACCCTATACCATTTCGGAGAAATGGCTGTCCAGTCTCTTCTTAAAGATGGACAAACTGCTGCTGGCAAAGGAGCAAGTGACGAATTCAAATGAATATACCTAATACAGGTAGTCCTCGACTCACAACCACAACTGAGCCCAAAATCTCTGCTGCTAAGTGAGACGGTTGTTACATGAGTTCTACCCCATTTTAACAACCCTGGGGGAAGAGGGAGAAGGGAATGAATATGTTTTGGCAGGAAAGAGGAGGGGAGCAGGGGATAGAGGGGGTGAGAGGGAGAGGGGAGTCTTTGGGGGCAGAGGGGAGGAGGGGAGTGGGGCCTCCCGCTCACCTGGCCACCCCACGGAATGAGGGGGAGCAACGCATGAGGATAGGAAAGGGGAGAAAGGAGTGTGAGGGAAAGGTAGAGAAAAGTCTGTGAGGAAAGGTTGAGAAAAGAGGAGGAGGAGGAAGGAAAATGAGAGATGGAGAGAAAGAGAGGCAAGCAGGGGAATCAACGGAGGAGCAGAGGCAGTGGCAGGAGAGACCAGCAAGTAGCAGAAGAGAGAGAGGAAGAATGGCTGACTAGCCATGTGACCACCCCACACCGTGTCACCCACCTGTGGGAGGAGGCTGCCCAAGAGACCAGCTGGAAGGACAAGACAGCAGAGTCCTGCTGACCCTGGCAAGCGGAGGTGTCTGAGGGAGGGAGCAGAGTGGATGGGCAGCCCCAACCACGGACTGTAGCAGGGGAAGGCGCCCGGGCGGTTGGAAAAGAGGGCCAGGGGAACCTGGACCCCAGTGACTCTTTGTGGGGTAGCGGTTCTTGACGATCTTTCTTGTCACAGTTGTTAAGTGAATCACAGCAGTTGTTAAGTTAGTCACACAGTTATTAAGTGAATCCGGCTTTCCCATTGACTTTGCTTGTCAGAAGGTCACAAAAGATGATTACATGACCCCAGGATACTCTAACTGTCATAAATATGAACCAATTGCCAAACAACTTAATTTTGATTCAATAATCAGGGGGGTGTTGCAATGGTCGTAAGTGTATGAATCTGTCATAAGACACTTTTTAATGTCTATATACATTAAAAATGAGAAATGTTAAAAATGCTTATTTATCTGACTTCCATAGACGCCAAATTTAGAGCCACTGATCTAGCAGACTCTCAAAGGGATGGGGATTACAGCAAAGGCAGGTCAACAAAGTCAAGATGGCAGCCAGACCCGCCTTCTACCCATATGTAAATAAGGGGCGGGCTTCCATCCCTGAGGCCTTTGTTGCTTCCCACTACAGTTTTTCCTGCTTTGCAGCATCTCCCCGTTTTTGGGGAGCAGGGCCTTTGAAATAGGGGTCTGTGAGAACCAATGGGGGGATGGGATTGGCTAGCAATGGAAAGGCCCCTCCTTTTTTGTTGGGGGGAGAAGTGAAGGAGGAAATGTGGGTGGAGCTATTGGGAAGGAGAGGCCAAATGTGAATTTTAGAGGCAGCTGGGCAGCGAGTTTGTCTTGGAAAATTAGGTCTACAAAGTTGAAGGACTTGACATACAGCCTTTGCCAATCCATAGCAGCTCTAAACAAGCCTAGTTTGCTTTGCCCAGCCAAACTCAGTTCAAGTAAGGTTACCTAGGTTTGTAAATATGGTTGCAAGAGAGGAAAAGACCTGTTGAACGGGAGGTATGAGCTCAGGGATTTTCAGGGTCTGCAATCAATTTCATCCTACTTTTGATTGCAATGCACCCATTTATTTGTGGCATTTCATGCCAATAAAGGGCCACTGCTCTGGATATTATTATAGGCGTCACATTTAGAGGGTGAAGATAGTATTGTTCATGGGTTGTTGTTTTTTTTACCCTGGCTATACATAGATCATGGTGGTTATGGGTTTCATGGCTTTTATGGCAGTAAAACAATAACAGTAATTTTAACTGTTGGAAGTTTTCATTTGTAATTTTGATAGTGCTTAGATTGTGCTCTGGTGGTAGTGGGGGTGCATTTTAAATAGAAGTTTTGTTTCTTTGTACTGAGAGACATCTCTTTTTACATGGATGTTAATAATAGTAGTAATAATTTAATCTAACGATAATAATAATTCCTGAAAATGAAATAAGCTCTCTCACAGGCCCACTTACAAATCACTGAATGGCGTTGCAGAAGTATTAAAAAAATAAACTCCGCTGAATTGAATCGAATCCTGGTGATATCATGAACATGTCCATGAAATTTTTTTGGTACCATGATAGTGATTTGCCATGGTCTTCATCTGAAAGATTTAAAGTTTCTTTTATTTATAGCTACAGTCCAAGAAAGCTAGTTAAATATTTTAATCACATAAACGGAGAAAAAAAGGAGGAAATAAAAATAAACTATCAGGCTACAATCAAACATAGTGCTTTTGAATGGTGATCACAACTGAACAGAATTTAATTCTTTTTATGTAGATTGTGATGAATTGATCTGCTAATAAAAAAAATCATCCTACACTTAGTCAATTAGTGTAAAAAAGGATGCTACAGCAAGATATAGAGAAATGTTTTCAGTGATTTTATTAAATAGGATACGGACTTTAAAAAAATAGATAATGGGATTTTGCTATACAGTACTCCTCTTTAACACATTTGATGATAACATGTTAGATCTTCCTAGATTGAAGGTTTTCCTGCAATAGAAATATTGGACATTAAAAAGAGATTTAAATGTGAATGTTCTGTAAATTAGGCCTAGCTTCCAAGACCTATATCTGTTTAGTAGTGGTACAATAGTCACCTTCCTTCCTTCCTTCCTTCCTTCCTTCCTTCCTTCCTTCCTTCCTTCCTTCCTTCCTTCCTTCCTTCCTTCCTTCCCTCCCTCCCTCCCTCCCTTCCTCCCTCCCTCCAACATAGAAAGGTCTTTACCTGGTGCCAAAATGATGCCACTGTGGGGTGACAATTGAAGGAAGGGCATTCCATTTTGCCACCACTGAAAAGGCAAAATAAAGGAAAGGGCTTGGGAGTGTCTATGTCCCCTCGGGGACCCCGTTGTGGCTAAGGAAGCCTCCCCTCAAAGCCCTTGAACAAAGGGCCTATAAGATGTTCTCCACCCACCAGGTTCCCCTCACCCCATGGGACCCCGTCTTAGATTAGCCTGAGACTACTAATTACTCTTTCTATCCATTTTTTTTTGCCTTAAGAGACTTTATTAGTCTACTCTAATCTGAAGATTTTCATCCAGCCATGCTGGTTCAGGAGTTCTGGGAGTTGAAGGCCACAGGTCATAAAGGGCCCATTGATTCCCCACCTCTGCTTTAGCAGAATGCTTGGATCAATAATTGATTGGGGGGTGGAGGGAGAGGCCGTCCCAAGAATGTTTGTTTCTCCCCAGTTTTTAAACCCCCCCCCCCATTTAACAGGATCCTGGGATCAATTCTAATTGATAGGGGGTCCATTCCATGGATGTTTCTTTCTCCCCAGGTTTTTTCCAATATATTTTCCTTTAGCAGAATCAATTGGGATCAATTGTAGTTGATCGGGAATCCTCCCACGCATGTTTGCTTCTCCCCAGTTTTTAAAGGAATTTTTCCTTTAATGAGCTGATTGGGCCAATAATAATTGATCGGGAGTCCGCTTTTTCCCAATTTGCTTTTTTAAAAAAATACTCTATCCTTTAAGAAGTCAGCGACGCCGACCGCAGCACCAACAATAATTCATCTCGATTTCCCGCTTGGACACAGCCCAAAGGCGGTCACCTGATTCATAGGAAAAGATGAAAAACTAACTTTCTCTTTCCTTGTCTCGGCGGAGGAGGCAGCGATGGCGGCCGAAGCTCCCTTGCAGTATTTGCTGGAAGAAGCCACCTGCTCCATCTGCCTGGACTATTTCCAGGACCCCGTGCTCATCCCGGAGTGCGGCCACAACTTCTGCCGGGGCTGCCTGACCCGCAGTTGCGGGACGTCGGAATCGGAGGCTTCCTGCCCCCAGTGCAGACAGACCTTCGGGCCCCGCAACCTCCTCCCCAACAGGCAGCTGGCGCGGCTGGTGGAAATGGCCAGGAGATGCGAAGATCCTTGGGGCGAGGAAGGAGGGAGCGTCTGCCTTAAGCACCGGGAGCCCCTCAAGCTCTTTTGTAAGCACCACGAGACCCTCATCTGCGTGGTCTGCAACCGATCCAAAAAGCACAGGGACCACTGGGTAATCCCTGCGGAGGAGGCTTTCCAGGAGTACCAGGTAGGAATCAGCCAGGAGGAATCCTTAAGGAGAGCCATCCAGTGCCAGCACTAGTTACATTTGGAGCAGTTTACTTGCTTCCTGCTGCTTTATCCCACCCCTGGCCTCTGTTCCTGCAATTTTTAAAAAACAGGTTAACAAGTAGTCCTCAGCTTACCAGCATTCATTTAGTGATGGTTCAATGTTACAACACCACTGAAAAAAGTTATTATGATCAGTTTCCGTACTTATGGTCGCTGCAGCATCCCTGCTTCACTGATCAAAATTCAGATCCTTGACAACTGTCATGTTGCTGTGTCCCAGGGTCCTGTGATCACCTTTTGAGACCGTCTGATGAGCAAAGTCGATGGGGAAGCCAGATTCACTTAACAGCTGTGTGATTAACTTAACAACTGCAGTGTTTCACTTAACAACTGTGGCAAGAACGGTTGTAAAATGGGACAAAACGTCACTTAACTGTTATGCTTAGCAGTGGAGAAATAGAACTCTTTTGCCAGCTCACTTTTTCTAAGGAGAGATAAGAAAGATCTAATCTAAATATCAACAACAGGATTAACTGGCTGAAGTTTAAAGATCAGATGGGGAAGGAAACACTAGTAAATTTTCTTTCAAATGACATTTTTCTACGTTTGCTATAGAGCAAGATCATCATAGAGTCCTTCAAAGTCTTGAAATACCCAAAAATATTCCTGCCCAAACTTTTGTTTCTCAGTGGCTAATCTGATGCTTCTCAGATGACTGCAACTGGGAGACTCAGGCAACTCACTTACCTGCCATTACAAGTATTCTTTTACCTCATGACTTTGCATTTTATACATTTATAAGGTTTTCCACTTAACCTCACAAATTTCCCTGCGCTACTCAGAAATTCCAAAGAGCCAAAAGAAACTCCTGAGCTGAGGTTTCAGCAAAGAAAATAACTTTATTTTGGCCGAGACAGAGTTGGGTAACCTTCTCCCTCTTTGTGGCTGCTTAGACTCGCAGTGTTTCTCAACCTTGACAATTTTAAGGCATGTGGACTTCAACTCCCAGAAGTCCACAGCCAGCAAGGCACATGCCTTAAAATTGTCAAGGTTGAGAAACACTGGCTTATAGGGACAAAGGCACACCCAGAAGAGACTTTTTCCACTTTTTATGCCTTTTTCAGAAGAAAGAGAGTCAAGTCTCTGTACCAGGAGCAACGATGCACAGGAAAACAAATTCCAAGGTGATGGCTCATATACATGAATCCAGGCTTGCTCACCTCCCCCCCCCTCCCTATTTCTTGGACCATTGAACCTTACCTTGTTCCTTTCGTGTAAGCAATCTCCTGTATATTTAGCATGAAACATTTACTTTTTCAGTATACATAAAACACTTACTTCTATCTATAAAACTGCTTGCATATAAAATTTTATATAAAATAGCTACAAAATAACTACCAATATCAAGCTTAAACGTAATAAAATCATAAGCAGAATGAGGTCCATTCACACTGATAAAACAATAAAATAAAAATAGGAAATTAATGGAAGGAAAAAGACAGGAGGAAAGAAAATGTGAGATACAAGGGAAGAAAGAAAAAAAAACGTTGACTTCTGTCTTTTTAGCACAGAACAAGATAACAACATTTGAGCCTCAACTTTTTACTTTTCCACATTAGTATATAACTAGCTATTTCTATAACAACAAATTTATCTGATCAGCAAAACCAAGGTCATTCATTTTTTTTCATCACAAGCACAAAATCCAGAAGTGATACCCAAATAAAAAGCATAATTATGTATATCTGCCTCTTTGAATAAAACAATCAATTTAATCATTTCTGTTTTATCTTCCTTGCTGTGGAAATAATATGTATTTCTATTTCTACTTAATAATCTTTATTAACTATCACTATTTATATTTAAAAAATTCACTGTATTCTTTCAGATTGTTTAAAGGGAAAAATACTTTTTCAGCTATTTTAAAGCGCTAAACATTTATTTAAAATGTTTCTAAAATCAAAGCTTTCTAATGCATCTTTTAAAAAATTCTGTCTTAACCTGTGTACTTTAAAGTTCACTTTCAGACCAATACAATTCCAACTAACTCCAATTAACTCATTAAATTTAGATCATTCCCTGCAAGTTACCCTCATAGAATATTTTTTTCCTTCTTGTAAACATCCTTTTTTAAAACTCTAAAGTTTCTTATTTATGGGAGGTAATTTGGATTAGAAATGTTAAATTTACGCAGGCTCAAAATTTGAGGGAAAATTTTTATAAAATGTTTTATAGATGGCATCTAGATCCTAAAAAGTTGTCTTGTATGTACCCGAACCTGCAACCTAAATGTTGGAGATGTGGTTGCTTGGATGCAACCTATTTTCATGTTTGGTGGACTTATAAAAATATTAAAGCTTTTTGGATTATGATTTGGTGGAACATTCAAAAGGTTTTTAAAAGGAAGATTAAGTTTACTCCCCAGTTATTTCTTTTGGGTATTTTTGTGGATTTTGATGCTAAAGAAACTATTTTAATGTTGAATTTAATAACAGCAGCAAGATTATTGGTGGGTCAATATTGGAAGAGGGAGGGGGGAGGGGGGCGGGAGGATGGGTTAGAGCAGTGGTTCTCAACCTGTGGGTCAGGACCCCATTTGGGGTCGAATGACCATTTCACGGGGGTCACCAAACCATGCTGTCCGCCATTTTTTTCCCCTTTCCCTAGCTGTTCTACTCCCTCTTATTGGTGGCCACACACCCACTTGGGGGTCACCACAACATGGGGAACTGTATTATGGGGTCACGGCATTAGAAAGGTTGAGAATCACTGCGTTAGAGGTTAAATAGTTCAGATAAGTAGAAATAGTTTTATTGTATATAATATTGATGTTTTAATTTGGAGAGAGGAATTGCTCGGGCATTTCCCCTGGACTGCATCCAGAGTGAGAAGATAGGAGGAAGGGGAGAAGTAAGTAGGAAGGTTGAGGAGAAGGAGGAGAGGGGAAGAGTGAGGAAGAAGAGGGAAAGAGGGAAGTGAGAGAAGAGGTTAGAGGGTGGATGCGGTTTGGGGGGAAATGGGTGAGCAATACCGAAAGTTGTGTGTATAAATTTATTTTACTCTTTATCTGAAGTATTTTTTATGAAAGTAATGTAAAATTGAAAATAAAAATTTTTTCACAAAAAAACTCTAAAGTTTCTTTAAGCTAATAGATCTTTTTCTCTATCTTGCTTTTAATATACTTTCAAATTCATTTTTAATAATATTTTACAAACTTTATAAATTACTTGAGCATTATATATAAAGGAAAAAAATATGTTTTCAAATTTTAGATTAAGACTTTCTTTCAGTTACAAATATCAAACTGAGCTTCTCTTTTTCTCAAGGATTTCTCAACCTTGTTAATTTCCATGAGAAAAAAAGTCCCAAACTTGTTCTTTTAAAAGTTGCAGATTTTCTTGGAGCCCTTCTTTTAATTGTGTTGGGAGGTTTATATTTAAGCTATCATAATAAAAATTGGTGTCAGGTTTCTATTCCAAAATTGCAGTTGACTTCTCTGCATTGTCAGCTACTTGTGCAATTGCTTCGGTGGTTTGGTAACTTTCTACACATATTTATATCTCTGATGAAGTTTGAGAAGCTTTTTAAAACATCTTTGGAGCATAGTTGATCTATGAACTGATGGATTTTATGTAAAGATTTTTCAAATACATCTCTAATACTTTGCTCCACCATCTTCTTAACGTCCTCTTTTGTCAAAGAGTAGCATTTTTTAAGAATTGCTGGCCAGTCAGAAATATAAAAATCAGGAAGTTTTAGTCACCCACAGCAAGCTACAAATTACTAAAAATAATAAACTAAAACCACAACTTTCTATCCTTAAATATTTCTCCATCAACTTTTAAAAAAATAGAGATTCCACATTTCCTTATTTTAGCTTGCCTTCTGCAGTCTTCTTCCTTGTTGTTTAACAATGAAGAAACCGTCAAAATGGTGCAGATCTTCAAAAAGGAATAATAGGCTACGACTAAAGAGAACCTCTTTTAGCTTAGTAAAGATTAAAAGTCCTTAAAAATGATTACGAAATGAAAGGCACAACACTGTTTGAAAAATAAATTCCAAAATAGCTGCTTCTTCAACAACAAACTGATTGCAGAGCTGCCCCAGTTTTGGGCACATAAACTGTTTCGAAGCAAAGCTCCTGAAACTACTTGCAGACCTTTGCTGTATCAGAGGATCTTATGGGATAATTCTAGGACTTTCCCTAACCCATAGGGGTAATTTATACTAAAGGAATGCCGGTTTCTTCTGTTGGTAGTTGAAAAAGCTACAGTCCAGGGAAAAATGCTTCAGGGATCCTTCCCTGGGTGTGTTCTCAGCTGTCCATCTTCTCACCAGAAGTCACCATTACAAGTATTCCTCGACTTAGAACCATTCATTTAGTGACTGTTCAAAGTGACTGTTCGAAATTTGGAAACTTGGCAACTGCCATGTATTTATGATGGTTGCATATATCTTCTAATTAGGTCTTCCCTCAGATGTAATTCTTTACGGAAAAGAAACTCAAATCTTGTATTTTCTCTTCAGCTCAAGGTTGGGGATTGCCTGAAGGCTCAGAAGGAAGAGAAAGAAAAAATAGCTGCATACAAAACCGAAACAGAGCAAAGAGTTCAGGAGATGCTTGTAAGTATTGATCCAACTGTGAGGAGCTTCTGAGCTAATAGGAAGGAGAACATCACCCGCCTTCTTTAATAATAGGCAGCCTGTTTGTAAGTAGAAGTTCTGACTGAAATGAAATTCCAGTTAAAGACAGTGTTTGGGCACAGAATGTGTTCTTAACCTGGGGACTGTATCTTTGGGATGTCAACATTGGCTGAATGAGTCACAGTTGTGTTAAGGACACCTATGAGCCATATTTTATATAATGGGTTTGGTTTGCATAATAAATTAATGCAAACCATATTTCATCTTACTGAAAAAAATGTGAAATCGAATAAATAATAAAACATCATAGGAAAAAGAAACAAAAAACATTTGAAAAAGAAAATAATGCATCGATAGAATGCAAAAATCAAAACATTTTTCTGTCTACTTTTGTGGAATTCCTGATCTCCCAAAGAAAATGTTCATGAGAGATCATTTAAACTGGACCTTTTTTCGGTTTTTAGAAACCTTTCCCCCTATGTTTGTTGATGTCAAAAAGGATTTTTTTTTCTCCGTAGACTAGGAAATTCTCCCATCTTGTTTCTGGACTCTTCAGGGAATCTGTTTAATTATTATAACAATAAAAATAATTAAGTGAAATAATTAAAATAAAATAAAAACATGCCTTTTGCTTTTTCTGTCTTTTTGTTCTAGGACCAAATCAAAAAAGAGAAAAAAAACGCAGTGGCTGAATTCAGAGAACTACAACGGTGGTTAAAAAGACAGGAGAAGCTTCTTCTGGCCAGAATGGAAGAGACGGAGAAGGAGATTCTGGCAAGAAGGGACAATGGTTTGGCTGGACTGTGCTCTCTTGACGATCTCATCCAGGAAATAGAGGAGAAGCATCAGCAGCCAGCCAGCAAACTCTTACAGGTCAGGCAGGAAGTTGAGATCATAGAATCACAGGGCTGGAAGGGACCTTGGGAACCTGCAACCATCAAAAATACCATCAGTTGCCAAGCGGCTGAATTTTGATTACATGACCAAGGGGATGCTACAGCAGTTGTAAGTGTGAAAAAGTCAGGTTTTTTCAGTGTTATTGCAACTTTGAACGGTCACTAAATGAACTGTTGAAAGTTGAGGGCTACCTGCAATGGCTAATATTTAATTCAGAAAAAGCAGGCCATGTGAAAAGGAAGAATTCAAAGTGTTGGTCAGCACCCTTAATGGTTTTAAGAATGCCCGCTGAGGGGTTTTTTCAGTGCCATTGCAACTTTGAACGGTCACTAAATGTAAGGTGACCAACCGTCCTCCTTTAGGGAGGACAGTCCTCCTTTTGTAAGTTCTGTCCTCCCTTGAAAAGTGTCCTCCTTCATGTCCTCCTTTTCGATATTTGAAGACTAATTTGCAGGGGTTTTTTTTTTCTCATAGAACGCTCAGAATGGCGTTCCGGCACCTTTTTTGATGTTTTTTTTTTCAACTTTTGCATGAGCTGTGCTACTTCCCGCTATTAGCTTTCGAAAGCCAATAGGAATTGCTGCTGAGCGCGCCAAAACACCCGGCTGCCAAACTTTGCACATGCAAGTTGTCTGTATTATTGTTGCAATGAATAAAATGTTTCTTTTATTTACGATATTTTTTATTCAATTTATTTGTGTCCTTTTCATTGTAAAAAAGTTGGTCACCTTACTAAATGAACTGTTGAAAGTCGAGGGCTACCTGCAATGGCTAATATTTAATTCAGAAAAAGCGGGCCATGTGAAAAGGAAGAATTCAAAGTGCTGGTCAGCACCCTTAATGGTTTTAAGAATGCCCGCTGAGGGGTCCTATTACCAATGAAGGGACTTGGTGGTGGGTGTTCTTTGTAGGGTCTCCCTTCCCCTTAATCTCCAGGGCAAGGAGAACCCCAAAATTGATGGCCTTCTACAAAGTTAAAACCACTTGGATTTTCCAAAGTGCCTTGATTCCAGAAGCATAAACGCAGGGAATTTTTGTATTTTATTGATGCATTATTTTCTTTTTCAAATGTGTTTTGTTTCTTTTTTCTATGATGTTTTATTATTTTTATATATATACTATAATCTTTCTAATTCTGTTGAATTCAACCGGGGTATAATTTTTCTAAAACAAGAAAATAAAAATAAACAGTACCTTTCTAAAATAGGTGAACTGCTGGGGAAAAAAGAGCAGTGGGATTCTTTTAAATAAAAATGGAAGTATATTTTTGTTAGTGTCTGATTGTACAGAGGTTTCTCTCATTTATTTTATGAATATATGAATTTCATTTTCTGCATAGGAAATGGCTCAGTGGTTTCTCTCTCTCTTTTTTAGGACATTGGAAGCATCTTGGAGAAGTAAGTGAATCCACCCTCCTCTTTACAGTCTCAGAGATCAGCAGTTTTCCTATTTTGGAAAGTTCTGTTTGTATTTTGCAGTAATTTAATTTAAAGACAATGTATTGTATTTTAGGGCCTTCTAGCCCAGCCCCCTGCTCAGGCAGGACCCTATACCATTTCAGGCAAATGGCTGTCCACTCTTTTCTTAAAAACTTCCAGTGTTGGTTGCTAAGAAATAATCATAAATAGAGGATTCCATGTAACTCTATTCATCTCTATTAAATTTCATGGTATTACTTTTAACCCATCAAGATCAATTTGAATGTTAGCCCCATCTTCTAGTCAACGTTGTTTTGCTCTGCCAGGTACCAGGCAAAGAAAACATTTGAGAATCCAGTGGATTTACTTTTAGAGCCAAAGTGGACAATCTGGGACTACAATGATGTCACTGTGCTTCTGAAAAGCGCCATGAAAAAATTGAGAGGTAATAAAAAAAAATGAATTTTCCGTGTGAAAAAATGACAAAGTTTTCCCCTCATCCCAGTCCTCCCCTTATGACCAGTTTGTCTTCAGCCAATGCAGAGCCACACAGGTGTTTTGAGAACCGCTGAGATGTTTGGGATAGTTCACATTCCAATCTCAGCAGGCGTGGCCTTGAGCGCTGGCACAAACTAGTTCTGTACTTCCCTGATCTTTGTCAAGCTGTCATCCCCACTCCCTATTTCCCATCACATCCCCATACTGTATATCTTTATAGTCCATTTGTTCTCTCCGTGCCCCCTCCCCCTTAGTCTTTGATGGCAGGATGCCACTGAGACACCAAGCTGAAACTTGACACCTTTTCTTTTCCCAAGGTTGTTGAGAAAATCACTGCAGTTAAGTGAATCATATGATTGTTAAGCTAATCTGTTTTCCCACATTGACTTTGCTTGCCAGACAATCCCTAGGAAGGAGGCAGATGACAATCCCAGGACCCTAGGATGCTGTAATCACCATAAATACATGCAGGTTGCCAAGTGCCCGAATTTTGATCACATGAGTGGGGATGCTGCAACTGTCATTAAGTGTGAGAACTGGTCATAAGGCACTTTTTCTAGTGCCATTGTAACTTCCTTATTCCTTATTTCCTGATTTGAGTCAGAGGAAGGGAAACCAGGGTAGCTGTAGGGAGGCCCTTCTGTTGCTCCATTTCCAGTGATGAGATGCTAAATCCCTCCCTTTTCTTCCCCAGATACTCTGGAAACTGGATTTCAACTACAGGAAGGTAAATATGAGACTATAAGAATCTCAGTCACTTGCTATTTTAAGCTCCGATGCCAGTAATGTTAAGAGAAATAAGAGAACGTTAAGAGAAAAGTAAAAAAAAGAGAAATATAGGATTAGATACCTTAAAGCAGAGGTCCCCAACCTTTTGGGCACCAGGGACTGGTTCCGTGGAGAGAACCAGAGGTTGAATGGTTTTGTGTGCTGCCTGCATCCCACGGATGGGGCTTTGCTTGTTTGTGTGGACCGGTTACTAGCATGCCACGGCCTGGTTCACAGCCCAAGGGTTGGGGATCCCTGTCTTAAAGACTATGAAGATCCAGTCAATGTAATCTAGATGATTGAAGTCATTTTTTGTGTGGAATGAAATATCTAGGCCTTTTAGAGACCAAGTGCCCAAAAACTGGCCCCGCCCCTGCCCCACCCCCTGCCCCACCCCACCCCGCCCCACTGCCCGCTGGGCCATTCACCACATCCAGGGCCCACTGCAGATCGCCCAGCATTGCCATGGCGGCCACGCCCTCAGCCTGCGCCCTGCAGCATCAACTGTGCGCGATGGGGCGTTCGGGCAGACACTGTCTACACTGTCTGGCTGCCATGTCCTTGGCTGCACTGCTCCGTGTGGGCCACGCTCAGGGGTGACTCTCCTCCGGGGGCTGCTGGTGAGGAGGGGGTTGTGGGGGGAGACAAGGCTGGGGCAACGACACGTGTGCCCACAGAGAGGGCTCCGAGTGCCGCCTCTGGCACCCGTGCCATAGGTTTGCCACCACTGATCTAGGCGAATGGGAAAGTATGGGTGAGTACTGCAAGTAACATAGAATCCTCTTGATTTTACTTGGTCTTTGGGGGCAGAAAGACAAAAAACCAGGCCTGCAGCTGAAGTTCTTGTTTTTCCTTCCCTTTCCCCTTACAGTGAATATAATTCTGGATCCAGACATACCCCATCCTGGATGTCTTGACATCTCCGAAGATCAAAACAGCATCAAAGGAGTTAAGCCAGTTAAAGCAATATACCCTGCCCCACACTGGAAGAGATTTGAATATAATCCTTATGTCCTTGGCTGTCAGAGGTTCTCAACAGGGCGACATTTCTGGGAAGTTATTGTAGGAGATACAGCAGGATGGGGTGTAGGGGTTGTCAACAAGCCAGTGAACGTAACAAATGGTGATTTGCAGACCAGACACTGGCAGATTGGGGAATGGGGAGGAAAATACATGGCCATTTCTCCATCAGTATATTCTGAACTGGTCCTCAGTGAGAAGCCCACGAGGATCCGCATCTCTGTCAACTGTGAAGGGGGACAAGTGAACTTTTTTGATGCCAGGACAGCAGCTCTGCTCCATACATTCTCAGATGCTTCCTTGGTTGGAGAGACCCTTCTGCCCTCTTTCTATTTGTGTGATGGCGCCTGTATGACATTCCCCTAAAAGAGGGGACATCAATAGGCAAAACGTATTTGCTAAGCAGTAATCCCTGAAAACCTTTAAAGCAGACTTGCCTTAGCTTTTTGCTACTAATGTACATCTTCCTTTAGTGTTCTATGCCAGCCTGATTTTCTTGCAGTTAGGTGGCCTTGTAAATGAAAGGAAAGGGTCACTCAATCAATTAGTCTATAAGGGAATAACCTGATCATCATTTCTATTTGTCTGGATAAAAAAAATGAGGTGTCCTAGGAGCTTTATAGGCTTTAGCATCATGTGTTCAGGTGTGTAAGTATTAAAGTTACCTTACAGCTATACTTGTAAATCATGTGTTTTTTATACGTCTGCCACAGCTCTCTATACCATTTATGTATCATACTTTTTTGTGTACTATTAGTTGCAATAAATAATTATGCAGGTGTGCATAATTTGGTATATTCTGTAATCTTTCCCTTTCTTTTCTTTCCTTCCACCTCTTTTTTTTGTTTCCTTTTAAATAACACATAGTTGTCCTAATCCAACAAACCCTAGCAGGGCTTTAGCAAGTATTAGACCTAATATAAGCTTTACAGCCTCATAGGCTGTTTTTTTTTCTCCTGACAAATCCTAGTACTGCTTCTGACTTTGCTTGTCAGAAGCTCTCAAAAGGTGATCATAGGGCCCTGGGACACTGCAACCTCTTAAATATGAACCAATTGCCAAGCATCTCAATTTTGATCATGTGACCATGGGGATACTGCAATGGTTATAAGTTTGAAAAATGGCCATAAGTCACTTTTTTCAATACTAACTTTGAACGGTCACTAAATGAACTGTTGTAAGTTGAGGACTGTCTGTCTTGTCAGACTGGATAAGATGCCAAATAGCACTCTTTTTCTTTCTTCCTTTAAGCCGCTCTGCCTTTGACTGAGTAACTGTAAAAGAAGAAGCCAATCTGATGTAGTGCTTAAGAAATCAAGCTAGAAGCCGTGAGTTCTAATCCTGCCTTAGGCGCAAAGCCAGCTGGGTGACCTTGGAGCAGTCACTCTCGCTCAGCCCTAGGAAGCAGGCAATGGCAAACCACTCCTGAATCCTTGCCAAAAAAAGTGCAGGGAGATTTTGTCTAGGCAGTCACCAGGGGTCAACAATCTGAGGCACCCCAAAAGTGGCTTCGATACTGAGATGAGAGTCAGAGCCTGTTTGGTCTAGTGCAGGGGTTGTGAACCTGCGCCTCTGGAGCCGCATGTGGCTCTTTTAGCCTTCTACTGTGGCTCCAGTCCGCTTCTGCCATTTGCAAAGAGAGAGGTACATGCGCTCTCTCTCTCTCCCCCCCCTCTCTCTCTCACACACACACACTGAGTGGGGGAAGAGGACTGGCAGACCAAGGGCAGGACAGCCACCCCAAAAACAATGTGTGTCAGCTTGTTGAAGAACAGCGTGAAGCCAGCTTGCCAGGTGAACAGAAGATTGGAGAGAGGGAGGGGGGAGAGAGGGAGGGAGACAGAGGGAGGGAGGGAGGGAGGGAGAGAGAATTCATGCAGAGCAGCCACTATTTCTTTTTAATTAAACTCTTCAATCAAGCTCCCCCTCTCCCGTGTGTGTGTGTGTGTGCAAGTTTTGTGGCTCCCAGTGTTTTCTCTGGGAAACAGGTCCAAGTGGCTCTTTGAGTGTTTAAGGTTGCCGACCCCTGGTCTAATGGTTAAGGCGCCAGGCTAGGAAGAGGAAAACTGAGTTCAAGTCCTGCCTTAGCCATGAAAAGCAGCTGGGTGACTTTGGGCAAGTCATTCTCTTTCAGTCCAACCCACTTCACAGGGTTGTTGTTGCTGGGTAAATAGAAGAAGGAAAGTGTGTTGGATATGTTTGTCGCCTTGAGATATTTGTAAAAATAAGGCAGGATATAAAATAAATTGATAAATAAATAAATACATACATATATAAATACATACTTACATACCAATAAATAATAAGGGGAGTGAAACTAAACTCTGATATAGTGACATTGAATGCTAACAGTTCTCTGGAACATCACGAAGCATCTAAGCCAGTGATGCGAATCTTTTAGAGACCCGAATACCCAAACCCCACTTATTTATTGTCACATGCTGGATGGGTGTAGCTCACTGGGTGGGTGTGGCTGCAGTGGTCATGGCAGACTGGGTGGTTATGGCCAGGGTGGGCGTGCCACCTTGATGTTGTTCATGGGGAGGGATGCCTGTGAGGGCCGGGCAGGTTTGGTGGAGATCCAGGGTTTTTCTGGTGGGTGGGATGGTGGGCAGGAGGCTCATCCTGCAGGTGAGGCGAGGCGAGGCAGGAGAAGGGCAGGGGTGCCATTGCCGAAGGGCAGGGCAAGATGAGGCAGGGGCCGGGGCAGCTGCTGCCTGACACCATTGGCCCACACACACAGCGAGTGCATGGGGGCCAACTGTGTCCGTCAGCAGCCACAGCCTGCTGGCCCCTTGACCGATGCATTCTGGGATTCTGCAGCCCACTGCAAATACTGGGCCAGCCCTCCAGCAGCAGGTGGAGTAGGGGAGGGAGGAAGCGCATGATGCAGATCGCCGGACACACCTACTCCATCCCATCTGTTTTTGGTTGTGGTTGGAGAGCAGGTTGCTGCTGGTCATCTCCTTGGCCCCCTCGCAGATCTTGCCCTTGGCCCATACATGGAGCCTGTTCCCCTTGCACACCCAACGCACCTTAGTCCTGCCTGGGTTATAAAACAGCTTAAAAAGCCACTTGCCCGGGGAGATTTTGATGCAAGTTGCTCATGGAGGGGACTGAAGGCCTAGGATTGGGGCGACGGCACACGTGCCCACAGAGAGGGCTCTGCACGCTGCCTGTGGTGCGCATGCCATAGGTTTGCCACTATGGGGCTAGATGCTGATCTCACACTAGCCTTTCTCCTGTTGGGTCGGAGGGCTTTCCCTGGATCAAATGAAGCAACCACCGTTGCTTTGGGATCAATGGGGTGCCTCTCCTTCACAGTCACCTCTTCGGGGCAACTTTGGACCATCTAGGGTTCCCCTGGCAGGGAGAAACTAGCCATGGGGAGCAGATCTCCGCTCTCCCGGGCCCATGTGCCACGGATGCAAAACCAGAAGTCCGCTTTTCCTGGCTTTTGTCCACCCTGCTTATGTACCTTCTTCACTTTTTAGATATGGTGGCCTTGGCCTAGTCTCGCACAGGTAGTCCTCGACTTATTATCGGAATTGAACCCAGCATTTCCATTGCTAAATAGGACAGTTGTTAAGTGAGTTTTGCCCCATTTTACGACCTTTCTTGCCACAATTGTTAAGTGAATTACTGCGGCTGTTAACTTAGATTAGCTTATATTTTATAAAAAACTATTTAGAGCCAGTATTTTAAGGTATATAGCTAAAGATATATAGCTTAAGTGCAGCCATATTTAACCTTGCTAAAGAGATGACATACACAACTTTTGGTTTGAATTAGTTACATTGTATAGATAGACAATGGAACAGGGTTGAAACACTTGTATCATCCCTCCCTCCCTCCCTCCCTCCCTCCCTCCCTCCCTCCCTTCCTTCCTTCCTTCCTTCCTTCCTTCCTTCCTTCCTTCCTTCCTTCCTTCCTTCCTTCCTTCCTTCCTGTTATTTACAAATATGAAAATAAAGGGCAATTGATGCAATAACAAGTCATTAATATCATTAGAGAATAAGGAGCTGCCAAACCAGTGTTTCTTAACCTTGGTAACTTTCAAATGTGGGGCGCTCAACTCCCAGAATTCCTCAAACAGCATTCAGAATTCAGAATATAGAATTCAGAATATAGAATTCTGGGGGTTGAAGTCCACACATCTGAAAGTTGCCAAGGTTGAGAAACACTGTTCTGAACACAAAGATTCATGATCTGTAATGTAATGATATTACACATCAAGGTAACAGGTAAGGATGTAGTTTTTTTTGGTCTGTTTCTAAGCAATTGGCTTCTTGTTTTGGATCCATTGCATGTCAGTGAATAAAAGGAATACTCTAGAAAGATATTTCATCTTCAATCTTTTCTCCTGAAGCCCATAACATTTATTTATTTATTCCTGCATACATTCAGTATATAAGCTTCCCAATTCCCAACAACTCTGGGATACGTACAATTAAAAAAATAAGTGACTAGCTGGTACACCTAGTAAATATATTGACTAGCTGACTCCAGCACTCCCATGCTTATTTATGCACGTGAGCAAAGATGCCCATAAATTCAGTAGGATGGGTGGGTTTTTTTTTTGACAAAACAAGAAGAAAAATATCATTTCATTTTTTGAAATCTTGTTTAAAAAGAGAGAAATTTACCTTTCATACCCAGATCGCTCACCATCTGTAGAAAAGATCACCTGTTTAATTATGGAAGTAAAAGTTACCCTAAAGCAGTTTTAAAAATAGGTACTGAATATTCCTTGCTCCCTTTCGTAGCTCGTTGCTGCTATTCAGAGAGGAAATTCTCCCTCTGTCATGGCCTCAGCCTCGTCTGCTGCACCTGAGAGAAAAGATGGATTTTGTGACCAGTGTAGCAAATATGTGAAAGATCCATTATCTGTAGAATGTGGTCACAATTTCTGCCGGCCTTGCATCACTGATCATTATCGGGAACGGAAAAAGGAAGGGCTTTTTTTCTGCCCTGTTTGCGAAGAGCCGATCCCTGAAGGAAAACTCCGGCGAATCCTGCAGCAGCCCAGTGAGGACGAAAAAATCAGATTACTTCCAGAAAAATCATTTGTCTGTCCGAAACACAAGGTGGCCCTGGATCTGTTTTGTCAAGACGATGAGAAGCTGATATGTGCTATTTGTCAAAAGTCATCGGAACATAAAACTCACACTGTAATTTCTCCCAAACAGGCTGCCCAACCATTAAAGGTAAGGAATCGCTGTTAATGGATCTTTGGATTTTCAATGGCAGTTGCATATTGCTTCTAAAATGCAGTTTACATACCAGCATCTTTTCCTCTGGAAATGATGAAAATCTTGTTTGAACACTCGTTCCAGAGATTCAGCTTTCATGTATGTTTCTTTGCATGAAACTGTCTGGAGGCAACACTGCCTGTTCATCCTTTTTTTTTTAATATTACAGCCTGTCAAAAGATTGGCTGTATTCCAGCTGCATGGTTCCTTTCTTATTTATTTTTTAAATTTCTTTTTAATGTGAAAAAAGTGAAAGAAATATGACAGGAAAAAAAAACCATACTACAGGTAACCCTCAACCTATGACCACAATTGAGCCCAAAATTTCTGTCGCTAAGCGAGACAGTTGTTCAGTGAGTTTTGTCCCATTTTACAACCTTTCTTGCCACAGTTGTTAAGTGAATCACTGCAGTTGTTAACAACACAGTTGTTAAGTAAATCTGGCTTCCCCATTGACTTTGCTTGTCAGAAGGTCGCAAAAGGTGACCGTGTGACCCTGGCACACTGCAACTATTGTATATGTGAGTCAGTTGCCAAGCGCCTGACTTTTGATCATGTAACTGTGGGGAGGCTGCAACAATTGTAAGTGTGAAAAACAGTCATAAGTCATTTTTTACAATGTTGTTGTAACTTTGAATAATCACTATGACCTGTTGTAAGTTGAGGATTATCTGTATGATAAATAATTTTAACAGTAAACCATTGCAATTCCATATAATAATAATAATAATAATAATAATAATAATAATAATAATAATAATAGAAGATGAACTGCATGGGTTTTGGTTGAAACATCTAACTGTTATACACCCACTCATTGCCAAACAGTTCAACAATATACTACAAGGAGGAGAAATTGAAAAGTGGCTAACAACTGGGAAAACCTACCTAATAATGAAAAATCCAGCAAAAGGGGCAACACCAGGTAACTACAGGCCAATTACCTGCTTACCAACAACTTTCAAATTACTAACTGGTGTAGTAGCTGATGCAGTGCAACAGCATCTAGTTGAAAACAATCTCTTTCCACCTGAGCAGAAAGGAAACCGCCCCAATAGCAGAGGAACAAAAGATCAACTCCTAATAGACAAAATGATCTTGGAAAACTGCAAGAGAAGGAAGACCAACCTGAATGTGGCATGGATTGACTACAAAAAGGCATTTGACTCTCTGCCACATGATTGGATAATCAAGTGCCTAGAAATAACAGGAGTCAGTAGAAACATCAGAAAATTTGTGCAAAGATCGATGGCACAATGGAAGACACAGTTGCAGATCAATGGTGAGAGCTGGGAGAGGTTAATATCAAGAGAGGAATATTTCAAGGAGATTCATTATCACCATTACTATTTGTTATTGCACTGTTTCCTCTGTCAACAATACTGAATAACTCAGGACATGGCTATCAAACATCAAAAACATCTGCCAGACTATCCCACCTCCTTTATATGGATGATCTGAAGCTGTATGGAAAAACATCATCTGAAATAGAATCGCTGCTCAACACTGTCCGTATATATAGCCAAGATATTGTAATGGAGTTTGGCTTGGACAAATGTGCCACACTTACTATCAAACAAGGAAAAATAGTGAAAACTGAAGGAATCAAGATGCCCCACGAAAATAACATTAAGAGTCTGGATGAGGAAGAGTACTACAAATACTTGGGTATCCTTCAAGCTGACAACATCAAGCACACTGAAGTCAAGAAAAAGATTAGAGGTGAATACATCAAGAGAGTGAAGAAGATCTTAAAATCCAAACTCAATGGAGGAAATACCATAAAGGCAATCAACACCTGGGCAATCCCAGTCATTAGGTACACAGCTGGAATAGTGGACTGGACTCAAGCAGAACTAAAAGCAATGGATAGGCAGACCAGAAAAATAATGACAATGAATCATGCCCTTCATCCACGCAGTGACATTGATAGACTTTATCTACCAAGGCAAATAGGTGGGCGTGGAATGCTACAAGTACATCAGATGGTTGAAGAAGAAAAAATGGCTTTGGAAGAATATCTGAAGAACAATGATGAAGATGCACTGAAATTAGTATATCAGGAAGGCTTACTAACTACTGGAGAGACCAAACTGGCCTACAAGAAAGACCAAATGAAGAACAGAATAGAGGCATGGGAAGACAAAGCACTACATGGCCAATACATGAAAAAAATAGCTGGGAAAGCAGATAATAATAAAACCTGGCAATGGCTAAGAGCAGGAAAATTGAAGAAAGAGACCGAGGGACTAATTCTGGCTGCACAAGACCAAGCCTTAAGGACAAATGCATACAAAGTCAAAATTGAGAAGACAGCAACAGACAGTAAGTGCCGCCTATGCAAAGAAGCTGAAGAAACAGTGGACCACTTGGTAAGCTGTTGCAAGAAGATTGCACAAACTGATTACAAGCAGCGGCATGACAAAGTAGCAACAATGGTGCATTGGAAGATCTGCAAAAAATATCATTTGCCTGTAAGCAAAAACTGGTGGGATCATAAAATAGAGAAAGTCATAGAAAATGATAAAATTAAACTGCTCTGGGACTTCAGAATTCAAACAGACAAGCACCTGCAACATAACACCCCAGACTTAACAATTGTCGATAAGAAAGACAAAAAAGTCTGGATAGTGGACGTGGCAGTGCCTGGAGACAGCAGAATAGAAGAGAAAGAACTGGAGAAGATAACAAAATACAAAGACCTACAAATAGAAATAGAAAGACTGTGGCAAAAGCAAGCAAGGGTAGTACCAATAGTCATAGGCTCCTTGGGTGCAATCCCAAAACAACTGGAGCACCACTTGAACACATTGGCATTGACAAATTCGCTATTAGTCAATTGCAAAAGGCAGCCTTATTAGGAACTGCTTCCATCCTGCGACGATATCGGTAATACCATCAAACATCCACATCTGCCTATCCCAGGTCCTGGGTAAGGACTCGATAGGTAGACAAAATGCCAAATCCAGTCTGAACATCTGGCTGACTGTGCGATGATCGATAATAATAATAATAATAATAATAATAATAATATAATAATAATGATGATGATGATGATGATGATGATGATAAAGTTGGAAGGGACCTTGGAGGTCATCTAGTCCAACCCCCTGCTCAGGCAGGAAACCCTATACCATTTCGGACAAATGGCTGTCCAGTTTCTTCTTAAAAACTTCCAGTGTTGGCACATTCACCGCTTCTGTAGGCAGGTTGTTCCACTGGTTAATTGTTCTCACTTTCAGGAAGTTTCTCCTTAGTTCTATGTTGCTTCTCTCTTTGGTTAGTTTCCACCTGTTGCTTCTTGTCCTGCCTTCAGGCGCTTTGGGAAATAGCTGGACTCCCTCTTCTTTGTGGCAGCCCCCAAGATATTGGAACACTACTATCATGTCCTCCCTTGTCCTTCTCTTCATTAAACTAGACATACCCAATTTCAGCAACCGTTCCTTATATGTTTTAGCCTCCAGTCCCCTAATAATCTTTGTTGCTCTTCTCTGTACTCTTTCTAGAGTCTCAACATCTTTTTTACATTGTGGTGACCAAAACTGGATGCAGTATTCCATGTTGCAGACAGTAACAGGGTGGTTTTTGCCAGGATTGACAAAACAGAATTGCAGAATAATAGATCTGGAAGAAACCCCAAGTCATCTAATTTGATTTTTTTATCAGTGCAGAAAACCTGTCACTGAACAATAACTATAGCTTTACTTCACTAAGGAAAGTCCACCATCTTTCAAGACAGTTTGCTTTATTTAGAATGGAATTAGATGTGTTATTTTTGTCACGGGGCAAAGTGACACCGGGGAAGTATTCAGAAATTTGTACAGAGACAGGGAATCAGTGTGGAACTAGGAAAAAATGGTTGGAAGAGTGCAAGTAGCCAGGAGAGAAGACTGTCGGAAGGTCTTCAAATATCCGAGAGTCTGTCATGGGGTGGATAGGATAGAATTGTTCAGTGCTGCTCTAAAAGACCAGACAAGAAACAAGGATTTTGATTTCAAGGAAGCAGATTTCAATTGGACATCACGTAGAATTTCCTAACATTAAGGGCTGTTCAACAATGGAAGATGTCTCTGGAGATGATGAACTGTCTACCCCTGGGAGTGTTTAAACTGAGGTTGGATGACTGTCTGCAGGGATATTATAGTACAGGTAGTCCTTGACTTACAACAGTTCATTTAGTGACCATTTGATGTTACAGCGGCACTGAAAAAAGAGACATATGACTGTTTTTCACACTTACTACCATTGCAGCATCCCCATGGTCATGTGATCAGAATTCAGAAGCTTGGTAACTAATTCATATTTATGATAGTTTCAGTGTCCTGGGGTCAAGTGATCACCTTTTGCGACCTTCTGACAAACAAAGTCAACGAGGAAGCCAGATTCACTTAAGAACTGGGTTACTACCTTAGCAGATACAGTGATTCATTTAACAACTGTGGCAAGAAAGGTGCTATAATGTGGCAAAACTCACTTAACAAATGTCTCACTTAGCAACAAGAATTTTGGGCTCCATTATGGCCGTAAATTGAGGAATACCTGTAGTGGGTTCCTGTTCTGGTCAGCGCTTTGGCTGGGGAATTCTGGGATTTGAAATCCACGCATCTTCAAGTTGTCAAGGTTGATAAATACTGGACTAGATGTTCCCCAGGATCTCTTCCAATCTTACATTTTTGGTTCTATGGAACATTAGTTTTTGATAGACTCGGAAAGAACAGCAGTATGTGAGCTTGAGGTGTTGCTGAATAACTGAAAATACTAAGGTAGACAGATTGCAAAAGTCTACTTTTTGCAGGATCTAATCTGAGTCGGTCACTGGGACCAGAGGTTTATTCTTCCGAGTTTTCATCCTTGTGCTGGAGCCCATCCTCAGGGAATTTCTCTCTCTCCATTCTCTCTCTATGTATAAGATAATGCAACATAAATAGAGCTGTGGTGGTGCAATGGTTAGAATGCAGTATTGCAGGCTAACTCTGCCGACTGCCAGGAGTTTGATCCTGACCAATTCAAGGTCGACTCAGCCTTCCATTGTTCCAAGATTAGAGGCACAGATTGTTGGGGGCAATATGCTGACTCTGTAAAACTGCTTAGAGAGGGCTATGAAGCACTGTGAAGCAGTATATAAGTCTAAATGCTATTGTTATTATTCTGGGACACATATATTTGCCTTATTCATAAGAGATACAGGCAGCTAGTGTTTTGAACAGTTCTACTTTTTGGTGCAAAGAAAGATCCTGATTCTGATGGATAAGTAAATAAACTTGTAAAATTGGGGAACACTGGAAGTTTTTAAGAAGAAACTGGACAGCCATTTGTCCGAAATGGTATAGGGTTACCTGCCTGAGCAGGGGGTTGGATTGATGACCTCCAAGGTCCCTTCCAACTTTATGATGATGATGTTTGAAATATGACCCACTTTTTCTCTTTGAGGACCAGCTACGGAGCAGGATTATCCTTCTGGAGGAAAAGAAGGATTTAATGGAGGCTCATCCTTCCGATGCAGAAAAGGAAATTGCCGAGTTGCTTGTAAGTCTTGCTAATTCTGAATTTTGGAAAACCAGCTAATTATCAATCTCGTCCCAAGAGGTGGTGAACCTGACCTTGCCTTTTTTTCTTCTCTCTTCCTCATTAAAGGGACAAATGGAAGAAGAGCGGGAGAAGTTAGACAATGTGTTCAAACAACTACATGATTTTCTGCATAAACAGGAAAAACAACTGCAGAACCGAATGAAAATGGTGGAGAAAGATTTTCAAAAAAACAAGACAGAATACCTGGAGGGGCTTTCAAAGGAACGCACCATACTTAAAAGTATCATTAGGGAGATGCAGGAGGTGTGTGAGCAGCCAGCTGTGGAGTTCTTAATGGTAAGATGATTTTAAAAGTAGAGAGCCAGCTCAGAACCTTAATGGGACACCTTCACTTCCCTAAATGTCTATGGAGGTTCCCAGTCATCCAGGTCCTGGTTGTTCCCAAAAATGCTTTTTCAGGAGGCAGCTGGACTTTCTGGGAGTTGTTGTCCACAAGTCTTAAAGTGGAGTTTGGAGATCTATGAGGGCTTAAGCAGCCTTCTTACTTTAATCAATTGCAAAGCGTGAGATCTCTGTTTCTTTTCTTCGTAGGATTTTAAAGGCAACATGCAGAGGTAAGTGGATCCTGCTCATTCCCTCCGATCCTTTCTAAGACCATGTAGCAGAAAATAGGGCACCCTCCTGATTATGCTGGACTTCAAATCCAGTCAACCAATAGCAGTCATGGTCAATAAAACAAAACAGTGGGAGTTGAAGGACATGGAAAACATGGCTTTCCAGGCTCCTTTTGTGTGGGATGTGTGGAATTCCACTCTCCCTTTATTTTTCAATGAAAAAAAGAGCAATTTTTAAAAACGTGTTGTGTGAAAAAGATAAATAAAAGGAGAGAACCATAACCTGAAATGACAGCTCTGCTGCAGCTGACCGTCCATTTCTTACCTTCCTCCTAATAAGAGTGTTCTTTTTCTCTTCACTTAAAAACACTTTTTTTGAAGCAAATATTCTTCCCATCCCTATCTTAGGTTGCAGCCTTCTATTTACTTAATATTGGAGAAAAACTTTGGTTTTTGTCTGCAGATGCTGCTCTAGGATAGCATTAAACACATGCCCAAAACTATATTGATAATCAGGGCCTCTTTATACCCACCTGGGCAGAACAGAAAGAGCCGAGGTGGCGCAGCAATTAGGGTGCAGTGCTGCAGGCCACTTTAGCTGACTGTGTTCAGCAGGTCAGCGGTTCAAATCTCACCGACTCAAGGTTGACTCAGCCTTCCATCCTTCCGGGGTAGGTAAAATGAGGACCCAGATTGTTGGGGGCAAAGTAATATATATATATATATATACATTGCTTACTGGTGCACACCGCTTAGAGAGTGCTTGCACTTAAAGCGGTATATAAGTCTCATAAATAAATAAATAAAATAAATAAACATTAGATCAAGTTTTGATATA
Source organism: Crotalus tigris (assembly GCF_016545835.1). NCBI lineage: Eukaryota > Metazoa > Chordata > Lepidosauria > Squamata > Viperidae > Crotalus > Crotalus tigris. The sequence goes on along the minus strand of NW_024096552.1, from coordinate 5,593,586 downwards.
GTGCTAAACTCTCTGATCTTTTCCCCCCCTTTGTTTTGTTTTTCCTTTGGTCCCTTTCAAGTCACTCTTGAGGCCTGGCAAGTGCCTGGACAAAGCAATTTTCTTGGCAAGATTTTAGAAGTGGGAGTGAGGAACTGGTCAGGTCCCCCCAGCTGGCTTTGTACCTAAGGGGGGGCCTAGAACTCACCATCTCCCAGTTTCTTGCTTGGTATTTTATCCACTATACCAGTGATGGTGAACCTTTTAGAGATCGAGTGCCTGAACTGCAACCCAAAACCCACTTATGCATCGTCGAGTGCCGGGTGGGTGTGGCCCATTGGGTGGATGTGGCCCATTGGGTGGGCGTGGTTGTGGTGGTAACGGAAGACTGGGTGGGACTAAAAAGTTCAATCAATCAATTCCAGCTTTGCAAAATCTTTTTTTTTCCCCGCAAGAAGTTGAAATTGACTGATTGAACCTTTTTTTTTTTTGCACATGGCGACGGAGGCCTAAAGTGAAAAGGTTTTATAAAACCCAGCTGAAGGCCTAGGACTGGGTCGATGGTGTGCGTGCCCACAGAGAGGGCTCTGAGTGCCGCCTCTGGCACCCGTGCCATAGGTTCGCCACCACTGCCCTATACCAAACTGGTTCTAGGTTGGGGAGAACTTATTTGTAATTAAATATTACATGGTTTTTATTTGGCTCTGCTTACCTTTTGGTCTGTGACCTCCACTAAGCCATTCAAACTATCTTGATCTGAAAAACAGTGCTTGTACTTCCTTCCCTATGTATCTTATCATGTCATTAACATAGTAAGGAGAGACATACGACGGCCCTTTTGCCATCAGAGCTGCCTATCTGAAGGACCTCAACCCTCTTCTAAGCCATTTCAACTCATTTTCTTGTAAATTGTTGATACTATCATTTTTTTTGCATGTTTAGTATCTTTGCCTATACCAGTGGTGGCGAACCTATGGCACGGGTGCCAGAGGTGGCACTCAGAGCCCTCTCTGTGGGCACGCGGACCGTTGCCCCAGCAGAGTTCGCCAGAGTAACGAGCATGTGGCGTTTGGAAATGACAGGGCAGGAAGTGAGTGAGCAAGTGGCGTAGGCCCCCCGGGGATGCCCCAGAGATGACGAGGGACTGGTCCCCGCCGCCCTGGCCCCAGCCACACTCATCCAGTCTGCCATGACCACTGCAAGCACGCCCACCCAGTGGGCCATGCCCCCATACCCCCCCCCCCCGAGTGCACCACAATACTGATGCAGCCCTGGCACTTTGCGATAAATAAGTGAGTTTTGAGTTAGAGTTTGGGCACTCGGTCTCCAAAAGGTTCGCCATATTGGCCTATAATATCAATGGCGCTGCTTTCTGCAAAATAACATTACTCTAAACCCTTAAACACCCCTTTCCTTTGGGCCAGATATTTTCCAAACCATTCCCATTGCCAGTGAGGCCTTCGAGCTGCAGATTGGAACTCTTCCATATGTCTATTTTGTTTCTGTCCCCTAGATATGACAAAGCACTTGAAAACCCAGTTGCTTTTCCTCTTGAACTGAAATGGAGGTCTTGGGATTTCTGTGATATAAATCCTTTTCTGGAAAATGCTGGGAAGATATTCAACGGTAATGTAGAATTGATGTTTCTGTGGTGTTTCACATGATTGGGTCCAAAACGGGGGGGGGGGGCAAGAGGGCAGCACATGTAAAAAAAAGAACATAACTTTGCTCACAAGATCACTACTGCTATATTGACACCCCCCTACCAGATATCGTTGTGGAAAACAAATGTTGGTAGGCTACCCCTTTCCTTTCCTTTCCTTTCCTTTCCCCCTCCCCTTCCCCTTCCATTCCTTACTTTTTTCCTTCCCTTCCCTTCCCTTCCCTTCCTTACTTTTTTCCTTTCCTTCTTCTAAAACAAGTTATTAATTTATATTGGCTATTACAGATTATTAGAATCTGATAACTAGATTCATAACAGGAAAGTGTACTACCTTCCTGCCAAATTCTTGTTGGTTTCTACTTAACATTTCCCTAGCATGCAATGTTGTTGTATAAGCTGCTTTTGTTCTTCCTGGGTTTATGATAGTGCAGACATGTCAAACACAAGGCCCAGGGGCCAGATGCGGCCCGCGAAGTGGTTTCATGTGGTCCACGAAGCCATCCTGGAAACAGTGAGGGAATGGCCCCCTCTGCCTTGGTCCTGGCCCAGGCTGGCTGGGAGCCAATGTACAATTTTGTGCTGGCCATCTTGGCACTTGCCCTGGTGGACCATGCCTTGGCACTTGCTCTGGTCCCACCCCCTTCTGCCAGAGACCCTCAGATCTGTCCCACTCCTGCCCAGGCCCCCATAGGCACCCTTGACGCGAATGATGTAGAACTGACCATGCCCACCCAGTAGGCCACACCCATTCCATTCATGCCCACCCAATAGGCTGCACCCACTCTGGCCACACCCACCAGCCCCTCAAGGGCAACCGCAATGCTGATGGGGCCCTCAGGGAAATTGAGTTTGATACCCCTGTGATAGTGTTACAAGTTCTCTCTCTCTCTTTTTTTTTCCTCAGAGTCTTTGATGGCTGGAATTCAGCTGCAGAAAGGTAAATTCTATTGTCAGGAAGATGGCATAAGAGAAGGAATGTTGGAAAGTTGATTTGTTACATTTCCTTGAAGTTTCATTTCTAGAGATTCCCAAACCACCAGTAGCTTAGAATTAATAGTTGAAATGCACAAAAGGCAGAAGGGCTGGGGATGATAGAAGCTTTGTGCAGTATATATGGAATGACCGGATAACGGGCATCATCCCAGAACTTCATAGCATTGCAAGAAGAATAAACCAACACATGCAATAGACTTCTATGAATGTTTTTAACTCTGATGACTGTATTTTGCCTCCAGTAGGATCCTCCAGTACAGGGGTGGGCAAATATAGCCCCTTTATGATCTGTGGACTTCAATTCCCAAAATTCCTTAGCCAGCATGACTGGATCAGGAATTCTGGGAGTTGAAGTTCAGAGGTCATAATAGGGCTATAGTGGCCCACTCCTGCTCTAGTAGGAGATCCACTTCGATACTTTGTAGAAAGCTTGAGTAGGAAAGTGCTTTGGGGCACATCTCTTGCTTGTGAATACTTCTCAAAGTAAGTAAAGGACAGGAAGTTGGGAAAGGGTGCTTGAAGGGTGATATATAGAACGTGAAGGTCTGTTCCCTAGGATCCCAAGTGTAGGTCTCAGAATAATAGATTTAAGTTACAGGAAGGCAGGTTCAGACTCAGTTCCTCTATTAAACTGCTCTTTCTGTTGGGATGAGTTTGATAGAGGAATCAATGACAGAGGAAAGGATGAGCTCTGATGGATGGACAGTCCTCTTAACAGGAATTCCTGCACTGAATAGAGTGGCCCATTACAATTATAGCAATAGCAATTAGACTTGTATATTGCTCCATAGTGCTTTTCAGCCCTCTCTAAACTGTTTACAGAATCAGCATATTGCCCCACAACAATCTGAGCCCTCATTTTACTGTCCTCAGAAGGCTGAGTCAAGCTGGAGCCGGTCAGGATCGAACTCCTGGCAGTGGGCAGAGTTAGCCTGCAATACTGCAATCTAACCACTGCACCACGGTGGTTCTATCTATCCAGATACTGCATATAGAGATATCCAGCTCTTGAGCCATGTAGAACTTTATAAGGGGACAACCAACATTTTGATTTGCATCAATATCATACTGCCATTTTAACAAGTAATGCTGCTTATCTTTTCTTTTCTCATCCTTCCCCCCTCAACAGCACATGTATTTCTGGATCCAGATACAGCGCATCCTCGTCTCATTCTGTCGGACGACTGTAAAAGTCTGAGAATGGGCGAATGGTATCAAGCTCTACCCAAAATCCCAGAAAGATTTGACGAATGGCCTTTTGTGTTGGCCTGTTCAGGATTCACTACCGGCAGACATTTTTGGGAAGTCATTGTGGGGACGGAAGACACCTGGGGTGTCGGAGTTGCCCGAAAGTCTGTAAGGAAAAAAGGAGATATTGAATTTAGCCCAGAAGAAGGATTCTGGGCTGTGGGGAAGTGGGATGGCAACTATACAGCATACAACCCTCCCTTTTATACTCCCTTGACCTTGCGTAGGATGCCCAAGAAGATCAGAATAATTCTGAACTACGAAGGGGGATGGGTGACTTTTTTTGATGCTGATACAGGAGCTCCTCTCTTTGCGTTTTCTGCACACCCCTTCGCTGGAGAGGTGATCCTTCCCTTGTTTTATGTGTTTGGAAATGCTACGCTTTCCATCGCTCACTAAAGCTGCTATCTCTGCTTCTCAACCTTGATTGGTAGTAGGTAAATACAATTTACCAAATACAAGCCTGGAAAATTAATCATCAAGGAGAACAAGAAACAAGTGGGGATCTAAGATGGACTTTCTACAGTCTTGGTCCCCCCAGGGGTGGTGGGATTGCAGCTTCCAAGTTTCCCAAGTTAGTGTGATTGTTTTCTATCCTGCCTTTTGAAAGGTGCAAGTGCCAGCATGTATGAAGAGGGTCAACAAGGAAATCTCTGACAGCTCTACCAAACCTCCGTTAATTTTCAGACAGACTAATAGCTAATGATGCAGAGTTCATCTTTATTTCTTTAAAAAAGCTATAACATTACTGATCAAAGGTAATATTTCCTCTCAGCAAAGAACCAGGGCTTCTCACATGACCTTGGTGATATCCAGATAAGTGGCTTCTCACATGATGAGAGTGTCATTATTTCAAGACCTTAGTGATATCCAGATAAGTGACCTTCAACTCCCAGAACTTTCATTCAACCATGTTTGCTGTGGAATTCTGGGACTTAAAGTCCACACATGACCAAGTCTGGGAAACACTATCTTGATTGATCTTCCAGCTTTAAAACTACCAGATTTGTTAGGAACTGATCTTTTTAATAAATTTGTATAGCAATTCCTTTTCCTCAAATTCATGGGTAGGAATATGGATAAGGGCTGTTTGGCTGCATTGCCATCGAAACCAAGGCTTGCCTTTTCATATTGTCTTCAGTTCAGAATTTAACACAGTTGTGGGTAAGTCCATCATGGCTTATCATCAACCTCAAGAAAGCTCCTGGTTCTCTCAGGCTCCCATTACAGAAACATCTTGGGAACTTAATTCTTGCATTGTCCAGCTTCCTGTCATGTTTTTTGAAAGTATCTGCTGATATAAAGAATCCTTACTATTGATCTTGTACATTTGTGGAACTACTGAGGTTTATGTAATTATATAAGACCAGTGTCTCTCAATCTTAGCAATTTTAAGATGTGTGGACCTGAACTCCCACAATTTCCTCAACCGGCATGCTGGCTTGGGAATTCTGAGAGTTGAAGTCCATATAACTTAAAGCTGCCAAGGTTGAGAAATGCTAATATAGACCATTGCATAGTGGAGACACTCTCAAATGCTTTAATCAAATATAGAGTTCCCCAATTTAGGTGTCCCTCCAGATAACTTTTTCCAGAAGTTTCAGGGAGGGGCATATTAGCTAGGAATTTGGAGAGCTGATATTCACATAGAAATAGGTTAAGTCAAGGCAAGGGGAAAGATCTTGTCTTTATTATCAAAATTGTTTAAAAAGTGCAGTCTTCGCATTTAATCCAAATTTGAAATTTTCCTTCCTTCCTTCCTTCCTTCCTTCCTTCCTTCCTTCCTTCCTTCCTTCCTTCCTTCCTTCCTTCCTTCCTTCCTATATGGAAATTGGGCATAATTTTTTCTATATGGAAACTCCATTATATTATATACTCAGGCCAACTTAGTTCTTCAACAAGGCTGGTTTGCAAAAATTTTACTGAGCAGGTGAGCTGTAGGAGTGGGTCTATGATTCAGTCATAGTCAAATGATTTTTTTTGTGACAAAAGGGAAGGACATTTTCATTTAATAGCATTCTATAACAATCTGTTGCTATCACACTATCGTACTTATTTTGGAATTCTGATTTTATCACACAGAAGCTGTTCTGAACTTGGACAATGTAGCTAAGGAATGCTTTAGATAAATAAAGAGATATGTATTGACTGTACCACATTATATGTAAGAATAGCTTGAGAAGACTTCTTAATTATATTAAGATGTGTTTTCACAACACTTTTTCTTCCCATTGCCTGATGTTTCTCTTCAGACCTGGAAGGCTATTCACTTGTTAATTAATTTTACTTTCATCCTGAATCTCAAACTCTGCCTTTTAGGATTATTTTAACAAGCTTCAATAAATTAAGCCAAGGTTTGTCCAGGGTTATACCTGGAGGTGATATGATGGCTCAGCATTTAAAGACACTGAGCTTTCAGCTGGAGAGCTGAGAGTTGGGATTCAGGATGAGGTGAGCTACTATTACTTGCCCCAGCTCCTGCCCATGCGAATGCAAGTAGATTAATAGGTACCACTTTGGTGGGAAGGCAACAGCATTCCGTGTGCCTTTAGCATATAGCCATACTAGCCACATGTCCATGGAAATTGTCTTTGGACAATGCTGGCTCCCTTGGCCAATAAACAGAGATTGTTCTGTCCCAGCCTATGTGAGTCCTTGTTATGCTCATAAGGAGAAAACCCTCTTCCAAGAAACAGGCAGGAACTGCAAGAAAAAAACAACCCCTTTTATTCTCACAGACCTAAGTCAATGTCCAAGGCAAACAAACACAGTCCACAGAAACTCAATCCTCAACACAAATGATTGCCTTCAGCAACCAGCACCTCCCACACATTCCCTTTTATAATTCAGCCAAGGCATGGCTTCATTTCACTCACTTTAACAATCCACCTTGTAGCTGCTTAAATTGTAAAACTTTTGGTGACCAGTCAAGACTGATTGCAACTTCATCCGAGGAGTCCCCACAGTTCTGCCTTCCTAGGAATCTCCCCATCCTGAGAAAACCTGATCACGAAAGGATCAACAGCCACAAGAGCAGCTGATAAGCACAACTTCACCGTTGCATTTCTCACCAACTGTCATCATGCCTCACGTTTCCCTTAATCAGCATCTATCCTGAGTTAAAAGGGTTTTGTTTTGCATTTCCATTTCATTCCCCTTATCTTGTCCTTGCTAGGAAATAATAAACTGATTTTGGATTGTGAGAACCCCAGCAGTGATGCTAAGTGAATTTACCCCATTGAATGTGTAAACTCTTAAAAACAAAGACCTTCTCAAGCAAAAACAGCAGGAATGGTTTTGCCTATACCAGGGCTTTTCAACCAGAGGTACGGGTACCACCTGTGGTACATTGGTACCCGGCAAGTGGTACGCAACCATCCTAGAAAAGTGGTAGTGGGGGAGGGGCATGAGCTGAACTGGTGGCAGCACCACACAAGCCTGAGCAAGAGATGGCTGGAGCTGCAGGGCTGTCAGGGCTCAGCGGAAGCGCCAGGATCAGCGCCAGGCTCCACCTGGAGCTCGGCATTGATCCTGGTGCTTCTGCTGAGCCCTGAAGAAGCACCAATCAGCTGGAAAGCAGCACTGATCCTGGCACTTCTGCAGAGCCCAGAAGACGCACCGATCAGCTGGAATGTTGCAGCATCTCCAGGGTCTTGTGATTTACCTTCAGATGCTTGGCAACTGATTCATATTTGTGACCTTCACAGTATTCCAGGGTCATGTGAAGTGACCAAAACCTGCTGCAACCACCCAGGAGACAGGGGGAATAAAAACCAAACACCCCACCCCACCCCCGCTGCCAATCCTCAAAAGAAATGCTCACAACAATGAAAACCTTGGATAGGAGGAAGAATGTTGCCAGGTGGGCAGGCAGGTATCTTGCTCGGCTGTGGCCTGGAGACCCCTTATTCAGTGCCATTGTAACTTCAAACAGTCACTAAGCAAACTGTTGTAAGTTGAGGACTACCTATACTTCATCACTTTTTTCCTTTTTTTTTGGCCATCAAGTTTTTGACACCTTGCTAGGTAATTGGTGGTACTCGGATGTTGCCATATCCTAAAAATGGTACAATGGGTGAAAAGGTTGAAAAGCCCTGACCTATACCAGGGTAGGCAACCTTGGCTCTTTTATGAGTTGAAGTCCACGAGTCATAAAAGAGCCAAGGTTGCCTACCCCTGGCCTATACAATAACTTCAGTATGTTCCTTTTAGGGAACAGGAAGTCCTCAACTTATAACCATTTGTTTAGTGACCGTTTGAAATTATAATGGCACTGAAAAAAGTGACATGACCTTTTTTCCACACTTATGACTGTTGCAGCATCCCCATGGTCATGTGATCAAAATTCAGATGCTTGGCAACTGGCATGTATTTAGCAAGGCCAACGGGGAAGACAGATTTACTTAACAACTGTGTTGCTAACTTAACAACTGCTGTGATTCATTTAACAACTGTGATGAGAAAGGTCATGAAATGGGGCAAAACTCACTTAAGAACTGCCTTGTTTAGTAATGGAATTTTTTGGGTTTAATTGTGGTTGAAGATTGAGGAATTAGCTGTATTTACAGCTGCTAAGTGAGAACAGGTTATCCCTCTATCTCCCAAGGTCATTTCCACCACCATTGCTAACAATAGTCCTCTTTGAAGTGTTACAAGAAAAGAGGCCTTGATGGGTAAGAGGGGGGCTGTGAGCTGGATGATCCTCTGCACGTTCATGTCTTTTAAGGGGAAGCAAAGTGAAAATAAAGAGATCCAACAACTTCTTAAGAGTCATTTAAAGAAACGTGAGGACATGATGGCTCAGGAGTTAAAGATGTTGAGCTTGTCAGTTGGATAGCTGACAGCCTGGGTTTGAGATGCAAGCATCACATGATGGGGTGAGCTCCTGCCTGCCTAGCAGTTCGAAAATCTGCAAATGCGAGTAGGTAAATCGGCACCACTATGCACCTCGGTGTATAGCAGTGGTGGCAAACCTATGGCACGGGTGCCAGAGGTGGCACTCAGAGCCCTCTCTGTGGGCACACGGGCCGTCACCCCAGTCCTAGTCCTTCAGCTGGGTTTTATAAAACCTTTTCGCTTTAGGCCTCGGCCGCCGTGTGCAAAAAAAAAAAAAAGGTTCAATCAATCAGTCAATTTCAACTTCTCGCGGGGAAAAAAAAAGATCTCGCAAAGTTGGAATTGATTGATTGAACTTTTTAGTCCCACCCAGTCTGCCGTTACCACCGCAGCCAGGCCCACCCAATGGGCCACACCTACCCAATGGGCCACACCCACCCAGCACCCGACAATGCATAAGTGAGTTTTGGGTTGCAGTTTGGGCACTCGGTCTCTAAAAGGTTCACCATCACTGGTGTATAGTCATGCTGTCCACATAACCATGGAAATTGTCTTCAGACAAAGCTGGCTCCCTTGGCTAAGAAATTGAGATGAGCACCGCCCCCTAGAGTAGGACACAACTGGAGAGGGGAAACCTTTACCTTTTTAAAAAAATGAATGAAATTTAATATAATTTCATTTGTATATTGTTCTGCTTTTAAATTTGGATTGAACTGTTTATGGTAATTGTGAGTTATATATTTTATTTTACAATGGATGATTTTTGATTGCAGGCACCACCACCAAAAGCCATATATTACCACAGAATAACAATCTAATAAAGAAATATTTGATTAACTTCAGGAGGGAAAAAAAGGTTGCCTTCATTGTTTTCTAATTAGTTCTCCACAAATTAGGTCTCTGCAACTAATTAGTTCATTAGCTCTTCACAACAAATTAATTAGTTCTCCACAACTCCAGAGTCCATTGGGTGGAAATTAATTAATTATATCATCTATCATCTACCAATAGGATGAACCAATCTTGGCTCTGACCCCTGAAAAGCTAAGCAGTATTGGTCCTGGTTAATTCTTAAATGGGAAACCACCAATCACGGTTCTGGTTAGATCCAGAAGTTGAATGAACAGATTGTGCTAGGCTGCTTTCATAAATTCACCAGGAGTGAACTCAATTGTGCTTGTCAGGTTTATATTTCACCTTTATTTTGTGCAATTCAAGGTGGCATATATAAGACCCCACCTCCAATTTTTAGCACAGCAACAATTGTGGGAGCTAGGTTGAATAGAAAGAGGAAGATTGTTCCAAAAATTCTTCCTGTGAGTTTTAGGCCCTGAGTAAACTGAATAAAAGAACATATTTGCCCAACTTGTAGGTTAAAAGGGGACATAGGGAATCATCCAGAAAACATACTAAAATGGGCCTGGAAAACATGCCTTGCAGTCCCATCTGAAACAGGATCCTACAGGGTTCAGGATGTTGCAGATGGATTTTTCTCCTCCTTGTAATTACCCAAATAATAGTGATTTTTGTTGTTGTTTTGTACCAAAGCTCCAGAGACTTTATTTTTCTAACAAGTTGCCAGCCATAGAAAGAATTGACTCAAGAGCAACATATGCCAAGGTATTACATCAGAAAGACCTGGTGAATAAATGCCTGTGGTGGCATTTACTGGGGGGTGGGCAGGGACAATGCTGAAAATCTCATCTTCTTCAGATGTTCAACCTTAGTCGGGCTCCCTCTGAAACAGGAAACCCACCCATGCTATAGTCTTGGGACTGAGCATGTTAAACTCTTTCTTGTGATTCCAAACAAGCTGTGGCAAAGCAAGAATTGGACTCAGCCATACAAAGAATGCCCCTCTTTTTTCTACTTGCATTGCTGCTATCCCAGGTAGTGGACAGCAGGCTCAGAACCAAGTGCCCCTTGATGTTGAAGATGGATGGAGCACAACCCTTGAATTTTTACAGGCCAGGAGAGCTTCTCATAGGTGGGATCATCTCGGTGTCTCAGGCACAGTTTCAAGCATGCAGTTTTGGCAAGACACCCACTGCTGAGGTTTTTTGGTAAGGTAGGCCCATCAAGGTCACTACACTTGCCACAAATATCTAAAGGTCCAGACTTCTAGAAGGATTCATTTATTTCCCCTTTATCTGACAGGTGTGAGTTCCTGCTTTGGAGAAAAGACTTTTGAGGAAATGACGCACACTTCCCACTCTGCACTGGGCAAAGCTTCTGATAGGTTTTTGACATCAGTTTAAAGAGCAAGGCAGAGATGTGTGATATTTTACAATAATATTTTGCACGGATAATAGTGTATTACTGAGTAAGCCAGTGAACTATTAATAAGTATGAAATAGAGGTAGATATATTTTCTCTTAGTTTATATTTTTAGTTTGTTTGAGATTGTCTCTTCTAAATTTTATTTTTTTGTTAAGTTTAATATAATGGTTTTGTTACCCATGTATATATAATGTTATAACATTTTTTAAAAAATCAATTTAAAGAGCAAAATTAACACACCCCAAAGCTAAATTTCTCCAGTATGTTTCCAGTTAACCTGGGAAGCCAATTTTCCTGGCAATGATTTAGGGGCAATTTGCTTCTGCAACCCCAGAAATCCTTTCCTTTGTCTAAAGAGACACAGTATATTAGCAAAGCTTGGCACAAAATCCTTGAATTTAGTTCTTCTGTTCTTATGAGGGCCTTCAAACCCATTGGCCCAGTGATAAGGTGACCAACTTTTTTACAATGAAAAGGAGGACACAAATAAATTGGAAAAAAAATTGTAAATAAAAAAAAAACATTTTATTCATTGCAACAATAATACAGACAACTTGTATGTGCAAAGTTTGCCAGCCGGGTGTTTTGGCATGCTCAGCAGCAATTCCTATTGGCTTTCGAAAGCCAATAGGGAGAGTAGCACAGCTCATGCAAAAGTTGAAAAAAAACCATCAAAAAAAGGTGCCGGAACGCCGTTCTGAGCGTTCTATGAGGGGAAAAAAAGCCCCGCAGATTAGTCTTCAAACATCGAAAAGGAGGACATGAAGGAGGACACTTTTTGAGGGAGGACAGAACTTACAAAAGGAGGACTGTCCTCCCTAAAGGAGGATGGTTGGTCACCTTACCAGTGACCTCCAAGGAGCTTCAAGAGGTGGCTTACAACCTGAATTTCCCTTTGCCAGTCTAGCAACTTTACCTCTACACGCTCAACTTCTTTATTTCTTCCATTCAAATGATTGCTATCTAATGAAATTGTGGTTTTTATGTTTTAATTTTTCCCCATAGTTCCTTTTTCTCTATGGCATATTGTAAGGTGACCAACTTTTTTACAATGAAAAGAAGGACACAAATAAATTGAAGAAAAAAAATATCGTAAATAAAAGAAACATTTTATTCATTGCAACAATAATACAGACAACTTGCATGTGCAAAATTTGCCAGCTGGGTGTTTTGGCGTGCTCAGCAGCAATTCTTATTGGCCTTTGAAAGCCAATAGTGAGAGTAGCACAGTTCATGCAAAACTTGGAAAAAAAACATCAAAAAAAGGTGCCGGAACGCCGTTCTGAGCGTTCTATGAGAAAAAAAAGCCCTGCAGATTAGTCTTCAAATATCGAAAAGGAGGACATGTAGGAGGACACTTTTCAAGGGAGGACAGAACTCACAAAGGAGGACTGTCCTCCCTAAAGGAGGACGGTTGTTCACCTTACATATTGGATCCTGGCGATGTCATCCAGTGGTGTCAGGGAACAGCCCATGATGTTTTGTGCCGTGCTCACCACTCTCTGTAATACATTCCTGGCTTGACAGCCGTGGACAGGAAGGTATTACAGAGGGAGGTGAGCATGGCACAAAACATTGTGGGCTGTTCCCTGACACCACTGGATGACATCGCCAGGGCCCGTTGCCTTGGTAGAGTGAGGAAAATTCTCAGGGATGACTCACACTCTGGTTGGTACCTCCTTACTCTCCTACCATCGGGTAGGAGATACAGAAACATAGCCGTACCAACAGGCTGAAGAACAGCTTTTATCCATGGGCTGTCAGGCTCTTGAATGGGACATAATAATTTCATGCATGACAGACCTGTGAGGCCGGCGTGCTGGGCAATTAGCTCACAGTGTGTAATACGTTGGGGATTTGTAGTCACTGTGAGCTGTGCGGGGGGGGGGCACGGAGGGAGGCTCAGCCAATCTCACTGTATTTATGTTATACTTTGATAATAAAGATTCATTCATCCATCCTGTTTCCCTAGTTTTCAAAGCATCATAATCTGCTAAGAAAACTTCAGTGAGTTTTGAGTGGATAAGAAACATATTCAATCATCCTCCTTGTTTTGTAAAAGGTCCCTGAACATGGTTAGAAGACTATCAGTAGACCAAGGCATTAAATTTTAGTTGACTCTGATTCTGGATTAGTTGTAAACTATAAATGGAAAAGCACAAATTAAATAAATTATAGGATCCTCTGTAAACATATATTCGCAGGAAAGGATCCATGATGTTCTGGAAAATTCTCTCCTTCCTCTTTGCCATTCAGGAGATCAACCAAGACCCCAGGCTTCTCTGCAACATCACTCTGGGCTACAATATCCATGACAACTATTATAGCACCAGGATGACTTCAGATGGTCTGCTAAACCTGGTTTCTACTGGGGAGGCAAATGTTCCAAACTATAGTTGTAGAAGACAGGAAAACCTATTGGCTGTCCTTGAAGGAGCTGACGCTGATATTTCCATCCAGATCTCAGCCATTTTGGGCATCTTCAAAATACCACAGGTATATCTGGGTGTGTATCAGGAAGGAGGGTAGCTTTTCTAGAATAGAATAGAATAGAATAGAATAGAATAGAATAGAATAGAATAGAATAGAATAGAATAGAATAGAATAGAATTCTTTATTGGCCAAGTGTGGTTGGACACACAAGGAATTTGTCTCTGGTGCATAAGCTCTCAGTGTACATGCAAATAATAGTGATAATCATGATAATAAACAACATGAAAATACATTCATCATAAATCGTAAAATACAACACTTTAGCATAAATCATAAGATGCAACACTTAATTAATTAATTGACTTTTTGAATAAATTAATTCCTCTTGAAATTTTGTATACAAAATTCAGGATGAGATTATTAATATGGAGATAATAGTACCAAAGCTGGTGAATGCAGATCCTCAGAAGAAGCAAAAGGTTAAGATTGCCCTGATCTCTCCATAGCAGATTGTGTGCTTCACACTAGCTTATTTTAAAAGAAATTCTTATGCACAGAAATTCAGAAGTAGCTTCAAAGTGGGAATAGAATCCTCCCATTAAACAGCTTTCTTAGGAAGAAGCAGGACCATCTCCTGAGGACTAGCACATTTACCAATTTGGGGAATTAGTTAATATTTTGCTTTCTGATGCAAAGTAAATCATTATACCTCTCCCTCTTCTTTTCAGATCAGTTATAATTTTGTTTTGCCGGCTCAGACAGATAAAACTCAGTTTCCTTTTTTCTATCATGTGGTCCCCAAAGATGGAACCCAGAAGTCTGGAATTATCAAACTGCTCCTGCATTTTAGCTGGACCTTGATAGGACTCATTGTGGCAGAGAGAGGTTTATGAGGATTTTGACTCCTATGTTAATAAAGAATGGCATTTGTGCAGTTGTATCCCAAAGCATTTCAGTCACTGACAGGAGTGTCAACATTCATTTTGCCCAGTTCTTTAAATGGAAGCAGGTCAATGTCTTTGTTTACTATGCTGAAGCCAGTTCTTTCCTAAAAGCAATATTTGTTATACAAAAAGTTATCACTGTCTTGACGAGACCTATTGTAGGAAAAATCTGGGTCACGACAGCTCTCTGGGACCTCTCTTTAGAGTTGCTGTATAGTGATGTCTCTTTCCAATATATCCGTGGCACTTTTTCTTTCTTCATACCAACAAATACAAAGAGAAAACCTGGTGATTTTGAAGCCTTTTATGGTTCCGTTGGAGAGTTTGTAGCCAAAGCCTTTAGTTGTTCGTACTTGAAGGATGTCTTGACTGTGAAAGGCTGGATAAGGTGCACAGAGAATGGGAAACGAAAGACCTTGCTACAGGAAGACCGCCAAAGGATTTTATCTTTAGACAGCTCTCGCATTTACAACATCATCTGGGCCACAGCACAGGCCTTAAATGCTGCGCATTTATCTCTCTCCAAGAGGTGGGTGATGAAGGGTGGAAGCAGGTTAGAGATTCAGAAGCTACAGGCTTGGCAGGTAATCCATTTCTCCTCAGACCTCTTCTCCTGCATAAGAATCCATGATGCAAATTCCATATAACAGAATGACAGAGTTGGAAGGGACCTTGATGGTCTTTTAGTCCCCCTGCTCATACAGGAAACCCTACAAATAGCTGTCAAATCTCTTCTTAAAACTCTGAAGTGATGGTGCACCCACAACTTCTGGAAGCAAGTCGTTCCACTGATTAATTGCCCTAACTATCAGGAAATTTCTCCTTAGTTCTAGGTTGATTCTCTCCTTGACTAGTTGTGAAACAAACAAAGAAACAAACAAAAGTTTATTCCCAAATTTCATCAAATGTTGGTGAGGTAGAAATTTGGGGATGACACCCATTTGTATAGTTTTCTATGTTGCCTCCACTTTTCCTCATACTACTACAACTATAACAAACCTTGAGTTTCCATTCAAGATTCTTGCTTTCAATTAACACATACAGTAAATTGGCACTTCTCTGACACTGAAATCTGGATGACCCACAGACTGATAAGGAGAATTGTTTGCATGCATTTTCTATGACTGATGTCTTTGGATGTCTTGCTAATATTTGTGTGTGTGTGTGTGTGTGTGTGTTTGACTTTGTATTTTGTTTCTAGTCCTTGTTGATTCTTTAGCATTTTATTAATGATATTACTATATTAATATATGTATAATTCTTCTAGTGTAAACTAGTTTCACATTTTGCACAACAAAACTAATACATCCATTTTTAAAACAGAAAAGAAAGAGCGAGAAAAACAAAGAAAATGTGAACAATGATTTACTCTACACTGTTCGCTAATCAGTCCAATTCAATGCCCAGTGCAGGAAATTAAATCAATCGACTAAACATATACAATAAGACTTGAACACTGGGTACTAACTAACAAAATGAAATTCAATGGTGAAAAAAGCAAGGTTCTACACTTAGGCAAGAAAAACCAAATGTACAGGTATAGTATAGGGGATACCTTGCTCAATAGTAGTAACTGTGAGAGGGATCTCAGAGTCCTAGTGGACAATCACTTAAATATGAGCCAGCAGTGTGCTGCAGCTGCCAAAAAGGCCAACACAGTGCTAGGCTGCATTAACAGAGGGATAGAATCAAGATCACATGAAGTATTAATACCACTCTTCAATGCCTTGGTAAGGCCACATTTGAAATACTGCATCCAGTTTTGGTCACCACGATGTAAATAAGATGTTCAGAATCTAGAAAGAGTACAGAGAAGAGCAACAAAGATGATTAGGGGACTGGAGGCTAAAACATATAAGGAACGGTTGCTGGAATTGGGCATGTCTAGTTTAATGAAGAGAAGGACGAGGGGGGACATGATAGCAGTGTTCCAATATCTCAGGGGCTGCCACAAGGAAGAGGGAGTCAAGCTATTCTCCAAAGCTCCTGAAGGAAGGACAAGAAACAACAGATGGAAACTAATCAAGGAGAGAAACAATCTAGAACTAAGGAGAAACTTCCTGACAGTTAGAACAATTAATCAGTGGAACAACCTGCCTCCAGAAACGGTGAATGCTCCAACACTGGAAGTTTTTAAGAAGAGACTGGACAGCCATTTGTCCAAAATGGTCTAGGGTTTCCTGCCTGAGCAGGGGGGTGGACTAGATGACCTGGGAAAAAAAAAGCAAGGGGGTTGGACTAGATGGACCTCCAAGGTCCTGCCAATTATTTATTATTATTATTGGGAAAAAATTATTATTATTATTATTATTATTATGGATCATCGCACAGTCAGCCAGATGTTCAGACTGGATTGGGCATTTTGTCTACCTATCGAGTCCTTACCCAGGACCTGGGATAGGCAGATGTGGATGTTTGATGGTATTACAGATATCGTCGCAGGATGGAAGCAGTTCCTAGTAAGGCCGCCTTTTGCAATTGACTAATAGCGAATTTGTCAATGCCAATGGTGTTCAAGTGGTGCTCCAGTTGTTTTGGGATTGTACCCAAGGAGCCTATTACTATTGGTACTACCCTTGCTGCTTTTGCCACAGTCTTTCTATTTCTATTTGTAGGTCTTTGTATTTTTGTTATCTTCTCCAGTGCTTTCTTGTCTATTCTGCTGTCTCCAGGCACTGCCACGTCCACTATCCAGACTTTTTTGTTTTTCTTATTGACAATTGTTAAGTCTGGGGGTGTTATGTTGCAGGTGCTTGTCTGTTTGAATTCTGAAGTCCCAGAGCAGTTTAATTTTATCATTTTCTATGACTTTCTCAATTTTATGATCCCACCAGTTTTTGCTTACAGGCAAATGATATTTTTTGCAGATCTTCCAATGCACCATTGTTGCTACTTTTCATGCCCTTGCAACAGCTTACCACGTGGTCCACTGTTTCTTCAGCTTCTTTGCATAGGCGGCACTTACTGTCTGTTGCTGTCTTCTCAATTTGGACTTTATATGCATTTGTCCTTAAGCTGCTGCTGCTTATTCTTCTTCTTCTTCTTCTTCTTCTTCTTCTTCTTCTTCTTCTTCTTCTTCTTCTTCTTCTTCTTCTTCTTCTTCTTCTTCTTCTTCTTCTTCTTCTTCTTCTTCTTCTTCTTCTTCTCCTTCTTCTTCTATTCTTCTTCTATTCTTCTTCTTCTTCTTCTTCTTCTTCTGCTTCTTCTCTTTCTTCTTCTCCTCCTCCTTCTCCTTCTCATTGGTATTGTTATTATGGATACATCGCACAGTCAGCCGGATGTTCAGACTGGATTTGGCATTTTGTCTACCTATCGAGTCCGTACCCAGGACCTGGGATAGGCAGATGTGGATGTTTGATGGTATTACAGATATCATCGCAGGATGGAAGCAGTTCCTAATAAGGCCGCCTTTTGCAATTGACTAATAGGCGAATTTGTCAATGCCAATTGTGTTCAAGTGGTGCTCCAGTTGTTTTGGGATTGCACCCAAGGAGCCTATGACTATTGGTACTACCCTTGCTTGCTTTTGCCACAGTCTTTCTATTTCTATTTGTAGGTCTTTGTATTTTGTTATCTTCTCCAGTTCTTTCTTGTCTATTCTGCTGTCTCCAGGCACTGCCACGTCCACTATCCAGACTTTTTTGTCTTTCTTATCGACAATTGTTAAGTCTGGGGTGTTATGTTGCAGGTGCTTGTCTGTTTGAATTCTGAAGTCCCAGAGCAGTTTAATTTTATCATTTTCTATGACTTTCTCTATTTTATGATCCCACCAGTTTTTGCTTACAGGCAAATGATATTTTGCAGATCTTCCAATGCACCATTGTTATTACTTGTCATGCTGCTGCTTGTAGTCAGTCTGTGCAATCTTCTTGCAACAAATTACCAAGGTGGTCCACTGTTTCTTCAGCTTCTTGGCATAGGGGCACTTACTATCTGTTGCTGTTTTCTTCAATTTTGACTTTGTATGCATTTGTCCTTAGGCTGCTGCTGCTGCTGCTGCTGCTCTTCTTCTTCTTCTTCTTCTTCTTCTTTTTCTTCTTCTTTCTTCTTCTTCTTCTTCTTCTTCTTCTTCTTCTTCTTCTTCTTCTTTCTTCTTCTCTTCTTCTTCTTCTTCTTCTTCTTCTTCTTCTTCTTCTTCTTCTTCTTCTTCTTCTTCTTCTTCTTCTTCTTCTTCTCCTCCTATAGGCGGCACTTACTATCTGTTGCTGTTTTCTCAATTTTGACTTTATATGCATTTGTCCTTAAGGGTTGGTCTTGTGCAGCCAGAATTAGTCCCTCGGTCTCTTTCTTCAATTTTCCTGCTCTTAGCCATTGCCAGGTCTTGTTATTATCTGCTTTCCCAGCTTTTTTTTTTTAATGTATTGGCCATGTAGTACTTTGTCTTCCCATGCCTCTATTCTGTTCTTCATTTGGTCTTTCTTGTAGGCCAGTTTGGTCTCTCCAGAAGTCAGTAAGCCTTCCTGATATATTAATTTCAGTGCATCTTCATCATTATTCTTCAGATATTCTTCCAAAGCCATTTTTTCTTCTTCAACCATCTGATGTACTTGTAGCATTCCACGCCTACCTATTTGCCTTGGTAGATAAAGTCTGTCAATGTCACTGTGTGGATGAAGGGCATGATTCATTGTCATTATTTTTCTGGTCTTCCTATCCATTGCTTTTAGTTCTGCTTGAGTCCAGTCCACTATTCCAGCTGTGTACCTAATGACTGGGATTGCCCAGGTGTTGATTGCCTTTATGGTATTTCCTCCATTGAGTTTGGACTTTAAGATCTTCTTCACTCTCTTGATGTATTCACCTCTAATCTTTTTCTTGACTTCAGTGTGCTTGATGTTGTCAGCTTGAAGGATACCCAAGTATTTGAGTCCTCATCCAGACTCTTAATGTTATTTTCGTGGGGCATCTTGATTCCTTCAGTTTTCACTACTTTTCCTTGTTTGATAGTAAGTGTGGCACATTTGTCCAAGCCAAACTCCATAACAATATCTTGGCTATATATACAGACAGTGTTGAGCAGCGATTTTATTTCAGATGATGTTTTTCCATACAGCTTCAGATCATCTGGCAGATGTTTTTGATGTCCTGAGTTATTCAGTATTGTTGACAGAGGAAACAGTGCAATAACAAATAGTAATGGTGACAATGAAACTCCTTGAAATATTCCTCTCTTGATATTAACCTCTCCCAGTCTCTCACCATTGATCTGCAATTGTGTCTTCCATTGTGCCATCTATCTTTCAACAAATTTTCTGATATTTTTACTGACTCCTGTTATTTCTAGGCACTTGATTATCCAGTCATGTGGCAGAGATTGGATCATTATTATTATTATTATTAGTGTAGTGCCTTTTAACAATGCCTTAATTTGTAATATTAAACACTAATTATGCTTTGTCTGAAAGGAAGCCAAGATAAGTTTGAAAGTTTCCAGTGAAAGAACTGGATTGAAGACTGCTGGAATCAGGAAATACATGAAATAAATCTAGGCTGTGGAGTGTGTTAATAAATGAGGAAAATACATACATAAATAAATAAATAAATAAATAAATAAATAAATAAATAAATAAATAAATAGAGGGAGAACGGGAAGGAGAGAGGTAGGTAGGTTCAAATGTTAAAAAGACACAATGTAATAAATTCAGCTTGGAGATTCAGTCTGTGTACACTTTGATTAAATCTTTGAATTGACTTTCTAATTGGGATTGATACTTTGAATCAGGTGGGTTCAAATGAATTGTCTGTTCACTTTTTATTCCCCTTGCTCCGAAAAACTGAATCAATCTAAATCAAATCAGCTGTCCAAATTCACCTGAGCCATCAGTTTGGACCAATAAACATGATAAGAAACTTGGCTTTTCTATCTATTGCAGTTTCTTCTTCCATTCCAGCTTCACCTTTTTTTGCAAAACTCTCCATTCTACAATTCTTCCATGGATGGAGTCTATTTAGATGAGAAAGGAGACCTGGCCTCTGTCTTTGACATCATCTACTGGACCATCTTACCAAATAAGTCCATTACCAGAGTGAAATTTGGGAACCTAAAAAGACAGAGCAACTTTGACTTCAAGCTTGTCATCAACCCAGATGATACTACACAGATGAATTTGTTGAACAAGGTGGGGAAATGGCATTAGTCTACCATTTTGGCCACGTTTAGAATACCACTTAATGTCACCTAATCATATGGCACTTCCATCATTTCTCCATTTACACAGCTCTAACAGATCGTCAAAAGGATAGCTCCATCCAGAATTAAAGGACTGTCCTTGTCCTGAAGTGTAAGACGCTAAGAAAAAGACTCAGGCATGTCCTGAGCAGAGATTTGAAGCTGCTGCAGAGCTGCTTGTCACAGCTTGAGACAGCTTGAGAATCTCTGTGTGTTTATTGGTTTTTGTATACTTTTTACATACATAGGCTTTACCATTAAATGCTGACATTTTACATTCATAAGTTTAACCATTAGATGCTGACATAAAGTTTCTTCATTGGAAAATTCCTTCATATAAGCAACTATTTTCTAGTAACACATTACATGATCAAAGACCAGGTAAAGAACAAATACAGGTAGATCAAAATGAGAAAGAACTGACAAAGACAGGAAGAGATAGGAAGGAACTTAAGCATATTATCTGTTTAGGTAGGTGAGGCATTAAGTCAAAAGGGGATGACCTTCTGACTGCTTCATTGGGACAAAGGGTATCAAGAGGTTATGAGGTTTGTGGGGGGGAAAGCACGGCAGTTTGCTGCGCGTGCATTTCCCCCCACACTGAAGAATAAAAATAAGCAACTAAAGCATCACAGAAGGGGACATAGGGAGGGGTAACAAAGGACATATAAGCTTCTGGTGAGAAATAAATAAATAAATTTAAACAAACAAATAAATATTATATCAGTTTGGAGAGGAATTCAAAGCTAGTTTATATCGAAAGTCCTTGATTTATGACCACAACAGAGCCCCAAATTTCTGTTGCTAAATGAGACATTTGTTAATGTTTTGCCCCATTTTATGATCTTTCTTGCCCCAGTTGGTAAGTGAATCATTGAAGTTGTTAAGTTAGTAACAGGGTTGTGAAGTGAATCTGGTTTCCCCATTGCTAGTCAAAAGGTTACAAAAGGTGATCACATAACCCCGGGGCACTGCATCCATCATAAGTATCAGTTAGTTATCAAGCATCTGAATTTCGATCATTTGACGATGGGGATGCTGTGATGGTCGTAAATGTGAAAAATGGTCATAAGTTACTTTTTTCAGTGTCATTGAAACTTTGAATGGTTACTAAATAAACTGTTGTAAATCGAGGACTATCTGTATTAAGCCAAATCAGATAAATGGCTGCTAATGTATTTTCCTTGATCTTCTTTCTTTGTGTGATTAGTTTCTGCCTCCCTCTAGGTGTGGAAAAAGTTGTCTCCCTGGATTCCTTAAGGTGGTTCAACAGGGGAAGCCAGTTTGCTGCTATGATTGTGTTCCATGTGCAGAAGGGACCATCTCAATTCAGGAAGGTGAGTGATTCCAAAGTGGAAGGCGATTTTTGGGGAAATAGACTTCTCTACCTCATTCCAAAGCAAGGGGTTCTTTAAAAGGACTTTGATTCCTTTCTTGTCCTTTTATTTTCAACATGCACAACTTACCCCATAAATTCTGTTCCACAAAATGATTTTGAAGGAATTACGGATCAACCAGGTGCAGCTTGCCTCAATGCAATCAATTAGGGCCAGAATCCAAATTGAAACATCCATGACAGATGGGGGTCTGGCCCTTGCTTGAACACAGGAGGGCTTTGAGCTGCTCCCTCCTATTCAACCGAATGTGAGGTAACAAAGAAGGAGTTGGATTAGATACACAGAGACCCAGGCTCTTTCCATCCTCAGCCATAGAGGCTCTCTGAGGGATTCTGGTCAATCACCATCTCAGCCCCACAGCAGGACGATATAGAGATAAAGAAACTGGAATAGAAGCAGGAGGATCTAGGTTCAAGCCTTGCTCCATCCACAAAAGCTCCTTGCAGGGATCGGGACAGTTCCTTCCTCCCAGACTAAAAGCCAGTGTGGTGTAAGTGGAGGAGTTAGACCAGGAGTAAAGAGACCCAGTTTCTACTCCCTCCTCATGTGAGCTCTTTGAGATAGACTAGACTAGGAAACCAAACTCATGAATACTAATATACTTTTATTATAAGGTTACTGTAACAGAATCCTGCAAGTCTAAAGGCACTCACCCTCCCTCTTATGAGAAATAGGGAGAGTCAAGTTTGAAATAGTTTCTCAAATTATATTTCTACCTCGGGTTCAAATTTGTTTTAGCTGGTTGTGGCTATTCCTCTTGTTCCTTAAAGTTATTTCGTGTGTCCCTTACACATCAACTATGAAAGCTCCCAGGGGAATTTAACCCTAATTGCTTTGTCTTAGCCCAATCCATTTTAATCAAGATAGACAAAATAGGTGTTAGACTGTACTTAGAGTTCTAAATGAAAAACAATGAAATTGCTAATATTCTGTTAATGTTAGTGATACTGCACATTAATGACATTTGGAAGTCATGACTGTTGAGGGCAAAGGAGAAGAGAAACATTAGAGTCAATGTGGGTGATTGGGGCACTGGATGAATATTGCTATGCAGAGTTTTTGTCCTCCCACACATATAATCAGCTGTGCTTTTTTCTGAATTTTGGTATCAAATGTCATTAAAAAAAAACACTTACTGCATGATGTGAAAAAAGCACTTACTCTTTCAGATGCTGAAAAGTGCAACACGTGTCCAGAAGATCAGCACCCAAATAAGAACAGTGATCGATGCATTTCCAAACTTAAAACCTTCCTTTCCTATGAAGGACATCTGGGCATAATTCTAACTACTTTTGCCTTATTCCTCTCCTTAACCACCGGGTTTGTGTTGGGAATCTTCATCAAATTTATAGAAACTCCAATAGTCAAGGCTAACAACCAAGATCTCTCCTACATTCTCCTTGGCTCCCTCCTGCTTTCCTTCTTATCTTGCTTCCTCTTCATTGGCCAGCCAAGGAAAGCCACCTGCCTTCTACGACAAGCAATTTTCAACATCATTTGTTCAGTGGCCATCTCTTCTCTCTTGGCCAAAACCATCACAGTGGTGCTAGCCTTCCTAGCCACCAAGCCAGGCAATAGCATGAGGAGATGGCTTGGGAAGTCTTTGGGCAACTCTATTGTCCTTTCTTGCTCTGTTGTCCAAATTATGATCTGTGTTATCTGGTTGGGCACCACTCCCCCCTTCCCTGACTTGGATATGCATTCCCAGACTGGAGAAATTATTGTGCAGTGCAACGAAGATTTGGTCGCCATGTTTTACTCTGCCCTTGGTTACATGGGCTTCCTGGCAGCTGTCTGCTTGGTGGTAGCTTTTCTGGCTCGAAGACTACCTGCAGCCTTCAATGAAGCCAAGCTCATCACCTTCAGCATGCTGGTTTTCTGTAGTGTTTGGATCTCTTTTGTACCCACTTATCTGAGCACCAAGGGCAAGTACATGGTGGCCGTGCAGGTCTTCTCCATCTTGACCTCTAGTGCTGGCTTGTTGGGCTGCATCTTTTTCCCCAAGTGCTACATTATTTTACTGAGGCCTGAGCTAAATACAAAGGATCAGCTAACCATGAAAGTAAAATAAATCATCTTATGGATGCCAGTTAAAAGGAGCTTAGCACTATTGCTGCTGTGGTGTACCATGAGTATTTATAGAAATTTTTAGAGTTTTTATTTTTATTTCATGGTTTGGGGTTTTCTGTTGTTTGTACTGTTTTATGTGCTATTCAGGATTATTGCTGCAATATGAACAGCTATATAATGTAGGAGATGACCAGGCTGAGGCCGAGGGAGGAATCAAATACATCATACGTTATGAGTCCCTGCATACCCACAAGACATTTAAGTCCAGCCCACCTTGAATTCCTTTCTATCCTTAATTCCTGTGAATTTCCTTTGATTGTTAGTTGGTCAGATTCTTACAGAGCATTTAAGCTTGCAATAAATCTTTATACTCTTTTGAACTCCCTGAATCTCCTGATTTCCTAAGGGGCTTGACATATACATATTTTAAAATAAATATATAAATACCCAATATGAGGAAGAACAGAAATTTTCTGTCAATCTCCCCAGCAGAACTATAGACAAAATCTCTGCTGGTTACTGTACAGGATGAAGTACTGATTTCCTACAGTTTCTAGCAAAGATGGAATAGTTTACATTATTCTTACACTATATGTAAGAGAACACTACATATCTACAGAAATGCACATGATCAAAGATAAAATCTTTCCAGAATGCATATGGGTCAATATAAAAGAGAAAAAAGTGACATTGCCATAGGTGTATATTACAGGCCACCCAACCAATCAGAAGAAAAAAATGAATTCTTTGCCAACCAGTTAACAAGCATATGTAGCAAGCATACCACAGTAGTAATAGGAGACTTCAACTATCCAGATACCAACTGGGAGACAAACTCTGCAGTGAGCGGGAGAGCAAACAGATTCCTAACCAACCTAGCCAACAACTTTGTCACCCAAAAGGTGGAGGAGGGAACTAGACGTAAAGCTATCTTCTTCTTCTTGTGTCATATCTGTTATCGGATATTGGCAATCATGTTGGTGATCCTGTTTTTATCAGCAGCCGCACAAAAAAGTGCTGCTGAGTTTTGTCCAAACCAGTCCCTTAGATTTTGAAGCCATGATGTTCTTCTTCTGCCTGGACCTCGTTGGCCTTCAGTCTTTCCCTGGAGGATTAAATAAAGTATGCTGTATTTTTCTGGATGTCGCATCACATGTCCGAAATATTCTAATTTTTGTTTTTTAATTGTTTTGATGATTTCCCTTGGCTTTCCCAGGCGGCTTATCACCTCCTCATTTCTGATCTTGTAAAGCTATATTGGACTTAATCCTTACAAATAGAGAAGAAGTGATATAAGGAATTGAAATTGCTGGAACCTTGGGTGAAAGTGACCACGTCATACTGGAATTTAATATAATGCAAAAACTAGCAATAGAAAACAATCCAACCAATGTCTTAAACTTCAAAAGAACTGACTTTAACAAACTCAGAGAGAACCTAGGAAAGATCCCATGGATGAAAATCCTAAAGGGGAAAACAACCCAAGAAGTGTAGGGAAACTCTGAAAAATATGATCATAAAAGCCCAGACCAGCACAATACCATTGAGAAAGAAAAACAAGAAATTGAAGAAGAACCAGCATGGCTGCACAAAGATCTCTCTGGCAAAGTGAAAGACAAAAAGGACAAATACAAAAAATGGAAAGAGAGGCACATAACTAAGGCCGATTATTAGCAGACAGTCAGAACATGCAAAGATGAAGTCAGGAAAACAAAGGCTCAGAACAAACAAAGACTTGCAACAGAAATAAATGACAATAAAAAGTTTCTTCCAACATATTAACAACAAGAAAAAAGTCAAGGAAACTATAGGCCTACTAAAGAGAGAAGATGGTAAGGAAATAACAGGCAACAGGGAGAAAGCAGAGCTACTTAACTCATACTTTGAATCAGTCTTCACACAAAAAGAAACTATAGCCCAACATACAAAAAAAAAAAAAAACCACTGCAAAAGACATACTAGAAACAAAAATTAAAATAAGCAAGAAAATGGTAAGAGAACACCTATCCGACCCTGACAAATATAAATCACTGGGACCCG
Organism: Crotalus tigris; assembly: GCF_016545835.1. NCBI lineage: Eukaryota > Metazoa > Chordata > Lepidosauria > Squamata > Viperidae > Crotalus > Crotalus tigris. The sequence goes on along the minus strand of NW_024096552.1, from coordinate 5,567,534 downwards.
ACAGATTACACCCCAGATTACACCTCTGAAAGAGCTGGCAGATGTTGTCTCAGAACCATTGCACCACATCTTTCATAAATCCTGGAGCATAGGGGAAGATCTGAGGATTGGAAAAGGGCTGATGTGATTCCCATCTTCAAGAAAGGGAAAAAAAAAGACCTAGAAAACTACAGACCAATCAGTTTAACATCGATACCTGGGAAGATCCTAGAAAAGATAATCAAAAAACGGATCTGCGAACAACCAGAAGCAAAGTCATAAGCAGTAGCCAGCACGGGTTTGTTAAAAACAGATCATACCAAACCAATCTTATTTCATTCTTTGATAAAGTGACTAAACTGCTAGACCAGTAAAATGCTGTGGATGTAGTATACTTAGATTTCAGTAAGGCATTTGCTAAAGTAGACCACAATCTACTCCTTGGTAAGCTAGAAAAAGGTGGAATAGACAACATCACCACCAGATGGATCTGTAGTTGGCTGACAAATAGTACTCAATGAGTAGTCCTCAACAACACTACATCCACATGGAGAGAGGTAAGCAGTGGGGTACCACAAGATTCCATCTTAGGCCCAGAAGCGTCCCACTTCAACACAATGGTGGGATTCAGCCAGTTCACATCAGTTCGGCAAAACCAGTAGCTAATTTTTTGTTGCCCAGGCCCAGAATGGACTTATGGAAGTGGCATCCACACAGAGAACCAGTTGTTCACATATTTGAATCCCACCACTGCTTCAACATCTTCATAAATGACTTAGATGAGGGAATTGAAGGGGAACTCATCAAATTTGCAGATGACACCAAACTGACAGGAGTAGCCAACACCCCAGAAGACAAACTCAGGATCCAAAAAAATCTAGACAAACTTGAACAATGGGCCCTAGCCAACAAAATGAGTTTCAATGTGGAGAAATGTGAAGTTTTACATTTAGGCAGGAAAAATCAAAGGTACAAGTACGGATTGGGTGAGACCTGGTTACAAACAGTAACTGAGAGGGACCTTGGAGTCCTAGTGGACATTCACTTCACTATGAACCAGCAGTGTGCAGCAGCAACCAAAAACCTAATACAATCCTGGGTTGTATAAACAGAGGCATAGAATCAAGATTACACAAAGTATTAATACTGTTTTTATAAAACCCTAGTAAGACCACACCTGGAATATTGCAGTTGATTTTGGTCACCATATCACAAAAAAGACATTGAGAGTTTGGAAAAAAATCAGAGAAGAGCAGCTAAGATGATCAAAGGCCTGGAGATTAAAACATATGAAGAATGGCTGCGGGACTTGGGTTTGGCTAGTCTAAAGAAAAGAAGAAATAGGGGAGACATGATAGCAGTATTCCAGTATCTGAGGGGCTGCTACAAGAAAGAGCAACCATTTTGACAGTTTTGCTGTACTGTTGTTTATGGACACCCCCACTAAATGCAAAGTGAACCTGGTTTATATTGTGTTGTGGGTTTTTGGAGGCATTAACCAAACCAGTTTAATACAACACGATTTATTGCAGCAGAAACAGAACAATGAATTAACAAACAGAATGACGGCTATTTATACTTGCCGCCTCTAGGAGGCGACCAATCAAATCAAACGTTTTCCCGCTCAAACTTAAACTTAACCTTTCCCTCCAAAACAGTTGGAGACACGTTTAAATTAAAACACATTAACTCTTGATATCAATACATAACACCTCTTCCCCCTGAAAAAAGTGACTTTTCGTATACTTGATGCACATAGTCCTTGAGGTAGACAGGTGGGTTGCGACTTATGCCGGAATGCCACAAAGCTGTTTGGGTTTCCATCTCGACTTGCTGGTTATCTGCACCGGGTAGACCGGTGCCTCAATAGTCGGTTGAATCATTTAGACGGCAGAGGTGGTAGACCTGTGCTGCTATGTGCGTCGGAGTCATTTAACAGAGGAGGTATACAGATCCTTAGTGCCTCTGTCTCTTTAAGCACAGTATCGGCAGGTGTGGGCGATGCTGCAATAGCAGCTTCACCTTGAGTGTCTACAGTCTCTTCTAATTCTGTTTCTGAGCTCTGCTTTGTCTGCCAATGCCACAACTGGTCAATGTGGTATCGGATCACATGACCATCGTCCAGAGCCACCTCATATGATAGTGGCCCTGACACTTTCATAACTATAGCAGCCACCCAAGGTGCCCCCTGCCCATAGTTCCTAGCCCAAACATGCTCACCCAACTGTAGATTCCTGAGAGGTTTGGGTTGCACCATTTCAGCAGCTATCCTGTCAGGGTGGAGGCATTGTGCCCCATTGTCAGACACAATGACGTCTGGCAGTCCATGTGTGGCAAATAGCCGGTGCAGTTCCTGGATGATCCTGGCAGTAGTCATAGATTGGACAGGTACTACCTCTAACCATTTTGAATAACTGTTCACAACAATGAGGAATACCTGTCCCTGAAATGGACCCGCAAAGTCAATGTGCATGTGAGACCATGGGACTTGCGTGGTCTACCAGCAGTGCACAGGTGCCTGGGGCATTCCTGGACGGGTCTCTTGGCAGACCTGATAGCTCCTTACTTGAGCCTCAATGTCCTTGTCCAGGCCAGGTCACCACAAGTAACTTCTTGCAAGTGCTTTCATTCTTACAATACCTGGATGTCCCTCATGCAAAGATTCTAACATTCTGGCTTGCAATTTGGGTGGAACAATTACTCTGCTTCCCCACAGCACACAATCTTTGTGAGCTGACAGCTCATCTTTTCCACATGTATAGTGCTGAAACTCTGGACCTGGTCTGTTTTCTGGCCACCCCCTTAACACCCAGTTGAGAATGCGGCTGAGTGTTCTGTCAGTGGCAGTTTCAGCGGCACATCTCCCCCATGTAGGGGTGTCTCAGGAAAATCCTGGATTGCCAGGATGCGAGCTGCTGGGGCTGGATCTGGATCTCTGTGTGGCAGAGGCAGCCGGCCGAGTGCATCAGCATGGCCCATTTCCTTGCCAAGCTTATGGATGAGCCTGTATGAATAGGTAGCCATAAAGATTGGCCATTGCAGCATCCTTGGTGACAGGATCTGCGGAGTCTGCTTGTCAGCCGTAAAAAGGCCAAGCAGTGGCTTGTGATCTGTAAAAACTGTAAAGGGATGCCTGTATAAGAAGTCATGGAACTTATTAATTTCTGCAACAACAGCGAGAGCTTCTTTGTCAGTTTGAACATAGTTCCTCTCAGCTGGTGATAATGTCCTAGAGTAGTAAGCAATAGGAGCTTTATGACCATCTTGCATTTGATGGCTTAACACTGCCCCAATGCCACAAGGTGAGGCATCACAGGCTAATGTCACTTGGCAGTTTCTCGTTAAAGTGAACTAACATGGAGCTCGAAGATAGCAATGATTTGACTGCTCTGAATCCCTTGTCGTGGTTCACACCCAAGATGCTTTTTTTGTCTAGGAGATGGTGGAGTGGCTCTACCAATGCTGCTTTGTGTGGCAAAAACAAATGGTAAAAGTTTAATAGTCCTAAGAATGCCTGTAGCTCTCCCTTAGATCTAGATCTGGGGGCTTGTTGAATGGCTTTGAGCTTAGCATCAGATGGATGAATCCCAGCAGTATCTATTTGGAATCCCAGGAACTCAGTAGAGTCCACGCCAATTTAACACTTGTCCCTTTTTAACTTTAACCCCATCTCACAGAACCTTTGAAGCACTGCCCTGAGACGTTCAGCTAGGACTGCCACTGATTCTCCTGCAATCAGGATGTCATCAAAATAGGGGCAGACGCCAGGTATATTTTTCAGTGTCCGTTCCATAACACTTTGGAACAAACTGGGGGCTACATTAACCCCAAACTGCAGGCAGTGTACTCAGAATGCCCCTCTATGGGTGATAATGGTCTGTGCTTCTATGGTGGCATCGTTAACTGGCAGCTGTTGGTATGCTTGTGCAAGGCCTAGCTTGGCAAACAGGCAGAGTCCTTGGAGCAAGGCTAGAATGTGGCTTACCACTGGAACTGGATAAGCTTGTTGCTGAAGTGCTTTGTTGATTGTGCACTTGTAGTCTGCACAGATGCAGACGTCCCCATTAGGCTTCACTGGGGTCACTATGGGAGTCTCCCACAGGCTACTGTCCATGGGTTGGAGTACTCCCTGTTGCACTAGTTTGTCCAGCTCTGCATCAATCTTCAGTTTTAAAGCGAAGGGCACTCTGCATGGTTTAATTCTAATTGGAGTGACTGTCAGGTCAAGATTTAAGGAAATGGGTGCCCCTCTGTATTGTCCTAGATCAGAACTGAACACATCAGCATACTCTTGGCATACTGCTGCCGGATCAGCTGCTTGTGTACGATGGATGCCCGTTTCACAGATGCCCAGGGCTTTGAACCAGTCTAATTCAATGAGACTGGTGCACTGTCCATCAATGACTACCATGCTGAGGGGACCCTCAAACTCTTTGAATTTGACCCTTACAATGGCTTCACCCCTAACAGACACATGGCAATTTTGAAAATCAGTCAGGATAGGGCTTGACGGTTTGAGTTGAGGGAGACAAGGTGCAGAGACAGCTGGACAGCCACCCCCCGGGCGCCTGCACGCGTGCCAGAAGAGCAATGGAAAATCAGAAGACAACCATCAGGGCCACGGGCGGATTGCCAGGTGTAGAGCAACTCAGTGCATTATGGACAAGCACAGTCAATGGGCTGATGACACACTCGAGAAGCTGGGCGCAGAGGCAAGCGGCTATATAAGCCAGCTCCCAGATCTCTTTTTACTCCAGCTCTGATGATGTCGGCAGTCTGGCCAATGAAAGCTTAGTGACTTTTTATTTACAGGCTTGTTTACATTAAACAGTCTTGTTTACTTTTATCCTGGTGTTCACTTTTCTTTTAATTTTGTTAATATGATGCCCAGGATTCACATTTTTAGTATTATAAAGAATATATATGTATATATATATATATATATATATATATATATATATATATATATATATATATACATAGTATTATAAAGAATATATAGTATATTATATATATTATATATATATATTATATATATATATATATATATATATATAGGTCTTTGGTTGTTCGGGTTTTCTCCCGCGTAAAATTGGAAGTGTCTTGGCAACGTTTCGACGAAGTCACATTCGTCATCTTCAGGCTGGTGTTTTTAGCTTCTTGCTTTGAGCAGCAATGTGTGGTTTTAGCTGTTTCTTCCTTTTAACTGCCAGTGAGGGTATGAACTGATTGGGTGGGAGCTTGGCTGTGTTCTGATTGGGTGGAGGTGTGTTCTGAATGGTTAGGGGCTTGGCTGTGCTCTGATTGGCTGGGGGAGTGTTCTGTTTGGTTGTGCTCAGGTTAGTCTGAGTTGCAGAGGGGTTTAAGATTTTGGGCTGCCTTGCTATTTTCTGGCTTCGCGTTCGTGGTCGTGCCTCCTCTTCATGGAGGGTGTCAGTTTGCTTCATGTATGGATTGGAGGGGTTTAAAGTGGCTAATGATGCAGCTGTGGTCTGGCTTCTGGTTTGTGGTCGTGCCTCGTCATCGGTGTGGCTTTGGGTTTGTTTTTTGCGTGGATGTGTGGTGGTGACATCCTGTGTGGTTTTTGTGAGTGTGGGTCTGGTATCATTTTTTGTGTTAGGGAGTCATTTGTCAATAAGGGCGGGTTTCCAAATGGCTGGTAGGCGGGAGGTATCATCTCGCTTGCTCATGCTGTGTGGGCGAAGCATGAAGCTGAAAACACCAGCCTGAAGATGACGAATGGGACTTCGTCGAAACGTTGCCAAGGCACTTCCAATTTTACGCGGGAGAAAACCCGAACAACCAAAGACCTAGCTGTATCAAAACACTGTTTAAGTGTGTACATTCGCATTGCAGCATGGTGGAGTCTAGAGTGGAAGAGAGGAGATACCTGTACTGCGTTTGCCGACTTAATGGATATCCGCTGCGGTTCATAAGACGCCATAGTAGGATGTCTGAACCTTAGCGTAATTGCCAGAAAGAATTACCCCAAATACAAACAACACGCATCTCCCTACCGTACATCAGTAACATGTCTGAGGCCACAGCTAGGTTATTGGCCCCCCACAACATAAAGGTGGCGCATAAGCCTGACCAGACTCTACGATCAAAGATCATGCGCCCCAAAGACCCACTCCCCACCGCAGAAAGATCAGCGGTGGTGTATAAAATCGATTGCATGGATTGCCAGAGCAACTATGTGGGAGAAACGTCAAAAAGATTGAAGACCCGCTTGCATGAGCACAAGCTGGCGATTAAGAGGGGCGAGCAATACTCGCAGATCTGGTCACATATGGCTGAAAGTGGTCATCATTTTGATTTTGACCACACACAAATTCTAGCTAGCGATGCCACGAAAGGGGGCCACTTGTTAAAAGAGGCCTGGTTTTTTGAAAAGGACTCTGTCAACCACCATATAGATATGTGCCCAGCACAACAGACACTATGGACATGGCACATGAATCGACCCCCGAATCATTGGAGAAGATCGAGGCACTGGTTACACGACCAGGAGAAGAATGAGACACCCTTTCCGCAACATGATCGGACCAGTACGACCCTAAACAACTCTTTGCAAAATGCAGGCATCCTTTTAATGCCGGATCGGATCAGTACGACCTTAAATAACTCCCTGTGAACTGCAGGCACCCATTCGAGGCTCGATCAATGACAACGGGGAAATCCCCTGGCGAATGGAATTGGCGGATGCGCGATGGCAACTAGGTCATGCCAGGAAAGAGAGAGCAATCCCGCACTGACTGGTCTGACAGGAGAACGGAGGACTATGAATGGTGCATGTCTGTATGTACAACGGAGGGACTTCCTTGTGAAGGATGGGGGTGGGGGATTTGAATGTAATGAACAGGAGGTCGATCAACAACGAACTAAACGGGGATGTGCCGTCACCCATATGGCCAAAAGGAGTTGCTCTCAGGAGCATAGGGGGAGAGGCGATGGACTCAATGACAGACAAACTGAGATAACACCCATGGAAGGGGATAGAAGAGTGGGTAATACAGAATGGGGCAGAATGCCTAGGTTGCGGTCGCAAAGGGCGAGGGGATTTGATCATAGCTCGGCCGAGACAGATGGAGAGATAGGGAGAAAACGGGATGAAGCAACAACCTCCCTAGCAAGCGAAACCGTGGGCAGGAGGGCAGTGGGAAGGAAATAGCCACCACACATGAGGGAAGTGGAAGGACTCCGTTTAGCCCTACGGTTAACGAAGGAGGCGTGCGTGATGGATCACAGAGAAGGAATAGGAAAGAACCGCACTTTGACGCAAGGAATATACTCAGAACACAGCATGATCAGCTGGGACCGGTGACACGATCTAGAAGCCGGATGCAGGCAATTAGCAATTGTATATAAGCTTCTTCCTAACAACTACTTTTAACACTGATGATGTCAGGAGTCCCCGACGAAAGCTAGGTTCATTAAACAAATTTTCTATTTTATTCTCTTGGTGATCGACTATTTATTGGTTTTTAATATGGATATACCCAAGAGTTGTATTTTTACTTGTATAGCCAATCATATATATATATTTATTTTTATTATAAAATATGCCCAGCAGTTGCACTTTTACGGACATCATTATATATATATATATATATATATATATATATATATGTAGATCTTTGGTTATTCGGGTTTTCTAGGAGCACGAAGCCGAAAACACCAGCCTGAAGATGACGAATGAGACTTCGTCGAAACGTCACCAAGATACTTACAATTTGACATGGGAGAAAACTCGAATAACCAAAGATCTATAACACAAGCAGAAATCAAATTCTGGAGCAATGGTGACCTAGTGGGAGGCTAATGGAGAGTATGGTTTTATGTTTGCTGTGTGATGCCCTAGAAAAACAGCTCTAAAAGAATGAGAACTATACTTTTATTTTTGTGGTTAGCTGCCCCTTTGTATTCAGTTCAGGCCTCAGCAAAATAATGTAGCACTTGGGGAAAAAGATACAGCCCAATAAGCCAGCACTGGAGGTCAAGATGGAGAAGACTTGCACGGCTACCATGTACTTGCCCTTGGTGCTCAGGTAGGTGGGCACAAAGGAGACCCAAACACTGCAGAAACCCAGCATGCTGAAGGTGATCAGCTTGGCTTCATTGAAGGCCCCAGGCAGTCTCCGGGCCAAGAAAGCCACCATGAAACAAACAACAGCCAAGAAACCCATATAACCTAGGGCGGAGTAAAACATGACAACAGGTCCTTCACTGCATTGCAGGACAATCTCTGCAGGGTGGGAGTTCTTATCTGTGTCAGGGAAAGGAGGAAAGATCCCCATCCAGATGGAGCAAATTAGAACTTGGACAGCAGAGCAAACAAGAACAAGAGCATTGGCCAATTTCTTACTAAGCCATCTCCTCACACTGTTTCCCGGTTTTGTAGCTAAGAAGGCCAGCACTACTGTGATGGTTTTGGCCAAGAGGGAAGAGACAGCCACTGAGAAAATGATAATGAAGGCTGATTGTCGGAGAAGACAGGTAGCTTTCCTTGGCTGACCAATGAAGAGGAAGCTAGTGAGAAATGAAAGGAGGAGTGATGTGAGTAGAATGTAGGAGAGATCACGGTTGTTAGCTTTGACTATTGGAGTTTCATGGTATTTAATGAAAATTGCTAACACAAAGATTGTGATGAATTGCAAAAATAGAGCAAAGGAAGCTAGGATGATCCCCAAATATTCTCCATATGACAAGAAGGTGATATTCTTTGGAAGACAGTGATCTTGGTGTTCATTTGGATGCTGATCTTCCAAACATCTGGTGCAGTGGACTGCATCTGTAATGAACAAGAAGATCTGCTTTATTTATCCTAAGCAATCCCTCAGTATAGTAACAGGAACTCCTGTTTGATTGCAGAAAGTGCTACAATGGGTAAAATAACAAGGCCACTAAAAAAAATAAATTATACATAGTGGAATCACACACAAGGGTGTGTAGGAAGTGAAAAAGAGATGATTGTGTTCATGTAAATTTGCATTACCCGAGTAACTGTTCTCTGCTGGTTCATCTTTTAAAAATCCCCTTTACACTGTTCTTTAAAAAAAACACGTAATGATCATCTAAATTATATCCAAGTTGTTTTAATAAGTCAAAATAATTATCTGAGTGTTTTCCATCTCTAGATGCTTATTTTGGCTCAAATTTATCAAAAACTTCAAAATCCATCAAAACTGCTTAGTTGTGAGGGGCATGAAAGGATATACCAAAATCTGCCAAGGCAGAATATCCACCGGTGTACCATTTATGACAAATATTCCTTCAGTCCCTATTTATAAACCTGCTTCAACAAAGCCACTTGTCAATAATAATAATAATAATACAACAAAGGGTTCAATGAGCTTTTCTGGCCTTGATACAAAAATCTGTTGGTTATATGACCTCCAAGGTCCCTTCCAACTTTATTATTATTATTATTATTATTATTATTATTATTATTATTATTATTATTATTATTATTATTATTATTAGTCTTTCTCAACTGGGGCCTTGTGGAATGAGAGTTCTGCAGGAGGTTGTGCATAAGAGATCTTGATTGAAAGATCCATAAGAGATCTTGATTGAAATACAATAAACATTGTGTTTTTAATTCCACATGCTATACTTTGACCAACAGATATAATAATTTTCATGCAGTCTTCCTCTGAGAGCTGATAATTCTTTTCAAGAGTTCCCTCAGGGTAAAATGTTTGAGAAAGGCAAAAGCAGAAAATCATTGTTAGCCTTTTGGTAGCCATTATTGATGATGACCAGCCAATATGTGAACTAATAGTTGCCTAAATTATTCTGAAAGACCAGTAGAATAAATAGTATGCATAATAAACAAAAGTGGTAATAAGATTATTTCAAAAGTTCACTCAAGAGAAAGAGTAGAACAGAAAAAAAGAATAAGAATATGGCATAGAAATTATCATAAATTTCTATGACAATTCTATCTATCTATCTATCTATCTATCTATCTATCTATCTATCTATCTATCTATCTATCTACCTACCTACCTACCTACCTACCTACCTACCTACCTACCTACCTATCTCTTCTTCCCATATCTATCTATTTTAACCTGGATCAAATAAACTGTATATTTCTTTTTTTCCTTTTAACAATCTTGATTTTTAGTTCCTTCCTTATTTAATATAGAAAACTTGATTTCTTTTCATCTTTTCTTTGTCTCTTTTCACAAATTTCTTCAAAGCTTTAACAAGTCTCTTTCATAAATCAAATAGAAGGAGATTATCCAGGTCACCCTCTTGGCTTGTTATTTGTATATCCCTTTTAATTATTAAAACATCAGCTGATTTCTTTTTGTATGTCCAATGAAACATCTTTTTTGTATCTTTCTTGTAGTTTGTCATTTTAAAATATATTTTCAGATCAGTCTCAGTCTTTTCTGGTAAAACTTGTCCCTCTTCCATAACAACTTTGAAACACAGCCCATCTATAGAGACAGACAAGCTTAAAATTAAGTTAATAATAATAATAATAGTAAAGTTGGAGGGGATCTTGGAGGTCATCTAGTCCAACCCCCTGCTCAGGCAGGAAACCCTATACCATTTCGGACAAATGGCTATCCAGTCTCTTCTTAAAAACTTCCAGTGTTGGAGCATTTACCGCTTCTGGAGGCAGGTTGTTCCACTGATTAATTGTTCAGGGTCCGTGGTTCAAAAATAGCCTCCAGTACTCCAGATGTGAAATCTCAGGTCCATACAACCTAGTAGAGCAATTCTCACAAGAGGAGGGAAGTAATTATATTACTATGTTTGATACTTGCCCTATGCCAGAAAGAGATATATAACTCTGGACTTGAGTGTGGACTGTTATTATATACCTTCTGAGGATACTTCTAAAACTAAAACAGTGTTGGCTACATTTCAAGGGCTGTTCTAGTTCACTAAAATGGCTTTCAGTTGTAACGGAGCTCCTGCAACCATTCAGACATGTGCAGATACAATTCTTACAGGCCATGACAGCATTTAAGCCCCCCTTTTTCCAGGCTACTGGAGGTGATGAAGAAGCTGCTCTTGCACAAGTCCATGGCAGTAGGCATGTGTTGGCAGCCATCAGACCAGTGATAGGATTCAAATATGTGAACAACTGGTTGTCTGTGTGGATGCCATTTCCAGAAGTCCATTCTGGGCTTGGGCAACAAAAAATTAGCTACCGGTTCTGCTGAAGTTGTGCGAACTGGCTGAATCCCACCACTGCATCAGATTCAGAGAAATTCATGATTGCCTGAATGAGTTGGAGATACATGCTACATTCATGCTCTCTTGCCCTCCAGTGGACTTCTGAAGCTTCTCTTTGGAGCTAGCTTCAAAGCCCCAATATCAGCCTGAAACAAGAGTTTTTGTACCACTTAAGGGACAACACTTGCACATAGATTACTGATCTGCTGCCATGTCATAGGTCATTTTCCCCTATCATTTCTTCTTCCTCAATTTGAAATAATGGCTGGCAACAGTTTGTAATCTTTTTCAACAGCCTGAGCCACTCACCTTCCTGAGTGGAGATGGCTTCCTTCGCACAAGGAATGCAGTCATAGCAGCAAATTGGCTGTCCTCTCTGAACCACCTTGAGGAACCCAGGACGGCATCTTTCTACACATTTGGAGGGAGGCAGGGTCTAAGCAGAAAAACAAGTGAAACAGTGTGCCTTTACTAACACTAGGAACAGGGCTATTGCTAAGGATGAATGGTAAAAATGGAATAGAACATATACTTCCATAAATATATATAAGTTCTTCATTGAAATGTTGAAAACTGACTTATTCATGACATGTATTGCATTGTACAGGTACACTGATAATGTTACCTACTTTGAGCAATGAAATCTCTGTAAGAAAAAAACCAAGCTCTGAAAGCACCAAGGACCTCTCATTTTGAGTTGTTTCAAAATGAGAAAGGTGGCTTGATTCGTTCAAGATTGACTCAGCCTTCCATCTTTCTGAAGTGGGTAAAATGAGGACCCAAATTGTTGGGGGCAATATATTGACTCTGTAAACCACTTAGAGAGGGCTGTAAAGCTCTGTGAAGTGCTTTACATCTTACATCTAAGCACTATTGCTTTACATCTTTAGATCTAAGCACTATTGCTACTTTGAGTCATTTTGAAATGAGATGGATAGCAAATAAACTTACTGATAAATTAAATAAATAAAAATTCAACCCTGAATTAGAAACATTCTCCTTTATCAGTATTGTGATGATGATGTTGATGGAAACCATTCAGTTGTATCCAACCTTTGGTGTTTTTATAGGCCAGGTCTATCCACATCTTCTGATTTTGCATTTTGATTTTTTGCATTTTGCATGGCCACCTGGACAGCAAAACTGATAAAGGATCAGAAGATTTAGAGAACTACAGAAAGAACCTTCCAATATTTATATTGTAGGAGAAAGGAAGTGACATGGAATGACTTCTCTTCCCCACCTGGTTGAGCCATTTGGGCCATACTATGGCTTCTTCGTCAATCTTGAATAGGGGCCCTGAGAAATCCTGTCTTGCTATGCTCCCAAATTTCATACTGACAACAGATTTATTTGAAAACTTCACCCAGTTCACAATGTCCAAATCAGCTGCTAGTTCACCATTCTCATCCAAATATATTCCATCAATGGAAGTGTTGTAAAACTGAGAGTCTTGCAAGAAAGAGTGAAACTGAAACAGCAGAGAAGGGAATCTGCCTTTAGTAAAGATGGACATTGAGTATCTACTGAGAAGTCCTATAAACTTGAAATAGTTGCTTTTAATTAACCTTATTATAAATGATAAGAATTATATGTTTTGAACTATTTTCCTTTCTTACAAAATTAACAGTCCCAGGTTCTCAGAAACGAGATCCATGAGCTTCTCACAGCATAGTTTCAATTCAGGAAATAGTTGCTAACCCCCCACCTGAAATGTATTTTAAAGGGCATAATGAATTCATTCTTTCAGCCACCCCACACTTCTGAACATATTTTGTCCCAGATGGAGGGCACGGCAAATATATGAAGAAATCATTTCAGATTGTTTTAAACCACAAAGCCAATAGATGCTAATGATGACAGGCCTGATTTAAGATCGATTGTTCATTTGGGCTCTTATTTCTATCTCTATACTCTCCTTTTTGTCTGTGTGTATTGTTCCTGGGTGCAATGTTTGAAACAAGATACCTCAAATGCACAGAATGTATCCAAAATCCAAAACCCATGACTCCTACAGGTGAGAATTGAAATTTGGCATATTTTATAAAATATATTGTGACATTAAAAAAATCTCATAAAACATTTTATGACGTAAATGCAAAATATCCTAAAACATTTCTTGTAGTCAGTTCCTGAGGTTTAACGGTGGTATAGTTGAACATCAGTGATTTTCAAAGCAGATACATCTCTGAATATCACCATGAATTTTTAATATCTTTTCCAGTGAAGGGAATAAATTAAAAGCTTTGCCATTGTTGAAGCCTTTAGGGAATGTGGTTGAAAAACATCTCTGAAACGATGACTCAACGAGTCATGGATTGTCTAGAATCTACTGTAGCTAATACATGATAATCATGGGACTCTAAATTGCCATGAGCCCTATGTTGTATTTGGAAATATTAGTAAATAAACCTGCTCCCTACTAGAGCTGACATATTCTAAAGATTCTGGGGTTGCCTATGTATTCTGCACCTTCAGTAGGAATCCATTGTGATGGAAAAGGGAATACCTGCCATGGCTGGATAATTTGCAGTACTGGTATCTTTCCACCACCTTTCAGTCTCTTTTGGGATTGGGAAGAATAAGCTGTATCTAGGGCCCTTGCCAGGGCCCAGATAGTGTGATAGATGTAGGTTCCCTCAAGGGACACAGTTTTTTCAATGTCTTCTTGGGGGAGAGTCTCCACTGCTTCTTTCTTGGTGCATCTTGTCCAGCCTTTTACCGTAGAGGCAGCCTTGGAGTATAAGCAATGAAATGCTTTCTGTGCAAAGTTATGCAGAGAAGTAAAAAGAGGAATAAAATCAATATCTTTTATTTTTCTCTTTTTCTGGATGAGGAAAGAAAAGAAACCAAGAATGTGTTGATGTGTAATGTCACTGTATGTCAAGTCCATGTTGAGATCCCACAAAGCTGTTGTGAGAAAGACCTTCCCTGTGGGGGTTGTAGATTCCATACTATTTGGTTTTATGTCCAATATATAATATTTAATTAATATCTCTATTAGGAATACTCCAGTTGAAAAAAAACCTGCTTCTGAAAAATAAGTAAATACGTTGACCTCTTTCCATGCTCTTAAAGAGGCATAGCCAGTCTCCACATGGTCTGTATTCATTCCTGATAAGGTTTCTGAGAAAACAACACAAATCCCATTCTTGAACAGCATTGGCACCATCGTTGCTATGAAATGCTTTCCATTGTCAGTGTCTGGAGCAAAGAGACCAACCGATGTCCATTGGAAATGCAGGAGCAATTTGAGGATTCCAATATATTGGATTCCTTCTTTTGGGAGGATGGCGGAGAAAAAGGGGAACTGTGTTTTATCACCCAGAAGATGGGAAACAAAAGAATAACTGACCTGGTAAAGAGAAGAACATGGTGACTGATTCAGTTTCAGGACAGCATTTGCAACTGTTTTGTTTCCAAACTCCTGTTAATCTTGAATATGGTTTCAGAGATTCAAATCTATTCTTATTAGCATGGGGTGTCCTATTTATATTAATATTTGCTACTACTGTTTTCATTCATTTGTCTCCTAAAATCCTCTGCAATAACCCAAGCCTTACAGCAACATGATCCTTGGAGACCTACAGTAGATGCTCTCCTTATACCCTATTTAGTTGGATGCTGCATTAATGAGAGGTGATCACCAGAGATCAAAAAAATGTCTTATGATGCGTCTGTCATATCACCATCTCATTGTCCTAACATTTACTTTGAATTTATAGGGTCTTCGTTTGGATTTCTATCATCTGGAGGCTAAAACATAAGGAACTGTTGCTGGAATTGGGTATGTCTAGTTTAACAAAGAGAAGGACGAGGGGGGACATGATAGCAGTGTTCCAATATCTCAGGGGCTGCCACAAAGAAGAGGGAGTCAAGCTATTTTCCAAAGCACCTGAAGGCAGGACAAGAAGCAATGGGTGGAAACTGATCAAGGAGAGAAGCAACCTAGAACTAAGAAGAAACGTCCTGACAGTTAGAACAATTAACCAGTGGAACAACCTGCCTCCAGAAGCGGTGAATGCGCCAACACTGGAAGTTTTTAAGAAGAAACTGGACAGCCATTTGTCTAAAATGGGATAGGGTTTTCTCCCTGAGCAGGGGGTTGGACTACATGACCTCCAAAGTCCCTTCCAACTTTATCAATCATCGCACAGTCAGCCAGATGTTCAGACTGGATTTGGCATTTTGTCTACCTATCGAGTCCTTACCCAGGACCTGGGATAGGCAGATGTGGATGTTTGATGGTATTACAAATATCGTCGCAGGATGGAAGCAGTTCCTAATAATGCCGCCTTTTGCAATTGACTAATAGCGAATGTGTCAATGCCAATGGTGTTCAAGTGGTGCTCCAGTTGTTTTGGGATTGCACCCAAGGAGCCTATGACTATTGGTACTATCCTTGCTTGCTTTTGCCACAGTCTTCTATTTCTATTTGTAGGTCTTTGTATTTTGTTATCTTCTACAATTCTTTCTCGTCCATTCTGTTGTCTCCAGGCACTGCCACGTCCACTATCCAAACTTTTTTGTCTTTCTTATCAACAATTGTTAAGTCTGGGGTGTTATGTTGCAAGTGCTTGTCTTTTGAATTCTGAAGTCTCAGAGCAGTTTAATTTTATCATTTTCTATGACTTCCTCTATTTTATGATCCCACCAGTTTTTGCTTACAGGCAAATGATATTTTTTGCAGATCTTCCAATGCACCATTGTTGCTACTTTGTCATGCCGCTGCTTGTAGTCAGTCTGTGTAATCTTCTTGCAACAGCTTACCAGGTGGTCAACTGTTTCTTCAGCTTCTTTGCATAGGCGGCACTTACTGTCTGTTACTGTCTTCTCAATTTTGACTTTATATGCATTTGTCCTTAAGGCTTGGTTTGTGCAGCCAGAATTGGTTCCTCGGTCTCTTTCTTCAATTTTCCTGCTCTTAGCCATTGCCAGGTCTTGTTATTATCTGCTTTCCTAGCTATTTTTTAAATGTATTGGCCATGTAGTGCTTTGTCTTCCCATGCCACTATTCTGTTCTTCATTTGGTCTTTCTTGTAGGCCAGTTTGGTCTCTCCAGTAGTTAGTAAGCCTTCCTGATATACTAATTTCAGTGCATCTTCATCATTGTTCTTCAATATTCTTCCAAAGCCATTTTTTCTTCTTCAACCATCTGATGTACTTGTAGCATTCCACGCCCACCCATTTGCCTTGGTAAATAAAGTCTGTCAATGTCACTTGGTAAATAAAGTCTGTCAATGTCACTGCACAATGTCACAATTGTTGTTGTTGTTGTTGTTATCTCATCTATGATTTTCTTTGGATAGTATTTTTTAAAGAATATACTTATTTTGGAGTGTAAACAAATACTGGATTGATACCGCTTAGTCAGATTCCAGCTAATTAGATCCCTCGCCCATGGTCATTTTTTTAAGTGGAATTAAAGAAAAGATTTTCTCACCTGGGGGATTTTGTAGTTACTTGACATTAATGAAATCTGGATGGAGGTGTCCGTTTCTGTCCCTTCAATTATAGCTAAGAGGTTATTCTGTTTTCCTCCACACTTGTAATTTGGAACATTTGCCAGCCCAGGAGAGAGCAGATCTACCAAAGCTTCTGATGTTGTTCTGGCATCAAAATGATTGTCATGAATGTTGTAGCCCAGAGTGAGGTTGGGTAAGATACTGGGATCCTGGTTGATCTCATGGACAGTAAACAAGAAGGATAAGATTTTCCAGTACTTTGTGGTTACTTTCCTGAAAGTACACATGCACACACAAATATACATACATAAATGAATATCCATGTCATTTTGTATCAAAGGAAAGTTATGAATTCCATATTGATTTCTTTGATTCTCTTGGTTTCTCTTTGTTAAAAACAGATTTTAAGCTTCAAAAAATAAAATCAAAATACAAAAAAAGGGAAGGGTTGGTGAGTGGAACAACACAGAAAGTTTAACAAGTGACACAGAAAAAGATAACATTAAAAAGTTACTTCCAACTTTCTTTAATATAATATGTGATACAATAAAATAGATTCTTGCATTATGGAAGCTAGAAAGCTGCAGGCAGAAATGACATGTTGGCCATTGAATAGTGCCTTCATTTTTATTCAGCACAAACCTCTCTAGCTAAGAGAGATTGTTCATAAAGTAAAGTTGTTCCTCATTGGAAGGTGTCAGAGGACATCTGCAAGTTTTAGAACCAGCAGTAACCAAAGGGAGAGATGTTCTCTTACCATAAAACTTTGTTTGTTGGAGCCTTTTTGAAAGTGAATGGTCGAAACGCAGTGCTTGTTACGGGAGTGATTCCACTAATGAGGTAGTCACCAGGCTTGAAATAATTCAATGGATCCGTCTCATCCCTTTCTAAAGTTAAAGGGCATCTGGCATTTAGCGTCTTGCAGGATATCTGGGAGAAGAGAAGCATCAGGAGAAAGAGCAGACCCATTTCCACTTCTTGCAGAGTCAAGTGGCTCTCAAAGAACTAGAGGAACAGTTCACGGAGACAAAGGGCTCTTGCAATATCACAACTGCATTTGTGGCTTTCCTACCACAGGTGAAGGCTAGAGTCCACAAGGAATTCATCTGAAGATCTCAAGGTTTAAAGCACAGAATCACAACCTCACAATGATATTAAAGGCTTTAATGTCCCTAAGTTCCCAAGCTCTGATGAAAGATGCCTCCCGCATTACTCTTGAAAATGATGTTTATGTCAATTCAACAGTGATCTTTGGAGAATTCCCTGGAGGTGAGATTGGAAGACAGTCAATAAATCACTATGATGTTGATAATTATAAAGAGAAGAGGCATCTCATGTGCTCTCTCTGTCCCCAGATTTCTCTTGTGATTTCAGGAAGGGAACAGGGGAGGAAAACATGTTTGTGAGAAGCCTCTGATGTAATTCCAGAAGTGTTTGTAAGCCCATGGGCCCAGGTTTCTCCAGTCAAACTGTTTTGTCAAAAATTATGGAGAAATCAATCAATCAATCATCATCATCATCATTTTTGTGTTTTGGGGTTCGAGGCATTGAAGCACGACACATGTTGTAACCAAACTTCTTTATTTGCTCCTTAACTTCACTCAACTCTGCAAACAGACACGCAGGCCTTTTATAGTCTTCCAACCCCCAGACAGTCCAGCCAATAGGGAAACCGCTTTTCTTCATGCCTTGCACATGCGCATAAGTCCAGCGCATCATCATCATCATCCCCCAGTGAGGCACTACCTTGACGTGTTCGAGGGGCTTGTGTACTCTGAGGAAGATGAGAGCTATGCCAGAGGTTCAGCCATACTGGACAGGTCTCATCAGAGGAGTCAGACAAAGAGTGTCTCTCCCATAAAAAATATGGTGAGTTGTAAATTTCAGAAAGCCATACCAGCTTGGATGTCGCCCAGGTTAACAAGGTCCATGCTAGATGTTGGAGTACCTGGATATCTGGTGAAAAATGGGTTACAGGACTCAGGACTGTTGGCTGAGCAACCAGGGCCAGCAGCTGCAGAACTACTGGAAGAAAAGATTTTTACCTGTCGCAAATACACAGTGATAGAAAACAAAGAAATAATGATCTGTTATTACAGATCAGGTCCAACAAGAAGAGGATATCTAAAATGAATGCACCAGTTCTGGAAAGAACAACATCCAGAATCAGAAATAACAGAACAGAGAATAGCAGATCAATGCTAATTTATAATACGAAATAAAGTATTCACAGAAACAGAATTGGATGAACTACAAAGGTTTACCCAAGGGCAAAGAAATCAAAGCCTTGCCAGAAGTAATTCAGAATGTAGAGGCAAACAAGGGGGAGTTGGCAGTGAAGGAATCCAGCAGAGATATACAACTGTTCTCATTTGGAAACCAGGCACCTCTTCCTTAAGAAGAACAAAACCCTCTAACTGAAGAAATAAAAGATTGAAACAAAGAATAACTGAGCATCTAGAACAGCACAAAAACAACAGAATAAGGCTGCTTGCCTTGAAGCTTGTTCCAAAGAAACAGCTAGCACAAGCATTAAAAGATGCAAATACTGCAATATCAAGTATAAGCATCAATTCACTGCAAGAAACAAACTAACTAATGTACAGCACAGCTGCAGTTATAATGAATACCTGGGATGCAAAATCAACAAAGAAGAAAAAAAAACACAGTGCACCACAAAAATGGAAGGTTAGACTGGAAAATAAGATCAGCAAGTTAAGATCAGATGCAAGCAAGCTAGAACAGATGAAAGAAAAGAAGCTGAAGAACCAGAAGACCAAAGAATACCTAATGAAGAAATAACACTTAGAAACAAGGAAGATCAAGGAAGCACTGGAAATAATAAAGCAGCAAATAACAGCTATAGCCAGGAAAATCAGCAGATACAAAGCTTGAATTGCAAATTATGGGCAGAACCTCCAATTTCAATCCAATCAGAAATGTTTCTACCAATCCATCAATGGAGAAACTGCAACGAATCAGTCAGTACATGAGAAGGAACAAACAGTGCAGTTCTGGAAGCAGATATGGAATAACCCAAAGAAATACAACAAGGAGGCAGCTTGGTTAAAAGAGGTGGATGCAAATAAAACAGAAGTTGAAATGAAAGAACTAGTAATAACAACAGAAATAGTAGAAAAAAAGAGCAAGGAAGATCAAAAATTGGTCAGCAGCAGGTCAAGATGAACTGAATAGGTTTTGGTTGAAACATCTAACTGTTATATACCCACTCATTGCCAAGCAGTTCAACAATATACTACAAGGAAGAGAAATTGAAAAGTGGCTAACAATTGGGAAAACCTAACTAATAATGACAAATCCAGCAAAAGGGGCAACACCAGGCAACTACAGGCCAATTACCTGCTTCCCAACAACCTTCAAATTGCTAACTGGTGTGGTAGGTGATGCAGTACAACAGCATCTAGTCGAAAACAATCTCTTTTCACCTGAGCAGAAAGGAAACCGCCCCAATAGCAGAGGAACAAAAGATCAATTCCTAATAGACAAAATGATTTTGGAAAACTGCAAGAGAAGAAAGACCAACCTGAATGTGGCATGGATTGACTACAAAAAGGCATTTGACTCTCTGCCACATGACTGGATAATCAAGTGCCTAGAAATAACAGGAGTCAGTAGAAACATGAGAAAATTTGTGCAAAGTTCAATGGAACAATGGAAGACACAGTTGTAGGTCAATGGTGAGAGACTGGGAGAGGTTAATATCAAGAGAGGAATATTTCAAGGAGATTCATTATCAACACTACTATTTGTTATTGCACTGTTTCCTCTGTCAACAATACTGAATAACTCAGGACATGGCTATCAAACATCAAAAACATCTGCCAGACTATCCCACCTCCTTTACATGAATGATCTGAAGCTGTATGGAAAAACATCATCTGAAATAGAATTGTTTCTCAATGCTGTCTGTATATATAGCCAAGATATTGCAATGGAGTTTGGCTTGGACAAATGTGCCACACTTACTATCAAACAAGGAAAAATAGTCAAAACTGAAGGAATCAAGATGCCCTACGAAAATAACATTATGTATAGTTGGGTGCCGGGTGGGTGTGGTTAATTGGGTGGGCATGGGCAATTAGGTAGGTGTGGCCAATTGGGTGGGCGTGGCCCATTGGGTGGGCATGGCTGTGGTGGTAATGGCGGGTGGGACTAAAAGGTTCAATGAATCAATTCCAACTTTGCGAGATCTTTTTTTTCCTGCAAGAAATTGAAATTGATTGATTGAGTGAATCTGGTTTTTTTGAACACGGCGGTGGAGGCCTAAAGGAAAAAGGTTTTATACAACTCAGCTGAAGGCCTAGGATGGGCGTGCCACAGGTTTGCCACCACAGGACTAGAAGATCCCCAAGGTCCCTTCCAGCTCTGTTATTCTGTTTGTCTCTCTTGCTAGTTTTGAGCTGAAACCAGATCATCCAGGTAATCCACAGAATCACTTGGCCATACCAGATAGAGGTGTTCAAGTGACTGTCATCAGGAACAATTGCAGAAAGGTGATCCACAAATATTTGGCCAATTCTATGAAGGAATTTCTAGCTGACAACAAGCAGAACCTCATCTGGAAGTCTATTGTGTGTTACTGTAGGGATACATACAAAGAAATGTATATCCAGAATTGCTTATGTTGCTGTATTTTGGACCAACTGCAGCATCTGGAAGTTCTTCAGGGATAGGCCTTTCTAGAGCACATTACAGTACTCCATCAAGAGGTGACCAAAGCAGAAATGACTGTGTGCAATGCTCCTTGATCTTGGAATGCCTGCAACTGTCATGCAAATAAAGTTGTGCAAACCATTATGGATTACAACTTGTATGAACTCCAAAAATACGTCCAGATTATGCATTGGGTTTCTCTGTTGTGTTTTGACACAATCCAGTCCCTATTTATGAGATGGATGGCTGTACAAATTAGATCAATAAGCAAACAACAGGCAAACAAACAAACAAGGAAAAGCACTGCATCCAGGGTCTCCTAAAACTGCAAAGCCCCTCTCTCATGCTCATTCAGAAAGTAAGATATAAATCTAGCAATTACATAGGAAGGAAACAACTTCGTTCCCTTCCCTTTCCCAAAAGGCCCTAAAAACATTGTTTTGTGAATGGGCATGAGGACCACAAATGGAGATGGAGCTGATCAAGTGGCTGATTTGTTGTTGCTGCCATAGAGGGTGGGGGTGGTGATTTTTTATGGGTTTTTATTATATGGTAGAGTTTTACATATTCTAACCTCCCCAGAGTCAACTATGTGAGAATTGGGTGACTGTATAAATTGTTTAAAATAATAAATAAACCAAATCACTTTGGGTGCAAACAATTCTAAAACAATTGAAAACAGTACAAAATAAGTTGCACTTATAATAATTGCCAGGAAAGCCAAGAAACAGTCCTTCATACATACAGGACCATAGCTCTCACACATAGCTTTTTTTAAAATCTTACAAAATGTCATCATCAGTGCTAATGCTGATGATGGAGCACTGATGATGCTGCCTAGTTGGGTAATGAAATATCTGCCAGAAAACAAGCAGGCTCACCAAGCAGCAAGGATTCCAGAGTTCAACCCCTAGCTTCAAAGAATTTGCTGCAGAGAAGTTTGGAAATTACTTCCTGGGTCAGCTTTCTTTCTTTCTTTCTTTTTTTCTTTCTTTCTTTCTTTCTTTCTTTCTTTCTTTCTTTCTTTCTTTCTTTCTTTCTTTCTTTCTTTCTCTGTCTCTCTGTCTCTTCTCTTCTCTTTTTCTCTTATTTGTTCCCATTTTCTTATTTTTCTAATTTTTCTTTTATGTTTCTTTAATTTTTTAATCTTATGTACAATCTTTAATAAAATATACTATTTTGTAGAATATATAAAAGCAAGATAGCAGAGTCTGTCATATTGCTAGCCTTCCCTCTTTTGCAGGTGCATGTAATGCTCCATTCACCAACTTTCCTCCTTCTCTCCCATGGATAGCACTGTCTCCTATCAAATTGCTGACCTGTGTTTTCCAACTGAAAGTGGATCCTGACATTCCTTGAGTATGTGGTCTTATGTCACCTGCTTCTTGAACCGCTGCCCATCCTGACTCTTAAGAGCAGCTACAGATGTAAGCATTTCATCCTCATAATGTTGTTGTTTGTCCATCGATTTTCGATGAAGACCTTGACATCTTGTGGGTTGTGGGCCATCAGCGATGTGTCCGTAGGTGGCTAATAAGACCGATGTTAGCACAGAATGTTCTGCCACACACTGAACACAGAAATGTAGACACTGTTGATTCAGCATTTGCAGCTCTTGCTTTGCGGAGTGCTCGCTTTTCTTGTGCCAAGATTGTCCTTCTGTGTTCATATGTCTGGCAACCCTGGTACACCAAGGTGCGCCATGTTGGTCGATCATGCACCAGAAGTTCCCAAGAGATGGTGTTAATGTCCAGGGACTTAAGAGAAGCTTTTAGCGTGTCTTTGTATCGCTTCTTCTGTCCCCCGTGTGATCGCTTTCCTTGAGACAGCTCACCATAGAAGAGCTGTTTAGGGATGCGATGATCTGGCATTCTTACAACATGGCCTGCCCAGCGCATCTGAGCGTTCATCCACAGAGTGTAAACTGATGATAGACCTGCTCTGGAGAGGACATCTATGTCTGGTATCTTATCCTGGCACCGGATCCTCAGAATTCTACAAAGGCAAGTCATGTGGAAGTAGTTCAGTTGCCTAACATGCCTCCTGTACACTGTCCAGGTCTCACTAGCATACAATAGGGTAGTTAGCACTGCTGCCTGGTAAACTTTAAGCTTGGTAGCAAGACTTATTCCATGGCGGTCTCACACGTTAGTCCGCAATCTGCCAAATGCAGAACTTGCCTTGGCAATTCTACAGTTGACCTCGATGTCAATTGTCACTGCACGGGAGAGGGTACTATCAAGATACGTAAATTGGTCCACTGCTTGCAGCTTTTGCCCCTTTACTGTGATGGTAGGCTCTTGATTTTGGGCTTTTGGAGTTTTCTTCGTGCTGATGAAGAGGCCAAAGTTGTCACAAGCGGCTGCAAATTTGTCCATGCTGGCTTGCATTTCCTGCTCCGATCCTGCATTAAGGGCACAGTCATCAGCAAAGAGGAGATCTCGTAGCACAGTCTCCTTTACCTTGGTGACAGCCTGAAGTCTTCGCAGGTTGAACAATTTCCCATCGGTTCTGTACCTCAGATTAACTCCCACTGAGCTGTTCTGAAAGGCATCTGACAGCATGGCTGAGAACATCATGCTGAACAGGGTTGGTGCCAGCACGCAGCCTTGCTTAACGCCATTAGTAACAGGGAAGGCCTCTGAGGCTTCACCGTTACTCAGAACACGAGCCGCCATGCCATCATGGAACTGTCGTACCATCAGAATAAACCTGTCAGGGCACCCAAACTTCAACATAATGTGCCATAGTTCTTCACGACTAACTGTGTCAAAAGCCTTGGTGAGATCCACGAAGGTGGTGTATAGTTCACGATTCTGCTCCTGACATTTCTCCTGGAGCTGTCGAGCTGCAAATATCATGTCCACTGTGCCACGCTCTTTGCGGAAACCACACTGTGTCTCAGGTAGTATACCCTGTTCTAGATGGTCAATCAGGCGATTTAGCAACACTTGTGCAAAGATCTTGCCTGCAACAGAGAGAAGTGATATTCCTCTATAATTATTGCAGACTTGTCGATTTCCTTTCCTCTTGTAGAGGTGCACGATGGATGCATCTTTCAGTTCCTGAGGAATGGAACCTTGTTTCCAGAAAGATCGAAACAACTGGGTAAGTTTTTCAACAAGCGCAGCACCACCAGCCTTATAGACTTTCGCTGGGATTGCGTCAGATCCTGGCGCCTTACCACTGGAACATTGATTGATGGCCTGTGAGGTTTAAGCCTCTGATGGTAGGGCATCCAGGCTATAGTTCATATCTACCTGGAGTATCCTGTCAATCGCCTCATTATTGATGGTGGATGGGTGGTTCAGCACAGAGTGGAAATGCTCGGCCCAACGCTGTAAGATCAGGGTCTTCTCAGTGATAAGAGTTGCACCACTCGAATCCAGTAGAGGAGAGCTTCCTAAGGACTGAGGTACATACAGGGATTTAAGGGCTTCATAGAATCGTTTGACATCATTTCTGTCAGCAAACTTCTGGATTTCATCTGCTTTGGCACTCAGCCAGGAGTCCTGCATCTTGCGGAGCTTGTTCTGTACAATCCTGCGAGTGTTTATAAAAGCATTTTTCTTTGCAGTTGACAACGGGTCGTTCTGATGAGCGTGGTAGAGATGGTGTTTTTTGGCAAGCAAGGCCTTAATCTCTTCATCATTTTCATCAAACCAGTCCTGCTGCTTCCTATATGAGGGTCCAAGAACCTTAAGTGCAGAAGAGTGCAAGATGTCCCGGAAACATTCCCAGTCCTTCTCAGCATTTTCCTGTATTTGCAGCTCCAGGAATTGATTGTCAAGATCTCTTACTAATGAAGCTACTATGTCGGGGTTTTCCAGTGTACTGACGTTGATCTTTTTCATCACAACTCTGTTTCCCTGTGGACGATTCTTTGGCTTGATGTGAATATTTAACTTGGAAATGATGAGTCTATGGTCAGTCCAGCAGTCAGCACTCGGCATAGCCTTAGTTACTCTTACATCTTGCATGTCTTTCCTCCGCACAATGACATAATCAATGAAATGCCAGTGTCTGGAGAGTGGATGCATCCAGGACGTCTTTTTACGAGTGGGTAGGCGAAAGATGGTATTAGTAATGACCAGATCATGAGCAGCACATGTCTTCAATAGCAACAGGCCATTGCTATTACACGTGCCAATTCCATTTTTACCAATAACGCCATCCCAGGTAGAGT
Source organism: Crotalus tigris (assembly GCF_016545835.1). Lineage (NCBI taxonomy): Eukaryota > Metazoa > Chordata > Lepidosauria > Squamata > Viperidae > Crotalus > Crotalus tigris. The sequence goes on along the minus strand of NW_024096552.1, from coordinate 5,542,028 downwards.
GATCGGACCCCACTCTTGCGTTGAAATCACCAAGTAAAATCAGCCTATCGGTGCGCTTCACAGATGAAAGTAGAGCATCAAGATCTTCATAAAACTTGTCCTTTATTTCATCTGGATTTGTTATTGTGGGTGCGTAGGCACTGATCAGTGTGGCTTGTTTTCCACTTAGTAATGGGAGATGTAGTGTCATAAGTCGATCATTCACACCTTAGGGAGACTGGCAAGTTGGTGAGCAAGATGGTTCTTAACTGCTAAGCCAACTCCAGACTCACGACATTGGTCACTGCTACGTCCACACCAAAAGAATGTGTAGCCGCCTCCTGTTTCTGTGAGCTGGCCTTCATTGGCTAGACGAGTTTCACACAGGGCCGCAATGTCAATGTTAAATCTTGCAAGCTCTCTGGCTACCAGAGCTGTTCTTCTTTCTGGGCGATCTGCTAATGGATTGTCTTGAAGTGTACGTACATTCCATGTACCAATAATAAGTGGTAACACCTTGCGTTTCGTCTTAAGTTTTGTATTTCGACCGCATGAGATGGGATCCCCTCTAACCGCGGTAGGCTGGACAGGGTTTGAAAGAAGCAACAATGTTTAGGGCACATTTTCTAGCCCCTTCCTCATACTACGGAGGTGAGCAGTGTGATCCTAAAGAGGGCTGCTCAGTCGCTCAGATAGATGCCGAATCCAGCTGTTGCTTCATCAGCAAGAAGCGACCATTAGACCTGAGCTGCCTGTGTGCAGGTCCATGTCCACAGCTCCCAGTAATTCCACACCTGCTGCTTCTTCGCTCGCCTATCGCCACAGGACTTTGAGATTTATCAGAATTAGGGAAAGTCAAGATGTCAAGACTTGCGCGTGGATTGGATTTAAGTGAGGGAGAGGTGCACATAGTCAGCCTCACTCTCTCTTCCCAGATTCCATCTTACTCCAATGGCAGGACAAAAGTCGAGACAATTGGAGATGAGCTGGGTGCAGTGGTTGACCAGGGCATCTTTCGTGTTTTGCCGTACTCTCAGCATACCACGTCACTTGCAGAAACTGCCTTCATGACCATTGGTTCTATTTTAATAGATCTCATCCGCTCACTCCACCAGAGTCTGTCTTCACATGCTTGGGATAGACAAATCCCTTGCTCACCAAGTGTCGAAGACACAACGGCTACTCTCAACCTGGTTTGGCCAGCCTGTCGAAGCTGTTGCCCGGGGTGTGGCCGCTGCGCATGTTACAGCTACTAGGAGCGACAGGTGAGAGCTGAATGTCAGGTGGGGACCAAAGGTGCACGAGCTGCCCTAAAAGGCACGACATGCCCTACACCAGAGGTACTACCCCTCCCTGAACACCCCATACACCCCTCATAATACAAACAAAATATATGAGTTAGTTTATTTTGTTTGTTTTTATTAAATGGAATTTTTAAAATTGGCTAAGAACAGAACAAAAATAAACAATGCACACTGTTATCAGAGGACAAAGAAAAAAGGAAAACAAAAAAAGAAAGAATAAAAATATACAGTGGTCTACTGACAGATCCATACTCATATATAAGGTTGTACACAAATATGTTCATGCATAGTACAATACTTTCTTATAAGCACCCATAATTGTATTGATGAGAAACCATGGAGTATTCAGAAGATGAGAGGAAAAGGCAATTATTTGTTTTGGGCTTGCTCAGGGAAACACAATGAGAGCTATACTTTGATTTTTGTGGTTAGCTGCTCCTTTGTATTCAGCTCAGGCCTCAGCAAAATAATATAGCTCTTGGGGAAAAAGATGCAGCTCAACATGCCAGCACTGGAGGCTAAGATGGAGAAGATCTGCACAGCCACCATGTATTTGCCCTTGGTGCTCAGGTAGGTGGGCACAAAGGAGACCCAAACACTACAAAAGACCAGCATGCTGAAGGTGATGAGCTTGGCTTCATTAAAGGCCCCAGGCAGCCTCCGGGCCAGGAAAGCCACAGTGAAGCAGACAACAGCCAGGAAGCCCATATAGCTAAGGGCAGAGTAAAACATGATAGCAGGTCCTTCATTGCACTGCAGGACAATCTCTGCAGGGTGGGAGTGCTTGTCCGTATCAGGGAAGGGAGGAAAGATTGCCAGCCAGATGGAACAAATCAGAACTTGGACAGCAGAGCAAGCAAGAACAAGAGCATTGGCCAACGTCTTCCCGAGCCACCGCCTCATTCTGTTTCCTGGCTTTGTGGCCAAGAAGGCCAGCACCACTGTGATGGTTTTGGCTAAGAGGGAAGAAACAGCTATTGAGAAAATGATAATGAATGCTGCTTGTCGGACAAGGCAAGTAATTTTCCTTGGTTGACCAATGAAGAGAAAGCTAGTGAGAAATGAAAGGAGCAGTGATGTGAGTAGAATGTAGGAGAGATCTCGGTTGTTAGCTTTGACTATTGGAGTTTCGTGGCATTTAATGAAAATTGCTAAGACAAAGGCTGTGATGAATGATAAAAATAGAGCAAAAGAAGCCAGGATGATCCCCAAATATTCTCCATATGATAGGAAGATGATATCCTTTTCAAGACAGCAGTCTTGGCTTTCATTTGGATGCTGATCTTCCAAGCATCTGGTGCAGTGGACTGCATCTGCAAAGAGAAGCTCTCTCTTACTCATCGCTAACAATCTCTTAGTTCTACTAACAGGAAGTCAATTGGAAAGATCTGGAGGTCTTCTTTAATGATCCTGGAGGGCCTTGATTTGATCACAGAAAGGCTGTACTAGATGAAATAATGAGGCCACTAAAAGCAATAAATTGTATTTAGGGGAATCACAGATAAGGGTATAGTGTAGAGAGTGTTTTGTCTTTTGAATTTCACATGCTATACTTTGACCTACAGATATAATAATTTTCATGCAGTCTTTCTCTGAGGCCTAAGCATTCTTTTCAAGGGTTGCCCCAGGGTAAAATATTTGAGAAAGGCAAAAGTAGAAAATCATTATTGGCTTTTTGGAAGCAATTATTGCTACTGACCAGCCATTTTTTGAGCTACTAGTTGCTGAAAGTCTTCTTAAGGACTAGCAGAAGAAATAATGCATGATCAAATATGTCATCAGGACCAGAGGTTTTATCTTTTGAGCTTTTGGACTTGTCTTGTAGCCCATCCTCAAGACAAATCTGAAAGCTCAGAAGACTAAACTTCTGGTCCCGATGACAGACCAAGATTGGATCATGCAACATTATCCTGAGACATGTACATTTGCCTTCATTCATGAGAAGAAATCATACAGATACTAAGTGTAAGCGCTAGTAAGATTATTTCCAAAGCTCAGTCAAGTGAAAGCACAGGCACAAACAGATGCAGAAGCAGAAGGATGTTTTTAAATTAAAATTATTATGATAAAAATGTAATACACACTAAAAAAGAGAAAGAAAAATAGAAGATACAGAAAAGAAAAAAAGAGAAAAGAGAAAAATAGAATAGTATAAACTATTTTAGTATTCTCATATTTCATCTCCGATCTATAAAGAAATAAAGAAATCCCTAAAAACTTTGTCATTTCAGTACTGATCAGCAGAAGTCTAGAGGCAAAACCATATCCATTTTCACCTTGATCAAATAAACCAATTTTATATTTCTCCTTTTCCTTTTAACAATCTTGAACTTTAGACCTTTCAAATAATGTCCTAAAACCTTATTTCTTCTTCTTCTTTTTTTTTTTTTTTGCCTCGTCTCACAAAATCCTTCAAAGGTTTCACAAGTCTCTTTTGTAAGTCCAATATAGGGAGATTAGCAAAATCACCCTCTTAGTTTTCGCCCTTTTAATTATTAAAACAACAGCTGGTTTCTTTGGTATGTTCATTGTATCATCTTTTTCTGTATTTTTCTTATAATTTGTCATTTTTACATACAGATCAGTCTTAGGTTTTTCTGGTAAAACCTGTCCCTCTTCCATAACATCTTTGAAACACTGTCTATTTATACAGACAATCTCAAAATTAACTTAAGGCTGCATTGTTGAAAAATACCCTTCAGTATGTCATGTTAAAATGTTTTGTTCCATTTTGTATTAGTGTGTAATATTAAATGTTCTTGTTCTTCATTGTAATCTTTACCTTTTTCTCATTCCTTTTAAGGTCCAACCTTCAAAGTATTGTCATATCATTTTTTTTAAAGAATTAAAAACAAAAGAATTTTCCCATGGGAAAGATTCTTATACTCATTCCAAAATTGTATTTCAACTGTATCTGGACTCTCAGTCCATTTGTAATTTTCTAAAATCAAAATTTTAATCAACCGTTTGCTATTTATTCCAGAAAAAAATTAAGTCCTTAAACTTTATTTTTTAAAAAAACTTTTTCTTTGTAGAAAACTGTTCACTTGATTGCTGGTCTAGTTTGGTTGCTGGTCTGTTTGTTTGTCTAGCAATCAAATTAACAATACCCCAGTCAAGGAATTACCAACACAGACAAAAAGCTGGTAGTAAACAACAGCCTAATGAAGGAACCACTAAGAACACTGAACTAACCAACAAAGCTTAAAGAAAGACTGGCAACAGCTGTGCACATATGGTAGGGAGAGCATTTCAACTTTATATTCGATATAAGCAACTTAGGCATCAGGACAGACTACTGTGATTCTTGCTCAGAATCTAATTATTGATGACCCTGGCATGGTAACTGACTAAGAACATGTCTCTCACTCAGTTTATGACCCTGGTTTGGTAACTGACTAAAAAGATGTCTGTCATAAATTTTCAGCTTACTTTGGAATTCACCCAGCTAAAGTTTTGTCTGCTGCTTCCTTCTTTTTGCCTTGTACTCCACCAACTCCTGCTCCCCTTTTGTTGGAATTTTCAAAAACAAGTCTATGTCTTAACACTGTGTCTGCCCAGGAATTATGTTTGGCTTCTACAAGGATGCTAAGAAAGGCAGGATGCAAAACTACTCTTGACTAAGTCCCAATATCAGCCTGAAACAAGAATTTGTGTACCACTTCAAAGGGCAACACATGGCCATAGATTGCTGATATGCTGCCATGTCACATAAAGCCCCAAATCATTTCTTGCTCATAATTTTGAAATAACTGAATTCATAAAATTCAGCTTATTGGCCTCTTTTTCAACAGCCTGTTTTCCTTCCTGAGCCACTCACCTTCCTGAGTGGAGATGGTTCCCTTTGCACAAGGAATGCAATCATAGCAGCAAATCGGTCGCCCTCTCTGAACCACCTTGAAGAACCCAGGTCGGCATCTTTCCACACATCTGGAAGAAGGCAAGGTCTAAGCAGAAAACCAAGAAAAAATGTGTTCATTTACAAATACTAGAAAATTGCTGATGTGTGGTAAAAATCTAATAGAACATATATTTCCAGAAATATACTTATTTTCTTCATTCAAATCTCGATATCTGCCTCATACAGTACATGACATACATTGCATTATACAGTGTCTCAAATGGCCATCTGGCTAGTAAAGCTCAAAAGAGATGACAAGATTTAGGGTACGTCAAATAGAATTTTTCAATATTTATATAATATAGGTAATATATAAGGAAAGGAAGTGACATAGAGTGACCTTTCTTCCCCACCTGGTTGAACCATTTGGGCCATACTATGGCTTCTTCGTCAATCTTGAATTCAGGCTCCGAGGAAGCCTGTCTTCCAATGCTCCCAAATTTCATACTGACAACAGAGTTATTTGAAAACTTCACCCAGTTCACAATATCCAAATCAGCTGCTAGTTCACCATTCTCATCCAAATATATTCCATCAACGGAAGTGTTGTAAAACTGAGAGTCTTGCAAGAAAGGGTGAAACTGAAACAGGAGAGAAGAGAATCTGCCTTTAGTAAAGATGGACATTGAGTATCTACTGAGAAGTCCTATAAACTTGAAATAGTTGCTTTTAATTAACCTTGTTATAAATGATAAGAATTATATATTTTGAACTATTTTCCTTTCTTACAAAATTAATGGTCCCAGGTCCTCAGAAACGAGATCCATGTGATTCTCACAGCATAGTTTCAATGCAGGAAATAGTTGCTAACCCCCCACCTGAAATGTATTTTAAAGGGCATAATGAATTCATTCTTTCAGCCACCTCACACTTCTGAACATATTTTGTCCCAGATGGAGAGCGCGGCAAATATATGAAGAAATCATTTCAGATTGTTTTAAAACACAAAGCTAATAGATGCTAATGATGATAGGACTGACTTCAGATAGAGTGTTCATTTGGGCTCTTATTTCTATCTCTATACTCTCCTTTTTGTCTGCGTGTATTGTTACTGGGTGAAATGTTTGAACCAAGATACCTCAAATGCACAGAATGCATCCAAAATCCAAAACCCATGACTCCTACAGGTGGGAATCTGTAGGGATCAGAAGATTGAAATTTGGCATGTTTAATAAAATATTTTGTGACATTAAAAAAATCTCATAAAACATTTTATGACGTAAATGCAAAATATCCTAAAACATTTCTTGTGGTCAGTTCCTGAGGTTTAACGGTGGTATCCAGTTGAACATCAGTGATTTTCAAAGCAGATACATCTCTGAATATCACCATGAATTTTTAATATCTTTTCCAGTGAAGGGAATAAATTAAAAGCTTTGCCATTGTTGAAGCCTTTAGGGAATGTGGTTGAAAAACATCTCTGAAACGATGACTCAACGAGTCATGGATTGTCTAGAATCTACTGTAGCTAATACATGATAATCATGGGACTCTAAATTGCCATGAGCCCTATGTTGTATTTGGAAATATTAGTAAATAAACCTGCTCCCCACTAGAGCTGACATATTCTAAAGATTCTGGGGTTGCCTATGTATTCTGCATCTTCAGTAGGAATCCATTGTGATGGAAAAGGGAATACCTGCCATGGCTGGATAATTTGCAGTACTGGTATCTCTCCACCACCTTTCAGTCTCTTTTGGGATTGGGAAGAATAAGCTGTATCTAGGGCCCTTGCCCGGGCCCAGACAGTGTGATAGATGTAGGCTCCCTCAAGAGACACAGTTTTTTCAATGTCTTCTTGGGGAAGGGTCTCCACTGCTTCTTTCTTGGTGCATCTTGTCCAGCCTTTTACCGTAGAGGCAGCCTTGGAGTATAAGCAATGAAATGCTTTCTGTGCAAAGTTACGTAGAGAAGTAAAAAGAGAAATGTAATCAATATCTTTTATTTTTCTCTTTTTCTGGATGAGGAAAGAAAAAAAACCAAGAATGTGTTGATGTGTAATGTGACTGTATGTCAAGTCCACGTTGAGATCCCACAAAGCTGTTGTGACAAAGACCTTCCGTGTGGGGGTTGTAGATTCCATACTATTTGGTTTTATGTCCAATATATAATGTTTAATTAATACCTCTATTACCATTACTCCATCTAAAAAGAAATTGGATTCTAAAAAATAAATAAATACGTTGACCTCTTTCCATACTCTTAAAGAGGCATAGCCAGTCTCCACATAGTCTATATTCATTTCTGATAAGATTTGTGAGAAAACAACACAAATCCCATTCTTGAACAGCATTGGCACCATCTCTGCTATGAAATGCTTGCCATTCTCAGTGTCTGGAGCAAAGAGACCAACCGATGTCCATTGGAAATGCAGGAGCAATTTGAGGATTCCCAGATATTGGACTCCTTCTTTGGGGAGAATGGTGGAGAAAAAGGGGAACTGTGTTTTATCACCCAGAAGATGGGAAACAAAAGAATAACTGACCTGGTAAAGAGAAGAACATGGTGACTGATTCAGTTTCAGGACAGCATTTGCAACTGTTTTGCTTCCAAACTCCTGTTAATCTTGAATATGGTTTCAGAGATTCAAATCTATTCTTATTAGCATGGGGTTTCCTATTTATATTAATATTTGCTACTACTGTTTTCATTTATTTGTCTCCTAAAATCCTTTGCAATAACATAAGCCTTACAGCAACATGATCCTTGGAGACTTACAGTAGATGCTCTCCTTATACCCTATTTAGTTGGATGCTGCATTAATGAGAGGTGATCACCAGAGATCAACAAATGTCTTATGATTGTGTCTGTCATATCACCATCTCATTGTCCTAACATTTGCTTGGAATTTATAGGGTCTTCGTTTGGATTTCTGTCATCTGGATGCTAAAACATATAAGGAACTGTTGCTGGAATTGAGTATGTCTAGTTTAACAAAGAGAAGGACGAGGGGGGACATGATAACAGTGTTCCAATATCTCCGGGGCTCCCACAAAGAAGAGGGAGTCAAGCTTATTATTATTATGGATCATCGCAAAGTCAGCCAGATGTTCAGACTGGATTTGGCATTTTGTCTACCTATCGAGTCCTTACCCAGGACCTGGGATAGGCAGATGTGGATGTTTGATGGTATTACAGATATCGTCGCAGGATGGAAGCAGTTCCTAGTAAGGCCGCCTTTTGCAATTGACTAATAGCGAATTTGTCAATGCCAATGGTGTTCAAGTGGTGCTCCAGTTGTTTTAGGATTGCACCCAAGGAACCTATTACTATTGGTACTACCCTTGCTTGCTTTTGCCACAGTCTTTATATTTCTATTTGTAGGTCTTTGTATTTTGTTATCTTCTCCTGTTCTTTCTCGTCTATTGTGCTGTCTCCAGGCACTGCCACGTCCACTATCCAGACTTTTTTGTCTTTCTTATCGACAATTGTTAAGTCTGGGGTGTTATTTTGCAGGTGCTTGTCTGTTTGAATTCTGAAGTCCCAGAGCAGTTTAATTTTATCATTTTCTATGACTTTCTCTATTTTATGATCCCACCAGTTTTTCCTTACAGGCAATTATTATTATTGTTGTTGTTGTTGTTGTTATTATTATTATTATTTATCTCATCTATGATTTTCTTTGGATAGTAATTTTTAAAGAATATACTTATTTTAGAGTGTAAACAAATACTGGATTGATACCGCTAAGTCAGATTCCAGCTAATTAGATCCCTCACCCATTATCATTTTTTTAAGTGAAATTAAAGAAGAGACTTTCTCACCTGGGGGATTTTGTAGTTACTTGACATTAATGAAATCTGGATGGAGATGTCTGTTTCTGTCCCTTCAATTATAGCTAAGAGGTTATTCTGTTTTCCTCCACACTTGTAGTTTGGAACATTTGCCAGCCCAGGAGAGAGCAGATCTACCAAAGCTTCTGATGTTGTTCTGGCATCGAAATGATTGTCATGAATGTTGTAGCCCAGGGTGAGGTTGGGTAAGATCCTGGGATCCTGATTGATCTCATGGACAGTAAACAAGAAGGGCAGGATTTCGAAGTACTTTGTGATTATTTTCCTGAAAGTACACATGCACACACAAATCTACACACATAAATGAATATCCATGTCATTTTGTATCAAAGGAAAGTTATGAATTCCGTATTGGTTTATTTGATTTTCTTGGTTTCTCTTTGTTAAAAACAGATTGTAAGTTTCAAAAAATAAAATCAAAATACAAAAAAAGGGAAGGGTTAGTGAGTGGAACAACATAGAAAGTTTAACAAGTGACACAGAAAAAGATAACATTAAAAAGTTACTTCCAACTCTCTTTAATATGAATATGTGATACAATAAAATACACTCTTGTTTTAGTTTAACAAAAGAAAGCAGATGCAAAACTTAAAATATAAAGATATAAATATCAAATAATCAAATAGTGACAGAAAAATGTATAATATCTCTTAATCTAAAACATATATATAACCCATAATGAATCATAATATCAATTCCAGAAATATACATCTTCCTAATTATCTCTATGATCAAAAATCTGTAATAAAACATCCTCTGAATTTAAACAACTACAAAAGCCTAAAGTAAAAACATATATCTGATAAGCTTCAACAGCACACAACATTTCAATTACCAAAACATCTATAATCATCAAATCCCCAAATCAAAACTTTGTTTTTCCTCATATTAAGCAAAAAAATCTTTAACTGTTTCCATGTAGAAACAAAAGCAGTAAAATTAATATCTTTAATCAAAGCAGTCAATTTTGATATTTTGGCCAATTTCCTTAACTTCACAATCCAATTCTTCATTTTGTGAATTCATATATCCTCCCATCTTTGTGCATATGGAAGCCTTGAAGCAGTTATCATATATAAGAACAAGTTCCTGTATTTTATTTCCGTCTTGGTTTTTCTATAGAAGAGAAATGTTTCATTTCTATACGATGCTAAAACTGATCTACCGGTAGATGCCAAGCAACTTGTTGGTTGGTGTGTGCTGTGGGAATTGATTTGAAGCCTCTCCTAAAAAATGTATTCCACTCTTAAGAAGGTCTAAATCATTTTACCTTCCCTCTAGACTCCTCAGTCTTAACCTAGAAATTCTATGCCGTTTTTAAAATATTGCTGTCTTGAGATGTTTATGTTCTTTATGTTTTCTGTTTTTTTCTCGACTTGTAAGACGCCAGACATACTGTACACATTTGTACTGTATATTCTCCCATAATGGTATAGAGTCTCTCAGGATAACTAAGCATCTCACAGAATGCAGAATTTCAGTATAGATTTGGCTGCTTTCATAGGATGAGTTGCCCTGGTATATTTTTATTTTTATTTATTTTCTTTTTCACATTATTGAACTACCCACATCCAGCTGAGACAATAGACTTGGGATGAAGCAATGATCTCAAGATTAGAGTCCCCTTCCATTGAGCAAAATTGGATAGAGTGTCACATAAGCATTGAAAATCTTCAAACTGTAGGGATATCTGCTTTATTGTTGTACAAAGAGGTATAAACAGGAATATTAATGGAATGTTCCTGAGAATGGAACAGGAAGAGGTTTGGGGGTATTTCTGGAGCATTATTCTTGGCAATACTGTATATCAAGGAGAAGGAATTTGTAGATAGAGAAACAGCAGGAAAAAGCAGGGTCTGAGAAAACCATCCAATGATCTAGTAGAACAAGCCCAAGTGAGATCCCTTCGTGGATGGCAAGTTCCCTGAATTTCATCTTTATTCAACTACACTTCCCAACATTAGAGGGAGAGTCAGACAAAAGTGTTGGGACACCTCCAGCCCAGTGGTGGGATTCAGTCAGTTCACACCATTTCGGCAGAACCTGTAGCTACTTTTTTGTTGCCCAGGACCAGAATAGACTTCCGGAAGCAGCATCCACACAGAGAATTGGTTGTTCACATATTTGTGTCCCATCACTGCTCCAGTCAGATTCTGTTGACTTAAAGCCAAGTAGAAGGTCTTGTCTAAAGTTAAGGCTTAGCAAAAAAAAATCTTGCATTATGGAAGCTATAAAGCTGCAGGCAGAAATGACATGTTGGCCATTGAATAGTGCCTTCATTTTTATTCAGCACAAACCTCTCTAGATAAGAGAGATTGTTCATAAAGTAAAGTTGTTCCTCATTGGAAGGTGTCAGAGGACATCTGCAAGTTTTAGAACCAGCAGCAACCAAAGGGAGAGATGTTCTCTTACCCTAAAACTTTGTTTGTTGGAGCCTTTCTGAAAGTCAATCGTCGAAACACAGTGGTTGTTACAGGAGTGATTCCACTAATGAGGTAGTCACCAGGCTTGAAATAATTCAATGGATCCATCTCATCCCTTTCTAAAGTTAAGGGGCATTTGGCATTTAGCGTCTTGCAGGATATCTGGGAGAAGAGAAGAATCAGGAGAAAAAGCAGACCCATTTCCACTTCTTGCAGAGTCAAGTGGCTCTCAAAGAACTAGAGGAACAGTTCACGGAGACAAAGGGCTCTTGCAATATCACAACTGCATTTGTGGCTTTCCTACCACAGGTGAAGGCTAGAGTCCACAAGGAATTCATCTGAAGATCTCAAGGTTTAAAGCACAGAATCACAACCTCACAATGATATTAAAGGCTTTAATGTCCCTAAGTTCCCAAGCTCGGATGAAAGATGCCTCCCGCATTACTCTTGAAAATGATGTTTATGTCAATTCAACAGTGATCTTTGGAGAATTCCCTGGAGGTGAGATTGGAAGACAGTCAATAAATCACTATGATGTTGATAATTATAAATAGAAGAGGCATCTCATGTGCTCTCTCTGTCCCCAGATTTCTCTTGTGATTTCAGGAAGGGAACAGGGGAGGAAAACATGTTTGTGAGAAGCCTCTGATGTAATTCCAGAAGTGTTTGTAAGCCAATGGGCCCAGGTTTCTCCAGTCAAACTGTTTTGTCAAAAATTATGGAGAAATCAATCATCATCATCATCCCCCAGTGAGGCACTTCCTTGACATGATTGTGGGGCTTGCGTACTCTGAGGAAGATGAGAGGTATGCCAGAGGTTCAGCCATACTGGACAGGTCTCATCAGACAAAGAGTGTCTCTCCCATAAAAAATATGGTGAGTCGTAAATTTCAGAAAGCCATACCAGCTCGGATGTCGCCCGGGTTAACAAGGTCCATGCTAGATGTTGGAGTTCCTGGATATCTGGTGAAAAATGGGTTACAGGACTCAGGACTGTTGGCTGAGCAACCAGGGCCAGCAGCTGCAGAACTACTGGAAGAAAAGATGTTTACCTGTCGCAAATACACAGTGATAGAAAACAAAGAAATAATGATCTGTTATTACAGATCAAGTCCAACAAGAAGAGGATATCTTTATAATAATAATAGTAGTAAAGTTGGAAGGGACCTTGGAGGTCATCTAGTCCAACCCCCTGCTCGGGCAGGAAACCCTACACCATTTCGGACAAATGGCTGTCCAGTCTCTTCTTAACAACTTCCAGTGTTGGAGCATTTACTGCTTCTGGAGGCAAGCTGTTCCACTGATTAATTGTTCTCACTGTCAGGAAGTTTCTCCTTAGTTCTAGGTTGCTTCTCTCCTTGATGAGTTTCCACCCGTTGCTTCTTGTCCTGCCTTCAGGTGCTTTGGAAAATAGCTTAATTCCCTCTTCTTTATGGCAGCCCCTGAGATATTGGAATACTGCTATCATGTCCCCCCTTGTCCTTCTCTTCGTGAAACTAGACATACCCAATTCTCGCAACCGTTCCTTATATGTTTTAGCCTCCAGTCCCCGAATCATCTTTGTTGCTCTTCTCTGTACTCTTTCTAGAGTCTCAACATCTTTTTTACATCGTGGTGACCAAAACTGGATGCAGTATTCCAAGTGTGGCCTTACCAAGGCATTGAAGAGTGGTATTAATACTTCACGTGATCTTGATTCTATCCCGCTGTTAATGCAGCCTAGCACTGTGTTGGCCTTTTTGGCAGCTGCAGCACACTGCTGGCTCATTTTTAAGTGATTGTCTACTAGGACTCCGAGGTCCCTCTCACAGTTACTACTATTGAGCATGGTGCCACCTATGCTGTACTTGTGCATTTGGTTTTTCTTGCCTAAATGTAGAACCTTGCTTTTTTCACCATTGAATTTCATTTTGTTATTTAGTGCCCAGTGTTCAAGTCTGTCCAGATCCTTCTGTACCTGAAGCCTGTCTTCTGGAGTGTTGGCTATTCCTGCCAGCTTGGTGTCATCTGCAAATTTGATGAGTTCCCCATCTATCCCTTCATCCAAATCGTTGATGAAGATGTTGAAGAGTACTGGGCCCAGAACAGAGCCCTGGGGCACCCCACTACACACTTCCCTCCATATAGATGCAGTTCCATTGAGTACCACTCGCTGAGTACGGCCGGTCAGCCAGCTACGGATCCATCTGGTGGTGGTTCTGTCTACCCCACATTTTTCTATCTTGTCAAGTAGTAGGTTGTGATCTACTTTATCAAATGCCTTACTGAAGTCCAATAAATTATGTCCACAGCATTCCTCTGATCCACTAATTTTGTCACTTGTTCAAAGAATGCAATAAGATTTGTCTGGCATGATCTACTTTTGACGAACCCATGTTGGCTTTTAGTAATGACTTGGAAAGAACAACATCCAGAATCAGAGGCCCTTTCTAGAGCACATTACAGTACTCCATCAAGAGGTGACCAAAGCAGAAATGACTGTGTGCAATGCTCCTTGATTTCAGAATTCCTGCAACTGTCATGCAAATAAAGTTGTGCAAACCATTATGGATTACAACTTGTATGAACTCCAAGAATACGTCCAGATTATGCATTGGGTTTCTCTGTTGTGTTTTGACACAATCCAGTCCCTATTTATGAGATGGATGGCTGTACAAATTAGATCAATAAGCAAACAACAGGCAAACAAACAAGGAAAAACACTGCATCCAGGGTCTCCTAAAACTGCAAAGCCTCTCTCTCATGCTGAGTCAGAAAGTAAAATATAAATCTAACAATTATATAGGAAGGAAACAACTTCATTCCCTTCCCTTTCCCCAAAGGCCCTAAAAACATTGTTTTGTGAATGGGCATGAGGACCACAAATGGAGATGGAGCTGATCAAGTGGCTGATTTGTTGTTGCTGCCTTAGAGGGTGGGGGGTGGTGATTTTTTTATGGGTTTTTATTATATAGTAAAGTTTTACATATTGTAACTTCCCCAGAGTCAACTATGTGAGAATTGGGTGACTGTATAAATTGTTTAAAATAATAAATAAACCAAATCACTTTGGGTGCAAACAATTCTAAAACAATTGAAAACAGTACAAAATGTTGCACTTATAATAATTGCCAGGAAAGCCAAGAAACAGAGCCCTTCATACATACAGGACCATAGCTCTCACACATAGCTTTTTTAAAAATCTTACAAAATGTCATCATCAGTGCTAATGCTGATGATGGAGCACTGATGATGCTGCCTAGTTGGGTAATGAAATATCTACCAGAAAACAAGCAGGCTCACCAAGCAGCAAGGATTCCAGAGTTCAACCCCTAGCTTCAAAGAATTTGCTGCAGAGAAGTTTGGAAGTTTCTTCCTGGGTCAGCTTTCTTTCTTTCTTTCTTTCTTTCTTTCTTTCTTTCTTTCTTTCTTTCTTTCTTTCTTTCTTTCTTTCTTTCTTTCTTTCTTTCTTTCTTTCTTTCTTTCTCTGTCTCTCTGTCTCTGTCTCTTCTCTTCTCTTTTTCTCTTATTTGTTCCCATTTTCTTATTTTTCTAATTTTTCTTTTATGTTTCTTTAATTTTTTAATCTTATGTACAATCTTTAATAAAATATACTATTTTGTAGAATATATAAAAGCAAGATAGCAGAGTCTGTCATAATGCTAGCCTTCCCTTACATTCAGGTGCATGTAATGCTCCATTCACCAACTTTCCTCCTTCTCTCCCATGGATAGCACTGTCTCCTATCAAATTGCTGACCTGTGTTTTCCAACTGAAAGTGGATCCTGACATTCCTTGGGTATGTGGTCTTATGTCACCTGCTTCTTGAACCGCTGCCCATCCTGACTCTTAAGAGCAGCTACAGATGTAACCACTTCACCCTCATAATACAAACAAAATATATGAGTTAGTTTATTTTGTTTGTTTTTATTAAATGAAATTTTATAAATTGGTTAAGAACAGAACACAAATAAATATTGCACACTGTTATCAGAGGACAAAGAAAAAAGGAAAACAAAAAAAGAAAGAATAAAAATATACAGTGGTCTACTGACAGATCCATACTCATATATAAAGTTGTACACAAATATTTTCATGCATAGTACAATACTTTCTTATAAGCACCCATAATTGTATTGATGAGAAACCATGGAGTGTTCAGAAGATGAGAGAAAAAGGCAATTATTTGTTTTGGGCTTGCTCAGGGAAACACAATGAGAGCTATACTTTGGTTTTTGTGGTTAGCTGCTCCTTTGTATTCAGCTCAGGCCTCAGCAAAATAATATAGCTCTTGGGGAAAAAGATGCAGCTCAACATGCCAGCACTGGAGGCTAAGATGGAGAAGATCTGCACAGCCACCATGTATTTGCCCTTGGTGCTCAGGTAGGTGAGCACAAAGGAGACCCAAACACTACAGAAAACCAGCATGCTGAAGGTGATGAGCTTGGCTTCATTAAAGGCCCCAGGCAGCCTCCGGGCCAGGAAAGCCACAGTGAAGCAGACAACAGCCAGGAAGCCCATATAGCTAAGGGCAGAGTAAAACATGATAGCAGGTCCTTCATTGCACTGCAGGACAATCTCTGCAGGGTGGGAGTGCTTGTCTGTATCAGGGAAGGGAGGAAAGATTGCCAGCCAGATGGAACAAATTAAAACTTGGACAGCAGAGCAAGCAAGAACAAGAGCATTGGCCAACGTCTTCCCGAGCCACTGCCTCATTCTGTTTCCTGGCTTTGTGGCCAAGAAGGCCAGTACCACTGTGATGGTTTTGGCTAAGAGGGAAGAAACAGCTATTGAGAAAATGATAATGAAGGCTGCTTGTCGGACAAGGCAAGTAATTTTTCTTGGTTGACCAATGAAGAGAAAGCTAGTGAGAAATGAAAGGAGCAGTGATGTGAGTAGAATGTAGGAGAGATCCCGGTTGTTAGCTTTGACTATTGGAGTTTTGTGGCATTTAATGAAAATTCCTAAGACAAAAGCTGTGATGAATGACAAAAATAGAGCAAAGGAAGCCAGGATGATCCCCAAATATTCTCCATATGACAGGAAGATGATATCCTTTGGAAGACAGCAGTCTTGACTTTCATTTGGATGCTGATCTTCCAAGCATCTGGTGCAATGGACTGCATCTGCAAAGATAAGCTCTCTCTTACTCATAGGTAATAATCTCTTAGTTGTACTAACAGGAAGTCAATTGGAAAGATCTGGAGGCCTTCTTTAATGACCATGGAGGGCCTTGATTTGATCACAGAAAGGGCTGTACTGGATGAAATAATGAGGCCACTAAAAGCAATAAATTGTATTTAGGGGAATCACAGGTAAGGGTTTAGTGTAGAGAGTGATTTGTGTTTTGAATTTCACATGCTATACTTTAACCTACAGATATAATAATTTTCATGCAGTCTTTCTCTGAGGCCTAAGCATTCTTTTCAAGGTTTCCCCCAGGGTAAAATATTTGAGAAAGGCAAAAGCAGAAAATCAGTTGGCCTTTTGGAAGCAATTATTGCTACTGACCAGCCAATTTTTGAGCCAATAGTTGCTGAAAGTCTTCTTAAGGACCAGCAGAAGAAATAATGCATGATCAAATCTGTCATCGGGACCAGAGGTTTAATCCTCTGAGCTTTTGGATTTGTCCTGTAGCCCATCCTCAAGACATATCCAAAAGGTCAGAAGACTAAACTTCTGGTCCCAATGACAGATCAAGATTGGATCATGCAACATTATCCTGAGACATGTACATTTGCCTTCATTCATGAGAAGAAATAAAACTGATAATAAGTGTAAGTGCTAGGAAGATTATTTCCAAAGCTCAATCAAGTGAAAGCACAGGCACAAACAGATGCAGAAGCAGAAGGATGTTTTTAAATTAAAATTATTATTATGATAAAAATGTAAGACATACTAAAAAAGAAAAAGAAAAAATAGAAGATACAGAAAAGAAAAAGAAACAGAAAAGACAAAAAAATAGAATATTGCATACAACAATAAATGTATATAAAGAAATGATTTTCCATTTTGTCATAATAAGTATAAACCATTTTAGTATTCTCATATTTCATCTCCGATCTATAAAGAAATCCCTTAAAACTTTGTCATTTCAGTACTGATCAGCAAAAGTCTAGAGGTAAAAACATATCCATTTTCACCTTGATCAAATAAACCAATTTTATATTTCTCCTTTTCCTTTTTTTTTTTTTTTTTTGCCTCGTCTCACAAAATCCTTCAAAGTTTTCACAAGTCTCTTTTGTAAGTCCAATATAGGGAGATTATCGAAATCACCCTCTTGGTTTTTGCCCTTTTAATTATTAAAAAAACAGCTGGTTTCTTTGGTATGTTTATTGTATCATCTTTTTCTGTATTTTTCTTATAATTTGTCATTTTTACATACAGATCAGTCTTAGGTTTTTCTGGATAGCTGTCCCTCTTCCATAACATCTTTGAAACACTGTCTATCTATACAAACAATCTCAAAATTAACTTTAGGGTGTATTGTTGAAAAATACCCTTCAGTATGTCATGTTAAAATGTTTTGTTCCATTTTGTATTAGTGTGTAATATTAAATGTTCTTGTTCTTCATTGTAATCTTTACCTTCTTCTCATTCCTTTTAAGATCCAACCTTTGAAGTATTGTCGTATCATTTTTTAAAAAGAATTAAAAACAAAAGAATTTTCCCATGGGAAAGATTCTTATACTCATTCCAAAATCTCATTTCAAATGTATCTGGACTCTCAGTCCATTTGTAATTTTCTAAAATCAAAATTTTAATCAACCGTTTGCTATTTATTCCAGAAAAAAATTAAGTCCTTAAACTTTATTTTTTAAAAAAACTTTTTCTTTGTAGAAAACTGTTCACTTGATTGCTGGTCTAGTTTGGTTGCTGGTCTGTTTGTTTTTCTAGCAATCAAGTTAACAATACCCCAGTCAAGGAATTACCAACACAGACAAAAAGCTGGTAGTAAACAACAGCCTAATGAAGGAACCACTAAGAACACTGAACTAACCAACAAAGCTTAAAGAAAGACTGGCAACAGCTGTGCACATATGGTAGCATTTAAACTTTATATTCGATATAAGCAACTTAGGCATCAGGACAGACTACTGTGATTCTTGCTCAGAATCCAGTTATTGATGACCCTGGCATGGTAACTGACTAAGAACATGTCTCTCACTTGGTTTATGACCCTGGTTTGGTAACTGGCTAAGAAGATGTCTGTCATAAATTTTCAGCTTACTTTGGAATTCAGTTTCACCCAGCTAAAGTTTTGTCTGCTGCTTCCTTCTTTTTGCCTTTTACTCCACCAACTCCTGCTCCCCTTTTGTTGGAAGTTTCAAAAACAAGTCTACCTCTTAACACTGTGTCTGCCCAGGAATTGTGTTTGGCTTCTACAAGGATGCTAAGAAAGGCAGGATGCAAAACTGCTCTTGACTGAGTCCATGGATGTGTGCATGTGTCTGCAATCATCAGACCCAGAGAAATTCATGACTACTTGAATACAGTGCAGGCATGTGCTGCATATATGCTCCTATGTGCTCCAGCAATCTTCTGAAGTTTCTTTTTTGAGCCATTTGCACAGTCCCAATATCAGCCTGAAATAAGAATTTATGTACCATTTCAAGGGGCAACACTTGGCCATAGATTGCTGATATGCTGCCATGTCACATAAAGCCCCAAATCAACAATTCAAATCATTTCTTGCTCCTATTTTTGAAATAACTGAATTCATAAAATTCAGCTCATTGGCCTCTTTTTCAACAGCCTGTTTTCCTTCCTGAGTCACTCACCTTCCTGAGCGGAGATGGTCCCCTTTGCACAAGGAATGCAATCATAGCAGCAAACCAGTCGCCCTCTCTGAACCACCTTGAGGAAGCCAGGTCGGCATCTTTCCACACATCTGGAAGAAGGCAGGGTCTAAGCAGAAAACCAAGAAAAAATGTGCTCATTTACAAACACTAGAAAGTTGAGGATGTGTGGTAAAATTTTAATACAACATATATTTCCAGAAATATACTTATTTTCTTCATTCAAATCTCGATAACTGCCTCATGCAGTACATGAAATATATTGCATTATACAGTGTCTCAAATGGCCATCTGGATAGTAAAGCTCAAAAGAGATGACAAGATTTAGGGTACCTCAAATAGAATTTTTCAATATTTATATAATATAGCTATTAATATAAGGAAAGGAAGTGACATGGAATGATTTTTCTTCCCCACCTGGTTGAACCATTTGGGCCATACTATGGCTTCTTCGTCAATCTTGAATTCAGGCACCGAGGAAGCCTGTCTTTCAATGCTCCCAAATTTCACACTGACAACAGAGTTATTTGAAAACTTCACCCAGTTCACAATATCCAAATCAGCTGCTAGTTCACCATTCTCATTCAAATATATTCCATTGATGGAAGTGTTGTAAATCTGAGAATCTTGCAAGAAAGGGTGAAGCTGGAACAGCAGAGAAGAAATCTAAGTTTAGTACAGATGGACAGCAAATCTCTTGAGCAGTCCCATAAACTTTGAAATAGTTGCTTTTAATTAACCTTGTTCATATACTGTAGCTTATATATTTTGAACCACTTTCCTTTCTTACAAAATTAATGGTCTACGGCAGTGATGGCGAACCTTTTAGAGACAAAGTGCTCAAAAACCGCCTCGCCCCCAGCCCACCTGTCTGCTCCACCCACTTGCCCCTGCTCTACACCCACTCTTCCCCATTCTCTGTCCCCGCCCACTCGCAGGGCCACCCACAACCTCCATGGCCCGCTGCATATCGCCCAGGCATCCCTGTAGCACCATGGCAGCCACGCCCTCCACCCACACACAGCAGCAGCATCTACGCATGTTGGGGCATGAAGGTGGAGTCTTGTCCCTGCTGCCTGGCTGCCATGTTCTTGGCTGCACTGCTCCACATGGCCCGTGCCTGGGGGCGACTCTCTAGGGGGGCTGCTAGTGAGGAGGGGGGCCACTGTGGGAGAGGTAGAGGTAGCCTTGGAGTATAAGCGTGCCATAGGTTTGCCACCACTAGTCTAGGGCCTTCAGAAATGAGATCCATGTGCTTATCCCAGCATATTTTCAATGATCCTGTGTCTCCCTTCAGGGAGAAGATGCTAGCCTCTCATGTGAAATGTGTTGAAGAGGTTTGGGACACAATGATGTCATTCCTTCAGCCACTCCACCCTTTTAAACACATTTTCTTCCAGACTGAGGGTGTGGCTGACATTCTGGCCTTTACAAAGACATTTCAGTCTAATGCACAGAAATCATGCATTAGACTGAAATGTCCATGACTCTTGTGAAATTGATATTTTGCAAATTTTATAAAACATTTTATCACATAAAATTATCCTATAAATTTCATGACATAAATGTCATACAACTGCTGATGGTTGACTGTGCTGTACAGTTGAACATTGGCTATCTTCAATCAGATGCATCTCTGAATAGTTCCCTGAATTTTTAATAACTTTTCCAATGAAGGGAATAATTAGAAGTTCTGCCATTTTTGAAGAAATTAAGGAATCTGTTAAGGAAATATCTCTGTAATGATGCAACAGGTTGTGGATTGTCTAGTGTTACTATCTCATGGATACATGCTTATCTGGAAGACTCTAAATTGCCATGAATCCTGTGTTGTAGATGGAATGTATTTCAATTCTACAAAACAAGGAACTGAGCCCCCTGAGCTTATATGACTCTCCAGGGTTAGGGAGATTCCATACAGTGGCAATCTGCACGGAGACTCTGGAGCAGTGTCCCAAAGTAGCCAGGTGAGCCATCCAGCTGGGGGCCGGGGGGGAGGGATGCAATCCCTTTGTTGTTTAAAAAGCAGATGTTTGGGGATTTATTTTTGGAATGTGCAAAATATCATAACTTTCACTTCTTGAACACTTCAATTATTGCCTTTACTAGGCTAAAAGAGGTTGTTTTCAGTCACAGCCTGTTCCTCCTTTTTGAAGATCTGTGCCATCATTGTTGTTGAATAATGAGGAGAGTTGCTGGAGTTGAACTAAAATAAGGAAGGGTGGACTTTTTTTTTCTTTCTAATTTTGATGGAGAAATATAAGGATTTAAAAGCTTGTGGTTCTATTTTGTCATTTTCATGATTTGTGTGCCTTTATTTAACATTGGGAGTTTGGACTGTTTGTTGTGGGAGGCTGAAAATTTCTGATTTTAATGGATTCCAGGATACCAGCTGATCTATGGAAAGCTTTTTTTAAATTGTCTTTGACCAGAAGAAAATGCTAAAGAACAAAGAAGAAAAATTATTTTGGAAGAGTATTTAAATAAAACAATTCATTTTATAGATCAGTTATGTTCAAAAGATGCTATGAAAGAGATACAAGAGGAACAAATTTTGCATGGTCACCTGGACAGCAAAACTGATAAGGGATCAGAAGATTTAGAGAACTACGGAGAGAACCTTCCAATATTTATATTGTAGGAGAAAGGAAGTGACATGGAATGACTTCTCTTCCCCACCTGGTTGAGCCATTTGGGCTATACTATGGCTTCTTCGTCAATTTTGAATAGGGGCTCTGAGAAAACCTGCCTTGCTCTGCTCCCAAATTTCATACTGACAACAGGATGTCACCCAATTCACAATGTCCAAATCAGCTGCTAGTTCACCATTCTCATCCAAATGTATTCCATCAATGGAAGTGTTGTAAAACTGAGAGTCTTGCAAGAAAGGGTGAAACTGAAACAGCAGAGAAGAGAATCTGCATTTAGTAAAGATGGATACTGAATACCATATATGCTGGTGTATAAGACGACTTCCGGAAGCGCTAAACTCGGCGCCAAAGACGGGGGTCGTCTAATACGCCGAGTCGTCTTATACGCCGGAAATACTGGTAGTTTCCGACATATAAGATGACATTCTAGGAAGGCGACTCGGCGATAAAGACGGGGGTCGTCTTATACGCCGGGTCGCCTAATACGCTGGCATATACGGTATCTACTGAGAAGTCTTATAAACTTGAAATAGTTGCTTTTAATTAACCTTGTTATAAAAATGATAAGAATCATATATTTTGAATTAATTTCCTTTCTTACAAAATTAACAGTCCCAGGTTCTCAGAAACGAGATCCATGTGATTCTCACAGCATAATTTCAATGCAGGAAATAGTTGCTAACCTGCACCTGAAATGTATTTTAAAGGGCATAATGAATTCATTTTTTCAGCCACCCCACACTTCTGAACATATTTTGTCCCAGATGGAGGGCACGGCAAATATACGAAGAAATCATTTCAGATTGTTTTAAACCACAAAGCCAATAGATGCTAATGATGATAGGCCTGACTTAAGATCGACTGTTCATTTGGGTTCTTATTTCTATCTCTATACTCTCCTTTTTGTCTGTGTGTATTGTTACTGGGTGAAATGTTTGAACCAAGATACCTCAAATGCACAGAATGCATCCAAAATCCAAAACCCATGACTCCTACAGGTGGGAATTGAAATTTGGCATATTTTATAAAATATATTAAGAAGGGGACGACAGAGAATGAGATGGCTGGATGGAGTCACTGAAGCAATAGGTGAGAACTTAAATGGACTCCAGAAGATGGTAGAGGACAGGAAGACCTGGAGGAACGTTGTCCATGGGGTCGTGATGGGTCGGACACGACTTCGCAATTAACAACAACGACAACATAAAATATATTGTGACATTAAAAAAATCTCATAACACATTTTATGACGTAAATGCAAAATATCCTAAAACATTTCTTGTGGTCAGTTCCTGAGGTTTAACGGTGGCATACAGTTGAACACCAGCGATTTTCAAAGCAGATACATCTCTGAATATCACCATGAATTTTTAATATCTTTTCCAGTGAAGGGAATAAATTAAAAGCTTTCCCACTGTTGAAGCCTTTAGGGAATGTGGTTGAAAAACATCTCTGAAACAATGACTCAACGAGTCATGGATTGTCTAGAATCTACTGTAGCTAATACATGATAATCATGGGACTCTAAATTGCCATGAGCCCTATATTGTATTTGGAAATATTAATAAATAAATCTGCTCCCCACCAGAACTGACATATTCTAAAGATTCTGGGGTTGCCTATGTATTCTGCATCTTCAGTAGGAATCCATTGTGATGGAAAAGGGAATACCTGCCATGGCTGGATAATTTGCAGTACTGGTATCTCTCCACCACCTTTCAGTCTCTTTTGGGATTGGGAAGAATAAGCTGTATCTAGGGCCCTTGCCAGGGCCCAGACAGTGTGATAGATGTAGGTTCCCTCAAGAGACACAGTTTTTTCAATATCTTCTTGGGATAGGGTCTCCACTGCTTCTTTCTTGGTGCATCTTGTCCAGCCTTTTACCGTAGAGGCAGCCTTGGAGTATAAGCAATAAAATGCTTTCTGTGCAAAATTATGCAGAGAAGTAAAAAGAGGAATGAAATCAATATCTTTTTTTTTCTTTTTCTGGATGAGGAAAGAAAAAAAACCAAGAATGTGTTGATGTGTAATGTCACTGTATGTCAAGTCCACGTTGAGATCCCACAAAGCTGTTGTGACAACGACCTTTCCTGAGGGGGTTGTAGATTCTATACCATTTGGTTTTATGTCCAATATATAATATTTAATTAATACCTCTATTACGATTACTCCATCTAAAAAGAAATTGGCTTCTGAAAAATAAATAAATACATTGATCTCTTTCCATGCTCTTACTGAGGTACGGTCAATGTTCATATGCTCTGTATTCATCCCTGAAAAGGTTTGTGAGAAAACAACACAAATCCCGTTCTTGAACAGCACTGGCACCATCGCTGCTATGAAATGCTTGCCATTGTCAGTGTCTGGAGCAAAGAGACCAACTGATGTCCATTGGAAATGCAGGAGCAATTTGAGGATTCCCATATATTGGATTCCTTCTTTGGGGAGGATGGTGGAGAAAAAGGGGAACTGTGTTTTATCACCCAGAAGATGGGAAACAAAAGAATAACTGACCTGGCAAAGAAAAGAACATGGTGACTGATTCAGTTTCAGGACAGCATTTGCAACTGTTTTGCTTCCAAACTCCAGAGATTCAAATCTATTCTTATTAGCATGATCCTTGGAGACCTACAGTAGATGCTCTCATTGTACCCTGTTTAGTTGGATGCTGCATTAATGAGAGGTGACCAGAGGTGACCAGAGATCAAAAAATATAACCATCTCATTGTGCTCTGTATCTAACATTTGCTTGGAATTTATAGGGTCTTCATTTGGATTTCTATCATCTCATCTATGATTTTCTTTGGATAGTAATTGTTAAAGAATATACTTATTTTGGAGTGTAAACAAATACTGGATTGATATCCCTTAGTCAGATTCCAGTTAATTAGATCCCTCGCCCATTATCATTTTTTTAAGTGAAATTAAAGAAAAGACTTTCTCACCTGGGGGATTTTGCAGTTACTTGACATTAATGAAATCTGGATGGAGATGTCTGTTTCTGTCCCTTCAATTATAGCTAAGAGGTTATTCTGTTTTCCTCCACACTTGTAGTTTGGAACATTTGCCGGCCCAGGAGAGAGCAGATCTACCAAAGCTTCTGATGTTGTTCTGGCATCAAAATGATTGTCATGAATGTTGTAGCCCAGAGTGAGGTTGGGTAAGATCCTGGGATCCTGGTTGATCTCATGCACAGTAAACAAGAAGGGCAGGATTTTCCAGTACTTCGTGGTTACTTTCCTGAAAATACACATGCACACACAAATATACATATATAAATGAATATCCATGTCATTTTGTATCAAAGGAAAGTTATCAATTCCATTTTGATTTCTTTGATTCTCTTGGTTTCTCTTTGTTAAAAACAGATTGTAAGTTTCAAAAAATAAAATCAAAATACAAAATTGCAAAAAAAAAAAAAGGGAAGGGTTGGTGAGTGGAACAACACAGAAAGTTTAACAAGTGACATAGAAAAAGATAACATTAAAAAGTTACCGCTAACTCTCTTTAATATGAATATGTGATATAATAAAATACACTCTTGTTTTAGCTTAACAAAAAAAGCAGATGTAAAACTAAAAATATAAAGATATAAATATCAAATAATCAAATAGTGACAGAAAAATGTATAATATCTCTTAATCTAATATATATATATATAAAACCCATAATGCATCATAATATCAATTCCAGAAATATACATCCTCCTAATTATCTCTATGATCAAAAATCTGTAATAAAACATCCTCTGAATTTAAACAACTACAAAAACCTAAAATAAAAACATATATCTGATAAGTTTCAACAGCACACAACATTTCATTTCACAACATTGAAAATCTTCAAACTGTGGGGACATCTGTTTTATTGTTGTAAAAAGAGGAAAAAAACAGGAATATTAATGGAATGTTCCTGAGAATGGAATAGGAAGAACTTTGGGGGTATTTCTGGAGCAATATTTTTCGGTGGTGTATCTCTTGGCAATACTGTACATCTAGGAGAGGGAATTTGTAGACAGAGAAACAGCAGGAAAAAGCAAGGTCTGAGAAAACCATCCAATGATCTAGTAGAACAAGTCCAAGTGAGATCCCTTCGTGGATGGCAAGTTCCCTGAATTTCATCTTTATTCAACTACTCTTCCCAACATTAGAGAGAGAGTCAGACAAAGGTGTTGGGACACCTCCAGCCCAGTGGTGGGATTCAGTCAGTTCACACCATTTCGGCAGAACCTGTAGCTACTTTTTTGTTGCCCAGGACCAGAATAGACTTCCGGAAGCAGCATCCACACAGAGAATTGGTTGTTCACATATTTGTGTCCCATCACTGCTCCAGTCAGATTCTGTTGACTTAAAGCCAAGTAGAAGGTCTTGTCTAAAGTTAAGGCTTAGCAAAAAAAAATCTTGCATTATGGAAGCTATAAAGCTGCAGGCAGAAATGACATGTTGGCCATTGAATAGTGCCTTCATTTTTATTCAGCACAAACCTCTCTAGCTAAGAGAGATTGTTCATAAAGTAAAGTTGTTCCTCATTGGAAGGTGTCAGAGGACATCTGCAAGTTTTAGAACCAGCAGCAACCAAAGGGAGAGATGTTCTCTTACCATAAAACTTTGTTTGTTGGAGCCTTTTTGAAAATGAATGGTCGAAACGTAGTGGTTGTTGCAGGAGTGATTCCACTAATGAGGTAGTCACCAGGCTTGAAATAATTCAATGGATCCGTCTCATCCCTTTCTAAAGTTAAGGGGCATCTGGCGTTTAGCGTCTTGCAGGATATCTGGGAGAAGAGCAGCATCAGGAGAAAGAGCAGACCCATTTCCACTTCTTGCAGAGTCAAGTGGCTCTCAAAGAACTAGAGGAACAGTTCACGGAGACAAAGGGCTCTTGCAATATCACAACTGCATTTGTGGCTTTCCTACCACAGATGAAGGCTAGAGTCCACAAGGAATTCATCTGAAGATCTCAAGGTTTAAAGCACAGAATCACAATCTCACAATGATATTAAAGGCTTTAATGTCCCTAAGTTCCCAAGCTCTGATGAAAGATGCCTCCCGCATTGCTCTTGAAAGTGATGTTTATGTCAATTCAACAGTGATCTTTGGAGAACTCTCTGGAGATGAGATTGGAAGACAGTCAATAAATCTGTAAGGAGCCACCCCACTTTGCATCTTAAGAAGACAGAACTCTTGGAATATTTCTTCCAACAGGCATCCTTTATTAAGAGAAAATGGTTTCAGGGATACTAGACAGGACTTGGGGGCCAAGCCCTTTGGTTCAAGGTTTTAAGGGGTTCCCAGCAACTCTACCCCACCATCCTTCCAATGAAAATCCCAGGCGTTACATTTCCACCCCCTTTTTCCTCACTGCCAGAGGAAAGGAGACTTCAGAGGGGGGTAGATGAAAACTGATGGCCCCATTGTTATGGTTAGTCCTTTTGGTGGTATCCACATTCAGTCCCTTTTGAAGTTGTACTGAAGGAAGTGAGGGCCATAAAACCCCTTTGTTCACCCCCCCTTCCCCTTCATCATATGACAGAATCCAGAGAGAGCAGAAATGGGGTTTTCCATAGTCGATAACTAGAGATGAAATATAATTGGATTCTGACATCCTGCCCCCTTAAAAATAAGATAGATCCACCTGAAAGAAAAACAAAACAGGTATAAAATTTAGTCAGGCTTTTTAGGATACTCTGTGTGAAACTTCTTTAATAGCTTCGGGGCTCTGACATGACGTTTATGGACCCACTCATTTTGTGAAGCAGGGAGGTGTTTCCATGCAACTAGATACTGAGTCGCTCCATGATATCTCCTAGAGTCTAGGATTTCCTTTATTCCGAAGGGTGGTTTGCCCTCCACCATGATTGGAGGTGGTGGTGAGGGGATTTTTGGCCGTAACGATGACTGATGCTCTCTTTTCAGCAAGCTGCAATGAAAAATTGGATGCATTTGCCTGAGATTTTTGGGTAATTCTAATTCTACTGTTACTGGGTTTATGATTCTTTTAATTGGAAAAGGCCCTATATATTATGCTCCAAGTTTTTTACAGGGTTGTAGGGACTTTAGATATTTTGTAGATAAGTATATCATTTCTCCTATAATGAATGTTGTAGGCTCAACCCTTTTTTTTTCAGCTTGTGCTTTGTATGCCTGCCTAGCTTCATCTAATGCAGTGGTTCTCAACCTTTTTAATGCCGCGACCCCAATCGGTTATAAGTCGAGGACTACCCAACGGGTCGTAAGTTGAGGACTACCCAACCAGTTGTAAGTCGAGGACTTTTCCTGCCCGGGAGCGCTGCGCATGCGTGGTGCCACCTCCTGCACCAGCCGAGGCATAGCTGGCAAGCGGCAGACACGGCGCAGGCCGACCACCGGCTGGGCCACCAGCTGGCCCAGCCTAAGGGAGGTAAGGCACCCACCAGGCCCCATGCACGCCAGCAACCCTCCCTGCGCCCGCCGGCCTCCCACCTCCCACCTCCCATCCCTGGCCCTCTTTTACTTATATTTTTAGTAGTTGCTCAGCAGGGAGGGGTGGAAATTTCCAGACAGCTCGCCTTCACTGCAGACAACTTGCAGCACCGTTTGCAGAATGGGTCTTTTGGCGGGCTCAGCAGGGCAGAAAAAGCCTGGACAATTCCTATTGGCTTTTGAAAGCCAATAGAATTAGACTCTATTCAAGAGAGTCTATTCTATTGGCTTTCAAAAGCCAATAGAACAAAAGGGAGTAGCACAGCCAAGGAAAAGGGGGAAAAAATGGCGGACTGCATTGTTTGGCGACCCCCGTGAAATGGTCGTTCAACCCCAAATGGGGTCCCGACCCACAGGTTGAGAACCACTGATCTAGTGCTTTTCTAACTATTGGCCGGGTGTTTTGTAATTGTTCCATCTATTCTTTCAGTGATGGGATTGCCGGTTCGTTTGGGGTTAATTCTGGCATGGGGTTGAAACTTTGACTGGTGGCTATTTGTAAAGGAGTGTAACCTGTGCTGGAATGGACTGCATTATTGTAGGCAACTTCTGCAAAAGGGAGTAGGTCCGTCCAATTTGTTTGCTGAAAATTAATAAAGCATCTTAAATATTGCTCAAGTACTGAGTGACAGCGTTCTGTTTGTCCATCCCCTTGTGGATGATGGCTAGATGTCAGTCCCTGAGTGGTCCCTAAGAGGGATAAAAATTCCTTCCAAAATGAAGACATTAATTGCACTCCCCTATCAGAGATGATGCGTTGGGATGCCCCATGCAATCTGTAAATGTGCTGGATGAAAAGTTTCGCTAAGGCTTTTGTGGTGAGAATCTTTTGGCAAGGGATAAAGTGCACCTGTTTGGAAAACAAGTCCATGACCGTCCAGACAACAGTATTCCCATTGCTTTCTGGTAATTCCACTATAAAATCCACGGCTATTTCCCTCCAGGGGGCTGAGGGATTTGCCACTGTTTGTAACAGTCCGGGTGACTTCCCTTGCAACCTCTTTGCAGTTGCACACTTTGGGCAGCTGGCCACGTAACTTTTTGTGTCCTTTTTTATGGATGACCACCAAAATTGTAATGTTTTTACAAATCCAAAGTGCCCTGATGATTTTGTGTTGTGGTAAAGCTGCATGAATGTGACTCTTTGGGCTGTTGGTATATATAACTTTTCCCCCACCCAAGGCAACCCGTCTCTCATTGTGCACACATTTTTGTTTTTTTCTGGAACTATTCATCTGTTTCCAAACTTTTCTGGAATTCAATTCCAGTTTGGCTGCCCAGCTGTGGTTTTAATTTAGCTTGTGCTCTGGTGGTTACTGGCGCTGCTAGTTGTGATTCTACCATCATCTGTTTAGAGTCGGTGGCTACCGACTCTAAACAGAGTCGGTAGGAAGTTCTTTCCCCCCGGCAAATGCTTGAGCGTAAATTGGAACTGGTGAAAATGCTGGGACCAGCGGGCTTGCTTGGGGTTGAGCTTCCTGGGTGTTCTCAGGGCTTCCAAATTTTTGTGTTCAGTCCACAGCTGGAAAGGGATTTTGTTGCCTTCAGGGAACTGGTGCCACATGAGTAATGACCAACGTATCCCGTATGCCTCTTTCTCCCATACGGGCCAGCGCTGTTCCATTTCTGTGAGTTTCTTGGATGTATATGCACAGGGTTGCAATACCCCCCACTGCCACATCACTTGCATCCGCCTGTATTACGAAGGGCTTATCCATGTCTGGGTGCCTCAGTACTGGTTTGGCAGAGAAAAGTCTCTTTAATCTCTCAAACGCTGCTTGGCACTCCATTGTCCATGTTAGTGGCTGGCTAGGTTTTACTGAGGATGCTCCCTTCATTTTTAATAAGTTCATGAGGGGCAGGGCTATCTGGGAAGGTGGTAAAAGTTTGCAAAGCCTAGGAAACTTTGCAGTTGCTTTCTTGTGCGGGGTGGTTCCCATTCTAATACTGCTCTGACCTTCTCTGGGTCCATTTCAATGCCCTGTGGGGATATGCGATAACCTTTCCTGGTGGAATTCGTATTTCGAGATTTTGGCATATAGGTGGGTGGCTTGCAATTTCTTTAAGACCGCTCTAACTAGGTTGACATGTTCCTCTTTTGATTCGGTGAAGATAAGAATGTCGTCTAAGTAAACCAGGACCCCCTTAAATAGGTGCTCCCTTAAAACATCATTGATTAATTGCATAAATACTGTGGGGGGCCCTTTTAATCCAAATGGCAAGACTTTGAATTGGTAGCACTCCATGGGGCAGTTAAATGCGGTCTTCCATTCATCCCCTTCCTTAATTCTCATGCGATAGTAAGCTTCCCTTAGATCTAGTTTAGAAAAAAAATTCCTTTTCAAGAAGTGTGACAACATGTCCTTCATGAGGGGCAGAGGGTATAGGTTGCTTTCACTGATTGTTTTCAGGGCCCTATAATCCACACATAAGCGTAAAGAGTCGTCCTTCTTCTCTCTAAAGAGGACCGGGGCAGCCATTTTAGGCTTGGCTGGCTCAATGAATCCCCTTTCTAGGCTTTTCTTTATGAATCTTTCCATTTCCTCCTTCTCCTTTGGGCTCATGGAGTATAATCTGGGCTTTGGGAGTTTTGCCCCAGGCTTGAATTCAATGGCACAGTCTGTGGGTTGGTGGGGGGGAGCTCATCCACCCTCTCCTCACTGAAAACCTCAGCAAGGTCTCTGTATTCCTCTGGTATTTCTGGTAGTCCCTTTTCCTCTCCCATGGATGCTTTTTCTGTTCTTGATTCTGGTAGCCCCCCTTGGGATTTTAAGTCCATAGGATCCCCCTTCAGGAGTTTGATTTCTGCCATCCTCCAATTCACCCAGGGGTCCCATTTTTTTTAACCATTCAATCCCTAGGATCATTGGGCATTCCATGCCTGGGGTCACCACAAATGTTATATCTTCCTCATGTTTGCTCAGGGAAAGGTGTATTGGTAAAGCGGCAAGGGTGGCTGGCACCCCCCCTGCTATGGACCCATCTAACTGGCTTGGATTCTGAAAAAATCACTATGATGTTGATAATTATAAAGAGAAGAGGCATCCCATGCGCTCTTTCTGTCCCCAGATTTGTCTTGTGATTTCAGGAAAAAGGGAACAGGGGAGGAAAACATGTTTGTGAGAAGCCTCTGATGTAATTCCAGAAGTGTTTGAAAGCCAATGGGCCCAGGTTTCTCCAGTCAAACTGTTTTGTCAAAAATTATGGAGAAATCAATCATCATCATCATCCCCCAGTGAGGCACTTCCTTGACATGATTGTGGGGCTTGTGTACTCTGAGGAAGATGAGAGGTATGCCAGAGGTTCAGCCATACTGAACAGGTCTCATCAGAGGAGTCAGACAAAGAGTATCTCTACCATAAAAAATATGGTGAGTCGTAAATTTCAGAAAGCCATACGAGCTCAGATGTCGACTGGGTTAACAAGGTCCATGCTAGATGTTGGAGTTCCTGGATATCTGGTGAAAAATGGATTACAGGACTCAGGACTGTTGGCTGAGCAACCAGGGCCAACAGCTGCAGAACTACTGGAAGAAAAGATGTTTACCTGTCGCAAATACACAGTGATTGAAAACAAAGAAATAATGATCTGTTATTATAGATCAAGTCCAACAAAAAGAGGATATCTAAAATGAATGCACCTGTCCTGGAAAGAACAACATCCAGAATCAGAAATAACAGAACAGAGACTAGCAGATCAATGCTGATTTATAATATGAAATAAAGTATTCAGAGAAACAGAATTGGGTGGACTGCAAAGGTTTACCCAAGGGCAAAGAAATCAAAGCCTTGCCAGAAGTAATTCAGAATATAGAGGCAAACAAGGGGGAGTTGGCAGTGAAGGAATCCAGCAGAGATATACAACTGTTCTCATTTGGAAACCAGGCACCTCTTCCTCAGGAAGAACAAAACCCTCTAACTAAAGAAATAAAAGATTGAAACAAAGAATAACTGAGCATCTAGAACAGCACAAAAACAACCTAATAAGGTTGCCTGCATGAAGCATGTTCAAAGAAACAGCTAGCACAAGCATTAAAAGATGCAAACTGCAATATCAAGTATAAGCATCAATTCACTGCAAGAAACAAACCAACTAATGTACAGCACAGCTGCAGTTATAATGAATACCTGGGATGCAAAATCAACAAAGAAGAAAAAAAAACACAGTGCACCACAAAAATGGAAGGTTAGACTGGAAAATAAGATCAGCAAGTTAAGATCAGATGCAAGCAAGCTAGAACAGATGAAAGAAAAGAAGCTGAAGAACAAGAAGACCAAAGAATACCTAATGAAGAAATACCACTTAGAAACAAGGAAGATCAAGGAAGCACTGGAAATAATAAAGCAGCAAATAATAGCTATAGCCAGGAAAATCAGCAGATACGAAGCTCAAATTGCAAATTATAGGCAGAACCTCCAATTTCAATCCAATCAGAAATGTTTCTACCAATCCATCAATGGAGAAACTGCAATGAATCAGTCAATACATGACAAGGAAGAAACAGTGCAGTTCTGGAAGCAGATATGGGATAACCCAAAGAAATACAACAGGGATTGTATTATTGTTATTTGCTTTATTATTTCCAGTGCTTCCTTGATGTTCCTTGAGCATGTGCAAGGTGGGAGACTAGCCTTGCATTGATAGGCTGATGCTGTCCCTGCAAGGGAAGTATAAAAGGGCCAGCGCCATTTTGTTTGTTGTTCTGTTCTGTTTGTGATCTCAATAAAGAAGTTGTGTTTTGTTACTCCTGCCTCGCTTCGATGTCTCTGAGTCTAAAACAGAACAGTCTTTTTGTCTCTTCTCTTCTCTTCTCTTCTCTTCTCTTCTCTTCTCTTCTCTTACCTTATCTTTTTCTCTTATTTGTTCCCATTTCCTTATTTTCCTTATTTTTCTTTTATGTTTCCTTAATTTTTTAATCTTATGTACAATCTTTAGTAAAATATATTATTTTGTAGAATATATAAAAGCAAGATAGCAGAGTCTGTCATAATGCTAGCCTTCTCTCTTTTGCAGGTGCATGTAATGCTCCATTCACCAACTTTCCTCCTTCTCTCCCATGGATAGCACTGTCTCCTATCAAATTGCTGACCTGTGTTTTCCAACTGAAACTGGATCCTGAAACTTCTTTGGGGATGTGGTCTTATGTCACCTGCTTCTTGAACAGCTGCCCATCCTGGCTCTTAAGAGCAGCTACAGATGTAACCACTTCACCCTCATAATACAAAATATATGAGTTAGTTTATTTTATTTGTTTTAAATATTAAATGAAATTTTTAAAATTGGTTAAGAACAGAACACAAATAAACATTGCACACTGTTATTAGAGGACAAAGAAAAAAGGAAAAGAAAAAAAGAAAGAATAAAAATATACAGGGGTTTAGTGACAGATCCATACTCATATATAAAGTTGTACACAAATATTTTCATGCATAGTACAATACTTTCTTATAAGCACCCATAATTGTATTGATGAGAAACCATGGAGTGTTCAGAAGATGAGAGAAAAAGGCAATTATTTGTTTTGGGCTTGCTCAGGGAAACACAATGAGAGCTATACTTTGGTTTTTGTGGTTAGCTGCTCCTTTGTATTCAGCTCAGGCCTCAGCAAAATAATATAGCTCTTGGGGAAAAAGATGCAGCTCAACAAGCCAGCACTGGAGGCTAAGATGGAGAAGATCTGCACAGCCACCATGTATTTGCCCTTGGTGCTCAGGTAGGTGGGCACAAAGGAGACCCAAACACTACAAAAGACCAGCATGCTGAAGGTGATGAGCTTGGCTTCATTAAAGGCCCCAGGCAGCCTCCGGGCCAGGAAAGCCACAGTGAAGCAGACAACAGCCAGGAAGCCCATATAGCTAAGGGCAGAGTAAAACATGATAGCAGGTCCTTCATTGCACTGCAGGACAATCTCTGCAGGGTGGGAGTGCTTGTCTGTATCAGGGAAGGGAGGAAAGATTGCCAGCCAGATGGAACAAATCAGAACTTGGACAGCAGAGCAACCAAGAACAAGAGCATTGGCCAACGTCTTCCCGAGCCACCGCCTCATTCTGTTTCCTGGTTTTGTGGCCAAGAAGGCCAGTA
This sequence comes from Crotalus tigris, assembly GCF_016545835.1. Classification (NCBI taxonomy): domain Eukaryota; kingdom Metazoa; phylum Chordata; class Lepidosauria; order Squamata; family Viperidae; genus Crotalus; species Crotalus tigris. Next base: position 5,507,659 of record NW_024096552.1, on the reverse strand, counting down.
CCACTGTGATGGTTTTGGCTAAGAGGGAAGAAACAGCTATTGAGAAAATGATAATGAATGCTGCTTGTCGGACAAGGCAAGTAATTTTTCTTGGTTGACCAATGAAGAGAAAGCTAGTGAGAAATGAAAGGAGCAGTGATGTGAGTAGAATGTAGGAGAGATCTCGGTTGTTAGCTTTGACTATTGGAGTTTCGTGGCATTTAATGAAAATTGCTAAGACAAAGGCTGTGATGAATGACAAAAATAGAGCAAAGGAAGCCAGAATGATCCCCAAATATTCTCCATATGACAGGAAGGTGATATCCTTTGGAAGACAGCAGTCTTGACTTTCATTTGGATGCTGATCTTCCAAGCATCTGGTGCAGTGGTCTGCATCTGCAAAGATAAACTCTCTCTTATTCGTTGCTAATAATCTCTTAGTTGTACTAACAGGAAGTCAATTGGAAAAATCTGGAGGCCTTCTTTAATGACCATGGAGGGCCTTGATTTGAACACAGAAAGGGCTGTACTGGATGAAATAATGAGGCCACTAAAAGCAATAAATTGTATTTAGGGGAATCACAGGTAAGGGTTTAGTGTAGAGAGCGATTTGTGTTTTGAATTTCACATGCTATACTTTGACCTACAGATATAATAATTTTCACGCAGTCTTTCTCTGAGGCCTAAGCATTCTTTTCAAGGTTTCCCCCAGGGTAAAATATTTGAGAAAGGCAAAAGCAGAAAATCAGTTGGCCTTTTGGAAGCAATTATTGCTACTGACCAGCCAATTTTTGAGCCAATAGTTGCTGAAAATCTTCTTAAGGACCAGCAGAAGGAATAATGCACGATCAAATATGTCATCAGGACCAGAGGTTTTATCTTTTGAGCTTTTGGACTTGTGCTGTAGCCCATCCTCAAGAGAAATCTGAAAGCTCAGAAGACTAAACTTCTGGTTGCGATGACAGACCAAGATTGGATCATGCAACATTATCCTGAGACATGTACATTTGCCTTCATTCATGAGAAGAAATAATATAGATATTAAGTGTAAGTGCTAGGAAGATTATTTCAAAAGCTCAATCAAGTGAAAACACAGGAACAAACAGATGCAGAAGGATGTTTTTAAGTTAAAATTATTATGATAAAAATGTAATGCACACTAAAAAAGAGAAAGAAAAATAGAAGATACAAAAAATTAAAAAGAGAAAAAATAAAATATTGCATACAACAATAAATGTATATAAAGAAATGATTTTACATTTTGTCATAATAAGTATAAACCATTTTAGTATTCTCATATTTCATCTCTGATCTATAAAGAAATCCCTAAAAACTTTGTCATTTCAGTACTGATCAGCAAAAGTCTAGAGGTAAAAACATATCCATTTTCACCTTGATCAAATAAACCAATTTTATATTTCTCCTTTTCCTTTTAACAATCTTGAACTTTAGACCTTTCAAATAATGTCCTAAAACCTTATTTCTTTCTTTTTTTTTTTTTGCCTCGTCTCACAAAATCCTTCAAAGGTTTCACAAGTCTCTTTTGTAAGTCCAATATAGGGAGATTATTGAAATCACCCTCTTGGTTTTCACCCTTTTAATTACTAAAACAACAGCTGGTTTCTTTGGTATGTTCATTGTATCATCTTTTTCTGTATTTTTCTTATAATTTGTCATTTTTACATACAGATCAGTCTTAGGTTTTTCTGGTAAAACCTGTCCCTCTTCCATAACATCTTTGAAACACTGTCTATCTATAGAGACAATCTCAAAATTAACTTAAGGCTGCATTGTTGAAAAATACCCTTCAGTATGTCATGTTAAAATGTTTTGTTCCATTTTGTATTAGTGTGTAATATTAAATGTTCTTGTTCTTCATTGTAATCTTTACCTTTTTCTCATTCCTTTTAAGGTCCAACCTTCAAAGTATTGTCATATCATTTTTTTTAAAGAATTAAAAACAAAAGTATTTTCCCATGGGAAAGATTCTTATACTCATTCCAAAATTGTATTTCAAATGTACATGGACTCTCAGTCCATTTGTAATTTTCTAAAATCAAAATTTTAATTAACTGTTTGCTGTTTATTCCAGAAAAAAATTAAGTCCTTAAACTTTTTTTTTTAACTTTTTTGTTGTAGAAAACTGTTCACTTGATTGCTGATCTAGTTTGGTTGCTGGTCTGTTTGTTTGTCTAGCAATCAAATTAACAATACCTCAGTCAAGGAATTACCAACACAGACAAAAAGCTGGTAGTAAACAACAGCCTAATGAAGGAACCACTAAGAACACTGAACTAACCAACAAAGCTTAAAGAAAGACTGGCAATAGCTGTGCACATATGGTAGCATTTAAACTTTATATTCGATATAAGCAACTTAGGCATCAGGACAGACTACTGTGATTCTTGTTCAGAATCTAGTTATTGATGACCGTGGCATGGTAACTGACTAAGAACATGTCTCTCACTCAGTTCATGACCCTGATGTCTGTCATAAATTTTGGAATTTGGAATTACTTTGGAATTCACTTTCACCCAGCTAAAGTTTTGTCTGCTGCTTCCTTCTTTTTGCCTTTTACTCTACCAACTCCTGCTCCCCTTTTGTTGGAATTTTCAAAAACAAGTCTATCTCTTAACACTGTGTCTGCCCAGGGATTGTGTTTGGCTTCTACAAGGATGCTAAGAAAGGCAGGATGCAAAACTACTCTTGACTGAGTCCATGGGTGTGAGTATGTGTCAGCAATCATCAGACCCAGAGAAATTCATGACTACTTGAATACAGTGCAGGCATGTGCTGCATTCATGCTCCTATGTGCTCCAGCAATCTTCTGAAGTTTCTTTTTTTGACCCATTTGCACAGTCCCAATATCAGTCTGAAACAAGAATTTGTGTACCACTTCAAGGGGCAACACTTGGTCATGTCACATAAAGCCCCAAATTTGTGTACCACTTCAAAGGGCAACACATGGCCATAGATTGCTGATATGCTGCCATGTCACATAAAGCCCCAAATCATTTCTTGCTCATATTTTTGAAATAACTGAATTCATAAAATTCAGCTTATTGGCCTCTTTTTCAACAGCCTGTTTTCCTTCCTGAGCCACTCACCTTCCTGAGTGGAGATGGTTCCCTTTGCACAAGGAATGCAATCATAGCAGCAAACCGGTCGCCCTCGCTGAACCACCTTGAGGAACCCAGGTCGGCATCTTTCCACACATCTGGAAGAAGGCAGGGTCTAAGCAGAAAACCAAGAAAAGATGTGCTCATTTACAAACACTAGAAAGTTGCTGATGTGTGGTAAAATTTTAATATAATATATATTTCCTGAAATATACTTATTTTTTTCATTCAAATCTTGACAACTGCATCATACATGAAATACGTTGCATTATACAGTGTCTCAAATGGCCATCGGGATAGTAAAGCTCAAAAGAGATAACAAAATTTAGGGTACCTCAAATAGAATTTTTCAATATTTATATAATATAGGTAATATATAAGGAAGTGACATAGAGTGACTTTTCTTCCCCACCTGGTTGAACCATTTGGGCCATACTATGGCTTCTTCGTCAATCTTGAATTCAGGCTCCGAGGAAGCCTGTCTTGCAATGCTCCCAAATTTCATACTGACAACAGAGTTATTTGAAAACTTCACCCAGTTCACAATATCCAAATCAGCTGCTAATTCACCATTCTCATTCAAATATATTCCATCGATGGAAGTGTTGTAAAACTGAGAATCTTGCAAGAAAGGGTGAAGCTGGAACAGCAGAGAAGAAATCTAAGTTTAGTACAGATGGACAGCGAATCTCTTGAGCAGTCCCATAATATTTGAAATCGTTGCTTTTAATTAACCTTGTTCATATAGCTTATATATTTTGAACCGTTTTCCTTTCTTATAAAATTAATGGTCTAGGGTCTTCAGAAATGAGATCCATGTGGTTATCTTCTGAACACATTTTCTTCCAGACCGAGGGTGTGGCTGACATTCTGTCCTTTACAAAGACATTTCAGATTGTTTTAAGCCACAAAGTAAATAGTAATAGTAGTAAATTTGGAAGGGACCTTGGAGGTCATCTAGTCCAACCCCCTGCTCAGGCAGGAAACCCTACACCATTTCGGACAAATGGCTGTCCAGTCTCTTCTTAAAAACTTCCAGTGTTGGAGCATTTACTGCTTCTGGAGGCAAGCTGTTCCACTGATTAATTGTTCTCACTGTCAGGAAGTTTCTCCTTAGTTCTAGGTTGCTTCTCTCCTTGATTAGTTTCCACCCGTTGCTTCTTTTCCTGCCTTCAGGTGCTTTGGAAAATAGCTTAATTCCCTCTTCTTTATGGCAGCCCCTGAGATATTGGAATACTGCTATCATGTCCCCCCTTGTCCTTCTCTTCGTTAAACTAGACATACCCAATTCTAGCAACCATTCCTTATATGTTTTAGCCTCCAGTCCCCTAATTATCTTTGTTGCTCTTCTCTGTACTCTTTCTAGAGTCTCAACATCTTTTTTACATCATGGTGACCAAAACTGGATGCAGTATTCCAGGTGTGGCCTTACCAAGGCATTGAAGAGTGGTATTAATACTTCACGTGATCTTGATTCTATCCCTCTGTTAATGCAGCCTAGCACTGTGTTGGCCTTACATAAGATAGGGTCTTTTTGTTTGGAGTATTATTTCTGTCTATATACTACTAAGCCTTGCCTGTTTGTCTTTGTATAATCTTTTACTGGGTGAAACAGTTCATCCTAGGGGCACAGTTTATGAACCACGGTAATTCAAATGGTCTAATACACAAAATGCATGCAAAATCCAGAACTCCATGACCCCTGTGAAACTGATATTTTACAAATTTTATAAAACAGTTTATCACATAAAATTATCCTATAAATTTCATGGCATAAATACCATACAACTGCTGATGGTTGACTGTGCTACAGTTGAATATGGGCTATCTTCAATCAGATGCGTCTCTGAATAGTTACCTGAATTTTTAATAACTTGTCCAGTGAAGGGAATAATTAGAAATTCTACCATTTTTGAAGAAATTAAGGAATCTGCTAAGGAAATATCTCTGAAATGATGCAACAGGTTGTAGATTGCCTAGTTTCAACTATCTCATGGATATTTATACGTGCTTATCTGGAACACTGTAAATTGCCATGAATCCTGTGTTATAGATTGTATTTGGAGATATTAAAGTTTCCAGTGAATATGGCCAACTAACGGAAGGTTTTTCAATTCTACAAAACAAGGAACCTGAGCTTATATGACTCTCCTGGGTTAGGGAGATTCTCAGAATCATCCCACAAGATCCTCCATATGGTGGCAATCTGCATGGAGAATCTGGAGCAGTGCCCCAAAGTAGTCAGATAAGCCATCCAGCTGGGGGCCAGGGGCGAGGGATGCAATCCCTTTGTTGTTTAAAAAGCAGATGTTTGGGGATTTATTTTGGAAATGGGCAAAATATCATATCTTTCACTTCTTGAACACTTCGATTATTGCTTTTACTAGGCTAAAAGAGGTTGTTTTCAGTCCAGCTGATCTATGGAAACCTTTTTTAAAAAATTGTCTTTGACCACAAGAGAGAGCTAAAGAACAAAGAAGATGAAGAAATATCAAAGTTTTTTTAATCAGACAGAGATTGCAAAAATTATTTGAGATTGCAAAAATTATTTTGGAAGAGTATTTAAATAAAATAATTCACTTTATAAATCAATTATGTTCCAAAGATGCTATGAAAGAGAAACAAGAGGAACAAATTACTCCAGTAATTTGAAAGATGAGCAATTGAGAGATACAACCAAGTGCAGAAAGTTATCAAACCACTGAGGCTACTGCACAAGTATTTGACAATTCAGACAAACTGAAATGTTGGAATATAAATCTGATACCAGCAGTATTTATTATGAAGGTGAATATAACTCCCCAGTGCAATTGAAAGAAGAAAAGCTGCAAATAAATCAATAATCCTGAAAAGAACAAAGTGGGGATCTCCACTTCAAAATCAAAATGGAAATGGACAGCACTGAGATATTTGTTTTAAAAGTCATATTGGAGACTCTCTTGAGAAAAAGAAAAGTTTATATCTATTTAATATACATTCCAGAGAAGGAAAAGATTGTATTTTACGAAATGAGATTGGAGAGAATGACTTAAATTTAATGTTAATTGAAGTTAGGATGGATTTTCTATTGGTTTGATATACGCAATTAAAAGAAAGTTCCAATGCATTGTTTTGTGCTTATAAAGTGGGTATAAAAATTGTAACTGAAAATTAATTTGGGAAGTGTTTTTGTTTAAGAGGAACAGGGGAAGAAAATGAAATGTTGATCTTTCTTTTATTCCACTTTTTAAATATAACACTGGAGTAATTCTTAAAGTTTGCAAAACGTTATTGAAAGTGAGTTTGAAAGTACATATGTGCAAAGGAAACTAAAAAGAGGCATTAGAATTGATTACAAAGATGAAATTTTTCAAAAATGTTTAATCTTAAAATGGATCTAAAAAGGTTAAAGGTTAACAAATTTGAAAGTGCTTAGTGATTTTTTGTTAATTCAGATGATGATGGTTTAGAAAGATTAGTATAGTAAGTGTAAATGGTAGGAGAAGGAACTTTGGAAAGAGTTATAAGTCAACACCTTTCCCCCTTCCTCTTATTTTCCTACATCTTGCATTTATAATCTTTTTTTTTTTGCATTTATGCTACAATGAATGTTAATAACATATCACAGAATTTTTTTTGACAACATCAGTAAATAACCCATGCCCCATTGGAATCAACATATTCTGTTTCTAAAGATTCTGGAATTGCCTATGTATTCCACATATTCAGAAGGAATCCATTGTGATGGAAAAGGGAATACCTGCCATGGCTGGATAATTTGCAGTACTGGTATCTCTCCACCACCTTTCACTTTCCTCCTCTTGGATCGGGAAGAATAAGCTGCATCCAAGGCCCCTGCCAAGGCCTGGACAGTATAGTAAGCATGAGAGGTGTCTAGAGACAAAGTTTTTTCAATCTCTTTTTGGGAAAAGGTCCCCACTGCCTCTTTCTCGGTGCATCTTGTCCAGCCTTTCACAGTAGAGGCAGCCTTGGAGTACAAGCAATGAAATGCTTTCTCTGCGAAGTAATACAGAGAAGTAAAAAGAGAAAGGATATCATATTTTATCTTTATCTTTTTCTGGATGAGGAAAGAGAAGAAACCCTGAATGTGTGTCTGGGATATGACACCATATGCCAGGTCAAATGTGAGGTCCCACAAAGCTGTTGTGATAATGACCTTCCCTGTGGATGTTAGGGATTCCACAACATATGATTCTGCATACAATATTGAGATTTCAGTTAATTTCTCTATTACCATTATTCCATCTAAAAAGAAACCAGCTTCTGAAAAATAAATAAATACATTGACCTGTTTCCACTTTTTTATTGAGGCAGCATCCACCTTTATATTTTCAGTATTCATTCCTGATAAGGTTTGTGAGAAAACAACACAAATCCCTTTCTTGAACAGCACTAGCACCATCGTTGCTATGAAATCCTTGCCATTGTCAGTGTCTGGAGCAAAGAGACCAACTGATGTCCATTGGAAATGCAGAAGCAATTCAAGTATGCCCAGATATTGGACTCCTTCTTTGGGGACGATAGTGTAGAAAAAGGGGAACTGTGTTTTATCACCCAGAAGATGGGAAATAAAAGAATAATTGACCTGGTAAAGAGAAGAACTTGGTGAGTGATTCACTTTCAGGAAAGTATTTATTACTGTTTTGCGGCCAAACTCTTGGTAGTATGAATGTCTTCTCAGAATTTCAGATATACTGTTTTTAGCATAGATTACTCTATTTTTATTCATGACTGTTACTACTGTCTTCAGGCCATTTGACTCCTAAAATCCTCAATAATCCAAACATTTCAGCAACATGATCCTTGGAGACCCAGAGTGCTCTCCTTATACCCTATTAAGTTGGATCCCCCATTAATGAGATGTGATCACCAGAGATCAAAAACTGTCTTATGCTGTATCTGTCATATCACTATCTCATCTTCCTCTATATCTAACCTATTCTTGGAATTTATAAGGTCTTCATTTGCATTTCTATCGTATTATCTATTATTTCCTTCAGTTGTTATTGAAGAATACATTTATTTTGATCTGTAAATAAACTCTTAATAGTTACCCATTAATGCTGACTAGCCAGATTCCAGCTAATTAGACCCCCCCCCCAGGTATAACTCTTTAAGTGGAATTAAAGAAGAGACTTTCTCACCTGGGGGATTTTGTAGTTACTTGACATTAATGAAATCTGGATGGAAATGTCCGTTTCTGTCCCTTCAATTATAGCTAAGAGGTTATTCTGTCTTCCTTTGCACTTGTAGTTTGGAACATTTGCCAGCCCAGGAGAGAGTAGATCTACCAAAGCTTCTGATGTTGTTCTGGCATCAAAATGATTGTCATGAATGTTGTAGCCCAGGGTGAGGTTGGGTAAGATACAGGGATCCTGGTTGATCTCATGGACAGCAAACAAGAAGGACAAGATTTTCCAGTACTTTGTAGTTGCTTTCCTGAAAATACAAGCACAAATATGTAAGTACATAAGTGATAAGTTATATGACTTTACATCAAATTAAAGTTATGTATTCAGAACTTTTTTTATTCTCTTGGTTTATCTAAAAAATAGAAAACTTCAATTTCTAGGAGATGCCAAAACTGATCCAGAATTACAGTGACTTAATATCTGATGTCCTGGGGAGTTGATTTGAAGTTCTGTTCTCAGGACGTTTAAATCATGTCTTCATTAAAGGATATCTGCATGATTTGGAACCAGCAGTGACTAGAGGGAGAAATGCTCTCTTACCAAGAAACTTGGTTAGTAGGAGCCTTTTTGAAAGCAAATGGTCGAAACATAGTGGTTGTTGCAGGAGTGATTCCAGTAATTAGGTAGTCCCCTGGCTGGAAGTAATTCAATGGATCTGTCTCAACCCTTTCTAAAGTTAAGGGGCACTTGGCATTCAGCTTCTTGCAGGATATCTGGGAGAACAGAAGCACCAGGAAAAATAATAGAACCATTTCCACTTCTTTCAGAATCAGGTGGCTCTCAAAGAATTAGAGAAACAGTTGATGGAGGCAAAGGGCTCTTGCAATATCACAACTGCTTTAGTGGCTTTTATACCACAAATGGAGGTTGGAGCCCACAACAAATTCATCTGAAAAGTCTAAAGCTTTACAGCATAAAATCACACTCTCCCACTGACACTAAGGGCTTTTATGTCCATGAGTGCCCAAGCTCTGATGAAAGATGTCCCCTGCACTGAGCTTAAAGCCAATGTTTGTGTCAACTCAATGGTGAACTTTGGAGAATTCCCTGGGGGTGTGGTGGGAAGGCAATCAATAAATCCACATGATTTTGATAATTATAAAGAGAAGAAGCATTTTCTCTCTTCTGTCCCCAGGTTTCTCCTGTGATTGTATGAACAAGGGAACAGGAAAGGAAAACATGTTTGTGTGAATCCTTTGATACATTTCCAGAAGTGGTTGGAAATCCCAGTGTCCAACTTTCTCCAGGGAAAGGGAAAGTTGTTTTGTTTGAAACCTGACCTGGAATTACAGTTTGCCTTTCCTCTACAATCTCAAGGCAACAGCTCAAAACTTGTAGGACAAACATGTGCTCCAGATAATATTCTTTGTGGTAACAATATATTATTCCTTAAGTTGGAGTTTCTCACGAGTCGTGCTTCAGCAGGATATAGCAGTCATGGCAGTGAAGCTTTTGTTAACCTTCAATTGCTGCATCAGTTGCAGCCATTTTTTAATAAGTGTCCCCTAATTCTAGTGACTCATGCATTTAATATCTTATGTCTAGATTCTAGAATCTAGACCAGTGGTTCTCAACCTGTGGGTCAGGACCCCATTTGGGGTCGAATGACCATTTCACGGGGGTCACCAAACCATGCTGTCCGCCATTTTTCCCTTTTCCCTAGCTGTCCTACTCCCTCTTATTCGTGGCCACACCCACTTGGGGGTCACCACAACATGGGGAACTGTATTATGGGGTCATGGCATTAGAAAGGTTGAGAATCACTGATCTAGACCATAGCAATATAATCCTCATCTTGGTATCTTTGAAGACAATTGGGTATGTCAAGTTTAATGAAGAGAAGGACTAGGGGTGACATGATAGCAGTGTTCCAATATCTCAGGAGTCAAGAAGAGGGAGTCAAGCTATTCTCCAAAGAAGAGGGAGTCAAGCTATTCTCCAAAGCACCTGAAGGCAAGACAAGAAGCAAAGGATGGAAACTAATCAGAGAGAAGCAACCTAATACTAAGGATAAATTTCCTGACAGTTAGAACAATTAATCAATGGGACAACCTGCCTCCAGAAGTTGTGAATGCTCCAATACGGGAAATTTTTAAGAAGAGACCGGACAACAATTTGTCTGAAATAGTATAGTGTTTCCTGCCTGGGCAGGGGGTTGGATTAGAAGACCTTAAATAATAATAATAATAAAGATGATGATGATGATGATGATGATGATGTTCTTGTTGTTGCTGTTGTTAAAACTGCAGCGGATTCCACAGATAATGATCCCCTTTAGCAGCACAATAACAATGAAGCTTTGCTTGCATCATTGTGTATCAGAAGGGTTCTGGATTCTGGTTCAAAATATAGCTGCCAGGCTACTGGGAAGGAAAATGCCATTAGCAGCACATCATCAACAAAGCTATTTTGCATATTGTGTATCAAAAAGCTTTTGGGTCACATTCAAAGCACCTTAAATGCCTACCAGACCCAATCTGGAAAGGGAACTCAAAATAAGCAAGATGTCAGAATCTATCACAATGCTAGTCCTCCTTTTTTTTTTTTTTTTTGTATGTGAATGCCACACTGTATCCATCATCTCTCCTCTTCCAACTTCTATTATGGACACCAGTGTCTCCTATCAAATTTCTAGCATATATTTTCCAAATGAAATTGAATCCTAGAACTCCTTTGAGTCTGTTGTCTTTTGCCACCTGCTTCTCCAACCATTGCCTGTTCTAGCTCTTATGAGGAGCATCTGTAATTGTAACTGTTTGGTCCTCATAATACAAATAATCTGATAAACTTTACTTTTGTTTTATTAATGGAATAGCTGAAATGTTTAAAAAGAAAACATAAACAATACACACAATTATAAGACAACAAAGAAAAAAGGAACAACTATATACAGGAAATATACTGTATTGAGAGATTCATATACATGTATAAATATCTACATTAGCATAGTCTTTTAAGAATGAAGGCAAATATAGGTGTTCCAGGATGTTCTGGTGAGAGGGAAGTTCCCTCAGGATCTGCTCCAGCAGAAGTCCAAAAGCTTGGAAGATTAAACCTCTGGTCCCAATGATCAATCCAGATTGGATCCTGCAATGGTAAACACTGCCCCCTATCACTTTACAGCACTTTCTGGCAATTTACAATGGAAACATTATTTTGCGCATTGCCCCCACAAACTGGGTCCTCATTTTACCAATCTTGGAAGAAATGTAAGGCTGAGTCAACCTTGAGCTGGTGAGAATCAAAGTGCAGGCTGTGGGCAGAGTTTGCCTTCAATACAGCACTTTGACCACTGCACCACTTGTTTTAAATGGATGGCATCTCATTTCCTTATAAGCATCCATAATCATATGGATGTGGAAGTCTGGAATGAGGGTGGAGTGAGAGAAAAGAGCAATTGCCCAGATATACACAATGAATCTATAGATTGTTTTTTGTGGTTAGTTGCTCCTTTGTATTCAACTCTGGCCTCAGCAAAATAATGTAGCACTTGGGGAAAAAGATGCAACTCAGCAGTCCAGCACTGGAGGCTAAGATGGAGAAAACCTGCACAGCCACCATGTATTTACCTTTGGTGCTCAGGTAAGTGGGCACAAAGGAGACCCAAACACTACAAAAGACCAGCATGCTGAAGGTGATCAGCTTGGCTTCGTTGAAGGCCCCAGGTAGTCTTCGGGCCAGAAAAGCCACTGTGAAGCAGACAACAGCCAGGAAGCCCATATAGCCAAGGGCAGAGTAAAACATGATGACAGGTCCTTCATTGCACTGCAGAACAATCTCTTCAGGATGGGAGTGCTTGTCTGTGTCAGGGAAAGGAGGAAAGATTGCCAGCCAGATGGAACAAATCAGAACTTGGACAGCAGAGCAAACAAGAACAAGAGCATTGGTTAAAGTCTTCCCAAGCCACCTCCTCATTCTGTTCCCTGGCTTTGTGGCCAAGAAGGCCAGCACCACTGTGATGGTTTTGGCCAAAAGACAAGATATGGCCACTGAGAAAACTATGATGAAGGCTGTTTGTCGGAGAAGACAGGTAACTTTCCTTGGCTGGCCAATGAAGAGAAAGGTGGTAAGAAATGAAAGGAGGAGTGAGATGAGGAGAATGTAGGAGAGATCCCGATTGTTGGCTTTAACTATTGGAGTTTCATGAGATGTTATGAAAATTACTAATACAAAGGCTGTGATGAATGACAAAAATAGAGCAAAAGAACCCAGGATGATCCCCAAATATTCTTTATATGACAAAAAGGTTATATATTTTGGAAGACAGTGATTTTGGTGTTCATTTGGATGCTGATCTTCCAAACATCTGGTGCAGTGGACTGCATCTGCAAAGAAAAGGAATGTCTTGTTTATTCATCATTTTTAAATAATAATTTTATTAAGAATTACAATCTAAACAACACAAACCAATGCAAACTTTAAAAAGAATAGAAATAATAATAAAAGGTTCAGAAAAAAGAGCAATCTGACAATTGTGACAGAATGAAGCCCTTATTAATAGACAGGCTTGCCAATAATTGGTCTCTGGACAAGGAGAGGAGATCACCCACAAGCGCTCCACACAATTGCTCCTCTTAAGGAGAGTGCAAGAAACTCACTCCAGAGAGTTTAGAGCTTTGTGGGATGAGGGAAGAGCCATCCTGCTCATGCTACAATTGGAGCCTGGGTTCATATACTTCCTTTTCTAGTCACATTTGAAATTGTTAACAGCTTTTCAATTACTAGGAACTTTTGAATCATTGGGTTTTATAGCACTAGGTGAGTTTTCTTCAGTCCTTATTTAAAGAAGTTTTAAATACAAATTTAGGGACTTATTTTTTTTGGGGGGGGGGGAATAACCAGCAAAAGGAAGACTAAAATTTTGTCTTTAAAAAGGTACAAAGAAGATTAAGGGCCCTTAATCCCTTATAATTTAAATAAATTTGGGATATGTTTTTGGAATTAATTATAAAACAACCTTCCTATGAGAAAATGCTTTTGTTTGATCTTTTTTAAAAAAAATCTATATGCTACTAAAATTCTGATTCACATTAACTTTAATTGGGCAAAATGGTGCAGCATAGGACAAGACATTTTCAATCAATTAGATGGGCTAATTTACAGAATGTGTCCAGAATCTGGTATCAATAATTCCCATGGAACTGAAACTTAGCAAATTTTATAAAACATTTTATGACATGAAATTATCATTAAGCAGTTATGGCAAAAGAAATTATCATGAAAAATATTAGCATATTATCCCCAACAATCTGGGTCCTCATTTTATCAACTTTGGAAAGATGGAAGGCTGAATCAGCCTTGAGCTCTGTCAATATTGAACTCCAGGCTATGGGCAGAATTTGTCTGAAATTCTGAACACTGTGCAACCAGGGCTCACAAAATTATTATTTTTTTAACATTGGATATTGTTGAGTCCTCCGTTTAATGGCAATAACTCACGAAGCATCTCGTAGTTTCAGGAGCCTCTTTGTTGATGTTCTGTAGCCTTGTTACAACTCAGAGGCATGCAAGCCTCTCTGCTTCTCTTAAAGACGATCCCTGGGCCAAATGGCAACATTTAGGCACGCAGCGTGCCTCGCGCATGCATGCGATCGCCGGCGCCAGCCAGTCTGGTCCCGGGCAGCCTGCAACTGCCCGGGACCATTGCAATGTCCCGAACCTGCCTTCGCAGGCTCAGGACATAACACCCCTTCCCCCCCCCGGATAAAACTACACTACATGAATAGTTACACGCGACCTCAACAAGAACGTGGTATGACACCACTTGCTCCAAGGGTGCCAAGCTATCATTCTGAGGATTAAGTCCCCAGTGTCCCTATTTCCATTTTTCCACAGAAGCTTTCCCTTACTGTTTCTGCTTTGCCAGCAGAGTTACAAAATCTTCAAGATACTTAGGAGATCTTTTAGCTCTCTGTGATCTCCTTAAGCCCTGACAATCTCCACTTTGCCCCGGGGCTGACATGGATTCGCCCCCTTTCTTGAACCCTGGTGGTCCCCATGGACCGTGCCCTGTTGCCTGGTCTGCTTGCTTGCCCACCGGGCTCATCAGATCAGGATTTTGTCCTCTTCCTAACCTGGTTGACCTGCCTAGTTGCAGGCTCTCTGGCCCCTCTAGAATACTGCCACTGGTGGGCAACTCTGTAGAGCCTCCCTGGCCCATACTGGACCTCTCATGAGGCTGTCTTCCTCCACTCCCCAGTTCCATAGTAGGACTGTCTGGGATTCCAGTACTGTCCCAAAACTCAGTTGCCCCCTCAATTACGCCGGAGATGTCAGAATTTGGGTTTGACCCTCCGACCACCTCCCCATGTGAATGCCTCCTTCTGGAAACAGAAGCAGTGCTGGGCCAGCTAGGCTGATTGTGTGCCAGCTCTCTTGCAAGGTGTGCGTTATTAGGATGCTCCCGATTATTCTCCCTGACTGGAGTGCTGAATGGAGTTAGTGAATAATGGTTATGCCCCCGGGGTGACTCCCTGGCTGGAGTAGGTACTGGTGCCCATGTGCTAGCTGGTTCCCACAAATTCCTGTTTGGAACACTCGCGGAATCTTGTGACAGGCCGTCTGTGGCCTCTTTGTTTGTGCCTGGCTGCTGCCGACACCCCTCCCTTTGCCCGTAGAGGTCCCCCTCCCCCCCGGAAAAGAACCAGGAGTCTCTGAAGGTAAGTCTAGTCTTGTACGCAGCTGGTCGATATGCCATCGCAGGATACGACCATTATCCAAGGAAACCTCATAGGACAAAGGACCTGTAACCTTGCAAACTAGGGCAGGAACCCACAAGTGACCTGGCCCGTAATTACGGGTCCAAACCAAGGCACCCACTTGCAATTGCCTCGGTGCCCTGGGTTGTGTACCCCTAGGAGGCAGTCTGTCCGGGTGCAACTGGTCAAGTTTAGTAGTCAGTTTGCGCTCCCAGCGAAGTTCAGCAGGGCTTCTCCCAGTAGAAGTTGAAGGTGTGGTGTGGTAAGCAAGAAGAAAATCTGCCAACCTGTGGTGCCAGTCCCCATAGGTCAGTTTCTTTAAAGCATCCTTGGTGATGCGGATCATCCGTTCAGCCATACCGTTGGTGGAAGGGTGGAAAGGCGCAGAGGTGGCATGATGAATCATGTTGGCCTGTAAGAAAGCTTGGAATTCGGAAGAAGTGAATTGGGGCCCATTGTCAGACACCAAAACATTCGGAAGCCCATGTGCAACAAAAATCCCCCTAAGGACTTGAATGGTCTTTGCAGTGGTAGTGGAAGAGACAGGTACAACCTCAAGCCATTTTGAATGGCTATCAACCAGGACCAAGAAGAATTGACCCTGAAAGGGCCCAGCGTAATCAATGTGCACTCTAGACCAGGGTGACTGCATTTCCTCCCATCTATATACAGGAGCCTGGGGCATTTCTGGGCGTGAGCGCTGACAAAGGTGGCATGCATGCACCTTAGCCTCAATTTCCTTGTCTAACCCAGGCCACCACAAATGGCTGCGTGCAAGCGCCTTCATTCGTACAATGCCAGGTTGACCCTCATGAAGGGAACCTAAGACCCTAGACCTCATTGAGGTAGGAATGACAACTCTGCTGCCCCACAGCAGACAACCTTGAAATGTGGATAATTCATGTCTCTTAAGCCAGAAACTCTGAAACTCAGTGCCAGGACAACTCTGTGGCCATCCAGACAAAACCCAGGATAAGACACGAGAAAGTGTAAGATCAGTGGTTGATTCAGCAGCCACATCCCTGGCATTTAAAGGTGACTCAGGCAGTGCCTGAATAGAAAGAATGTTGATGGCAGGGGCTGGATCAGCCTCCACTACTTATAAGGGTAATCTACTGAGGCCATCAGCATGGCCCATTTCCTTGCCAGGTTTGTGAATTAAGGAAAAATCATAGGCTGACAGAAAGATTGACCATCTCAGCATCCTGGGGGAGATGATATGGGGAGTTTGTTTATTTGTAGTAAACAACCCCAACAAAGGCTTATGGTCGGTGTAGACCATAAAATGTCTGCCATATAAAAAATCATGGAATTTTTTAATTCCAGCAACAACAGCTAAGGCCTCCCTGTCTATCTGGGCATAATTTCGCTCAGCAGAAGACAAGGTTCTGGAGTAATACGCAACAGGAACCTGAGTTCCATCCGGTCTAAGGTGGCTAAGTACTGCTCCCACCCCATAAGGGGAGGCATCACAAGCGATGCACACAGGGAGTGTTTCATTGAAATGAGCAAGCACATTATTGGAAGTGAGTAAGACCTTAACCTCATTGAAACTTGCTTCATGTTCTTGCGACCACTGCCACACTGCCTGTTTGTCCAGAAGCCTATGAAGTGGTTCAGCTACATTAGCCTTGTTAGGAATGAATGAATTATAGAAATTCAAGAGGCCCAGGAAAGCTTGTAGTTCAGCTTTGGACCTAGGCCTAGGAGCTTGCATAATAGCTTTTAATTTGGACTCAGCAGGATGAATCCCATTGGCATCAATTTTGAATCCCAGAAAATCTGTAGAAGGCACCCCAATTTTACATTTGTCCTTTTTGAGTTTGAGTCCTGTTTTCCGGAACCGCAGCAGGACAGTCCTCAATCTCTCAGCTAAATTTTGGGTAGAGTCTCCTGCAATTAAGACATCATCAAAATAGGGGCAAACCCCTGGTATACCCCTCAGTGTATTTTCCATTACGCTTTGGAAAATTCCAGGAGCCACATTTACTCGAAACTGTAGCCTTTTTACTTTGAATGCCCCCCTGTGTGTTACAATGGTTTGTGCTTCAGCAGCAGCTTCATCAACAGGTAACTGTTGATAAGCCTATGCTAAGTCAAGCTTTGCAAAAACATGCCCCCCCTTGAGGGAAGCCAGAATATGGCTGACTACAGGTACAGGATAGGCATGTTGTTGCAATGCCTTATTTAGAGTGCATTTGTAATCTGCACAGATGCGAATATCCCCATTAGCCTTAAGAGGCGTGACTATGGGGGTTTCCCAAGGACTGGAATCAACAGGTTCTAAAACACCTTGCTGAATCAATTTGTCCAATTCAGCATCAATTTTCCCTTTTAAAGCAAAAGGTACTCTCCTAGCTTTTACTCTGATAGGAGTGACAGTGGGGTCCAATTTTAAGGAAACTGGGGGTCCCTTGTATGTGCCCAGCTGTGGGCTGAAAACATCTGCGAATTCTTTGCAGACTTCTTGTAGACCTGCTGTTTGCAAGCTATTGAGCCCTGTAACTTGTATTCCCAAGGCCTCAAACCAATCGAGTCCTATGAGACTCGTGCGCTCACGCCCCCCCCCCACTATTAATACATCTAATGGACCTTCAAAATCCTTATATTGTACGCTAAGGGTGGCCTCCCCCTTAACACACACTTTGGAGTTTTGAAAATCTGTTAGAACTATATTAGAAGGCCTAAGCTTGGCCTGGAACCCACTACCAGAACAAATCTTCCTGAATGTGTGAATGGAAATAATTGAAAGTGCAGACCCAGTGTCCAGTTCCATGACCAATGGAACTCCTTGCAACTTCACTTTAAGTGACAATTTCTTTTTGAGTGGCTTGTGTGTGCCTGTCCTAAAAATGCTTCTTCATGAAGCACAGAAACCCACCCTGTTTTGGCTGGGGACCCTGGTACCTTTCAGGTGCAATTCTTCTCGGGGTTGTACCTTCTGATGGCCCAGACACACAGCTGCTATGTGGCCTTGCTTTCCACATGCTCTACAGATCGCAGAATGAAACCTGCAGTCGGTCCTCTTTTGGCGACCTCCATACCCGAAGCACTTGGGAACAGCTGAAGACTTTTCTTTGCCTTCCTTCTGCTTCCCATCTTTGGTTGGGTAGAGATGATCTATTTCTTCATCAGGGTCCTCTTCCGAGCTCCCTTGGACTCCCTAATGGTGCACAGCAACAGCTTCTGGAGCACTTCTGATAGGCCTCATATTCTTGATTGCCCCACCTGCTGCCTCTTCTGCAGTAACCTCTCTCAAGGCATCTTGGAATGATAATTCTTCTTTAGCAAAAAGTCTCTGCTGCAAGTCTCTGTTTCTCAGTCCACAAACAAATCTGTCTCTCAGCCTTTCTTCTAAGTCTTTAAACTCACAAAGCTTAGCTGCTCTTCTCAATGCAGCAATGTACTCTTTAGCTGATTCACTAGCCCGTTGATCCCTCTGTTCAAAAGTATGTCTCCATGCAATAACAGACAACTTGGGTTGGAAATGTTCTTTTAATAATTTCTTTAAATCTGTGTAGGTGACAGATTCAAGAGGTGCAGGAGCTGCTAAGTTTTCAGCAATTTCAAATGCATCTTGACCACAAACACACAGCAGGGTGGCGGCCTTTAAGCCATCTTCTCTCACTTGATTTACTCTGAAATAATTTTCTACTCTGGCCACATAAGACTCCCATCTTTCTGGATGCGTAACATCGAACTCAGAAAGTCTTCCTATCTTTGCCATCTTTGCAGTAGTACAAGGAAGGGTCTATCAGCCAGCTTACCTCCAACGACGCTGTATTGGCAGGCAGTTGCTGAGTTTAATGCCGTTTCCTTGCTGCTTCAGGACTCCTGGGTAAGCTTACAATTTCTTCAGTTTAATTGTAAGGCATCCCATCCTCGTCGCCAGTGTTGAGTCCTCCGTTTAATGGCAATAACTCACGAAGCATAGTTTCAGAAGCTTCTTTATTGATGTTCTGTAGCCTCGTTACAACTCAGAGGCATGCAAGCCTCTCTGCTTCTCTTAAAGACGATCCCCAGGCCAAATGGCAACATTTAGGCACGCAGCGCGCCTCGCGCATGTGCACGATCACCTGCGCCAGCCAGTCTGGTCCCGGGCAGCCTGCAACTACCCAGGACTGTTGCAACATCCCGAGCCTGCCTTCGCAGGCTCAGGACATAACAGATATATTTAATTTTTGTACAATGGACCCAGAAGTTAGTTTTAAGAGTGTCTTCCTTTATAGATAGACCAGTGGTTCTCAACCTTTTTTCTGTGGCGACCCCAGTCATAAGGGCGCACCGCACATGCGCAGCAGTGCCTCCATGCGCAGCGCGCGTGCACGGCGCGGCGCACATGCGCAGTGCCGCCAGCTGACAAAAAAATGGCGGATCGCATTGTTTGGAGACCCTCGTGAAATGGTCGTTCGACCCCAAATGGGGCCGCAACCCACAGGTTGAGAACCGCTGAGATAGACTGTGTTTAATGGATGCTATGGAAAAGAAACAAGTATTATCTCGCATGATTTAGATGGATTTAAAAGTGTTTTGGTGTTTTGACCAGAGCAATGAATGAATTAATAGGAAAAAAACCCTTTTAACAATTGATCTTATAACAGAATTAGAATGGACCTTGGAGGTCTTCTAGCCCAACCCTCTGCTCAGGAATCAGGAATGGACAGAGAGCAGTCTTTTAATTTCTTTAAAAATATATATTCTGGAAACAATGAACTTTATCATTCTCTTACACTTTAAAATGTTCATGCTTATTTCTGTTCCATCTCTATATTTGTAAGTTAAATCCAATATTAATAGTTATCACTTCGCTTCCTTCCTAAAGGAGATCCAACTTTAAGAAATTCCTGAAATCTCTTACTAATCACTGAAATCAGGAAGGCCTACAACATTTGCAAATGTTCCTCAAAAAGTTCTCTAGAAGGACAGAGCATCAGTGCAGCTTAGCCCGAGATTCAGTAGATCAGCCCCTTTTATCAGAGTAGCAGAGATGATGGAGAAGCTTCTGATGAGTACATTCTCAGGAAGGTGCCACATGCCCTGGAAAAAGCTGTGGTTGCTTTAATGCAGTGCTTTTCAAACTTGGCAACTTAGAAATGTGTGGTCTTCAACTCTCAGAATATCCTAGCCAGTTGTCAAGCTTGAAAAAGACTGCTTTAATGCGTTTCAGGCAGGGGCTGCATTTATCTTCTAATGTTTCTCTTTGAAACCAGTTGCTGAGTCCTAATAGTGTCAAAATAATTTCTGGGGTCCCAATCTGAGCCAGGGTTGCACAAGAACAAATTAGAATTAAATCAAAACAAGATGGTCGAAGAGAAAAAAAGGTTTGTTTAAAAGGCAATTAATTAGATTGTAAAATATCCCCACCCAAAAAATAGTTTTGCAATAGGAATGCTTAATATTCCTATTGTTCTAGCTAAGAAGCAAAGGTTGCATGTAGATTTCTGAAACCTGGCATCATAACACAAAACCCATTATCATTATCCCACTTCCTTTATTAATGTTTATATTATGAAGCAAATTGCAAATTTTAAAAATGAAATAAAGACAAAATGCATATTTAAAAATACCACTGAGTACATTCAAATGTTTGCAAAAAAATTGCTTCCTTCAGGAACCATTCACCTTTCTGAGTGGAGATGGTCCCCTTTGCACAAGGAACACAGTCATAGCAGCAAACTGGCTGTCCTCTCTGGACTACCTTGAGAAAACCAGAATGGCAGCTTTCCACACATCTGGAAGGAGGCAGGGTCTAAGCAGACAATCAATAGCAATAGCATTTAGATTTATATACTGCTTCATAGTGCTTTACAGACCCCTCTAAGCAGTTTACAGAATCAGCATATTGCCCCAAATAATTTGTGTCCTCATTTTACTGACCTCAGAAGGATGGAAGGCTGAGTCAACCTTGAGCCAGTGAGAATTGAACTGCTGGCAGTCATCAGAATTAGCCTGCAATATAGCATTCTAACCACTGTGTCAGCACAGCTCATAGTTAGCACTCTTTTTGAGAGCCACTAAGGCAGTGGTTCTCAACCTTTCTAATGCCGTGACCCCATAATACAGTTCCCCATGTTGTGGTGACCCCCAAGTGGGTGTGGCCACCAATAAGAGGGAGTAGGACAGCTAGGGAAAAGGGGAAAAAATGGTGGACTGCATTGTTTGGCGACCCCCGTAAAATGGTCATTCGACCCCAAATGGGGTCCCGACCCACAGGTTGAGAACCACTGCGCTAAGGCCATTTGGAGGTTTATCTCCAAGTAGCCTCAACAACTCTTAGAAAGAGTGCCAATGACCAGATGACTACAAGGAACATAAATCCTTCCGCTCCCCACCATTCAGTCAGAACTGAAGAAACTTCTTGGATGAGAAGTGAAATGTCTTCAAGGAAAAACAAAGAAAGTCCAGTTACCTCTTGAAAAAGCACCTTTGGAATGTCCATTTATTTATTTAATACATTTATATAACAGCCCATCTTTCAACCAACTCTGGGTGGCTCTCAATCAAAAATTAAGAGGCACATAAAATCATTGTAAAACTAAAAAGTCAACTGATTAAAATACTAAAATTTAAAAAACAAACAAACAAACCTCAAGAACAAAAACGAGGCACCAATCCATTCTAATATGCAATTATCTAGTCTTCTCCCAATGCATGGAGGAAAAGGCAACTTTTCAAAGCCTTACAGAAGGCTAAAAGCCTGGACGCCTGGTGAACTTCAAGTGGCAAAATGTTATAGGCAGGCCTGCCACAGAAAACACATGCTTCCTGGTTCTCATCATATGCCAACGAGAGCCTCAAAAATTAGTTGATCTTCATTGCTCTTCTCTTACAATTGGTATTACTCTAATTGTCACTCCTTTGTGTTATTCTGCTAATTGACTGCGGTTTGTTTATTTATATTTCATATTTTTTTAACTGCCCATCTCCCTCAGAAAGGGGGTCTTTATCATAATATTTTGGTTTTATATTTTATATTTTTTGTTGCTAGTATATTTCTATATGCATAAACATTGTGCAGAGGGCTATTCCTGGTGGGTAGTTTTACAATATTAATGATAAATAAATAAATAAATACATACATACATACATACATACATACATACGCAAACCAATAGTTATAGAAATGTGTTTTATTTTCCAAGTTCAATTGTTGGAAACTGCCTTATTCATGAAACACAATGCATTCTATGGTACCTGAAATGGCCAAATGAATAGCAAAAAGAGATCAGAAGATCTAAAGAACTTCAGAGAGAATCTTACAGTAATTACATAGTAGGTGAAAGTAAGGGGAGTGACATGGAACGACTTCTTCCCTCCCACCTGGTTGAGCCATTTGAGCCTCACCATGGCGTCTTCATCAATGTTAAATTGGGGCTCTGAGGAGCCCTGCCTTCCTATGCTTCCAAATTGCACACTGACGATAGAACCATTAGGAAATTTCACCCAATTCACAATGTCCAGATCAGCTGCTAGTTCACCATTCTCATCTAAATACACTCCATCCGTGGAAGTGTTGTAAAAGTGAGAATCTTGCAAGAAAGGATGAAGCTGCAACAGCAAAGAAAAGGTTTGTGTTTAGTAAAAACAAATTTCTGTTGAGCAGTCCTACCAACCCCAAAATAGCTTTTATTAATCTTATTTATAGATGATAAGAAGTACAGGAAGTCCTCGCATAATGACTACAGTTAGGGCTGGAATCTTGGTTGTTGAGGAAGGTGGTCATTAAGTGAGATGTTATGTGATTGTTACGCTCAACAACCATGGTCCTACCATTCCCAGTTGGAGCTGTTAAGCACTCTTATGGGCCATTAAGCGAACAGAATATCAGGTAATGAGTGAAGGCATCCTGGCATGGAGCTCAGGGAGAAAAGGATTTTCTTAATTTTGACAGCTAAAATCCTTCAACAGGGGAGCTCCCTGTTGAAGGATTTCAGCCAGTCACCAGAGACAAAATGGAGTTCTCTTGGCAGCTGGCAGCAGTTTGCTACTTTCTCTGCTGGCTTCCCCATTGACTTTCTGGGATATCAGGTAGAGAAGTTTGCAGACAGGAATCACATGATCATGGGGTGCTTGGCAACAGGTTGTAAGTACAAATAGGTTGCACAAACTCAGATCGGTTTGTGCAATATTTTGTGACAGTGGGAAGTGCTTTATAGGACATAAAACACAGGTGTCACACTCGCCACATCACGTGACGTGTTGTGACGTATCGTGACTTTTTTCGTATTGCTGGAAATGGGGTGGGTGCCGCCTCCGCACAATGCAACCGGCCCGTAGGCCAGTAGTTCAACACCCCTGATGTAAAACATCCTTGCTGAGCTTGTCATTAATTTGAAGCATCATTAAGTGAGGATTAGCTGTATATATATTTGAGATGTCCTTAATGCTCTTTGAGCTTGGTTTTTTGCTCACAGATATTTCAGTACCCAGTTAGGTAAATATAAAGATGAAGGTTCTTGCAGATATTTCATTACTCATAAACAATAATATTGTCATGTTACCTAGCAGGAAAGCGAAATGTCTTCAAGCATATAACCAAGTAAAGAGAGCACTAAAGGACTCCACAGTTCAACCCTGAGCTACACAGACAGATTCTCTTATATATTTTGAACTGGACTTTCCTAAATTACAAAATCAATGGTTTAAGGACTTACATTATGAAATGTTTTTCCCAGTAAGTTTAAAAAATCCCCCCCCCCCAGGAGTAGATGGTAGTCCATCACCAAAAATGTGTTGGGGCACAATGAACTCATTCTTACAACACCTTCCCCATTTCTGAATTCAGTTCTAAAATCATATTCTTCCAGATAGACAGTGTGGTTAACCTTTCGGCCTTTAAGAGGTCACTTCAAATTGTCTAAAACCATAAGGAAAATGAATGCTAATGAAAATAGACATGACCTAAGGCAGAATTTTTATTTAAGGTATTAAATGTATGTCTACTATCTGTCATGGATATTTATATATAATTATCTGGAATACTCTAAATTGCCATAAGCACTATCTGGTAGATTGTATTTAGAGAAGTCAATAAATAAACCTCATCCCCACTAGAACAGACGCTTTCTGAAGATTCCGGAATTGCTTTTCAGATGCACATGTTCAGTAGGAATCTCTGTGATTTGGAAGGGAATACCTGCCACGGTTGCAGAATTTGCAGTACTGATGTCCCTCCATCACCTTCCACCTTCCTCCTCTTGAATTGAGAAGAATAAGCTACATCTAAGGCCCGTGCCAGGCCCCAGACAGTGTGGTAAATACGAGAGGTGTCTAGAGACACAGTTTTTTCAATCTCGCTTTGGGGAAGGGTCCCCACTGCCTCATTCTCAATGCATCTTGTCCAGCCTTTCACCGATGGGGCAGCCTTGAAGTAAAAGCAGGGAAATGCTATATATGTAAACCGATATAGAGAAATGAAAAGAGGGAGGAAATCATACTTTATCTTTTTCTTTTTCCGAGTAAGAAAGGAAAATAAACCGTGAATGTTTTTATATGATACAACATTATATTTCAAGTCAAATGTGAGGTCCCACAAAGCTGTTGTGACAAGGATTTTCCCTGTGAAGATTGTTGATTCTGCAAAATGTGATTTTATGTACAATGTTGAGCTTTCAATTATATTCACTATTGCCCATATCCCAGTCATAAAGAATCCAGGGTCTGAAAAGTAAATAAATACATTCACTTCTTTCCACTTCTGCACTGAGGCAGAATTGGCATTTACGGTGATGGCCACATTTTGTCTATTCACTCCTGAAAAAGTTTGTGAGAAAATAACACATATCCCGTTCTCGAACAGCATTGGCACCAATGTTCCCATGAAATGCTTGCCATTGTCAGTGTCTGGAGCAAAGAGACCAACTGATGTCCATTGGAAATGCAGGAGCAATTTGAGGATTCCCAGATATTGGATTCCTTCTTTGGGGAGAATGGTGGAGAAAAAGGGGAACTGTGTTTTATCACTCAGAAGATGGGAAACAAAAGAATAACTGACCTGATAAAGAGAAGAACAAATTGGTGATTGGCTTAGTTTCAG
Source organism: Crotalus tigris (assembly GCF_016545835.1). Classification (NCBI taxonomy): domain Eukaryota; kingdom Metazoa; phylum Chordata; class Lepidosauria; order Squamata; family Viperidae; genus Crotalus; species Crotalus tigris. Next base: position 5,482,635 of record NW_024096552.1, on the reverse strand, counting down.
GACAGGGTTTGCTAGTGTTTTGTTTCCAAATTGCTATTATGCTGAATGTTATTTTAGATTGCCTAACGCATTCTGTTCAGCGTAGGTTGTCCTATTTATGTCTGTTACTGTTTTCAAGCCACTTGGTACCTAAAAGCCTGTGCAATTATTTAATTTGTGATCCTTTGAGATGCTACAGCTCTCTCCTTATACCATATTTTGCTGGCTCATCCATTAATGAGATGTGATCACCAGAATATAAGATTATGGATCTCTCATATCACCTTCCTGTATATCTAATGTTTGCTTTGAATTTATAGGCTCTATATAGGAAGATAGATAAGATAAGATAAGATAAGATAAGATAAGATAAGATAAGATAAGATAAGATAGGATAGGATAAGATAACCATTATTGTCATTTTATACTGTAGACACAATGGCACACATCAAAAATGAAATTTAGTTGGCCGCTCTCAAAGTGAAATACATACATGACACACACTTAAACATACTATGAACAACATATGTACAGACCCACATCTTCTACATGTACGTAGCAAATAAATATTAAATATTGTCCATCTTGAATATATAACGGAAGGAGGAAGCTTGAGAGTGGTGCTGTGGTTAGAGTGCAGTACAGCAGGTTACTTCTACTGACTGCAGACTGCCAGCAGTTCGGCAGTTCAATTTTCACCTGCTCAAGGTTGACTCAGCCTTCCATCCTTTTGAGGTCAATAAAATGAGGAGCCAGATTGTTGGGGGCAATATGCTGACTCTGTAAACCACTTAGAGAGGGCTGTAAAGCACTGTGAAGCAGTATATAAGTTTAAATGCTAGTGCTATTGCTCTTCATTTTCATTTCTATCATCTCATCTGTGATTTTATTCAGGTTGTACTTGTTAAACAATACACTTACTTTGGAGTGCAAACAAAATACTGGATTTCTACCCATTAATGCCAACTAGCCAGATTCCAGCTAATTAGACCCCCCCCCATTATAAGTCTTTACAGTGAAATTTAAAAAGAGACTTTCTCACCTGAGGGATTTTGTAGTTGCCTGACATGGATGAAATTAAGAAGGAGATGTCTGTTTCTGTCCCTTCAATTATAGTTAAGAGGTTATTCTGTCTTCCTCCACACCTGTAGTTTGGAACATCTGCCTGCCCAGGAGAGAGCAGATCTACCAAACCTTCTGATGTTGTTCTGGCATCAAAGTAATTGTCATGAATATTGTAGCCCAGGGTGAGGTTGGGTAAGATATTGGGATCCTGGTTGATCTCACGGATAGCAAACAAGAAGGACAGGATTTTCCAGCACTGTGAGGTTGCTTTCCTGAAAATAGACACACACACACACACACACACACACACACACACACACACACACACATGCAGACAGACACACACATGATAAATCATATGGTTTTCCATCACAGGGAAAGCAATGCCTTTAGTATTGGTTTTCTTCATTCTTTTGGTTTATCTAGAAAATAGACACATTTAATTTCTAGTCAAAATCTAAAACTGATCTGTTGGTGTGCAAGGGAATTGATTTGAAGTCTATTGTAAAAACCGTCATCTTTACTCAGGCTATCTAAACCTCCCTTTTATACTCCTCAGATTTAACCTAGAAGTTCTGTGCCACATTTTTTTCTGCCTCGGAGATGTTTATCATCTTTGGTATTTGTGTTTTCTATTCCTTCTGTACTAGTAAGACTCCAAACATACAGTGCACTCAGAAAGTATTCAGACCCCCTTCACTTTTGTCAATTTTGTTAATGCTGAAGCCTGATTCTACAGTCGTTGAAATTCATTTTTTTTCTCATTAATCTACACTCAGTACCCCATAATGACAAAGTGAAAACAGAATTTTAGAAATGTTTGTACTTTGTTGAAGCACCTTTGGCAGCAATTACAGCCTCAAGTCTTTCCGGCTATAATGTGACAAGAATTGCACACTTAGATTGGGGGATTTTCTGCCATTCTTCCTTGCAAATCCTCTCAAGCTCAGTTAGCTTGGATGGCGACTGTCGGTGGACAGCCATTTTCGGGTCGCTTCAGAGATGTTCAATAGAATTCAAGTCAGGGCTCTGGCTGGGCCACTCTAGGGCATTCACAGAATTGTCCCTAAGCCACTCCTGTGTTGTCTTAGCTGTGTGCTTAGGATTGTTGTCATGTTGGAAAGTGAACCTTCTGCCCAGTCTGAGGTCCTGAGCATTGTGGAACAGGTTTTCATTGAAGATATCCCTGTACTTTGCTCCATTCAGCTTTCCCACAACCTTAACCAGTCTCCCAGTACCTGCTGCTGAAAAACAACCCCACAGCATGATGCTTCACTATTAGGATGATATTAGACAGGTGATGAGCGGTGCCCTGGTTTCCTCCAGACATAACATTTAGAATTGAGGCCAAACAGTTCCATCTTGGTTTCAGACCAAAGAATCTTGTTCCTCTGAGAATCCTTGCTTTTTTGCAAACTCCAAGTGGGCTTTCATGTGTTTTGCACTGAGGAGAGGCTTCTGTCTAGCCACTCTGCCATAAAACTCAGATCGGTGAAAGGCTGCAGTGATGGTTGTCCTTCTGGAACTCTATCCCATCTCCACACAAGATCTCTGGAGCTCAGTCAGAATGACCATTGGGTTCTTGGTGACCTCTCTTACACCCCTGATTGCGCAGTTTGATTGGGAAACCAGCTCTTGGAAGAGTCCTGGTTGTGCCAAACTTCTTCCATATGAGAATTATAGAGGCCACTGTGCTCTTAGAAATATTCAGTGCAGCAGACATTTTATTGTAGCCTTTCCCAGATCTGTGCCTTGCAATAATCCTGTCTCTGAGCTCTGCAGGCAGTTCCTTTAACATCATGGCTTTTGCTGAGCTAAATTTCAAGTGCTGTTGCAAAGGGTCTGAATACTTATGCCAATGTGATATTTCAGTTTTTTTATTTTTAATAAATTTACAGACATTTGTAAAATTCTGTTTTCACTTTGTCATTATGGGAAACTGAATGTAGATTAATGAGAAAAAAATGAATTTCAACAACTATAGAATCAGACTGCAGCATAACAAAATTGACAAAAGTGAAAGGGGTCTGAATACTTTCTGAATGCAGCGTACATTTGTATATGCTCCCACAATGATATAGCATCTCTCAGGACAACTAAGCATCTCATAGAATGCAGAATTTCACTATAGAATAGGCTGCTATCACAGGACAAGTTAATAGGTAACAGAATAACAGAGTAGGAAAGGATCCTGGGGGTCTTCTAATCCAACTCCCTGCAGGAGACCCCGTATCATTCCAGACAAGTGGCTATCCAGTCCCTTCTTAAGAACCTCCAGTGATGAAGCACCCACAACGTCTGAAGGCAAGTTGTTCCACTGGTTAATTGTTCTCACTGTTAGGAAATTTTTCCTTAGTTCTAGGTTGAATCTGTCCTTGATTAGTTTCCATCCATTGTTTCTTGTCTTGCCTTTTAATGCTTTGGAAAATATGTTGATCCCTTCTTGTTTGTGGCAGCCCCTCAAATATTGGAATACTGCTATCAAATCACCACTAATCCTTCTTTTCACTAGACTAGACATATCCAATTGCTGCAACTATTCTTCATATGTTTTAGCCTCCAGCCCCCTAATAATGTTTGTTCCTCTTTGTTGAGGAACAAAGACCTAGTAGAAGCAATGATCTCAAAGTTAAAACTTTTTTTTTCTTCTGTGGGCAAAATCAAACATACTTAATATGCATTCACACCTGAATGCTGGCATGTCTGCCCTACAGCTGTAAACAGAGAAAGGGCAGAGATATTAAGAAATTGAGCAGGAAGAGTTTTTGGGAAATTCCTGGAATTGTTTTTGAGTGGCAGAGTCTGCCTATTCTGCGCATCAGGAAGAAAGAATTTGCAGCAGGAGACCCAGCAAGAGAAAAACAGGATCTGAAAAAGTCATTACTTTCTCCAAATGGCTGGTCTCAGTCTTGCCCTGGAGCAAGAGAAAACTAATGCAAGTAGATTTTTTTTCACATATTTTGTCTTTTCTGGATATCCTGCTCATTCAATGTTCTTCATAGGTTTGTATGGAGATTCAGAGAAAAGGCATGGAGTACATCTAGCTCTATTCCGATGACTTTTTTTATGCAACCTTTATGTGTTAAGGAACCTGAAGGCAAAAATGACATAGTGGGCATTGGGTAGTGCCTTAGTTTTGACCCTGCTAAAACCTCTGTCTCCAGTGATCCAGACAAAAGAGATGATGAAAAAGTACAGTTGTTCCAAATTAGAGGATACCTAAAGCTTTTTGAATCAATAGCATGCAGGGTGGGAGATGCTGTTTTACCAGGAAACTTTGTTAGCTGGAGCCTGTTTGAAAGTGAATGGTAGAAATGAAGTGGTTGTTGCAGAAGCGATTCCAGTAATGAGATAGTCCCCAGGCTTGAAATAAGTCAATGGATCGGACTCATCCCTTTCTAAAGTTAAGGAGCATTTGGCCTTATGTATCCTGCAGGCTGTTCGGGACAACAGAAGCATCAGGAGGAGCAGAACCATTTCCTATGTGTCTTGCAGAGTCAGGTGGCTCTAAAAAGAATTAAAGGAGCGGTTCCAGGAGGCAAAGTGCTCTTGCAATATCACAATTGCTTTTGTGGCTTTCCTAGCACAGACAGAATTCAGCTTAAAGGCTCAAGTTTTACAGCACAGTATCACAACTTCTCAGTGATAATAAAGGCTTTTTTGTCCCTGAGCACCCAAACTGTGATGAACGATATTTCCTCTATTTATCTTGAAAGTGATGTTTGTGTCAGCTCAACAGTGAATTTTGGAGAATTCCCAAGATGTGTTATTAGAAGGCAGTCAAAATCAATGTGATTTTGATAATTATATGGAGAAGCATCACTTCTGTTTCCAAGTTTTTCCTTTGATTTCAATAACAAGGGAATAGGGAAGAAAAATGTATTTGTGTAGCAACTTCCTTCCTTCTGTTGAAGGAAAAGTCTTCTTCATCGTGGTTCAGTCCAAGCCGGGGATAAACAACATGGTGACTGCTTTAGAAAGAAGGTTTCTATATATTTTCCTGCCCTTTTAATATTTCCTTCTCTGGGGGGCTGACTTCCCTCCCTCCCTCCCTCCCTCCCTCCCTCCCTTCCTTCCTTCTTTTTCTTTTTCTTTGTTTTATAACATTTATATAGCTATCCATCTTATATCAAACTCTGGGGGGATCCCAGTCAAAATTGTGACACACTAATGCATACTTCTGTTTGTTCACCTCCCACTAGTTCTGAGTTATTGTCTTGAGAAACTAGATTAAGGCCAGCTAAAAAAAGGCAGACTATAAATGGATGGATGGATGGATGGATGGATGGATGGATACGTGGGTGGGTGGGTGGGTGGATGGATGGCCTGGCTGCTGGCAATGGAGAACCCCCTTTAACACCAATGTGGTGCTATTTGTTGCAGAGGTTGGCTGCCAATGGGGTTTCTGGGTCCAATTCAGGGGTGGGATTTAGATGGTTCGCACCATGTCATATTTCTATTTTGCTTTTCAGAATAACCTGTTCCTTTCTATTCAAATCAGGTTGAAAAAGAATAATGTAGCACTTGGGGGAAAAGATGCAAGCCAGCAGCCCAGCACTGGAGGTCAAGATGGAGAAAACCTGCATGGCCATCATGTATTTGCCTTTGGTGCTCAGGTAGATAGGCACAAAGAAGATCCAAACAATACAGAACACCAGCCTGTTGAAAGTGATTAGTTTGGCTTCATTGAAGGCACCAGGCAGTCTCTGGGCTCGAAATGCCACCAGGAAGTAAACAGCCACCTGGAAGTCCATGTAGCATAGTACAGTATAAAACATGATGACTGATTCTTCATTGCATGGCAGGACAATCTCTCTAGCCTGGGAATGCATATCTGAGTCTGGGAATGGGGCAGAGGTGCTCAACCAGATACAATAGCACAGATGGTATTGGACAACAGAGAAAGAAAGAACAATAGAGTTGTCCAAAGACTTCCCCAGTCATCTAGTCACACAATTTTCTGACTTGGTGGCTAGGAAGGCCAGCACCACCATGATGGGTTTGGACAAGAGAGAAGAGACAGCCACTGAGAAAATGATGCTGAAGACTGCTTGTCTCAGAAGGCAACTGGTTCTCCTTGGCTGGCCAATGAAGAGGGGAGAAGACAAGAAGGAAAGTAGGAGGGAAATGAGGAGCAAGTAGGATAGGTCCCGGTTGTTGGCTTTGACTACTGGAGTTTCCAGGTGCTTAATGCAAATGCTTAAAACAAATTTGGTGCTCAAAGAGAAAAGTAAAGCAAAAGAAGTAAGCATGATCCCCAAATCTTCTGCATAGGAGAGGAAGGATTTCACCTTAGGAACACATTGATTCCAGTCCTTGTTAGATTGCTGGTCCTCAGGGCATATCAAACAACGCTCAGCATCTGCAAAAAAAGAAATGCAGCACCCACATTTTTAGTAGTGTGGAAAAGGCTAAAGATTAAAGAAAATTATGTTGTGCTGCATTTTGTTCCAAAAATGTGGAATTTGTCTGTTGTTGAGGAGCTTTGTTTACACTGAGTGTGGGGAATTGCTAAGAGAATGAATTTGAGAAATTGGAAAAGTATTTTTATTTCAGATGTTAAGGATTGGATTGATGACTTGTGTTAATTAGAAAGAAAAGACATTTTCTCCCACCAAGCAAAAGATGATGAAATCTATTTACCATTGGCTCTGGTTTCAATGTTGTCTATATCAGATGAGGTTTCTTCTCTTTGATTTGAAATGTTCATCTGCTGTTTAATACTTGATGTAGAGTTGATATACCTAGATTGTTTTATATTTCTTATTATTTTCTGTTTTCCTTAGTCTTTATTATTGATATGCTTCTTTTTTTAAAATTTGTTACATGTGTTTTATGTTTTATGGTACTTCAGTTGAGGGGGGATGTTTGTATTTATTTATTTATTTATTTATGAGACTTATATACCACTTTAAGTGCAAGCACTCTCTAAGCGGTATACATCAGTAAGCAACGTATATATATATTTACATTGCCCCCAACAATCTGGGTCCTCATTTTACCTACCCCGGAAGGATGGAAGGCTGAGTCAACCTTGAACCGGTGAGATTTGAACTGATGACCTGCTGAACACAGTCAGCTAAAGTGGCCTGCAGTACTGCACTCTAACTGCTGCGCCACCTCGGCTCTTTGGTATTTGGGCATAATTTTTCAAAATATTATAAAATAAGTTTTCAACGCTCTACCAACACTCTTTCAGTGGGAGAGAACATTCCCTTCTTTTGTAATTGTGGGGAAAAAAATGTGGGATAACCTTGGAATCAATTAAACTGGTAGAAATCATTGTGGTTATTAAAAAGTAAGAAGACATGGAGAACTTTTCCCTCTGGAGTCACCCACCTTCCTGAGTGGAGATGGTCCCTTCTGCATAAGGAACACAACTGTAACAGCAAACTGGCTTCATGAGGTCCAGCAGCCTGACAAATCCAGACAGGCAACTATCCACACACTGAGAACTTGGCAGGAGCTGAAGATGAAGAAAAGGAACATTCAGCAAAATAGGTGGAGCTGATGTCCCTAAGAAAGGAGACTTAAAAAGGGGAAAGCCCCAAACAAACTACTGGATTTAAACATGCAGGATGAAAGAACCATAAGAGAAGATGGCAAAAAAAGTGTTTAACCCTTATGATTCTTTTGTGGGCATTTGGAAGAAGATGCAGTGAAGCAGCCACAGAGTGTTTCAGATGGCTTTTTTCCTTCAGCTAGAATTTGTGTCTCATATTATTCCCATCCTTTCCTACTAAAGGCCTGGCTGCTTTTCAGTTGGCAGCCTTATGTGATGTGCTGCCAGCTGTCTTCTGGAGAGTTTCAACAATGGATATGGGGAGAGACACTGAGAGAGAATGAGGGGAAGCTGGGAAAGGAATGGAAGGGAAAGCAGAGATGCACAATCCAGAGACAGGAGAGGAAAGTCTTAGGAAAGAGGAAAGCCTGATATGGACACTGAGCCCAGGTGATGAGAAATTGGAGAAGAAGCAGTTCAGATCTCTTTGTCACAATGAACTTATTAGAAATGAGGATAGTAAGAGCTCTTGTGATTTCCAAGATTCTCTGTTGATCCCACACTAGGATTAAAGCCCTTCTAGATAAACTAGACAGTACATAAGACTAGATGAGTTAATTTTACTTTATTGTAAGGTTATATGAGGAACGGTTGCTGGAATTGGGTATGTCTAGTTTAATGGAGAGAAGGACAAGGAGGGACATGATAGCAGTGTTCCAATATCTCAGGGGCTGCCACAAAGAAGAGGGAGTCAAGCTATTCTCCAAAGTCCATGAAGGCAGGACAAGAAGCAACGGATGGAAACTGATCAAAGAGAGAAGCTATCTAGAACTAAGGAGAAACTTCCTGACAGTTAGAACAATTAACCAATGGAACAACCTGCCTCCAGAAGTTGTGAATGCTCCAACACTGGAAGTTTTTAAGAAGAGACTGGACAGCCATTTGTCTGAAATGGTATAGGGTTTCCTGCCTGAGCAGGGGGTTGGACAAGATGACCTCCAAGGTCCCTTTCAACTTTATTATTATTATTGTTGTTGTTGTTGTTGTTGTTAATTGCGAAGTCGTGTCCCACCCATCGCGACCCCATGGACAATGTTCCTCCAGGTCTTCCTGTCCTCTACCATCTTCTGGAGTCCATTTAAGCTCACACCTACTGCTTCAGTGACTCCATCCAGCCATCTCATTCTCTGTCGTCCCATTCTTCTATTTCCCTCAATCTTTCCCAGCATTAGGCCCTTCTCCAGTGAGTCCTTCCTTCTCATTAGGTGGCCAAAGTATTTGAGTTTCAGCTTCAGGATCTGGCCTTCTAAAGAGCAGTCGGGGTTGATCTCTTCTAGGACTGACCTGTTTGAACGCCTTGCAGTCCAAGGGACTTGCAGGAGTCTTCTCCAGCACCATAGTTCAAAGGCCTCAATTCTTTTGCGCTCAGCCTTTCTTATGGTCCAACTTTCACAGCCATACATTGCAACTGGGAAAACCATGGCCTGGACTAAACGCACTTTTGTTGGCAGGGTGATGTCTCTGCTTTTTAGTATGCTGTCTAGATTTGCCATAGCTTTCCTCCCCAGGAGCAAGCATCTTTTAATTTCTTGGCTGCAGTACCCATCTGAGGTGATCTTGGAGCCCAGAAAAATAAAATCTGTCACTACCTCCATTTCTTCCCCTCTATTTGCCAGGAATTGAGAGGACCGGATGCCATGATTTTGGTTTTCTTAATGTTGAGTTTCAAGCCAACTTTTGCACTCTCCTTCTTCACCCGCATCAAGAGGCTCTTTACTTCCTCTTCACTTTCTGCCATCAGAGTGGTATCATCTTCATATCTTAGGTTGTTGATATTTCTCCCGGCAATCTTAATTCCAACTTTTGTTTCATCTATCCCTGCCTTTCTCATGATGTGCTCTGCATATAAGTTAAATAGGCAGGGCGACAGTATACAGCCTTGCCGGACTCCTTTTCCAATTTTGAACCAATCAGTGGTTCCGTGTCCAGTTCTCACTGTTGCTTCTTGACCCGCATATAGGTTTCTCAAGAGACAAATAAGATGGTCTGGTATTCCCATCTCTTTAAGAACTTGCCACAATTTGTTGTGATCCACACAATCAAAGGCTTATTATTATTATTATTATTATTATTATTATTATTATTATTATTATTATTATTAAAAGAACCTTGCAAGTTTGAAAGTACTAACTACCTGCTGCCATTTTAACTGATCCATAAAGGTGGATCCTTTGTAAGTATTTCTCTCTGCCTATTAAGCCACTGAAGGTTCCCCCTCTCTTCTCTGATCATGTTCCAGGCAGCACTTTTTCTTCACCCGCCTCAAAGTCATCTATGAATTCCATTACAATTCCATTGTAATCCTAACTCAGCATGATTTAAAAGAGATTTAATAGAACAAATGAAAGATGAGAAGGAGAATAATTTGGAAAAATTTACAGATCCACATGATGAAAACATAAAGCAAGCCCCATCCTAAGTAGAAATACAGGAAAATATAATAGAATTGTGGATTATGACAGAGATGAAAACTAAGTGGAAATATACAAACAATAAGCCATGAGATGAAAAATGACCAGATAATGACTTACTACTTACCCCTTTTACAAAAGGGGACTGTTAAAACCACGAAGAAACTCCCAAGAAAGAAGTTTGGGTTAGAGGTTATATCTTAATGAAGCAAAGATTAAGAATATTAGAAACAAAAGAAAGGAATCTAAAACTGACCGGTTTGATCAGAGTTAAAACAAGAAATACTTTTATAAAGTGCTAGGAACACTTCATGCAATTTTGTTGATACAGGACATAAATGTTAGTGGTTTTGAATTTGTGAGTGAATAAGACTTGAGATATTGGAAAAATTGCTTTATGTAATTTAATGTGACTTTTCATATAACATAATAAGCTTTGAATAAAGCTTGCTGTGGGAGACTGTTGAAGGATTTTCATAAAGAAAGAAAAAACTTACAGAAATGAATATTTAGAGTTAAAGAAATGATTGAAGAAAAGAAAAAAACAAAATAAACAACATAAAAAGATCAATTTATACAGCGGTTGTCAGTAAGTAAGGACTACTTGTAGTTGATTTCAAATCTTTCTCAGATCAGTAATTGGTCCGAACATTGGAGTATTACAGCATGTCCATAAGTAGAACATCCAGCTCTGAAGTCTGTGTGTTCATGTGCCAATATATACTCTGGGTTGACCCAGTGAACTAATTTGTTTTATAAGTATCTAGCATCCCCCAAGAATTGGGGTTTGCCATTCCATGTTCTGGTGTAGGCTGTAGAACAGGGGTGTCAAACTCGCAACATCACGTGATGTTTTGCAATGTATTGCGACTTTTTGCCATTGCTGGCGATGGGGTAGGAGCAGTTTCGTTATGATGCATGCGGCCCATGGGCTGGCAGTTTGACATCCCTGCTGTAGAAGAATCTTTATTTCAGGCTCCAATCTGAGTCAATCATGGAGACCAGAAGTTTAGTCTTCTAAGCTTCAAACTATTTCAGCACTTGAGACTGGGGTGCAATTAGGGAGTAGGTTACATTAAGTCATGTTCTTCTTATACATATAATGCTCTGAAGTGGTCCACCCATACAGATGCAAGTAACAGATGGGAAAGTGAAAAGGTCCTATCAATTGGGTGGGAAGTCAGCTGGCACCAGAATAAAATGGGATTTCTGGCTTTTTATTATCAACTACTGCCAAGAAGACAAGACCTATTGAATTCTCTGTTCTTGTTTTGTGATAGATGTTTTTATATATTTTTTATTCAAGAACATAGAGTCCTGAATAGAATGTTCAGCTGAGTTCTCTTTTTATAATTTGAATTTCCTAATCAAAATGTTGAGACTCTAGAAAGAGTACAGAGAAGAGCAACAAAGATGATTAGGGGACTGGAGGCTAAAACCTATAAGGAACGGTTGCGAGAATTGGGTATGTCTAGTTTAACGAAGAGAAGGACAAGGGGGGACATGATAGCAGTATTCCAATATCTCAGGGGCTGCCATAAAGAAGAGGGAATTAAGCTATTTCCAAAGCACCTGAAGGCAGGACAAGAAGCAACGGGTGGAAACTAATCAAGGAGAGAAGCAACCTAGAACTAAGGAGAAACTTCCTGACAGTGAGAACAATTAATCAGTGGAACAGCTTGCCTCCAGAAGCAGTAAATGCTCCAACACTGGAAGTTTTTAAGAAGAGACTGGACAGCCATTTGTCCGAAATAGCGTAGGGTTTCCTGCCCGAGCAGGGGGTTGGACTAGATGACCTCCAAGGTCCCTTCCAACTTTACTACTATTACTAATCAATTTACTCTTGGCTTCAAAAATTTTCCATGTCAAAGCAGGGCTTGAGAGGGATAGGTCCTACTCCTGTATTTTTCTCTCTTCCTCAGTATCTAAATGGAGAGCATAGACTGGAGTAACACAATCAGTTTGGTGAAATTCTGTGGAAGTTTGCAGAAAATCTGTCCTTTTAAGTGTAGTAGAGTGAAATTGCAATGCTTCATCAGACAGAAGCAGCTGAGATGTTTGCTTATTGAAATGCTGAGTCCAATCGTCAGGGATCATCTTCAGCTCTAACTGGTTCCACAATTGGAGTAGGGTCTCTTTGAGAAAACAATTGTTGTATACTTTTATAACTGTGATGCTTGAAACATGGTAACTATCAGATTGATTGCCTAGATAAAACTTTTGTATATAGTAATTTAATTCCATATAATTAAAGTAATCAATCAGATTTGAGTTAACATAGTGGGAGAATTCACCAAGAAATTGCTACTAATAGATCTGTTCAATAAATATCAATTTAGTTTGTTGATTATTTTTAATAAACACAATCCCTTGTAATCCTTTGTAATCCCCCTTTGAATTGTTAAATCTTGCTACTTGATTGGATTAAGTATTGTGTGCAGAAGAATCTAAAAGATCTAATGTAACAGCACAGATAATTTCAGATACTTCACAGATCTACACCCAGACAGATGACAACAGCCAATGTCTCACAAAACATTGAGACTTTGATATCAGCAGTAATCTTTTTTCTTTCATTCATTCTTTCTTAATTTTGAAGTCTCTTTTTTTGGTAAAAAGATTGAAGCTATGATTCTACCATACCTTTAAAAGAAGAGAACTTTTTTAAACAAATGGATGTTAGAGTAAAAGTATAAAACAGATGAAATGAACTTCCCTAATTATCATGATTGATCTAAACATTTGTCTTGGGGAACACTAATAAGCAAATTGGTCCTATGCTGCTTGCTAAATTGTGCAGGTTTAAAATCACATTTCTGTTTTGCTTTTCAGAATAAGCTGCTCTTTTGTATTCAAATCAGGTCGAAAAAGAATAATGTAGCACTTGGGGAAAAAGATGCAACCCAGCAGCCCAGCACTGGAAGCCAAGATGGAAAAGACCTGCACAGCCACCATGTATTTCCCCTTGGTGCTCAGGTAGGTAGGCACAAAGGAGATCCAAACACTACAGAAGACCAGCATGCTGAAGGTGATTAGCTTGGCTTCATTGAAGGCGCCAGGCAACCTCCGGGCCAGGAAAGCTACTGTGAAGCAGATGGCTGCAAGGAAGCCCATGTAGCAGAGAGCAGTGTAGAACATTGCAACAGAGCCTTCATTGCATTGCAGGACAATCTCTCTGGTCTGGGAAGTCATATCTGAGTCTGGGACTGGGGGAGTAGTACCTAACCAGATAGTGCTGATTATAACTTGGATAAAAGAGCAGCAAAGGACAATGGAGTTGCCCAAAGGCTTCCCCAGCCATTTTCTCATGCTATTTCCTGGTTTGGTGGCTAGAAAGGCCAGCACCACTGTGATGGTTTTGGCCAAAAGAGAAGACACGGCTATGGAGAATATGATGCTGAAGGTAGCTTGTCGCAGAAGGCAGGTAGCTCTCCTTGGCTGGCCAATGAAGAGGAAGGAAGACAGGAAGGAAAGCAGGAGGGCAATGAGGAGCAGGTAGGACAGGTCCCGGTTGTTGGCTTTGACTACTGGGGTTTCCAGGTGCTTAATGAATATGTTTAAAACAAAGCCGGAGCTCAAAGAGAAAAGTAAAGCGAAGGAAGTAAGGATGACTCCCAGATCTTCTGAATAGGATAGGAAAGTGATCACCTTAGGAACACACTGATCCCGTTCCTTGTTGGGGTGCCGGTCCTTGGGGCATCTCAGACAATGTTTGGCATCTGCAAAGAACAAATGCAACACTCATGTACTTCAGTGGTTTGAAAATCTCTTGATGTTCTCTTCTGTTTATAGGATTTTTGTTCACAAGATTGTCAATAAGCACATTTTAGAAGTAATTTTGCATATGGGAATGCATTAAGTCAATATATACAGATACTCCCCTATATACCGTGTTTCCTCGAAAGTAAGACCTACCCTGAAAATAAGCCCTAGCTTGATTTTTGGGGGTGGGCTTAATATAAACCCTGCCTCAAAAATAATCCCCATTTAAAAATCAAGCTAGTGTGGGGGTGGGGTTGTGGATCTGTCCCACAGCCCTGTACCCACTTACCTCATAGCCAGGCCTCTCCTCACCCACCCACTTCTTCTGCAGCGTCTTCTGCAGCCAGACTCGCATTTCTCAACCACAGGCCTTTCCGGAAGGCCTCTGCAGCCGAGAACTGAGCTATGGATTGAATCCATTGCTCGGTACTCGGCTGCAAGGCCTTCCAGAAAGGCCTGACTGCAAAATGCAGGCCAGAATGCAGTTGCATAATGCAGCTATTCCTTTGGCCACAGAAGGTTCGGCTGGGTGGGGCTGTCGTTATATAAAAGAGTATAAAAGACGTCCACCCAAAATAAGACCTGGTGCCTCTTTTGGAGGGGAAAAAAAACCTAAGACCCGGTCTTATTTTTGGGGAAACATGGTACATTTTTAATAATACTGGAAAATTCTATTGCATAATTAGGAAAATGATAAATTTAAAAGACAATCTATTGGATTGTGTTCCCAATCTCTACTACAGAACACAAGTCAGTCTTCATAATCTTGCCAGAATATAGGTAGTCCTTGACTTTTTACCACAACTGAGCCCCAAATTTCTGTGATTGTGAAATGAAATAAAAATGCAGGATAGATATAAAACAAATTGAAATATTAGAATTAATTGTGGTTATTCAAAACTAGTAAAACACGGACAGCTTTTCTCTCTGGAATCACCCACCTTCCTGGGTGGAGATGGTCCCTTCTGCACAAGGAATACAACTGTAGCAGCAAACTGGTTTATCTTCATCAACCAGCTTGACAAACCCAGGCAAGCAACTATCCACACACCGAGACCTTGGCAGGGGCTAAAGTTAAAGAAAAGGAGCATTCCATGAAATAGGTGGAACTGATGTTCCTATGAAATTAGTCCTAAGATAGCAAGCCCCAGTGAAACTGCTGGCCCAAATTTTAACCTGCTGAATCTAATCAGAAGAACTAAAATAGCTGCAGGTGAAGATAGCAAAAATAGCAAAAATATTTGACATCAATCATTCTCTTGTGTCACAGAATGTTTGCTAAATGATGCTTTTTGGTCCTGATTTTACCTTTGATTAAATTGGCTTACTGTACATCTTTTTTTGAAGCCAGCCAAAGCACCACATCTTCTGGGAGCAAAGTACAAAATTTAATTACATGCTGTGTGAAAAAATGCTTCCTTTTATCTATTCTGATTCTTTCAGGATTCAATGTCATCGGCTGACCCTCGTTTTTTTATGCTTTGAGGTGGGGAAAGTAGCTTTTCTTTGTCCATTTTATCAATACCATACATAATTTTGTAAACCTCAGTAATGATCTCTTTCATACATCACATTTCTATGCAAACAACAACAACAACAACCCAACAACCCACCTCCAAGTGTGGCAACCATTCCTGATAGGGAAGCAGCTCCAGCCCTCTGATCACCTTAGCCTTCCTCCTCTGAATCTTTTCTAACTCTATTGTATCATTTTTTAAGTGCAGAGGGCCAGAATTGCACATAATATTGAATGGAATGGAATACTTTATTTGGTCAAGTATGATTACACACACAGGGAATTTGTCTCCTGGGCAGAAGGTCTCAGTGTACATGCAAAGCAACAGAGTAATGAAACCAATAAGAGGGGGTAACAGAGAAGGTGAGAAGGATAATAATAATACTGCAGTCACACTACCTACATAAATATACATAGACATTAGACAGAACTGTGACAATTAGGTGTTCAGCCCAGTGATGGCACAAGGGAAAAAAACTGTCTCTGTGTCTAGTTATTTTGGCATGCAATGTCTTATTGTGCTTCCTGAAGGGAAGAATTGAAACAGTTTATGTCCAGGATGTGAGGGATGTCAGTTGTGGAACATTCAGTAATCTCACCAAACATGCTCCTAAATCTTCCCCAAAACCTCCCACTTAATTCCTTTGCTTTTCCTCTCCTTTTTACGACTAACTTCTATTCAAGTTTCCTTCTCCCAAAGATGATTTTTTTTCATGAGGCAACTGGACTTCTTTGTTTTTCTTTGAAAACGTTTCACTTCTTATCCAAGAAGCTTCTTCAGCTCTGACTGGATGGTGGGGAATGGAAAGATTTATAGTCCCTGCAGACGGCTGTTCATTTGCATTCTTTTAGCGAGTCATTAATGCTACCTGGAGGCTTATCTGTGTCCTCAAGGTTACCTGAGTATCCTCAGGGTTACCGATGTGTGGAGCCTTCTTGGAACTGATGAAAGGAAGCTTCAAGCTTCCTTGTTTAGCCCTCTATGCTCCTCCTCTGCTCTGAGCAGCACTAGACAGTTGCAGGATAATAATAATAATAATAATAATAATAATAATAATAATAATAATAATAATAATAATAATAAAGTTGGAAGGGATCTTGAAGGTCATCAAATCCAACCCGCTGCTCAGGCAGGAAGCTCTAAACCATGTCGGACAAATGGCTGTCCAGTCTCTTCTTAAAAACTTCCAGTGTTGGAGCATTCACAGCTTCTGGAGGCAGGTTGTTCCACTGGTTAATTGTTCTGACTGTCAGGAAGTTTCTTCTTAGTTCTAGGTTGCTTCTCTCCTTGCTTAGTTTCCACCCGTTGCTTCTTGTCCTGCTCTCAAGCACTTTGAAGAATAACCTGACTCCCTCTTCTTTGTGGCAGCCCCTGAGATATTGGAACACTGCTATCATGTCCCCCCTCGTCCTTCTCTTCATTAAACTGGACATGCCCAATTCCAGCAACCGTTCCTTATATGTTTTAGCCTCCAGTCCCCTAATCATCTTTGTTGCTCTTCTCTGTACTCTGTACTCAGTACTCTATCAGAAGGCAACCTGGACATGTCTGTGGAATCATCTGTGGTCAAACAGACTTTTTGGATCTTCCTAATTTTGGGATCTTGATGCTGATAACAGACCTGAATGAAGTTTGTCTAGAGTCTTTAAGATTAAAAGCTTTTAACTGAGCCCTCCCTGACCAGTCTTAAGGCACACAATCAATTCTTTGGGGGCATGACTACATGGCAAAGAGCCATGCAGAACCTGATAAAATAAACATAAAGAACTCTTGATTCTGTAGCATCCTTCTGTCAGACAAGTGAAAAACTCAGTTGAGAACATGCCTCAGATATTAGGAAATTGCTTACAAAATGTGGGATATGAAAGAAATTAACTTCCCCACCTTGTTGACCTGCATGGACCTCATGATTGCCTTCTGATCCATCGTGAGCCTAAATTTGGCTTCTGAGCATCCCTTTCTTTCCAAACTCCCAATGGTCACTTTGATAACAGATTGATTGGAAAGCTTCACCCAGTACATGATGTCTAAGTCAGCTGCCAGGTCCCCTTTTTCATTCAAATATACTCCCTCCATAGAATTATTGTAATACTGGGCGATGCTCAGGAAAGGGTGAAGCTGAAAAGGACAAGCAAAATGAAAGAATTGAAGAATATAGAAAAGCAAGATGGAGATCTAAATTTTCCCGACTGCACAGATGATGATGATGATGATGATGATGATGATAGTAATAGTAGTAGTAGTAGTAGTAGTAAAGTTGGAAGGGACCTTGGAGGTCATCTAGTCCAATCCCCTGCTCAGGCAGGTAACCTTATACCATTTCAGACAAATGGCTGTCCAGTCTCTTCTTAAAAACTTCCAGTGTTGGAACATTTACCGCTTCTGGAGGCAGGTTGTTCCACTGATTAATTGTTCTCACTGTCAGGAAGTTTCTCCTTAGTTCTAGGTTGTTTCTCTCTTTGATTAGTTTCCACCCGTTGCTTCTTGTCCTGCCTTCAGCCGCTTTGGAGAAGAGCTTGACTCCCTCTTCTTTATGGCAGCCCCTGAGATATTGGAACACTGCTATCATGTCCCCCCTCGTCCTTCTCTTCGTTAAACTAGACATACCCAATTCCAGGAACCGTTCCCTATATGTTTTAGCCTCCAGTCCCCTAATCATCTTTGTTGCTCTTCTCTGTACTCTTTCTAGAGTCTCAACATCTTTTTTACATCGTGGTGACCAAAACTGGATGCAGTATTCCAAGTGTGGCTTTGTAAAGTGGTATTAATACTTCACGTGATCTTGATTCTATCCCTCTGTTAATGCAGCCTAGCTCTGTGTTGGCCTTTTTGGCAGCTGCAGCACACTGCTGGCTCATATTTAGGTGATTGTCTACTAGGACTCCTCTTCCTATAATTCAAGGCTGAGTTGAAGGGCTGAAGGCCATTCCTTGAAGTGAGCTCCATCCATCTTCCATTGGGCACAAAGCAAAGTGAAAAGCAACATGAAAATAATAGCTAGATTGAACATTCAAAATGCTCTCCAGATTTTCAAATGATCCATCCAGATATCTGGCAACCATACACTGCACTGACAGGAGAATTATATGAACCCTGGGCTGTGTCTTCTGAGTCAGGCTAGAGAGAGAAAGTGTTCTTCAAAAGGGAATTCTTTGAAGCAACTGATTGTGTCTCATCATTTTATTTGACATTTTCTGAGAGATTAAGTAATTATAGTCATACATGGTGTGGCACTGGGCAGAATATAGTATAATTCCCCATCTCCATAAAATCAAACAAGACAAAACTTAAATGCAACATTTAAATGTAACAAAATTATGTGAAATCTTAAGGAAATGTTAACTCACAAAACTGGGCTGTACGTTCTATGGTAGGGTACAAAAAGATTTATCCAAATGGGGTTTATTAAAGGATATGTGTCAGATCGGCCACTACTTAAACCTTTGAGTAGAAACAATCCTTGGCTCCATTTGTTTGGAAAGGTATAGCTTTATTAGAGATTAAGTGTGTTGCAGTATTAGAATAGAATAGAGCTGGAAGGGACCTTGGAGGTCTTCTAGTCCAGCCCCCTGCTCAACCAGGAGAACCTATACCATTTCAGACAAGTGAATGTCTAGCCTCTTCTTAAAAATCTTCAGTGACAGAATGCCTATGATTTCTGGAGGCAAGCTGTTCCACTGGTTAATTGTCCTCACTGTCAGGAAGTTTCTCCTTAATCCTATTGCATAGCCAGAACTGAGAATTGCATGCTAAAATCCCTAAGTCCTACTTTTCCCATCTCTAACTGTCCCTCGCTGCCCACCCCACTGTAACCAATCAAGTCCATGTACAATATTTTCATAACGGTCAATCCAAGCACAGCTTGGTATGCCGCTCCCTCCTTCTTCCAGCTGGATGACCTTGGAGCAGAGTCTCAAGGTGGCACAGTCTCTACTTTTGATTCCTTAATCATTCCCCCTCCTTATCTCCCCTCCCCAGAGTTCATGGCAGTCTGTCATGGCATAACAGAGAAGCACAGCAAGCATAAGCTGGCAGCTGACAATACGACCGTGCCTCATATTATTTACATTTCACTCATAGACTATATAAATTCTTGTATTAATTTGTTTGCAAGCTATACAAGCTGTGCTAGTCGAAGGTGACTCTGAACATCATAAATTTCCCCTCTTTATAAAGTCAAATAAAAACAAAATTATTTGTTTAAGCAAAATATCCATAAAAGGCCAAACATTCTGGAATGGGGGAGTGGATTCTCCCCTTCAGCAGAAATCTTTGTGATGGAAAAGGAAAGTACCTGCCATGGCTGCAATCTTTGAAGTCCAGATCTGTTTCCATTCTTCATGGCCCTTCTCTGGGATCCGAGAGAATAGACCATGTGTAAAGCATGCACAACGGTCCAGATGGTGTGGTAAATGTGGTAGCCATCCAGGGACAGAATCCTTTCCTGTAGCTCATGAGAAACTTTCCGCCATTTTTCTCTTTCTTTGCACCTTATCCAGCCTTTCACAGACAGGGCATGTTTTGTATAGGAACATGAAAATACTAAACCTGCAAATTTCTCTGTAAAAGCATTAAGTTTGGGGAAATAATCATATTTTATGTTTTGATTTGTCCGGCTAAAAAAGGAAAGAATACTATGGGTGTACTTGAAAGATAAATCACTATATGACAATGGCAAGGTGAGGTCCCAGAAAGCTGTTGTGATCCAAACTTTTCCCACAACAGGTTTCTCCACTTGGCTCAGCTTGATTTGGGCAAGTGCTATTCCATATGAGAAGGTTAAGGCCTCGGCAAAGTAAAGAAAGACATTGACTTGACTCCATTCATGGAGAAGTCCAGGATGGTAGACATTATCCTTAAGACTCACTGAAATGGTTTGGGAGAAAACTACACAGATGCCATTCTGGACTAGTATGGGTGTGAAGAGTCTCATGAATTTCTCTCCTTTTTCAGTATCTGCAGCGAGGAGTCCAATCAACGTCCACCCGAAATGTTGGAGTATTTTGACAATCCCTGGGTACTCATGTGGTTCTTTGGGGAAAGTTGAGTAAAAAAAAGGGAATCGTTTTCTGTCACTCAAAACCTGGGAAGCAAAAGTATAACTGACCTGAAAAAGAAGGGGAAAAGTTAACATTTTTTCTCAGTTCAAAACCAAATTATTGATTGCCCAAAATTCTGATTAAAGATCTTTGTCCTTATTAATGACTCAGACTTCCATTCTTCTGAAGTTGGTCAAATGAGGAACCAGATAGTTGGGGGCAATATGCTGACATTGTAAACTGCCCAGGGAGTACTATAAAGAACTATGGAGTGGTATATAAGTATAACTGCTATTGCTATTTGTTCATTTGTGGCCATTTTGAGGAAGGACAGGGCTTTGTTCCAAAGAAGACTTGCAGAATACTCCTTTGCTCAGGCCCTGCAACTCTCCCGGCCAGCCCTAATATTTTTCTTTTACAAATATCCAATCAATTTGGACAAAGGCCTTGGAACAAGAAACTCATCTGATCCATATCTAATTCAGATTCTTGAATCTTCTCCCCAATTTGGACAAAGGCCTTGGAACAAGAAACCAATTTGGACAAAGGCCTTGGAACAAGAAACTCATCTGATCCATATCTAATTCAGATTCTTGAATCTTCTCCCCTAACTCTTGGTACCTATCATGGCCTTTAGGAACTTTATCCCCTTTCAAATGACCAAACTATCATGCCTGCACAGATCTACCTGTGGGATCTTGAAGATGTTCAGCATGGTTGACATCTGAATGGACATGTCCGAATCAGCTCCTTCAAGGACCACCAGTGTGTTTCTCCATTTTCCACAGTTATAATTTGGAATATCTGCCTCTCCCTTTGAAAGCAGGTCCAATAAAATTTCCGAAGTCACCTTTGTGTTAAAATAGTTGTCATGAATATTATAGCCCAAGGTGACATTGGCTAAGAGTTGGGGATTCTGGTTAATCTCCTCAATGGCAAAAAGGAAGGACAGGGCTTTCCAGTACATTGTGGAGCCTTTTCTGCAAATATAGGTGGATCACATTTTCATCCTGCATTCAATCAGAATGACATATTTAATGAGAGCTCCTCTGATTCTAATACTAATAAGAAAACTTGGTCTAAACCACAGGATCTAATTTCTAACTTCTGCTTGGATTGATTTACAAACCAGATGCATTGCAAATACCAGTTGTTCACTATAGAGAGAACTGGAGAATCTTCATAAAGAAATCAATTCTACATCTTCTTTTCAGTCTAAAAGCACAGAGCTGACAAAGAATTTTCTCACAAACAAACTCTCAGAAAACAACAAAAGAGAACGATGTAAAGCAGATAACTGAGCATAAACTAGAGGAAGGAGGTCCAAAGATGAAATTTAATAATGGAAGGAACTATGATTTAATCAAGGTGGAGAAAAACATGCAGGAAATATTAGACATGGAAAAGACAACTTATACCTCAAGATTGCAAAATAAGTCTAAGGACAAGAAAAAAGATTCGATAAAATGGATTACAGAACTGTCAGGAAAACTATAAGACCTTGAGAGACAAAAAATGAAGGAATATGATGGGGCGAAGTATCCCCACAAAAACACCTTACTTGATTCATCTCTTGTACTTACAACAATATTTACAAAACTATGGGAAGATCTTTTGGTTCAGTGGAGCACACTGATTAGGAAAGGCTAAAGTTAAAATTAAGACATTAGATGATGGGACTTATCAGATGGAATATTTAAAGATTAAGCACTTGTTTGAATATGGTTAAAGAAATAAAATTTGGGATATAAATGAATTTTAGTTTAAGAGGGATAGACTTTTTAAGGGAAATATAAAAATGTTGAGATGATTTATATGAGGGAAAGGTTTTAGATACTTAAGTATAATGGATTTTGAGAAAATCTTAATAAGAATATTTTGAATAGTTTTAAAAGATTAGCTTTGGATTTATTAGATGGAATACTTAAAGATTAAATATTGGTTTGAATATGTTTAAAAAGAATATTTACATGATCTGTTATGTTGCTCTTCAATAAAAGAACTTTAGCTTCAGCCTATTATAATTTTGCAACCTATATGGGGAACAAAACAAAGAAATCAAATGACAAATAAACACTTAGGGTCACTGTTGGAAAGAAAGAAAGAAAGGTGTCATCCTCAAGATCAAGGAAGAAAGAATTACACAGGCTTCAGTAAAATATACTTAATACTAGCATTAGGGATAAATATGTCAGGGCATGGAAAATTTTGAATGGTTTCTTCCCAGGTTTCTTTCCACTTAGGCTGAATTTATCAGATGAGAGTGGCGTCCCCTTCTACATTTTGATTGTTCATGTCTAACCTTCCTTCCATGACAATCTCACAGCACAATCACTCTCACAAAAGAAATGGAGATGCTTGTACCTTTCTCCCATTCAGGGTGACTTACTCATAAAGTTTAGCAGAAGGAGCCCTGTTGAACTTGTAGAACAGAAACTTTGCAGTTGTAGCAGAAGTGATCCCGCTGATGAGATGGTCTTCTGATCTGTAGAAATTCAATGGCTTTACTTCATCTGGCACCAAATGCAAAGGACACTTAGCCTTCAGCACCCCACAAGTTAGATGGGGCAAGAGGAGAAGAAGAATCAATAGGACCATAGTTGATATGTTGAGCAAAGTCACTTCTTATCAGGTATGTCTAGAAATAATGAAAGGAGATTGAAATAAATTCTCACCCCATACATCTGCTTGAGGAATAAGTGGCAAAGAAGGCATTTAAACACCCAGACTTTCTAGCAGAAACTATCACTTCATATTGTTTTTAAGTCTGTTGTTTATATTGAAGGCAATCATTGGGGAAAAGATCTGGACAATCAACAAGAACACAACCAAGATATAATTAATTATAAGGGGAAGCATCACCTCTGTAAAGTTCAGAACTTTGGATGATGTCATGGGCTAAGACACAGCTGGAGAAATTGCTGATGCAATTCTTGCCACTTTCAACTTTTTCAGTGATCCATCTTAATAAGAATGGAGTTCCAGAGATGCAACAGTAGGGCGAACTTTGTTTCACCAATGGATTGCAGGAAGCCTTCCAGATCCATAGCATAAAAAATTAAAAGATGATGGACTTCATCCCCCACTACATACCCCCACCATGAAGACAAAGGACTACAATATCCTTTGCCTTTCACAACAGATGCGAGGTTCCTCCTTTATTTATTATATATGTGTTCAGGTAGTCCTTGACTTACGACCACAATTGAGCCCAAACTTTCTGTTGCTAAGTGAACCATATATTAAGTGAACTTTGCCCCATTTTATAACCTTTCTTGCCACAGTTGTTACGTGAATAATTGCAGTTGTTACATTAGTAACATGAAAGGTAAGTGGATCTGGCTTGCCTATTGACTTTGCCTGTCAGAAGATCACAAAAGCAGATCACATAACCCTGGGACACTGCAATTGTCATAAACATGAACTCATTGCCAAGCATCCAAATTCTGATCACGTGATCGAGGGGATGCTGCAACACTCATAAGTGTAAAAAATAACTCCCTTTTTTCAGTGCCATTGTAACTTTGAACGGTAAATAAATGAACTATTGTAAGTCAAGGGCTACCTGTATAGAATTTTCCCAAGTATCAATATCAGTTTGAACACTCTGTCTTTTGATAGATCTTTTTAACTTTTTTACACTTATTGTAGTAAGTGTCAACTCATTCAACTCATTTCTATTAAACTTATGTTTCTTCACAATTTCCTGATAGAACATTAGTAGGTTTTCCTTGACCTTTAGAAAAAGATCAAGTTTTTTTTAAAGAAAAAGATAGTCTTTCCCCTCTCTTACTGACCTGGATTTCCTAGCAAAAATCTAGAACTAGATTATTGCTCCCAAGAATTCTTGGAAATATTTATGGGAATTTTTTCAAGAACTTTTCCAGTTTAGTCTATAGCAGTGGTTTTCAACCTTTCTAATGCCACGACCCCATAATACAGTTCCCCATGTTGTGGTGACCCCCAACCACTTATACATCACCGGGTGCCAGGGGCGTGGCCAAAGAAAAGGGGGGGAAATGGCAGACAGCCTTGTTTGGCGACCCCCATGAAATGGTCGTTTGACCCCAAATGGGGTCCTGACCCACAGGTTGAGAACCACTGGTCTACAGGTATGTAATTCTCTAGTGGTGAATTTATTTAATCATTATGTACATTTTGAGGGTACATCTGATTAGAAGGCCTTAAAACCATCTATTCCTATGTAGTCTCCTGAGATTAGTTTTCTGCCTAAAACCCAATGGACTTACAGAGAAGTACTGTTTTTCTATGTTCATATAAAACACTAGATAACTAATCTACTTGGCATCCTAATGGACAATCACTTAAATATCAGCCAGCAGTGTGGCATCAGCCCAAAAAGTTGATGCAATCTTAGGTTGCATTAACAAAGGGATAGAATCAAGGTCATGTGAAGTACCGTGTTTTCCCCAAAATAAGTCCCACACAGAAAATAAGCCTTAGCCTGATTTTTTTTTGCATGAGCCCAATATAAGCCCTATCCCTAAAATAAGCCCTAGTTAAGAGCCCACCCACTCCATCTCACTGTCTGGTTTCTTACTGCCACAACAGGGCAGGAGAGAGCACATCACACCGGTGCTGCCACCACAAGGTGAGGCGAGGCAGGTGGGGGGCTGGAGCTGCCTCAGGGCCCCTGCATCCAGGCCACTCCCCACTCAGTGACCTCTGCCCATATGTTCAATATGCTGCCAATCTGCCTCTTCCCTTTCACACCCCTCCCGAACAGGACTACCATGCTATAGAGCAGGCATGTCAAACTCGCGATGTCACGTGACATTGCGTGACGTATTGGAGCTTTTTCTCCATTGCCAGCAATGGGGTGGGCACGGTTTTGGGATGACGCGTCCAGCCCGTGGGCCGGCAGTTTGACAACCCTGCTATAGAGGATGGGCGGAGTAGGCTCAGTTGCCTTACCTAGTCCCCCTCAACCATTTCAGAGCCAGGGGAAAGTGATAGCAAAAGGCTCTGCCGCCGCTGTGCAACAGTGAATCTGCTACTGGAGGGGCTTTCTTTGGTCCCAGTTGCCCCCACTTCACCCCACAGATCACCTGCCCAGAAGCAGCCACTGCCTCCTTCTCCTCCCCCAACTTTCCTGTGGCTTGCGCCCTGATCGGCCAGCTCCATTTCCAAGCACCCCATAGACGCTCAAATACTTTTCACCCAGACAGAGAAACGACAGAACTGGAAGCTTCATCTGCTTGCAAAAGGAAAGAGTGTGGCAGGCGAAGGGAGGCAGCAGGGGAGGCTTGCGCCAACCGGTCCTTCGGCTTCCTTGGCCTGTCAATGGCGCTCTCCTCCTCGCCTGAAGGCACGTTCTGCCAGTACTGCCCTCACCTCCCGAGTGTCTGCTCTGTGAAGCCCTGTAAGCCATTGCCATCACGAGCAAGGAGGTCAGATATCCCCTTAAAATAAGCCCTAATGGGTCTTTTGGTCCAAAAATAAAAATATAAGATCTGGTCTTATTTTCAGGGAAACATGGTATTAGTACTGCTTTATAAAGCTTTAGTAAGACCACACTTAGAATATTGCATCCAGTTTTGTCACCATATTATAAAAAAGATATAGAGACTCTGGAAAGAGTGCAGAAAAGAGCAGCAAAGATGATTAAGGGCCTGGAGGCTAAAACATATGAAGAACAATTGTAGGAATTGGGTTTGTCTAGTGAAAAAAGAACTAGTGGTGACATGAAAGCAGTGTTCCAATATTTGAGGAGCTGCCACAGAGAAGAAGAGGGTCAACTATTTTCCAAAGCACCAGAAGGCAAGGCAAGAAATAATGCATGGAAATTAATTAAGGAGAGAAGCAACCTAGAACTAAGGAGAACTTTCCTAGCAATAAGAACAATTAACCAGTGAAACTGCTTGCCTTAAAAACTTCCAGTTTTTAAGAAGAGACTGGACAGGAATGGTATATAGTCCCTTGCTTGAGGAGGGGGATGGACTAGAAGACCACCAAGATCCCTTCCAACTCTGTTATTCTGTTATTCTGTACAGCCTTCCATCCTTCTGAGGTAGGTAAAATGAGGACCCAGATTGTTGGGGGCAATGTCAATATATATATATACATTGCTTACTGGTGTACACCGCTTAGAGAGTGCTTGCACTTAAAGTGGTATATAAGTCTCATAAATAAATAAATGAATAGTGAAATCATTATGAAGAGCCA
Organism: Crotalus tigris; assembly: GCF_016545835.1. NCBI lineage: Eukaryota > Metazoa > Chordata > Lepidosauria > Squamata > Viperidae > Crotalus > Crotalus tigris. The sequence goes on along the minus strand of NW_024096552.1, from coordinate 5,456,114 downwards.
GTTTGGTATACAGGTTAAAGTCACCAACCTAGAAACGGGGAGAACCATATTCCTTCCCTGTTCCTAGGGCCAGGTTTGCATTCATGCAAACATATCCAAGATCCAGAATCACAGCTGATTGTATCAATCAGGGAATGAGCAGGGAAGGTAGCATGCAGTCAGAAAGATTCAAAGTTGGAAAGTAGTACACTAACACAAGCCTGACTCTTAATCCCCTCTTTGATAGCCTAAACTCACACATGCCTATTTTCCTTAGTGTTGCTTCTTTCTTTTGAGGTACCTCATTAGGCGTCTCTCTTCTATTCATCTGACCTTTTTGTTACAAGTAATCTTTGAATTATGACCAGTCTCCTAACAAACATTTGAGGTCATAATGGACTTCAAAAAATAATACTTATCCTCCAAGTTGCAACTACCACACCATTCCAACAGTCACATGATCACATCTTGGGCACTTCACAACTGGCTTACATTTGCAGTGTTCTGTGATCATATGAACATAATTTGTTATTTTCTGACAAAAAACATGGATTGGATAAGATGGATTCAGACTCACAACCACATGATTAATGGTCATGTGATTCATTTAATGACCATCATAAAAATCTGAATTTATCAATCCCCTCCTTCTCCAATTCAGAATATGGTTCATTAGATAGACTAATAACATCAGAAGAACTCAGGATAATTTCAGTTGTCTCCCTCAGGGGCTGGGAATGGAATGAAGACATCATGGGGACACACAACAAAAGGATTCTGCTAGGACCATGTTTATGTCATGGCTGGCTAAAAGGGAAGAAATACTCTTGGTTTGGGGAAGGCCAATTCTTTATTTAATCAGGGTTCCTGAGAATTCTCAATATCACCCCAATGGGACTATCCAAGAGGTCAATGTTCTTATTGTTAATGTTAGTCATATAGCCAGCCAGATGTTTAGACTGAATTTAGCATTTTATCCACCTATCTTCCCAAAGACCTGGGATAGGCAAATGTTGTTGTTTGATGGTGTTAAGGTATTGTTGCAGGATGTTAACTATTCCAAGTGAAGCTGCCTTTTGCAATTGACAGATGGTAATTTTGTCAATTTTGTCAAAGCCAATAATATTCAAGTGGTACTCCAACTATTTTGGGATTGCACCAAGATGCCTACTATTATTTTCATGTAACAAACAGATTGATGAGCAATCTGAAACTTCATGAAAGGGGTCAATGATGACCATTGATTTTGAATAAACTACACGTGTTCCAGATAACCAATTTTTTATTTACTAGAGCTGATCTTTTGCTTTCTGCTCTTCTGGGGACATTTTATGGAGATGTATGTAACACTCTCAGAATTTCAACTGTGCCCTTAGAGCTAAAAAAAAGGACTTGGAAGAAGTGGGGTAACTTAAGACTTTACATCAGCATTGCCTATCCAGCTAGATCTATATTAGATGCCTTTTGAAAAAAGCACCTTTGGGACAACCATGACCTGGATGACTGAGAATCTGCACAGACATCTATCCAGCTAGACTTGCATTAGGCTGATTCAGCCAAGAATATTCAGATCTGTACAATGTGCAGACACTGGGGTTTAATTAGATATATCTCTAGCAATTTTTCCATTAGCATGTGCTAAATTGCTCCCTCATTGACTATTTCCAAATGATTGAACTCTCCAGGTATTTCACTGAGTTTTGTTTATACATTTAATCCTAGTGGTCCACCTTGCCACAGCTGCAGTCCACTCCGTATTTCTCACCTACAATTATGAAAACTATCAAGAATGCTTCATCTCTCTCCTTGGGGATTTCCCTAAAGGTCATCTTTGAGATAACAGTATAGATAGCCAATGCAGGAATGAAATGAAAATTTCCCTCATTGAGTTGGAAGAGACAACAAACATAATTAAGTACTAGGTTATTGAGATCTTGGCCTAGATATTAAGCACTGAATGTAAAGATTTTATGCCTACTTCATTTCAAAATGCACTAAGTCAGCACTTCATTTAGAGGCCCTCATTCATTCTACTTGGATGGAGCTGCGACTACAGTCTCAAAATAGAGCTCAGGTGACATCACCGGGTACATAATCAGAGATCTAGCAAGAGTAAAATTTACTCTCATTGCTTTGCATCCAGATGCATAACTCAAATCATTTCTGTTGCTCCTACTGTTTGGCTACCTTGTGCAAGTAGAGACATTCCTTTGCCATCATTGCTCCACTTTCAACTATCATAGGACATGTCTTTTCTCCAGTGGGTAGATCAGTGTTTCTCAACCTTGGCAACTTTCAGATGTGTGGACATCAACTCCCAGAATTCTCCAGCCAGCCTAAAGTTGCCAAGGTTGAGAAATGCTAGGTTAGATGCTCACTTGGCACTATCAAAGGCTTCACTGAAACCAAGATATATGGTTTCTCAGGCATCACATCAGGAAAATTCAATCCACCCACCCAATTTAGTCCTGAGAGGGACTGTTGAGCATTTCTCATTCTGTTATAAGATATATATGCAGGCCTTCTCCAGAGTAGCTTCCTCTCTTTGGGACACTGTCCTCCAGAGCAGTGGTTCTCAACCTTTTTAATGCCGCGACCCCCAACCGGTCGTAAGTGGAGGACTACTCAACCAGTTGTAAGTCGAGGACTACTCAATTAGTGCAGCACCATTTGCAGAATGGGACTTTTGGTGGGCTCAGCAGGGCAGAGACAGCCTGGACAATTCCTATTGGCTTTTGAAAGCCAATAGAATTAGATTCTATTCAAGAGAGTCTATTCGATTGGCTTTCAAAATCCAATAGAATAAAGGGGAGTAGCACAGCTAAGGAAAAGGGGGGGAAAATGGCGGAGTGCATTGTTTGGTGACCCCCATGAAATGGTCGTTTGACCCCAAATGGGGTCCCGACCCACAGGTTGAGAACCACTGCTCCAGAGGATTCCATGTCCCTATGTCACTGATAATGGTGATATGCCTTCAAGATGTTTCAACTCCTAGTGACTACATGTCTGAACCTGTCAGTTCACCAAAGGAGTCGATGAACTTTTTTTCAAGTGAATCCACGGCACTTTCTCTCGCAATACATAACACAATTTGTTGATGAGAACTCTTTGTTTCTTTCCAAGGTTATTCCTGATGAAGCATCCCTGAGCTTCTCCATTTATTTATATTAAATTACTACAGGTAGTTCTTGATTTACAGCAGTTCATTGTCAGGGGAAAAACTTGTTAAAGAGAAACAAGAGACAACACACAGCAAAATTCTCACTTTAAGATCCAGAGGTTTATTTAAATTTGACATACAATTCAATACTTACATTCAACAACTTATTGCAATAAGGACCAAATGGACCAGCAGTCATTAAGTATGATGGCTGAGCCAAAAGGCAACACCCAAATATTTGAAGCAGGCTTTATACCTTAACATTGGGCCCACCTCTAGTATTCTGGTGGCACCCAGTAGCCATCCCACTTCCCTTTCTCAGGACTGACCTTCAGGTCAGCTCCCTATTTCTGGATCTGACCACTGCGTTAGTTCCTTATTCTTATTCTATTGTCCTAGTTACCAAGCCAGTTTCCTGTTCTTCCTTGTCTTTGCTCTAACCACTACTTTCCTCACTACCGTTTCTACTCCTATCATTGTACCCCTGAACAAGACTCAGTTTCTCAATTCCTATGCTATCTGTTTCCACACTTTGTTCCTGTGGAAAATGTGTGCCAACCACAAACTTTCACCATCTACTGCAAAGATCACAGTTCTTTCTTTTACCAAGTATGTCTCAGCAGAAACCAGTCTTTATTTTAATTGACTAGCAAATAAATATGTTTGATTTATACAGAGAGAATGATTAAGATATTTTTTCCTTTGACATTATTTAGTGACCAGTTATAATTGCACTGAAAAAAGTTATATGATAATTTTTCACACTTACAACCATTGCAATATCCTCATGGTGCAGTGATCAAAATCCAGATGTTTGACAACTAATTCATATCTATGATGGTTGCAGTGACCCCATGTTGTGACCTTCTGACTGACAAAGTCAATGAGAAAACCAGATTCATTTAACAACCATGTTTACCAACTTAACAACTGCAGTGATGCACTTAACAACTGTGACAAAAAAAGTCATAAAATTCAATTAATGTCTGCCTCACTTAGCAACAGAAATTTTGGGCTCAATTGTGGTCATAAGTTGAGAACTATCTGTGTAACAGTTGAGAACTATCTGTGTAACAGTAGAGAAGAGAATATTAATCTACACTGTTTCACAAGACCTAGTTCAACCCAAGCTCCTGCTTCTTGATGAAGAAAAGTATCATGTGCAGAATGAACCTAAGAGATCTGATGTGAGATCATAAAAATATTTGGATGTTTCACAAATCCACAGTCAGAAGACAGCAGCCACACAAACCACTGAGAGTCTGATTTCTACAGTAGTCTTCATTTTTATTTTTCAGTTTTTCATTATCTTTTGAATTGTTTTTTTCCCCCTTTGGTAAAAAAATGAAGTTCTGATACTACCATCCCTTTAAAAGCGGGGGGGGGGTTAACAAATTGGATGTTAGAATGAAAATAAGGCAGATAAAATGAGCTTCCCTAAGAAATTGTCATTTTTGGTGTAAACATATGTTGGGGGAACAGAGATAAGCAAAGGGGTTCACTGATGCTTGCTTAATGGTATACATTCAATGTCATGTTTCTGTTTTGCTTTTCAGAATAAGCTGCTTCTTTGTATTCAAATCAGGTCGAAAAAGAATAATGTAGCATTTGGGGAAAAAGATGCAGCCCAGCAACCCAGCACTGGAGGCCAAGATGGAAAAGACTTGCACAGCCACCATGTACTTGCCCTTGGTGCTGAGGTAGATGGGCACAAAGGAGACCCAAACACTACAGAAGACCAGCATGCTAAAGGTGATCAGCTTGGCTTCATTGAAGGCACCAGGCAATCTCTGGGCCAGAAATGCTATCACCAAGCAAACAGCTGCCAGGAAGCCCATGTAGCAAAGTGCAGTGTAAAACATGGTGACCGAGCCTTCATTGCACTGCAGGACAATTTCTCCAGCCTTGGAATGCATATCCGAGTCAGGCAATGGAGGAGAGGAGCTGAACCAGATAGCACAGTTCATAACTTGGACAACAGAGCAAGAAAGGACAATGAAGTTGCCCAAAGTCTTCCCCAGCCATTTCCTCAGACTATTCCCTGGCTTGGTGGCTAGGAAGGCCAGCACTACCATGATGGTTTTGGCCAAGAGAGAAGAGACGGCCACTGAGAAAATGATGCTGAAGGCTGCTTGTCTCAGAAGGCAGGTGACTCTCCTTGGCTGGCCAATGAAGAGGAAGGAAGACAAGAAAGAAAGAAGGAGGGAAATAAGCAGTAAGTATGAAAGGTCCCGGTTGTTGGCTTTGACTACTGGAGTTTCCATGTGCTTAACAAAGATGCTTAAAACAAAGCCGGTGCTCAAAGAGAAAAGTAAAGCAACAGAAATAAGAATGATCCCCAGATCTTCTGTGTAGGATAGGAAAGTTATCACCTTAGGAACACACTGATCCCGGTCCTTGTTTGGATGCTGATCCTCAGGGCATCTCACACAGTGTTCAGCATCTGCAAAGAACAAGTGCAACACCCACCTTCTTCACTGCTCTGGAAATCTTTCAATGATAAAGAGATTAATCTAATGTTGAATTTTATTCCAACAATATGGGATTCAACTGTTTTTGAGCAACTTTGGTTACACAAGTGTAGGGAATTGCTAAGATCAGATGAAAACTATCTTGGGTCAATACAATAGGAAAAAAGAATGACATTGCATAGATGTGTATTACAGGCCACCCAACCAAACAGAAGAATTAGATTAACTTTTTGCTAATTAGTTAACTAACTAATTAGTTAACTCAGAAGAACATCACAATAGTAATGGGCAACTTTAACTACCCTGGCATCAACTGGGAGGTAGATTCTGCACCTAGTGGGAGATCAAACAGCTTCCTGACAAACCTAGCAGACAATTACATCTCTCAAAAGTAGAGATTGGGCTATAAGGTCAGCCATACTGGACCTAATTCTCACAGAGAGGAAATGATAGAAGGGGTCAAAGTTATAGGAACCGTGGGGGAGAATGACCATGCAATACTGTTATTCAACATAAGGCAAGCACAAACAATAGAACAAAGGCAGACTAGAGTCTTGGACTCTAAGAAAGCTGATTACAACAAACTTAGTTAGCACATGTGAAGGTTTCCATGGATGCAAATCCTCAGGGGGAAACAGTCCAAGAAATTTTGGGAAACTTTGAAAAATTAGATAAGCCCAGTCTAGCACAATACCAGTGAAGAAGAAAAATAAGAGATCTCAAAAGAAATACAGATTAGGAATGGAAGTCAAAATAAGCAAGAAAATGGTAAGAGAATGCTTAGCCACTCTAGATAAGTTCAGATTGCCAGATAGATTACATCCCAAGGTTCTGAAGGAGCTGGAAGATGTGATCTCAGAATCACTGAAACATATATTTCAAAGTTCCTGGAGCACCAGGGAAAGATCTGCCCAATTAGGGGGTTGGACTAGAAGACCTCCAAGGTCCCTTCCAACAACAGAGTCCTGCTCTATGGAGTAGAGAGTTGGTCTCTGACAGAAGGCCATCTGAAGAGACTAGAAGCATTTGAAATGTGGATTTACAGGCAGCTGTTATGTATAAGCTGGGTTGACAAGATCAGAAATGAGGAGGTGATAAGCCACCTGGGAAAGCCAAGGGAAATCATCAAAACAATTAAAAAATGAAAATTAGAATATTTTGGACATGTGATGCAACACCCATAAAAATACGACATACTCCATTTAATCCTCCAGGGAAAGACTGAAGGCAAACAAGGTCCAGGCAGAAGAAGAACATTGTGGCTTCAAAATCTAATGGATTGGTTTGGACAAAACTCAGCAGCACTTTTTCATGCGGCTGCTGATAAAAACAGGATCGCCAACATGATCGCCAATGTCCAATAATGGATATGGCACAAGAAGAAGACCAATTTGGGGAACAACAAGATAATATGAGGATGGTGGTTGATGTAATAGAATATTTTCAATATCATGATGAAAAACAAGCCGTGTTGATTTTTTCTAATGACAAAGTTAAATATTTTTGGTAAAGTAGCTTTTTAAGGTTAATAAACCAAAGACCAAGTTGTTTATGAAAAACATGTATAGAAATTCAAGAGAACTTAATGGCAAAAACTGTCCTTAAAATTGAAAATTTTAATATCTACGAAGAACATTTACCTGTTAAAATTCTATGTTATTTCAAAATAACCTACTCCTGGAGTTTCCAGATGCTTAATGAATATGCTTAAAATAAAGCTGGTGCTCAAAGAGAAAAGTAAAGTGGCAGAAATAAGGATGGCCCCCAGATCATCTGTGTGAGATACAAAGGTTATCCCCTTAGGAATACACTGAATTCGCTCCTTGTTGGGTTGTTGGTCCTCAGGGCATCTCACACAGTGTTCAGCACCTAAAAAGAACAAATGCAACACCAACCTTTTTCACTGGTGTGGAAACCTTTCAGTCATAAAGAATTTAATCTCGTGTTGAATTATATTCCAAAAATGTGGTATTCAACTGTTTTTGAGTAACTTTCATTGAATAACTGGATGGAGTGGAATGGGCTCTGACTCAACCCTAGCAAGACTGAGTGGCTGTGATATGAAAGATAATGTTCTTCCATCTCTGGTTCTGGATGGATTTGCATTGCCCCAAACCTCTAGATTTGTGACTCCTACTTAAATAGCAGGTGCCAGCCATGGCTATGAGGGACTTTGCACACCTTTGAGTGGTGGGCCAGTTGCACCCATAACTGGACTAGGAGACCCTGCTTTTGCACTCCCTTTTAACTTCCAGGGTGGACTACTGTAACCTGCTATACAGGAGGTTGCCCTTGAAGATCATTTGGAAACTCAAAATGGTGCAGAATGCAGCAGCATAGGTACTAAATAGTACCAGATATATGGCACACATAACACCACTGCACTGGTTACCAAGATGTTTCTGGGTGCAATTCAATGTGCTGGTAGTTACCCATAAAGCCATACATGTCTTGGGACTAGGGTACTTGTGGGATTACCTTTTTTCTCTACCAGGCCAACTAGGTCAAGCAGAAGAGGCATGCTACAGATCCCATCAGCCATAGAATGTCAGCTGGTAGAAACCAGAAGACAAGTTTTTTTCTGCAGTGACCCCTGTCATATGGCATATCCTCCGTTCTGAGATTAGAATGACCCTGTTTGCCTTTTGTAAGGTCCTAAAAATTGGCTATGTTCCCATGACTAGGGCACTGAATGTGCTAAGGGCCCTATTTCCTGCTGAATTGTAAGCCACCCAAAGTCATTGACTGAGATGGGCAACCATAGAAACTGAATGCATCAATGATTGAATATTGGCAAGCACAGACAGCTGTGTTTTCTTCAGAACATTGCTGTCAGTCTTCCCAGATAAGTCAGGCAGGAAACCAGTGAGCTAATTATACTTCAATGTAAGGGCACCTTAATGGACTCTTGCACTGCCATATTTAACTGCAGTCCTTCTTAAGTTTCTTTCTCTGAGCATCTAGCTACTGGGGGGGCTCTCTTGTTTGATCATGTCCTAGATAGCATCTATTCTTTGCTTTCCTCAAGATCATCCATGCATTCCATTACAATCATAGTCAAGCAAGTCCAGATGAAGGAGTTCCATATGAAAGGAATGAGGAAAACAAATCTATCTGTCTTTGAAAAGGGGGAAGATGATCCAGCAAGCTGCAGATCTGTGCATGCAGTGTCAATACTGTCAAAGAGTCAGAAACAGTTTATATAAAGATACTGTACATCAAAAGCATCCCTAAAAATCTGTGGTGCTAACTGAACATTAGTATGGATTTGTTGAACAGATCTTGCTGTATTCACATTATGGGAAACGCAACACACGTCAAGCATCTTGACTTCAGCAGACAATTTGACAATATACCCCAGGACTTGATGGTTACATGCTCATCATTAATACACAAATGCAGTTCACACTCAGTTTTCTCATTTATTAACTATGCTGGCCACCTGACCATGGAAATGTCTTCAGACAATGGTGACTCCCTTCGCTAAGAAACAGAGATGAGTACTATGACCTAGAGTTGGACACAACTGGACAGGAACACCTGTCCTTAACCTTGCATCTAGGTAATTAGAAATTGTTATTATCATAAGAGTAATACATGCTTCAAATTTGGTCCATAAATTGTTAAATCAAAACCTATTTGAGAAGATGCCAAGATGGAGAAAACCTGCACAGCTATCATAGGTGGGCACAAAGGAGACCCAAACGCTGCAGAAGACCAGCATGTTGAAGGTAATCAGCTTGGCTTCACTGAACTACCCAGGCAGTCTGCGCGCCAGGAAAGCTAACACCAAACAGACAGCTGCCAGGAAAGCTAACACCAAACAGACAGTTGCCAGGAAGCTGTCAACTTCTCTCCAGCTTTCCAAATGATTCACCCAGATATCTGGCAACAGGTTCAGTGATTGTTATTTCAACCACTAGGCTACACCATCTGAGGTAGGGTACAGAAAGGAAGATGTACCCAAATAGGTTTTATTAAAGAATAAGATTACACATCCCCATTTAATTTAGATGTAGTCAGAATCTATACAAATTCTTGCATTTATTTATTTGCTAGCTATAGAAGCTCTGCCAGTTTAACTTGATTATGAACACAATACAATTTCTCACTTTAGAATATCAGATAAAAACAATTTTAATGTAACAAGTTAATTAAAATCTCCATAAAACTCCAAAAATTCTGAAATGAAAGAATGGATTCTCCCCTTCAGCAGAAATCTTTGTGATGGAAAAGGAAAATACCTGCCATGGCTGCACTCTTTGAACTCCTGACCTGTTTCCATTCTTTGTGGCCCTTTCCTGGTATTGGAGAAAGTAGATTGCAAGTAAAGCATGTGCAATGGTCCAGATGGTGTGGTAAATGTAGCCATTCTGAGACAGAATCCTTTTCCTCAACTCTTGAAACACATTGTTTGGTTTTCCTCTCTCTGTGCACCTTATCCAGACTTTCATGGACAAGGCATGCTTTGAATAGGAACATGAATATACTTGACCTAGAAATCTTTCAGTAAAAGACTCAAGTTGTTCAAGATGATCACAATTTATTTTTTTATTTGTGCGACTAAGTAAAGAAAAGATACCATAACTTTTATTTCTGAACTTTGGAATCAATGACATCTGCAAAGTGAAGTCTAAAGTAGCTGTTATGATCCAAACTTTCCCTTCAACATATCCCCATTTGCTCATCAGGAAATATAGTATGCCTGAAAATCCATGTGTGAAGGTTTTAATCTCAGCATAGTAAATTAAGATGTTGACTTGATTCCATTTATTAAAAAGACCAATATCCTTCTCCTTGTCGTGGTTCTGACAGATGAAACTCTTTAAAAGGACCTGGAGGCATTGTTTACCTTAAAGAATCTTTTATTCAAGAAACAACGTATCAGCACTACATAGTTAAAGCCAAAAACTGAATTCCCCTCCCCTGGGACAAAGTAGCAAAGCACAATTCTCTCCTCCAATTAATAATCATAAATCACATTCCCCAATTAGCTTGAAGCACAGACTTTCTCCCCAGCTCTCCAGCCCATCAAATTTTTATCAGCTCTGGGCGCAATAACCTTGATTCCCACAGCTGAGTTATTGTTGTTATGACTAACTGGACTCTCATCCACATCCCCCCCCCCCAGCATCATCTAACTCTAAAAGTGAAAGAGAAAAGATGGCTACATTTCCATCTGTTGTCAAAACAAGAACATCTGATGTTAGCAGCGTTGACACTTTTTTGATAGAACAATTGACCATCTGAAACACATTGTGTAAAAACTACACAAATACCATTCTGGTCAAGTATGGGTGTTAAGACACTTAGAAATTTCTCTCCATTTTCAGATTCTGCAGCAAGGAGTCCAGTCAATGTCCACTTGAAATACTGGAGGATTTTGATGATACCTAGATACTTATTTCTTTCTGTGGGAAAAGTTGAGTAAAAAAAAAAGAGAGAATCTTTTTCTGTCCCTCAAAACCAAGGAAGGAAAAGTATAATGGACCTGAAAAAAAGGAATAATGTTAACATTTTCTTTCAGATCAAAAACAAAATATTGGTTGCCAAGATTCTAGGTAAAGCTACTATAGATACAGTATGTGTGTGTATGTATTTATATCTTTGTGTGTGTGTTAATCACAGTTCAAAATATCAATGTTACAAGCATTAAATCATTTGACTTTTTATCAAAATCAAATATAATGAATATAGAATAAAATGAGAAAATGAAGGAACAGTATACATCATGGTATTTGTATACACAAATATGAATATGAAAAGGAATATGGATCTATTTGTTTTTGTACCTGCTGAAAAAGCAAAGCAAAATTAGCAATTCTGAAATAGTAAAAAATAAATTTAAAAAAGAGCAAAAAAGAAAATAATAAAAGAGAAAAAGAATTAAGAATCCATGGCATTTCTGATTACTTTTCTTTTATATGTCTGCAGATTTGCAACATTTACAAACATTTATACCCTCTTGAAAATCAAACTATAGATGGTTACATATGCCCTGCTACATGGCATTATGTATAGAATGGAAACATTCTTGCTTAAATTTAACTTCTGGTACGTATATATACTGTTATATTTCCCACAGCTGCATATTTTCCAAGTTGCGTTTCTAAACAGGCATGATTGGAATTGCATTTTTTCCCCAGTGTTGAGCAGAATTTACTCTTGTCACTTGATTTCTGGCCATTTTTACTGTTCCAAACAAGGTAGGCAGGATACAGCATTCCTGCTCAAACACTCCAGTTTCCCCACTGCCACCATCAGCACCATCACCCCTATAATTTTTTTTTTTATCCAAATAGACCTTAGAATCTTCCAATCTGAACAAGAGCCCTGGTACAAGAATCTTCTGTAATTCACATCTAATTCAGATTCTTGAATCTTCTTTCCCAACTCTTGGTACCCATTCAGGGCAATGGGGAACCTGTCCCCTTTCAAATGGCCAAACAATCATACCTATACAAATCTACCTGTGGGATCTTGTAGAGATTCAGCAAATTTGAGATATGGATGGTCATGTCTGCATCAGCTCCTTCAAGGACCACCAGAGTGTTTCTCTGCTTACCACAGCTATAATTTGGAACATCTGCCTCCCCCTTTGATAGCAGATCCAGCAAAGCCTCCAAAGTTTGTTTTGTGATAGAACTGCTATCATAAATATTGTGGTCTAGGGTGATGTTGGGTAAGATTTGGGGATCCTGGTTAATCTACTCAAGGGCAAAAAGGAAGACCAAGGCTTTCCGGTACTCTGTGGAGCTTCTTCTGGAAATACAGGTACATTACAATTTCATCCTGCATTCCATCAGAAGAATATAATTAAAAGGTTCTCCTTTGACTGTAACAATAATAAATACTTCTCAAAAAAAAAAAACACCTTGGCCTAATTTTCAGGCTATTTCTATGGCTGATTTAGAACCCCATAAAGATGATTTACAGTCACCAAAAATGTCATTTTGTTTCCCTCCAAATACTGTATATACAAAGTTTCCAAGCTTTGATCTGGAGTGGGACATCTTCTCTGGTGAGTAATAGACAAGTAAACCCACATGGGAGCAGTCGGTGTTTCAGTGAAGCTGGTCCTAAGCTCCCTGGGGTCTACAAACCAAGAACAAGTCATCTCAGGATCATCCTCCACCCCACCCCCTTGCCCAGAGATGATTTGCTAACTTAAAACAGTAAGTCCTGCTACTCAGAATAGACACTTACATTCAGCACTACTTTCTTTACTCTCCTGTCCTCAACTTTTTTTCTATCCAGTATTTCATTCCGTGTTTAAGTTTACAGCAGAGTTCAATTCATTTTGGAGTAGCTACAACTCATAAGCATTCAACTGGAATAGCAGATTAGGGCACAACAAGAATAAATCATTCATTTAGTGCTGTCTCACCCTCGGTGCTGAATCTGCAGATGGTACTCAGGCTAAGGTTTTTAGTTTTGTTCTGACTGTGAGGAAGAAAATCCCTATATGAAGCTGAAATCTATTTTCCTAATCTTGACTTTTGGAGGGACAAAGGAAAGGAGAATCTGATAAGGGGACTGACTTTCCAATTACGGGATATCCATAACATTTTAAAATTAGCTCTGTCCCAAGATCAAAAACCTAATACAGTAAATGTATTGTGAAAATATTCAGTAAGATGTTTTTAATACTTGCATGAAGGGTAAATCAGAATCTTGGAAAATACAAAATAGATTTCCAACTATCCTTTTAACTATGAATTAATTCAGGCAGAGACACCTGGAAAATTGGAGTTTTTTTTCAAGGTTTTCTGCCATTTGGGCTAAATTTCCATTTGTGATATGAGCTAACAATGGAGACATATATCTCATATATCTTAGTTGTTCATGTCTGACCTTTCTTCTGTAACAATCTCACAGCACAATCTCTCATACACAAGAAATGCAGAGGCGGTACCTCTATCAAACATAGAGACTTACACAAGCAATCAACAATGGGAGCTCTGTGAAACTGTAGGATTAACACATCATAAGCAATTGTGAAATAAGCAATCCCACTGATGACATGCTCTCCTATCTGTTGAAATTCAGTAGCTTTTATTTGTCAAGTTTCAAATTTAAGGGATATTTCAACCTTAGCACCCCGCAAATTACATGGGGCAAAAACAAAAGAATAATCAGCATAGTTGGCATGTTGGGTAAAGTCACTTGTTCTCACCAAATATGTTTAAAAATAATCAGGGACTAATTTTTTGTAATTTGCCTTATTGAAGAGCTCAGCCAACGTATTATATTTGAAGGTGAAAACAAATTCTCACGAGACACATCATTCTGAGAAGGAAGTGGCAAAAAGACATTAAAACACCCAGACTTTCTGGAACAAGTTATTAAATCATGTTGTTCATAAGTCTGTTATTTACACTGAAGGCAATCAATCATTAGGGAAATCACTGGAGAATCAGAAAGAAGACAATCAATGTAATAGGAATTACTCCCTCTGCAATATTCAAAACTCTGGGCGATCTCATGGACTGAAACACAGCTGGAAAACCTGCTGATGCAATTCTTACAACCATTAACTTTTCCAGTGATCCATCTTCATAAGCATCAGGATCCAGAGAATTCATCCATAGAGTAATCTTTCTTTAACTAGTGGGTTGCAGGAAGCCTTCCAGGGACCCCAAAGGAAGGACTACTAAAAGATGGTGCATTTCATTATCCACCCATCAAATAGAGACTTCCCCATGAATACCGATGGCCAAGCAGTGTGGTACTTGCTGAATATTGGGGTTGATTTGTTGAACAGATCTTGCCAAATTCACTTTATGGAAGATGCAACGGACATCCAGCATCTTGATTTCAGCAGATAATTTGAGAATGTGCCGCATGACATGCTGATTACTTGTCCATCATTAATACACTAATCCAGTTCATAATCAGTCCTCTAATTTATAAAATCAAAATTCTTCTTATACAATTTTTTTTTCTGACAAGAGCTTCCCTCACATTGCTCAATTAATATGTAAAAAGGGGGAAGGTTAGAAGCAAGCTTTCACATATTTATGGAGATTCTCAATCATCCAAGTCATGGTTGTCCCAAAGGTGCTTTTCCAAAAGGCAATTGGACTTTCTTGGTTTTTCCCTTGAAAACATTTTGCTTCCTATATCACTGCTGTCCAATATAAGTACTTGCTTTTTTTAGCTGGGCAGCTGGGATGAGCTCCATGGCTAGGGTGACTCTACTGGGATTATAGACTCTTGGCATCCACTCCCAGGGTTCTTTCCTTATCCCTCCCAGAAACAACCTCTACCACCCAAACCATGATGAGGCAGCAGGCAGGACTTGAATCAGCCCATGAACACTTCTCTAATCAGCTGTATGCCGAGACTCTCTGGATTGTGATAGGGTAAATATATGGACAATAAATATCTATAAAAGTCCCACAATCTGCTAACAAAGCCAATTGATTAAATAGAGAGATAAGATTAGGAAATATTTGCTTCCCACCAGTCCTTTTAACCGCTTCTTCAGAATCTCTTAAACTAAATATATCTTTTTTTGGCTAGAGCACAAGCAAGCTCCTTTAATGGCTTAGGATACTATTCATCTGGTCCAGGCTTTCATCCTACAGAATAATAAATATTCCCTTCCGGTTTTTATATATCTCAAGCTATGATCCTTCCCAATTCACTGGTAGAACACTAACCCTCTTATTATTGGAACCACGAACCTATGAACATAAGCAGCATATTCATCTTATATATTTCATTATCACATGTCAATTTTTCTACTAGGCCATGATATAGAGACATGTAGCAGTTCATCAATGATGTGTGTTGAAAATGGGATATCTGAAATAGGCTATGAAGACAAAAATGTTTGCTCTTTTAAATGGATTTCTGCATACAAAATGATATTTAACTACCATCATTTTTACATATAGGTAATTCCCGCTAAATAGACTCCTACTTCAGTGACTGTGGAAAGTTATGATAGCACTGAAAAAGAGACCTATAACTGGTCCTTCAAGTTGCAGCTGGAATTTAGGTGCTTGGCAACTAGCATGTATTTATGACAGCCACAATATCCCATGGCCACATGAATGCAATTTGCAACCTTCGTACCTGGCTTCTGACAAGCAAAGTCAATAAGGAATTTGGCAAATGATGATCATATGATGTCACATCTAATAATCAGATGTAATTCACAACTTCAGTAAAAACTGACATTGTAAGTCAGCAAAAGTCAGATGACATCAAATGTAACAACAGTGCCAGTTAGTGATTGAGTTGTCAGTCCTTATTGTGGTCAGTAAGTGAGGAGTACTTGTATTTAGATGCATGGGGATGGACAAATCAGAAAATGACTGTGCCTGATTTGGAGAAAATTGTAAGCTGTCTACAAATTCATTCTGCTCATAAAACTGTGGCCCCTGTTAGTTAAAGAACTAGGGATCATCATTACCATAATTATTCTTCTATTCATAATTATTCTTCTATTTTTAAAGATACAAACTTTGGCAACTATGAAGTGCTCGCTCTAACCACAACTGGAAAATACAAGTTCTTTTAGAAGCATTGAACTAACAAGCATTCAGTTATAGGTGTCACTAAACTGAAGCATTGCAACACAAGTTTCATCATCGAAGGACACAATGATAGAAGAGATAGAAATTCTGATTGTGTGGATTTGAAAGGAAAATCAAGGCATATTTTCAACCCTTTTCTGCCTTCAATAGTTATTTCTTTCTCTCTTAGTAGATTTGGGAGGGGAATCAGCTCTAAGTTCCCTGTTAGCTGCTTGTTGCTCATTGGCGTGCGTAGCAAGTGTCTTTAACACATGGCTGTTTTAATTGGACAATTCTCGGTATACTTTTGGAAGGTCTTCTTTAATAGGTTAACCATTATGTCTGTCCTTGTGCAGGATTGCCATTGGACTGGAATGATTGTTAACAGGTCGTTCACTGACCAACCTCTTCCCTTCTGAAAGGAGAACAACTGGGAGCATGGCCTGAGATATATTCTGGAATGACCCACATACAAGCCCTTTCAGAAAATTGTTCTGTTTGATGATTAGAGTAGATATCTGTTCACCATCTATATCAAATATCTTTTGTTGCAGTGAGAAAAAAGAACTTCAGCAAATGTCAGTATTATTTTTAGATATCCAGAAATATTGGCACAGACAGCTGGACAATGGAACAGAGGATAAAGATCACCATAGCAACTCCATTTATTGGATCAATTCACCAAAGTAGTAGAGAAGACAATACAAATCTACAGTTTTTCATAGAGACTAGTTACTTGCTTTTTTATCAGGGAAAGTATCAAGTGCAGAATTAACCCAAGAAATCCAATGTCACACCACAGAAAATTTCATATACATCACTACATACAATCAGAGAACAATGGCCAACTTCTCACAAAATATTGACTTTGATTTCTGCAAAAGTCCTAATTATTATTATTTTTCTTTTCCTTTTTTTATATAATTGTGTGTCTATGTGAGTGTGTGTGTGTTTATGTGGGATAGAATTGAAGTTCTGATTCTACCACTCCTTTAAAGAAGTTTTTATTTTTAACAAATTGGGGGTTACTTAAAATGTAAATATAAGCTGGACAGAATACATTTCCCTAAGACTACTATCATGTATGATCTAAACATTTTCCTTTGGGAACAGAGATAACCAAATGGATTTCATACTGCTTGATAAGTGGTGCACATTTAAAATCATATTTCTCTTTCACTTTTCAGAATAAGCTGCTCCTTTCTATTCAAATCAGGTTGAAAAAGAATGATGTAGCACTTGGGGAAAAATATGCAACCCAGCAACCCAGCACTGGAGGCCAACATGGAGAAGACCTGCACAGCCACCATGTATTTGCCCTTAGTGCTCATGTATGTGGGCACAAAGGACACCCAAACGCTACAGAAGACCAGCATGCTGAAGGTGATCAGCTTGGCTTCATTGAAGGCCCCAGGCAGCCTCCGGGCTAGGAATGCCACCACCAAACAAACAGCTGCCAGGAAGCCCATATAGCAAAGTGCAGCATAAAACATGGTAACTGAGCCTTCATTGCAATGCAGCACAATCTCTCCTGCCTGGGAATGCATATCAGAGTCTGGGAATGGGGGAACAGTGCCCAACCAAATAGTGCAGATCATAACTTGGACAACAGAGCAACAAAGGACAATGGAGTTGCCCAAAAGCTTCCCCAACCATTTCCTCACACGATTGCCTGGCTTGGTGGCTAGGAAGGCCAGCACCACCATTATGGTTTTGGCCAAGAGAGAAGAGACAGCCACTGAGAAAATGATGCTGAAGGCTGCTTGTCTCAGAAGGCAGTTGGCTCTCCTTGGCTGGCCAATGAACAGAAAAGAAGACAAGAAGCAAAGCAGGAGGGAAATGAGGAGTAGGTAGGACAGGTTCCGGTTGTTGGCTTTGACTACTGGAGTTTCCATGTGCTTAACAAAGATGCTTAAAACAAAGCCGGAGCTCAAAGAGAAAAGTAAAGCAAAGGAAGTAAGGATGATCCCCAAATCTTCTGTGTAGGATAGGAAAATTATCACCTTAGGAACACACTGATCTCGGTCTTTGTTCGGGTACTGGTCTTGAGGGCATCTTACACACTGTTCAGCATCTGCAAAAAACAAATGCAGTATTCATCTTCTTTACTTGTGTGGAAATCTTTCAGTAATAAAGAGAATAACCTTATGTTGAATTACATTCCAAAATGTGGAATTGAACTGTTTTTGAGGAACTTTGATTACATTGAATGTAGGGAATTGCTAAAAGAATGATTTGGAAATATTGGGAAACTACTTTTATTTTAGATATTATGGTCTGAATTCATGACCTGAGTTATTCATTAAAAAAAACCAGTTTCCCTAAGGGAAAAAAATGATGAAACCATTGACTCAGATTTCACAGAAGTCTACATCAATATTTATTCTCTTTAAACTGAAATGTTCATGTTCTGTTTAATATTTGATATACAGATTTTAGTTAAAACTTTTTCAGATCGTAACAGTTAATGCAATACTGAAAAGCAAGTTTACAAGTTTTTGATGGAGATTAAACGAAGAAATAATGCAAAGAGAAGGAGTTGTGGAAGTTTGTAAAAAGAGGTTAAATTAATTTTTTTGACATGAATTTGGGTTTGGGATGCCAGTAAAACTATCATGGAAAGTTATTTAATTCAATACAGTCAGGAGTGGAAAAGGAAATCCCAAGAAAAATTCATATTATGTTAGAGTTTTGGTCCATTTTACAAACAGTTTTGCCACAGTTATTAAGTGAAACATTGCAATTGTCAAGTGACTTATACAATCATTAAGCAAATCTGGCTTCCCCCATTAACTTTGCTTGACAGAAACTGACAAATGGTGATCACATGACCGCAAGAGAGTGCAACTCTCATAAATATCTGCCAAATTGGCAAGTGCTTAAATTTTGGCCACATGACCATGGGGATATTGCAACAATGGTAAGTGTGAAAAATTGTCACTTTGTTTCAGGGTCGTTGTCAGTTGAACAGTCACTAAATAAATAATTGTAAGAAAAGTTGAAAGGGGTTTTTTTTGCAGTTCTTTTTCTTACTTGCCAAATCCATAATTTTACCATTTTCTCTTTTTTCCTTTCTTCGGTTAACTTAAATTTCTTTTTTAATTTTATTTAATTTCACACAGAAACACACATATATGTATGTGTATAATACAATATACAATAAAATTGTTTTAAAAATGCTCAATGTGGAGATGATACATCTAGTGTCAACTCTACAATGAACCTGGCTGCAGCCATTTTGCTAGTTCTAGGTTGCCACATGAATGGGAGGGTGTGCGGAGTACTTTTGCTAATCTAAACAACTCTGTGTTCCATGGGTGCCAAGGTCAGTGTTGGTTAGATTGGAGGGTTGGGCATTTTGTTAGAAAGCCCACCAAATTATTCTGTTGGGGAATGTAGCTGATTGCACAACATTGAGGAGAGAGGTTTGACTTTCTAATAATATAAGTCTTTGATGGGCAATTCAGACTTGGTTTCACTTTTGACCGTGCTGATATTTTGTATCCAATAAACATGTTCTTTGATAAAACCTCTAGCATCAGAGTTTTGATTTATTTGATCTTATCTAATGGAACCATGACATCTAGATTTTTATATATCTTCATTTTTTTATTCCTATTTTTATTAATAATGATGTGCTTCACTTGTATATTTTTATTATGTGTTTTTCTAAGCTGAGGTTTTTTTTGATATTTCTATACAATATTAATTTATTTACTTATTTATTTATTTATTTTATTTGAATTTATAAGGCCTCCCTCTCACTTTGGGTGGCTTACAAAAAGAAAAACCCAATTATAAACAATAAAAATAATAGCTCCTTCACCCATCTGATGAGAACAATCGATCAGATAAGTCAGTTGTTGAGTTCCAGCCCACTCTGGGTTCCCCAGGCCCATTAGCAAAACCAGGTCTTCAATGCCTTGTGCAAGAGTGTCCAAGTAGGAGCCGGTCTAATCTCTGGGGGAAGATGTTTAAAAGCAAGGAAGCCACCACAGAGAAGGCCCTTTTTCTGGGTCCTACTAGATTTACTACCTTAGGAGAGGAGACCCACAACTTCCCTGCCTCCCCACTTTGGTGGATCAGGTGGATGTGATGGAAGAGACTTGGTCTCAAGCCATGTAGTGAAATATAAAAATATAATAAAGCAGTTCCTCATTGCTTTACTGATTCTCTATCATTGGGAGGGAAACATCCCCTTCTTTTGTGTGAAAAAAAATGTGAGATAAGCTAAGAACCAATTAAACTGGTAGAAATAATTCTGGTTATTAAATACTAAAAAGACGTGGGCAACTTTTTTCTCTGGAGTCACCACCTTCTTGAGTGGAAATGGTCCCTTCTGCACAAGGAACACAACTGTAACAGCAAACTGGCTTCATGGGATCCAGCAGCCTGACAAATCCAGGCAGGCAGCTATCCACACACTGAGAACTCGGCAGGGGCTGAAGATAAAAAAAAAGGAGCATTCAGTGAAATAGGTGGAACTGATGTCCCTGTGAAATGCAATGTAAAACAGAAAGACCTAAGTTTTAATTTGCTGCATTTAAACTTGGAGATGATACAATACTATTGGCTGAAAATAAGGAAACTTGGGAAAAATAATCTGGAAAATCAAGGATGAAAGTGAAAAGTAAGACTGAGTCTTAACATCAAGAAAACAAATATAATGACAACAGCTACAGATGGATATGAGACATATAAAATCAACAAGGAGGAAAATCAAATATATTGATTTAAATATAAAAAGCAGGCTAGTTAGAGCAATAGTCTTCCCTATAATGACACATGGGTGTGAGAGTTGGACACTAAGAATGGCTGATTGAAGAATTGGTGCCTTTGAACTGTGGCACTGGAATAAATTACTGTGTATAACAGGGACAGGCAGACTAACTGTGATTTATTAAATATAACATCTCAGATAAATCACTGGAAGCTAAATCATAAGACCACATCTAATCTACCCTGGCCATGTTATGCTTGCGAATTCATTGGAGAAGGCAACGATGCTAGGAATGGTTGGTGGACAAAGAAAAAGAGGTAAAGAAAGAACTCGCTGGCTTGATAACATCAAATCTGATACAAAGTTGAAAATCCAACAATTGAAGGAAGTTCTTCACAGGGTAGCATGGACTATAAAGTCTATAAAGTCATCAAGCCAAACCTATAAAGTCACCAAGAGTTGGACATGACAAAATAGTTAAAAAGAACAACAAACTTGAAGCACTTATTAAATCCTTAATAAGACCACATCTGCAATACTACATCTAGTTTTGGTCACATTAAAAAAAAAAAAAAGATGTTGAGACTTTGGAAAATTGCAGAGAAGAGCTGCTAAGATGATTAAAAGCCTGGAGACTAAAACATATGAAGAAGGGTTGCAGGAATTGGGTATGGTTAGTCTAGCGAAAAGAAGGACTGGGGTGACATGGTTGCAGTATTCCAGTATCTGAGGGGCTGCCACAAGAAAGAGAGGTGTCAACTTATTTTCCAAAGCACCAAAAGGCAAGATAAGAAACCATGGATGGAAACTAACCAAGGAGAAAAGCAGCCTGGAATTAAGGAGAAACTTCCTAACAGTGGGAACAATTAACCAGTGGAACAGCTTTGCCTTCAGAAGCTGTGGGTGCTTCATCACTGGAGGTTTTTAAGAAAAGACTGGACAGCCTCCTATTTTTAATATTTTAGGGTCTCCTGCTTGAGCAAGGGGTTGCCCTAGAAGACCTCCAAGGTCCCTTTCAGCTTTATCCTGATTCATTGAATTTTAGTGAAGGCGTTAAGATCCAAATCTTTTCACTGAGGGCCACATGTCCTGTCTCATAGCACATGATAAACTCTTTGGGGACATGTCTCAGTAATCGCCAAAAAGCTGTGCAGAATATCTCTGGTCCTGCCATTGCTTTAACAAATAACCCAAAAAAACAACCCTGAATTCTATTGCTGAAGCTGAAAGGTTAGGTGGGAAAAAGGAACAGATTTTAAACAAGATATTCAAAATATGGAAATAAAAGAAATTATATTCCCTACCTCATCAACACCTATGGCCCTTCCGGTTGCATCCTTGTCCATTCTGAACTTGAATTTGTCTTCGGAGCATCCCTTTCTTTCTAGACTCCCAATTCTTGTTTTGTAAATCGACCAATTAGGAAACCTCACCCAGTACATGATGTCAAAGTCAGCTGCCAGGTCCCCTTTCTCGTCTAAATATACTCCCTCTATGGAATTATTGTAATACTGGGAGATGTGCAGGAAAGGGTGAAGCTGAAATAGTAAAGAGAAATGAGTCAGTTGAAGAAAATAGGAAAGTGGGATTGAGATCTAAACAAGGGGTCCCCAATCCCTGGGTTGCGGACTGGTACTGGAAGTTTACTGAAAGTGCGCCTTCCACTTCCAGGAATGCGGCAAGTCTGTGGGGTTCTGGGCGGGACGGGAGAGTGGTAGGGCAGAAGCCGTCTTGCTCAATGCAATGTCCCCCAATAGCTGCGCTTGCAGCTGATTTGCAACATCTGAGCTCCGTGTCCTTCCTCCTCTTCTTCCTCCTGCTTCTTCTGCTATATCTCCTTCTGCCTCCTCCTCCTCTTCCTTGTCCTGCTCCCTCTTTCTCCTACTGCTTCCTCCTCCTCATTCCTCCTCTCTCCCTCCCAGCACCCAGCTGGGCTCTCTCTCTCTTAATGCAATTCTCGAAGTTTGCAAGACAAATGCATCCAGTTTGCAACCCCAGCTTGCAACCAGGAGCTCCCCCAAAGCCTCCTTGGAGAGGAAACACCCCCCCCCAAGGTATGTGTGTGAGAGAGTGTCTTTCTCAGGGTGCAAATAGGGGCAGGGAGAAGCTACCTTTCACCTTAAGCACTGCATCTCCAAGGGATTCCCTCTCTCTCTCTCTCTCATCTGCACCTTTTCTGAGACTGCTGGGCTCCACTGCACTTCAAGTAGAGTTTTTTGCTTTTATTTTGATGATCCAGGTTCCTCGTGTTTTGGCAACATCCTGCCTGCTTTTCAAGGTTTAATATGGTGTGTGTGTGTGGTGTGTGTGTGTGTTCCTCCTTTCTTCGTGCAGCTCTCCAAGTTTGCAAGCCAAACTGCTACCCAGCTTTCAGTGGGGGAGAGGAGAAGTTACATTTCCCCCTACGCCAGGGGTAGGCAACCTTGGCTCTTTTATGACTCATGGACTTCAACTCCCAGAATTCCTGAGTCAGCCATGCTAAGGGGAAAGGGAGAGGTTTCCAAGCTGAGCCATGCTGGCTCAGGAATTCTGGGAGTTGAAGTCCACAAGTCATAAAAGAGCTAAGATTGCCTACCCCTGCCTTAAGCACTGTCTCCAAGTGAATCCCTCTCTCATTTGCTCCTTTTCCAAGACTGGTGGGGCTTATTCAGAAAATTTACAACAAATTTATTTATAATTTATTTACAATAAATCATCCGGAACACTCCCTCCCCCCAGGACCATGGAAAATTGTCTTCCATGGAACCGGTCCCTGGTGCCAAAAAGGTTGGGGATCTCTGATCTAAACTATCCCGATTCCACAGTTGATCTTCCTCTAACTCAAGGCTTCTTTCAAAGGCTGAGGACAATTCCCCAGAACTGAGGTGAAGAGCTTCCCATCCATCCTGCATCTGGAACCAACCAATGCTGGTCTGGTATTTGTCTTTCCTCTCAATCATTTCCTGGTTACTTGATTTCCCTTCAGGGTCATGGTGACCCAGCCTAATAGATTTGAGACACCTGGAAGCTGCCCTCAGATGATTTCAGAATAAAGGCTACTTTAGCACCAATACAGTTGAACTTGACTTACGACTGTCTCTCGCATGTACTGAGGATGAAGAAGACATTGTGGGAAAGGGCAGAAAAAGGGCAGATTTCTCTGATAGCTAAGGGATATAGTTTTATTATTCAAGCTAGTAAAAAGGGAAATTAAAAGAAACAGCTATATTCAACATATCAATTTCTCTTCACACTTCCACATTGAAACACTAGACTGTGACTTCTAAAACAGGTTACAGAAAGGGAGATTTATCCAAAAGAGGCTATGATTGCACCTCCTCGGTCAGATACTAAATAAGTGCTTCAGCAGAAGTCTTTGTGATGGAAAAGGAAAGTACCTGCCACGGCTGCAGTCGTTGAACTCCTGTTTTGTTTCTATTTTTTGTGATCCTTCGCTGGGACTGGAGAGAATAAGCTTCATGTAAAGCATGTGCTACAGTCCAGACTGTGTGGTAAATGTGGTAGCCGTCCAGGGACAGAATTCTTTCCCTCAACTCTTGAGACACAGGCCTCCATTTTACTCTCTCTCTGCACTTTGCCCAGTCTTTCACGGATAGGGCATGCTTTGAATAGGAACATGAATATATTTCCATAACAGATCTCTCAATAAAATACTCAAGTTGTTCAAGATTATCAAAATTTATTTTTTTATTTGTGCGACTAAGAAAAGATAAGATACGATAGCTTTTTTCATTGAATTTTGGAGTCCGTGACATCCGCAAAGTGAGGTCCCAAATAACTGTTATGATCCAAATATTCCCCACAACATATCCCTTCTTCATAAGCAGGAAATTTAGTGTAGTTGAAAATCCATCTATGAAGGTTTCAATCTCAGCATGGTAAATAAAGACTTTAACTTTTCTATACAACAGACCAGCATCCTTCTCCTTAAAATCATGCTTGAATGATGAAATGGTTCGTGTAAAAACAACACAGATACCATTCTGGTCAAGTATGGATGTGAAGAGTCTCAGAAATTTCTCCCCACTTTCGGTATCTGCAGCAAGGAGTCCAGTCAGTGTCCACTTGAAATACTGGAGGAGTTTGAGGATCCCGAGATATTGATTTGTTTCTATGGGAAAAGTGGAGTAAAAAAAGGGGGAATGCTGTCTGTCCCTCAAAATCAGAGGAGGAAAAGTAGAGCGGACCTGAAAAGAAGAATAAATCAACAACATTTATAGGAAGCAAAACTATATTCATAAATGTTAGTGTGACACTAGGTCAAGTTTTAAGATACATTTAAATCTAGCCAGTGAGGTCATAAATGGATATTTTGTCAATATTAATCATAGTTCCAAATATCAATGTAGCATGCACTTTAATCATTTGACTTTCATCAAAATCAAATATAATGAACATAGAATAAAATTAAAATTGAAGGGACAGCATCCATCAGAGTATTTATTTTACAATAATAGTTTTGGTCTTAAGATAAATTACTTGCTAGTGTAATTTCCAACAGGTTTTTTTCATGACATACTCTATATACATATTTATTAGTGTATCTGTGTATCTGTTTGTGTGTGTATACACAGATATGAATATGAAAAAATATGGATATTTTTGTATCTGCTAAATTAAAAAACGAAGCAAAATTAGTAATACTGAAAGGATTAAGTTTAAAAAGGAGCAAAAATAGGCAAAACAATAAGAATCAGTGGGATTTCTATTTTTCTTTTACATATCTGCAAATTTGCAATATTTATAAGCTTTTAGCCCCCACCCCTCACTGAGTTCCCAAACAAGGTACAGTTGGAATTGCATTTTTTTCTCCCAGTGGTGAGCAAAAGTTTTTCTTCCTGCTGGTTTTTGGGCAATTTTTACCCCTATGGTGTTCCAAAGAAGGCAAGAAGAAAACAGCTTCCCTGCTCAAACACTGCGGGTTTCCCGCCGCTTTCATCACCACCATTACCCCTAAAATTTTTCTTTCCCAAATTGCCCATGGGATCCTCCAGTCTGAACAAGAGCCCTGGTACAAAATCTTATGTAATTCCCATCTAATTCAGATTCTTGAAACTTCTTCCCCAACTTTTGCTGCACATCAGAGCCAGGGGGGACCTGTCCCCTTGCAAATGGGCAAGCTGTCACACCTGTGATATACCTGTGGGATCTTGTAGAGGTTCAGCAAGTTTGAGATATGGATGGACATGTCTGCATCAACTCCTTCAAGGACCACCAGAGTGTTTCTCTGCTTACCACAGCAATAATTTGGAACATCTGCCTCCCCCTTTGATAGCAGATCCAGCAAAGCCTCCAAGGTTCGCCTTGTTGTGACACCATTATCATAAGTATTGTAGCCCAAGGTGATGTTGGGTAAGATTTGGGGATTCTGATTAATCTCCTCGAAAGCAAAAAGGAAGGACAGGAGTTTCCATGCTCTGGAGGCTTGTCTGGAAATATGAGAAATGACATTTTCATCATGCATTCCTTCAGAACAATATATTTAAAAATTTCTCTTTTGATTGTAATAATGTTAAATAATCAAAAACCTCTGGGTTGAATTTCTGAGATACTTCTTTGGCTAATTTAAAACTCAAATGATATGGTTTGCAGTCACCAAAATGTCATTTTGTCTCTCTATAAATACGTCTCACTTTTTCAATGCTTTTACATGCTGCAGAGCATCTTCTCAGGTGTGGAACAGCCCAGCAGGTGCTTTGCTATCTTAAACAGTAAGTCCTGGTACTCAGAAGAGACACTTACATTCAACTCACTCTCTTTACTCTCCTGTCCTCAATTTTTGTTTCTCTTCAGATTGAGGAGTATTTCAGTCAGTGTTTAACTTTACAGTAGAATTGGTTCTAGTTCATTGTGGAGTAGCTGCAAAAATCTGGCTAGAACAATAGATTTGGGCAACAAGAATAAATCATTCATTTATTGCAATCCCACCCTCGGTGCAGAATCTACACGCAATGATAAATCTGCAGCTGGCACTCAGGCTAAGGAGCCTAGTTTTCTTTTGACTTGGAGGAAGTAAATTCCTTCTTTTGGCTGAAATCTATTTTTCTAGCCTGGAAATCTTGAGGGACAAGGAAAGGGAATCTGATCAGCGATACACTGCTCAGTTAAGGGATGTCCGTAGCATTTTAAGCTTAGGAATATGATGTTCTTCCCCAACATCAAGGAAGTAACACTAAAAATGTGTTGCAAAAATATTCAGACAGAGATTTTGAATACTTGCATGAAGGGTAAATACAGAATCTTGGAAAACACAAAAGGGATTTCCAATCTTCCTGTTATAATTAATTAATTAAGGCAGAGACATAGGGAACATTTTGAGTAATTTCTTTCCAGGTTTCTTGCCATCTGGGCTACATTTCCATTTATGATATGAGCTACCAATGGACTCCCCTCATATATCTTGGTTGTTTACATCTTACCTGCCTTCTGTTACAATCTCATAGCACAATCTCTCACACACAACAAACGGAGAGGCTGTACCTCTATCATGCATAGGGACTTACGGAAACCAATAAACAACGGGAGCTGTGTCAAACGAATTATATAAGTAGTCTTTTACAATTTTGAAATTAGTGATCCCACCGATGACATGCTCTCCTGGTCTGTAGAAATTCAGTAGCACTTTTTGGTCTGGCTTCAAATTTAAAGGACATTTCAACGTTTGCATCCCAAAAGTTATGTGGAACAAAAGCAGAGGAATAATCATCATAGTTGGCATGTTGGGTAGAATCACTTGCTCTTATCAAATATGACTAAGATTAACCAAGGACTACATTTTCTGTGATTTGCCTTATTCAAGAGCTCAGCCAACATTTTATATTTGAAGGAGATGAAAATAAATTCTCACCAGACACATCCTTACGAGCAATTAGTGGTGAAATGCAATAAAACACCCAGACTTTCTGGAACAAGTTAGCAAATCATGTTGTTTGTAAGTCTGCTGTTTACACTGAAGGCAATCATAGGGGAAATCACTGGAGAATCAGAAAGAAGACAATAAAAATGTGACTAATTGTAACACGAATCATTCCCCTTGCAATGTCCAAAACTCTGGGTGATCTCATGGGATAAAACGTAGCTGGAAAGCTTGCTGATGCAATTCTTACAACCATCAAATTTCTCAGTGATCCATCTTAATAAGCACCAGAGAATTCTTTAACTTTTGCAACCATAGAGTAAACTTTATTTCACTAGTAGGTTGCAGGAGGCCTTCCACAGTCCCCAAAGCAAAGGACTAAAAGATGACGGCTTTCATCAGCCACCCATCAATCAGAGTATCAGAGCTCCTCAAATGTATTTGCCTTCAATCCTCTCATTTCTCCCTTTCCTGCTTTTCCCTATGTATTTTTGGTGCTGCCATACTGTTTGGGGAGGGGGGGTGTTTGCATAGGAAATATTAGTTGCTTTGCTCTGCTCTGTATGAGGTGTCCTCCCTCTGGGTAAGAAGAATGCAATCTGAAAACATCTGCCTTATCTCCAGACAATGGAGGCAGAGACCATTAGGAAATGAAATCGAGAGAGACCTTGAGCAGGGTGCTAAATCTCCAGGCTCTCGTAACATAGTGGCACCAGTGGATTGGTTAGATTTCAACCAGACAATTGGACATTGGGGGGAGAAGTTTTGAATTGTCTTTTAATGTACTCTTTCACACGCCAAATCTTCAGACCTTGCTTTGCTCTCTTGCCATCACAAACTCTCAATAAAAGTTCCTTTTGAAACAATGTTTCAAGATTCTGTTTTCTTGGGAGATCTAGTTGAGGCAGGTCCTGACACAGAGACTTTTCCATGAAAACCAATGGCCATTATTTGACTTTTGAAAGATATAAGAGCCTTCAAAAGCTATATAGGAAAAAATTTTCATTTCCTATATCTCTGCTAACCAATATAGGTGCCTGCTTGTTTTAGCTGGGCAGCTGGGATGAGCTCCATGCCTTGGGTGACTCCACTGGGAATATAGACTTTTGGCATCCACTGCCAGGGTTCTTTACTTATCCCTCCCAGGAACAACCTCTACCACCCATACCATGATGAGGCAGTATGCAGGACTTGAGGCAGCCCATGAACACTTCAGCTATGTGCCAAGAATCTCTGGATTGTGATGGGGTAAAGATGTGGACAATAAGAATCTATAAAAGTCCCACAATCTGCTACCAAAGCTACCTGATTAAGTAATGAGATAAGATTAGGAAATATTTGTTCCCCACCAGTACTTTTAACCACTTCTCCAGAATTTCCTAAACTGAATAAATCATTTTTTGGCTAGAGCACAAGCAAGTTTCTTTAATGGCTTAGAATACCATTCATTTGGTCCAGGTTTTCCTCCTATAGAATAAATAGATATTCCCTTGGGATTTTAACATATATCAAGCTTTGATCCTGCCCTGTCATTCTTTCCATTGACTGATAGAACACTAATTTTCTTATTCTTGGAACCACGAAATTATGAATATAATCAGCATGTTTGTGTTAATTTTTCTACAGGCCATGATATAGTGACATGTCGCATTTTGTCAATGATGAGTATGGAAAATGCGATACGGAGGCTTCTGGTATTGACATCACAGCAAGCCAGATGCAGGAAGACGGGGCTCCATCTTTCACATTCAATTTTGCCCTGCTGGGGGACTCTGGAAAGTCGCCCCATAGAGACGACAAGTAAGGAGGGGACTCTCATTGATGGCAGCCCTCCCATTTGATCTGAGGAAGCCCTCCACACTGGTGAGGGAAAGACTGGCTAGCTGTCAGGGCCCACTTCAAAACCTCATCCTAAGAAAGCAGAATTTGTTGAAGCAGTTTCTTCCAAGAGGAACTTTTATTAGGAGAAGCTGATAGCAGGCATAATAGACAGGATCTGAGGGTTTCCTGCTCAGATCAATAGGTTAAAAGAGTCCCAAGCAAATCCCACCCCAATAGTTCATCCGGTCAGTTCAAATGAGATAATCCTCAGGTGTTAAGTCCATTGTGGGAAAACGCTGATAACACCAGTCTGCCACAGGGTTGTAGCGGTGTTTGCTGGGTCTTTGCATCTTCTCTTCCAAAACAGGAGATAAGCCAGATGCCCAGAGGTGCATTCCTTTCTCCCCCCTCTTCGAGCTGACATCAAGGGGACGACAATTCAAAGACCATGTATACATAGACAGCAAAGGAGTTACATTGTAGCGATAGAGAATAACAGAAGCAGCCCGCAGCAACCTTCCCCCTAAAAGTGCTTTTAAGACCTTTTAAAAAAAAAAGGCTTGAAAAGTTTACAATATAAGTTTTGGATTTAAAAACTGAAAAACTGTGTTAATGACATCTAGTAATAAATTACAGCACTACAACCTATTATGCCTAAAAGAAACCTGGCTCGAAGCCCAGAATTAGATAAGACTTTGGCTGGCTTTGGAAGCTTTTACTTTTGAAGATTGCAACTGAGAAAAGGGAATAGACTTTGGGGCTACTTATCTCTGTGGCAGAGATGATAAACTACTCTAGAATTGGCCTGTCTGAACTATGAACACAAATATTGACTTTCAGAACTGTATTGTGGAACTATTTTCCTGTAGAAGAAACAAACACTATTACCTGATATAATGGAACATTTTGGATTATAAATCTTGATTGATAAACAACCTTTAATGGTTCTTTCTTCTCTCTGGACAGAAAGGATATATTTCTCATTGGACAGAAAAATTTGAATTTTACTTGTATTTGCTTAGGGGAGGCGTAAGAACAGATTGATAAGTTGGTTGGATAATCTGGAGCTCCAATGACAATTAACTGAAACTTTCTAAACTTTTAAACAGATTTCTATGAAGGCCACCTACAAAAAATAAAATGGATGTTCCATATTTAGCTCTAAATGGTAAAAATATGTGTCTCCAGAAGCCTCAGTTTAACATACTACCAAGAAAATACTGATGAATCACAGAAAGAAATTCTCTCCATGTTGAAATTAATACAAGAAACAATTGCCTTAACTCATGATGAGAATAAAAGTAACACAAAGTAGATAAAATAACAATTTTATAATTTAAATCTACAAACCCAGAAAATAACTACAGAGAAGGAACTAGCAACCCAGAAAATAGAAGGAAAACTAGAGAATGCTGACACAAATATGGAGGATCTAAAGGAAGAAACTAATGGCCAGACTCAGACAAAGGAAGATTTAGAAGACATAACGATAATATTGGAAATGGAAAAGACATTCTACCAACCAAGATTTCAGAGCATACTGAAGGATAAGAAAGGGGTGCCGATGGATTGGAAGTTAGAGCTGATAACAGAACTGTGGGTTCTGGGAAAAGAATTCTGGGAAAAGGATGGAGGCTGTTTAATGAATATCAATGGGCTAGTTCTTCCAAAAATACTTTAACTAAATTGTTTCTCTTGTTCCAAATAATATACACAAAAATAGAGAAAGAATTATTTGATGATCCAAATGCAATGACTTGGAAAGTTAGTTGGCAAAGGAAGAAAGCTAGAATAAGACTGAAGAAAGCAGAAGCTTTGACCTATTAGAGGGGATGTTATTAATTAGATGTTTGAATAGGGTTAAGAATAGATTGCTAGAAATAGAAGTACTACTTATAACTAGATAAGATTTGTAATCAGAATATCATATCTTGGTATAAAAAGGGAAATAAGAAAATGCTAAGAAGTTTGAATAAAGGAAGCTTTTAGTTACCCAAAAATAACTTGTTTTGAAATTATAAATGATTGGGATATTTTGAACATGGATGGGAAATTAAAATTGAAAAAAGCGAAAATAGAATATGGACTGAATAAATGGATATGGAATACAAATGCAATTAAGATACGTTTTGGTTAGAAAAGATATTCTAAACTGACTAGAAAAGATATTCTAAACTGATATTATTGATACTATTAGAAAACTGTAACAAATGCTGATATTCAACTGTATATTTATTAACAACAATAAGAATTGTATTTGCTTAGTGTGGAAAATTATCTATTACCAGAAGAAGAGAGGATGTATTGGATGGTGTAATATTGGATTTAGTTTGAAGATGCTTATATATACCATGGAATTACTAAGTACTTATTAAGCACTTGATTGTAAAAATAGAAAATTAATAAAATATTTATTAAAAAAAGAAAATGGGATACGGAGACTCAACTGAAATAGCCTATGAAGACAAAAATGTCTGTTCTTTTAAAGGGATTTCTGAATACAAAAGGATATTTAACCACCTTCATTTTTATATATATGTAATTCCCACTAAATGGACTCCTAGTTCAGTGACTTTTGAAAGTTATGACAGCACTAAAGGGAGACTTATGACTGGTCCTTGAAGTTGTAGCTGGAATTTAGTTGCTTGGCAATTAACATGTGTTGATGACAGCTACAGCATCCCATGGCCACATGAGTGCAATTTGTAACCTTCATACCTGGCTTCTGGCAAGCAATCTCAATAGGGAATCTGGCAAATGGTAATCACACAATGTCACATATAATGATCAGGTTGAATTCACAACTTCAGTCAACACTGACATTGTAGGTCAGCACGCTCAGATGACATCAAGCATAACAACTGTGACAGTTAGAGATGGATTTGTCAGCTCCTATTGTTGTCAGTAAGTGAGGAGTTCTTGTACTGAGATGGGTAGTGATTAACAAATCAAAACATAACTGTGCCTGGTTGTGGGGAAAGTTGGAGGCTGTCTACAGATTCATTCTGCACATAAAACTGCGGCCTCTGTCAGTTCAAAAACTAGGTGTCCTCATTACCATAATTATTTTTAAAGATACAAACTGTGGCAAATATGAGGTTCTCAATGTAACCATAACTGGGAAATACAAGTTCTTTTAGAAGCATTAAACTAAAAAGCATTCAGTTATAGGAATTACTAAACTATGGCATTGCAACACAAGTTTCATCACCAAAGTTGGAAGAGATAGAAATTCTAATTGTGTGGATTTGAAAGGAAAATCAATGCATGATTTTCTGCCCTTTTTTTGCCTTCAACAATTATTTCTTTCTCTCCTAGTGGCTTTGGGAGGGGAATCAGCTCTAAATTCCATGTTAGCTGCTTGTTGCTCATTGGTGTGAGCAGCAAGTGTCTTTATAGATATGGCTTTTTTAATTGGCCAATTCTCTGTATACTTTAGGAAGGTCTCCTTTAATAGGTTAACCATTATCTCTGTCCTTGGGCAGGGTTGCCACTGGAATGATTGTTAACAGGTGGTTCACTGACCAACCTCTTCCCTTCTGAAAGGAGAATAACTGAGAGCATGGCCTGAGATATATTCTAGAATGATCCACATAAGCCCTTTCAGAAAACTGTTCTATTTGATTATTAGAGTAGATATCTGTTCACCATCTAAATCATTGATCTTTTGTTGTAGTGAGAACAAAGAACTTCAGCAAATGCCAGTAATATTTTTAGATATTCTGAAATAGCTGTTACATGGGCCCAGACAGCTGGACAATGGAACAGTGGATAAAGATCGCAAGTGTAACAAATGCCATTATTCACTATAACAACTCCATTTATTGGATCAATTCACCACAGTAGTAGAGAAGAGAATACAAATCTACAGTTTCTCATAGAGATTAGTTAAACCCAAGCTCTTGCTTTTTTATCAGGGAAAAAATATCAAGTGCAGAATGAACCCAGAAAATCTGATGTCACACCACAGAAACATTCATGTACATCACAGATCTACATGCAATCTGAGAGCAATGGACAATTGTGAGCAATAATACAGTACAAAATAATAATACAAAATATTGACTTTGATTTCTGCGGAAGTCCTCATTATTATTTCTTTCTTTTCCTTTTTAGTATAATTTGTGTGTCTATGTGAGTGTGTGTATGTTTATGTGGGGTAGAATTGAAGATCTAATTCTACCACTCCTTTAAAGAAGTTTTTATTTTTAACAAATTGGGGGTTACTTAAAATGTAAATATAAAGCAGACAGAATATGTTTCCCTAAGAAACTATCATGTTTAATCTAAACATTTTCCTATGGGAACAGAGATAAGCAAATGGATCTCATACTGCTTGATAGATAGTGCACATTTAAAGTCACATGTTTCTTTTGCTTTTCAGAATAAGCTGCTCCTTTCTATTTAAATAAGGTCGAAAAAGAATAATGTAGCACTTGGGAAAAAAGATGCAGCTCAGCAACCCAGCACTGGAGGCCAACATGGAGAAGACCTGCACAGCAACCATGTATTTGCTCTTGGTACTCAGGTAGGTGGGCACAAAGGAGACCCAAACACTACAGAAGACCAGCATGCTGAAGGTGATCAACTTGGCTTCATTGAAAGCTCCAGGCAGCCTCCGGGCTAGGAATGCCACCATCAAGCAAACAGCTGCCAGGAAGCCCATATAGCCAAGTGCAATATAAAACATGGTGACTGAGCCTTCATTGCACTGCAGCACAATCTCTCCTGCCTGGGAATGCATGTCCAAATCTGGGAAAGGGGGAACAGTACCCAACCAGATAGTGCAGATCATAACTTGGACAACAGAGCAACAAAGGACAATGGAGTTGCCCAAAAGCTTCCCCAGCCATTTCCTCACACGATTGCCTGGCTTGGTGGCTAGGAAGGACAGAACCACTGTGATGGTTTTGGCCAAGAGAGAAGAGACAGCCACTGAGAAAATGATGCTGAAGGCTGCTTGTCTCAGAAGGCAGTTGGCTCTCCTTGGCTGGCCAATGAAGAGGAAGGAAGACAAGAAGCAAAGCAGGAGGGAAATGAGGAGCAGGTAGGACAGGTCCCGGTTGTTGGCTTTGACTACTGGAGTTTCCATATGCTTAACAAAGATACTTAAAACAAAGCCGGTGCTCAAAGAGAAAAGTAAAGCAAAGGAAGTAAGGATGATTCCCAAATCTTCTGTGTAGGATAGGAAGGTTATTACCTTAGGAACACACTGATCTCGGTCTTTGTTTGGGTACTGGTCTTCAGGGCACTTTACACACTGTTCAGCATCTGCAAAAAACAAATGCAGTACTCACCTTCTTTACTTGTGTGGAAATCTTTCAATAATAAAGAGAATAACTTTATGTTGAATTACATTCCAAAAATGTGTAATTGAACTGTTTTTGAGGAACTTTGATTACTTTGAATATGGGGGATTGCTAAGAGAATGATTTGGACATATTGGGAAACTACTTTTATTTTATATATTAAGGAGTGAATTCATGACCTGTGTCATACATAGAAAAAAGCCATTTTTCCTAACAAGCAAAAAACAACAAATGATGAAACCATTGTTTCAAATTTCACAAAAGTTTACATCAAGATTTCTCCTCTTTAAATTAAAATGTGCATGTACTGTTTAAAACAATGTACAGATTATTTGTAATATTCTAGATAAAATATTTTAAAATCATAACAGTTAATGTAATATTGAAAAAAGTTTACAATTTTTTGATGGCAATTAAACAAAGCAATAATGCAAAGAGAGGGGGTTATGGAATTTTGTAAAAAAAAAGAGCTTAAATGGTATTTTCATGTGAATTTGGATTTGGAATGCCAATAAAATTATCATGAGGGTTTATTTTATTCAATATAGTCAGGATTGGAAAAGGAAATCCTAAAAAAATGTGCATTATATTAGATGCAATTAAAAGGAAAGAGGAGGATTTACAGAAAGCACCAGCAGATTCCTCTATTTTACACGAAATTAAAATTTTACGTCAGGAAATATCCATATATTAGACAATATAGCTGCATATAGTTCAATGTATGATCACAACTCAGCCCAAAACTTCCATTGCTAAGCAAGGCAAATGTTAAGTGAGTTTTGGTCCATTTTACCACTTTTTTTCCCATAGTTATTAACTGAATCACTGCAAGAGTGTCCAAGTGGGAGCCAGTCTAATCTCTGTGGGGAAGATGCTCCAAAGAGAGGCAGCCACCACAAAGGTGGCTCTTCTTCTGGGTCCCACCAAATGTACCACCTTAGGAGAGGAGGCCTCCCCACTTTGGTGGATCAGGTGGATATAATGGAAGAGACTTGGTTCCAAGACACATATGAAATAATAATAATAATAATAATAACAACAACAACAACAACAACAACAATAATAATAATAATAATAATAATAATGAAGAGAAGGATGAGGGAGGACATGATAGCAGTATTCCAATATCTCAGGGGCTGCCACAAAGAAGAGGGAATCAAGCTATTTTCCAAGGCACCTGAAGGCAGGACAAGAAGCAATGGATAGAAACTAATCAAGGAGAGAAGCAAACTAGAACTAAGGAGAAACTTCCTGAGAGTTAGAACAATTAACCAGTGGAACAACCTGCCTCCAGAAGTGGTGAATGCTCAAACACTGGAGGTTTTTAAGAAGAGACTGGATAGCCATTTGTCTGAAATGGTATAGGGTTTCCTGCCTGAGCAGGGGGTTGGATTAGATGACCTCCAAGGTCCCTTCCAACACATTATTATTATTATTATTATTATTATTATTATTATTATTATTATTATTATTATTATTATTGTGGATCATCGCACAGTCAGCCAGATGTTCAGACTGGATTTGGCATTTTGTCTACCTATCGAGTCCTTACCCAGGACCTGGGATAGGCAGAGGTGGATGTTTGATGGTATTACAGATATCGTCGCAGGATGGAAGCAGTTCCTAGTAAGGCTGCCTTTTGCAACTGACTAATAGCGAATTTGTCAATGCCAATGGTGTTCAAGTGGTGCTCCAGTTGTTTTGGGGTTGCACCCAAGGCACCTATGACTATTGGTACTACCCTTGCTTGCTTTTGCCACAGTCTTTCTATTTCTATTTGTAGGTCTTTGTATTTTGTTATCTTCTCCAGTTCTTTCTCTTCTATTCTGCTATCTCCAGGCACTGCCACGTCCACTATCCAGACTTTTTTGTCTTTCTTATTGACAATTGTTAAGTCTGGGGTGTTATGTTGCAGGTGCTTGTCTTTTATTATTATTATTATTATTATTATTATTATTATTACAGTTTTTCATTGTTTTACTGATTCTCTTTCATTGGGAGGTAAACATCCCCTTCTTTTGTAAGTGTGAAAAAATGTGAGTTAAGCTAAGAACCAATAAAACTGTTAGAAATAATTGTGGATATTAAAAACTAAAAGACGTGGGCAACTGTTTTTTTCCGGAGTCACCCACTTTCCTGAGTAGAGATGGTCCCTTCTGCACAAGGAACACAACTGTAACAGCAAACTGGCTTCATGGAGTCCAGAAGCCTGACAAATCCAGGTAGGCAGCTATCCACACACCGAGAACTCAGCAGGGGCTAAAGATAAAGAAAAGGAGCATTCAGTGAAATAGGTGGAGTTGATGTCCCTATGAAATGTGACATAAAAGAGGAAAACCCAAGCAAATTTCCCCAAGTTTTAATTTGCTGCATTTAAACTTGGAGATGATACAACACTATTGGCTGAAAATAAGGAAACTTGGGGAAAATAATCTGGAAAATCAAAGATAAAAATGAAAAATTAGGACTGAGTCTTAACATCAGGAAAAGAAAGATAATGACTACAACTGCAGATGGACAGGCATCATTCAAAATCAACATGGAGGAAATTGAATTAGTTTGAGAATTTATCTTCCTTGGATAAAAAATTGTTCATGATGGCAGATCTACTCCTGAAATCAAATATAGGATAACCTTAGGCTGCACTGCAATTGTTAACATGGAATACGATCTGGAAAAGTAGATATATTGATTGAAATACAAAAAGCAGGCAATAGTTTTCCCTATACTGATACATGGGTGTGAGTTGGACACTAAGAGTGAGTTGGACACTAAGAATTGACGCCTTTTATCTGTGGCACTGTGCAAATTACTGTGTATACCATGGACAGCCAGAGTAACAGAAAGATAGTAAATCATATAAAATCTGACACATCAGTGCAAGCTAAAATCATAAAACTATGTCTGATTTACTTTGACCATGTTATGCGCATGAATTCATTGAAGAAGGCAGTGATGCTAGAAATGGTTAGTGGAAAAAGAAGAAGACGCAAACAAAGAACATGCTGACTTGGTAATAGAAAATCTAATGCGAACTTGAACATCCAACAATTGAATAAAGCTCTGCTTGACAATGTACCATGAAGAGCACTTTATTTATTTATTTTATTTATTAATAAAATTTATATGCCACCCAATCCCTAGGGACTCAGGGCGGCATACAAAATTAAAACAATAAATATAACAATAAAAATGAGTGCATTCATACAGCATGTCCCAATCGTATCCCAGCCCCCCCGGGGACATCAACCCCAGGCCTGCCGGAACAGGAGAGTTTTAATGGCTTTCTTGAA
Source organism: Crotalus tigris (assembly GCF_016545835.1). Lineage (NCBI taxonomy): Eukaryota > Metazoa > Chordata > Lepidosauria > Squamata > Viperidae > Crotalus > Crotalus tigris. The sequence goes on along the minus strand of NW_024096552.1, from coordinate 5,417,979 downwards.
GGCCAGCAAGGTGGGAGTAGTTCGAATCTTGGGAGGAAGTTGATTCCATCACATCGGAGCCATCACAGAAAAGGCCCTTCCCCGAGGGCCCACCAGCCGACATTGTCTGGCCGACGGGACCTGAAGGAGGCCCAATCTGTGGGACCTCACCGGTCTCTGGGAACTATGCGACAGTACGCGGTCCTGTAAGTAACCTTCCCTATAAAGTCCACAACAATGAACTTGGAGAACTTATTAAATCCTTAATAAGACCACACCTGGAATACTGCATCCAATTTTGGTCACCACATTACAAAAAAGATGTTGAGACTCTGGATAAAGTGCAGAGAAAAACAACTAAGATGATTAAAGACCTGGAGACTAAAACATATGAAGAACGGTTGCAGGAATTGGGTATGGCTACTCTAGAGAAAAGAAGGACTATGGGGGAAATGATAGCAGTATTTCAGTATTTGAGGGGCTGCCACAAAGAAGAGGGGGGTCAACTTATTTTCCAAAGCACCAGAAGGCAAGACAAGAAACAATGGATGGAAACTAATCAAAGAGAGAAGCAACCTGAAATTAAGGAGAAATTTCTTAACAATGAGGACTATCAACCAGCTTTGCCTTCAGAAGTTGTGGGTGCTTCATCACTGGAGGTTTTTAAGAAAGACCGTATAGTAGTCACTTGTCTCCTGTTTGAGCAGGGGGTTGGACTAGAAGACCTACAAGGTCCCTCCCAGCTCTATTCTGATTGCCTTAACTCAGGCATGTCAAACCTGCGACGTCATGTGATGTCACGCGACGTATCAGAGCTTTTTCTCCATTGCCGGCAATGGGTGGCCGCAGTTTTGAGATGACGCATCCAGCCTGTGGGCCGGCAGTTTGACACCCCTGCCTTAACTGAAAGAACCACAGGTGCATATAGCATAAACAAACAAAAATGTGCTTAACCTCTGGGACTCTCTTGTGGGCATCTGGTAGGGGGTGGAGTGAAGCAGCCACACAGGTGACATTTTGGCCCTTCACCCTCAAAGATAAAAAGAAGCCCTCTAGTTTCACATTATGTCCATCCTTCCCAGACACAGGGAGGGATCCTTTTCAGTTTATTTCTTTACTTGCTTAGTTATTTATATCTTCATTTATATCCCTCCTTTCTTTCTTTCTTTCTTTTTTTAAGTTTGATTTTCTAGTTTTACATTTAAGTATTTAAAAAGCAATGTGGCAGCTGGGTTAATCAATAATTCAATAACATACAAGTGTCTTTAGTACAAATCTCAAACTTACCACATTAAATATTTCCTCTCTTTTTCCCTTAGTATTTACTGTCTCATTTTTAAGCTAATACAATTCTTATTATATCAATTAAGTAAAAATAACATTGTTACATTTGTTTTAGCTTATACATATCCTAATTACTTTAACATTCAATCTTTATAGATGATCAATATCCTGTAATTAGTTTGCAGTGGTGGAAAATTGAACACGGAAGGTGGAGCTCACCTTCCAGCATCCTCAGCAGCCACAATGGCAAACTGGATGTCCCTCCTTTCTTATTTTTACAATAACTCCACTCAGGAAGCATATATACAGTTGGTAGCTTGACATGCCCTCTGGCTCCACAGAGCTGGAAAAAGCGATCTTGGAAGAAGCAGGGAAAGAGATTGGGGGAAAACTGAAAAAGGAATGGAAGGCCATGCAGAGATGTACAATCCAGAGACAGGAAAGAAGTTTGTGGGAAGCCGATCTCAGACTCAGGCATTCAACCCAAGTGTCAAGAAATTGGCAGAGGAAGCTTTGCCACAATGAACTTATGAGAAATGAGGTTGGGCAATGCCTTTTGTGGTTTCCAACAGTCTGTATTGACCCCAGACTAGGATTAAATGAGAGCTTCCTGAAATCTACACAATCCTCTTTTCATTGATCTTGCTCAACTACATGGTTCCCAAAAAGATCGTCCCATGAAAGATGAATATAATTTCCAATGGAGATGGCTTCTAATCTCCATTGGAAAGACCAGGTGACATTTTGCCCCCCCCTTTTTTTTTATTCCTGCCATTACTACCCTGTCCCTGCTCTTTCATTTTCCCTGTGTCCAAACATTGCCAGTCCCATTAATCCCAGTTAGTGGTGGTGAGTCATATTGCGGATGGGAGAGAAGAGTAGCATGAAAAAAACCTAGACAATTTCATTTCTTTTCTCACAGGAAAATGCAACAGCCATTTCCCTCCTGTTGCCAAGGACATTATATCCTTGTGACCCTTCTGTGGCTGGCAGTCATGCCTGACTCAGCGGCTTCTTTCCATGTATTAATTTTGTGCCACTCACAGCTTAAGGACTAGTGAGCTGAACAAGCCATTCTTTTAAGTTCCAGAGAATATCTTGTTTCCCTGTTTTATTCCTTCCATTACTTCCCTGCCCCTGCCCTCTCCTTTTCCCTCTTTTTCCTCTAAAGACCCTTTTTCTCAGAGGACTCTCTTTCAAACTACGGAAGAGACTCTTCTTCCTCTGTTCATGAAAGCAGTCCCTCTGCTGTTATATTTGCTTCTCTTCCTCTGGTCTCTCTCTGTCTCCACCAACATTGGGAATTAGTACAAATACATCCCTTTGCTAATGCTTTCATGGCTTTCTTATTCTTCTTTGAACTCCTTTTTATGTATTGGAAAGATGTTTTATCCCTCCTTTATTATTTTTAGCAGTAAACCAAGGCAGCCAAGATAAAGCTCATACTCCTTCCTCCTCCTCTTTTCCCAAGAACAACAACAACTATGTAACAGTCATCCAGGACTAGGCAGCACTAGAATTCACAGTCTCCTGCTCTCTAGCCTGGCATCTTAACACCTACGTAGATCCAACTGGCTCTTACTGTTTTTTCAACTTTTATGGCTGTTACATTGTAATAGAATAGAATAGAATAGAATAGAATAGAATAGAATAGAATAGAGTAGAGTAGAGTAGAGTAGAGTAGAGTAGAGTAGAGTAGAGTAGAGTAGAGTAGAGTAGAGTAGAGTAGAGTAGAGTAGAGTAGAGTAGGGTAGAGTAGGGTAGGGTAGGGTAGGGTAGGGTAGGGTAGGGTAGGGTAGGGTAGGGTAGGGTAGAGCTGGAAGGGACCTTGGAGATACAGTATTCTAGTCCAGCCCCCTGCTCAAGCAGGAGACTATACATTTCAGCCAAGTGACTGTCCTGTCTCTACTGATAGCCACATTAGATTTTAATGCAATCACTTAAAAGGTGACAATGTGAAATGTACCAAATACAGGAAATAAGGGAGGAATCTCACAAATCAGAATAACAGAGTTGGAAGGGATCTTGGAGGTCTTCTAGTCCAACTGCCTGCTCAGACAGGAAACCCTATACCATTTTAGATAAGTGGCTGTCCAGTCTCTTTTTAGAAACCTCCAGTGAAGCACCCACAACTTCTGAAGGCAAGCTGTTCCACTGGTTAATTGTTCTCACTATTATGAAGTTTCTCCTTAATTCCAGGTTGCTTCTCTTCTTGATTAGTTTCCATCCATTGTTTTTTGTCCTGCCCTCAGGTGCTTTGGAGAATAAGTTGATCCCCTCTTCTTTGTGGCAGACCTTCAAATACTGGAATACTGCTATCATGCCACCCCAGTCCTTCTTTTCTCTAGAGTAGCAAAACCTAAATCCTGCAATCCTTCTTCATGTGTTTTAGTCTCCAGGCCTTTAATCCTTTTAGTTGCTCTTCTCTGCACTTTTTCCAAAGTCTCAACATCATTTTTGTAATATGGTGACCAAAACTGGATGCAGTATTCCAGTTGTGGTCTTAGTAAGGCTTTGTAAAGTGGTATTAATAGTTCATGTGACCTTGATTCTGTGCCTCTGTACATACCCACTGTTTCAGCTTGGAATTGATTTATTTGATTTCTGTAAAATATAACTGGGAATAAGGAATTGAGCAGGATTCTTTTACAGAAACAATTCCTTGGTTCTTTGGGTTTTCTTTCCTTTTTATCATAAAAATGTAGAATGAGGGGAAAGTAACTCACATTCAGGAAGATGTCTCAATATATTTCTACATGTCCACTTATATAGCAGCATTTAGGCAAGTTTGGGAGATATGAACAACATGGTAAGATTAGTCCTCATCATGACCTGAATGGAAGAAGGCAAAAATACTTCTGTACTATTCTGGAATCTGTCTGTGAAACCGTCGATAGTCAAGAAGACTTCTGTTCTGTTTTCTTGAGTGGGATGTTGATTTTAATAATTAACATCAATGAAGTTTGGCGAAGGTCTTAAGTTCCAAATCTTTTCACTCAGGCCACCATGTCCTGTCCCAGAGCACATGATAAACTCTTCAGGGACAGAAATGTCTCAGTAATCTCCAAAGAGCCATGCAGAACATCTCTGGTTCAGTCTTTGCTTTAAAAAATAAGCCAAAAAGGAACCCTGAATTCTATGACCAAAGTTGAGAGACTAGGTTGGGGAAAAAAGAACATATTTTGAACAATATGTGGGAATAACATAAATTATATTCCCTACCTCATCAACCTGTATGGCTCTTCTGACTGCATCCTGGTCCAGTCTGAACCTGAATGTGTCTTCTAAGCATCCCTCTCTTTCCAAACTTCCAATGTTCGTTTTATAAACTGACCAATTGGGAAACCTCACCCAGTATGTGATGTCAAAGTCAGCGGCCAGGTCCCCTTTCTTGTCCAAATAGATTCCCTCTATGGAATTATTGTAATACTGGGAGATGTGAAGGAAAGGGTGAATCTAAAATAGTAAAGAGAAGTGAGTCAGTTAAAGAAAATAGGAAAGTGGGATTGAGATCTAAACTCTCCTGATACCACAGCTGACCTTCTTGTAATTCAAGGCTTGGCTGAGGGGCTGAGGGGCTAAGGACAATTCCCCTGAACTGAACTGAAGAGCTTCCCGTCCATCCTGGTTCTGGAAACAACCTATTCTATTCTGATGTTTGTCTCTCCTCTCAGTTACTTCCCAGTGATTTAACTTCCCTTCAGGGTCATGGATGATCCAGTCTAATAGATTTGAGACCTGGAAGTTTCCCTCGGATGGTTTCAGAACAAAGAATGCAAGGCTACTTTAGCACCAATGCAGCTGAACATGACTTACAACTATCTCACTCATGGACTGAGAATGAAGAGGACATTATGGGAATGGGTGGAAAAAAGAAGTTAAGAAAAAAGGACATATGTCTCTGATAGCTTAGATGCAAAATAGGAATTAGTAGGAGATGGGAAAGTTAGCTACTTGTCTCCCCTTAGCCATAGACGCTTCCTTGTGTGTCTGGCCCAGTCCCTCCCTCTCACCCTAGTGATGTAATTTTAATGTTATGTAGAGAAAGATCATTCTAATTTAAGGTAGTAAAAAGGAAAATTAAAATAAACAGCTATATTCAATGCATCAATTGCCTTTCAAATTTCCAGATTGAAACACTGTGTCTTCTAAGACAGGTTACAGAAAGGGAGATTTATCCAAATGGGCATAAAGGAAATGATTGCACCTCTTCAGCCAGATACTAAATAAGAGCTTATATTAATTTATTTGCAAGCTACAGAAGCTCTGCCAGTTGAAGGTGAATCTGAACACCATATAATTCCCCATCTTCATACAATCAAATAAAAACAAAGTTTAGTGTAATTGTTGGCTTACTCAAGATTCAATAAAAGTTCTAAAATTCCCAAATGGGAGAGTAGATTCTTCCCTTCAGCAGAAATCTTTGTGATGGAAAAGGAAAGTACCTGCCATGGCTGCAATCTTTGAATTTCTCTTTTGTTTCTATTCTTTGTGGGCCTTTGCTGGGACTGGAGAGCATAAGCTGCATGTAAAGCATGTGCAACTGTCCAGACGGTGTGGTAAATGTGGTAGCCGTCCAGGGACAGAATCTTTTCCCTCAACTCTTCAGACACAGGCCTCCATTTTTCTTTCTCTGTGCACCTTGTCCAGCCTTTCACAGATGGGGCATACTTTGAATAGGTACATGAATATATTTCATCCACAAATCTCTCAATAAAATACTTAAGTTGTTCAAGATTATCAAAATTAATTTTTTTATTTGTGCGACTAAGAAAAGAAAAGATACGATAGCTTTTTTCATTGAACTTTGGAGTCGCTGACATCCGCAAAGTGAAGTCCCAAATAACTGTTATGATCCAAACATTCCCCACAACATATCCCTTCTTTCTCTTCAGGAAATTTAGTGTACCTGAAAATCCAACCATGAAGGTTTTAACATCAGCATGGTAAATAAAGATGTTAACTTTTCTATACAAAAGATCAGCTTCCTTCTCCTTATAATCCGACTGATATTCTGAAATGATTAGTGTAAAAACAACACAAATACCATTCTGGTCAAGTATGGATGTGAAGAGTCTCAGAAATTTCTCCCCACTTTCAGTATCTGTAGCAAGGAGTCCAGTCAGTGTCCACTTGAAATACTGGAGGAGTTTGAGGATCCCCAGATATTGATTTGTTTCTGTGGGAAAAGTGGAGTAAAAAAAAGGGAACTGCTGTCTGTCCCTCAAAACTAGGGGTGGAAAAGTGGAGCGGACCTGAATAAAAGAATAAATTAGTGACATTTATAGGAACTAAAGGTATAGTCATAAATGTTAGTGTGACACTAGATAACCTTTTAAGATATGTTTAAATCTAGCCAGTGAGGTCATCAATTATAGCACAATTTGTTTTTTCAATACAGTGCTACTTATGCAATAAACCTACATTCTTAACATTCTGCTATGAAAGTATCCTAAAGTATTAAATGAAAATAAGGGACAAGAAAATAAAATACGAAAATTGTGTCAATATTAATCATAGTTCCAAATATCAATGTTACAGGCACTATAATTATTTGACTTTCATCAAAATTAAATATGATGAATATAGAATAAAAATAAAAATCGAAGAAGCAGCATACATCAGAGTATTTATTTTACAGTAGAAGTTTTGGTCTTAGGATAAATTACTTGCTACTGCACTTTCCATCATGTTTTTTCATGACATGTATAGATATCTATTGGTGTATCTGTGTATCTGTTTGTGTGTATATACATAGATATGAATATGAAAAAGAATATGGATTTTTTTGTACCTGCTAAATAAAAAAACAAAGGAAAATTAGTAATACTAAAATAGAAAATGATAAACTTAAAAAGGAGCAAAATGAAATTTTAAAATACTAAGAATCTGTGGTGTTTCTGACTAATTTCCTTTTACATATCTGCAAATTTGCAATATTTATAAACTGTTAGCCCCCCCACCCCTCACTTAAAACCAATCTGTAAATTATTATATATGCCCTGCTTGGTGACATTATTGCACAGATGGGAAACATTCTTGCTTAAATTTAGTAAGACTGTGTTCCCAATCAGGGTACAGTCAGAATTGCATTTTTTTGTCACAGTGTTGAGCAGAATTTATTCTTGCTGCTGCCTTTCTGGCCATGTTTACTGGTTTGGTGTTTCAAAAAAGGCAAGCAGGATAGAGCTTCAAATACTGCAGTTTCCCCACCATCCCTAAAAATTTTCTTCTTCAAATAGCCCATGGGATCTTCAATCTGAACAAGAGCCCTGGTACAACAAGCCCATATAATTCACATCTAATTCAGATTCTTGAAACTTCTTCCTGATATTTTTGCTGCACATCAGGGTCACAGAGAACCTGTCCCCTTTCAAGCCGTCACACCTGTGATCTACCTGTGGGATCTTGTAGAGGTTCAGCAAGTTTGAGATATGGATGGACATGTCTGCACCAACTCCTTCAAGCACCACCAGCATGTTTCTCCTCTTTCCACAGCTGTAATTTGGAACATCTGCCTCTCCCTTTGATAGCAGATCCAGCAAAGCCTCCAAAGTTACTTTTGTGGTGACACCAGTGTCATAAATATTGTAGCCCAAGGTGACATTGGGTAAGATTTGGGGGTTCTGATTAATCTCCTCAAAGGCAAAAAGGAAGGACAGAACTTTCCAGTACTCTCTGGAGCTTTTAGACCTACATGGGAGCAATCATTGATTCAGTGAAGCTGGTCCTAAGCTCCCTGGGGTCTAACAAACCAAGAACAAGTCATCTCAGGATCATCCTCCATCCAACCCCTCTGCCCAGCAGGTGCTTTGCTAACTTAAAACAGTAAGCCCTGTTACTCAGAAGAGACACTCACATCCAGCCTACTCACTTTATTCTTCTGCCCTCAATTTGTTTTCTATCCAGACTGAGGAGTATTTCATTCAGATTTAACATTACAGTAGAGTTCATTCTAGTTCATTTCAAGTTGCTGCAGCTCACAAATCTTTGGCTAGAATGGTAGATTTGTGCACCACAAGAATAAATCTTTAATTTATTGCATTCCCATCCTCCATGCAGAATCTACATGCAATGATAAATCTGCAGCTGGCAGTCAGGCTAACGCTCTTCTAACTGGGAAGAAGTAAATTCCTTAATTCGGCTGAAATCTATTTTTTTAATCTGGAAATCTGGAGAGACAAGGAAAGGGAATCTGATAAGGGACAGATTGCTCAATTAAGGGATGTCTGTAGAATTGTAAGCTTAAGAATATGGTGTTCTTCCCAATCATCAAAGAACACAGAAAAGGTATAACAAAAATATTCAGTAAGAGGTTTTGAATTACTTGCATGAAGGGTAAATACAGAATCTTGGAAACTAAAAAAGGGATTTCCAACCTTTAACAATGAATAAATTAAGGCAGAGATACATGGAACAGTTGGAGTAATTTCTTTCCTGGTTTCTTGCCATCTGGGCTAAGTTTCCATTTGTGATATGAGCTACCAATGGACTCCCCTCATATATCTTAGTTGTTTACGTCTTACCTTCCTTTTGTAACAATCTTACAGCACAATCCCTCATATACAAGAAATTGAGAGGCTGTACATAATAATAATAATAATAATAATAATAATAATAATAATAATAATAATAATAATAATGGAAGGGACCTTGGAGGTCATCTAGTCCAACCCCTTGCTCAGGCAGGAAACCCTACACCATTTCGGACAAATGGCTGTCCAGTCTCTTCTTAAAAACTTCCAGTGTTGGAGCATTTACTGCTTCTGGAGGCAAGCTGTTCCACTGATTAATTGGTTAATTGTTCTAACTGACAGGAAGTTTCTCCTTAGTTCTAGGTTGCTTCTCTCCTTATATGAGACAAAGGGACTCACTCAAACCAATCAGCAATGGGAGCTCTGTCAAACCAAACACTGAACAGGTCAGAAGCAATTTTGAAATTAGTGATCCCACTGATGACATGCTCTCCTGGTCTGTAGAAATACAGTAGCTTTTTTTTGTCAGGCTTCAAATTTAAGGGACATTTCAACCTTAGCATCCCACAATGTATGTGGGACAAGAGCAGAAGAATAATCAGCATAGTTCGCATGTTGAGTAGAATCAGTTGTTCTCATCAAATATGACTAAGAATAACAAGAACTAAATTTTCTGTCAGTTGCCTTATTCAAGAGCTCAGCCAACATTTTATATTTAATGGAGAGGAAAATAAATTCTCACCAGACACATCCTTCTGAGTAATTAGAGGCAAAATGCATTAAAACACCCAGACTTTCTGGCACAAGTTATCAAATCATATTGTTCATAAGTCTGCTGTTTACACTGAAGGCAGTCATTGGGGAAATCACTGGAAAATCAGAAAGAAGACAATCAAAACGGGACTAATTGTAACAGGAATCATTCTTCTGCAATGTCCAAAACTCTGGGTGATCACATGGATTAAAGCCAGCTGGAAAACTTGCTGATGCAATTCTTATAAACATAACTTTTTCAGTGATTCATCTTAATAAGCAGCAGGATCCAGAGAATTCTCTAAATTTTGCAACAATAGAATAACCTTTCTTTCACTAGTGGGTTGTAGCAGGTCTTCCAGAGACCCCAAAGGAAGCACTTAAAGATAGTGGATTTCGTCCCCAATCCACCAATGATACACTTCACCTTGAACACCAATGGCCATTTACATTGCCTTTACCTTTTCAAAAGCATGTGCGATTCCACCCCTCCCCATATTTCCTGTATTTGTATACAACAGGGTTTTTCAACCAGTGGTACTGGTACCACCTGTGGTACATTGACACCTGGCAGGTGGTACGCGACCATCCTAGAAAAGTGGTAGTGGGGGAGGGGAATGAGCTGAACTGGTGGTAGCACTGCACAAGCCTGAGCGAGAGATGGCTGGAGCTGCAGGGCTGTCAGGGCTCAGCAGAAGCACCAGGATCACTGCCGCTTTCCAGCTGATCAGCGCTTCTTCGGGGCTGTCAGGGCTCAGTGGAAGTGCCAGGATCAGCGCTAGGCTCCAGCTGGAGCTTGGCGCTGATCCTGGTGCTTCTGCTGAGTCCTGAAGAAGCACTGATCAGCTGAAATGTTGCAGCATCTCTGTCTTGTGATTTACATTCAGATGCTTGGTAACTGATTCATATTTATGACGGTCACAGTGTTCCAGGGTCATGTGAAGTGATCAAAACCTGCTGCAACCACCCAGCAGATGGGGGGAATAAAAACCAAACACCCCCACCCCACCCCTGCTGCCAATCCTCAACAGAAATGTTCACAACAATGAAAACCTTGGACAGGAGGAAGAGCGCCGCTGGGTAGGCAGGCAGGTGTCTTGCTCGGCTGTGGCTTGGGGGGCACTTTTTTCAGTGCCATTGTAACTTTGAACAGACACTAAGCAAACTGTTGTAAGTCAAGGACTACCTGTTACTTTATCACTTTTTTCCTTTTGGGGGGGGTCATCAAGTTTTTGACACCTTGCTAGGCGACTGGTGGTACTCAGATGTTGCCATATCCTAAAAGTGGTACCATGGGTGACAAGGTTGAAAAGCCCTGGTATACAACCTCTCACCTTGTCACTTTTTAAGTGATTGTCATTAAAATCTAAAGTGGCTAACAATAAATATCAGTTGTCAGCTAAACCCAAACTTTTTGCACATAACTGCACCAATATGCAATAGCTAGATTCTAGTTAGATGTGAAATCATACTATGGTTTGCTTCTTTGTTGGTTGCTTTGAGTCTCCTTAAAACTCAGCAATTTGTAATAATAGTTTATGAGTTCTCATATTGTGCAAGCATAGACAGGTGTCTTTTTTTTTTTTTTTTAGAACATGAACCATGTCAGATAAACCAGACAGGAAACAGGATTAGGTGAGCTAATTCTACTTTATTCTAAGGGTCCATTAACAGAATCTTGCAAGTCTGAAATTACAATCTTCCTGCTGTCAGTTTTAATTGCTTCATTCATTAGAGTGAGTTCTTCCTAAGTTTCTTTCTCTGATCATTAAGCCACCAGGTGCTCCCCTCTCTCTTCTTTGAAATCCTAACTAACATCACTACTTCATTTCCTTAAGGTCTTCCATGCATTGCATTATAATCATAGTCAAGCAAGGCCAAGTGAAGGGGTGCCATGAGAAGCGAACCAAAAAAAACAAATATCTCTGTCTTTGAAAATGGGAGAAGGCAATCCAGCAAACTGCAGATCGGTACATGCAGCATCTATACCAGGGCTTTTCAACTGGTGGTACTTTGGCACTTGGCAGGTGGTACGTAACCCTGTCTAGCCTAGACAAATGTAACGGAGGGAGGGAATGAGCTAAAGCAGCACCGCACAGGCCTGGAGAGAGTCATCTGGAGCTGCAGGGCTGCTGGGGTGAGACAGATGCCCCAGGATTGGCACATGAGGCTACATGATGATCGGCATTTCCAGTGTACGTGGAAGAGAAAAGGAGGAGGAGGGTGGAGAGGGGAGAGGTTATAAAAAGAGCAGGTTTTGGCGGGAGAGGGAAAGGGGGGGAAAGATGCTGGAGAAAGAGACAGAAGAGAGAAGAGGCTTTTGTCAGAGAAGAAGTGGAGAGAAAGAGAGACAGGAAAGGCTTTTTGTGAGAAAGGCGAGAAAGAGAGAAAGGAAAGGCTTTTTGTGCGAAGGGTGAGAAAATGAGAAAATAAAGTCTTTTTATGAGAAGGGTGAGAAAGAGAGGAGAAGTTTTTGTGAGAAGGTTGAGAAAAAGAGAGATGAAAGGCTTTTGTGAGAAAGGCGAGAAAGAGAGATGAAAGGCTTTTTGTGCGAAGGGTGAGAAAATGAGAAAATAAAGTCTTTTTATGAGAAGGATGAGAAAGAGAGGAGAAGTTTTTGTGAGAAGGTTGAGAAAAAGAGAGATGAAAGGCTTTTGTGAGAAAGGCGAGAAAGAGAGATGAAAGGCTTTTGGTGAGAAGGTGAGAAAGAGAAAGAGGTTTTTGTGAGAGAAGCAGTGAGGAAAAAGAGGGAGAAGGGGAGAGGCTTCTCTGAGACAAGCAGAGGGATCAAACAAATGAGCAAAGGCTGTGGAAGGAGAGCCCAGCAGGCAATGAAAGAGAGAGAGGAGAGGGAGAGAGGAAGAAGGGCTGACCAGCCACCTGACCATCAAGGTAGTAGTGCATATTGTATGTATGTATGTATGTATGTATGTATGTATGTATGTATGTATGTATATTATCCCACCTTTCTCAAGGCAGTGAAGATATACCTCCCTCCTCTTCTTTTCCCAACAACAATCCTGTGGGGTGAATTGAACCAAAAGAGAGTCACCCAGGACTAGGCAGCACTAGAATTCACAGTCTCCTGGTCTTAATTCCTAGACCCAAATGGCTCTTCCCGGGTTTTTTTTTTAATTTATTTTTTATGGATGCTACTTTGTGTTTTTCTTTGCACATATGCCCTGTTTCAAAGTGGAATTCACCATAAATATTCAAACACAACTTTGACCAGTTTGATTTCTGCAAAAGGATTCTAGAGTACTGAGGATGGGTGGCTATAAAAATTGAACAATAAAATAAAATAAATAAACTAGTAAAATGAAATAGTTGAATGCCACAAGGTGGCACAGCTTGTTCACCAGAGCACCAGATGGAAGGAAGAGAAACAATGGCTGGAAACTGATAAAAGAAAGAAGCAACCTGGAATTAAGGAGAAACTTCCTAACAGTGAGGACAATCAACCAGTGGAACAGCTTGCCCAAAGAAATCGTGGGCGTTCCATCACCGGAAATTTTTAAGAAGAGACTAGACAGTCACCTGTCTGAGTTGGTATAGTTGCTTGAGCAGGGGGCTGGACTAGAAGACCTCCAAGGTCCCTTCCAGCTCTATTCTGTTCTATTCTATTCGAATGGATTGATTCAGAGCATTAGTTGGGCTATTTGTCACAGAAGGCAGGTGGTTTTTCTTGGTTGGCCAATGAAGAGAAAGGAAGTCAAGAAGCAAAGCAGGAGGGAAACAAGGAGCAGGTAGGACAGGTCCCGGTTGCTAGCTTTGACTACTGGAGTTTCCAGATGTTGAAGAAAGATGCTGAAAACAAAGCCAATGCTGAAAGAGAAGAGTAGAGCAAAGGAAGTGAGGACAATCCCCAGGTTTTCTGAGTAGGATTGGAAGGTTATCCTCTTGGGAATACACTGTTCTCGGTTCTTTTGGGATGTTGGTCCTCAGGGCATCTCATGCAGTAGTTGGCATCTGCAAAGAACAAATGCAACACCCACCTTCTTCACTGGTATGCAAATCTTTCAGAGTTAAAGTTAAATTATCTTGAATTACATTCTGAAAATATGTAATTGTACTGTTTTTGAGGAACTTTGGTTATACTGAGTGTGGAGAATTGCTAAGAGAAAGACTTTGAGAAATTGGAAAAGCATCTTTATTCCAGATATTAAAGATTGGATTCATGACATGGGTCAGAACTTTTCAAGCAAATAACCACAAATGACTAATGTAGAAATGATATACCTATATATTTTATATTTCCTCCTTTTTTTCTGTTTCCCTTGCTATACTTTATTCTCTTCTATATTTTAAGTGTTTTTTATTTTTATTTTATAGGTAGCTGGGTGATTTCTTTGTATCAGCACTCTTTCAGTGGGAGAAAAACATTTCCTTGTTTTATAATGATGAAAAAATAAAAATGCAGGATAAACTAAGAACTAATTAAAGTGCCAGAAATAATTGTGGATATTAAAACTAACAAGATATGTAAAGCTTTTCCCTCTGGAGTCACCCACCTTCCTGAGTGGAGATGGTCCCTTCTGCACAAGGAACACAATGGTAACAGCAAACTGGCTTCATGGGGTCCAGCAGCCTGACAAATCCAGGTAGGCAACTATCTACACAATGAGACCTTGGCATGGGCTGAAGATTAAAAAGAAGGAACATTCAATAAAACAGGTGGAACTGATGTCCTTCCTAAAAGTCAACCAATGCTGCCCAGAATCACCTTGTAAAGAAGATGGACAACATAACAATAAAATAAATAAATAAATAGACAGACAGACAGACAAACCAAACCACTGGCCCAAGTTTTAACTGCTGATGTCAACTCTGCAACAAACCTGGCTGAAGCCATCTTGCTCGTTTTTGATTGCCCCGAGATTGGGGGGAGGGATGGAGAGTTTTATGTTATTCTCTGTCCCATGGGAACCAAGGTCATTTCTGTTCATTAGACTGGGGATTGAGTCTAATGTTAGAAACCTTGCCAAACTATTCTATTGGGAAACATAGTTGATTGCATAGGTCAGGAATGTTAAACTCGTGACATCACGTGACGTGTCGTGACGTATCACAACTTTTTTCCCATTGACGGCAATGGGGTGGGTGTGGTTTCATCGTGATGCACCCAGCCCACGGGCCGGCAATTTGACACCCCTGGCATAGGTTTTGGGGTGGGAAGTTTAACTTTGTAATACTGTTACTTTTTGAACTTTAGTCTTGGTTTCACTTTTGACCATGCCGATACTTTGTAACCAATAAACATGTTCTTAGAGGAAAACCCAAGCCTTGGAGTTCTGCTTTAATTGGTCTCATCTATTGGAACCATGACAGCTGAATCTAAACCAGAAAAATTGAAAGAGACACAAGTAAAGATGGCAAAAATGTGTTTAACTTCTGTGAGTATCTTGTAGGCATCTGCCAGAGGGTGCAGTGAAGCAGCCACAGAGTGTCTCAGATGGATTTTGATCATTCTCCTGCACAGTTGGAAAATCAACCTCTGCTCTCATGTTGCTCCCCTCCTTTCCTGTCAAGGACAGGGGTTGCTTTTCTGTTGGCAGCTTTATATGCCTCTAACTTCCAAGGAATTCCTCTCTGAGGAGATACAGGGAGAAGGGTCAACAGCAGACTAGGAAAGGAATGGAAGGGAGAGCAGAGATGTACAATCCATAGAAAACGGGATCATCTTTGAAGCTTATCTCAGACACGGCCATTGAGACCAGGTGCAGAGGGAGCATTTCAGATATCTTCACCAAAATGAATTTACTAGAAATGAGTCTGAGAAATTCCTCTTGTGGTTTCCAAGATTTTGTATTGATCTCATTGTTAGCATTGTATTATTGCTATAACAAACATAAGCCAAAAGGGAATCCTGAATTCTATGTGTCTTTGTGACACACAGCCATAAGCCAAAAAGGAATTCTGAATTCTATGTGTCTTTGTGACACATAATCAGTTGGGAAAAAGTCACAGATTTTAAACAAGATATACAAAATATGGAACTGAAAAAAATGATCTTCCCCATCTCATTCACTTGCATGCCCTTCTGATTGCATTCTGATCCACTGCGAGCTTGAATTTATCTTCTGAGAGTTCCTTTCTTTCCAGACTCCCAAGTTTCACTTTGTTACAAGTCCAATTGGGAAATGTCTCCCAGTACATGATGTCAAAGTCAACTGCCAAGTCCCCTTTGTCATCCAAATATACACCTTCCATGGAATTATTGTAATACTGGGAGATGTACAGGAAAGGGTGAAGCTACAATAGCAAACAGAAATGAATCAGTTCATGAAATTAGGTAAGCAAAACTGTTGTCCAAATTCTCCTGATTCCACAGCTGACTGCCCTTTTATTCAGGGCTTGGTTAGGGAAGCTAAGAGCCATTCTTCAGAGCTGAGCTAGGGAGCTCTGCATTCATCCTTGCTTTGGAACCAAACAATGATGGTCTGATACTTGTCTCTCCTCTCAGTTACTTCCCAATGATTTGACTTCCTTTCAGGGTCATGGGGGACGCAATCTAATAGATTTGAGACACCTGGAAGCTGCCCTTGGATAGTTTCAGAATGAAGGAGGCAAGGCTACTTTTGTACAAATACAATTGAACATAAGATTGTCTCACTCTTGGACTGAGGGTTCAGTGAACAGAACCTTATGGGAATGGGTGAAAAAAGAAAAATTTAGTGCACATTTCTGTGGTAATATAGCTGCAAATTAGTAACGAATGGAGAAGGAGATGGGAAAGTCAGCTACTTGTTCCCTGCTCAGCCATGGAAGCTCCCTGCATGATCAGGCCAGTCCCTCCCTCTCACCCCCAAGAACTTTAATGTTATGTGCAGAAAGATTGTTCTAATTCCAAGAAATCAGAATTAAAAGAGACAGCTATATTCAAGAGAACAAATGCTCTAATTTTCAAATGATCCTGCCAGGTATCTGGCAACAGGTTCAGTGACAAAACTGTTATTTGAATCCCGAGGCTCCATCATCTGAGGTAGGGTATGGGAAGGAAGATTTATCCAGATGGGATTCATTAAAGGATATGATTGTACCTCCTCATTTCATTTACAGTCTGTCAGAGACTAAATATGTTCCTAAGCTGGTTGCAAGGTAGAGAAGCTGCTCCAGTTGAACATGATTCTGTACGTTATAAAGTTCCCCATTTTCATAAAATCAAATAAAAGCAAAATTAAAGGTAACAATTTGTTCATGAAAAACTCAACAAAAGACCAAAAATTCCAGAATTCAGCAGAAATCTTTGTGATGGAAAAGGAAAGTACCTGCCAAGGTTGCACTCTTTGAAGTCCAGAACTGTTGCCATTCTTTGTGGCCCTTTTCTGGGATCGGAGAGAGTAGGTCGCATGTAAAGCATGCACAATGGTCCAGATGGTGTGATAAATGTGGTAGCCATTCTGGGACAAAATTCTTTCCCTCAACTCTTGAGACACACTGTTTGGGTTTCCCCTCTCTGTGCATCTTGTCCAGCCTTTCACGGTCAGGGCATGTTTTGAATAGGAACATGAAAATAATTGGTTTATAAATCTCTCAGTAAAATACTGAAGTTGGGAGAGATGATCATAATTATTTTTTTATTTGTGTGACTAAGTAAAGAAAAAATATGATAGTTGTGCCATTGAAAGCTACATTACTTGACAACTCCAAAGTGAGGTCCCAGAAAGCTGTTGTAATCCAAACTTTCCCTACCACAGATGTCCCCAAGTTGGCCAGGATAAATTGTGTGATTGATAATCCATGTGAGAAGGTTGAAACCTCAGCATAGTAAAGCAAGATTTTGACTTGGTTCCATTAGTTGAAAAGACCAACATCTTTTTTCTTATAAATGGTATATGATGAAACAGTTACTGAGAAAACAACACAAATACCATTCTGATCAAGAATGGGTATGAAGAGTCTCATAAATTTATCTCCATTTTCACTATTTGTACCAATAAGACCCACCAATGTCCATCTGAAATACTGAAGGATTTTGATGATTCCTAGATACTCGTTTGTTTCTGTGGGAAAAATTGAGTAAAAAAGGGGAAATCGCTTTCTGTCTCTCAAAACCTTGAAAGGAAAAGTATAACTGACCTGAAAAGAAGTGAAATATTAACATTTATTCCCACTTCCGTATTTTTAGTCATTTTGAGAGAGATCCAAAGTGGGCAGAGTCTCCTATTCAGGCACTGAGGTTTCCACCACCACCCTTAAAATTTTTCTTCCTCAAATAGTCAATAGGATCCTCCAATATAGATAAGATCCCTGACCAAAGAATCTAATTGGATTCACATCTTATTCAGATTCTTGGTTCCTATCAGGTTCATGGGAAACGTATCCCCTTTTAAATGACCAGGCAATCATACCTATACAAATCTACCTGTGGGATCTTGTAGAGATTCAGCAAATTTGAGATATGGATGGACATGTCTGCATCAGCTTCTTCAAGGACCACCACTGTGTTTCTCTCCTTTCCACAGCTATAATTTGGAACATCTGCCTCTCCCTTTGAAAGCAGGTCGAGCAAAACCTCCGAAGTCACTTTTGCATTGGAATAGCTGCCATGAATATTGTAGCCCAGGGTAACATTGGGTAAAATTAAGGGATTCTGGTTAACCTCCTCAAGGGCAAAAAAGGAAGGACAGGACTTTCCAGTAAACTGTGGAATCTGCACTGGAAATATAGGTACATCACATTTTCATCCTGCTTTCAGTCAGAAAGACATATTTAATGAAGGCTCCTTTGACTATATTGGTACTAATAAATAAATTAGTATTTATTGAGTATAAACTACAAACTACTGCTTGGGATGATTTAGGGCACAAGTGAGATGAATTTCAGGCACCAGAATGTCGTTTTGTCTCCCTGCAAATATATCCAACCGTTTCTGGCCTGCAGTAGGACACCTTCTCCACAGAGGAAGACCACATGGAAACAGTCAAAGTTTCAGGGAACCTGGTCCTAAGCACCTTGGAGACTGGTAAACTAAGAACAAGAAATCTCAGAAATACCTCCCCACCCCATTTCCCAACAGTAAATTTTCTAAAAATCTAGGAAGAGTCACTTAAAACATCCCTCCTACACTTATATTCACCCTTACTCTCTTTTCTCTCCTGTTCTGTAATTGTGCTATCTTTCCAGACTGAGGAACATTTCATTCAGTGTTGAATTTTACAGTAGAATTTGTTCTAGTTTATTCTGAGGGATGTTTCAGCTCACAAGCATTTGGCTGGATTTAGGGCACAACAAGAATAAATCATTCATTTAGTGCAATCCCACCCTCAGTGCTGAATCTACATGCAGTATGATAAACCTGTGGATGGCACTCGGGCTAAAGGCCATATTTTTCTGAATGTAAGGAAGTAAATTCCTACATTTACCTGAAATCTACTTTTCTAATCTCAACTTCAGGAAGGACTGGCAAAAGGGAATCTGATAAGAGGACAGAGTCTCCAATTAAGTAATGTCTTAATTTTGGAATTGTGCAAGAGGCATATTCAACCATACTTTAACTATGAATTCATTGAAGAGAGAGAGAGAGACATGGAACATTTTGAATCATTTTTTTCTCAGATTCCTTGCCAGAGCTAAGCCATTTATGAAATGAGCTACTTTGCCACCATAAGGAACAAATGAGGTTCCTTATTACCATAAGCTATTTATTAAATGAGCTACCAATAGACGCTCCTCATATATCTAGGTTGTTCTGCTGACCAGGACTTAGGGGACAGTATCAATATACAGATGGCCCCTCTGTCTCTAGTCTCTTGTAGTCCTGGATACAGGGTCATGAAAGGACAACAAGGACAGCACCCAATGTCCTAACCCACCGAAGAACATACGATATCTTTAGGGAACACCTGAATGGGAACATGGTTAGCTACTTCTGCTTTCTCCCTTCTTATCTACAGTGTGCCAGACTTATTGGGTGCAATCTTTATCTTATGTGTGTCAACTTTGCTGAATGGGTTGCTTATGTAATTATACAGAATAAATACAAGGATTTCTTGTCATTCGTTGCTCCTCTCATTTAGAGGGGTCCGTCTCTATTTAGCTGAATAAACACGTAAACCTGAAGGCAACTTCTAGTTTCCTGTATTTCTTTAACCAGCAAAACCTCAGAACCTGCATATCAGTTCATGTCTCATCTTCCTTCCATCACAATCTCACAACACAATCTCTCTCACAAAATAGAAAGGCATCGATGTAGGGACTTACAGATAAAATTTAGCAGGAGGAGCCATGTTAAATCGGTATTTCACATGGAAGAAGTAATTCCACTGATGAGATGGTCTCCTGAGCTGTAGAAATTCATTTGTAATATTTCATCTGATTTCAAATTCAAGGGGCATTCCACTTTCAGCATCCCACAAATTAGATGCACCAAGAACAAAAGAAGAATCTGCAGGATCATACTTGGTATGTTGGGCTTAGTCACGTGCATTTATCAAATATATCTCAGAATAAAGGACTAAATTTTGGGTGGCTTCTGTTATTCAGCAGCTCAGTCAAGATTTTATATTTGAAGGAGATAAAAGTAACTTACCACCTCACATATCCTCCTGAACAATAAGGGGCAAAGAAAATATTAAAATAGCTACAGATTCTGGCATAACTTATCAAATCATGTTGCTCTCAGTCTGTTGTTTACCCTGAAGGCAATCATTGGGGAAAAGATCCCTGGAGAATTAACAAGAAGACAACCTAGGCATGACTAATTGTAATGGGAAATATCATCTCTGAAATATAAAAAATTCTGGGTCCATGGGCACAGCTGCAGAAGTTGCTGATTCAGTTCTTGTAACTATCAACTTTTTCAGTGATATATCATAATAAAAATCAAACTCCATATAATTTTTATAAATGTAACTGTAGGGTGACCTTTCTTTCACCAGTAAGTTGCTAGAGGCCTTCCATAAGCCTAAAGGAAGGATTTAAAGATGGCGCATTGCATCCGCTACCCAGCAACCATTAATTTGACCATGAACAACAAATATCATGACATCTTTTGCCTTTTCTCAAATACATATGAGATTTCTTATGTCTTATTTCCTGTATAAAGCATCTTATATCTCCTTTGAGAGATTGCCCATTAAAATCAAATGAGGCTATCAATAAATATTACTTGTCACCTTGTAGAGAAAATGGCATTATAGCAAGCAAGCAAATAAACAAACAAACAAACACAAACACCACCCAAATGCCACTATAAAATACAATAATTGGATTCCAATTAGCTAGAAAAAGGTGGAATAGACATCATCACCACCAGATGGATTTGTAGCTGGCTGACAAACTGTACTCAACAAGTAGGGCTCAATGGTACTACATCCACATGGAGACAAATAAGCAGTGGGGTACCACAAGGCTCTGCTTAGACCCAGTATATTCTTCAATAACTTCATCAATGACTTAGATGAGGGAATAGAAGGGAAACTCATCAAATTTGCAGATGACACTAAACTGGCAGGAACAGCCAACACCCCAGAACACAAGCTCAGGATTCAAAAAGATCTTGACAAACTTGAACAATGGGCCCTATCCGACAGAATGAGTTTTAATGTGGAGAAAAGCAAAGTTTTACTTTTAGGCAGGAAAAATCAAAGATATAGGTGAGACCTGGCTCAAAAACAGTAACTGTGAGAGGGACCTTGAAGTCCTAGTGGACGATCACTTGACTATGAGCCAGCAATGTGCAGCAGCAACCAAAAAAGCTAATACAATCCTGGGTTGTATAAACAGAGGCATAGAATCAAGATCCTGCGAAGTATTAGTACCGTTTTATAAAACGCTAGTGAGACCACACCTGGAATACTGCAACCAATTTTGGTCACCAAACTACAAAAAAGATGTTAAGACCTTTGAAAAAGTTCAGAGAAGAACAACTAAGATGGTCAAAGTCCTGGAGATTAAACCATACGAAGAATGGCTGCAGGACTTGGGTTGGGCTAGTCTAAAGAAGAAAAGAAAAGAAGAAATAGGGGTGACATGACAGCAGTATTCCAGTATTTGAGAGGCTGCCACAAAGAAGAGGGGGTCAAATTATTCTCCAAAGCACCAGAGGGCAGGACAAGAAACAATGGTTGGAAACTGATCAAAGAGAGCAGCATCCTGGAATTAAGAAGAAGCTTCCTAACAGTGAGGACAATTAACCAGTGGAACAGTTTGCCTTCAGAAATCGTGGGGACTCCATCACTGGAGGTTTTTAAGAAGAGACTGGACAGTCACTTGTCTGAGAGGGTACAGGTTAGTGATGGCGAAACTTTTAGAGACCGAGTGCCCAAAAACTGCTCTGCCCCCGCCCCCCCTCCACCCACGCCCCTGGCCCTTTAATCATCTTAGTTGCTCGTCTTTGCACTTTTTTTCAATCTCAACGTCTTTTTTTTTTAATGTGGTGACCAAAACTGGATGCAGTATTCCAAGTATAGCCTTACTAAGGCTTACTAAAGCTTACTAAAGCAGCACCAGTGGTGGGATTCAGCCAGTTTGCACCAGTTTGGCAGAACCGGTAGCTAATTTTTTGTTGCTCAGGCCCAGAATGGACTTCCAGAAGTGACATCCACACAGAGAACTGATTGTTCACATATTTGAATCCCGCCACTGAGCGGTACTAATACTTCTCATCATTTTGGTTCTATGCCTCTATCTATACAACCAAGGACTGTATTAGATTTTGCTTTTAAGATAACTATTTTTTCCAAGGGAATATCAGATCCTTTGTATAATTTAGAGTTATAGTGGTGAAAAGTTTTTTGTATAATCAAGTTATCTGTTAGAACCATATCTCCCTTTTGGAATTTCAAAATCATTTTCTTTCTCTTTCCTTAATTTGTAGACCAATCATTTTCCTGGTTTATTTGCAAATTCAAACTTCTTTTATTTAACATCATTTAGTTTAGTCTCTATTTCCCCTACCATTAACATAGATAATTGCTGTTGAAAGAGTTTGGTTTGATTTAATTCTTCTCCTTTTATTTTAATTTCCTCTAAAATTTCCCACATTTTCTCCTGAGTTGTCTTTTTCACTTCAACCCAATTATACCTTTGCTTGTATCCCAGACTACCGTATTTTTATATCTGTACCTTTATTTACATTGTTCTCAAAATTTTCAGTTAATTTCTCTTTACAATCTTTAACTCTCCAATCAATAATAATAATAATAATAATAATAATAATAATAATAATAATAATAATAATAATAAAGTTGGAAGGGACCGTGGAGGTCATCTAGTCCAACCCCCTGCTCAGGTAGGAAACCCTATACCATTTCGGACAAATGGCTATCCAGTCTCTTCTTAAAAACTTCCAGTGTTGGAGCATTCACCACTTCTAGAGGCAGGTTGTTCCACTAGTTAATTGTTCTCACTGTCAGGAAATTTCTCCTTAGTTCTAGGTTGCTTCTCTCTTCAATAGAAATGTTTCATTAAGACTCCATCTAAAACAGTGGTTCTCAACCTTTTTATACGGCGACCCCTGGTCACACGGACACGGCATGCATGCGTGGTGCCGCCCCCATGCGCGGCGCGCATGCATGGCGGCACCCCCATGCGTGGCGCGCATGCGCGGCGGCACCCCCATGCGCGGCATGCATGCGCGCTGCCGCCCCCTGAGGGGGAAAAATGGCGGATCGCGTTGTTTGGCGACCCCCGTAAAATCGTCGTTCGACCCCAAATGGGGTCGCGACCCACAGGTTGAGAACCGCTGATCTAAAAGTTGTGGATGGCTTTTTAAGGCTCAAGTTAACCAGATTGTGATCAGGTTTTAGTAAAGTCTCTACTTTTGAAGACAATGCCAGAAATTTGGAAATCCATATCATATCTATTCTCAAAAGCAATTGGTGTCTTTGAAAAAAGTAAATGTAATCCCTGAAATTGCCATTTTTATGTCTCTAATCAATAAGTTCACTATATAATATTGAGCCTGTTTTACAGTCTGTTTTTCAGCAGGTGTTGGAATATACAGGCATCTCCATAGATAGAAATCCAACCCTGAAACCCACTTGCTCAACTGCAAATCTGTGCTCTAGGACTAGGTCAATCCAGTCAACTAAATTATTTTACAAATGTCTAGCATAACACTTACTGTCAGCACTATCATATGTGGTGGGAGTGCCCACGAGCGCGTGACTTTTGGAATAAGATTAAAAAATGGCTGGAAGAAATATTAAAGTTAGTGGTAGAGTTAAAACCAGAACTTTTTTTATTAGGCATAACCATGCAGAAATACAACAAAGAAGTGTTTTATTTGATGTTACACATTCTCACAGCTGCTAGATTGGTGTATGCTCAAAACTGAAAGAATAAAGGAATTCCAACAGAAGAAGAGATTATATATAAAATTTTATCGTGTGCTGAAATGGATAGGCTCACAATGGAAATGAAGGATAAGACAGAATCAGACTATTTCGAGATCTGGGACAAATTTTATCACTGGTGTGAATCAAGGGGAACTGCTGGGGTTTTAAATTAGCATTAAGATAGAATTATATATAACTGTATATATAACTGTATTGTATAGAAGAATATGTTTATATAGAGATCAAGAATTATGTATTAATTATATGTATTAAGAGGAACAAACTGTTAGGAATGTTTATTTTGGAATGTCACTGTTGAGTCCCTCGCGAAATGGCAAGACACGAGAAGCAGTTGTAGTTCTCAGATTGCTTTATTCTTCATTTAGCTTACAGACTGAATGCTCCGGCAACGCCCAAAACTCCCGGCCTCTTATATAGGCCTTTCCTGGGTCAATGTGTTACTTTTCGCGTGCCAGCACCCGCGCATGCGCGCAGGCGCTGGCAACAGCCTGTCTGGTCCCGGGCAGCTTGCACCTGCCCGGGACCGCCTGCAAACGCCCCGAGCCCGTTTGCAAAGCTCGGGACATAACACCCCTTTCCCCCGGGCTAAAACTACTACCAACATACAACCCATTTTCTTGATGCAGTTTTCTACTCCCCAGTGTTCCTACCCTTCTACTGGATCTGTTTAGACAGCAATGTTATGTAATCCTCTAAGTATTTAGGTGATTTCCTTGCTCTCTGTGACCTCCTAGGCTCTGGGTCTCTGGCAGGTGTCCCCTGACTGAGGGGTGACATGTGCCTGTTCCCCTTATCATGCCTTGGTGCCTTCCAAGGACTGTGCCCCAATGCCTGGCCTGCTTGCTTGCCCACCGGGCTCGTCAGGCCAGGGCTTCTGTCACTTTGTGACCTGGTTGTCCCGCCTAGCTGTAGGCTCTCTGGCCCTTCTAAATGATAGCCACTGTTGGGCGTCTCTGTAGAACCTCCTAGGTCCGTCCAAGACCTATCAGGAGGCTGTCCATCCCCTGATCCCCGTTCTGTGTCCGGGCTTGTGTGGGTTTCTGTGCCTTCCCAAAACTCAGTTACTCCCTGATTTGGGCTGGAGGTGTTGTAGTCGGGACTTGGTTCCTCGACCACCTCCCTGTATGTTTGCCCCCTTGTAGGACTTGGGGTAAGGTCAGGCCAACTCTGGGGATCATGTGCCAGCTCTCTTGCGGGGTATGATTTATTTGGATGCTCCCAGGTATCCTCCCTGACTGGAGTACTGTGTTGTGCAGGTGAATAGTGATTGTGCCCCCGGAGCGACTCCCTGGCTGGAGTAGGCGTGAATGCCTGGTGGTTGGATAAGCCCCTAGAATTCCTGTTTGGGGCACTCGCGGAATCTTGGAATGTGCCGTTTGTGGCTCCATCATTGGTGATGGGCAGCAGCTCGTGCCCTTCCCTTTGCTCAAAGGGGTCCCCCTCCCCCCCTGGAAAAGACCCAGGAGACTCAGCAGGAAGGTCCCGCCTAGGGCGGAGTTGGTCAATGTGCCGACGCAGGACACGACCGTCGTCCAGGGAGACCTCGTACGACAGAGGACCTGTGACCCTGGAAATAGAAGCGGGGACCCATGTATGACCAGGCCTGTAATTACGAGTCCAAACCGGGGCACCCACAAGTAGTTGTCTAGGTGCCCTAGGGTGTGAGGTAGATAAAGGCAGTCTGTCCGGATGCAACCGGTCAAGCTTCGTAGTCAGTTTGCGCCCCCAGCGAAGTTCAGCTGGGCTTCTCCCTGTAGAAGTGGATGGTGTCGTGCGATAAGAAAAGAGAAAGTCAGCCAACCTGTGATGCCAGTCCCCATAGGTGAGTTTCTTCAAGGCGTCCTTGGTGATGCGAACCATGCGTTCAGCCATACCGTTGGTGGACGGGTGGAAGGGTGCAGAAGTGGCATGACGAATCATGTTGGCCTGCAAGAAAGCTTGGAATTCGGAGGAAGTAAATTGAGGGCCGTTGTCAGACACAATGACATCTGGAGCCCGTGTGCAGCAAAAATCCCCCTCAGTACCTGAATAGTCTTTGCAGTGGTGGTGGATGAGACAGGTACAACCTCAAGCCATTTTGAATGGCTGTCAACGAGGACCAAGAAGAATTGGCCCTGAAAGGGCCCAGCATAGTCAATGTGCACCCTAGACCATGGGGACTGTGTTTCCTCCCATCTATGCACAGGAGCTTGGGGCATCTCTGGGCGAGAGCGTTGGCACAGGTGGCATGCATGCACCTTAGCCTCAATGTCCTTATCTAGGCCAGGCCACCACAAGTGGCTGCGCACAAGGGCCTTCATTCAAACAATGCCAGGATGACCCTCGTGGAGGGACCCTAAGACCCTAGTCCTCATTGAGGTAGGGATGACAACTCTGCTTCCCCACAGCAGACAACCCTGAGAGGTGGAGAACTCGTTCCTTTTAGACCAGAAACTCTGAAACTCAGGATTAGGACAGTGCTCAGGCCATCCAGACAAAACCCAAGAAAGGACACGTGAAAGTGTGTGATCTGTGCCCGATTCAGCGGCTACATCCCTGGCGTTCAGAGGGGACTCTGGCACGGCTTGGATGGATAGAATGTTAACAGCTGGCGCAGGGTCAGCTTCTATTACTGGCAGGGGCAATCTACTGAGGCCATCAGCATGGCCCATCTCTTTCCCAGGCTTGTGAAATAAGGAAAAATTATATGCAGACAAAAAAATAGACCACCTGAGCATTCTAGGTGAAATGATTTGGGGAGTTTGCTTACATGTGGTAAACAGTCCCAGCAGAGGCTTATGGTCAGTGAAGACCGTGAAATGCCTGCCATATAAAAAATCATGGAATTTTTTAATTCCAGCAACAACAGCTAAGGCCTCCCTGTCTATTTGAGCATAATTGCGCTCAGCAGAAGACAATGTTCTGGAGTAATATGCAACAGGAACCTGAGTTCCATCAGACCTGAGGTGGCTCAGGACAGCTCCAACCCCGTAAGGGGAAGCATCACAAGCGATGCACACAGGAAGGGACTCATTGAAGTGTGCAAGTACACTGTTAGAAGTGAGTAAGGCCTTGACCTCATTGAAACTATCCTCATGTGTTTGTGACCACTGCCACACTGCTTGTTTGTCTAATAGCCTGTGAAGAGGCTCAGCGACACTAGCTTTATGTGGAAGAAAAGAATTGTAAAAATTCAGGAGGCCCAGGAAGGCCTGAAGTTCGGCCTTAGACTTTGGCCTAGGTGCTTCTAAAATGGCAGTTAGTTTGGATTCAGCAGGGTGAATCCCAGCAGCATCAATTTTGAAACCCAAAAATTCAGTAGAAGGCACCCCTATTTTGCATTTGTCCTTCTTAAGCTTGAGGCCTGTCTTCCTGAATCTTAACAGAACAGCCCTTAGCCTTTCAGCTAGAATGTGTGTGGAGTCTCCTGCAATTAAGACATCATCAAAGTAGGGGCAAACCCCCGGTATGCCCCGCAGTGTGTTTTCCATTATGCTTTGGAAAATCCCAGGAGCGACATTCACTCCAAACTGCAGCCTTTTTACCTTAAAGGCTCCCCTGTGGGTCACAATAGTCTGAGCTATAGCAGCAGCATCATCAACAGGCAGCTGTTGATATGCTTGAGCTAGGTCAAGCTTTGCAAAAACGCCCCCCCCCCTTGAGGGAGGCAGGATATGACTGACCACAGGAACAGGATAGGCATGTTGCTGCAATGCCTTATTTAGAGTGCATTTGTAATCAGCACAGATGCGAATGTCCCCATTTGCCTTAAGAGGCGTGACAATGGGGGTCTCCCATGGACTGGAGTCAACATGTTCTAGAATTCCTTGTTGGATCAGTTTGTCCAACTCAGTGTCAATTTTACTCTTTAAAGCAAAAGGGACCCTTCTTGCTTTAATTCTAATAAGAGTGACAGTGGGGTCTAGTTTTAAGGACACGGGGGTCCTTTGAATGTGCCAGCTGGGGGCTGAAGACATCTGCGGATTCTTTGCACACTTCCTGCAGGTCGAGTGTTTGTAAGCTGTTGAGCCCCGTGACGTGTATCCCCAAGGCCTCAAACCAATCGAGTCCTATGAGACTCGTTCGTTCACCCCCTACTACTAATATGTCTAGTGGACCTTCAAAATTCTTATACTGTATGTTAAGGGTGGCCTCCCCCTTAACACACACTCTCGAATTCTGAAAGTCTGTTAGCACAATGTCAGAAGGCCTTAACTTGGCCTGAGTTCCACTGCCGGAACAAATCTTCCTAAATGTATGTAAGGAGATGATTGAAAGTGCAGACCCCGTGTCTAGTTTCATAGTTAATGGAACCCCTTGTAGCTTCACCTTGAGTGACATCTTTTTCTTAATGGGCTTGTGTGTGCCTGTCCTAAAGATGCTCCTTCGCGAAGCGCAAAACCCCACCCTATTCTGGCTGGGGACCCTGGTACCTTTCAGGCGCAATTCTTCCTGAGGTTGTACCTTTCGTCGGCCCAGATACACAGCTGCAATATGTCCTTGTTTTCCGCACGCCCGGCAGATAGCGGAGCAGAACTTGCAGTCGGTTCTCCTGTGGCGACCTCCACAGCCGATGCACTTGAGGGGAGCTGAAGAGCTTCCTTTCTGGTTCCCTTCCTTCGTGGGGTGGAGACGGTCGACTTCCTCGTCCGGATCCTCCTCGGAGTTCCCTTGGACTTCTTCTTGGTGCACGGATGCAACATCTGGACTGTTCCTGATCGGCCGCATGTTCTTGATGGCGCCGCCTGCTGCTTCTTCTGCGGTGACCTCTCTCAAGGCATCTTGGAAGGACAAGTCCTCTTTGGCGAAAAGCCTCTGTTGTAACTCTCGATGCCTTAGCCCGCACACGAATCGGTCCCTCAGTCGTTCTTCAAGGTCCTTGAACTCGCAATGCTTGGCGGCCTTTTTCAATGCGGCGATGTATTCTTTGGCCGATTCTCCGGATCGTTGATCCCTCTGCTCGAAGGTGTGGCGCCATGCGATGACGGACATCTTAGGCTGGAAGTGCTCCTTCAGTAGCTTCTTTAGATCTGCGTAGCTGACCGACTCTAATGGGACAGGTGCTGCGAGGTTCTCCGCGATTTCGAAGGCGTCTTGACCGCAGACACACAGCAGGGTGGCAGCCTTCAAGCTATCTTCCCTCACTTGGTTCACCTTGAGGTAGTTTTCCACCCTGGCTACGTAGGACTCCCACCTCTCTGGATGTGAGACGTCGAATTCCGAAAGCCTTCCAATTTTTGCCATCTTCAGGAGACGGGTCTATCAGCCAGCCTACCCCCGAATGCGCACTGGATTGGCGGGTAGCTGCCGAGTCAACGCCGTTTCGCCGCTCAGGACTCACTTGGGTAAGCTTACACCTTTTCCTTTTCAGTCGATGCAAGGCATCCCACCTTCGTCGCCAGTGTTGAGTCCCTCGCGAAATGGCAAGACATGAGAAGCAGTTGTAGTTCTCAGATTGCTTTATTCTTCATTTAGCTTACAGATTGAATGCTCCGGCAATGCCCAAAACTCCCGGCCTCTTATATAGGCCTTTCCCGGGTCAATGTGTTACTTTTCGCGCGCCAGCACCCGCGCATGCGCGCAGGCGCTGGCAACAGCCTGTCTGGTCCCGGGCAGCTTGCACCTGCCCAGGACCGCCTGCAAACGCCCCGAGCCCGTTTGCAAAGCTCGGGACATAACAGTCACATTATGTCCATCCTTATTTTTAACTGTATTTTAAATAAAAAAAACTTTTTTAAAAAACTTACTGTCAGAAGAATAATTTGGGGTTCCAACTCAAGCTGGGGTTGTGCAAGAATAAATAAAAATGAGATCCAGACAACTGCAAGGAAAGAAGAAATATTTATTCCTAAAAGCAAACCGCTTCCCTTTAGGGGCAGCTGCAGAAAAATGGGGTACAGCGGCAGATTTTTATAGGAGGAGCTTGTCCTGGATGTTGAAGTGTCTACATGCTGATTCTAGTGTCTACTTGAAGGGCATGTGTTTGTGTGTGTATGCATAAGTCTGTGTGTAGGTATGTCTATGGTGTTTATTCTTGTGAATATGCAGTTTTGCTGGAAGAGCTAATTTAATTAATTCTATTTGTATTTGCAGATCTTATCCTTTGATATGTGAATTAGGTTTGGGTAACTTATTTGGGAGTTTGAGGAAGTTTGGGTAAAGGATTTTCCTCCATTTGCTATGTTTACTTGATTGATTTAGTTTCAGCTGGACTGTCAATTATCTAGTGGAGATGCTGATTCTCAGATATTGTGGATTCTGTTAATGTTTTAAGGTAAGAAGGACACAGTATAAAGAATAAAATATACTGCTCACAAAAATAAAGGGAACACTAACGTATAGGATCCTATACGTTTGTGTTCCCTTTATTTTTTTGAGCAGTATATATTTTGATACAAATCTTCTCACATTACCTATTGTATTTAAGAGGCTAATGGTCCTATAATTGCCAGGAAGGTCTCAGGTACTATTTTTATAAAGAGGCACTATGATGGCTAGATGATGGGATTTGCACAGTGAGATCAATATAATATTTCAGGATTAATAAGATCATTGCCTGGAGCTTTACAAGGCTTTAACTGACTAATAAACTTTTTTATTTCAGTATTTGAAACTGGCACCCAATTGGGGAACAGGTTAGCATTAAGATTTAAGTCAAATTTATGAAGCTTTTCTCTAAGAGAGAAAGACTTATATACCCACTTATAAACAAACACTTATTTAGTCAGGTTTCTTGAATGAAGAATATATCAAATTCAGCAACATAATTTATGGAAAATGATTTAGTACTCAAACCTGCCATGTACCCTGAATAATTTGTTGAGGGAGAGGTTCTCTGTTTCATTCATGGCAGATTCTCAGAGTCTGAGTGAACAAGTTTGTGCTATTTTTTTAGCAAGATTTTTCAGAAGTGGTCTACCATTGTCTTCTTCCTAGGGCTGAGGAAGAGGGACTGCTCAAGGTCAGGAAAAATATCATGTGCAGAATGAACCCAAGAGATCTGATGTGACAGCATAAAAAAGATTCATATATTTCAATGATCCACACATAATCATATAATAACCAATTTCTTATAAAACATTTAGAGCAGTGGTGGCGAACCTATGGCACGGGTGCCAGAGGTGGCACTCAGAGCCCTCTCTGTGGGCACGCGCACCGTCGCCCCAGTCCTAGGCCTTCAGCTGGGTTTTATAAAACCTTTTCGCTTTAGGCCTCTGCCGCCGTGTACAAAAAAAAAAAAAAGATTCAATCAATCAGTCAATTTCAACTTCGGGGAAAAAAAAGATCTTGCAAAGTTGGAATTGATTGATTGAACTTTTTAGTCCCACCCAGGCTACCGTTACCACTGCAGCCACACCCACCCAATGGGCCTCACCCACCCAATGTGCCACGCCCACCTGGCACCCGACAATACATAAGTGGATTTTGGGTTGCAGTTTGGGCACTTGGTCTCTAAAAGGTTCGCCATCACTGATTTAGAGTCTGATTTCTATAGTAGGTTTTTTTTCACTTATTTCTTCATCTTTTGACATCTTTTTATTTTTGGAAAAATGTAAAGTTCTGATTCTACAATAATTTTAAAAGAAGAGATTTTTTTTGAAAGAAATTAAATGATCCTTAGAATATAAATGCAAAGCAGATACAACAAGCTTCCCTGCGAAATGGTCATATTCGATCTAAAAATTGGTGGAGGAACAGAAGTAAGCAAAGGGTCCCCTAGTGCTTGCTAAATTATACATATTTAAAATTACATTTCTATTTGGCTTTTCAGAATGAGCTGATCCTTTTTATTCAAATCAGGTCGAAAAACAATAATGTAGCACTTGGGTAAAAAGATGCAGCCCAGCAGTCCAACACTGGAGGCCAAGATGGAGAAAACCTGCACAGCTATCATGTACTTCCCTTTGGTGCTGAGGTAGGTGGGCACAAAGGAGACCCAAACACTACAGAAGACCAGCATGCTGAAGGTGATCAGCTTGGCTTCATTGAAAGCCCCAGGCAGCCTCCGGGCCAGGAATGCTACCACCAAGCAAATAGCTGCCAGGAATCCCATATAGCAAAGCGCAGTATAGAACATGGCAACTGAGCCTTCATTGCACTGCAGGACAATCTCTCCAGCCTGGGAATGCATATCCAAGTCAGGAAATGGAGGAGAAATGCTCAACCAAATAGCACAGATCATAATTTCAACAACAGAGCAAGAAAGGACAATGATGTTGCCTAAAGTCTTCCCCAGCCATTTCCTCACACTATTGCCTGGCTTGGTGGCTAGGAAGGCCAGCACTACCATGATGGTTTTGGCCAAGAGAGAAGAGACAGCCACTGAAAAAATGATGCTGAAGGCTGCTTGTCGCAGAAGGCAGGTGGTTCTTCTTGGCTGGCCAATGAAGAGGAAGGAAGACAGGAAGGAAAGCAGGAGGGAAATGAGGAGCAAGTAGGATAGGTCCCGGTTGTTGGCTTTGACTACTGGAGTTTCCATGTGCTTAACAAAGATGCTTAAAACAAAGCCGGTGCTCAAAGAGAAAAGTAAAGCAAAGGAAGTAAGGATGATTCCCAAATCTTCTGTGTATGATAGGAAGATTATCACCTTAGGAACACACTGATCTCGGTCTTTGTTTGGGTACTGGTCTTCAGGGCATCTTACACACTGTTCAGCATCTGCAAAAAACAAATGCAGTACTCATCTTCTTTACTTGTATGGAAATCTCTCAATAATAAAGAGGCTAACCTTATGTTGAATTAGATTCCAAAAGTGTGTAATTGAACTGTTTTTGAGGAAATTTGATTACTTTGAATATGGGGGATTGCTAAGAGAATGATTTGGACATATTGGGAAATTACTTTTATTTTATATATTAAGGAGTGAATTCATAACTTTTTAAGATGCTTAAAATAAAGCCAGTGCTGAAAGAGAAAAGTAGGGTAAAAGAAGTAAGGATAATCCCCAGATCTTCTGTGTAGGACAGGAAAGTTGTCACCTTAGGAACACACTGATCCCAGTCCTTGTTTGGATGCTGATCCTCAGGGTATCTCAAACAGTGTTTGGCATCTGCAAAGAACAAATGCAAAACCTAACTTTTTCAGTGGTGTAGAAATCTTTCAGAATTAAAAAGGTTAACTTTATGTTGAATTAATTCCAAAAATGTGGAATTGCACTGTTTTGAGAAACATTGCTAAGGAAATGATTTGGAGATATCGGAAAGCTATTTTTATTTCAGATATTTAGGATTGTATTTATGACCTGTGTTGTTCATAGAGAAAAGGCAGTTTTCCCCACTAAGTAAAAACTGATGAAATCTATTTACCTTTGGCTCAGTTTTCAAAAAATCCTACATCAGAATAACAGATAACAGAGCTGGAAGGGACCTAGTCCAACCCCCTGCTCAGGCAGGAAACCCTATACCGTTTCAGACATATCTCTTGTTAAGAACTTCCAGTGTTGGTGCATCCACAACTTTGGAATGCAAGCTGTTCCACTGGTTTATTGTTCTCAATGTCAGGAAATTTCTCCTTAATTTTAGGTTCCTTCTCTTCTTGTTTGTTTTCCATCAATTGCTTCTTGTCCTGCCTTTGAGTGCTTTGGAAAATAGGTTGACCACCTCTTCTTTGTGGCAATTTCTACTCTTTAACTTGAAATATTCATCTCCTGTTGGTGTACAAATATCTTTGAGACGCTCTAGTTAAAACTTTTTCAGATCATAAAACAATTAACTTAATACTGAAAAGCAAGTTCATCACTTTCTGATAGAGATTAATTGAAGAATATTGCAAAGAGAATGAGGGGTGAAAGTTTTAAAAAAAAGTGGATTTTTTTACATGAATTTGGATTTGGATTTGGGATGCCAGCAAAGGTGTCCTGAGAGATTATTTTATTCAATATAATCAGGGTGGAAAAGGAAATCCTCAAAAATAAATAAAGAGGGTTTACAGAAAGCACCAACAGATTCTATTTTATACCAAATTAAAATTTTACATCAGGAAATATCCCTTAGACAATTTAACTATTCAGAAATCCTTCAGTAATTTTTATTCCAATCTCTCTTTTAAAAGCTTTGACAAGAGTCATTAGATAGGTTGTGAAAATTAAATTAAATTAAATTAAATTAAAATAGACTCCTAAATTGAGAATCTTTGCTGATGATCCAGTTTTGATTTTACAAGAACCTTAGAAAGTACAGAATGTTTAATGAATAAATAGAAAAACATCAGAGTATTAGTTGGATTTAAAATATCAGTCAACAAGATCCTGATGAAAAGTACTGATTTCAATATTGATGAGAAACTTAAGTATTTCAGGATGACACTGACTAATATAAAGCATGTTCTGTTCTCATAATGGAATATGATCTCTAGTTTGTACAGGAGTTGGACTAGACTAGAAGATCTCAAAAGCCCTTCTGATTCTGTTGTTCTTCGTTCTGTATTCTCTTGCTTGCTAATTGTGGAAAAATAAAAATGTGAGATAAGCTAAAAACCTATTAAACTGGTAGAAATAATGGTGGATATTAAAAACTAAGAAAAGGTAGTCAGCGTTTCTCTCTTGACTCACCTACTTTCTTCAGTGGAGATGGTCCCTTCTGCACAAGGAACACAGTTGTAACAGCAAACTGGCTTCATGGTGTCCAGCAACCTGACAAATCCAGGCAGGCACTTATCCACACACCGAGAACTTGGCAGAGGCTGAAGATAAAGAAAAAGAGCATTCAGTGAAATAGGTGGCATTGATGTCTCTGTGAAAGGAGATCTAAAATGGAAGGACCCAAGCAAACTGCTGGCCCAAGTTTTAATTTGCTGGATCTAAATCTGCAGAACTGCCTGAGACACAAGTGAAAATGGAAAAAACATGTTTAATTTCCGTGACTGTGGGCATTTGACAAAGGGTATAATGAAGCCCAGTGGCAGACGATAAACTTTTTGGGGACAGGAATATCTCAGTGGTCTGCAAAGAGCCATGCAAAATGTCTCTGGGTCTGCCATTTCTATAACAAACATAAGCCAAAATGGATCCCTGAATTATATGCCTGAAGGTGTCCTCG
The DNA here is from genome assembly GCF_016545835.1 of Crotalus tigris. Taxonomy (NCBI): domain Eukaryota; kingdom Metazoa; phylum Chordata; class Lepidosauria; order Squamata; family Viperidae; genus Crotalus; species Crotalus tigris. Next base: position 5,383,170 of record NW_024096552.1, on the reverse strand, counting down.
TGACCCTCAGTTGAAAGGCACAGTTGGAAATGGCCACAGATTTAAAACAAGACATAGAAATATGTGGAACTGAAAGAAATTATCTTCCCCACCTCGTTGATCTGCACGGCCCTTCTGATTGCATCCTGGTCCAGTCTGAACTTGAATGTGTCTTCTGAGCATCCCTTTCTTTCCAGACTCCCAACGTTCATTTTGTAAACAGACCAATTGGGAAACCTCACCCAATACATGATGTCAAAGTCAGCTGCCAGGTCCCCTTTCTCATCCAAATAGATTCCCTCTACGGAATTATTGTAATACTGGGAGATACTCAGGAAAGGGTGAAGCTAAAACAGCAAACTGAAATGAATCAATGGCAGAAAACAGAAATAAGATTCTAAATTCTCCTGATTCCACAGATGACCTTCCTATAATTCAGGAATTCAGTCGGGGGACTAAGGACAGGGACATTTCTCTGGAGTTGAGCTGAAGACCTTCCTACCCATGCTTGATATGGAACAAAACAATGCTGGTTTGATATTTGTCTCTCCTCTCAGTTATTTTTCCATGAGTTGACTTTCCTTCAGGGTCATGGGTGACCCAACCTCATAGATTTGAGATACCTGGAAGCTGCCCTCAGACGGATTCAGAATAAAGGGACTAAACCAGCTTTAGCACCAATACAACTGAACATGACTTAAGACTGTTTCACTCAAGGACAGAGGATTTGATGAAAAGAACATTATGGGGTGGAAAAAAAGACGTTACTAGGTCATATTCCTGTGGCAGCTTAGCTGCAAATTCAGAACTACTGGAGAAACTGTTGGACCAAGACAGTATTTCCCAAACTTGACAATTTTAACGCATGTGGACTTCAACTCCCAGAATTCCACAGCCAGCATTGCTGGCTGTGGAATTCTGGGAGTTGAAGTCCAAATGCCTTAAAATTGTCAAGTTTGGGAAACACTGGACTAAGAGATGGGAAAGCCGGCTACTTATTCCACTATCAGCGATGGAAACTCCCTGCATGATTGGACCAGTCCCTCCCTCTCACCCCAAAGTGATGTAGCTTTATTGTTATGTACAGAAATACCATTATAATTCAAGGTAGTAAAAAATAAAAATTAAAAGAAACAACTATATTTAACAAATCAAAATCTCTCAAAATTTCCAAATGATCTAATCAGATACCTGGCAACAGGTCAGGTGATAAAATGGTAATTTGAAGCACTAAGCTGCATTTTTCTGAGAGAGGGCACAAAAAGGAAGATTTATCCAAAGGGGTTCATTAAAAGATATGATTGTATCTCCTCATTTCATTTATATTTATATTATTATATTTATATTTACATTCAGTCAGAGACTACGCAAATTCTTGTATTTATTTATTTGCTAGATATAGAAGCTCTATCAGGTGAACATGATTATGAACTAATAATAATAATAATAATAATAATAATAATAATAATAATAATAATAATAATAATAATAAATGTTGGAAGTTTTTCTAGTCCAAGCCCCTGCTCAGGCAGAAAGCCCTACACCATTTCAAATTCTCCTCTTCATGAAATAAGGTAAAAATAAATTAAATGTAACAACTTGTTTAAGCGAAATCCCCATAAAAGGCCAAATCTTCCAGAATAGGAGAGTAGATTCTCCTGTTCAGCAGAAATCTTTGTGATGAAAAAGAAAAATACCTGCCAAGGCTGCACTGTCTGAACTCCAGATCTGTTTCCATTCTTTGTGGCTCTTCCTTGGGATCGGAGAGAATAGGCCATGTGTAAAGCATGTGCTACGGTCCAGATGGTGTGATAAATGTGGTAGCTATTCAGGGATAGAATTTTTTCCCTCAACTCTTGAGACCTTGGCCTCCATTTTTCTTTCTCTGTGCACCTTGTCCAGCCTTTCACAGATAGCGCATGCTTTGAATAGGAACATGAATATGCTCGACCTACAAATCTCTCAGTAAAAGACTCAAGTTGTTCAAGATGATCACAATTTATTTTTTTATTTGTGCGACTAAGTAAAGAAAAGATACGATAGCTTTTGTTCTTGAACTTTGGAATCAATGACATACGTAAGGTGAGGTCCCAGATAAATGTAATGATCCAAACTTTATCCTCAATATATCCCCCTTTGCTCATCAGGAAATCTAATACACCTGAAAATCCTTCTACAAAACTTGTAACCTCAGCGTGATAAATTAAGATGTTGACTTGGTTCCATTTGTTGAAAAGACCAACTTCTTTATCCTTATGATGGAATGCGAAATTATCTGAAACAGTTTCTGTGAAAACAACACAAATACCATTCTGTTCAAGTATGGGTGTGAAGAGTCTCATAAATTTTTCTCCATTTTCCGTATCTGCAGCAATAAGCCCAATCAGTGTCCACTTGCTAGAATCATTTGTTTCTGTGGGGAAAGGAATAAAAAAAGGAACTGTTCTGTCACTCAAAACCAAGGAAGGAAAATTTGATCTGAAAAGAAGATACAGATTAAAACTAAAATATATTTGCCAATTTCTGATGTACTAATCCTTATTTATTTATGACCATATTTATAGTATGTATGTATGTATGTATGTATATATAATTATAACAATCAAAGGATATGAAAAATACACCAAACAATATTGTGGTGCTAATAAAATATATTAGGGTTCATAATATATTCATAAATGTTGGTGTAAAACTAGGTCAACCTTTAATATATGATTAAATCTAGAGAGCTAGAACATTTATTGCTCTGTCTTCTCAGTGGTAATACAATTTGTTCTTTCTATACAATACAATTTATGCAATAAAACTACATTCTATGCAAATGCCCTACAGTATTAAATGTGAATAAAGAAAAGAAAAAAATGTTTTTTATCAATACTAATCACTGTTCTAAATGTCAGTGTTACAAGCACTATCATCATTTGACTTTTCATCAAAATCAAATATAATGAATATACTATAAAATTAAAAACTGAAGGAACAGCATACATTTGCATTTGTTTTACAATAATACTTTCAATCTTCAGACAAATTGTTACTATATTAATGGGTGGTTAAAAATAAGAAATTTATTTATTTATTCTGTCATATTATTTTGTGATATACAGTATATGCATATCTATTTGTGTATGTTTGTATGTGAATTTACAAGATATGTATGTAAAAAAATATATGAATGTATATGTTTTTGTACTTGTTAATAAAAGACAAACAAAACAAAGTTAGCAATTTGAAATAATAAATAATGAAATTATAATAGAAGCAAAAATAATAATAAAAACATGCAAAACTCTTTCCTTTTACATATCTGCAAATTTACCATTTCTATAAATGTTTATCCCCCCTGAAAAACAAACTGCAGATGCTTATATATGTATGTCTTGCTGCATCACTTTAGGTACATATAGGAAATATTCTTGTTTAAACTTAATTAAATTTATGTTGCTTATATATCTACCTGTGGAATCTTGTAGGGGTTCAACAAATTTGAGATATCAATGGACATGTCTGCATCAACTCCTTCAAGGACCACCAGCGTGTTTTTCCTCTTTCCGCAGCTGTAATTTGGAACATCTGCCTCTCCCTTTGAAAGCAGGTCCAATAAAGCCTTTGCAGTCCCTTTTCTGTTGGAACAGCTTTCATGAATAGTGTAGCCCAGAGTAACATTTGGTAAGATTTGGGGATTCTGGTTAATCTCCTCAAGGGCAAAAAGGAAGGACAGAGCTTTCCAGTGCTCTGGAGTGTTTATTCTGGAAATATAGATACTTCATAGTTTCATTCTGCATTGCATCAGAACAATGTATTTTAAAGATTCTTCTTTCATTGTAATCACAATAATAAATACTTATCAAAAAACCTCTGGGTCTTATTTGCAAGGTGTTTCTTTGACTGATTTACAGCCAAAATGACAGGAATTACAGATATCAAAATACCATTTTTCTTTCCTGCAAATATATCCAACTGTTTCCAGATCTTTACTTGCACCATGACACCTTCTCCAGAAGCGAAGATCTACATGGGAGCAGTCAGTGTTTCAGGAAATCTAAGATCCTAAGATCTTTGGAGTCTGGCAAACCATGAAGAAGTACTCTTAGAGTTATAGCTCTCCCTTTCAAAGTGGTTAATTTGTTAGAGGCCTAGAAAGAATCACTTAAAACAGCCTTGCACCTCAGAAGAGACACTTAGATCTATCCCTGTCCCCATTTCTCTCCTGTCCTGTATTTGTGTATCTTAGCAAACTGAGTATTCCATTCAGTGTTGAATTTTACAGTAAAATTGCTTCTATGGTAGTTCATTTTGGAGTAAACCAAACTCAGAAACATTTTAGTGGAAGAGCAGATTAGAAGCAACAAGAATAAATCAACCATTTAGTGCAGTCCCACCCTCAGTGCAGAATCTACATGCAATACGATAAATCTCTGGAAGGCATTCAGGATAAGATGCCTAGTTTTCTTCTGACTAAGAGGAAGTAATCCTTTCATTTAGCTGAAATCTACTTTTTCTAATCTGGATTTCTCATGGGACAAAGGGAATCTGATAAAGGAATTAAGTCCCCAATTAAGGGATATCTGTAGTATTTTAAATTTAGGTTCTTCCTCAAGATCAAGGAAGCAGCACAGTAAAATGTTTGTAATACTTGCATGAAAAATAACTACAGAATCTTGGAAAGCATAAATGGGATTTCCAAATTGATTAAGGCAGAGACACATGGAACATTTTGTGTAATTTCTTCCCACGCTTCTTGCCACCTGGGCTAAGCTTCCCTTTATGAGATGAGCTACCAATGGATTCCCCAGATATAACTTGGTTGTCTGTATCTGACCTTTCTTCCATGACGATCTTGCTGCACAATTTCTCTCACACAAGAAATAAAGAGGCTGTACCTCTATAAGACATAGGGACTTACAAAAGAATATTAGCAATGGGAGCCGAGTCAAACAGGAAGGAACCATCATAAAGATTCTCAAAAGAGGCAATTCCACTGATGAGAGTGTCTCCTGATCTGTAGAAATTCAGTGGCTTTTTTTCATCTGGTTTCAAATTCAAGGGACATTTCAGCTTCAGCACCCCACAAATTAGGTGAGGCAAGAATAGAAGATGAATCTGCAGGATCATAGTTGGCATGTTGATAGAGCCTCTTGTTCTTATCATATATGTCTAACAATAATCCAAGACTAGTTTTTTTGTATTTTCCCTTATTCAAGAGTTCAGCCAAGGTTTTATATTTGAATTTCTCAACCCAGTGACTAGTATATGGCAAAGAAGGCATTAAACCACCCAGACTTTCTGGCACAAGTTATATTGTTTTTAAATCTTATGCTTACACTGAAGGAAATCATTGGGGAAAAGGTCTGGAGAATCAAGAAGAAGACAACCAAGATTAATTATAAGAATTATCACCTCTGCAATATCCAAAACTCTGGATGATCACAGGGCAAAGACACAGCAGGAGAAGTTGCTGATGCAATTCTTGCAACCATCAACTTTTTGACTGATCCATTTAATAAGAATCAGGATCCAGAGAATATTTTCAGTTATGCAATAATAAAGTGACCTTTCCTTTACCAATGGCTTATAAAAGGCCTTCTAGCAGTCTGGGGGTTGATTTTATCCCCCACTCATCAATCGTGGATTTCACCATGAACACCAAAGCAAATTACATCCTTTGTCTTTTCAAAGACATGTGAGATTCCTCCCTTAGTTACTGTATTTGTATGCAACATTTCACATTGTCACCTTTTAAGCGATTGTCATTAAAATCAAATACAGCTACCAATAAACATCACTTATCAACTAAACCCAAACACCATGCAGATAACACAGCAAAATACAATAGATGGATTCCAGTAACATATGAAATCATGTTACAGTCTCTAAGTAATAACTGCACTTATCGAATCTCTGCCTTCTTTGTGCTTGAGGTTTGAGCCATCCTCCGTTATTTCTTTCTCTCCTAGTAGATTTGGGATAATAGTAATAATAGTAATAGTAATAATAATAATAATAGTAATGATGATAATGGGTCTCCCTTCCATTGTACCAAGTACTGCAATTTCCCCTACTTTCAGGTAGGTCCACTATAAGGTCCATAGCTATTTCTTCCCAGGGTTGAGAAGGGTCTGCCACGGGTTGCAGTAACCCAGGAGTTTTCCCCGGGATTCTTTTCATTGTAGCACATACAGTACAACTGTTTACAAAGTTTTCCACGTCCTTTTTCAGCCCCGGCCACCAAAATTGCCGGCGGGTGAGGTGTAGGGTTTTCAAATCCAAAGTGTCCAGCCTGCTTTACATTGTGGCTGTGTTTGAGAGCATTTAGACGGAGCGCTTCTGGCAAATATAACTTCCCCCCTTTGTAAGCCAAGCCATCCCTGCATGTTAGGGACGCTTGATTATCTTTGAACCATTGGTCAGTGAGGAGCTCTCGTTTTATTTTCTTCATCCAGGGTCATCTGGATTGGGGACCCTGCGAGGTGTAAGTTGAGCGACAGTTTGTGGATTGGGAATAATTGCCTCGTTAACCTGCTCTCGCTCACTTTTGTACTGGGGTAACCGGGATAGCGCATCAGCTAGAAAGTTCTTTCCTCCTGGTATGTACTTTAGAGTGAAGTTTAAGCGGTTAAAGTACTGTGCCCACCGTACTTGCTTTGGTGACAATTTGCGAGGAGTTTTCAGTGCCTCTAGGTTCTTGTGATCAGTCCATACCTTAAATGGCACCTTGCTCCCTTCTAGGTAGTGTCGCCAGTTCAATAGCGCCCACCTAATTGCGAAGGCCTCTTTTTCCCAGATTGCCCATCTTCGCTCGCTCTCAGTGAATTTCTTAGAGGTGTAGGCACAGGGTTGCAGGATCCCATTTTTGTTCTTTTGAAGTAACACTGCTCCAACCGCCACATCGCTGGCGTCGGTTTGAATCACAAAGGGTTCTCCTGGGCAGGGGTGCTTTAGAACCAGTTCAACGGCAAATAGTCTCTTTAAATTCTCAAAAGCTGTTTGACAGCTCATTGTCCATGCTAGTGGTTGGCCTGGTCGTGGCTTCCCTCCTCCTTTGCCTGTTTTGAGTAGTTCTGTAAGAGGAAGGGCAATCTCGGCAAAAGAAGGGATGAATTGACGATAAAAGTTGGCAAAACCCAGAAAGCTTTGGAGCTGTTTGCGAGTCCTTGGGGGTTGCCATTCGATTATAGTTTTTACCTTGGCCGGATCCATTTCAATACCCTCATTGGAAATTCGGTAGCCAAGATAGTCTAATTGGGTTCGGTGAAATTCACATTTTGACAATTTGACATAAAGCTTGGCATTCAATAGTTTCTTTAACACTTCTCTCACTAGTTTTATATGATCATTCATGTTTGTGCTGTATATCAGGATATCATCAAGATACACCAAAACCCCTTTGTACAAGTGATCATGTAGAACCTCATTAATCAACTGCATGAATACGGCTGGGGCCCCCTGTAGTCCAAATGGCATGACTTTGAACTGATAGCTCCCCATAGGGCAGTTGAAGGCAGTTTTCCACTCGTCTCCCTCTTTTATTCTCACCCAGTAGTATGCCTCTCTTAGGTCTAACTTAGTGAAGACACTCCCCTTAGCCAGGTGGGTCAATAAATCCTTTAGGAGGGGGAGGGGGTATTTATTTTCCACACCTACAGCATTGAGTCCCTTGTAGTCTACGCAGAGACGAAGAGACCCATCTTTTTTCTCTTTGAACAACACAGGGGCTCCCACGGAAGATTTGGCCCGTTCAATAAACCCCCTCGCTAGGTTCTTGTTCACATATCGCTGCATCTCCTGCATTTCGAGGGGGGACATAGCATACATCCTCGGACGTGGGAGTTTGGCTCCGGGCACCAGTTCGATGGAGCAGTCATTGGGTCTGTGAGGGGGTAGGGCATCACATTCTTTTTCACTGAACACCTCCGCCAGGTCCAAGTATTCTTTGGGGATGACTGGGTCACCTGGGGTCAGTGAGACGGCCATGTGCGCTCGCTCATTGGGTGGCCTAAGATGCCCGGTAACATCTGTTGAATCAATGGGGGGATCAGGCCCTATAGGTAGTCTCACAATTCTCATTCCTTTCTCCCACCAGATAAACGGCTTCCATTTGTCCAACCAGGCTAGTCCTAGGATCACTGCCTCGGTCATTTTTGGAGCCACCAGGAAACGAATAAACTCCCAGTGTGCACCTATTTCTAGGCGTAAAGGCTCAGTTAATTGTGTAATAAGAGTCCCTCCCATCAGGGAGCCATCGGCTTGCTCAAATATCATCGGTTTGGAAAGCTGTTTTGCCCTTATGCCCATTTTCATGGCAAACGCCAGACTAATAATGCAGCGGGTACATCCCGAATCAATTAGTACGTTTAAGTCTATTTGTGCCCCAGACTTAGGGATTACAAGTTTGGCGGGCAGTGAAAAAGGCAGGATTTGTTGACTCACCATTGGGTCGTGTTCTCCTTCATCGTTGCTATCAAAGAAGGGAAGAGCAGGGGCAGGTCCACCTGGAGTCTTGGCATTCTCCTGTGTGTGGGGTGTAACCTGGGCGACTGGTTCTTGCGTGAGTCGATTAGATTTTTCTCTTGGTAGCCACTGAGCAGGTTTCTTTTGCATCGCCGGTTCTGGCTTGCTCTGCAGTCAAGGGTAGGGGACTGGACAGGTGGCCGCTCGGTGTCCTCCTTGTCCACACCAGAAACACTCGAAGGAAGGGCGTGCAGGTGGCCTGGGTCTCTCAGCCCTTGCAGTGGTTGAAGGCTTTCGTGGGGGTGATTGCTGTTCAGGTAGCTCTGGTTGCTGTTCGGGTTCCTGTGGGGGAGGCTTTTTATAGCGAGAGAGCTTAACATCCAGCTTCACGGCCATCTGGTACCACTCCTGCAGCCGATCAGGTACTTCTCGATAGATGCAAGCCTGGGAGAGGTGATCATCTAATCCCTCGATGAAGTGATGGATGAGGGACTGCTCAGGCCACCCCTCTATTCGACCTGCCATCTTGCGGAACTCTCGCACGTACTCTAGGGCAGGCCTCCCTGCTGGTTTTATCTTGTGAATTTGTCCTGCTGCTTTGAGGCCGATGGATGGGTCTTCAAATCGTTCTCTCAGTCCTAAGAGAAAGAGATGGGGATCCTCCAATTCGAGGGCTTGCTCGCTATATAGATTGTTCAGCCATTCAGATGCTTCTCCCTCCAGGTTGGCCCCAATGACGTCAACCATGGCCCTGGTTCCGGATAGAGATAGGCCCAGCGATTTAAATGAGAACGCACTTGGTTGAGGAAAAAAATCAGCTTCTCTGGGTCCCCATTGAACGTTGCATTGAAGGGTGGTGCAAACACAGGCTGCTGTGGCCCCCACTGGGGCTGGTTCCATGGCTGCTGGCCAGCGGGGTTGGATGGTACCCCCTGCTCCTGTAGGCCTCCCAATGGTGGCTGCGCAAGTGGGGGTTGTAGTGGTCTTCTCTGTTGTTGGACTGCAGGGGGTGGTGGTGCCCTCTGATGCTGCTGATCATCCATCTGCTGGGGAAACCCTTCTACCCATTGCTGCAGATGCCTCAGACTGGAACTCACCCTCTCTTCAGGGTTGGGGTCTCTGGCTGGCAAAGGCAGGGTCTGACAGGCTTCCTGCTGGGCTCCCCATCGCTCTTGTGGCCACCCCAGGTGCTGTAGGCCCCAACCTGGCTGCAGATTTATGCCCAGGGGTTGCACGTTTGGGGGCTGTGGCCAACCTCCTTGCTGTGGCTGTTCTCCCCCCAGCTGCTGATTTCCTGGCTTCTGTACCACCCCCAGGCATTGCAAGGCCTCTATTGGCTGTGGTAAGTTCAGAGGACATGGATCAGCCACTTGCTGGGGAACCCAATTTCCCCTTTGTTGCAGAGGATTCAAAATGGGATTCTCTCTCTTAGGGATGAAGGTTTCACTTTGTAGGGACTGTTTTCTGTTTCTCATTTCTAAGTTTTGAAATCTTTCCAATGACTCACCCATAACTGTGTTATCTGTCCATGCTGCTTTTGAAGTCTTCGCTCTCAGCTGGGAAATCTGCCAAATTTCTCCCTCCCCCGGCTTGCTGGCTGTCGCTTTTCCCCCCGGGGAAACTGCTGCAGCTACGGGGCTGGTTTCAGGCAATTTTTTTTTTCTCCATAATGAGATCTCCCCCGAGGCTGCTGTTGATAAATCGGGACGTAGATCGTTTGAAAAGAGTGTGGATTCTGGCATGATGTCACATGTTCCGACTAATGAAGCACTTCAAAGAACTTTCAGGAATGTTTCCTAAAATCTTTATTTGCAAGAGCTACAGTTGCCGGTCACCATGATAGACTAATTGATGCCAGAATCTGAACTTCCGGTCGCTGGCATCAAGCTTTCCTTGCTCAACCCCTCCCTTCTCATGCAGTCACAGGTCACATTATCCAATTAGTGAGAAGGTCAAAAGTTTACTTCCTCTTTCTTTCCTGGGCTTTTTCCCCCCGCCCAGTCTAAGCTAAGTATTAACCCAATAAATGCCAAACAGTTTTGCATGTTGTCAAAGCAAGAATATACAGTATTTGCAGCATTGACATTATATTGTTTTTAAATCTTATGCTTACACTGAAGGCAATCATTGGGGAAAAGGTCTGGAGAATCAAGAAGAAGACAACCAAGATTAATTATAAGAATTATCACCTCTGCAATATCCAAAACTCTGGATGATCACAGGGCAAAGACACAGCAGGAGAAGTTGCTGATGCAATTCTTGCAACCATCAACTTTTTGACTGATCCATTTAATAAGAATCAGGATCCAGAGAATATTTTCAGTTATGCAATAATAAGGTGACCTTTCCTTTACCAATGGCTTATAAAAGGCCTTCTAGCAGTCTGGGGGTTGATTTTATCCCCCACTCATCAATCGTAGATTTCACCATGAACACCAAAGCAAATTACATCCTTTGCCTTTTCAAAGACATGTGAGATTCCTCCCTTAGTTACTGTATTTGTATACAACATTTCACATTGTCACCTTTTAAGCGATTGTAATTAAAATCAAATATAGCTACCAATAAACATCACTTATCAGCTAAACCCAAACACCATGCAGATAACACAGCAAAATACAATAGATGGATTCCAGTGACATATGAAATCATGCTACAGTCTCTAAGTAATAACTGCACTTATCGAATCTTTGCCTTCTTTGTGCTTGAGGTTTGAGCCATCCTCCGTTATTTCTTTCTCTCCTTGTAGATTTGGGATAATAGTAATAATAGTAATAATAGTAATAATAATAATAATAATAATAATAATAATAATAATAATAATAATAATAATAATAATAATAATAATAATAATAATAATAAAAAGTTGGAAGGTACCTTGGAAGTCATCTAGTCCAACCCCCTGCTCAGGCAGGAAACCCTATACCATTTCAGACAAATGGCTGTCCAGTCTCTTCTTAAAAACTTCCAGTGTTGGAGCATTCACCACTTCTGGAGGCAGGTTATTCCACTGGTTAATTGTTCTAACTGTCAGGAAGTTTTTCCTTAGTTCTAGGTTGCTTCTCTCCTTGATTAGTTTCCATCCGTTGCTTTTTGTCCTGCCTTCAGGCGCTCAATACTTGTTGGGGTAAGCAGATGTCCTTACAGTTTTGGCTGTTTTATTTGGCTCACTCTCAATATATTTTACAAAGGTCTTCTTTAACAGGTCAACATTTATCTCTGTCTGTGGGCAGGATTAACAATGGACTCAGGACATTGTTAATAGATTGTTCACTGACCAACACCTTCCCTTCAGAATGGAGAACAATTAAGAAGGTGGTCTGAGATACATTCTGGAATGACTCTCAAAGGCCCTTTCAGAAAACTATTATGTTTGATGATTAGAGTAAATCTCTGTTCACTGTCTATATCATTGATCTTTTGTTGCAGTGAGAAAACTCCCATTTGACCCACTGCAGTAATATTTTTAGACGTTCTTGAATAGCTGTTACATTAGCACAGATGTCTGGACAATGGAATGGTGAATAAAGATCACAAGTGTAACAAGATACCATCATTCACCATAGGAATTCCATTTATTGGATCAATTCAACCTAGCACTAGAGAAGACAATGCTAATCTACAGTTTTTCATAGGCTCTTGCTTCTTAATCAGGGAAAGTATCATCTGTAGAATGAAGAAATCTGATATGACAGCATAAAAAGATTCACATACTTCACAGACCTACACAGTCAGATAACAACAGCCAATTTCTCACAAAATATTGAGAGTTTTATTTCTACAGTAGTCTTCATTTTCATTTCTTCTTTTATCTTTTGAAATTTTTTTTTGAAAAATGTAAAGTTTTGATTCTACAATAACTTTAGAAGAAGATATTTTTGTAACAAATTGTGAGCCTTAGAACACAAGTTTAACACAGATAGAATGAGCTTCCCTATGAAATGATCATGTTCAGTCTAAATATTTGTTGGGGGAACAAAGATAAGCAAATGGGTCCCCTGGTGCTTACTAAGTTGTGCACATTTAAAGTCACATTTCTGTTTCTTTTTTCAGAATACACTGCTCCTTTCTACTCAAATCAGGTCAAAATGAATAATATAGTACTTGGGGGAAAATATGCAGCTCAGCAGCCCAGCGCATGAAGCCAAGATGGAGAAGACTTGCACAGCCACCATGTAGTTGCCCTTAATGCTCAGGTAAGAAGGCACAAAGGAGATCCAAATGCTACAGAAGACCAGCATGCTGAAGGTGATCAGCTTGGCTTCATTGAATGCCCCAGACAGCCTCCAGGCCAAGAAAGATACCACCAAGCAGACAGCTGCCTGGAAGCCCAGGTAGCAAAGTGTACTGTAAAACATGGTGACTGAGCCTTCATTGCAATGCAGGGCAATCTCTCCTGCCTGGGAATGCATATCAGAGTCTGGAAAGAGAGGAGCAGTGCCCAACCAGATAGCGCAGATCATAACTTGGATAACAGAGCAAGAAAAAACAATGGAGTTGCCCAAAGGCTTCTCCAGCCATTTCCTCACACAATTGCCTGGCTTGGTGGCTAGGAAGGCCAGCACCACCGTGATGGTTTTGGCCAAGAGAGAAGAGATGGCCACTGAGAAAATGATGCTGAAGGCTGCTTGTCACAGAAGGCAGGAGGCTCTCCTTTACTGGCCAATGAAGAGGAAGGAAGACAGAAAGGAAAGCAGGTGAGAAATAGGGAGCAGGTAGGACAGGTCCCGGTTGTTGGCTTGGACTACTGGAATTTCCAGGTGCTTAAGAAAGATGCTTAAAATAAAGCCAGTGCTCAAAGAGAAAAGTAAAGTGAAGGAAGTAAGGATGATCCCCAGATTTTCTGAGTATGATATAAAGGTTGTCATCTTAGGAACACACTGATCCCAGTCCTTGTCAGGGTGCTGGGCATCAGGGCATCTCACACAGTGTTCAGCATCTGCAACACCATCTTCTTCATGGTGTTAAAAAGGTTAACCTTATGCTGAATTACATTCCAAAAATGTGATATTGAACTGTGGGGAATTGCTAAAAGGATGATTTGGAGATATTGGGAAAGTTATTTTAGATATAAAGGGTTGGATTTATGACCTGTGTCATTCATAGAGAAAAGGCAGTTTTCTCCAGCAATCAAAAACTGATGAAATCTATTTACAATTGACTGAGATTTCATAACAGTCGATATTAATTGAGATTTCTTCTCTTTAAATTGAAATGTCATCTACTGTTTAATTCTTGATGTACACATGTCTTTGAGACATTCTAGTTAAAACCTTACCAGATCATAAGACAGTTAATTTTTCAACTTTTTCATGGAGATTGAATGAGGCAATGCTGCAAAGAGAAGGGGTTGTGGAAGTTTGTAAAAAAAAAAAAAGGTTAAATGAATTTTTTTATTTATGATGCCAGGACAGTTGTCATGAGAGATTATTTTATTTAATATAATCAGAAGTGAAAAAGGGAATCCCAAGAAAAATGCAAGAACAAGAGATTTATAGAAGCACCAGCAAATCTTATTATTTTGCAATAAATTAAAATTTTGAAAGAAATATGAAATATTATTTTTATATATGATAACACCAGCAAGGTTTTTTCACATATAGCAGTTGGAAGTTGGAAGAGATGATGAAATTCACCACTTTGATTTGAAAAAGCTTTGTTCAGCTTCATCTCAACTTGGAAACCACTATTGGACTATTTGCAGGACATGGAAAGAAATGAAATTTTAACTCTTAGATTTTCTGATTAGATTTTAAACTTATTATACATTATTATTTAATTTGGTTATAATGGTCATTGTACTTAATGTACAATGATGGCAGAGTGAATGAATGCAGTATTGCAGGCTAATTCCACTGCCAGGAATTCGATCCTGACCAACTCAAGGTTGACTCAGCCTTCCATCCTGCCAAATGAGAACCCGGTAAAATGAGAACCCAGGTTATTGAGGGCAACATACTGACTCTGTAAACTGCTTAGAAAAAGTTGTAAAGCACTGTGAAGTGGTATATAAGTCTAAGTGCTGTTGCTAATGTTTGTTTTTGTATGAAAGAAAGTTTGAAGGTTTTTTTATAGCCCCTTTCCTTGCTTGTACTAATCATGACTTTTTTTCTTTTCCCCTTTTTTCCCCTTATCTTTAATTTCTTTTTTAATTTTATTTATGCCTGTGTATATATATATTGTATTTCTATTAAAATTACAACAAAATCACTGAACTCCGGGATAAATAAAAACAAACTGTTTAATACTTAGCTTTCATCAGTCCTCTGCTGACATCATCAGAGTAAAAGCCGGCGGTCGGAAGACCTGCTTATATGGCCAGCTGTTTTAGCAATCTGGTCATAGACTGTGTGACCGGTCTACCCGCCCCTCGCTCTCCCCCAGTCAGCTGTGTAATCGCTCCTAATCATACCGTACTCGTCTGCGTCCATTTGACTCTTGGCGTTTTGTCTCCCCCCGCCTGCTCCGCTCGCCTGTTCTGCTGCATGCCTTGCTCAGAGTTATTGCTGAATCACCCCTTTTGCCATCTCCTCTGGTAGCCTAGGTAAGTTGCCGCATAGTCCCGTCTGGGGGTGTTTCCTCCATCATGCGTCTCATCATGATCGTGCTGGCCTCTCATCTCTCCCCCGATCCTGCAATGGGCCGTGTAGGTATTTCCATCCCTCCACTCACTGGGGTCTCAAGCCGTTCTATGAGTGGGCGTCCTGGACCTCTCCTGTCTCCACTCGCCCCACATGCAGGTGGCACTCTTTGCACTCGCCCGTTCTGCCATGTCTGTCATTGCTGGATCACCCCCCTCTGCCGTCTGGGAACTTATACACCACTTCACAGTTCTTTACAGCCCTCTCTAAGTGGTTTACAGAGTCAGCATATTGCACCCCTAACAATCTGGGTCCTCATTTTACCGACCTCAGAAGGATGGAAGATTGAGTCAATCTTGAGCTGGTGAGAATTGAACTGCTGAACTGCTGGCAGCCGGCAGTCAGCAAAAGTAGCCTGCAATACTGCATTCTAGCCACTGTGCCATCACAGCTCCTAATGGAGACCTGCCAGTTTCTGAACTGCAAATTCAGAATCTATCAATTCCCCTCTTCTCCAATTCAGAATATGGTTTATTAGATATACCCAGAACAGCAGTGGAGCTAAGGATCACTTCAGTTGTCTCCCTCATAGGCTGGGAATGGACTGAAGGTAACATGCTACAGCCATATTTATGTCGTGGTTGGCTGCAAGAGAAGAAATATTCTTGGCAATTCTTTACAGGTAGTCCTCAACTTATGGCCACAATTGAGCCCAACATTTCTGTTGCTAAATGAAACATTTCTTAAGTGAGCTTTGCCTCATTTTACAATTTTTCTTGCCCCAGTTGTTCAATGAATCACTGCACTTGTTAAATTAATAACGCAGTTCTTAAGTGAATCTGGCTGCCACATTGACTTTGTCAGGAGGTCACAAAAGGTGCTCACATGACCCCAGGATGCTGCAACTGTCATAAGTATGAGCCAGTTGCCAAGTGGCTGAATTTTGATCACGTGCCATGGGAATGCTGCAATGGTCATAAGTGTGAAAAACGGTCATAAATCACTTTTTTCAGTGCCGTTGTAACTTTGAATGGTCACTAAATGAACTTTTATCAGTCTTTTAATCTACCTGTATTGAACTTTTATTCTACTTGTATTTAGAATGGGGCTCCTATTATCAATATCACCCCATAGGTCAATGTTCGTATGGTTGATGTTCATAGCACAGTCAGCCATGTGCTCAGACTGGATTTTAATGCAATGGTCCCTAACTTTTTTGATTCCACAGGCTGGCAGCTGCAGTGGCAGCAGGGGGGAGGGGATGATTTCTTACGTACAATCTAATCCCACACATGCACCACCACCGGATCTGCATCACAGCATGTGCAGTCGTCTCTTTGCCAGCTGCTTTCCCTCCACCGGTAGACCCTTAATCGGGTTGAAAAGTCACCCTGGAGGGGCAACTACCATCGAGAAGGCCCTCGTTGACTGTGGAAGGGCAGCAGCTCCTTCCGCAGTCCGAGCTAGCTGCTTAGGGCCGTCGGAGAAAAGTTCAGCCAGTAAAATCACCCAGCTGCAACAGCTGAAAGTCAGAAGAACAGCTAAGCGAAGAAGAACCACCGTGGAGAAATCCAGGTGAGACCTTTCCTTCCCTCTCTGAGCCCAACTATTTTCCTGTAAAAAGCCTCTGAATGATTTCCCTGCCTTAAGAGAGCGGCATCTGTCTACTTGGGAAAAAAAGCTTTGAACAAAGGTATAAATCAGTAAATTTTTATTGGATATTTAATTCTTTGGCTATTTCGGGACCCTGAAAAAATCCTTTAAAAAGATTTTACAGCCTACTGAGGACATCTTGTGGTGAAAAGTGTTACTGTAATTGTATTTTCTCTTGGTGTTTGAAGATGGATTTGACCTTCAAATGATAATAAAAGGGAAAAGATAAAGGACTTGAAACAGCTGGGGCTGAATTGGCTTACTAGAAATTGTGGAGGTGGATATTTGTTGACTTTTAATAAATAAAGCTTCTACTAAAAGACTAAAAGACTATTCTATTATGGAAATGGAGGAATCTTACCCACAGCTTGATTATGAGCTTATTTTGGAAAAAATCCTCGAAGCCACAGAGTACATGAAATCTTAGAGAAAAATTAAAGATCACTTTGCAGAACTACAAACTGAATCTCAAATTTTAATGGATCAACCTATAGGCCAAGGAGCAATAAAGGAGGAGCAGATTAGTTTTAAAGAGACCTATATGCAACAGTGCACACAATTTAAAGAGATGGAGGAAGAAGCTACTGATCACTTGAGCTCTAGAAAAACGCTTGACCTAAAACTTCAAATTGAGACTCTAACTGATCATTATACAAGTCAACTAATCACTACAGAAGAGGATACTTCACAAGCCTATGTACAAATTATGGAGAACTCTGATGATCAAAGAATGACTTCAACTGAAACATTTGCAGTCTTAAAAGCAACAGGAATTGACTTTCAGAACCTGGATAATCAACTAGTAATTACAACACAGAAAAAAATTGACTATACTATCCAGATGATATTGGAAGAAGGGGAAGAGAACTTAGACCAGATTGATGTGTCGATAAATATCCATACTCAAATACTGAGATTTGTCGACACAGATGCGTTATTATGGAAACCGGCTTGGCACAGAAAGAAAGCTAGAGTTAGATTCAAAAATGTGATTTAAAATTTTATTTAATGGATTAAAAAGGCTTAAGAGATTTGGACTGACTTAATAATTAACTGAGTATGTGAAGTTAGCAAGAGGATATTTTGTTTATTTGGATGAGATTTAAATGTTATCTAATGGGTTGAAATGACCTTTTTTATAGAAATAGATTGATTGATAGATTATATATTTAAAATAGAGTAGAGTAATATTTTTTATTTTAAGTAGAATAACTATTTTGTAATGGAAGAAGAAGAGAGATTTGCGATAAGAGAAGAAATGGTACTAATTAATGATCTATTAGACCAGTGGTAGTCAATCTGGTCCCTACTGCCCACTAGTGGGCGTTCCAGCTTTCATGGTGGGTGATAGGAGTTTTGTCCGATACTGAAGCACTTTCCTTTTTTTTAATTTAATTGACTTTTTAAAAAATTTTCATAGCATTATTTAAAAACATTTTCATTAGGTTTTCATAAAATTCCCCAAGACAATTTAAATTTCTGAAAATATACTATTTGTATCGCCCGTGCATAAGTTTAGTTCACGCTACGTAAGTGAAACTAAATGGCGCTATAGTGCGACCGCAAACAAAAGAGCCTCATCTCAGAATAACTCGTACATCTCCCTCCACATCACCCAGCTGTAACAGACAAGCAGAGCTGGTAGCCGACGCTCCCCCCAAACCCAATCCATGATGCACGAGAGGCATGCACAGACAATACATGGTGCAGGTTCTTTTCTTTGCGGTCGCACTGGTCAGTACGCAGTTAGATTTGTGAGAGTGAGCACATGCCTACAGCTTCAAACAAAATATTGTGAGTCCATGTCTCAAAAAAAGAAATACACTCGTGGCTATTTGCCAGAGTATCTGAAGATGGGTTTCATAGAATCTGTTGTAAATAAACAACATCCAATGTGTTTATTGTGTCATAAAACATTATCCAATGAGGCAATGAAGCCAAGTCGATTGCGAGAACATCTTTCTACAAAGCATCCAAATGATAAGACAAGCCCATTGAATATTTTCAGGAAATATATAAAAAAATTTCAAAATCATTCAACAATCATTGCATCATTTAAGAAACAACATGCAGCAACGAAGATGGATTAATTGCCGTTTATCGCGCTTCACAATTAATTGCAAAAAGTGGTAAAAGCTATAATATTGGAGAAACTGTAATAATACCCTCTATAAAAGAATTTATCTCAACAGTAATGCATCAGGATATACCTGAAATTTTAAAAACGTCCCTAAGCGATAGCACAGTAAAGTGACGAATTGAAGAAATGGCAGTTAATGTTGAAAAAAAACTGATAAGTTTGAAAAAAAACTGATAAGTATTATCCAAAACTCTTCATTTTCCATGCAATTGGACGAGTCTACCATTGCAGATAATAATGCTTTATTGATGGCATATGTACATTATTTTGATGAAAACAATACATAACAAGAAGAAATGCTATTTGCAAAAATCTCATCACAGATACAAGAGGATTATCTATATTTAATACTGTGAAATCATACTTTACAAAAAATAATATTCCTTTGAATAATATTGTTGCATGCGCTACTGATGGAGCACCATCAATGGTAGGTCGCTATCATGGATTTGTTGCTTATTTGAAGGAAGAAGTGCCAAATGTTTTATGTATTTATTGTGTGGTGCACAGACAACATCTGGTAGGAAAACATCTAAGTACAAGTCTCCATTCATCATTAACTATAATAATTCGAGCCATAGACAAGATCAAATCCAATGCAAAAAATGATAGAATGTTTCAACAGCTTTGTCAGGACAATAATGAAGATTTTATTACGTTACTTTTGCACACAGAAGTTTGGTGGCTGTCAAAGGGTACATATTTAGCTCATTTTGTACCATTATATGATAGTGTCATACATTTTTTTGAAAGTAATAATGAGATCAATCTGGGTCAACAGTTAAAAACAGTAAAGAATGATGCCTTTTATTTGGCAGATATTTTCAAGAGATTTCATGATGTCAATTTGCAGCTTCAAGGAGCTAATAAAACTCTTATAGGTTGCTAAAGTATTGTGTCATTATTTATTGACAAACTTGAACTACTTCATTATAATCTGTTGAAGAAAGAATTTCATCAGTTTCCTGAATTATGATCTATAAAAGATGATGTAACTCCAGAGGATATTGACAGATTCAGTAGCCACCTCAACAAACTTAAATTGGACATGGAAAACCGATTTGAAGATATTTTGAAACTGAAGATGTATGACTGGATGAAAAATCCTTTTACCGCAAATATTGAAGAGGCTGATACAACTTGCCAAGAAGAACTGTTAGAAATTAGATATGATGAAGAAAGTAAACATAAATTCGATAGTGGTGGATATGAAAACCTATGGCAAAGTAAAAAGATGCCTGTCTTATATCCAAATATGTGGAAAATGATATTCAGTTTATTGATTCCCTACCTCATATCTTGTGGAATCAGGCTTTAGTGCTGTTAATCATATTATGACCAAAGAAAGAAACCGCCTGAATATTTCCGAAAGAGGAGACCTTAGTTTGTTCCTTACAAAAATTGAGCCAGATATCTAGTATTTAGTTTCGCAGCAGCAGCATCAGGGGTCTCATTAATAATTTAATTAATTAAATGTAATTTCATCAGACTTCATGCTTCTATGTATGCAAAGTATAAATAAAAAGATAGATTTAATTACAGTAAGTTGTTTTATAAAGATTTATTCTGCCAAACTTAGCAAAAGTCCGACATAAAGTATTTGATAAGTAATTATTATTATATGCTTTAACTTGCTGTAACTCTGCTTTATAAATTTTATAAAGTAAAGTTACTTCCCTACTTTATAAATCACCATTACTGTGGAACCAGTGGGCGGTTAGAAAATTTTACAACTAACATACAAAAGTGGGCGGTAGGTATAAAAAGGTTGACTACCCCTGTATTAGGAGAGCAGAGGGCTAGTACTAGTAGCGCCAGAAAGAATGAAGCGACTGGGCCAAAGCCGAAAGGACGCTCAGCTGTGGATATATCTGGTGGTGAAAGGAAAGTCCGATGCTGTAAAGATTTTTTCTCCATAGGACCCTGGAATGTAAGATCCATGAATCAAGGCAAGCTAGACGTAGTCAAAAAAGAGATGACAAGACTGAACATCGACATCTTAGGAATCAGCGAACTATAAATGGACAGGAATGGGTGAATTTAACTCAGATGACCATCAGGTATACTACTGTGGGCAAGAATCCCTCAGAAGAAATGGAGTAGCCTTCATAGTCAATAAAAGAATAGGAAAAGCAATACTGGGATACAATCCTCAAAATGACAGAATGATTTCAATTCGAATCCAAGGCAAACCATTCAATATCACAGTAGTCCAAATCTATGCCCCAACCACTGGTGCTGAAGAGGATGAAATTGACCAGTTCTATGAAGCCCTACAGCACCTTATAGAATTAACACCAAAAAATAATGTCCTTATCATCATGGGATTGGAATGCTAGGTAGTAAGCCAACAGATAAACCGGAATAACAGGCAAGTTTGGCCTTGGAGAACAAAATGAAGCAAGGCACAGGCTAATAGAATTTTGTCAAGAGAATACGATGGTCATAACAAACACTCTTTTCCAACAACCCAAGAGACGGCTCTACACATGGACATCACCAGACGGTCAACATAGAAATCAGATTGACTATGTGCTCTGCAGCCAAAGATGGAGAAGCTGTATACAGTCAGTAAAAACAAGACTAGGAGCTGACTGTGGCTCAGATCATGAGCTTCTCGTTGCAAAATTTAGGCTTAAATTGAAAAAAATAGGGAAAAGCACTAGGCCACTCAGGTATGAACTAAATCATATTCCTGATGAATATACAGTAGAGGTGACAAATAGATTTAAGGAACTGGATCTGATAGACAGAGTGCCTGAAGAACTATGGATGGAAGTTCGCAACATTGTACAAGAGGTAGCAACTAAAACCATCCCAAAGAACAAGAAATGCAAGAAAGCAAAATGGCTGTCTGAGGAAGCTTTGCAAATAGCTGAGGAAAGAAGGAAGCGAAAGGCAAAGGAGAAAGAGAAAGATACACCCAATTGAATACAGAATTCCAGAGAATAGCTAGAAGAGATAAGAATACCTTCTTAAATGAACGATGCACAGAATAGACAAAAACAAGAGAATAGGAGGACCAGAGATCTCTTCAAGAAAATTGGAGATATGAAGGGAACGTTTCATGCAAAGATGGGCATGATAAAGGACCAAAATGGCAGAGACCTAACAGAGGCAGAAGAGATTAAGAAGAGATGGCAAAACTACACAGAACTATACAAGAATGATCTTAACATCCCAGATAACCACAAGGAGATGGTCACTGACCTCAAACCAGACATCCTAGAATGTGAAGTGAAATGGGCCTTAGAAAATCTGAGCAACAACAAAGCTAGTGGAGGTGACAGTATTCCCGCTGAGCTATTCAAAATCTTAAAAGACGATGCAGTAAAAGTGCTACATTCAATTTGCCAGCAAATTTGGAAAACTCAACAGTGGCCACAGGATTGGAAAAAGTCAGTTTACATTCCAATTCCAAAGAAAGGCAATGCCAAAGAATGTTCAAACTATCGCACCATTTCACTCATTTCACATGCTAGTAAAGTTATGCTTAAAATCCTACAAGCTAGACTCCAGCAGTATGTGGATCGAGAACTACCAGAAGTACAGGCAGGATTTCGAAGAGGCAGAGGAACTAGAGATCAAATTGCCAACATACGCTGGATCATGGAGAAAGCTAGGGAGTTCCAGAAAAACATCTACTTCTACTTCATTGACTATGCAAAATCCTTTGATTGTGTGGATCACAACAAATTGTGGCAAGTTCTTAAAGAGATGGGAGTACCAGACCATCTCATTTGTCTCCTGAGAAACCTATATGCGGGTCAAGAAGCAACAGTGAGAACCGAACACGGAACCACTGATTGGTTCAAAATTGGAAAAGGATTCCGGCAAGGCTGTATACTGTCACCCTGCCTATTTAACTTATATGCAGAGCACATCATGAGAAAGGCAGGGCTAGATGAATCAAAAGTTGGAATTAAGATTGCCAGGAGAAATATCAACAACCTAAGATATGCAGATGATACCACTCTAATGCCAGAAAGTGAAGAGGAACTAAAGAGCCTTTTGATGTGGGTGAAGAAGGAGAGTGCAAAAGTTGGCTTGAAAACCAAGATCATGGCATCCAGCCCTCTCAATTCCTGGCAAATAGATGGGAAAGAAATGGAGGTAGTGACAGATTTTATCTTCCTGGGCTCCAAGATCACCTCAGTGGGGACTGCAGGCCAAGAAATTAAAGACGCTTGCTCATGGGAGGAAGCTATGGCAAATCTAAACAGCATTCTAAAAAGCAGAGACATCCCCCTGCAACAAAAGTGCGTATAGCCAGGCATAGGTTTTTTCCCAGTTTGCAATGTATGGCTGAAAGTTGGACCATAAGAAAGGCTGAGCGCAAAAGAATTGAGGCCTTTGAACTATGGTGCTGGAGAAGACTCCTGCGAGTCCCTTGGACTGCAAGGCGTTCAAACCGGTCAGTCCTAGAAGAGATCAACCCCGACTGCTTTTAGAAGGCCAGATCCTGAAATTGAAACTCAAGTACTTTGGCCACCTAATGAGAAGGAAGGATTCACTGGAGAAGAGCCTAATGTTGGGAAAGATTGAGGGCAATAGAAGAAGGGAACGACAGAGAATGAGATGGCTGGATGGAGTCACTGAAGCAGTAGGTGTGAATTTAAATGGACTTCAGAAGATGGTAGAGGACAGGAAGACCTGGAGGAACATTGTCCATGGGGTTGCGACGGGTCGGACACGACTTCGCAATTAACAACAACAACCCCTGTATTAGACTAAGAAATAGAATATATGTGGAAATATTAGAATGTTATTGTTGGAATATTATGCGTTTTTAGAAGGGATACCCGAAGTGCTAATAATGTGTTTATTTAAGATTAAATTGGAATATGGTAATTGTAAATTAGTAAAGCTTAAAAACAGGATTGGGATTTACATAGATATAATGTTATTGATGATTGTTTTGACTGATAGAATTTCATGTAGAAATTGATTAACCTAAATATGTTATACTATTTGAGGGAAATAGAGAGGGAACTCTTAATGAATTAATTTGAGTTATATAGGTATGACCTTGTTTTTGGATGATTGATTCACCCCATCACCACGGTGTTTCTTGAGCACTCTGATGTAAAAATTAAAAAAAAAACAATAAAACTTGTTTTATATATATATAAAAAATAAAACTCAACCACCAATTATGTGGCAGTTCCCCATGGGCCGCGGACCAGCACCAGTCCACAGCCTGGAGGTTGAGGACCCATTTTAATGTACTGGCCATGTAACACTTTCTCTTCCCATGCCTCTTGTCTGTTCCTCATTTATTCTTTTTTCTAGGCCACTTTGGTCTACCCAGTCTTCTTGCCACACTAGTTTCAATGCATCTTCTTCATTGTCCTTCTTCATGTATTCTTCCAATGCCCTTTTTTCTTCTTCAATGTCTGATGTACTTTCAACATTACATGACCATGTATTTTCCTTAGTAAACAGAGTCTGTAATATCACTGCAAAGATGAAGGGCATGATTCATTGTCATTATTTTTCTTGTCTTCCTATCCACGGCCTTCAGTTCTGCTTGAGTCCAGTCTACTATTTCAGCTGTGTTATCTAATGACTTGAATTGCCCAGGAGTTGATTGCGTTGATAGTATTTCCTCCACTGAGTTTAGACTGTAAGTTCTTCTTCACTCTCTTAATGTATTCACTTCTAACCTTCTTGACTTCAGTATGCTTGATGTTGTCAGCTTGAAAGATGTCTAGATATTTGTAATGATCATCTTCATCCAGACGTCTTGATGTTATTCCCATAGGGCATCTTATTTTCTTCAGTTTTCACTATTTTTCCCCATTTGGTGGTAAACAAGGCGCATTTGTACAGTCCAAACTCCATGGCAATATATTGGCTGTATATATGGACAGTGTTGAGCAGCGATTCTATTTCAGATGTTGTTTTTCTATATAGATTTAAATCATCCATATATAGGAGGTGAGATAGTCTGGCAGATTTTTTTAAAATTTTGATAGCAATGGCCTGAGTTATTCAGTATTATTGACAGACAGATTCAGTGCAATGAAAAACAGTGGTGGTAAAAGTGAGTCTCTTTGGAAGATTCCTCTCTTGATATTAATCTCTCCCAATCTATCTAACAAAATGAAATTCAATGGTGAAAAAAGTAAGGTTCTACATTTAGGCAAGAAAAACCAAATGTACAGGTATAGTATAGGAGGTAACTTGTTCAATAATAGTAACTGTGAGAGGGATCTCGGAGTCCTAGCGGACAATCACTTAAATATGAGCCAGCAGTGTGCTGCAGCTGCCAAAAAAGCCAACACAGTGCTGGGCTGCATTAACAGAGGGATAGAATCAAGATCACGTGAAGTATTAATACCACTTGGTAAGGCCACACTTGGAATACTGCATCCAGTTTTGGTCACCACGATGTAAAAAAGATGCTGAGACTCTAGAAAGAGTACAGAGAAAAGCAACAAAGATGATTAGGGGACTGGAGACTAAAACATATAAGGAACGGTTGCTGGAATTGGGTATGTCTAGTTTAACGAAGAGAAGGATGAGGGGGGACATCATAGCAGTGTTCCAAATATCTCAGGGGCTGCCACAAAGAAGAGGGAGTCAAGCTATTCTCCAAGGTGCCTGAAGGCAGGACGAGAAGCAACGGATGGAAACTGATCAAGGTGAAAAGCAACTTAGAACTAAGGAGAAATTTCCTGACAGAACAATTAACCAATGGAACAACCGGTCTCCAGAAGCGGTGAATGCTCCAACGCTGGAAGTTTTTAAGAAGAGACTGGACAGCCATTTGTCTGAAATGGTGTAGGGTTCCTGCCTGAGCAGGGGGTTGGACTCGATGACTTCCTTTCCAACATTATTATTATTATTATTATTATTATCATCATCATCACCATTGACTAGTAACCCTGTCCACCATTGTGCCATAAATCTTTGCACAAAACTTCTGATGCTTCGGACTTATGGGAGACAATTTGGATTAGAAATGTTAGATTTACACAAGCTCAAAATTTGAGGGAAAATTTTTATAAAATGTTTTACAGATGGCATTTAGATCCTAAAAAATTATCTTGTATGTATCCAAATTTACAACCCAAATGTTGGAGATGTGGTAATATGGATGCAAACATATTTTCATGTTTGAAAGGCTTTTTGGATTATGATTTGGTGGAACATTCAAAAGATTTTTAAAAGGAAGATAAAGTTCACCCCTCAATTATTCCCATTGGGTATCTTTGTGGATTTAAATGACAAAGAAACTACTTTAATGTTGAATTTATTAACTGCAGCAAGGTTATTAGTAGGCTCGTATTGGAAGAAGGACTCGTTGCCTACTTTAGAAGAATGGATATTTAAAGTTTCTAATTTTGCAGAAATGGCAAAAATTTCTGTTTATTTGAAGGATCATACACAAGAAAGATATATTATTGTATGGAGAAGATGGATAGATTATATTCAGAAAAAATATGGGATTATAAAGTTTCATTTATTTTATGAGTAAATTTTATAGTAACTGTTGTAGAGATTTGTTTATATGACTTAATTTAAGGGGAGTTAAAGGTTAAGTATGATTTTTTTCTCTCTTTTTTTTTCTTTTTTTCTTTTTTTTATTGTTAACTTTCTTAATAATAACCCTGTACTCTGCTTTGGGAAGCGAGGGGGGAGGGTTGAGGGTGGGTTGGTGGGTGAGTGGGTGGGTAATGATAATATAGTCATGGTAAACGCTTGGGCATTTCCCCTATGCTGCGTTCATGTGTGTGAGAGGGATGAGAGGGGAGGAAGGAGTAGGGAGGAAGTAGGATGGTTAGAGGAGAAGGGGAGGGGAAGAGAGTAGGAAGGGAGGAGAGAAAGAGGAGGGAAGTGGGGAAGGATTAGAGAGGGTGGACGCAGCCTGGGGGGAATGGGCAGACGGTACCAATGGTTAGGAATTTAATTGTATTTTGTATGAATAAATGGAAAATAAAAACTTTTTAATAAAAAAAAAAAATTCTGATGCTTCTACTAACTCGTTATTTCTAAGCACTTTATTCCCTTCTGAGCTGTGGTGGCATAGTGGTTAGAATGCAGTACTGCAGGCTATTTCTACTTACTGCCGGCTGCCAACAGTTCGGCAGTTCAATTCTCATCAGCCTCAATGTTGACTCAGCCTTCCATACTTCTGAGGTGGGTAAAATGAGGACCTAAATTGTTGGGGGCAATATGCTGACTCTGTAAACCGCTTAGAGAGGGCTGTAAAGCACTGTGAAGCAGTATATAAGCCTAAGTGCTATTGCTATCAGGGAGTCAAATGCCTCCTTGTAATCAATTCATGCTACATTCAAGTTGGCCTTATTATTGTTATTCATAGTGCTATCATTATTATTCTTCATAGTACTATTAAGATAATATTTATTAAATTATTCTCATATAACAAATGTTTGGGAATGAATGAAAAATGTAAAATTTAAATGAAGGGGTTCATAGTTTGTTGATTTAGAACAAACTATGCTTTTTTAAAAATTAAATAGATCTGATACTTTGCTTTGTGCTCTTAGAGAATTTAAGAACATTTTGTGGTTGGTCCATGTAACACTCTCTGGATTTCAGGTGTGTCCTGGAACTAAAAAAATACTTGAGGAGAGGGGAGGTGATTTAGGACTTTACTGCCTATATGACTAGACTTGCATCAGGCTGAATCAACTGAGAATATTCAGATCTGTACAATATGCAGGCATTGCTAACCAATGCAGCTTGTTGTTTATCCATTATTCAGTATGTCTCTGGTATTTTTCTATTAGCCAATGCCAAATTGCTCCCTCATTGACTATTTGTAAGTGATTGAACTCTCCACCTGCTTCACTAAATTTTAACTCTCCACCTGCTTCACTAAATTTTGTTTACACCTTTAATCCTGGTGGTCCACCTTGCCGCAGCTGCAATCCACTCCGTATTTCTCACCTACAATTATGAAACTATTGAAAACTCTTCATCTCTCTCCCTGCCAAATCCTCAGGGATTTTTCCAATCATCGTTGAGAGAACGGCGTAGACAATCAATGCAGGAGTGACCTGAGGTTAATTTCCCTCACTGAGTTGGAAGAGACA
This sequence comes from Crotalus tigris, assembly GCF_016545835.1. NCBI lineage: Eukaryota > Metazoa > Chordata > Lepidosauria > Squamata > Viperidae > Crotalus > Crotalus tigris. The sequence goes on along the minus strand of NW_024096552.1, from coordinate 5,355,301 downwards.
ACAAACATAATTAAGCCCTGGCTTGTTGAGACTTTGGCATAAGTTTTAAGTACTACACTAAAGTTTGATCGTGTTAAATCTTGGATGTGAAAGATTTTATGCCTAGTTTACTTCAAATGCATTAAGTCAGCCCTTCACTTTGAGGCCCTCATTCACTCTACTTGGATTGGGCTGACTATAGTCTCAAAATACAGCTCAGACAACACCACTAGGGACATAAGCAGAGTCCAAAATTTCCTCATTAGTTTGTATCCAGTGCTGTAATTGAAGTCACTTCTATTGCTCCTACTCCATGGGTGTCCTGGGCAAGTAGAGAAGTGCCTTTGCCATCTTTGCTCCACTTTCCATTCTCAGAGGACATTAAAGGGTCTACTCACTGGTGGGTAGATTAGTGTTTCTCAACCTTGGCAACTTTCAGATGTGTGGATTTCAATTCCCAGAATTCCACAACCAGCTGAAAATTGCCAAGATTGAGAAACATTGGGTTAGATCAGGGATAGGCAACCTTGGCTCTTTTATGACTCCTGGACTTCAACTCCCAGAATTCCTGAGCCAGCCATGCTGAGGGGAAAGGGAGAGGTTTCCAAGCTGAGCCATGTTGGCTCAGGAATTCTGGGAGTTGAAGTCCACGAGTCATAAAAGAGCCAAGGTTGCCTACCCCTGGGTTAGATGCTCACCTTGCACTATCAAGGGCTTCACTGAACCCAAAATATATTGTTATCTCAGGTATCACATCAGGACAAATTGAATCCATTCACTCGATCTAGCATCCAGAGAGGTCCTGTTGAGTATTTTTCACTTCCCTGTTAGATATATATGCAGACAATCTGTGCATCAAGGCTTAATTTAGAATTTGCAGGACACCAAAGAACAAAGAACACCAAGGGAGACACAGAATGGCAATAAATCTTGAAAAAAGTTTATTAGGAAATTATCCCTGAGCATACTTACAGTACACTATCAGAAATATAAGGACACAAAGAGCCAGTTGAGACCTAAGGATGAGGAAGGTTCATGTTCTGAGAACTTGATTTACAAAGGAAGCTGGGAAAGGGGGGGTAAATCTCATAGCCCTTTTCCTTATTCTGCCATCCTATGGAATCCCACCTCAGTTCTGAACTAACAACTGTAGCAAGAGGAAATTAATACTTGTATTTACACTCACAGGAAAGGAAGAAATTACAAAAGAGTAAGCAAGCACACCATGAGCGATACACATTAAAACAGTGGTTCTCAACCTTTCTAATGCCGCGACCCCATACTACAGTTCCCCATGTTGTGGTGACCCCCAACCACTTATACATCACCGGGTGCCAGGGGCGTGGCCAAAGAAAAGGGAGAAAAAAATGGCGGACAGCCTTGTTTGGCGACCCCCATGAAATGGTCGTTCGACCCCAAATGGGGTCCCGACCCACAGGTTGAGAACCACTGCATTAAAAGGAAAGTCTTGGAACTGTCTATTTGCTTGGCACTTAAGAGGCAAAAGGAAGTATTTAGGGTAGGTGCATCCAATCCATGGTCCATGGACGCAAGCAGAAGTCCCACAATATCATAAACTTTTAACATTATGAATTAATATACATTAACTCTATTACACATTTCATAGGTGTCTGAAGACAGTTCCTCTGCAGGCAAGCCAAGAGGTTAGACACTCCTGCTTTATGGGTGAAGCTGATTAGGATCATGCCAATTTCAGAGGGTGCTAACTAATGAAGGTTGCAAAGCCCAGGGAATCTGTCCAGAGTATTTTTCTTTTCAGAAGTTCTAAATATTTAGTACGTGCAGGAGAATAAGTTGGCAATTGAGCAGATGGGTGAGGGAAGTTTATTATGGGGAATAGTTTCTAAAACTTGAGTCAATATGAGGGCATTTAATGGGTGTCGATCCATTATTACTGTATTGAAGCTCATACAGTATAGCTTTCTTTCTCTAACAGACTTGCTTTGCCTTAATTTTAGGGCCATGGAATGATTAATTAACCTGAGTAAAAACAATAGATGTAATTTGGCAATTCTGTTTTAAAAGTTTATTTCTTCCATTTTGTATGGCTTTTTTGCGCATTTGCAAAACACTTGGAATAATGACGTGATTGGCCTTAAGTATTTCATCTTTCTGCACTCTACCAATTGCACTTCATTAATCCATTTTGCCTTTCGTTTTGCCCTAATTTAATCTGCCATGTTACTTATTCCTGTTATCACTATAAATTCTATTACACAACTGGAGGTTTTTAAGAAGAGACTAAGCAGGGGGTTGGACTAGAAGACTTCAAAGGTCCCTTCCAACTCTATTATTATTATTATTATTATTATTATTATTATTATTATTATTATTATTATTATTATTATTTATTACTATTATTACTATTATTATTTGGTTTTTTTAGTCTGTGACTGCAATATAAAGATGTTTTGGTTTTATTGTTAATACCTTTTTGTAAAAAAATAAATATCTTGATTGGGTTTGCTATCCTGAAATGGCATTTGCTATCTTTAATAAAATAAGGATGCACTATGACAGAAGTCCCCAAACTTTCTGGATTGGTGGCCCAGTAGGAATATGGCACGAATAGGGCTGTGAGCATGCATGCGCCGCAAATGGGGCTCACGGCTCAGCTAGCACCAGTGAGAGGCTCAACTAGTGCCATCACAAGGCTCACGCTGTGGCTAGCACCAACAAGAGACTCACAGCACAGCTAGCGGTAGCAAGAGGCTCACAGCACAGCTAGTGCCAGCACGCAGCTCACGGCTCGGCTAGCGCTGCTAGAGACTCACAGCTCGCAGCTCAGCTTTTGCCGGTGCAAGGCTCGCAGCTCGGCTAGCACCAGCACAAGGGACAGTAAGCTCACACTCATATGCGCATGCACTGGCCAGCCACTCACACGGCCCATAGGTTGGGGACCTCTGCACTATGAAGATAGGGGAGACAGCTTAAAGAATATTCAAAAAAAGTCTAGGTATGGAAGTGATTCTGATTTGTTAACAGGAACGCTGTCCAGTTATTAGCGCTGAGCAGTAGGCTACAGGTGACATATGTTTAAAACAAATAAATTATATTACACAGTTTTTAGCTTATGACCACAACTGGGACTAGAAAATTCATCATTAAGTGACAGAGTCAGTAAATGAGGCATCATGTGACCACATCTTTTTACAATCTTTTTTTGTCATGGTCACTGATCAAATCATATGGTCATTAAGCGATCTTGGCTTCCCCTATTGCCTTTGCTTGTCAGAAGTCAGCTAGGAAGGTTGCAAATTGTGATCATGTGACTACCAGATGCTGCAATGATTATAAATGCGCCCAAATCACAATCATGTGATTGGAATGGGCGTAACTCTTAAGGACGGTTCTAAATTGCTTTTTTCAGCACTGTCATGATTTTAATCTCCTGTTAAATGGTTGTTATGTCGAGGACTGCATGTAATGCTCTAGATTGTGTCACCTGAATGCCTTTGATGCGTTCTTCCCGAACATCAAAGAAACCAAGTGCCAAGATGGAAACAAAGCCTGGTGCCAACATCTGGAATTCTTACAGTGGTCCCACTGGAAGGTCTTATTGGCAGAGGCTGAGCTGGGCATGTGACCCCAGCCAAAAGAAGGGAAGAACGATCTCTCCTGGAAAGGAAGTTGTTGAATACAGCAGAGTTCCAGTCTCAGCATCAAAAAATGAAACCATTCCCGCAGCACAATTTAGACACAACCGGATCCTTTTTAATTTCTTGTTCGGGAAGTGAGGAAGAGGATTAGGTGGGAGGGAGAACTTGTAATTACCTCCCCATATTCCCAGCATACTGACCCCTTCTTCTCTATTTAAGGAGAATGCACCCTTCCTTTTCACATTCTTCCGGGAAATCCCCACTGCCCATTCTTTCTGACTCGCTACATTGACTTCCCAGAAATGCCGACCCTCCTTGAATTCTTCACGTCCCAACACGACAGCCAGTACGTCAAATCTTTCAGGATTGTTGGGCAGTTGTTGATGACGATCGCCTAGTTCCGCTGTTTTACCATCCGGGGATGAGTTGGGGATGAGCCGTGTCTGAATCCAGAGTTATGTTTGCTGTTAATGGAGAAGAAGATCAAGAAAGGGAAGCAAAGTAGCTGTAATCTGGAATAGAAATACACCCCACTCTAAAAACAAAATCACAAGGATTGAATTCTCCCTCAGTTAAAAGGGATTTCTTGAATGGGAACTCTTCCTCATCCAGACTCTTCCTTTACATTTATTTATTTAGATCATTGATAACACTGCTTAACTCAAGCAATGTAACTCTGGATGGGATGGGATGGGGTGGGATGGGTTGGAATGGAATGGAAAACAAAATAGAAAATAGAAAATAGGATAGGATAGGATAGGGGATAGGATAGGATAGAATAGAATAGAATAGAATAGAATAGAATAGAATAGAATAGAATAGAATAGAATAGAATAGATCAGGAATAGAGAATAAAATAAAACAGGAATAGGATAGGATAGGATAGGATAGGATAGGATAGGATAGGATAGGATAGGATAGGAATAGGAATAGAGAATAAAATAAAACAGGAATAGAATAAAATAAAACAAGAATAGAATAGAATAGAATAGAATAGAATAGAATAGAATAGAATAGAATAGAATAGAATAGAATAGAATAGAAGAGTTGTAAAGGACCTTGAAGGTATATGTATATATAATACATATATTACATTATGTGTATATAGATATACGCACACATACATACACACAGTAAATTTATAGTATATTTACTAAATATACTATATAAATAGGAAATTTATTTATATACAAATTTTATCTTTATCTTTATATATAAATTTATCTTTTTATATAAGATAAATTATATCTTTTCTATCACGAATTGACAAAATGAGGGAGGGGGAGAAAAAAAATCTCCATGAGCACTTCCTTCCTTAATCTTAGGGAGGTTCAGAAAGTTATCTTAAATGATTTGGGGCTTTTTAATTAGATAAATTCTGATTGCTGGTATCAAACAAAAGCCCTCTTTATGGGCGCTCCAAAAGAGTCCAGGTCTCCATTTTGACCAAATGATCTGGCCAAGAGAAAAATCGGCCCTGTTCGCTTTGCTTTCGATTCCCCTCCCCAAGTTTACCTTTCTGCAGCTGAAGACCAGACAGCAAAGTATCTGAAAAGACGACAGGAAAAGAAGTAAGCATTGCTCTGTCATGTGCAAGGCAGATCTCACAACAATAATGTGAAGCACACTCGTCAATTTTACAGATATTTACTTATGTGCCTCTTATCACTCAACTGGGTTTTTTAATGCTGAAATCGGTTTTCCACGGAGGAAGAAATCGCAAAGTTCAGCCACATATAAGCAGACCAAACTTTTAAACTGGCTTGAACTCTCAGAATTCCTTAGCAATTTCACTGCTGCCTACAACTAAGATCTTGCCATGCGTCAAGTGGGATGTTAGGAGTTAGTCTAAAATCTTCGTGTATTACCTTTAAAGTGTTTCGTGATTCCTTCCAGGATGTGATTGATATCACAGAAGTCCCAAATTTTCCACTTTACGGTAGAATGGAAAAATGGAAGGTTCTTAATCTTTTCTTCACTAGAGAAATGAAAGAATGTTAGCCTTCGGTCCACCCAGTCAAAAATTCCCTCACATAAATTGGAAAGAAACAACAGAATCTTAAGGAATAGAATGGAATGGAACAGAGCAGAACAGAGCAGAACAGAACAGAATAGGAAGGGATCTTGGAGGTCTTATAGTCCAGCCCCCTGCTCAAGCAGGAGAACCTATAAAAATGGACTACAGGTAGTCCTCGACTTACAGCGATTTGTTTAGTGATCGTTCAAACTTATAATGGCACTGAAAAAGTGACTTATGACTGGTTTTCACATTTATAATTGCTGCATCCCCATGGTCAGACACTTGGCAACTGACTCATATTTATGACAGTTGCAAGTGTCTCATTGTCCAGTGATCACCTTTTGTGACCTTCTGACAAAGTAAATGGGGGAAAAAATATTCACTTAACAACTGTGGTAAGAAAGGTTATAACATGGCCCCAAATTCACTTAACAAATGTCTCATTTAACAACAGAAATGGGCTCAATTGAGGTCGTAAATCGAGGACTATCTGTACAGTTGATAATAAATGGGAAAGGGACAGATGGGATCCACTTACCTTTGCAAGCTGTCTGAGATTTCCTGGAGGAAGAAGAGAAAGAAAAATTCCTTGAGTAGGAATTGAAAGAATTCTGCCACAGATATTTCTCACGCTGAATTTTGTGGCAATTAAACTCTTCATTCATTAATTCACTTATTTATTCATTCATGAAATTTAGAGGGCCATTTAGCTACCAAAGGAACTCTGGACAGTGAACAAGGATATGGTGAAATCATCAAAATTTCTTTGGAAAAAAAAGAAAAGACAAACTTAAGACCCCAGGTAGAATCTCAACACTCATAGGTCACACATAACCACCCTAGAGTTTCATTCACATCCTGCCCTCAGCGCTTGGGGAAAAGCCAAGTCTTTACCACCTTCTAAAGGCCCAAGAGGGAGACTTGTGGGGAAGAAATGACAGACTGAAGTTGGTGGAATGCATCCAAATATGGTAGAATGAAGAGCCAGCAAGTAAATCAACTCTTCATAATTCCTCTCAAGGCAAGGAGAGGTCTTGAGATTGCCCATAAGTACTCCAGACAGCTGTTCCTTGTGAGGAGACTGCAAAATAGTGGTCTCCGGTGGATTTAAGAGCTCTGGGAGATGTTGGAATAGCTATCTTGCTCAACCCATGGTTGGTACTTTTAAAAGGAAACTGGATTCATACACTTCCTTTATAATCACTTTCAGAAATTGCCTGTTAATTTTCGGCTATTAGAAATCTTTCAATCAACAAGTCTGACAACATCAGGTGAGTGTCCTTAGTAAAATAAGTCTTAAATACAAGTTTAAGGACTAAATACTGTGTGTGTGTGTGTGTGTGCGTGTGTTTATGTTTTCTGAGGTTTTCGCGGGTGTTTGTATGTAGGTCTTTGGTTATTCGGGTTTTCTCGCGCGTACAATTGGAAATGTCTTGGCGACATTTCGACAAAGTCCCATTCGTCATCTTCAGGCTGGTGTTTTCAGCTTCGTGCTTCGAGGAGCAATGTGAAACTTGTGCTTGCTCCTCGAAGCTCGAAGCTGAAAACACCAGCCTGAAGATGACGAATGGGACTTCATCGAAATGTCGCCAAGACACTTCCAATTGTACGCGGGAGAAAACCCGAATAACCAAAGACCTACATATATATATATATATATATATATATATATTGGAATAAACAGAAATGAGTCATTAAAACTTTGATTTTAGAAAGTTACACATGAACTAAGTGTCCAGATAAATTTGAAATAAGATTTGGAATTAATTGTAAAGAATTCTTCCTGCAGGAATTTTGTTTTGGTTTTATTTTGAATTCTTTTTTAAGAAAAATATTTCCTTGTTTATCAAATTTATATGGCTGCCCGTTTCACAAAAAGTTACTCTCAGCAGCATACAACAATTAAAACAATAAATATATCAAAATAGATTTAAAAGTGTAAAATAAACCAAAAGAAACAAGAGACAGTGAATTAATAGTAAGAGAAGATTTTAAAATTGGACAATAGAGGGAACTAGAAGGAATTAAAGTTTACTGTTAAACACTCAACCTTGACTTATATATACAGGATGACGCAAAATATTTTCACATTTTGACATATTGAGGATATTTTTGAACAACAGACCCCAAAGTTAACTTTAAGAACATTTTAAAGCAGCTCCAGGGCCTAATCACCCAAACACATTATTCCAGAAAAAAAGAGTCAATGGTTTCGCATGCAAACTATTCTCTTTCCCATTGAAAATATTCATGTAAGGTTGTTAAGGCTGCAATTCAATGTATAGGGTAGTCCTCCACTTATGACCAGTTACTTAGCACCATTCAGTCACAACTGACCTGAAAAAGGGGATCTATGACCTAGATTCTAAGTTCTGATGGTTGAGCCTCCTCTGCAGTCAGGTGACTGAATTTCGGGCACTTGACAACATGGCCACGTTGATGGATGTTTTACTACGCTTTTGCCAAAAACCGGTATTTAACATCCAGCTTTTGGCAAAACCAAGACCATAGCAAAGCACTGGTTCAATTAATGATGTGAATTTACTTAACCACGGTATTTTGTTTAACCACCACCACAAATAAGGTCATAAACTCAGGTTGATCATGTGACCAAACCATTTTACAACTGTTTTATGATATATGATCATAATGGCCAGGCTCCATTACGGCCATATGTCAAGGACTATGTGCACAGCAATGTGGAAGGAAAGTGACCTTAAACCTTTCCTTGAAACTGCAACAAGCAAATACACCAAAGAACTCCGCTCTTACCGTAAAGAGTTCATCGTTGGGCTGCTGAGAATTTTTCATCGTCTGGATGATCGTTTCATAGCGTGAAAGTTCCTGGAAAGTCAAAGCCATGAAGAAATCCCTTTTTCCAGTAATCTCCTTTTCTACCTCTTCCATCTCGGCCAGGAATTGTTTTTCTTGTTCTTCCAGGAAGTGGTGGAGATCTCTGAACATAGAGGTTGCCTTTCCTCGCTCAGCTTTCATTTGTCTCTGCAGAAATAAAATAGATAACAAAGGGCCTCGAGTATAGAGTGGGCAGAGCTAGAAGTGGGCTGTCAACGCTGCAAATATTGTATATTCTTGCTTTTGACAATATGCAGAATTGTCTGGCAAATATGGGGTTAATAAAGAGCAGAAGGGGCGTTGGGGGTAAAGCCCAGGAAAGAAAGAGGAAGGAAACCTTTGACCTTCACACTAATTGGATAATGTGAGATATGACAGCTAATTTAGGGAGGGAACATGCTGATAATTTAACTGCTCAGAGGAAGAGAACTTAGATCCTAGCATCCCTCCGTTGTGCCTGTGCCGACATTTTGTAACAATAAAAGACTTTTAGGAAAATAAATGCCTGGAAGTTCTTTGGAATGTTTCATTAGCCGGAACCACAACATGGGCATTTAGAGATAGCAAACAGCAGTAAATCACTTGTCATGGTTCTAATCCTGCTCCCTTTCAACTGTAAATTATTAATAATAATAACTTGGAATAGCTTACATCATGTAACAATACCTTTAACCCCATCAAACAAAATCTACCTATCCCAGGTCTCTGGGAAAGACTCAATAGGTGTCGCAAGGATGTTTTTTCAAAAGGCAACTGGACTTCGTTTTTCCTTGAAGATGTTTCACTTCTCATCCCAGAAGCTTCTTAAATTCTGATTGCATGGTGGGGAATGGAAGGATTGATATACCTTACAGTCATCTGGTCACTAGCACTTTTTCAGAGAGTTGTTGAGGCCACTTGGAGGCTTATCTGTGCCCTAAGGGTCACTTGAATCATGCAAATAGGTATGAAAATGGGTGTGTCCACACCCATTTGCACTATTCGGATGACCCTGAGGGCACAGATAAACTTCCAAGTGGAAATGGGTGTCTATACCCAAAATAGTGCCAAATGTGTGTTCAGATGACTGCAAGGAATATAAATCCTTTCATTCTCCACCATTCAGACAGAGCTGAAGAAGCTTCTTGGATGAGAAGCAAAATGTCTTCAAGGAAAAACAAAGTCCACGTCTTTTGAAAAAGCACCTTGGGACAATCATGACCTGAATGACTCAGAATCTCCACAGACTCAATGGGTGGATAAAAATGCCAAATCCAGTCTAACTATTTGGCTGACTGTGTGACCAACCAAATAATGAAAATGGCAAAAGAAAGCTAAGATAGTACCAATATAGGTGCCTTAGGTGCAAACCCAAAATATCTGGAGCACCACTTGAACACCATCGGCATTGACAAATTCACCGTCATCCATTGCAAGCTTTACTTGGCACATCCATTGCAAGCTTTACTTGGCACAGCTTATATTTCTGTGACAATCCCTTTGAAGCATCAAATAACACTGCCTTTGCAGATGATACAACAGTAGTGGGCCTTATTCATGAGGGCAATGAGGATGCTTACCGCAGGGAGGTTAAGAATTTGGTGAACTGGTGTAAGGAAAACAGCCTAGTTTTAAATACTGGAAAAACCAAAGATTGGTTTCTGTCAATTTCAGAAAAGGCAGCCACACTTCTCTGAGCATTAATGATTCCACCTGTGGAGATGGTTACCAGCTTCAAATTCCTGAGTGTGCAGTTAACAAGTAGGCTGGCTTGGTCACTCAACAGCGAGACACTGGTGAAGCGGGCACAGCAGCACCTGCATTTTCTGCGTCGAATGAGAAAAGCACATCTTCTTTCCCCTGTCCTTACCACTTTCCACAAGGGACAATTGAGAGCATCCTGTCATACAGCATCACAGTCTGGTTTGGAAACATCACTGCATCAGACAGGAAGCAGTGCAGAGAATGGCAAGGATGGCTGAAAAGATTATTGGCAGTTCCCTCCCTTCCACCCAGCTCATAGCACATAAGTGTTGCTTGAGCAGGGTCCGTAAGGTTGTCCAGAAGCCTGTCTTCTGGAGTGTTGGCTATTCCTGCCAGCTTAGTGTCATCTGCAAATTTGATGAGTTCCCCATTTATCCCCTTGTCCAGATCGTTGATGAAGAGGTTGAAGAGCACTGGGCCCAGAACAGAGCCCTGGGGCATCCCACTATACACTTCCCTCCATGTAGATGTGGTTCCACTGATGACCACACACTGAGTACAGCCGGTCAGCCAGCTACAGATCCATCTGGTGGTGATGCTCCTCTAACCCACATTTTTCTATCTTATCAAGTAGTAGATTGTGATCTACTTTGTCATTTGGCTGACTGTGAAACCAACCATAATAACAATAATACCTATTTACCAATCACTACTTCTAATCTCAATGTGGCTTTAAGTCTTTTTTCCCCTTCATTTGGCAGGGGCAACAACTTACCAGCAAGTCCTTGCTTTCCTTCTCTCTGTTTGACTGATGTGCCAAAATATTTTGTTTTACCTCCTTCACCATCTCCACAAAACTGTCCACATATTCCTGGGGAGAAAATGACAACCAAGATTTAAGTTATCTTTGGAAGTCAACTTACTGGTGTGATTTATCAGTTTGATTATTAGAAAAGGTTATTATTATGGAAAGAAGGAAATTATGTGGTAACTTGAGAGATAAAATATAGATGTGCAATACAGTAGTTGAAACTGCTGTAAAGACCAGAAGCCATTTCTTCATACACTTGTTACTTTTCTTTACTCTTTTTTCAATATTTGTATTGTTTGTTTTTTAAAATCTTTCTTTGATAAAAAAAAAATATATTTAAAAAAGAAACTAGCTTACTGGCTGAGCTCCCATCTTTTGGCCTAAGACAAGCCAGGAGCACACCTTGTATTTTAAGAATTCCTATCAAGTAAAATCCTCTTTAAATTACCAGCTATCTTGGTAGATCAGATCCATTTCATTTCACTCTTTTAGCTGATTCAAATCCAAATATTACTTGTAAGATGGCAAGATTTCTTAGATCAGGCTTACAGTAAAACGAACAGTATCACAAGTGATATAGATGCAGAACTGTAGGTTTAAATCCTTTTTTTTTTTTTTTTTGCATTGGGGGCTACCATTCTGCCTTTTTGACCACAGAGTACTCTGTGATTAATCCTGGTCCTAGTTTTAAACATGCGTTGGAAAGAAAGAAAAACTTCCTTTTGCTTATTCAATCTTACTTCATTATCTCAGCTGTTATGCCCATTATAAAGACCTGCCTTCTCTCTCCACGATCTGGAAAAAAATGGTGATTTTAATACATTATTCATTTCTCATCTATTTCCCAGCAGTGCCTCCTGCTTTGAAAAACACCAACGTCGAGCATTTTCTCCCAGAGAATTCGTCTGAATGCACATCAAGCTTATTATTGGGGAAATAGCCGCCTCATAGCGAAGATCACACGTGTTTTTTAGCCCAATAGTGTCAGTTAGCGCCGCAAGGCGATGCTTGCAATCTTTTTTTTTAGGTAAAGCAATTCTGTCTCACACGCCTAACCGCCTTCTAATTGCGATTTTTTAAAAGAAGCAAAGAGCGGCAAAATAAATAACCAACCAATCGCTAAATCGCGTTTTAAATACCTCGCCAGCAACAGTAACCTGCAACCGGCCAGCTTTGGATCAGTAATTGGCAATTGATTGCCCTGAGCATGCGCATTGATGGCCTTCCCCAATCCTTCCCTCGCTCTCACAGCGGCAGGCTTGCAAAACCGGGATTGCGCGGGTCCCTATTCCCGAAAGGCAGGGGGGCGGAAAGTAATCCGGATCCTAAACGAGTAAGATTTTTTTTTTCCCAACCTTATGTGCATCCCTGGTTTTCTGCAAAGGGGTGCCTGTGTTGCTTTTGTGCGGCTTGGTTATGCCGCAGATGTCACAGCTGAGGACGGTTTCGTGCCCGCAGGAGGTTTGCACGGATTGGTGGTGCTTTTCACCCGAGTTCGCCTTGCTTGGGTCTTTTTCCGCCCGTCGGAACTTCTCCGCGATCTGAACCACGTTGGCCAGCGGCCGGTTGGGGATGATGTTTTTCCCGTGGTCGAAGGTTTCTCGACAGTGGGGCAGGAGGCGCCGCCTTTCCCGGGTCCTTGGCAGCAGCTGCTCAGGCAGGTGCGGCAGAAATTGTGCCCGCACGTGGTTATGGTCACCGGGTCCTTGAAACACTCCAGGCAGATGGGACAAGTGACTTCGTCGCAGAGATCCCGCAAGGGAGTCCCAGCTGCTGCAGCAGCCATGACCGTCTCTGGCTGAAGGCTAAAACTCTCTCGGCTGCTTTCATTTTCCGACCCGGCCCTTCGGGAAAGGCCGCTTGCAGAACTCGAACGGGGCAAAACAAACGGTGGGTGGCTGTGCAGCTTGCGCAAACCAGGAAAAGCAATTTTAGAGGTCATCGCCACTCCCTGTTTACTCAGTATAGCAAGTTTGTTTATTTTTTTTTCGAGTCTTATCACCGGCTCAAGGTTGACTCGGTCTTCCATTCTTCCGAAGTCGGTAAAAAGGAGCATCCGGATGGTTGCGGGGGCAATAATGCTGACCGTAAACAGTTTAGAGAGGGCTGTAAAGCATTAGTTAATTAATAACTAAAATAGCACTAGTAGTACCGATACCACTTATGTCGTTCCAGTGGTTTACAGCCCTCACTAAGCGGTTTACAAACGACATATTAAGTCTTAAGTGCTATTTTAGTTATTAATTAAATTCCTGCGCCACCCATCGAAAGAGACTTGGGGGTGCAATAAAATAGGAATATGAAATAAGGGGTCCTTGGTGCTTTCTGAGCTTGTTTGTTTTCTTGCAGACGTTTCATTAGTGCAGGGGTTCTCAACCTTGGCAACTTTAAGACTTGTGGACTTCAACTCCCAGAATTCCTCAGCCAGCTTTGCTGGCTGAGGAATTCTGGGAGTTGAAGTCCACAAGTCTTAAAGTTGCCAAGGTTGAGAACCCCTGCATTAGTGGATTTTATTCCCAGCCCCTCCCATATCTCCATTTACAAGTAGTGTAAGGAAATTTTACAAACTCCAGAGCTTTACAAACTTAAGGGTTTTTGGACAAGTTGTTGGAAGCCTGGTTAGTGGTGCTGGGGGAGGGGGGGGCTCAAATACTTTCTTCAGAGTCACACATTGTCTTACTTTGGGCTCTAATTTTTGTGTTGAAGGAAAAGTCTTCATGATTCAGTCCAAGCTGGGAATAAACAACATGGTGACTGCTTTAGAAAGAAGGTTGCAATTTATTGAAGAGGAGAGCCAATAGGAATTGTCCAGGCTGTCTCTGCTCTGCTGAGCCCACCAAAGTCCCATTCTGCAAATGCTGCTGCAAGTTGTCTGCAGTGAAGGCAAGCTGTCTGGCAGTTTCCACCCCTCCCTGCTGAGCAACTACTAAAAATGTAAGTAAAAGAGGGCCAGGGGAGGGAGGTGGGAGGCCGGCTCTGTCTCTGCCGCTTGCCAGCTACGCCTTGGCCAGCGCAGGGAGCGGCACCACGCATGCGCAGTGTTCCCAGGCAGGGAAAGTCCTCGACTTACGACCGGTTGGGGGTCGTGGCATTAAAAAGGTTGAGAATCACTGCTCTGGAGCCTTTTGTTTGGAGTTGTTCCTGTGGCATGAACTTTGATCTGAGTCTGTCTTTCTGGTATTCTGATGGTGGTGGGTTAATCCTATTATGTCCCAAAGGTCATATCCTGCTTCCCTGGGGCTGGGGCTGATGACTCTTAGATTTTTGATGTGAGGGGTTGTTGATTCTAGTGTGGGAAGTTAGCGCCCCCCCCCCCAAGAAGGAAATATTAAAAGGGCAAAAAAATATATTTCCTCAAAGGATCTTAAAGAGGCAGAAAAGCATGCCCAGTTTTTTTAATATCCCCAAGTCTCCCTTCCCCCAAGCAGAAACCAGCTCTGTAGAAATTAGGAAGTAAACCATTGAGGAAGATTGAAGCTAGAAGATTAAGAAGACAAAGACACCTAAAATCTACATACCCCACCCAAACTCTAAGATAGGACATAGGATTAACCCACAGATGCCAAAGGGCACACCCAGACTCAGGTCAAAGTTGATGCCACAGGAACAATTCCAAACAAAAGGCTCCAGAGGGTATAAAAACCCATTCCCTACATGTGCTCTCTTTGTTTTCTTCCAGAGCCATCTTTCTGTCTGGCTCTCCTCTTCTATAAACTGCAACCTTCTTTCTAAAGCAGTGGCCATGTTGTTTATTCCCAGCTTGGACTGAACCATGATGTATAGGGGGGGAATTAATAATAACTTTTACACAAAAATGCATCTATGTGGTAGTTAGGAGTTTAAAACAACTTGATGGCACATAACTCATTATAGCAAAGAAGTGTCTATTCCAGTGTTGGAACGTTGGAAACTAAGATGTATGGACCAACTCCCAGAATTCCAGATGCTAGAATGATGGCTGGAGAATTAAGATTTTGTCTGTAGGGGTGTTGGATCCTTCTTTGTACTTGAAAAAAATTCTGAAATTGCTGTTCCAGTTTAGCTATGGGTTTTCATTGAGGTCTCCTCACATTCCTACTACAGGAACTGACTTATGATCACAACTGAGCCCAAAATTTCTGTTGATAATCAAGGCATTTGTTAAGTGAATTTTGCCCCATTTTACAGCCTTTCTTGCCACATTTGTTAAGTGAACCACTGCAGTTGTTAAGTTAGTAACATGGTTGTTAAGTGAATCTGGGTTCCCCATTGACTTTACTGATCGTAAGGTCGCAAAAGGCGATCACGTGACCCCGGGACACTGCAGCCATCATAAATGTGAGTCAGTTGCCAAGTGTCTGAATTTTGATCACGTGACCATATGGATGCCACAACAGTTGTAAGCATGAAAAAAGTCACTTTTTTCAGTGCCATTGTAAGTTTGAACGATCACTAAACGAACTAATGTATGTCGAGAGCTACCTGTATTCCGTGCCCTGCATGAACTGAGTTTTGTGGCCTGTCCTATTTATAATACAGGTAGTCCTCGATTTACAACAGTTCACTTAGTGACCATTCAAAGTTACAGTGGCACTGAAAAAAGAAATGTATGGCTGTTTTTCACACTTACGACTGTTGTACCATCTCCATGGTCATGTGATCAAAATTCAGACAATTGGTCCCTGACTCATATTTATGACAGTTGCAGTGTCCCAGGATCACGTGATCCCCTTTTGCGACCTTCTGACAAACAAAATCAATAGGGAAGCCAGAGTCACTTAGCAACTCCGCTACTAACTGAATAACAGAAGTGATTCACTTAACAACTGTGGCAAACAAGCTTGTAAAATGGGCCAAAACTCAACAAATGTCTCACTGAGTAACATAAATTTTGGGCTCAACTGCAATAGTAAGCTGAGGATTACCTGTATATTTTTTTTGTAATTGGCCTTAATTGCCAACTACAGAAGCACCAGGAAATCAAAAGCAGGAAATGAACCAAAAAACACACACCCAACATCAGGAAATGCATTACATTTAATTCGGCTTCATTTCAGATCAGGTAGGTGACTTCAATCTGACATTTTTCTGGTATGCAGTTATTGCATTTCCCAATGCTGACTGTTCTTCTAGGAATTCAGAATACAGGTAGTCCTCCATTTACAATAATTTGTTTAGTGACCGGCTGAAGTTACAGTGGCATTGAGAAAAGTGACCTATGACCATTTTTCACACTTAACACCGTTGCAGCATCCCCATGATCAAGTCATCAAAATTTGTATGCTTGGCAACTGGTTCATATTCGTGACAGTTGCAGTGTCCCTGGATCAGGTGATCTATCCCCTTTTGCAACTTTCTCACAAGTAAAGTCAATGAGGAAACCAGATTCACTTAATCTGGCTTCCCCATTGACTTTGCTTTCAGAAGATTGCATGATCTGGGGGGACACTGCAACAAATATGAGTCAGTTTTGATCACATGATCATGGGGATGTTTCAACATAAGTGTGATAAAAAGGGTCGTAGGTCACTTTTCTGTGCCATTGTAACTTTGAATGGTCACTAAATGAACTGTTGTAAGTCGAGGACTATCTATACTTATCTTGTCCTGCTTTGTGGTATGTACTCTCGATCTAAATAAGTTTCAAAGGGAAATTGTTGTGTGGTTTGTTTTTTTTTAAAGGATGTGTTGAAGTGAGAAGACTTCAGACTTAAATTGTTTGGACAAAAGGCAACTGAGAACCGAACATGACTGAAGTCCCAGGGAAGCTGACTGCAAGGCTTAGAAGAGGCAAAAAGGAAGTGCTTCTTCACACAATACATAACTGATCCGAGGAGTTCGTGTCCAAAGAGGTAATGATGGCCATTTAGTTGGGTAGCTAAATGCAACAAAGTTGGGTAGCTAAATGCAACAAAGAGCAACAAAGATGATTAGGGGACTGGAGGCTAAAACATAAGGAACAGTTGCTGGAATTGGGTATGTCATGTTTAATGAAGAGATGGACGAGGAAGGACATGATAGCAGTGTTCCAGTATCTCAGGGATTGCCACAAAGAAGAGGGAGTCAAGCGATTCTCCAAAGCACCTGAAGGCAGGACAAGAAGCAACGGATGGAAACTAATCAAGGAGAGAAGCAACCTAGAACTAAGGAGAAATTTCCTGACAGTTAGAACAATTAACCAGTGGAACAACCTGCCTCCAGAAGCGGTGAATGCTCCAACACTGGAAGTTTTTAAGAAGAGACTGGACAGCCATTTGTCTGAAATGGTATAGGGTTTCCTGCCTGAGCAGGGTGTTGGAGTAGATGACCTCCAAGGTCCCTTCCAACTTTTATTATTATTATTATTATCTTTAAAAAGAGACAGTGTGGGCCAGAGATAAAGGGGCTGGGCTGGGAGCAGGAAGACCTGGTTTTTACCCAAAGGTGCTTTTTTCATGAGGCAACTGGATTTCCTTGTTTTTCTTTGAAGACGTTTCACTTCTCACCCAAGAAGCTTCTTCAGCTCTGACTGGATCCTTCCCTTCCCCACCATCCAGTCAGAGCTGAAGAAGCTTCTTGGATGAGAAGCAAAATGTCTTCAAAGAAAAACAAGAAAGTCCAGTTGCCTCGTGAAAAAAGCACCTTTGGGACAACCATGACCTGGACATCTGAGAATCTCCATTAAACTCGGGTTTTAGTTGCTCCTCAGACCGGAAGACCACTTGGGTCAGCCCTAGAGTCAGCATAGGGTAGTGGCCCTAGACTAGGAGTGGGGAACCTTGGGTTTTAATCTCTCCATTGCTACCAAAGATCCCTTGTTATTTGGAGCCAGTTACAGGTAGTTCTCAACTTACAACAGTTCACTTAGTGACCTTCAAAGTTACAATGGCACTGGAAAAAAGTGACTTACGGCCATTTTTCACACTTAAATGACCATTGCAGCATTCCCAGGGTCACATGATTTACATTCAGATGCTTGACAGCTGACTTACCTTTATGACGGTTGCAAAGTCCCAGAGTCATGTGATCCCCTTTTGCAACCTTCTGACCAGCAAAGAGGAAACTAGATTCACTAGATTAACAACCGTGACCCTAACCCAGGGGTAGGCAACCTTGGCTCTTTTATGACTGGTGGACTTCAACTCCCAGAATTCCTGAGCCAGCCATGCTTAGGGGAAAGGGAGAAGTTTCCAAGCTGAGGAATTCTGGGAGTTGAAGTCCACGAGTCATAAAAGAGCCAAGGTTGCCTACCCCTGCCTTAACCGAACAACTGCAGTGATTCATTTCATATACGTGACAGGAAAGGTTGTAAAATGGGGCAAAACTCACTTAACACAGGTCTCACTTAGCAACAGAGATTTTGGGCTCAGTTATGGTTGTAAATGAAGGATGACCTGTACTAATAAATTACATAAGATAAGATGAAAAATAAAAATACTTACCTCATGCAAGCTGGGGAATTCTTGCAGTTGAAGTCCACACACTTTAAGGCATCAAGGTTGAAAAACGCTGTTGTAAGGCATACAAAGTCACAACACACATTGAAACTGTGTGGAACTTGCAACATGATTCCCCTTTTGACATTTGCCTCCTTGTGTCATCCCTTTGAGATATTCCTGAAGTAGACAAAAGCTATACATAGAGACTCTTTCATCTCACATTGGATTTTTTCATTTTTTTCATATCTCCTCAGGTATGCTTTCGTTCAGAAACTTTTCCCGCAGGCCGGATACATCTGTGTTTTCTTCCGTGTGGATTCTTTCGTGATTCATGAGGTTTTATCTTCGCCCAAAACGTTTCTCACAGAGGGAGCACGTGTGATTTCTCTCCCATGTGGCTTCTTTCATGGGGATGTGAAGCTCGCTTTTTTCTTGAACCTTTTCCCATAAACCCTGTGTGAATACAGTTTCTCCCCTATGTGGATTCTCCCAAATGTTCCTTTACGCAGACAGAGCACATGTACAGCTTTTCCTGAGTGGATTTTTTTGATGTTCGGTGTAACTTGTTCTGTGCTTGAAGTTCTTCCCACAGACCGAACAGGTGTAGTAGCCTTTTTCTCCAGTGTGAATTCTTTTATGGGATTCATTGCCAAACCTTTTTCCTGCAAACGGAGAACAAATATGAATTCTACCCCATGTGGGTTTTCATTTGTCTGAGAAGGTTAGCCTCATACCTGTAGTTTCTCCCACAGACTGAACGTGTATGCAGAATTTTTCCAGCATGGCCTCTTTCATAGTGAGTGAGGTTGAACCTTTACTTGAAACTTTTCTCACGGAACACACGTGGTTAATATTTTTCTTGTGTGTGACTGCTTTCCTGTGTTAGTTCTCCCACTCTACCTTTTTTCACATACAGAGCATTTATAGGGTGTCTCTCCTGTAAGTTTTCCCATGGATTCGAGACTTTTTATGACTAAGAAGATTGGATCCTTTGTTCAAGTATTTCCCACACAATGACCATGTATGTAATTTTTCTTCCTTATGGCCCCTCCTGTGGACAGCCAGGTGACTTTTCCAGCTATAACCGTTCCACAGACCAAGCATGTATATGGTTTTTCTCCTGTATGGTTTCCCTTATGTCTCGGAAGTTTTTATGACGGAAGCCTTTTCCATAAATCAACCATTTATAGGGCATTTCCCCCATATAAATTCTTCTGTGCTGGAGAAGACCCCCGAGGACGAGCTAAAACCTCTTCCCACAGGTGGGACAAGGGTACCTTCCTCTCCCAGATGAATTTGCTCATGTCTTAACCAGACATGCCTGTTACTGAAGCATTTTGTGCACATGGACCACCACAAATATGTTTTACTCCTCTGTGAGGGATCTTGTGTGCAGTAAAGCCCAGCACGCTAAGAAAAGCTTTCATTGCACAGGGAGCATTGATATGGTTTTTCTCCTGTATGTATTTCTTCATGAATGATGAGGGGTATTTTATGACTCAGTGTTTGTACCCCATACTGAACAAGCAGATTTCCTCTTCTCTCCCCCCCCCCCCCCCGGTCTCCTTTCATGGTTAATAAGATGGGATCCTTGATGGAACATTTTTCACAGGTTGAAAATGTATGTGGTCTCTTACCTCTGTATGGCTGGTTCCATGTTTAATGAGATGTGATTTTTGAAAGAATTCTTTTCCCACAAATAAAGCATGTGTAGACTTACTCTGTTGTATGAATTTTTTCCCATGGTTTATTAAATGGTATTTCAAACCAGTTGTCGTCTTGTCATCTCCAAATGGGGCTACAAATATTCAGACAGTGCAATTCTAAATCTGGTCACTAAGTGGCAGCAATATCTTAAAATTAAGATGTTACCTAGTTTGGAGAATTGAACACTTGATTTGGCCAAGTGTAATTAAAAGGCTTGAGAAATTTTTCTTCAGTGCATGCAAAGCAACAGAATAATAACACCAATAAGAGGGGGGGAGTAAGAAAGATAATAAAGATAAATAATATCTTTACTATATGGAATGAAATATCTGCAAGAAAATCACCAAGTTCAGCAGCGAAGACTGGTAGTCTTGTCCAAATTGCAGCAGCATCCTGACCATCATTTCTTCTTACATTCCCAAGACCTAGACTCAAAACCATATCTGAGAAAGGCACTACAGATAGTCCTCAATTTATGACTACAGTTGAGCCCCAAATTTCTGCTGTGAGACATTTGTTAAGTGAATTTTCTCCATTTTACAACTTTTCTTGCCACATTTGTTAAGTGAATCACTGCAGTTGTTAAGTTACTTACCCAGTGGGTAATTGAATCTTGTTCCCCCTTTGTCAGAAGGTCACAAAAGGGGATCGATCACATGACCTCAGGACACAGCAAGTCATAAATATGAACCGGTTGCCAAGTATCTGAATTTTGATCACATGATCATGGGGATGCTGCAAAGGTCGTAAGTGTGAAAAAATGGTCATAAGTCACCTTGATGCTGTGGTAACTTTGAACCGTCACTAAATGAACTGTTGTAAATCGGGGACTACCTGTATTTGGAGTCAGTTCCCCAATGCCATCCTACAACCTGCAAGGAAGAACAGCCTGATCAGACTGTTCTTGATATGGAGGACGGAAGTGTAAAATTGCTAGGCAATTGTGTTGCTCTAAAAGGAAGAATAGGCGAGCAGGTTTTGTTGCAAAAATACCTTGGTCATAGAAAAAAGCATGATAGACCACATTAATCCTGGGAAATTGTGAAGAAGCCTGCAACCGATTCTCAAAAACCTATTTTGACATTCCAATTTCATGAACTAGACCAGGGGTGGGGAACCTTGGCTTTTGTGACTTGTGGCCTTCAACTCCCAGAATTCCTGAGCCAGCATGGCTCATCTTGGAAACCTCCCTTTTCCCCTCAGCATGGCTGGCTCAGGAATTCTGGAAGTTGAAGTCCACAAGTTATAAAAGAGCCAAGGTTCCCCACCCCTGAATTAGACCCTTCACCTGATGGGTCAACTGCAGAGGCCATGTTTGAAACATCATATTTGAAGGCCCTGACAGTCTCCTCCCCTTTCATATATTCCTGTCTGGGAAACCTGACATTTAGATCATGTGACCTCGGGAATGCTACAATGATTGTTAGCATGAAAAACAGTCATAAGTCACCTTTTTAAGTGCCATTTGAAGGGCACTTAAAGTTATAAGGGGTTATACCTCTTTTAAATATTCCTTTAACAGACATATATATATATATATATATATATATATATATATATATATATATATAGATAGATATCTATTATATATATATATATATATACACATATATATTATATAAATGGAATGAATAAGCGCGTCACCAGGAGAGTGTAAAGTAAAATACTTTAATTAAAGTATTTTACTATATTAAAAGGTTGCCAAGCTTTCGTTGGGAAAACTCCCCAACCCGTTCGCTTGATAAAAGGGAAAGTAACATGATCGGGGAATCTGCCCAAATACCAACAGACTTTTGCTCACAGAAATGGGGGGGATTTAACTTAAATATTGACCTACGAGGGAAGATGAGCATGGAGGACACCATAATGGAGGATGATTCAAACGGAGATATGAACACAAGTGCTCGAGAGAATGATGGAAGAAATCTTTACTCTGATTCCCCCTCCCACCTATCAGCTGTTCAGCCAGGAATGCTGGTACAGTCTAGGAACCAAGCACAGACGTCTATGGAACCCGTTTAAACCACCTTGTTAGAAACGGTCTCTCAGCCCTGAAGATGTTGGGGAGTTTTCCCAACGAAAGCTTGGCAACCTTTTAATATAGTAAAATACTTTAATTAAAGTATTTTAACTTTAAACTCTCCTGGTGAACGCGCTTTATTCATTCCATTTATAATTATGCCCGGGAGTCGCATTTTCACCATCATTATTGAATATATATATAAAATCTGTTGGAGAAAGGCTATTGATGTCTCAAATGTTTCCTTTTTCACAATTTAGCATTTCTTGGTTTGAGGCACAACGTATAGTTTATTAGTGAAATAACAGTTCTGGAGAGGTTTCTAAAAACCTATGATTAAAATGAATGTAAAATTTGTGTATAGCTATAGAAGTGGAACAATGGGAATTCCAATGGAAAATCTATTGCATGTACTTCAAATTTCAAAAATCTACTTTGAGTGACTTGGTGTAAGACACTTTATTACTAGTATATTATTCCATTCTTGGTTGCCAAGATGAATATCTTTTTCTATAAAATGCTGCAAAGGCATTGAATAAATGGATCCTTCCTTATGTGCTGCAAAGCTCAACAATAATAGGAAAATAATTTATCATAGAGTGAAAGAAATGTTGAAAGTTTTAATTCCATTTGACCCTGATACACTTTTATTAAAACTTTACCAAAACATGTATTTCTTATTACTAAACTGAGATTGTGTATGTTAATAGCTGCAAGAATTCTATATCTGTGGTGGCGAACCTATGGCATGGGTGCCAGAGGTGGCATTCAGAGCCCTCTCTGTGGGCACGCGCACCGTCGCCCCAATCCTAGGCCTTCAGCTGGGTTTTATAAAACCTTTTCATTTTAGGCCTCCGCCGCCATGTAAAAAAAAAAAAAAGTTCAATCAGTCAATTTCAACTTCTCACGGGGCGGGGGAAAAAAGATCTTGCAAAGTTGGGATTAATTGAACTTTTTAGTCCCATCCAGTCTGCTGTTACCACCGTAGCCATGCCCACCCAATGGGCCACACCCACCCGGCACCCAATGATGCATAAGTGGGTTCTGGGTTGCAGTTTGGGCACTCGGTCTCTAAAAGGTTCTCCATCACTGTTCTATATGCTTCTAATCTATTAGAAAATATTTTGATCCTCTCTGTGGCCTTTCTTGAGTTACAGCAAGGAGCCAACAGGGGGCTTTAGAGTACAATTACCTAAAAAACCATCATGTTTTAATGACCAATGTGAAAGTCACCTTCCATATGATAGAGTCGATATAAGAAGTGCCTCCAACACAATCCCACACTGCAGTGTGGTGGTTATTTAGAACACCAGTTCCCCTTTACCTGTTTTCCTTTTCCTTTCAATGGGTCAGCCTCTTTCCCCCAATTTCTGCAATATGCCTTCCTTTGAAGCAGCTCCCTACTAATCAGGACTGCTAAGGAGGTCGACTCTACATTTTATTTATTTTATTTTCAAAATTTATAGGGTAGCCGCCCATCTTACCTCAAGGTAACTCTGGACAGATTTGAGAAGCTTGAAACAAGGAGGGATAGACTAAGTTGGGAGATCTACTTTGGTTTTCTTTTATTAGAAAAAGAAAATTGCAAAAGATTTACAAAGCGGGCTTAAATGAATTTCAAGTTTCAAGTCCCAGAACACTGTCCTTCCAATTCCTGGTTTGCTTTACTTCCTTCTGCCACTGCAGGGGCTGGCAGAACTTCAGCTGTGTATCTCTCCCTGCAGGGAGAACACGTCGTTCTACCTGTGCTACCTGAGCCCCAGCCGATGGCTTTGCGGCAGCCTTAACAGGCGTAGGATTTGTCTCCCATGTGCATCTTCTCGTGCCTGATGAGATGCGACTTCTGCCGGAAGGTTTTCCCGCAGACGCAGCAGGCGTAGGGCTTCTCTCCCGTGTGCGTTCGCTCGTGTTGGCTCAGGCTGGACTTGAAGCAGAAGCCTTTGCCGCACAAAGGGCACCTGTACGGTTTCTCGCCCGTGTGAATTCTTTGATGTTTGATAAGCTTAGAGCTCTCCTTGAAGGACTTCCCGCAGTCCGAGCAAATGTAGGGCTTCTCTTCCGAATGAGACCTCTTGTGTTTAATAAGGCTCGAACGGTTATTGAAACGTTTCCCGCAGACCAAACACTTAAACGGTTTCTCCCCGGTGTGGATGATTTTATGAGCCATCAGCCACGAGCTCTGGCTGAAGCACTTGCCGCAATCCGAACAGGCGTAAGGTTTCTCCCCCGTGTGGGTCCTCTCGTGCGCCAGGAGGTTGGCTTTGCGGTTGAAGCTCTTCCCGCAGTCCGAGCACTGATAGGGTTTCTCTCCCGTGTGAGTTCTCTCGTGCGTAATGATGTGGGAACTCTGGCTGAAGCTTTTCCCACACACCGAGCACTTGTAGGGTTTTTCTCCTGTGTGGGTCCTCTCGTGTTTGACCAGATAGGAGCGCTGCTTGAAACTTTCCCCACAGAATGAGCACTTGTAGGGCTTCTCTCTAACCATGGATTTCTGGTCGTTAAAGGAGTCTGGGATGCTGCTGGTACAGCCTGGGCCTTTTCCACAAAAGGAAGACGCTTCTACTGCTGCTTCTGAATGGCTCCCCTCCTCGACCATAGATATCCCAGGAAACTCATACATGTTCTCCTCCA
Organism: Crotalus tigris; assembly: GCF_016545835.1. Lineage (NCBI taxonomy): Eukaryota > Metazoa > Chordata > Lepidosauria > Squamata > Viperidae > Crotalus > Crotalus tigris. Next base: position 5,330,580 of record NW_024096552.1, on the reverse strand, counting down.
GCAAATCCCCATTGAATTCCATATAGTCAGGCCGCACCATCCAGCAGGTCGCCACTTCGGGCTCCGTCACTTCCCCGTTGCCTGCAGGAATAATAATAATAAAAAAGCAGCCAATGAGATCACAAGAATACGAAAGATTCCATATCCCATTGGATTTGTCTGCTCAGTGGCTATTTCCACATGCAATACAAGTCAGTGAAGGAACCGGGGCGTTACGTGAAGCAGCTAATCCAGCAAGCACTAGAGCAGCAACTCTCAATCTTAGCAACTTTAAGATAGGTGGACTTCAACTCCCAGAATTCCCCAGCCAGCATGCCCAAAGGCTGCCCAATCCAAACGTAAGACACCCTTGAAAGGGTTGGTGACTCAGTGGGATACAGGTAATCCTTGACCATTTGTTTAGTGACCAAAGTTACAACACTTAAAAAAGTGTCTTACGACTTAACAACCCTTGCTTGGCAACTGATTCATGACGGTTGTGGTGTCCCGTAGTCATGTGATCATCTTTTGTGACCTTCTGATGTGACTTTGGCTTCCCCATTGACAATTGCTTGGGACACCGCAATCGTCATAAACAGGAGCCAGTTGCCAAGTATCTGAATTTTGATCACGTGATCATGCCGCAATGGGCGTTAAGTATGAAAAATGGTCATAAGTCACTTTTTTCAGTGTCGTCGTAACTTCAAACGGTCACTAAATGGACTGTTGTAAATCGAGGACTACTTGTGCTGAAGTAAGATGTAGTTCCCAGGACAGAGGCAGCCTGGGTGTGAAATGAGCAAGACATTCCCTCTTATTCTTAAGGGTTTTGGACCAGCTGCCCAAATTCTCTTACCCAGCAAGCTGGCATTTTCATCCTCTTCTGGGACGGCCTCCATGAGGACTTGGATCTTCACAGACTCACAAGAGAATGTTGTCCGTCTTAGCAGAAGCGGTTGTCTCTTTCTCCACTGCCCAATGCCTAGAAGAAAAATGAGAATACCATGAAGAGACGTGTATCAATTTCTGCCCAGTCCTGCTAGGTCAGGGGTTCTCAACCTTGGCAACTTTAAGACTTGTGGACTTCAATTCCCAGAATTCCTCAGCCAGCTTTGCTGGCTGAGGAATTCTGGGAGTTGAAGTCCACAAGTCTTAAAGTTGCCAAGGTTGAGAACCCCTGTGCTAGGTGGAACTCAAAGCAGCCGCACCATGATCACATGACAGGAACTAGAACCAAATTTCTCTTAATATTTTTCAGATCATTTTTCTTTAAAAAAAAAAAATCTCTATTTCTAATGCTTCTGCTTTTCCATTCCAGAATCAAATCTGAAGGCATTTAAAGATCCCTAAGAACACAGTAGTGCCTAAGATGCACTGGTGCTATTATTTATATATTGTTTAAAGCAGTGTTTCTCAACCTTGTGTGAACTTAACTCACAGCATTCTCCCACCAACACGGCTGCTGGGAAATCCTGGGAGCTGAACTCCACACATCTTAAAAGTCGCCAAGGTTGAGAAGGACTGGTTTAAAGTATAACCATGATTGCGACACTGAAGACCTTTAGCTGACAGGCAACACTTACTATATAAGCATTAAGTTTCAAAAGAACATCAGCATTCAGCAACACACCTTCTGCTTTTCTCCATCATCCTAGGAACACTTGAACCGCCCTTCCAACTCCGCAGTGTCTCCTTTTCCTATACTTTCCACATTTTTTTTTTCCATTTAGCAATCGGCCCCTGCAGGAATTCTCTACTGCTGTGACAATCAGACGGCGTCAAAATGGCAGGTGCAGCCTTGTGATGCAAGCCCTGCCTCCTTTGAACAAGCATTGCCATTGGATGCACAATGCAAAAGGGGCGGGGCTCCAATGCCATGCTTGCAGAGTTGATGCACATTTCCCCCCTCCTGTGCAGGTAGTCCTCAACCTACGACCACAATGGAGCCCAGAATTTTTGTTGCTGAGCGAGACATTTGTTAAGTGAATTTTACCCGATTTTTACAATCTTTCTTGCCACAGTTGTTAAGTGAATCACCGTAGCTGTTCATAACATGGTTGTTAAGCGAATCTGGCTTCTTCATTAACTTTGCTTGCCAGAAGATCGCAAAAGGTGATCACATGACCCCCGGGACACTGCAACGGTCATAAATCAGTTGTCAAGCATCCAAACGTGTGACAAAGGGTCATAAGTCATTTTTTTCAGTATCATTGTAACTTTGAATGGTCACTAAATGAACTGTTGTAAGTCGAGGACTACCTGTTCTCCTTGCAAAGTTGGGGGTCACCCTTCTTCTTACTCAACTGCTGACTGGCATCAAACTCTCCTTTGAAGAACATATTTCAGTTTTGGGGGGGGGGAGAAACCACCAAATAACTTCATGATTATTTAAACCTGGACATCTAGATTTTTTTTTCCTGCTCCTCTGATTTCTCTGTTGTTCCAAGCCCAGCAGCTTCCACCTTTAGTTCGGGCTCCCTTTCCTAAGCTGAAATGAAATTTCCTATTAGTATGGGCTTTGGGAGGGTTTCACAAGCTTGGATACAAAAAGGTGTGCAGAGCAGAGCCACAAAGATGATAAAAGTGCTGGGAAGCTAAATCATATGATAATAATAATAATAGTAAAGTTGGAAGGGACCTTGGAGGTCATCTAGTCCAACCCCCTGCTCAGGCAGGAAACCCTATACCATTTCGGACAAATGGCTGTCCAGTTTCTTCTTAAAAACTTCCAGTGTTGGAGATTCACCGCTTCTGGAGGCAGGTTGTTCCACTGGTTAATTGTTCTAACAGTCAGGAAGTTTCTCCTTAGTTCTAGGTTGCTTCTCTCCTTGGTTAGTTTCCATCCGTTGCTTCTTGCCCTGCCTTCAGGTGCTTTGGAGAATAGCTTGACTCCCTCTTCTTTGTGGCAGCCCCTGAGATATTGGAACTCTGCTATCATGTCCCCCCTCGTCCTTCTCTTCGTTAAACTAGACATACCCAATTCAAGAACGGGGGGGTGATAACTGTCTTGGGGGGCTGTCAGAGAAAAGGGCTTATTCTCCAAAGCACCAGAGGACAGGACAAGAAGTCATGGATGGAAGCTTGTTAAAAGATAGATTCAACCTAGAAAGAGAAATTTTCTGACAGTTAGCACAATTAATCGATGAAATAGCTTGCTTCCCAGAATTCAGGGTGTTCCATCAGTGCAAGTTTTACAAAAACAGATTGGACAACCATTTGATAGGGATGGATAGTCTTCTGCCTTGAGCAGTGGGTTGGGCTAGAAGACCTCTGAGGTCCCTTCCAACTCTATGAATTCACTACCTTAAAATATATGCATATTTTAGAAGAGTAGAGAGACGGTCTCACAGAAAAACATGATTAGCAAAATAGGAGCCCAGGAAAACAAGAAAACGTGAGAAGGAAAGTTAAGACTGTCTTTCCTTGATGCTGTTCAATATAGGAGGAAGGAAACATAGTCAGACTTTCAAGATTTTGTTGTTACAGCCTAGATCAGTGATGGTGAACCTTTTAGAGACCGAGTGCCCAAACTGCAACCCAAAACCTACTTATGCATCTTCAGGTGCCAGGTGGGCGTGGCCCATTGGGTGGGTGTGGCTGCGGTGATAATGGCAGACTGGGTGGGACTAAAAAGTTCAATTAATCAATTCCAACTTTGCGAGATCTTTTTTTTTCCCCCGCAAGAAATTGAAATTGATTGATTGAACCTTTTTTTTTTTTTTGCACACGGTGGTGGAGGCCTAAAGGGAAAAGGTTTTATAATACCCAGCTGAAGGCCTAGAACTGGGGTGACGGCGCACGTGCCCACAGAGAGGGCTCTGCGTGCCACCTGTGGCACCCGTGCCATAAGTTCGCCACCACGGGCCTAGATAAATAAAATGGAATCTACTATTTCCTATAGTGTGTATTCCCCTACCTGGCCTACCTTGAAAAGCTGATATATATTTACTGACATCATTTTTATGAAACCGCAATTACATTTAGCTTGATATCTGATAACTTCACAGAAACCATGGATGTGATTATTTTGCAGCAACGTGGCCTGCTGTTCCCCACGGCACCTTTTTCAGCTTCCCAGCTGAAAAATACTTGCTATACCTCAAGGTGTTTCATTTAAATAAAATAATTGGCTTCGTTTTCAACCTAATTGAAAACGTTCAATCACCTTCGTTCATCACCTGATTTTGTATGGCATATACTTAACAGTATAGAAAGAAGAGAAAAAGGGAGCCCAGTTAGGTAGTAGGATATATCTGACATTGCCCGTCCCTGAAAAGCTAGGAGGAACCAATCTGTTTACAAGTAATCCTCAAATTATGATTTATTTAACAACCATCTGAAGTTACAACTGTGCTGAAAAGTCACTTGCAGTTAATCCTTATACTTAAAACCAGGGGTGTCAAGCTGGCAGCCTGTGGGCCGGAGGCATCACATGCAGGCCATGCCCACCCCGGTTCCGCAAAGGCAAAAAATGTCGCAATATGTCATGATACGTCACATGACACAATTGAGATTGATACCCATGCTTAAAAGCATCACAGCCCCCCCCCCTGTAATAATGTGATCAACATTCAGATATTAGTCAAACAGCATCTATTTACAATAGTTGCAATGCCCTGGGGACACATGTTCACATTTGCTATCCATTATTACCTTAATTGCTATCTATTAATCCATTAATTGCTACCCATTAAACCAGTGGTTCTCAACCTGTGGGTCGGGACCCCATTTGGGGTCGAACGACCATTTCACGGGGGTCGCCAAACAACGCAGTCTGCCATTTTTTTCTCCTTTTCCTTAGCTGTGCTACTCCCTTTTATTCTATTGGCTTTTGAAAGCTAATAGAATAGACTCTCTTGAATAGAGTCTAATTCTATTGGCTTTCAAAAGCCAATAGGAATTGTCCAGGCTGTCTCTGCCCTGCTGAGCCCGCCAAAAGTCCCATTCTGCAAACGGTGCTGCACCAGTTGAGTAGTCCTCGACTTATGACTGGTTAAGTAGTCCTCGACTTACGACTGGTTGGGGGTCGTGGCATTAAAAAGGTTGAGAACCACTGCATTAAACCATTAATTGCTACCCATGAAACCATTAGTTGATGTTTGCTATCCATTTATTGCTATCTATTAAATGGAATTATTTCTATTTAAATAATGCTGTATACAGGCAGTCCTTGACTTACAATCACAACTGAGCCCAAAGTTTCTGTTGCTAAGTGAGACATTTTGTTAAGTGAATTTTGCTCCATGTAACAAACTTCCTTGCCACAGTTGTTAAGTGAATCTCCCCAGTTATTAAATTAGTAACAAGGTTGTTAAGTGGATCTGCCTTCCCCATTGACTTTGCTTGTTCAGAAGGTCGTGAAAGGTGATCACGTGACCCCGGGACACTTCGACTGTCGTGAGTCAGTTGCCAAGCCTCTGAATTTTGATCATACGACCACGGAGATACTGTAATGGAAGTGTGAAGAAGGGTCATAAAATCCCTTTTTTCAGTGCTGCTGTAACTTTGAATGTCACAAGTGAACTGTTGTAAGTCAAGGACTACCTGTATTTCTAATATGGAAAAGACTTTTTCATTATCATAATAGGACCCTATTATGCTTTTTTGGCTGTGGTATTCTGAGAGTTGAAGTCCACCTGTCTTAAAGTGGCCAAGATTGAGAAACAATGCAATAGTGCATACAGACAGCCAGATTTATTTTAATACCTTCCAAAAAATGTACAGACAGATTTGTGGTTTTTGTATTCAGAATACAGACTTATGATACAGAATTCAGCTCTTTACCTCTATGTTAGACTAAGCCTGGTCACTGTGACCTTAAGATATATTGACTTCATATAGAAGAGAAATTGCAATTCCTTGCTTCTAGTCCAAAGATAAGAAATCTAAATGCAATACGAAATCACACAATATTTAGAAGCTGTTTCTAAGCAGATATGCATTCTTGGTCAATATGCTGTGCAAGCTGCAAGGATTGACTGATAAGCAACTGGAAATGATTGGGAATCAGGAACAAACACAGCATCAAGTGGCAAGGGGGTGGTGGTCCAAGAAGAGTACAGATTGGAAACCAATCCAGACCAGCATTCCTATTGGCTAACCAGATGCTTCAAAGAGAAATACTTTCATTCTTCTTTTCTTGATAAACTTATGTAGCAAGTCAATTGTCAATATCAGAGTTACTAGCCACTGAGTCTAGTTCAAACTAGCCATGCAGTCTAGGTTAATGAAAAGAAGGACTAGGGGTGACATGATAGCTGTGTTTCAATATCTAAGGGGCTGCCACAAAGAAGAGGGTCAATCTATTCTCCAAAGTACCTGAAGGCAGGACAAGAAGGAATGGATGGAAACTAATCAAGGAGAGAAGCAATCTAGAACTAAGGAGAAATTTTCTGAGAGAACAATTAACCAGAGAAACATGCCTCCAGAAGTTGTGGATGCTTCATCATTGGAGGCTTTCAAGAAAAGACTGGACAGTCACCTATCTGAAATGGTGCAGGGTCTCCTGCTTGAGCAGGGGGCTTGACTAGAAGACCTCCAAGGTCCCTTCCAGCTCTATTCTGATTCTATCTATAGCAGGGTGTCAAACTGCCGGCCCACGGGCCGGTTTCATCATACCGGAGCCACACCCACCCCAATGCCAGCAATGGCGAAAAAGCTCCGATACGTCGCGCAACATCACGTGATGTCGCGAGTTTGACATGCCTGATCTATAGCTTGCCCTGCCACTGTTGGTAGAGATGTGGTTTTCTCCTGATAGTTCCTTGATTAGGGCATTGTTTTTTGCTTCAAGCTGTTAAGGGGACAAACAATAAAAAGCCAACAAGCATTCTAACATTAAACAATATCTTCATCAAAGAACAAGGAGAAAACCACATCCCCACCAACAGTGGCAGGGCCAACTACTGCATATAAACAGCAAACCACACCCTCCCTCACACTGATGCTGTTACCTAACTGGGTGCTGAAATGTCTGAAAGAAGACAACCAAGCTCAGGGAGCAGCAAGAACTCCTCAAAACATTAAAATGAAGTAAATTAAAATGCAGTAAGGATGACAGACAGATCTTTCAGACAGGGAGGGGGGAGTGAATGTGCAGAAGAGGAGTTCCCCCCCCCAACCCCAAGAGGACCTTTTTCCCATTACTGCATAGGTTGATATCTCCTCCTCTTTCACTCAGGGAAAAACACAGAGGTTGCAGGCCAAACCTCAGGAGAACCAACCTGCCTGCCTGCAAACTAATGATGGGTGAGAAAGGCCAGGGGTCCAGCTACATTCTCACATGCAGCTATTATTGATACATACACACACACACACACACACACACACACACTTAAGCAGCGAGCCAGGACTGATGTGTCAGGCGAAACCTGACAGATCAGCCAAGCCAAACCTGATCATTCCAGACCTGGATGGGAGACCACCAGTAAATCCAAGGTCGGCTCCGCCTGTCGTAGCGCTTAGAAAACATGGACGACTCTTTGAATCCCCCCCCCAGGAGGGCAACGGGGGGCGATCTTGACTTTCGCCTGCCCGATTCCGCCTCCTCTCCAACACCCCGCTCGGGTGGGCCCCGTTTTTTCCCCTCCGGAGGCAGAGCAAGACCTGAAGCTCCCGGGGGAATCGGGAAAAACGGGAAGAGACAACCCGAAAACAACATGGACGCGCATCCACGGAGTCCCCCCCCCCCAAGCCCTGCCTCGCCTCCCCGCTTTGCAAAACCGGGCCCGGAGATATGGATCTTCCCCGCTCCCGCTGCGGGCTTTCGTCCCCCGTTCACCCGCCCGGGGCGCCTCCCTCTCGGCTCCCCCCGCGCTGACCTTCCCTCGCCGCTGCCGGGCGAGCAAGGATCGGCTCGCCCACCTGCAATCGCCGCCACCCGCGGACTGCACGGTCCGCTCGAGAATGGAAAGGGGGCGGGACAGGAAGATTCCGCGCCCCCTCCCCTTCTAAAGGGGCCCTGGTCGGCATTTCCTGTTCCCTCTCTAGGAATGGCAGAGCCGCTGCTTTAACCATTTCAGCGGGGGAGACGAGGATAGGGAGGAAGCGGAGGGTAGAGCGCCCACGGGGGAAATCAGGAAGAAAGTAGACGGGGTGGGGGGGGGGAGTACGTGACGGGCGTCGGTCCGAGCCTTGACTTCGCAGAGATTAGGATGAAAGCCCAGCAAATGGGAAAGCTTGAGACAACTTGGAGGTGAAGAACGGCTGCAGGACTTGGGTTTGGCTAAAGAAAAGAAGAAATAGGGGAGACATGATAGCAGTGTTCCAGTGTTTGAGGGGCTGCCACAAAGAAGAGGGGGTCAAATTATTCTCCAAAGCACCAGAGGGCAGGACAAGAAACAATGGTTGGAAATTGACCAAAGAGAGAAGCAACCTGGAATTAAGGAGAAAGTTCCTAACAGTGAGGACAGTTAACCAGTGGAACAGCTTGCCTTCAGAAATCATGGGCACTCCATCCCTGGAGGTTTTTAAGAAGAGACACTAGACCAGTGGTTCTCAACCTGTTTAATGCCGCGACCCCCAACCGGTCGTAAGTCGAGGACTACTCAACCGGTCGTAAGTCGAGGACTACTCAACTGGTGCAGTACCGTTTGCAGAATGGGACTTTTGGTGGGCTCAGCAGGGCAGAGACAGCCTGGACAATTCCTATTGGCTTTTGAAAGCCAATAGAATTAAACTCTATTCAAGAGAGTCTATTCTATTGGCTTTCAAAAGCCAATAGAATAAAAGGGAGTAGCACAACTAAGGAAAAGGAGAAAAAAATGGCAGACTGCATTGTTTGGCACCCGCGTGAAATGGTTGTTCGACCCCAAATGGGGTCCCGATCCACAGGTTGAGAACCACTGCACTAGACAGTTACTTGTCTGAAATGGTGGTGAACCTATGGCACTAGTGCCAGAGGCGGTACTCGGAGCCCTCTCTGTGGGCACTCATGCCGTCGCCCCGCCTCCCCCGTAGCTCCCTCCTCACCAGCAGCTCCCCCCCCCGGAGAATCACCCCTGGGTGCAGCCAGTGTGGAGCTGCACAGCCAAGCACATGGCAGCTGGGCAGCAGATGATGCTGTAGGGTGCAGGCGGAGGGCATGGTCACCATGGCGCTGCAGGGCCGCCTGGGCAACCTGCAGCGTGCCATGGATGGCCCTGAGGGTGAGTGGGGTGAGGGCGGAGCAGGGCAGGATTGGGCAGGTGGAGCAGGGGCCAGGCGGTTTTTGGGCACTTGGTCTCTAAAAGGTTCGCTATCACTGGTATAGATTCTCCTGCTTGAGCAAGGGGGCTAGACTAGAAGACCTCCAAGGTCCCTTCCAGCTCTATATTCTATTCTATTCTATTCTATTCTATTCTATTCTATTCTATTCTATTCTAAAGCATCATCAGGAAGATATGATAAGCAGAGATTGATGGCTTGCAAATCTGTGACCACTGAATCAACAGCCCAGTCTCAACATTGCTTTAAAATTCAAGGACTGTCCTCTGCCCTTCCTGTGATGCAACGGTATCATATGCACGTGGATATTATTGTTATATACAAGTTGTTTGCTGCCAGTTATTTACGCGGCTAGCATTGGCTTTCATACACATCGTGTTCCCCCACCCCCCAAACCTAGAATATCAGGGTAGGGTGTGCAAGCCTTGTGGACTTTCACAATTAACAGATGGTAACTGATAGATGGGAATTGACACATTCAATGCATAGATTTTGTAGAATAGAATAGAATGGAATAGGAATAGAATGAATTAGAATTATTTTATTGGCCAAGTGTGATTGGACACAAAAGGAACTTGTCTCCGATGCATAAACTGTCAGTATACATACAAGCGGCAAGTGATAAATCATGGTCATAATCATAAAGTACAATCATCATAAATCATATAATTTATGTAAGTGAATGTCCAAGATTTTTTAATGTCCAAGATTTTGTAAGTGCTGTCCAAGATTTTTTGGTATAGCCACTGTGACCACCGCAGCCAGTGTGTGCAATAGTTTTCAACTTTGATTTTGATACTTTGTGATCTTCTCCAATTCTTTGCCTTCTGTTCAGTGTTATCCTCCTTTTTTATATAAACATAATTCAAAGTAGCAAACACACTAAATCCTTCTGCCTATTTTCTCCACCACTCCAACCCTCTGCAGTGGGCTGGGCTGAGCAAGAGGGACTGGTCCAAAGTCACCCAGCTGACTTTCATGCCCAAAGCAGACCTAGAATTCACAGACTCCCAGTTTTTAAGCCACCTCCTGAACCACTGCATCAAATTGACTCTTAATTTATTCAGAAGAATAAATTGATTGGAGCTTTCTAGAGCAGTGGTTCTCAACCTGTGGGTCGGGACCCCATTTGGGGTCGAACGACCATTTCACGGGGATCGCCAAACAAGGCTGTCTGCCATTTTTCCCCCTTTTCTTTGGCCACGCCCCTGGCACCTGATGATGTATAAGTGGTTGGGGGTCACCACAACATGGGGAACTGTATTATGGGGTCCCAGCATTAGAAAGGTTGAGAACCACTGCCATATTGGGACAGTAATACCTGTGGCGTGCTAGCATGTCTATCAGCTGTTTCAAAAACAGTGATAATCTCAGGTCTAATGTGAAGACTTGGCTCTCTGGAGAAGGATCTGATACTGGGAAAGATGGAAAGAAAGAGACGAAGAGAATGATCAGCAACAAGGAGGATGCATTTAGTTAGAGCAATGGTTCTCAACCTTTTTAATGCCGCGACCCCCAACCGGCCGTAAGTTGAGGATTACTCAACAGGTTGTAAGTCAAGGACTACTCAACTGGTGCAGCACCATTTGTAGAATGGGACTTTTGGCGGGCTCAGCAGGGCAGAGCCAGCTTGGACAATTCCTATTGGCTTTTGAAAGCCAATAGAATTAGACTCTATTCAAGAGAGTCTATCCTATTGGCTTTCAAAAGCCAATAGAATAAAAGGGAGTAGCACAGCTAAGGAAAAGGGGAAAAAAATGGCGGACTGCGTTGTTTGGCGACCCCTGTGAAATGGTCGTTCGACCCCAAATGGGGTCCCGACCCTCAGGTTGAGAACCACTGCAATATGGGGATATGCTGCTCCTTTCCTGCCAGTTCTGGCAGGAAAATGTTTCCACTTTACAGATAGCGTGGAGGAGGGATTCCCTTGGGCGGAACTGCCTTGACTTGTCAGATCAAAGTTCTTTTCTTTGCTTGTTATGTTTATATATCACCGGATTCAACAAAAACAACTCCCAGGGGTTTACAACATATAAACATAAACAGAGAATAAAAACATAACTCCCAGTAAAAAAACACAAACGACCATAAAAACAATACTCAAAGTATATCGGGTAACCTTCAAGGTTTCTTTGTTACCACTGTATTTCTAAAGGACCAATTATGAGAATGCCAATCTAACCTTCAGGAGGAAGATCTCCATCCAGACCCCTTGGAAAACGCAAAAGAAAAATACAGATAGTCCTTGACTTAGGACCATAATTGAGACCAGAATTCCCATTGCTAAGCCAAGAGGTTATTAAGTGAGTCGCACCTGATTTTACAATCAATTTTGTTAAAAAAAAATCACAAACAGTTGTTAAGTGAATTTGACCTTCCCCATTAACTCTGCTTGTCAAATGCTAACAGGGAAAGTGGTAAATGGTGATCACATGACCCTGGGACTTTGCAACTATCATAAATGTCAACGCTGCTAACATCGGATGTTTTTGCTTTGACAACAGATGGAGATGCAACCATTTTCTTCTTATGTTTTACTCTTACAGTTAGAGTTAGATGATGCTGGGGGGAGGAATGTGCATGAGAGTTTAGCTAGACATAACAATACTGGACCTAGTGTGTGAACCAAGGTTATTGAAATAAGAGATGATCAGAATCAGGCGAGAAAGCCTGCATTTCAAACGAATTGGAGAATGTGATTTATGACTGTTAATTGGAGGAGGGAATTGTGTTTTGATACTATGTGCTCAGGGGAGGGGAATCCAGTTTTTGGCTTCCATTGTGTTAGTGCTGATGCTATGCTTCTCTAATAAAGATTCTTTTAGGTAAATAATGCCTCGAAGTTCTTTGAAGAGTTCCATCTCTTGGAACCATGACAATAAATACATGCCAATTGCCAAGCACCCAAATTTTGATCACATGACTGTGGAAGATACTGTGGCACTCTTAAATGTGAAGTCAGTCCGCTCACCTGCCACTTTTTTCGATGCTTTTGTAACTGAATGGTTGCTAAACAAATGGTTGTAAGTTAAGGACTACCTATATTGTGGTGTTTTTGGTGCTCTCTGAGCTTGGTTATTTGCTTGCTGCTCCCAGAATCCCTAGCCAACTGCACTTCAATCTGGTGGGCACCAGGTTGAGGAAGGTTATATTAGGTTTTTTGACCTGAACTTAGAGGAGTCAGATTGATGCAAGTAACAAAAGTATGACCAGCCAGAATTCAACAGTTCCAGTTTCAGCAAACACAGCGTCTCTGTAACAAGGAGCATCACTAACACAGGACAATAGATAATCTACCATTTTTCAAACCATCACAGAATAATACAATGTAAAATTGCATCTATATGAGTTCTTCTGACAGTTATTGATTTAAAACAGCATCCAGAACCAGGTATCCAGACCCAGATCAAAAATTTTGCCTGAGTTACGTGCAATTTTTATATCTCTAACTACCATCTATTAACATAAAGCACCAGCTAGGGCAAGAAGTTTCACCTTAAGGGAAAAAATTAACTCTGGGTATAAGAGTAAACACATCACTTGTTTTAAAACTAAAAAAATTAAACTTCACATTTTACTAATTGTCAGTTTTGGCTATTACTGTATTCCTAACTCCAGTTACAAAGTGAAATATTGTGGAGACAGAGGAAGTAGATGCCCTGGAATTGTGATCGTCCTCAACTTACAGCCACAATTGAGCTCAAAATTTCCATTGCTAAGCAAGACAGTTGTTGAGTTTTTCCCCATTTTATGACCTTTCGTGCCCCAATCGTTAAGTGAATCATTGCAGTTGTGAAGTTAGTAACATGGTTGTCAGGTGAATTTGGTTTCCCCATTGACTTTGCTTGTCAGAAGGTCGCTAAAGGTGATCACAAGACTCCAAAGATACTGCAACCATCATAAATATGAGTCAGTTGCCGAGCATCTGAATTTCGATTACGTGACCATGCGGGTGCCGCAATGGTTGTAAGTGTGAAAAACAGTCATGAGTCACTTTTTTCAGCACCATTGTAACTTTGAACGGTCACTAAATGAACTGCTGTAAGTCAAGGGCTTCCTGTATCCCCACTGCAGTACTCTTCCACCTCTAGGATGCTCAGAGTCTGGGAAATCCAACAGGCACTGTCCCACACGGCACTTTCCCACAAATCAGCATCGCGCGTTACACCGACCTTTCGGTCTTTCTAGCCACTTGCAATCTCTATCCATTACTCGCAGCCATCTCCCCAAAACATCACGGTTGGGGGCGTGGGAGAAAGAGGGAGAGAGAAAATCTCCTCCCCACTGGAGGAGAGCCCAAGACGCGAGCGCTCCCTTCCCCGTGCAGAACGCGCTAGTGAACGTGGGAAGGTGGCGCGAGCGTGCAAAATGCCTCGGGAAAGCTTCTCGCTGCTGCAAGGTGAGCGAGGGAAAGTGGGACGGGCCCGGGACGCAGGGCAAGGAAGAGGAGGCTCCGAGAAGGCAGGGAGGGAGCAGCCGGCAAGGCCAGAGGCGCCGATCTCCCGAAGCCACCGCCTTCCCCGGCCAGAACTGCTCGGCGCGTAAGTCCTGGCAACCTCTCTCTTTCCAGCAGCGCGTCTAGATCAGGAAACGGAGCGAAAGGGACGCGCGGAGAGCAAACCCCTTCCCAATGGGGTTTGTTGGGAACGTGGGACGGCTGTTTATTTTCTTGGAGTCGAGGCCGGCCCCCCGCATCTTTGCACCGACGCCAGCCCTGCGGGGGCGAAGCAATTCCGCGGGATCGCGTGGCCTTTGGTCTCTTGAGAAGGCAGCCTTCCTTGAGTTCTCTTGGACTTACTTTCCGGTAAGCGTGCTGCAATCCTATACCTGTTTGGTAATCCTCGCTGAACTCAATGGGCTTTCTTTCTTTCTAGGGGAGCAAATAGTGAGCTGCACTACTGCAGGTGGCGTAGTATTAGAGCCAGGAAGATTTACTCCTTGGAAAACGCAGATTCAGATTCCCTGCCATCGATCCTGAACCCCACTGGGTCACTTTCTCCCATTGCAATCTCTAAACTTAACTTGCCTTGCAAGCTTGTTAAGAATAGGAACAAAAGGTGGACTAGCCGGTCTTTGGAAGGATAAACACACTAGAGGCCCTCCAGTCCAGCTCAGCTGCAGGTGACGGCATGAACTGTCCATGTTGTTTTCTGGGCAATAATTACAACACTCTGACATTACTTTTTCCAGTGTTTCCGCCCCTCCTCTGAATTATCCCATCCAATTTACAGCAGCGGGATTTCCCCCATTCAGTTACCAAATCTCCCACCCACATATGTTATTATGCCAGGGCAAATGTATAACAGCACTTGCCACATATTAATTTATATGATACAAATGTGTGTTAACCTTTTGATTCCAATAGCATTAAAAAAAATAATCACAAAAAACTAAGGAGAACTAAGGAGAAACTTCCTGACAGTGAGAACAATTAACCAGTGGAACAACCTGCCTCCAGAAGCGGTGAGTGCTCCAACACTGGAAGTTTTTTAAAAAGAGACTGGACAGCCATTTGTCCGAAATGGTATAGGGTTTCCTGCCTGAGCAGGGGGTTGGATTAGATGACCTCCAAGGTCCCTTCCAACTTTATTATTATTATTATCATTCATCGCACAGTCAGCCAGATGTTCAGACTGGATTTGGCATTTTGTCTACATATCGAGTCCTTACCCAGGACCTGGGATAGGCAGATGTGGATGTTTGATGGTATTACAGATATCGTCGCAGGATGGAAGCAGTTCCTAATAAGGCCGCCTTTTGCAATTGACTAATAGCGAATTTGTCAATGCCAATGGTGTTCAAGTGGTGCTCCAGTTGTTTTGGGATTGCACCCAAGGCACCTATGACTATTGGTATACCCTTGCTTGCTTTTGCCACAGTCTTTCTATTTCTATTTGTAGGTCTTTGTATTTTGTTATCTTCTCCAGTTCTTTCTCTTCTATTCTGCTGTCTCCAGGCACTGCCACGTCCACTATCCAGACTTTTTTGTCTTTCTTATCGACAATTGTTAAGTCTGGGGTGTTATGTTGCATGTGCTTGTCTGTTTGAATTCTGAAGTACCAGAGCAGTTTAATTTTATCATTTTCTATGACTTTCTCTATTTTATGATCCCACCAGTTTTTGCTTACAGGCAAATGATATTTTTTGCAGATCTTCCAATGCACCATTGTTGCTACTTTGTCATGCCGGTGCTTGTAATCAGTTTGTGCAATATTCTTGCAACAGCTTACCAAGTGGTCCACTGTTTCTTCAGCTTCTTTGTATAGGCGGCACTTCTGTCTGTTGCTTGTCTTCTCAATTTTGACTTTGTATTCATTGTCCTTAAGCTTGGTATTGTGCAGCCAGAATTAGTACCTAGGTCTCTTTCTTCAATTTTCCTGCCTCTTAGCCATTGCCAGGTTTTATTATTATCTGCTTTCCAATCTATTTTTTCATGTTTGGCATGTAGTGCTTTGTCTCCCAATGGCCTCTATCTGTTCTTCATTTGGACTTTCTTGTAGCCAGTTTGTTTGGTCTCTCCAGTAGTTAGTAAGCCTTCCTGATATACTAATTTCAGGTGCATCTTCATCACTGTCTTCAGATGTTCTTTCAAAGCTATTTTTTCTTCTTCAACCATCTGATGTAGCATTCCATGCCCACCTATTGCCTTGGTAGATAAAGTCTATCAATGTCACTGCGTGGATGAAGGGCATGATTCATTGTCATTATTTTTCTGGTCTGCCTATCCATTGCTTTTAGTTCTGCTTGAGTCCAGTCCACTATTCCAGCTGTGTACCTAATGACTGGGATTGCCCAGGTGTTGATTGCCTTTATGGTATTTTCTCCATTGAGTTTGGACTTTAAGATCTTCTTCACTTTCTTAATGTATTCACCTCTAATCTTTTTCTTGACTTCAGTGTGCTTGATGTTGTCAGCTGAAGGATACCCAAGTATTTGTAGTACTCTTCCTCATCCAGACTCTTAATGTTATTTTCGTGGGGCATCTTGATTCCTTCAGTTTTCATTATTTTTCCTTGTTTGATAGTAAGTGTGGCACATTTGTCCAAGCCAAACTCCATTACAATATCTTGGCTAAATATACGGACAGTGTTGAGCAGCGATTCTATTTCAGATGATGTTTTTCCATACAGCTTCAGATCATCCATATAAAGGAGGTGGGATAGTCTGGCAGATGTTTTTGATGTTTGATAGCCATGTCCTGAGTTATTCAGTATTGTTGACAGAGGAAACCGTGCAATAACAAATAGTAATGGTGATAATGAATCTCCTTGAAATATTCCTCTCTTGATATTAACCTCTCCCAGCCTCTCACCATTGATCTGCAACTGTGTCTTCCATTGTGCCATCGTTCTTTGCACAAATTTTCTGATGTTTCTACTGACTCCTGTTAGTTCTATGGCACTTTATTATCCAATCATGTTTGGCAGAGAGTCAAATGCCTTTTTGTAGTCAATCCATGCCACATTCAGATTGGTCTTCCTGTCCTTGCAGTTTTCCAAGATCATTTTGTCTATTTAGGAGTTGATCTTTTGTTCCTCTGCTATTGGGGCAGTTTCCTTTCTGCTCAGGTGGAGAGAGATTGTTTTCAACTAGATGCTGTTGTACTGCATCAGCTACCACACCAGTTAGTAATTGAAAGTTGTTGGTAAGCAGGTAATTGGCCTGTAGTTGCCTGGTGTTGCCCCTTTTGCTGGATTTTTCATTATTAGGTAGGTTTTCCCAGTTGTTAGCCACTTTTCAATTTCTCTTCCTTGTAGTATATTGTTGAAATCGACTTGGCAAATGAGTGAGTGTATAACAGTTAGATGTTTCAACCAAAACCCATGCAGTTCATCTTCACCTGTGAATGACCAATTTTGATTTTCTTTGCTCTTTTTTTTCTTACCATTTTGTTGTATTACTAGTTCTTTCATTTCAACTTCTGTTTTATTTGCATCCACCTCTTTTTAACCCAAGCCGCATTCCTTGTTGTATTTCTTTGGGTTATCCCATATCTGCTTCCAGAACTGCACTGTTTCTTCCTTGTCAGGTACTGCCTGATTCCTTGCAGTTTCTCCATTGATGGATTGGTAGAAATGTTTCTGATTGGATTGAAATTGGAGGTTCTGCCTATAGTTTGCAATTCGAGCTTCATATTACTGATTTTCCTGGCTATAGCTGTTATTTGTTGCTTTATTATTTCCAGTGCTTCCTTGATCTTCCTTGTTTCTAAGTGGTATTTCTTGATTAGGTATTCTTTGGTCTTCTTGTTCTTCAGCTTCTTTTCTTTCATCTGTTCTAGCTTGCTTGCATGTGATCTTAACTTGCTGATCTTATTTCTAGTCTAACCTTCCATTTTTGTGGTGCACTGTTTGTTTGTTTTTCTTCTTTGTTGATTTTGCATCCCAGGTATTCTGTTATAACTGCAGCTGTGCTGTACATTAGTTGGTTTGTTTCTTGCAGTGAATTGGTGCTTATGCTTGCTATTGCAGTATTTGCATCTTTTAATGCTTGTGCTAGCTGTTTCTTTGAAACAAGCTTCAATGCAGGCAGCCTTATTCTGTTGTTTTTGTGCTGTTCTAGATGCTCAGTTATTCTTTGTTTCAATTCTTTTATTTCTTTAGTTAGAGGGTTTTGTTCTTCCTGAGGAAGAGGTGCCTGGTTTCCAAATGAGAACAGTTTTATATCTCTACTGGATTCTTTCACTGCCAACTTCCCCTGGTTTGCCTCTACATTCTGAATTACTTCTGGTAAGGCTTTGATTTCTTTGCCCTGGGTAAACCTTTGCAATTCGTCCAATTCTGTTTCTGTGAATACTTTATTTCGTGTTATAAATCGGCGTTGATCTGCTAGTCTCTGTTCTGTTATTTCTGATTCTGGATGTTGTTCTTTCCCGAACTGGTGCATTCGTTTTAGATATCCTCTTCTTGTTGGACTTGATCTGTAGTAACAGATCATTATTTCTTTGTTTTCCATCACTGTGTATCTGCGACGGGTAAACACCTTTTCTTCCAGTAGTTCTGCAGCTGCTGGCCCTGGTTGCTCAGCCAACAGTCCTGAGTCCTGTACCCCATTTTTCACCAGATATCCAGGAACTCCAATATCTAGCGCGGACCTTGTTAACCGGCGACATCCGAGCCAGTATGGCATTCTGAAATTTACGTTTACATATTTTTTATGGGAGGAGACACTCTTTGTCTGACTCCTCTGATGAGACCTGTCCAGTATGGTTGAACCTCTGGCATAGCTCTCATCTTCCTCAGAGTACACAAGCCCCACAACACTCAAGGTAGTGCCTCACTGGGGGATTATTATTATTATATATTATTATTATTATTATATTATTATTTTTCATTTGTTTAATTTGCATAGACCAGTGGTTCTCAGCCTTTTTAATGCCGCGACCCCCACCCGGTCGTAAGTCGAGGACTACTCAACCGGTTGTAAGTCAAAGATACTCAACTGGTGCAGCACAGTTTGCAGAATGGGACTTTTGGCGGCTCAGCAGGGCAGAGACAGCCTGGACAATTCCTATTGGCTTTTGAAAGCCAATAAAATTAAACTCTATTCAAGAGAGTCTATTCTATTGGCTTTCAAAAGCCAATAGAATAAAAGGGAGTAGCACAGCTAAGGAAAAGGGGGAAAAAATGGTGGACTGCGTTGTTTGGCGACCTCCGTGAAATGGTCGTTCGACCCCAAATGGGGTCCCGACCCACAGGTTGAGAACCGCTGGCATAGACAGTATTTAGATGTATGCATTCTCTGGGATTGTATATAGTTGCAAACCTGTATAATTTGGAGATGTGAAAAACAACAGAAAAGGGGGCCTAGTCTTGTTCTGCAGCTTAACAGATAGAAGTTTTGTTTTGGGGCAAAGATAAAAAGAAAATGAAAACCACCGTAGCCCCTTCCCCTTCTTTCTTTTAGCTAACATTCAAGGTAGACTGTCCTTCTTCCTCTGCTTCAGAGATCCAGTTCCGCAGTACAGAAAGATGGACTAACACCTTTTTCTACACACACAACTCAAAGTTTTGGAACGAACAGAGACAGGCAGGTCAAGTTACTAGTCTGCCCTGTGAAAAACTGACAAAGCTGGTTATGTTGCTTTCAGGCTACCTGTGATAAAGGTAGAGGAATTGCTGTTTTTTTTTTTAATTTTTGCTTTGTTTTGTTTTCCTTCTCTGCAAGTTGACTTTTAGAAAACAAAGTATAACTATTCATATTACATCATGAGATAATTTTTCCAACAGGTTGTTGCCCCCTCCCCAGAGATGCAAAAGGCAGCTGTTCCTGCTATCTTTCTTAGATGCATAGCATATATTTTCTTAGATATATAGCATGTATTTCCTTAGATGTCTGAAATGGTATCGGGTCTTCTGTTTGAGCAGGGGATTGGACTAGAAGACCTTTAAAGTCCCTTCCAGCTCTATTCTGATTGATTAATGTGCTTTTTTTCCCCTGTTACTATTTTGAGACTCTGCAGGAAAATAATGTTGACTCCTTTGTACATCAGAGAAGAGGAAATTTTGATGGGCTAGGGGTTGACTGCACCTGTCAGTTTTCTCTCTTTTCCAAAATTATTCAAATGTGTTCCAAAACAAGGTGGAGAATCATTGGAGCTCTTAATAATGCTGAAGTATAACTTTCAGGCAGTCTCTCAATTAAGCAGGCCCTAGGCCCGTGGTGGCGAACCTATGGCACATGTGCTACAGATGGCACGCAGAGCCCTCTCTGGGCACGCGCGCTGTCACCCCAGTCCTAGGCCTTCAGCTGGGTTTTATAAAACCTTTTCACTTTAGGCCTCTGCTGCCATGTGCAAAAAAAAAAACAAAAAAAACAAGGTTCAATCAACCAATCAATTTCAACTTTTCATGGAAAAAAAAAGATCTCGCAAAGTTGGAATTGATTGATTGAACTTTTTAGTCCCACTCAGTCTGCCGTTACCACCACAGCCATGTCCACCCAATGGGCTGCACCCACCCAATGGGCCACACCCACCCAATGGGTCACGCCCATCTGGCACCTGACTAAACATAAGTGGGTTTTGGGTTGCAGTTTGGGTACTCGGTCTCTAAAAGGTTCACCATCACTGCCCTAGGCTATGAGGGCTTTATAGGTAATGATCAGCACCTTGAGCTGTACCCAGGAGCAAACTGGCATTTAGTGCAGTTCAAGAAACGGGTGTTATCCGGGCATATTAACTATACTACCATCACATTCTATGGGATATACTAGAAAATAATGAGGTATGGCTACATTTATATGACCCACCTTGAATTTTGTCCTTAACTTCTCTCCTATTACCTTGTTTCCAGGACCAGTTTTCTAGCCAGGAATAAAAATGCAGGCATTCACAAGCTCTGAGCAAGCTCCAGGGGAGAAAATGGAGGAAGGAGGACGCGATCGTAATGTTCTCCAGGAGGACTGTGTTGGAAAAATTCTATCCAATGTGGATCCCCTGCAGATTAAAGGAGAGCAAGTTGTGGAGCTGGATTCCGAAGGTCCATGGTGTAACATCCAGAAAGGAACTCATTCAAAAGAAAGCCAACCTCAGCTGCCTGGATCCGAAGAGTGGGATGACCATAATTCTTCTATCACATTGTTAGGGGCCATTGCTCGTGCCAACCCAGGTCTTAGAAGAATGGTTGCATCTGAAATCCTACCAGGCTTTTGTAGGAAAGCTCATGCCACCTCCGAAAGCTTGGATTGTCCTCTGAAAGCTGGAGAGGAAGCACTGGAGAAGGACAAGATCAGTTTGGAGCAACCGTGCCAGCGATTCAGGCAGTTTCGCTATGAGGAGGCTGAGGGACCTCGAGAAGCACTTGGGCACCTCCAGGATCTTGGCTCTCAATGGCTGAAGCCTGAAAGTCACACAAAGGAGCGGATCATAGAGCTGGTGATCCTGGAACAGTTCCTGGCAATTCTGCCGTCAGAGATGCAAAACTGGGTTAGGGAAGATAACCCAGAGACCTGTCTCCAAGCGGTGGCCGTAGCAGAAGATTTCTTGCTGTGGAAAGAAGAATCTGAAATACAAGAAGAGCAGGTGAGTAGTTTGATCAACCAGAGGGGACTAATGGAAGATAATATTTGTAGCTCAGGGTTGAACTGTAGGGCTCGTGATGCTCTCTGTGCTTGGTTGTTTTCTTGCAGACTTTTCATTACCCAACTAGGTGACATCTTTAGTGCTAGAAGGGAGTGGGGTTTGCTCTGTTTATGTACAGTGACTTTTCCTGTCAGGATTGTTGGGACAAAAACGAGGTGACCAAAATGCCTCCTTAACAGTAATCAACCCCCAGATAAGCAGGGGTTAACGCTAGGATTAATACCAAATCAACAATCAGTAAAAATCAAATAGTAAACAACAGCCTAATCAAGGAGCTATCAAAAAGAAAACAGCATTTCCACCAACACTGACATGATTTGTTCCAGGATATAGACTCTGAAATTGTGTAATGTTCCTGCTCGCTGCATGAAACAGCTAATTAATTAATTCATTCGTTCATTAGAAATTACACCCACTTACAAGAACCATTAAGTTACTGTTATCTAATTTGTGAATCACATTTACAGTTTTCCTTCAAATGAAGTTTATTGATGAAAATGGGCACACGTGCGTGCACACACACACAGAATCTGGATCTTCACAAACCCTCAGCCATTTCCTGCAAACCAAATCTAATTTAATATATTTGACCCACATAGTAAATAGGATGCTTTTGCGGGGGGGGGGGATCTGTTAATTTCAGGGTAAAAAAAACTAACCAAAAGGATGTCATCCTCCCACATTTCTTATAAGGTTGCATGTATGTATGTATTATTATGTAGTATGTATACACATTGGCTATAATATTGTAACACGTTGCTAAATCTGAAAGTTTTCCATTAAATATTCTTAAATCTTCAGGTCTTGCTGTGGTCTTTTTTTTTTTCAGACCAGTTCCATCAAAATAAAACAGCCTTTGTTGGAAACAGGAAAGGTGGCAGCTGAACAAAGGGCAGATCATCAGATCCACTTGTTAGGTAAGATTTGAATCACAGGTCATAGAGTCATAGGGCTGGAAGGGACCGTATTCTACTCTAACTTCCTGCCCAAGGCAGGAGTCCTTATAACATCCCCAGACAAATAGTTGTCCAGTCTTTTCTAGAAGACCTCCAGCAATGGGGCACCTACAACTTGGGGAGGCAGGCTGTTCCATTGATTAATCATTCTCACTGTCAAGAAATTCTTCCTTATTTCCAGGTTGGATCTCCCTTTGACTAGCTTCTACCCCAGCGGTTCTCAAACTGTGGGTCGGGACCCCATTTGGGGTCGAACGACCATTTCACGGGGGTCGCCAAACAACGCAGTCCGCCATTTTTTTCCCCTTTTCCTTAGCTGTGCTACTCCCTTTTATTCTATTGGCTTTGAAAGCCAATAGAATAGACTCTCTTGAATAGAGTCTAATTCTATTGGCTTTCAAAAGCCAATAGGAATTGTCCAGGCTGGCTCTGCCCTGCTGAGCCTGCCAAAAGTCCCATTCTGCAAACGGTGCTGCACCAGTTGAATAGTCCTCGACTTACGACCAGTTGGGGGTCGCGGTATTAAAAAGGTTGAGAACCACTTTCTACCCATTGCTTGGCCAATTTGGATTTTGCAAAATTTCTAATGTACTTCTGAGTGGTTTTCCTAAACTTATGACTTATGTACTTGCATCCAAATTAGGGACACTTGTATATATGTAAGGGTGGGGCTTGTGCTGTAACATAACAACACTTAGGGTTTTTTAATGGGGGGGGGATAGGATCATCATATCACCTATGTTGCTCTCTGTTTTACTGGGGAGAAGCAATGAAATGTTAAATGTCAAAATCCTCTTCACAGATTCATTACTCTCTGTTATTTCTTATAGAAATGGTTGAAAACAAGCGGAGGCCATTTATGAAAGGAATTTCTCAACTGATGGGACTTACTGGGGTTCCATTTGATAAAGCCAAAGGGGAAATTTTCTCCTTGCCCCCAATGGGAAGGATGGCAATATGTCATCAAGAGACAGAGAGGAATGAAGGGAGGCCCTTAGAGCAAGGAGAAGCCAAAAAACATACCTGTGAGAAACAAGATGACAAAATCTTCAGTCGAAACAGCTGGGAGAGAATGCCCAGAGAAAATGCTCATGACCTTTCTAAGGGTCAAAAATTGGAAGCTGAAAAAAAGCCATCCCAATCTAATGAGGACGGTGAACATTGGGAGTCCATTTTTGAGCAGAAGAAACAAATGAGAATAGACTCGACCATGGATGGTCAGGATGGGTTGCATCAAAAAGTTAATCAAAGTAGTCTGCAGAGGATCCCTGTTGGAGAGAAACCATACGAATGTTCCAAGTGTGGGCACGATTCCAGTCAGACCTTAGATCTGAGGGGAGGAAGTCTTCGTATATGTTTGAATTGTGGTAAAAGCTTTCTCTCCAGTTCGTCCACAGGAAAGCAAGAGAATGCATATGATGAAGAGAATCCATCCAGACATTCAGAACATGAGAAGAGGACCCCACAGCCTCCTGACTTTCAGATGGGAGAGAAACCATACATGTGCACGGATTGTGGGAAAAACTTCAGCTTTAGGTCAAGTCTTGTCCGCCATCAGAGACTCCATACTGGAGAGAAACCATACAAATGTTTAGACTGTGGAAAGAATTTCAGCCAGAGTTCAAACCTTCTGAACCACCAGAGGATCCACACAGGGGAGAAACCATACAGCTGCACCGACTGTGGGAAATCTTTCAGCAACAGTTCAAGCCTGACATCCCACGAGAGAACTCACAGGGGGGAGAGACCGTATAAGTGCGCCAGCTGCGGGAAATTTTTTAGTTGCAACTCAGTTCTCCGAATCCACGAGAGGATTCACACAGGGGAAAAGCCCTACGTGTGTTTGGAGTGTGGGAAAGGCTTCAGCCGGAGAGAATTCCTGGTTGGCCACCAAAGAACTCACACAGGGGAGAAACCGTACGAATGTGCAGAATGTGGGAAGAGCTTCAGTCAGCGATCCAACCTGATTAATCATCAGAGAAGCCACAGGGGAGAGAAGCCCTTTGAGTGCTTGGACTGTGGGAAAAAATTCAGTCACAAAGCGTCCCTCTTGAAACACGAGAGAAACCACGCGCATGGGCCAACCGTGGACAAGGATTTAGCCAGAACTGATGCAATAATGCATGTGGAACATAGCATGAATATGGGGTAGATCTCCTCAACGGTTGTCAACAAACAGAAATTCCACATACGAATGACACAAGGTTTTGCTTCCTTTGAAGGTAACCATCTTTTCGGCCTAAAAT
Organism: Crotalus tigris; assembly: GCF_016545835.1. Lineage (NCBI taxonomy): Eukaryota > Metazoa > Chordata > Lepidosauria > Squamata > Viperidae > Crotalus > Crotalus tigris. The sequence continues at coordinate 5,306,113 of NW_024096552.1, read as the reverse complement.
AAAACAGAAGGAGCAATTCATAGAGTTGAAGCAGTGAGGAAGAAAATGTTGATAGTAGGTCAAGCTTCCCCTGAGGTTGTCTCTTTTTCTATAAAGACTGTGGCAGACATTTTTTGCATCCCAAATATCACCTATCTGGCACAGAAGAAAGGAATCTGCAAGCTTGGAACACTGAGGTTTTCAGACTTGTCAAAAATTAAAGTAAATGGGTCTCTCCCCCGCCCCTCCAAAGACCTCCAAGGTCCCTTCCAACTCTCTGTATTCTATAGAAAAAGAAAGAAGGGCTGAGCATGCTCAGTAAGCACTGGGAAGGTGAGCAGGAAGGATAATGCAATGATGTACCCTGAAAAAGGGCACGGCTGACAGAATTGTCACTAGTTCTTGGTGTATCTAATTTTTACTACACTCACAAACAGTGCCACAGATTCATGGTGTGGGTGTCACAGTGTTTCTTAGCTCAGAAGGTTCTTTCAAACTTGCCACCGCCACCAGAGAAAGCAGTCTGGTGCCATTCAGTGTCTGCTGTGGGCTTTCCTCAACCTCTTGCCTTAGAATGCGGCGCTTAGAATTCTGGGAGTTGCAGTTCAGCTGTGTGGCCTTCTAGGGAGCAGATCCCAGAATGCATCTGGAAGGAGGGCAGCAGGTGGGGAAACTGTATTGCCACGTTCTGTGGGTATGGCTAAGTCCCCCCACGCTTGTCCAGATGCAAACAAGAAGTTTGTACTGGGGTCCATTTTACCTGCACCCGGCTTCTTTGTTGTGCAAGACTGTGGCTGTAGAAAGTACAAGTAAGTCCTTGACTTACGACCACACAAACTCTATCATGCGAAATTGTAATATTCCAAGTTTGTAAGGATGATTGAAATAATGTAAAAAGTTCACTGAGGATATACAGGTAATCCTTGACTTACAACAGTTCATTTAGTGACCGTTCGAAGCTACAACGGTATTGAAGTGATTTATGACCATTTTTCACAGTTACGACCATTGCGGCATCCCCATGGTCACATGATCAAAGTCCAGATGCTTGGCAACTGACTCATATTTATGACATTTGCAGTGTTCCGGGTCATGTGATCGTCTTTTTCAATCTTCTGACAAGCAAAGTCAGTGAGGAAACCAGATTCGCTTAACCGCCATGTTACTAAAATAACAACTGCTATGATTCATTTAGCAATTGTGGCAAGGAAAGTCGTAAAATGGAGCAAAGCTCAATAAGTGTCTCACTTAGCGACAGAAATTTTGGCTTCAATTGTGGCCATACGTCGAGGACAACCTGTACTGAATCTTTCCTATCCAAGTTGTCGTAAGTTGTAATGTTATTCATACCAGTTAATCTTCCTATACAGATAGTCCTCAACTTATGATTACAAGTGGGACTGGAATTTCCATTGCTAAGCCAGGCAGTTGTTAAGTGAGTCATGCCCAATTTTACCACCATTTTCCCACAATTGATAAGTGAATCAGTGATAATCACACGACCATTGATCACACTGCAAACTTTGAAAATGCATGCCCGCTTTCTAGCACCCAAATTTTCTATAGTGGTTTGCTGCAGTGGTCATAAGTGCGAGGACTGGTTCTAAGTCATTTTTTCAGTGCTGTTGTAACTTCAAATGGTTGCTAAATGAATAGCTGTAAGTCAAGAACTGCCTGTATGACGGAACCTGCGTGATTGGTGCTCAGTGTACCAACCTGATATATCAAGTAGATCAAGAAGTTAAAAAAATGTAATTCTAAGAATCCTGAAATATTAAAGTGGGATTTAAAACAACTTTGGAGCATAATTGGAGCATAGTTCTTGTGATTGTTCTGCTAGCACAGAAGATTCAGGATCTAAAGAGTTTGAAGAATCTAAACTTGAATTTAAAGTGAGATTATATAAGAAATTATATTTGATAAAATTTTAGGCATCAGGGTTGCTAAGAATAGAATTAACTGTCAACGCTGCTAACATCGGATGTTCCTGCTTTGACAACAGATGGAAATGTAGCCATCTTTTCTCTATCGCTTTTAGAGTTTGTTAATGCTGGGAGGGGGAATGTGGATGAGAGTCCAGCTAGTCATAACAATAATAACTCAGCCATGGGAACCCAAGGTTATTAGGTCCAGAGGTGATAGAAATTTGTCTGGCAGGAGAGATGGGGAAAAAGCCCACACTTCAAGTGAATTGGGGAATGTGATTTATGACATTTAATTGGAGGAGGGAATTGCGCTTTGCTACTTTGTGCCAGGGGAGGGGGGTTCAATTTTTGGCTTCAACTGTAGTGCCGATACTTTGTTTCTCAAATAAAAGATTCTTTAAGGAAAACAATGCCTCGAAGTTCTTTTGAAGAGATTCATCTGTCGGAACCATGACATTAACCTGGCTAAGCAGTGATGGAATATATTGGGGAAAATAATGAAGAGTCATGATCATTAATTGGTTTCTATCAGTAAAGCAATCAGCTGAAAAATTATTTTATTACTAGAAGCCAGTATTGGAATTTTAATTAGGAGCTTGTCGTTAAAAGTATAGTTGTCTGTTTTTTCCTTCCTTTTTCAAATAAATTTATTTTAGTACAATACTGTATTTAATAGGAAATAGAAAACAATAAATCTTGCCTTTGTAATGAGTGTTTGGGTTTTTTAATCTCTGGATTTTTGCAGTGCAAGAGAAAATAGATTGAATTAGATTTACTTAATTAAAAAAATCTGAAAATCAGTTTGGTGCTGGGTTAGTAGCCAGGACACCGAAAGTTCTTCTTCTGCCTTAGATATGAAGCCAGTTGGGTGAGCTTGGCCAGTTCCTGTCTTTCAGCCCTAGGAAGAAGATAAGAGCAAACCAGTTTTGAAAATGTTGCCAGGAGTCAACACAAAGGACAAACACACACTCTTGTAGCTTGCCTTTCCAACATTATTGTGTATCTAGGTTCCACTAATGTTCTTTAGGTTTCTGGGTAGTTCCTAAGAGAGCTGGAACAATACACCACATTATTTATCTAGACCAGTGTTTCTCAACCTTGGATACCTTAACATGTGTGGACTTCAGTTCCCAGAAAGCCCACACATCTTAAAAGTGGACAAGGTTGAGAAACTTTGCTCCAGTGGAAGGTTCACACTCCATAAAATAACATCCGAGTGAATTGGTCTAGTGCAGGGGTAGGCAGCCTTGGCTCTTTTATGACTTGTGGACTTCAACTCCCAGAATTCCTGAGCCAGCTATGCTGAGGGGAAAGGGAGAGGTTTCCAAGCTGAGCCATGCTGACTCAGGAATTCTGGGGGTTGAAGTCCATGAGTCATAAAAGAGCCAAGGTTGGCTATCCCTGGTCTAGAGGTTAAGGCACCCGGCTAAAAAAACGGAGACCATGAGTTCTAGTCACATCTTAGCCATGAAAGCCAACTGGGTGACCTTGGGTCTGTTGCTCTTTCTCAATCCAACTCACTGCACAGGGTTGTGGTGGGGAAAATAGGAAGAAAGTGCATTGGATATGTTTGCCACCTTGAGTTATTTGTGAAAGTAATAAAGGTAGGGCATGCATACATACATACATACATACATACATACATACATACATATTGTTGTTAGTTGCGAAGTCATGTCCGACCCATCGCGACCCCATGGACAATGTTCCTCCAGGCCTTCCTGTCCTCTACCATCTTCTGGAGTCCATTTAAGCTCATGCCTACTGCTTCAGTGATTCCATCCAGCTATCTCATTCTCTGTCGTCCCCTTCTTCTATTGCCCTCAATCTTTCCCAGCATTAGGCCCTTCTCCAGTGAGTCCTTCCTTCTCATTAGGTGGCCAAAGTATTTGAGTTTCAACTTCAGGATCTGGCCTTCTAAAGAGCAGTCGGGGTTGGTCTCCTCTAGGACTGACCGGTTTGAATGCCTTGCAGTCCAAGGGACTCGCAGGAGTCTTCTCCAGCACCATAGTTCAAAGGCCTCAATTCTTTGGTGCTCAGTCTTTCTTATGGTCCAACTTTCTCAGCCATACATTGCAATTGGGAAAAACATACATACATACATACATACATACATACATACATACATACATTGGCTACCTATACCTGATGAGTCCCCAGTAGAAAACAGCCAGATACTTAAAGCCCATCTCCCAGGGTTGAACTGCCTTCCGCATGAAACAAACATTCAATCTCCCCTTCATGAAAATGCTAGGTCTATAATATTCTTGCACTCCAGTGATCAGCTTGGCTGTGTTTACCTAACATGTTCGACTAGACTTGTCAAAGAACCAACAGCTCTATTTGCTGCATACAAGAAACTGGGCTTAGCTTTTATCCTGGTTCAAATACAGATACTCCTCGGCTTACAAAAATTCATTTAGTAGCCGTTGAAGATACAACAGCACTGAAAAAAAAGGGACTTATGACCATTTTTCACATAACCACTGCAACTGACTCATATTTATGACGCTTGCAATGTCCCAGGGTCATGTGATCCCCTTTTGCAACCTTCTGACAGTCAATGGGGAAGCCAGATTCACTTAACAACCATGTTACCAACTTAACCATTGCAGTGATTCATTTAACTGTGGCAAAGGGTCGTAAAATGGGGCAAAACTCACTTAACAAATGTCTCACTTAGCCATATTAATTTTGGGCTCTGTTATGGTCGTAAGTCGAGGAACACCTGGACACATGCATGTTGGTTAGCATACTGTGGAAACACTGCCTTAGTTGAATATTTTACCATCCAGAATCGGACTATGGTGTGTATTCATCAATGATTTTATCCACGGTATTCTACAAATGTTGATTTTAATGCTTTTTAATGCTTTAATGTTCTTTATACTGTAAGCCACCCAGAGTCGCTGGATACAAAATTGGCGACAAATATTATTTCCTAAATAAATAAATGGAAAAAAATAAATAGTGGGAGAACTCAAGTAGTGGGTTAATCCGCTAATGAAATGTATTAATAGGGATATAAAGCCGTGGTGGTGCAGTGGTTAGAATGTAATACTTCTGACTGCCCTGCCGATTGCCAGCAGGTTGGCAGTTCGAATCTCACCGGCTCAAGGTTGACTCAGTCTTCCATCCTTCCGAGGTCGGTAAAATGGGGACCCAGATTGTTGGGGGGGGGGAATATGTGACTCTGTAAACCGCTTAGAGAGACCTGTAAAGCACTGTGAAGAGTTATTTAGGTCTAAGTGCTATTGCTATTGCTGATTTTATGTAGGTAGCAATATCAAGTAACAGCAACTTCAGGAAAAGCTGGAGAAGAACCAGGGCCTAAAGCAGGGGTAGGCAAGCTTGGCTTTTATGACTCATGGACTTCAACTCCCAGAATTCCTGAGCCAGCCATGCTGAGGGGAAAGGGAGAGGTTTCCAAGCTGAGCCATGCTGGCTCAGGAATTCTGGGAGTTGAAGTCCACGAATCATAAAAGAGCCAAGGTTGCCTACCCCTGGCCTAAAGAGATGTGGAAATAAAAGCCACAGTGACAGTGGTGGTAGAAATACACTCGGGTCTGTGACTCCTAAACTGGGCTTAAAAGATCCCAGGGAACAACATCTGAGCTCTCTGTACAGAAGAGGGCAGTGCTAGGCACAGCTAAGATATGGTGCAGAACCCTCACACTCCCAGGCTTTTAATAGACAATTTAAGATTGAGGAAGACACACACGACCCATAGCGAGTAAATGGTTCACGACACCAGCCAATTAAACTAGGAGACAAGAAGCAACGATAAGAAGGAATTGCAACCCAACATGTTGTCCATCTAGTTGTCAGGAGTCAACTCAAGGTTTCATGGGAAAATCTGAAAAAAAAAAGAAATGGCTCCAGGTGGCAGCTGCAGAAAAATGCCAAAGGCATAGAAAAGGCAGCTATGGAGATTTTCAATCATCCAGGTCAGTGATGGTGAACCTTTTAGAGACCGAGTACCCAAACTGCAACCCAAAACCCACTTATGCATCGTCGAGTGCCAGGTGGGCGTGGCCCATTGGGTAGGCATGGCTGTGGTGGTAATGGCAGAACTGGGTGGGACTAAAATGTTCAATCAATCAATTCCAACTTTGCAAGACCTTTTTTTTTCCCTGCAAAAAGTTGAAATTGATTGAACTTTTTTTTTTTTTTTGCACATGGAGGCGGAGGCCTAGAGAGAAAAGGTTTTATAAAACCCAGCTGAAGGCCTAGGACTGGGGCAACGGCACGTGTGCCCACAGAGAAGGCTCTGAGTGCCGCCTCTGGCACCCGTGCCATAGGTTCGCCACCACTGATCCAGGTCATGGTTGTCCCAAAAGTGCTTTTTTCAAAAGACAACTGGATTTTCTTGGGGTTTTTTTCCCTTGACAACACGTTTCGTTTCTCATCCAAGAAGCTTCTTCAGTTCTGAATGAGATGCGAAATGTTTTCAAAGAAAAAAAAAACACAAGTCCACTTGCCTTTTGGAAAAGCACTTTTGGGATACAGTAAAGAAGCAAACATTATGGCAAGAAAAAGAAGTACACATAACTTGCAATTTGCATACCTTTATTTACGTTCAGCCTCACACCAACCCTGCAAGGTAAACCATTTCATAGATGGGCAACCCAGGCTGCCTAGCAGATTGCAAAGCTACACTGGGGGCATCAGTTCTGAACCCAGAACTCCCACACCCAGTGACAAGTCTCTATGCATTGGGACACTTGACATTAGAAAATTAAGGGGCTATTTTACCTGGCTTGATTATCCATTTTTTGCAGACCAAATATAGTAGTTCTAAGAAAACAGCAATAAAGTTACTCCGAAAACTGAGCTTTACGGAAAACATAAGGATCCAGAATTAAATAGGATTTCTTAGAGGGATTGCAGAAAAGGCTTAAGCAATTTGATCCTGAAGATATCTATTTGGCAGCAAGATTCATTGCATTCTCTGAGAATTTATCTGAGAAATAAATATAAGTTAGATTGTCCTCAAATATATATTTAAACAAACACAAAAGAAAGATCCAGCCTTGGACCTTTCTAGTGGCTTATGAAGCAAATTTTACCCAATGAATCTCATAGGCATGTGAGGAAGTGACCACCAGCGTACTTGATCAAGGCAGCTAAGATGAGCAAGGACATAATCAACTCTCTCTGCTGTAGCTTTTCATTTAAAAATTAACCTGCTCACCAATAAGGATCAGTAATTCCTTCCAGGAAAGCAAGTGGGATGGCTGAGGAAAGATGGATCATCCTATCCTCCCTTTGTCACTTAGCTTTCATGCTAGCCACAAAGGAAATACATTCCCCGTGATCAACATTGAAATGCAACAAGCAGCAAAACTCAGTAACCACAGAATGATGGCGTAGCTGCTTTTCTACAGAAATAAATCAGATGTTGATATTTCTAGGTTTTTAAAAAGAGATTGGACACCCATTTGTCTGAAATGATATAGGGCAGTGGTGGCAAACCTATGGCATGGGTGCCAGAGGAGGCACTCAGAATCCTCTCTGTGGGCATGCGCGCCATCTCCCCAGCCCTGCCTCCTACCACGGCCCCCTCCTCACCAGCAGCCCCCCCCGAGAGTCACCCCTAGGTGCGGCCCACACGAAGCAGTGCAACCAAGGACATGGTAGCCAGGGACAAAACTCCGCCCTTGCACCCCATCGCGCGCAGATGATGCTGCGGAGCACGGGCGGAGGGCGTGGCTGCCATGGCGCTGTTGGGTTGCCTGGGTGATCTGTGGCGGGCCGTGGAGGTGATGGGTAGTCCAGTGGGCAGGGTGAAGCGGGGACAGGGGTGGGGGGGCAGGTTTTGGGCACTCGGTCTCTAAAAGTTTCACCATCACTGATATAGGGGTAGGAGACCTCCAAGGTCTCTTCTAACGCTGTTATTCTGTTCTGTTCTGAATGTTTCATGAATGTATGAGAAAATTGCTCAAGTTAATCCTAAAATGGGAAAAGGCAATATCCAGGACAGTGAATCTTCCCTTATCAGTAGAAAAAGCAAAGTTGCCCAGAGATAAATGACAGGGGAAAAAAATGCCCCCTACAACACCCCTCACCCTTCTCTAGCCATGGCAAATTCCAGAATCAGAAGCCAACCCGGCTGGCAACTGGATTTAACTTCTAGCACCTTTAATGGGATAACATATCTCAGCCCCACAAGAGGCTAATTCAAGAGATACAGGATAGAGTCCAGGGGTAGGCAACCTTGGCGCTTTTATGACTCGTGGACTTCAACTCCCAGAATTCCTGAGCCAGTCATGCTGAGGGGAAAGAGAGAGGTTTTCAAGCTGAGGCATGCTGGCTCAGGAATTCTGGGAGTTGAAATCCACGAGTCATAAAAGAGCCAAGGTTGCCTACCCCTGGGATAGACTGTACATGCCACTTACAACTGCTGCGCCGAGGTGGCGCAGCAGTTAGAGTGCAGTACTGCAGGCCACTTTAGCTGACTGTGTTCAGCAGGTCAGCGGTTCAAATCTCACTGGCTCAAGGTTGACTCAGCCTTCCATCCTTCTGGGGTAGGTAAAATGAGGACCCAGATTGTTGGGGGCAAACACCGCTTAGAGAGTGTTCCCACTTAAAGCGGTATATAAGTCTCATAAAATAAATAAATAAATAGTTCTCCAAAAGTCAGTACAGTGTATCTGTAGAGCATGGTCTTGATTGAGAAAGAAAGATCCGTTACCAAGGCAATACAGGTAGTCCCCGACTTACAACAGTTCATTTAATGACAATTCAAAGTTACAATGGCACTGAAAAAAGTGACTTATGACCATTTTTCAAACTTACGACCGCTGCATTATCCTCATGGTCATGTGACCAGAATTCAGAAATTTGGCAATTGATTCATATTTATGACAATCACAGTGTCCCGGAGTCATGTGATCCCCTTTTGTGACCTTCTGACAAGCAACGTCAATGGGGAAGCCAGATTCACTTAACAACCGTGTTACTAACTTAACAAGTGCAGCGATTCACTGAACAACTGTGGCAGAAAGGTCGTAAAATGGGGCAAAATTCCCTCAACAAATCTCACTTAACAACAGAAACTTTGGGCTCAACTGTGGCCGTAAGTAGAGAACTACCTGTAAACAGATAAACGTGGCTTAAGCCCAAAGACAGAAGTTTTACAAAAATATCTCAGATAGGCAACCTCCAACACCCCAAATTCTCAAGAAGATAAAGGGGAGATGGGGAAATACATTCACACTTGCAAGATTCTGCTATTACAGCCACTCTAGTAAAAGTAGTGTTAAGTCCACGTAATGTCTGTTTCTTGGTCTGGTCTGCCTAGTAGAGTTGATAACATCCAACCTGAGTTTGCTACTTCATTTAAGGGTAGGGCAGGTTTTGAGACAGATTTTAATCTTTTCTTTCTCTATACATGTGGCATTTTGATTAATAATCATTAAATCAGTGGTGGCGAACCTATGGCACGGGTGGCAGAGGCGGCACTCGGAGCCCTCTCTGTGGGCACACGTGCCGTTGCCCCAGCCTTACCTCCCCCCGCGGCCCCCTCCTCTCCAGCAGCCCCCCTGAAGGAGTCACCCCTGAGCATGGCCCACACGGAGCGGTGCAGCCAAGGACGTGGCAGCTAGGCAGCATAGACCAGGGCTTTTCAACCAGTGGTACAGGTACCACCTGTGGTACATTGGCACCTGGCAGGTGGTACATGACCATCCTAGAAAAGTGGTAGCAGGGGAGGGGAATGAGCTGAGCCGGTAGCAGCACCGCACAAGCCTGAGCAAGAGATGGCTGGAGCTGCAGGGCTGTCAGGGCTCAGCAGAAGCACCAGGATCAGTGCCGCTTTCCAGCTGATTGGCACTTCTTTGGGGCTGTCAGGGCTCAGTGGAAGCACCAGGATCAGCACCAGGCTCCAGCTGGAGCTCAGTGCTGATCCTGGTGCTTCTTCTGAGCCCTGAAGAAGCACCAATCAGCTGGAAAGCAGCACTGATCCTGGAGCTTCTGCTGAGCCCAGAAGCGCCGATCAGCAAGAATGTTGCAGCATCTCTAGGGTCTTGTGATTTCAGATGCTTGGCAACTGATTCATATTTATGACGGTCACAGTATCCCAGGGTCATGTGAAGTGACCAAAATCTGCTGCAACCACCCAGCAGACAGGGGGAATAAAAACCAAACACTCCCCACCCCACCCCCCACCCCCACCCCCCGCTGCCAATCCTCAACAGAAATGCTCACAACAATGAAAATCTCAAACAGGAGGAAGAGCGCCGCCGGGTGGGCAGGCAGGCATCTTGCTTGGCTGTGGCTTGGGGGGCACTTTTTTCAGTGCCATTGTAACGTCCAACAGTCACTAAGCAAACTGTTGTAAGTCGAGGACTACCTGTACTTTATCACTTTTTTCCTTCTTTTTGGGGGGGGTCATCAAGTTTTTGACACCTTGGTAGGCGACTGGTGGTACTTGGATATTGCCATATCCTAAAAGTGGTACAATGAGTGAAAAGGTTGAAAAGCCCTGGCGTAGACAAGACTCTGCCCATCATGCAGTTGATGCTGCAGGGCGCGGGCAGAGGATGTGGCCACCATAGCGCTGCTGGACTGCCTGGGTGATCTGCGGCGGGCCCTGGAGGCAGTGAGTGGTTCTGTGGGCAGGCGGGGCAGGGGATGGGGGGCAGAGCGGGGGCGGGGGATGGGGGGCAGAGCGGGGGCGAGGCCAGTTTTTGGGCACTCTGTCTCTAAAAGGTTCGCCATCACTGCACTAAACTGTCTCTTCAAGATGTCTTTTTCCTCCCAAGGAAATTATTTTACAGATAAAACTGGTCAGACTCTGAAAACTCCATCACTATATCACAGACTTCTTCCCTTTGGGTTCTGTTTGCAAAGCAGCAAGAAAACAGGGTTTGGCCGAATAGTTGAGACCGTGGTCACTGACTCTGCGGGGTTTGTATATCTATCATCCAACACTTTCCCACTACTATTCAAATACAGCTCCATTCTGTTTGAACCCCATCCAGTGCTACTAATGTCAAATAAAAACTTGGTTTATAGAGCAAGCAGCTTACACGGCCTCTCCAACATGGTCTCTCTCACATACAGGCAGCTTAGACTCCAGATCCAAGCTAGGATGAGGATATTGTGAGAAGCTGGGCCGTGTATGGATTCTCTCATGCTTAAGAAGGCCTGAGCTTTGTTTGAATTTTTTCCCACACTGGGAACATTTGTAGAGTTTCTGCCCTGTGTGGTTTCTCTTATGTCTTGTAAGGCTAGATTTGTTACTGAAGGTGTTCCCACAGTCCGAGCATCTGTACGGCTTTTCCCCAGTGTGGATCCTCTCGTGTTTCACCAGATTTGAGCTCTGGGAGAAGCGCTTCCCACAGATGGAGCAACTATAGGGGGTCTCTCCCGTATGCGTTCTCCCGTGGACTAGAAGACTGGAGCTCTGCTTGAAACTTTTGCCGCAATCCGAGCATATGTAGGGCCTCAGGCCGGTGTGGTTCCTCATGTGCCTGATTAAGCTCGAGCTCTGGCTGAAACGTTTCCCACAGTTTAAGCAACAGAACGGCTTTTCTCCGGTGTGTTTCCTCTTGTGTCTCGTTAGGCTGGATTTGTTACTGAAGCTGTTCCCGCATTCTGGGCATTTGTAGGGTTTTTCTCCCGTGTGAGTCCGGTCGTGGGTGAGGAGGGCCGACCGTTTCTTGAAGCCTTTCCCACAATCAGCACACTTGTATCGTTTCTCGGATGCTTTGGGTCTCTCACGATCCATCAGGCTCGACGGATCACCAAACCCTTTGTCATACATCGGACAGTAATGGGGATCCTCTCCGGTGTAGATTCTTTCATCCTCATCGCCTTCTGGAAGAGAGAATTGGGGTATCAGTCTTTATGTAGGCCTGGGGCTAATACAGGTAGTCCTTGACTTACAACCGTTCATCCAAAGTTACAACAGTCACTAAAAGAAAGTGAAGAAAGAATTAGGGTATCAGTCTTTATGTAGGCCTGGGGCTAATACAGGCAGTCCTTGACTTACAACCGTTCATCCAAAGTTACAACAGTCACTAAAAGAAAGTGAAGAGAGAATTGGGGTATCAGTCTTTATGTAGGCCTGGGGCTAATACAGGTAGTCCTTGACTTACAACCATTCATCCAAAGTTACAAGAGTCACTAAAAGAAAGTGACCTATAACCTTTTGTCACACTTCTAACTGTTGCAGCATCGCCATGGTCACGTGATCAGAGTTCGGACACTTGGCAATTTTTCTGATGGTTGCCGTGCTGCGAGATTGCGTGATCACCTTTTGTGACCCTCTGACAAGCAAAGTCAACGAGGAAGCCAGATTCCACTTAACAACCATGTTACTAATTTAACTGCAGTGATTCGTTTAACAACTGTGGCGAGAAAGGTTGTAAAACGGGGCAAAACTCACTTAACTGTCACACGTTAGCAACAGAAATTTGGGGCTCAATGGCGGTTGTAAGTTGAGGACTACATGTACCAATAAAAGCTGCCCTCCATAAAATGAACCTTTTCTTTTTAACAAAAGTAATTCTAAACTGAGTTGTTAAAGGAGGACGCGATGGACGCAAGGAAATCTATCACATTCTAAAACTGCCTGTGTGTTTTGCTGATGTATTCAACTTTCTAAAAATGGTCAAAATCTTGTGATGTGACCAAATTTCAAAAGAGTTGAAGAATACAATTCTACATCCCAGAGTACAGCTTGACAGCCAAGCTCGTCCATCAGCTCAGAATAACAAAGTGCACAGGTAGTCCTTGATTTATGGCCCTAACGAGAGACGTAAGCTTGATAATTGTAAAAATGGGTTGGTCATGTGATGACCCGGTATTAGGAGTTTTGCAGTAGCCATTAAGCAAATCACTATGGTCGTTATGTGAATCTGATATTGTTAAGCGAACCAAATAGTTCATAATGGGCATGCTTTTGCTGAAAATCAGAGGTGCTTGTTTTGGGCAAAAGCCATAAAATGCACTCATGTAACTGTGGGACTCCGCAAACCATAAACGTGGCCATGTTGCTGAGTGCCCAAGTCATGTGATCACAAGAAGAGGGACAGCGACCATCATAACTTCAAATTCAGCCCCAAGGTAGGATCATTATAACTTTGAATAGTCGCTAAGCAATCAGTCATAAGTTGAGGACTATCTACCTACCTGATTTACCACGATCGTCCATTTTCAACTAGTATCTGAAACCACCCACAGCAAACCTCCTTTCCTCTCCTCCCCCTCCCAAATTTGCCTAGCAGTGATGGCAAACCTTTTAGAGACCGAGTGCCCCAAAACTGCCCCCCACCCCCGCCCCGCCTCCCACTCTGCCTGCTCTGCCCCCCTGCCCCCTGCCCCACCCACCCGCAGGGCCACGTACCGCCTCCATGGCCCACCGCAGCATATCGCCCAGGCAGCCCTGCAGCGCCATGGCAGCCACGCCCTCCACCCACACCCCGCAGCATCATCTGCACGCTATGGGGCATGAGGGCGGAGTCTTGTCCCTGCTGCCTGGCTATGTCCTTGGCTGCACTACTCTGTGCAGGCCGTGCCCAGGGGCAACTCTCCTCCAGGGGGGGCTGATGAGGAGGGGGCATGGGGGGAGGCGGGGCTGGGGCAATGGTGCGTGTGCCCACAGAGAGGGCTCCGAGTGCTGCCTCTGGCACGCGTGCCATAGGTTCGCCACCACTGGCCTAGCAAATTAGCCACTAGGGAAAAACAGCATGAAACAGAAACCCTGAGGAACAGATCAATGTTTTTGGAAACGAGGAGGCCAGCAGTGCCCACAAAGGCTGCCTTGTCTTCAGTGTGTCTCCAAGTAGTGCACGGGTGTCAAACTTGCCACGTCACGTGATGTGTCACGACATATCGTGACTCTTTTTGCATTGCCGGCAATGGGGTAGGTGAGGCTTTGGTATGATGAAACCGGCCCGTGGGCCGGCAGTTTGACACTCCTGAAGTAGTGCATGGAGCTGAAGGAAAACAAGACATCAACAGCGTTCCTCAGCTAGCACATTCATGGATTCTGTGCTGCTGCTCTATCTCCTTCTTAAAGCATCAAGATTCCTGCAGTCAGCGGCTCCCCAGAAGTGGCTCCCTGGGTTCATTTTCACACAATCTATGTTGACCTCCAGGTGAGGCTGGAGAAATGCATGTGAAATATTTCCAAATCAAGTCCTCCTGGAAGTCAGGGAAGAACTTTGCAGTGATTCACAAATCTTGAGTAGAAAGAGCCCTCACCCAGAACAATGATGCTGCCAGAATCTTCCTCCATAGCAACTCCAAATCCAACATTTGAGGCTAGCCCCAGAAATCCACTTGCTCCTGTCACGGAGGAAGAAAGAGAGGTCAAAATAATGACATTTTTAAAATGCTAATTTGGGGAAAATAAGTCCGGGCTGATTTGAGCAGCCAAGTATTTTTCTTGCCTCCTCTTTTCTCCAAGGCTAACATTGCACAATCTGACTTTTCAGACCATACATTATCAAACAGAGTTCAATCCTCAAATGGGTTTTAAATTTGTAAGAGTTATAAGTTATCACGTATAACAGTTGGCTGTCTGGGGAATTCTGGGAGTTGAAGTCCACACAGCTTAAAAATGCCAAGGTTGAGAAACACTGATCTGGAAAGTCCTCTTGGGCTCCAATATTTCCAGACCTAAGCCAAGCACTCCCATCACCCCAAACCACTCAGGCCAAAATACATACATTTTAGAAACCTGTTCATCCCTTTAACTCCCCCACCTTTAAAAAAAAAAAGCCAGCTACTACCCTTGTTTTTTCTCTGATCTCTCCAAAAAGAAAAGCCATAAGAACTTTCAGGACTGATCTCGTATCTAATAAGGTTCTCCATCACTTCTTCTGGCCTCTGATTGGCCCTATTGGAACCAAACTTTAAACAATAAGCGGGCAGGATAAAAATAATGAAAATTTAAAATGTATTTCGACTTCAGTACAATCAAAATCAAATTGAAACTCTTTAAATACGTGGCTTGGTGTAATACTGAATGGTCCCCGGTCCTTTTACCCAAGAGAATTCCACATTGTCTGGACACAGCCATATTTACTCAAAAGCTACTTTTACTCAGATCATGAGGATTTGCACCCAGACACGTAATTGGTGACATGCAACCCCAGTCAGCAGCTGCACAGTACTAATGAAGATGTGTGCAAATGTGGTTTCAAATAACACCAAAACACTATAAAAACAGAGAAAACATAATTTGCAAGTTTTAATTCAACGGAGGGGGGTGATGGGTAGGCTCAGTGAAGACCCTGCGAGGAAAATCCGGATGCTATCCTCTTCCTTTTCCCTCCCCATCTGTTTTATCTCTTGGAGCAATCCACTCCCCGGGCGTTTCTTCAGTTCCCCAGTCGAATGTGTTTTTCCTCTCTTTTTCAACACCCCAACCACTTTTGGTGAGAAAACAAACTTTTATAAATGGGTTAAGTCCCACCCATCCTACACCCTCTGCATCAGGGCAATCCCTAAAAAGGACTACCCATCAGGAAGAAGAGAGGTGAATTTTAAAAAGCTGGGAAATATTTTTCATAGGACAAAGCACTTTAAGGGGCAGCTAATCCGGATTAAGCCATCCAAAGCACACGCGGATTCAAACAGACCTGGGAGAATCGCTCCTTCTCTTTCTGTATGTTTTAAAGGCGGCTTTTCCCTTGCTTTCCGCTTCCTATCATGTGACCGAAGCTCTGCCAGGAGACTGGCAAGACAGACCCGACTAATCAGCTGTTAGAGCGGATGGATGAATGGAGGATCTGGAGCTTGTGATATTCAAGCCTGCTTTACAACAGTTCATTTAGTGACCGTTCAAAGTTACCATATCGAACAAAGGGACTTATGAAACCGTTGCAGCATTCCCATGACCACGTGATCAAAATTCAGACACTTGACAACTGGTTCGTATTTATGATGGTTGCAATTGTCCATGGTCATGTGATCATCTTTTGTGACCTGACAAGCACGTTCAGTGGGGAAGCCAGATTCACTTAACAACTTTGTTACCAATTTAACAACTGCAGTGATTCATTTAAGAACTGTGACAAGATGTATTTACTCAAAAGCTACTTTTACTCTGATCAAGAGGATCTGTGACAAGAAAGGTCATAAAATGGGGCAAAACTCACTTAGCAAAATGTCTTGCTTAACAACAGAAAGTTTGGGCTCAATTGTGATCGTAAGTTGAGGATCACCTGTAATTAAGTAGCAGCAATTGATTGCATGTCATCAAGTCATTGTTGACTTTTAGCAACCATGTACTGTAGATAGACTTTCTCCAGGAGTATCTGCCCCTAACCTAGTCCTTCAGGTCATCCAAGGGTACTCTGATTGTTCCTGTAACTGAGTCTGTTTTGCTGCTGGTTATCCTCTTCTTCTCTTTCCTTCAATCTTTCCCAGCATTAGAGACTTCTCTAGAGAGCTGGGTCTTTGTATCTGAATTAGGATAATTTGAGGCTGGCCTTTTGGGCCTATGAAAATTCTGCGTTGATTTATTCTCTGATCTATTTATTTGTTTTCTTGGCTGGTATTCCTAGGTGGTTTCTCCAACCCAAAGTTCAAAGGGGTCAATGGAATTCTTTATACTTTATTGGCCAAATATGCTTGGACACACAAGGAATTTGTCTCCGGTGTATAAGCTCTCAGTGTATATACAAACAACAAAAGGATAGGTCATAGATCATAAATCATAGTTACAGTCATTAATCATGAGATACAAACAAGTGATAAATCATGTAATACCAACAGGAGAAGACAGTAGGAAAGATGAGAAGAAAAGACAAGAAATGAGAAGATAATAACAATACAGCTTACTACATGTGTAAATATATTTAGGCTTAAGACAGTGCTGTGGGAATTAGGTGTTCAGCAGAATGATGGCTCGGGGAAAGAACTATCTTTGTGTCTAGTTGTTTTGGCATGCAATGCCCTATAGTGGTAACCCGAGGGGATGAGTTGAAACAGTTTATGTCCAGGTCTGCAGATATTTTCTCAGTCATCTTTCTGGTTTGTGCAGTATACAGGTCCTCAGTATGCAGGTCCTCAATAGAAGGCAGGCTGGTTGCAATTATTTTTTTTCTGAAGTCCTAACTATCCTTTGAAGTCTCTTGCTGTGCCAAACTATACAGCTATAGAGGTACATACGACAATAATTCCTCTGTAGAGCTGTATCAGCAGATCCTTGGGCAATCTGAGCTTTCTGAGTTGATGTAGGAAGAATAGTTGGAAGGGACCTTGGAGGTCATCTAGTCCAACCCCCTGTGTATAATATTACCTGATTATGATGGGCAACATGTACCAACTCTGGCCTTGAACATCTAATAATTCAACACAGTCTTCTTTCAACCTTCCCAAAGGTTATACTGTAGAGCAGCGGTTCTCAACCTGTGGGTCGCGACCCCATTTGGGGTCGAACGACCATTTCACAGGGGTCACTAAACAACACAGTCTGCCATTTTTTCCCCTTTTCCTTAGCTGTGCTACTCCCTCTTATTCTATTGGCTTTTGAAAGCCAATAGAATAGACTCTATTCAAGAGACTCTATTCTATTGGCGTTCGAAAGCCAATAGAATCTATTGGCTTTGGAAAGCCAGTAGAATAGACTCTCTTAAATAGAGTCTAATTCTATTGGCTTTCAAAAGCCAATAGGAATTGTCCAGGCTGTCTCTGCCCTGCTGAGCCCGCCAAAAGTCCCAGTCTGCAAATGGTGCTGCAAGTTGTCTGCAGCTAAGGCGAGCTTTCTGGACGTTTCCACCCCTCCCTGCTGAGTAACTACTAAATGTAAGTAAAAGAGGGCCAGGGGTGGGAGGTGGGAGGCCGGCGGGCGCAGGGAGGGTTGCTGGCACGCATGGGGCCCAGCGGGTGCCTTACCTCCCTTGGGCTGGGCCAGCTGGTGGCCCAGCCAGTGGTCGCCCTGCGCCCTCGCTGCCGCGTGCCATGGCCGCCCAGGAGCACCTGGGCCTGCCTGCTGCCGCACCGAACGTGCGGTGGCCAAGGTAAGGCTAGCGGGGCAGTGGTGGGCGCAGGGAGGGTTGCTGGTGCGCGTGGGGCCCGGCAGGTGCCTTACCTCCCTTGGGCTGGGCCAGCTGGTGGCCCAGCCGATGGTCGGCCTGCGCCGTCACTGCCGCTTGCCAGCTACGCCTCGGCCGGCGCAGGGGGCGGCACCACACATGCGCGGCGCTTCCGGGCTGAGGCGGTTGCTGGGCGACGGCCTGCGTGCACCCTCGGCCTGCCCAGTGTGCACTCCAGCCGCAGGAGAGGAGGCGGAGCGTGCACGCCGCCTCCTGCCCTGCCCGCAGAGAAATACAGGTAGTCCTCGACTTACGACCACATGGTTGGGGGTCGTGGCATTAGGAAGGTTGAGAACCACTGCTATAGAGCTTTAGCAGTAAATGTATTCTAGCAGAAGCTGTTTCTGCACACACTCATCTGAGTTCCTATGTGAACAAACATTTAATTGTGGCCTGAAGCTTTTCCCACAAAGCTTTGAAGTGGTTTCTTGATAGTAGGCTTTCTTCTCTCTCTTATCAAGCCTAAGAATCACTAAAGTTTTCTATCAGGACTTGTTCATCTCAACTGTTTATTTTAGTGGTTGATGTTCTCCTTGCCATATAGAGATTACAACAGCATTTGAACCTATAAGGTAATGGCAGGCAACAGGTAAACAGTATAACAGAGTCGGGAAGGACCTTGGAGGTCTTCTAGCCCAACCCTCTGCTCAAATAGAAAATCCTATACCATTTCAGATAGAGGGTTGTCCAATCTCTTAACTTCCAAAATATAGCTTCCAAGACCCAAAGCACCCTGAGATTGTACCAGTAACATCCAGTGGCAAAGGATATAAATAGACATATAGGTGCTAAGCCTCTGGGACCCCCAAGATCTAATTTCTGGTGTTTCAAATCGCAACTCAACTTCCAAAAGGCATTCAACTTTTAAGTGAAAATTTTGCCCATTGATCCCATTGCTTCATTGAAAAGCCTCCTATGGCCCTTCAGCAGATAGGGACGGTGGGCTTTATCTTCCAGGCTAAGACAGCTGCCCATGTCTGCTCTTGGATGATGGTCTTGGGTGATGGACTAAAGGAATTTCATTTTAATAATTTTTTATTTTTCCAAACTCTCCCCCATACATATACCGTGATATTTATCAGATGTTAACATACATTCTTTTTACATTCATATATGAGATACTTTTAATAAAATGAAATAAAGACATACACATGACTTTTGGTGTTGCTCGCCCATTTCCCCTTTCACTGTATCCACACTCCTTCTTCTCTACCTTCTTTCTCCCTTTCTTCTCTTCCCTAATTGACTAAAGGAATTTCAGTTGCACAGCTGGAAGACCCCAATGAAGAGTGACCGGAGAAAAGGAGCTCTTCTGGAAGTAGAAAAGATAATCAGAAATAGGGTTTCCTGCCTGCGCAGGGGGTTGACTAGGACAGGGGTTCTCAACCTTGGCAACTTTAAGACTTGTGGACTTCAATTCCCAGAATTCCTCAGCCAGCTTTGCTGGCTGAGGAATTCTGGGAGTTGAAGTCCACAAGTCTTAAAGTTGCCAAGGTTGAGAACCTCTGGACTAGGAGACGTCCAAGGTCCCTTCCAACTCCTATCCTATCCTATCCTATCCTATCCTATCCTATCCTATCCTATCCTATCCTATCCTATCCTATCCTACTGTCAGAAGTAAGTCTTCATCCTGGTTCATCCAAGCCAGGGATAAATAAGCAACATGGCGACTGCTTTGGGAAGAAGGTTACAGTTTATTGAAGAAGCAGAAAGATGGTCCTTGCAAGAAAGAGCAGAGGAGAGGAAAGAGGAGTCGAGCACATGGGCAGTAGGTTTTTATATCCCCTCTAGCCTTGTTTGGAATAGTTTCCTGTTCCTGTGGCATGAACCTTGAGGCTATTTCTGAGTGTTTTTCTAGGCCTTGATATCTGTGGTTTAATCCTATTATCATATCCTGCTTCCCAGGTGATGGGGCTGACTCCTAGAGTTTGGGTGGGGCATGCAGATTTTGTCTTCTTGAGTGCTCTGGCTTCAACTTTCTGATGGTTTTACATCTGCATTTGTATGGGGCTAGCTCTTGCTTGGGGCAGAGAGATAGATTTGGGGCCAGGTTTGCTTTTAAAAAATCCTTTTGAGGAAAAATATTTTTTTCTGCCCTTTTAATATTTCCTTCTCTGGGCTAACTTCCCTCACTACTTTCTTAGCCTAGCCTAGCCTATCATGATATTTCTTACTCTATTGCCTCCCAAAATGTAAGTTTATCAACTGAATGTCTGGATGAAAAGCCACCTCTGAATAATTGAAGCATGCCATAAGAGACCATCTCAGAAAGCGTCACCAAATGGTAAGTTTTCGTGCAACAGAGAGAGAAAGCAATGGAGTGCTTAGGAGGTGGTTCTCAATTTATGACTGGGACCAGAATTTCTGTCATAAGTCAGGGTGGACCTAAAGAGAGTCCTCATGTGACCAGACATAATTTTATGACCATTTTTTACCATGATTGTGAGTCACGTGGTTGTTAAATTAATAACCCAGTTGTTAAGCAAATCCAGCTTCCTCAATTGACTTTGCTTGTGGGAAGCTGGCTGAGGAGGTCGCAGATAGTGACCAGGTGACCTCAAAAAATCAAAATGCCAGATTTCAATCCCGCTGAAATGAAGGGCCCCAGGCGTGGAGGCATTATGCAACTTAGCCCATTTGAGCTACCTTTTTTCAAAGATGGTTGCCCCCATAAAATACAGTGTTTCAAAATATATGCAATAAAATACTGCTTGTACAGCTTTGAAATGTGTGACTAGAAGTATCACCTCTTCCTCCTTTGCGGTATATCCTGTATCACTTTTAAGCAATATTTCCTTTTACCAATCCAGAACCTCCATGGATTAATCTCAATGATCAAGCCCTTTCTAGTAGTTGAGGGATAAACAGAGAAAATGGTACTTATCCACAAAAGCAATATTCTCGTAAGTCTTCAGCCTGACGGAATAAAACAAACACGTGTATCCTCACCTAATAATGGTAATTGGGACCGGCAACTCTTTTGGTTAAACAACACAGTCATAAAGCACAAAGTTACAAGACTGAGCCAACTCACAACAGCAGCTGCTGCTGTCTCAGTTGCCATTGTTAGGCAAACCCTTGTGCAATGCAGCATCTGACGGTCACATGATCTCTACTTCCTGCTGGCTTCCCCATTGACTTTGCCTTTTGCAAGCCAGCAGTCAAAGTTAAAAATGATGGGTTATGTGACTGTGGGACACTGCAAAATTGTAATTGTGAACTGGTTGCCAAGTGCCAGAATCGTGATCATGTTACTGTGGGGAAGCTACAATGGCCACAATTATGAGGACCCATCTTAAATCTCTCTCATTTGGGGCTGTAATAACTTTGGTTGCTGAACAAGTGATAATTCAATGCATAGAGATTAATAATAATAGTAATAATAATAATAATAGTAGTAATAGTAGTAGTAAAGTTGGAAGGGACCTAGTCCAACCCCCTGCTCAGGCAGGAAACCCTACACCATTTCAGACAAATGGCTGTCCAGTCTCTCCTTAAAAACTTCCAGTGTTGGAGCATTTACTGCTTCTGGAGGCAGGCTGATCCACTGATTAATTGTTCTCACTGTCAGGAAGTTTCTCCTTAGTTCTAGGTTGCTTCTCTCCTTGATCAGTTTCCACCCGTTGCTTCTTGTCCTGCCTTCAGGTGCTTTGGAAAATAGCTTGATTTCCTCTTCTTTATGGCAGCCCCTGAGAGATTGGAATACTGCTATCATGTCCCCCCTTGTCCTTCTCTTCGTTAAACTAGACATACCCAATTCTAGCAACCGTTCCTTATATAAGACATGAAGGAATGAAAACTAAAATGCCTTTTTTTAAAAACCCAATCTAACAGCTCTTCTCTCAAAGGCATGGGGATACAGTCCTCTGAAAAGGGTGGTATCAAATGCCTGCTTGAACTTGAGAAATTGTTCCAATCTAGAGACCAGCAGCTCTTTTAATTCTGAGTTATCCTGAGAAAAAGATGATTCTGTCCATTTCACTAATCAGCTTGCTCCATTTAGGAACAGGCTTTCTAATTAATATTCCCACTTGTTTGGACTCCTCCACACCTCTTCCCCTTTATATCCTGTGAAAGATGTGAATAAACCAGGATAAGACATTCCAGCCTCTAAATTTAGCTCACCACGATAACTTTTACCAATCCTACTACCTGTGGGATTCTGGGAGTTGAAGTCCTTACTTAAAATGGCTAAGGCTGAAAAACACTGATTTAAACCCTAGTTTGCAACTATTTATTTATTTGCTACCCATCTCATAACAAATCACTTTGGGCAGCTTCCAGCACTAAAACATTAAAAACCTAGCAAATAAATATATTTTAAAAGAATAAAAAATAGAATAAATTATGCATAGGATTGCTGATACCGCTGCCAAGGCCACCCACCAAGTTTCCTACCAATCCTGACATTTCCTTTAGAATTTCTTTTAATTAAAAATGGAAGGATCTGGCATTGTGCTCATAGCTTCTTCAGGGTCTGTGAAGACAAAGCTTGCAGCATAGAAAGCAGGTAGCTTTGCAGCGAAGTGGTAAAATATATCAAGACCACAGCTGCACCTGTGTGATCCAAATCCCACCCTCTTATGTGTTGTGGTGCATATAAATGGGGAGGGGTTTACCCACAGTGTAGCTGTGACCCTCTTGTCATTCCCACATTACTTTTTTTTTCTATCAGTTTGTTTAATTGTTTAATATGATCTGCCCAATCTCTTGGTCAGGGGAAGCTGAGTTCAAATGCAAATGCTGATCTATTTCAGCCCAGCTACAGGAAATCCTCAACTTACGACCATAATTAAGCTTAAAATTTCTCTTGCTAAGTCAGATATTTACTAAATGAATTTTGCCCCATTTTACGACCTTTCTTGTCACGTTTATTAGGTGAATCACTGCAGGTGTTAAGTTAGTAACATGGCTGTTAATTGAATCTGGCTTCTCCACTGACTTTGTTTGTCACAAAAGGGATCGCATGATCCCCGGGACACTGCAACCGTCATAAATATGAGTCAGTTGCCGAGCATCAGAATTTTTATCACATGACCATGGAGATGCTGCAATGGTTGTGTGAAAAACAGTCATAAGTCAGTTTTTTCAGTGCCACTGTAACTTTGGTCACTAAATGAACTGTTGTAAGTTGAGGACTACCTGCATTTCTGTTCAGCCCAATTCCAAATACTACTGTCAATACTCCAGGTACATCTTTTAGTTTCTTTCCTTCTCTTAATAAAGCTTCTCAAATTCTATCTGAACATCCCTCACTGAATACTTTGACTTCGTTCTTCACCTACAAGTCCCCAATAAGCAATTCCAACTTCATAACAAGTTTCTCCCACCACTTTGCAATGTACCAAACTCATTTCCTCCACCTCAGGAATCTCTAGTGAAGCTGTGGCTGGGAAGCAGGCAATGACCAAGCATTCCCAGGTTTCCACAAGCATCTATCTCAGTGTTTCTCAACCTTGACAATTTTAAGGCATGTGCACTTCAACTCCCAGAATTCCACAGCCAAATTAAAATTGTCAAGGTTGAGAAACACTGTATTCTAATAATAAATTAAAAGGGCCACATCCATGTATCCTACTGCTGACACCATTATGAAAAGCTGCATCTGCTCCCAGGTTCTTGGCTTATAGTTTACTCACTCACATACTCGCAGCCCTGATCAATAGTCCACACTCAAAACACTTTCAATCAATCAATGAGACACAACCAGTTCTTTAGAATAAACGGAGACCCAATGATTGTTCCCATTGTCAGGAAATTTCTAGTTAGTTCTAGGCTGGATCTCTCCTTGATGAGTTTCTATCCATTACTTCTTGTCCTGCTTTCAAGTGCCTTGGAAAATAGGTTAACCCTCTCATCTCTGCAGCAGCCCCTTAAAATATTGGAACTCTACTCTCATCTCACCCTTAGTCCTTCTCTTTGTTAGACTAGATATGCCCAATTCCTGCAACCATTCTTCGTTAAGTTTTAGCCCCCAGCTCCCTAATCATCTGTGTTGCTCTTCTCTGCCCTGGCTGACATCTCAGGCCATGCTCCTGGCCATTTGCCACACTGGTTATTCTACAGTACTAAAGCAGCTCTTGAACAAACATAAGAAATACTGATAAAAGAGGAACAAGTGGAGGCAGGATTTCTGTATAATTGGAAATGGGGGACTGGTGGTTTCTGGCCTCATCCTGGGAAACAATTATTCTGGCTTTTAGATTGTCTGTTGCTTAATTTTGTTTGGTTTTATTAGTTAGTAAGTTTTGCAAGGTCTAAATAATCTAATTTTTTATTGTATATTGTATACTTGCTGGGTATTCCATTATTTCCTTGGTGTCAGGTTCAATGTTTCTACTCTGAATAGAATTAAATTATTATTCCCTTAATTGTGCTGTACAGTTAATTCTTAAACAAAAATATTGTTCTTTCTTTATTCAGTTTCTACGGCCGTACATTTCAGCCAATGACTTTGGGCTTCTTATTGGCCTATTCATACCCATTGCCTTTCTTCCTTGCCTTCTGGCGTTTTGGTTGCACATATGAAACATCTCCAGAAAGGAACAACAACAACAAAAAACCCTTCACAGAAGGATAATCCAAATAAACACTCCCCGTGCAATTCTTGCAGTATCCAGCCAGCCATAAACACTTCCAACTTCTCCTCTTCCTTTCCATTCTGTGCCAACATCCTATTTTATTTCCCAAAGACATCAGAATGCTGTAGTTAATAAAAATTTGATTAATGATATGGTTCTCTCAAATATCCAGAGGCTTTTGAATTACTCCAAGCGTTTTTCAGCTCCTAAACATAAAAATATGTGACTTCATAATGGATGTGATCAAAAAGTGGCATCAACAAAGAGAAAGAAAGACCAGGAGAATTAAATATAATTTGATTAAAGTTTTAAAACCGTACTTGTTTAAATTTGAAGCCACCTGGAGCTTGAGACTCAGGCCAAATAAGCTTCCTGGTTCCTTCTCACACCTGGCCTGGTCCTTGGGTGTATTTCTGCCAAGGTATTCTATGCAATATGACCTACTAGGAAAACAAGTGTTATATAACATTATCAAAACTTTTGTTAAGGGTTATTTTTCGGTTTGTTGGGGTTTGGCTCCTGGCACCAGTTCGATGGAGCAGTCATTGGGCCTGTGGGGGGGGGTAGGGCATTTAGATCTTGGCATACCTTCGTTATGCCTGTGCCGACATTTTGTAACAATAAATGACTTTTAGGAAAATCAATGCCTGGAAGTTCTTTGAAGTGTTTTATTAGCCGGAACCATAACATCTTTATTATGGTGAAAGACCAGCATTAAGGGTACATTTAGTTTAAAAAAAACATAGAAAATAATCAAAGTCTAAGAATGATTATTATAAACCGCTAAAAGATATAAAAGAGAAAAGTATACATAGAAACAGAAGTTTAAATGGAAATGAAAGGAAAGCTAGGAGAATGAGAGTACAGAGCATAAAGGTTAGTATGGGACAGATTAAATATTTCACTTTATGGAACATGCCATTCGTGGAGCTGGATGCTCATTAAGAGGCTCATTTATACCACAGGTCATCCATCACCTGACGAATTTTAAATACTGCTTCACAGAAACCTGGAAGCATTACACACTGCACCAAGGTTATTATCTGAAAGCAGCAGAGAGGCATAGAAATATCTCGTGAGCCCTGGATATTTATGCAGTAATGGCAAGATAAGCCTGATGCAAACATCTCTGCAATAAAGCCACTGGAGAAGCACATGCTGTTGTTTCACAGAAATTGATTTCCAGGAAAGAGACTCGGCTTTCCAGTTGGTGGGATGGGCCACAGAGCCCCCGAAGGTGGATGGTGGATGGCTAAGCATGTCCATGATGCTGAGCGCCTCCCGCCTCTTGGGAGAAAAAGGGTTTTGTAGTCCTACCTTCACTGTATGCCTGGTTGTGTTGCTCTCTGGGGGTGGCTCCTTTGAGGGCCCCTGAAGACAGGTGGCTTCTAGGCCAAGCTGCATCACTAAGCCTCCTGGCAGGGGAGCCACGACCGGTCTGTTGCTGGGGCTATTAGTGGCCTCCGTGGCGGAGGCAAAGCTAGCCAGGTGCCCTCTTCTGCCAGAAGAGCCTGGAGCATGTGCCCCAGCCGGAGCCCCCTTTCTGGGACAGCTGGAAGATGAGCCCTGGAAGAGAAGCAGCAGCTCCAGACAGGAATCCCTGAGGTCAAGGGAGTCCCCCCCCCCCCGTCGTGCCAGTGTAGCTGGGGGCTGCCAAAAGGGGAAGGGCGTTGCTCCCCTCCAGGAGGGAGGGAATTATGGCCTGGCCGGCCTCCAGTGGTCACTGCTGTCCTCGGGAGCTGCCTTGAGTCCCGCCCTGCACTGCTCCACAGAAACCTGGAAGCATTACACACTGCACCAAGGTTACTATCTGAAAGCAGCAGAGAGGCATAGAAATGTCTCATGAGCCCTGGATATCTATGCAGTAATGGCAAGATAAGCCTGATGCAAACATCTCTGCAATAAAGCCACTGGAGAAGCACATGCTGTTGTTTCACAGAAGGGGAAGTGTGGTGGCCGAGTAGTTAAGACAACGGGCTTGTCAACCAAAAGGTTGGCTGTTTGAGATCTAAATACAGCGTGATGAAGCGAGCTCCCTTTATTTGCCTCAGCTCCTGGCAACCTGGCAGTCGAAAGCAGGTAAATGCAAGTAGATAAATAGATAATACTTCAGTGGGAAGGTAACAGTGTTCTGTGTGCCTTTGGCATATAGTCATGCCAACCACAAGACCATGGCAGAGATAATGCTGGCTTTTTGGCCATGAATCAGAGATCAGCACTATCCTTTAGAGTCAGACACAATTGGCAGGGGAAACCTTGACTTTTTTATCCACAGAAAGGAGGCATTGAATTATAAACTGACCTCTGAATTCTGTTAATGAAAAGAACCAACCTTGAATTCTTTGGTGGCCTTTAAATTCAGCAACCGCAAGATCATTCATCTGCATAGTTAAAATGCTGGCTTAGAAAGTCTGGGGCTGAAATCTGGAGGACACCAAGATAGAAAGCTGAAATTCTGCATGGAGCATTTCTATGATTTATAATGATCAATATGCAAAAATAATGTTTTAAAAAAAGTCGCTTTTGTGCAATTGCACTTTTCTGCAAAATTGATCATCCACTAACCTCTGCTGATAATCATATAGGTAGTTAGCCTTTACCAAAGTAATATTTTCCATTTTTCTCTCCTCCATGTCCAATATTAAGACACGATTCACTAAAGAGAATAAGGCCACAAATTAAATTAATTTCTAAACTGCATTCCTAATGGGAAATCAGAAATTCAAGCCTTTTCTACACTTATTACTGTCTGCCTCATGTGGACTTTCTTGTGTGCAGTAAGAGAGGAATAATGTGTGAAGCACCGTCCACACTCTGGACATCTGAATGGTTTCTCCCCTGTATGTAAACCTAAATGA
This sequence comes from Crotalus tigris, assembly GCF_016545835.1. Lineage (NCBI taxonomy): Eukaryota > Metazoa > Chordata > Lepidosauria > Squamata > Viperidae > Crotalus > Crotalus tigris. Next base: position 5,278,715 of record NW_024096552.1, on the reverse strand, counting down.
TTTATAAGTTTAGATCTAGTACTGAAACCCTTCCCACATTCTGGACACTCATACGGTTTTTCTCCTGTGTGAGTCCTATGGTGTACTACCAGATGGGAATTCTGACTGAAGCCTTTCCCACAATCAGGACACTCATATGGTTTCTCTCCTGTATGAGTCCTCTGGTGTATCATCAGCTCAGAATTCCGATTGAAAGTTTTCCTGCATTCCAAACACTCATATGATTTCTCTCCTGTGTGAGTCCTCTGGTGTATCGCCAGGTAGGAACTGCGGTTGAAATTTTTCCCACAATCCAGACACTCATAAGGTTTCTCTCCAGTGTGAGTTCTCTGGTGTATCACCAGGCCAGAATTCCGACTGAAACTTTTTCCACAATCCAGACACTCATATGGTTTCTCTCCTGTGTGACTCCTCTGGTGTAGCACAAGGTGGGAATTCCGACTGAAACTTTTCCCACAATCTAGACAATCATAAGGTTTCTCCCCAGTATGAGTCCTTTGGTGTGCCACAAGGTCGGAATTCCGACTGAAACATTTCCCACAACCTGGACACTCATATGGTTTCTCCCCAGTATGAGTCCTCTGGTGTAGTACCAGAGCATAATTCCGACTAAAACTTTTCCCACAATCAGGACACTCATACGGTTTCTCCCCAGTGTGAATCCTCTTATGTATGACTAGGTCGGAATTCTGAATGAAACTTTTTCCGCAATCTGGACACTCATATGGTCTTTCTCCTGTGTGTGTCCTCTGATGTACGACCAAGTCAGAATTCTGACTGAAACTTTTCCCACAGTCTGGACACTCATATGGTTTCTGTCCTGTGTGCATCCTCAGGTGTATCACCAGATTGGAATTCTGACTGAAACTTTTCCCACAGTCTGGACACTCATATGGTTTCTCTCCTGTGTGAGTCCTCTGGTGTATCGTCAGGTTGGAATTCCGACTAAATCTTTTTCCACAATCTGGACACTCATATGGTTTCTCTCCTGTGTGAGTCCTCTGGTGTAACACCAGGTGAGAATTCCGACTGAAAGTTTTCCCACAATCTAGGCACCCATATGGTTTCTCCCCCATGTGGGTCCTCTTGTGTATCACATTTCCTAAAGTTATTTGCCACATTAAGGGCAGTGGGTGGCTTTTCTTCAGCGTGGGTCCTTTCATGCATAATAAGCTGTTGCTTTGCAATCTGTGCTTTTCCCTACAATGCACAAATTGTAGGGTTTTTCCACCAATGATATTTTTGGATTTTCAAGTTCAAAAATATTTTGGATCTCTTCTTGGATGGTGCTTTGAAACTACTCTTACTTTCTTCATAGGGTGAATGCCTGCCTGTCCTATGTGACTATCTAGTGACCATTTCCTTCCGTCCTGATTTCCAGATTACTTCCCCTTTTTCTGAATTTGAAAATAATCCCCCTTGACCTTTTTCTGGAGTGTTTGCTTGAATTCTGCATGCTCAGTTTTTTTTCAATTCTTATTCTCCATCTTATTCTCTCTTTTGTCTGTCACCTGTCTGGAGAAGAAGAAGACTTTTGTAGTTTTCTTCTGGAGGAAGCAAAAAAGAATGTCATAGTTGGCTGGATATGATTTCCTTTTAATATTGCTTGTGATTCACACGTGTCTGGAATTCTCTTCCCAGTGCCCTCTTGGTCTACAAGATTGACATAAAAGTTTAGTTTAATGGTTGTTTATAAAATGGCTGCAGAACATGTGAAAACAGCAAGAGGAAAAAGCATGCATTACAATAAAAAAGCAAACACGGCAAAGTGCTAGATTAACCTCTAACATTAACTATGATTTATTTGATGTATAGAAGACTGGTAAGATCCAAGTTCAAATATCCACATTAAATTCTCTTCTGGACTTCGGTAAATCACAAATTCTTATCATTACAAAGTGTTATTTTCAAATATATCAGGAAATGCTGAGGCTAGATTATACAGATATGCATACGAGAGACAAATGTAGATAGACACACCTTTGAATATATGTCTGTTCCAGAAGTGGGTATGCTCAAACATTTGGGTCTAATTTTAGAGAGAGCAGGGCTTCAACAGAGGAGAGGCTTCAACCGAAGAAATGGTGCTCAAAGCGTTTGCAAGATATTATCTCCAGTTTTGTGCATGAAACTCCCCAGTTCCCAAGAAAACAACACATCCATAAAATCAAAGTGTCCACCCTAAACTGAAGGAGACTTTTTAAATCTCCCAACCAGCAGAAAATTGCAGGCACCACTTTTAAAGCGACCAGCACCACTGAAATAAAATTTGGGGTGGGAAAGAACATGCAGCAGCAACATACAACATGTTCTACAGGGGGACAATCGAGAGCATCCTGTCATACAGCATCACAGTCTGGTTTGGAGGCATCACTGCTTCAGACAGGAAGGCGGTGCAGAGTGGTTAGGGTGGCCAAAAAGATCATTGGCAATTCCCTCCCTCCCAGGACACAGCATAGAAGCGCTGCTTGAGCAGGGTCCGTAACATTATCTGGGACACTACACATCCTCTTCACGACCTTATTTTCCTTGTTAGCTTCTGGGAGGAGGCTTCGTGGTATCCGAAGCAGAACATCCAGATTCAGCCAGAGTTTCATTCCATACAGCATATACCTTGCAAACTCTCAAGCTTCCTCCTTCCCTTATATATTCAAGATGGACAATATTTAATATTTATTTGCTACGTATATGTAGGGATGTGGGTCTATACATATGTTGTTCATAGTATGTTTAGGTGTGTGTCATGTATGTGTTTCACTTTGAGAGCGGGCAACTAAATTTCATTTTTGATGTGTCCCATTGTGCCCACAGTATAAAAATGACAATAAAGGTTATCTCATCTCTCTTCTCTTATCTTCAGTCTCTGGTTTCTACCCTCTTTCTGCAGCTTGGAGGAAATCAAACAGCCCTACTTGCTCCCGGCCTCTCCTCCGACCTGTCCTCAACTCACCTTCCAGCTGCTGCAGTCCTGGGAAGAGCAGGACAGCAGCCCTCCATTCTACCATCCTCCCGTAGGTCAGCCGGAAAAGGAAATTCCTGTGTTCTTCTCCTCTCTTCCACATCCTCTCTAGAAATCCAGTACTCGATTGTTTCAACACCTTTCGACTCTGTCGCTCCCCCTCCCGTTGGATTTCAGTACTCAGCAACCATCGATGCCGCTACTGTACTGACGGCTTTCTAGACGCCGGGGGTTACTCATATTTAATAGAGCGCGCGCCATCTAGCGACAAAGGGCTGACTTACAGGCTTCTGACGTTTGCAAGATTTTTGATTGATTACTATATGCTACATCAATGCACTCGTACCTACTGTAACTGAAGCAAGAACTAAATCAAGGGAAAGCATCCTTTGGGGAGAGTAGGTGGGACAGAGACGATGGAGATGCCGGCCCAACTAGACTCAGGAGACCCCAGTTCAGCAGTTGGCTATAATCTCTGTTGCATGAAGGAATCTGAATGAAAACAACACCAACATAGTCTTGATTTTTTTTCTTTCGGGAACTCAAGGTGGCACAGAAAGCACTTCCTAGATAGCAGCCAAAAAAGAGGTTGATTTTAATCTCCCCTACCTGCCTATCTACCTTCATGGGCATACTTTTTTACTGTAAATTGGCATCTCAGTATTCCATAGCTCCTGAAATACCTTCATGCTTGACCTAACACCAAACTGGAACTTCTTGCAGTCTTAATCCCCATGTCCCTTATGTCCAATGTTTGTTTTTGGCACCTTCCAAACAGACTGGTTTCTCTGCAGTTTCCTTGGCAAGGGTTTTTGAAGCAGTCTCCCCCTTTCCTGCTTCCTAGCCCTGAGAGAGGGACTAGGTTTCATGCCTATGGCAGAACTGGAACTGAGCATCTCCCAGTCTGCAAATTGCAGCTTTAACCACTACACCAAACTGGCTCTTCTTACTCCTCACAAAACCTACTCACTCAGCTGTTCCTGTGGCTGCAGTCTTTCAAGATCTAGTACAACATCTTTGCAATTGAGTTCTCATTATTCTCCAGAAAAAGGACCTTTTTTGTCTTAAATCGGAGCTTCAAATTTTTCTTCTGAGGAACTGGAGCCTCTCCAACTGGAGATAGGTGGCTTCTGGCCTGTCCAGAAGAAATAACTCCTTTCGCTATGAGATTGCCTGTTGAAGAATTTTACTTGATTTTGTGTTATGTAGGTGATAGGTAGGTAGGTAGGTAGGTAGGTAGGTAGGTAGGTAGGTAGGTAGGTAGGTAGGTAGATGATAGATAGATAGATAGATAGATAGATAGATAGATAGATAGATAGATAGATAGATAGATAGATAGAGATAGATAGAGTTTGTAGGTTTTATGGGGTCTAATTAATCTATTTGTTTACTGTAAAGGAGTTACTTGTTGGGAATTCCACTGTTCCTTTTGTATCAGTCTATGTTGAATGTTTGTGTAATGGGATTCAATTACTATTCCTTTATTTCTGCTCCACAATTAATTCTTAAGCTTGGCATAAATTGTTAGTCCTCCCCTCACCGTCATACCCATTGCTCCTCTTTCTTACCATCTATATGTATGTATGAGACATGTTGCAAAAGAAAAAGAAATGGAAGCTTTACAGAATCAAAAAAATAGACTCTTTGCAAGGAACTCATGCAGTAGCCAGCAAGCCACAAATTCTTCCAACTTCTTCGCTTCCATTTCCTCTGAGCTAATATCCCATTTTGTTCCCCAAATATATTGTAGAGCAGCGGTTCTCAACCTGTGGGTCGCGACCCCATTTGGGGTCGAACGACCATTTCACGGGGGTCGCCAAACGCAGTCCGCCATTTTTTTCCCCTTTTCCTTAGCTGTGCTACTCCCTTTTATTCTATTGGCTTTTGAAAGCCAATAGAATAGACTCTCTTGAATGGAGTCTAATTCTATTGGCTTTCAAAAGCCAATAGGAATTGTCCAGGCTGTTTCTGCCCTGCTGAGCCCGCCAAAAGTCCCATTCTGCAAACGGTGCTGCAAGTTGTCTGCAGCGAAGACAAGCTGCCTGGAAGCTTCCACTCCTCCCTGCTGAGAAACTACTAAAAATGTAAGTAAAAGAGGGCCAGGGGTGGGAAGTGGGAGGCCGGCGGGCGCAGGGAGGGTTGCTGGCGTGCGTGGGGCCCAGGGGGGGGGTGCCTTACCTCCCTTGGGCTGGGCCAGCTGGTGGCCCAGCCAGTGGTTGCCCTGCGCCATCGCTGCCCCTTGCCAGCTACGCCTCAGCCAGCGCAGGGGGCGGCACCATGCATGCGCGGCGCTCCCAGGCAGGGAAAGTCCTCGACTTATTACTGGCTTGGTAGTCCTCAACTTACGACCGGTTGGGTAGTCCTCGACTTACGACTGGTTGGGGTCGCAGCATTAAAAAGGTTGAGAACCACTCTTGTAGAGGTTGTATCATGGAATGATCCTCTCACAAGAGCCAGAGGTTTTTGAGCTATTTCAAGCATTTTCCGGGCCTAAGTATGATAAAATGTCATAACCGATCTGTCCAAAAGTGATACTAAAAAGAGAGAATTAAATACATTATGATGTGAATAAAAAATAATTTGTTTTAAGGTTTAAAATCTTTATTACAGACAAAGACCACCATAATGAATGTGGGGTGTATTTAGCTAAAAAAATACAGAAATCAAAGTGTAGTAATAGTAATTATACTAAAAAAACAAAAGACATAAAAGACAGAGTACATATAACAACAGGAATCTAAATGAAACTGTTAAGGCAGGGGTGTCAAACTGCCAGCCCACAGGCCGGATGCGTCATGGTGAAACCGCGCCCACCACATTGCCAGCAATGGAAAAAAAGTCACAATACGTTGCGACATGTCACATGACCGTTGCGAGGTTGACACCCCCGTGTTAAGGTATTTAAATTTAGTAGCTGGAGCAGTGAGGTTGTGCAGTGAGCCAGAACAGTTGTGGTTGATTGGTGGATCCTGCATGAGGCAATCTGCGCTGTGATTGGTTGCTGTGGGTGTGGAGGGGGAATTTCCCTGTTTTCCAGTCTTTTTCTTCTGTGCGCTTTGTATGCTGTTCCGTGATCTACCTGATGAGGCTCCTGTTTGCCTGACTTATCTAGGTTGCTGTATACATAGTTGTAAAATAGATTTACATATAGAAATACAAGTTCATGTCAGCATTTATGACTTCATTTGGACACCTGCTGCGCAATACCGTCAGGAACTAAGCAGACAGTAAGGCATAAGATGCCTGTAGCTCCATGAAGTTTAGTATGTGGCAAACTAAATCTATTACTCTACAGAGCAAATTGTAGGATGAGCTGGATGCTCCTTAAGACTAGTTTATGGCACAAGCCATCCATCATCTGACCAATTCTTATTGCTGCTCTGCAATGCTTGGCAACATTATACTGTATTTTGTACCAGGGTGTCTATCTGAAAGAACCAGAGAGTATAGAATTGTCCTGTGCATCCTGACTATTTATGCAGTGTTGGAGAAACAAGCCTGGTACAAACATCGCTGTGTTAAAGTCACTGGAGAAGCACATGATTTGTTGTTTCTGTGTGTCCACAACCACAGGGGCATTGTATTATAACCTGAACTGTACTACTGAAATAAGCAACCCTTGAATTCTTTGGCGTCTTCTAAATTCAGGAAAACATTTAGCAATTTCCACTGCTATCACCCACCAGCATTCAAAGGATAACAAGAGGCACACACACCCCAAGCAAAGTAGATCACAGCAGCAGTTGGTAGAAAACCTGAAGATCCTACATTCAAAAACTACATCCATTTTTTCTCTATAATAACAGGACCTGTTTGATCTTCCACATGGTGCAGGGTAGTTAAAGGGTAGTTAAAGTCCCCCTTTACTATTGTGATATACTTCCTACATACTTTAGTTAACTAAGTAGCAAAAAGTTCATCTATTTTCTCCGTTTGGTTGGGTGACCTATGGTATACACCTATGGCAATGTCATTTCCCCCCCTTTTATATTGGCCCAAATACATTCAGGATAGTTTTCATCATTGTTGTACTCTATTTCTGTAGAGATGTAGTTATTTCTTATATATAGTGCAACTCCACCTCCTCTTTTATTTTGGTCCGTTTCTTTTAAATAATTTAAATAGCTGTGTGATCCATTTGTGGTTTCATCCCACCAAGTTTCCCTAATGGCAACAACATATCTGCTTTCATTTACTTGTATTTCTAATTCACCCTGTTTATTGTTCATACTCTGCACATTGGTGTACAGACATTTGAGTCCTTTTTGACTGAACCTGTGTTTACTTTCCACATAACCTGTATAGAAATATTCTATATCAGTGGTTCTCAACCTTTTTAATGCCGCGACCCCCAACCGGTCGTAAGTCGAGGACTACTCAACCGGTCGTAAGTCAAGGACTACTCAACTGGTGCAGCACCGTTTGCGGAATGGGACGTTTGGCGGGCTCAGCAGGGCAGAGACAGCCTGGACAATTCCCATTGGCTTTTGAAAGCCAATAGAATTAGACTCTATTCAAGAGAGTCTATTCTATTGGCTTTCAAAAGCCAATAGAATAAAAGGGAGTAGCACAGCTAAGGAAAAGGGGAAAAAATGGCGGACTGCGTTGTTTGGCGACCCCCATGAAATGGTCATTCGACCCCAAATGGGGTCCTGACCCACAGGTTGAGAACCACTGTTCTATATTAATTAACTCACTCTCCCCGTTTAGTTTAAATGTTTCTCCAGAAAATCTGTAAATTTAATGCCAAGCCAAGTAACTCAGTCCCTTTCTTTGACAGATGCAGACCATCTCTTTTTCATTGGACCAGCTGCAGACATCGTGCCTAATATAACTAAAGCCTTCCCACTTACACTTTAGTCACACATGAACTCTGCTATACGCTGGCCTTTCCCTTTTTTTGTTCCTTATATACTGGTAAAACCTCTATCCTACCAAGTTCCTGCCCCAAGCTCTGGAAATCATTCTGCACAGAGAGTACATCTTTTTGGGACAGATCATTTGTGCCAAGATGTACAATAGCATCAACATCACAGTCCTTACTGGAATTCTTGACTATCTTAAAAATATGCCTCTTGTCTCTGCACCTGACAGACACCTGACCTCTTTCAAAACCTCCATATCATTTCCTAAATTTACATCCAGCAGTATTTGCATATCATGTTCAGCAACCTTTACATGTGAAATTTTCTTCTCCCCGCCCCAAATCTCCCTCATAGGTTCTCCATTCTGTGCTTCACTGTTCACAATCTGAACAGGAATACTTCCTGTCCTGAATTTCTGAAAATGTTAGGAAAAGATGAACTCTGAACCCTTCTTACTTCTCTTCTCCTGTCACCTCATATTTGAGGAGCTCCAATAGGTAAGTAAATCAGAGGGCTCCTATTTCCTAATATATTTTATCAGGACGTAAAAAAAACTGTATGTTATTTTTCTATGATCTCTATTGTTCAAAATGCAAAAAACAACCCCCAAAGCCTTTGGGCAGAAATTGTGCTTTTTGCAAAAAGAAATACCCACTACATTTTTGCTGATAGACAGACACAGGTCGTTAACCTTGATCAAGCTATCATTTTCCATGTTCATTTCTTTCTCTCCTCCGTCATGCCTAAGTACTGAGGACATGTAAGGCTAAACAAAATCAGGTCAGAAATTAAATACTTAATTTCTCAGCTGAACTTGCAAAGGCAGATAAGAAATTCAAGCCTTCTCTTTACTCATCATCTTCTGGGTCGTGTGGATTTTCTTATGTTTAATAAGAGAGGAGGTTTGCGAGAAGCACCGTCCGCACTCTGGGCACTTGAAAGGTTTCTCACCTGTGTGCAAACCTACATGATTTATAAGATTAGTCCTAGTACTGAAATCTTTCCCACAATCAGGACACTCATATGGCTTCTCCCCTGTGTGAGTCCTCTGGTGTATCACCAGGCCAGAATACCAACTGAAACATTTTCCACAGACCAGGCACTCATACGGTTTCTCCCCTGTGTGAGTCCTCTGGTGTATTATCAGATTGGAATTCTGATTGAAACTTTTCCCACAATCTGGACACTCATAGGGTTTCTCCCCAGTGTGAGTCTTCTTGTGTTTCACAAGGTTGGAATTATTACTGAAAGTTTTCCCACAATCAGGACATTCAAAGGGTTTCTCTCCTGTGTGAGTCCTCTGATGTATCTTCAGGTTGGAATTACGAAAGAAATATTTCCCACAATATGGACACTTGTACCGGTTCTCCCGAGTATGAGTCCTCAGGTGTTTAACAAGGTTCGAATTCTGACTGAAACCTTTCCCGCAATTGGGACATTCATACGGTTTCTCTCCTGTGTGAATCCTCTGGTGTGTCATCAGGTTGGAATTATGACTGAAACCTTTCCCACAATCTGGACACTCATACGGTTTCTCCCCTCTGTGTGTCCTCTGGTGTTTCACAAGGTTGGAATTATTACTGAAACCTTTCCCACAATCTGGACATTCGTATGGTTTTTCTCCGGTGTGAATTCTCTGGTGTATCGCAAGGGCAGAATTATGACTGAAACTTTTCCCACAATCAGGACACTCGTATGGTTTATCTCCTGTGTGAGTACTCTGGTGTATCATCAGGTTGGATTTGTGACTGAAACCTTTCCCACAGTCTGAACATTCATAAACTTTCCCCCCTGTGTGAGTCCTCTGGTGTATCATCAGGGTGGAATTATGACTGAAACTTTTCCCACAGTCTGGACACTCATACACTTTCTCTCCTGTGTGAGTCCTCAGATGATTCACAAGGTTGGTTTTACGACTGAAAGTCTTCCCACAGTTGGAACACTCATATGGTTTCTCTCCTGTGTGAGTCCTTTGATGTATCACCAGGCTGGAACTGTGATTGAAACCTTTCCCACAATCTGGACATTCATACACTTTCTCCACTCTGTGTGTCCTTTGGTGTATCACCAGGTGGGAATTCCGACTGAAACTTTTCCCACAATCTGGACACTCATAAGGTTTCTCCCCTGTGTGTGTCCTCTGGTGTGTCACCAGGTGGGAATTCTGACTGAAGCCTTTCCCACAATCTGGACAGACATAGGGTTTCTCTCCTGTGTGTGTCCTCTGGTGTGTCACCAGGTGAGAATTCCGATTGAAAGCTTTCCCACAATCAGAACACCCATATGACTTCTCCCCCATTTCAGTCCTCTTTTGTAACACTAGGGTAGCATGTTTCCTAAAGGTTGTGCCACATTGAGGACAGAGGGTGGTCTTTTCTTCATATGCACATCGGTGGGGCTTTTCAACCTATAACTTTATTGGATTCTCAAGGTCAAAGATATTTTGGATCCCTTCTTGGATGGGTGCTTTCATTCAAGCTATTCTTTCCTCACAGGGCAAGGCTTGCATGACTATCTATCCTATGTGATTATACAAGTGATCTCTTCCTCCTCACTGATTTCCAGATTATTTCCCTTTTTCTGTATTTGCAAATTATCCCCCTTGACTTTTTTCTGGAGTGTTTCCTTTGAGTTCTACATACTCAGTTTTTTCCAGCTCAAACTTCTCTTCCTATTATTCTCTCTTTTGTCTCTCACCTTTCTCATGAAGGAGAAGAATTTTGTAGTTTTCGGAGGAGTTGGAAAAAACTTTCATTGCTGGCTGGATTTGCTTTCCTTTTTAATGCTGCTTGTGATTCTCACTTGTCCGGAATTCTCTTCCTGGCATCCTATTTGTCTATAAAATGGACATAAACCCTTAGTTTAATGGTTGTTTATAAAGTTGCTGCAGAAGATGTTAAAATAGCAAGAGAAAAAGCATGCATTATAATGAAAAAGCAAGCATGCTAAAATGCTACTTTAACCTCTAACATTAACTATGATTCATTTGATGTATAGAAGATTAGCGAGATCCATATTCAAATATCAACACAAACATTAAATTCCCTTCTGGACTTCAGCAAATCACAAACTCTTAGCACTACAAACTGTTATTTTCAAATATACAGAAAATACTGAGGATAAATTATACAGATTTGCAATAGATAAAAGATTTCCCTATCAGTCATATCTGACTCTAGGACATGGAGCTCATCTCCATTGTCATAGGTGTATACTACAGGCCATCCAACGAAGTAGGAGAAATAGATGAACTTTTCGCTAACCAGTTAACAAATGTATTTCAGAAACACTCCATAATAGTAATGAGGGACTTTAATTAGCCTGACATCAACTGGGTGACAAACTCTGCATCAGGTGGGAAATTGAACAAGTTCCTGACCAACTTAGCTGACAATTTTTGTCATCCAAAAGGTGGAGGAGGGAACTAGCTGGACAGCTATACTGGACCTAATTTTCACTAACACAAAAGAAGTGAAAGAGGGGGTTTAAAGTTGCTGCACCCTTGGGGGAGAGTGACCTTGTCATATTGGAATTCAATATAATGCAGACACAAACGACAGAACATAATCACACCAGTGTCTTAGACTTCAAAGGAGCCAGTTTTAACAAACTTAGAGAGAGCTTGGGAAGGATTCCATGGATGAAAATCTTAAAGAGAAAAACCACTCAACAAAGTTGGGAAACTGTGAGAAATATGATTATAAAAGCCCAGTCCAGCTCAATACCACTGAATAAGAAAAAAAAAATCCAAGAAGAAACCAGCATAGTTACACAAAGAATTCTTTGATAAATTGAAAGACAAAAAGGATAAATACAAATAGTGGAAAGAGGGACATAAAACTAAGGCAGAGTTCAAACAAATAGCCTTGCAAAGATGAAATCAGAAAAGCTAAGGCTCAGAAGGAAAGAAGTCTTGAAACAAATGTCAAAAATAATTTTAAAAGTTTATTTCAACATATAAAAAAACAAGAAAAAAGTCAAGAAAATAATCGGTCCACTAATGAGAGAAGATGGCAAGGAAGTAACAGGCAATAAAGAGAAAGCAGAGCTACTCAATTCATTTTTGGTCATTGTATTATAAAAACAATGTAGAGACTCTGGAAAGAGTGCAGAAAAGAGCAATAAAGATTATTAGGTGGCTGGAGGCTAAAACACATGAAGAATGATTGCAGGAATTAGGTTTGTCTAGTTTAGAGACTAGACAAACCCAATTCCTGCAATTGCCCTCAATCTGGGAAAAATTGAGGGCAATAGAAGGGGACGACAGAGAATGAGGTGCCTGAATGGAGTGAGCTTAAATAGACTCCAGAAGATGGCAGAGGACAGGAAGGTCTGGAGGAATGTTGTCCATGGGATTGTGATGGATCAGACACGACTTCGCAACTAACAACAAGTCTAGAGAAAAGAAGGACTAGGTGTGATATAATAGCACTGATCCAATATCTGGGGGGATGTCACAAACAAGAGGGGGTCAACGTATATTCCAAAGGACCAAAAGGGAAGGCAAGAAACAATGGATGAAAAATGATCAAGGAGAGAAGCAACTTAGAACCAAGGAGAAATTTCCTAACAATAAGAACAATCAACCAGTGGAATGGCTTGTGGGTGCTCCATCATTGGAGGCTTTTAAGAAGAGACTGGACAGCCACTTGCCTGGAATGGCATAGGGTCTCTTGCTTGAACAGGGGGTTGGACTAGAAGACCTTCGAGGTCCCTTCCAACTGTACTATTCTGTTATTCTGTTCTTTTGTTTCTTGGTCCAGGGAGCCAACATTGTCCGAAGATAATTTCAGTGGTTCTGTGGCCAGCGTGACTCTACGCCAGTGGTTCTCAACCTTTTTAATGCCGCGACCCCCAACCGGTCGTAAGTCGAGGACTACTCAACCGGTCATAAGTCGAGGACTACTCAACTGGTGCAGCACCGTTTGCAGAATGGGACTTTTGGCGGGCTCAGCAGGGCAGAGACAGCTGGACAATTCCTATTGGCTTTTGAAAGCCAATAGAATTAGACTCTATTCAAGAGAGTCTATTCTATTGGCTTTCAAAAGCCAATAGAATAAAAGGGAGTAGCACAGCTAAGGAAAAGGGGGAAAAAATGGCGGACTGCGTTGTTGGGCGACCCCCGTGAAATGGTCGTTCGACCCCAAATGGGGTCCCGACCAACAGGTTGAGAACCACTGCTCTACACCAGAGGCACATGGAACTCTATTACCTTCCCACCAAACTGGTACCTATTAATCAATTTGCATTTGCATGCTTTCAAACTGCTAGGTTGGCAGGGGCAGGGAAAGTAATGGGAGCTCACCCTGATGTATGGAGCTCGGGCCTTGAAGCCGTCATCAGCCCTCCAGCTGAAAAGCTCAGGATCTTTTACCACTGAGTCATTGCACTCCATGCAGATATGCATTCAAACAAATATAAACACACTTACCAAAGCATGTTGAAAAGTCCATGTATAGTTTAGGCGAAAACATATCCCAGAAGTGGGTACGCTCAAACTTTTTAGTCTAATTTTAGAGGAAGAGAGGGCTTCAATAGATGAGGGGCTTCAACCGATGAAAAAGTGCTGAAAGCATCTGCAAGATATAACGCCCAGTGTTGTGCATGAAACTCCTGAGTTTCCAAGAAAACAATAAAATCATAAAAATCACTTACGAGTCAACCCTAAACTGAAGGAGATTTTTTAAATCTCCCTACCAACAGAAAATTGCAGGCACCACTTTTAAAGCGACCAGCACCATTGGAATAAAACTTGGGGTGGGAAGGAACATGCAGCAGCAACGTGTCTCTGGTTTCTTCTCTTCTTCTATACTATGGAGGAAACCAAACAGCCCTACTTGCTCCCGGCTTCTTCTCCGACCTGCCCTCAACTCACCTTCCAGCTGCTGTTTGACCCTGGGAAGACCAGGAGAGCTACCCTCCACGCCTCCATCCTCCCACGGATGAGCCGGAAGAGGAGATTCCTCTGTTCTCCTCTCTAGAAATCCAATACTCGATGGTTTCAACACCTTTCAGTTCTGTCGCTCCCCCTCCCGTTGGATGTCAGCACTCAACAACCATCGATGCCGCTACTGTATTGACGACTTTCTAGGCGGCGGGTGTTATTTATTTTATCGAGCGCCATCTAGCGACATAAAGGCTGAAAATCTATTCTTTGCAAGATTTTGCTCGATTATTGTATGCGCCGTTAAGTGATTTCGAAACCACCGACCACATCGATAATATAACTTTTAATCGATCTCTAAACTGTGCTTTCGGGTCTCCCAGGGATGCTCTCACAGCTAGTATAACTGACCCAGCGGCTTTGCGTGCAAGAATTTAAATCAACATGGGGGGGGGGGGGGGACAGAAAACGATGTGCACACAAACAGCACCAAATGCACATCATTCGTGGATTGGTGACTTCTGTTCCATCCAGGTATGGGGGGGGGCATAACTGGGGGTAAAGGATAACTCCTCAAAACCTAACTTTGCAAACTAAGGGAAGCTTGAAAAGTGAAGCTGTAAATGATTGCCAGCTTCATCCTATTAATAGACGAAACCTGGGACAAACCTGTAAGCATCCATCTGCATTGCCTCCGAAACACATTTACCTAGGATAGTGTTTCTCAACCTTGACCATTTTAAGGCATGAGGACTTCAACTCCCAGAATTCCACAGCCAGCAATGCTGGCTGTGGAATTCTGGGAGTTGAAGTCCACATGCCTTAAAATGGTCGAGGTTGAGAAACACTGACCTAGGACGAATTTAGGGTTTACCGCTGAACATTCCTCTCCGTATTGTTGGGGAGCCTAAATCCCACTAGAGGGTAGAATTGCTCTGAGCAGCCTTCCAAATCTCCAGAGGAGTTAAATTTGCAGCCTTATTATTCTCAAGCAACTTGGGCTAAAAACTTGGAGGAAACTAATTTGCAGAAAGATGATCTAAAGATTGTTGTGCCTTCAGAGAGGTGGTTCTGGCCAGAGATCATGTCCTATCTATATAGAAGATTAGTGAGATCCAAGTTCAAATATCCAACAAACATTAAATTCCCTTCTGCACTTTAGTAAATCACAAACTCTTAGCATTACAAACTGTTATTTTCTCCCATTTTGTTCCCCAAGGACATCAGAATGTTGTAGCAACTAAGAGTTTGCATTACAGAGTGATCCTCTTAAAGATCCAGAGGCTTTTGATCTATTTCAGTGCCTAAAGCATATAAAAAAAGTAAAAGATGTGTTCAAAGATGACACTAAAAGGAGAGAAATATGTCAAAAATTAAAACTAATTGGATTATTTTACAATTTAAAATCTTTATTATAGCGAAGTACCAGCCTAACAAACATAGGGTGTACTTAGCTAAAAACTATAGAAAGTAATCAAAGTCTAAAAAATAATAAGTATACTAAAAAACAAAAGACATAAATGACAGAGTATATTAAAAAGCAGAAGTCTAAATGGAACTAAGAGAACAGTAGTTTATGCAGTACAGGAGAGATGAACCTGGTACAAATGTCTCTGTAATACAGTCACTGGAGAAGCAAGTGCTCCATTGTTTATGTGTCCAGAGTCACTGGGAGTGCTATTATAACCAGAATTGTGTTACTGAAATGAACAATCCTTGATTTATTTGATGTCAAGTAAACTCAGCAAAAATGTATCACCTTCCACTGCTATCACCTACCAGAATTCAAAGGCTAACAAGAGGCACCTCAAAGCAAAGAAGATCATAGCAAGAGTTGCTAGGAAACCTGGAGAACCTACGCTCAAAACTCACATCCCTTTTTTCCTCTATAACAGTGATGGCGAATCTTTTAGAGACCCAGTGCCCAAACTGCAACCCAAAACCCATTTATTTATCACCGGGTGCTGGGTGGTCATGGCAGACTGGGTGGGAAGGGCCAAGGTGGTGGGGTCCAGTCCCTCGCTATCTCCAGGGCACGGTACGTGTGCCCACAGAGAGGGCTCCGAGTGCCGCCTCTGGCACCCGTGCCATAGGTTCGCCACCACTGCTCTATAATATTCCAATAGTGTCTGCATATCATGTTCAACAATCTTTACATGTGAAATTTTTGTGCTTTTCTCACTGCCCCAAACCTCCCTCATGTGTTCTCCATTGTGTGCTTCACTGTTCTTCTTTCACTCTGCACAAACTGAACAGGGATTCTTCTTGCACTGAAAATGTTTTTAAGAATGAACTCTGAATTCTCTTTACCTCTCCTCTCTGATCATCTCACATTTGAGCAGCTAAATCAGTAAGTCAGAGAGCTCCTATCTTTTATTTTTTAGCATCTGCAGATTTCTGAAACTCTGTATGTTGCTTTTCTATGAACTCTTGTTGTTAAACATGCAAAAACTATAACCCCCAATCCTTTTTGCAGCAATTGTACTATTTTTTCACAAGAGAATATCCACTACGTTCTGCTGATAGCCAGACGCAAGTAGTTAACCTTGATCAAGCTAACATTTCCCATTTTCATTTCTTTTCTCTCCTCCCTCATGCCTAACACTGAAACATGTTTCACTAAACTGAATGAGACCAGAAATTAAATAATTTCTCAGCTACATTTGCAAAGGCAGCTCAGAAAAGAAATTCAAGATTTCTCTTCACTCATTACCTTCTGCCTCATGTGGATTTTTTTATGCTTATTAAGGGAGGCCGTTTGTGAGAAGCACTTTCCACAATCTGGGCATTTGAAAGGCTTCTCCCCTGTATGTAAACCTACATGATTGATCAAGATAGACCTAGCACTGAAACCTTTCCCACAGTCCGGACACTCATATGGTTTCTCCCCTGTGTGAGTCCTCTGATGCATCACAAGGCTAGAATTCCAACTGAAACATTTAGCACAATCTGGACACTTGTACGGTTTCTCCCCAGTGTGAATCCTCTGGTGCATTAGCAGGGCAGAATTCCGAATGAAACCTTTCCCACAGTCCAGACACTTGTATGGTATCTCTCCAGTATGATTCTTCTGGTGGTTCAGGAGGTCAGAATTATGACTGAAAACTTTCTCACAATCGGGACACTCATATGGTTTCTCTCCTGTGTGAGTCCTCAGGTGTTTCATCAAATGGGAATTGCAAAAGAAACCTCTCCCACAATCTGGACACACATACGGTTTCTCTCCTCTGTGAGTCTTCTGGTGTATCACAAAATTGGAATTATCACTGAATTTTTTCCCACAATCCTGACACTCATACGGTTTCTCTCCTGTGTGAATCCTCTGGTGTGTCACCAGGTGGGAATTCTGACTGAAGCCTTTCCCACAATCTGGACACTCATAAGGTTTCTCTCCTGTGTGGGTCCTCTGGTGTTGCACAAGATGAGAATTCCGATTGAAAGTTTTCCCACAATCAGAACACCCATATGATTTCTTCCCCATTTCAGTCCTTTTTTGTTTTAGTAGGAGTGGTGGGATTCAAAGATGTGAACAATCAGTTTTGTGTGTATGCCGCTTCCGAGAGTCCATTCTGGGCGTGGCAACAAAAAATTAGCTACCAGTTCAGCTAACGTGGTGTGAACCGGCTGAATCCCACCACTGATTATTACGGTAGCGTGTTTCCTAAAGCCTGTGCCACATTGAGGACAGAGGGTGGGCTTTTCTTCAGAGCGGTTCCTTTAGTGTATAATCAGGTGTGATCTACAATCTGTGCTTTTCCCACAATATGCACACTGGTGGGGCTGTTCAACCTATAACATTATTGGATTTTCAAGGTCAAAAATATGTTGGATACCTTCTTGGATGGGTGCTTTCATTCAAGCTGTTCTTTCCTCATAGGGCAAGGCTTGCATGACTGTCTATCCTATGTGATTATACAAGTGACCCCTTCCTCCTCACTGATTTCCAGATTATTTCCCTTTTTCTGTATTTGCAAATTCTCCCCCTTGACTTTTTTCTGGAGTGTTTGCTTCAGCTCTACATACTCAGTTTTTTCCAGCTCAAAATTCTCTTCCTATTATTCTCTCTTTTGTCTGTCAGCTTCCTGATGAAGGAGAAGAATTTTGTAGTTTTCAGAGGAGTAGGAAAAGATTTTCATTGCTGGCTGGATTTGCTTTCCTTTTTAATGCTGCTTGTAATTCTCACTTGTCCAGAATTTTCTTCCTGGCATTCTATTTGTCTATAAAATGGACATAAAGCTTTAGTTTAATGGTTGTTTAAAAAGTTACTGCAGAAGATGTTAAAACAGCAAGAGAAAAAAGCATGCATTAAAATGAAAAAGCCAAAATGGTAGATTAGCCTCTAACATTAAATATGATTCATTGGATGCATAGAAAACTAGCGAGAAGCAAGTTCAAATATCCACACAAACATTAAATTCCCTTTTGGACTTCGTAAATCACAAACTCTTAGCACTACAAACTGTTATTTTCAAATATATCAGAAAATGCTGAGGATAGATTATACAGATTTGCAATAGATAAGGATTTCCCTGTCAGTCATGTCTGACTCTAGGGCATGGAGCTCATCTTCATTGTCATAGGTGTATACTACAGACCACCCAACCAAGCAGGGGAAATAGATGAACTTTTTGCTAACCAGTTAACAAATGTATTTCGGAAACACTCCATAATAGTAATGAGCGTCTAACTAGCCTAACATCAACTGGGTGACAAATTCTGCATCAGGTGGGAAATAGAATAGGTTCCCAACCAATCTAGCTGACAACCTTGTCATCCAAAAGGTAGAGGAGGGAACTAGAGGGACAGCTATATTGGAACACATATGTGATAGAAGGGGTTGACGTTGTTGCAACTGTGTGGGAGAGTGACCACATCATATTGAAATTCAATATAATTCAAACGCAAACAATAGAATGTAATCAAATCAATATCTTAAGACTTCAAACGAGCTTATTTTAATAAGCCTAGAGAGAGCTTGGGAAGGATTCCATGGATGAAAATCTTAAAGGGGAAAACCACTCAACAGGGTTAGGAAACTCTGAAAAATATTATTATAACAGCGCAATCCAGCTCAATACCACTGAAAAAGAAAAACAAGAAACCCAAGAAACCACCAGCCTGGTTACACAAAGAACTCTGATAAACTGAAAGACAAAAAGAATAATTACAAAAAATGGAAAGAGGGAGATATAATTAACGCAGAGAGCAAAAAGCCCAAACTTGTAATGATGAAGTCAGAAAAGCTAAGGCTCAGAATGAAATAAGGCTTGCAGGAAATGCCAAAAATAATTTAAAAAGTTTAAAATTATAAAAGGAGAAGAAAAAAAGCCAAGGAAACAATTGGTCCACTAATGAGAGAAGATGGCAAGAAAGTAATGGGCAGTAGAAAGCAGAGCTACTCAATTCATTTTTGCATCTGTCTTCACACAAAGATAATACATCTCAACTTATCAAAAACTTAACTGTAAAAGACAGATTAGGAATACAAATTAAAATAAGCAAGAAAATACTAAGAGATATATCTGTCTGCTCTAGACAAGTTCAAATCGCTGCCGACAGATTACATCCCAGAGTGCTGATGGAGCAGGCAGATGTGATCTTAGAACCATTGAACCGTATCTTTCAAAGATCTTGGATTACTGGGGAACTACCAGAGGACTAGAAAAGAGTTGATGTAGTCCCAAACTTTAAAAGAGGAAAAAAATAACAGATCCAGGAAACCACAGACCAATCAGCCTGACATTAATACCTGGGAAGATCCTGGAAAAGTTAATAAAGCATCAGACCTGCAAATAGCTAGAAGCAAGCAAAGTTATAACCAGAAGTAAACACGGGTTTTTCAAAAACAGATTGTGCCAAATAAATCTTATTCCGTTCTTTGAAATCAGAGGACAAGCAAAATGCATGCTTTCAAACTGCAAGGTTGGCAAGTAATTGGAGCTCACCCTGTTGCATGGAGTGTGGATCTTGAACCCCAGCAGTCACTCTCCAGCTGGAAGCACTGAAGAGCATCTTTAATCCCTGTGCCATTTCACCCACATTTAACCCCTGTGCCATTTCACCCACATACAGATATGCACACAAATATAAACATACTTACCAAAGTATGTTAAAACTCCAGGTGTATTTCAACTGCAAACACGTCCCAGAAGTGGGTGCACTCACACTTCTTAGTCTAATTTTCGAGGAAGAGGGGGCTTCAATAGATGAACGTCTTCAACAGATGAAAAAGTGCTCAAAACATCTGCAAGATATAATGCCCAGTTTTGTGCATGAAACTCCTCAGTTTCCAAGAAAACAACAAGATCATAAAAATCACAAAGAGTCAATCCTAAACTGAAGGAGACTTTTTAAATCTCCCAACCAACACAAAATTGCAGGCACTTTTAAAGCACCAGTGGAACAAAATTTGGGGAGGGAAGGAACATGCAGCAGCAGCTGCTGACCTGTTTCTGTTTGATTTCTTTTCTGCGGAGGAAACCAAACAACTTTACTTGCTCCCTCCTCAACTCACTTTCCAGCTGTTGCGATCCTAGGAAGGGCAGAAAAGCCGCCCTCCACGCTTCCATTCCGGGTTAGCCGGAAGAGGAGATTCCTCTGTTCTCCTCTCTAGAAACCCAGTACTCGTTTCTTTATACACCTTTCGGCTCCGTCGCTCCCCCTCCCGTTCAGCAACCATCGATTCCGTTACGCCGGTATTGACGGCTTACTAGTCGCCGGGTGTTACAATACTCATTTCATGCAGCGCCATCTAGTGACATAAGGCTGAAAATCACTCTTGTTTGCAAAGGGGTGTCAAACTGCCAGCCAGCGGCCCAGATGCGTCAGGCCAAAACCTCACCCACACCATTGCTGGCAATGGGCGGAACAATCGCGATAACTCCCGATCTGTAACCTGGAGCTTTAACCACTACACCAAACTGGCTCTTTGCAATCTTTGTAATCTCCAGATAACGGAACATTTTTTGTCTTTAAACCTGAACTTCAAACTTTTCTTCTGAGTTAATGGTATGTTTCTCCGACTGTAGACTGCCAGCTTCTGGCCTGGCCCCGAGGACCAGCTCCTCTGGCTATGAGATTACCTGTTGCTGAATTTTGCTTGATTTTATGAGTTTTATAGTGTTTGTAAGTTTTCTGAGATCTCATTAAGCCACTTGTTCTTCTGTAAGAGGGTTATGCAAGTTGGGAATTCCACCATTCCCTTTGTATCAGTTTCAGTTTGTCTACTTTGAATCTTTGCATAATGAAATCTAATGACTATTTTCGCAGGATAATCAAAAGAAATACACTCTTTGCAATGAACTCTTACAGTAGCCAGTCGGTCATATTATCGTTAGTCCTCACCTCACACTCATACCCATTGCCCCTCTTTCCTGCCATCTGATATTTTGGTTGTATGTATGAGACACACCCTAAAAGAAAAAAAAGTCTTTACAGAATGATAATTAAAGGAAACACACTCTTTGCAATGAATTCTTACACTAGCTAGTCATGAATTTCTCCACTTCCATCCCCTCTGCGCTAATGTCCCATTTTGTTCCCCAAAGACGTCATCAGAATGTTGTAGCCACTAAGAGTTTGTTTTACGGAATGGTCTTCTGAAAGATCCAGAGATATTTGAGCTATTTCAAGCATTTTCAGCAGCCAAGCATTAAAAACGTGCCCCAAAATGACGCTAAAGAGAGAGAGAATTCAATGTAATCTAACAAGCATTAAATATAATTTGCTTCTTTGAAAGTTTAAAATTTTTATTACACTGAAAGACCAGCATAAGGAACTTGGGGTGTATTCAGCTAAATAGTACAGAAAATAAAGTATAAAAATAGTAATTATACAAAAACAAAAAACCAAAGAGACATAAATGACAGAGTATATATAAAAATAGAAGCCTAAATGGAACTAAGAGCACAGTGAGGAGCATAAGATATGGTTAATAAATTTTAGCATGTGGCAGATTAATCTCTCTATGGAGCAAAAAATATGAGCCGGATGCTCCTTAAGACTACTTTATGGCACAAGTCATCCATCAGCTGATCATATTTAAGTGCTGCTCCGCAGAACCTGGCAACATTATACTGTATTTTGTACCAGGGTGACTATCTGAACGCTGCACAGTGATGTAGAATTGTCCTGTGCACCCTGAGGATTTATGCAGTACTGAAGAGACAGCCTGGATACTAATATCTCCATAATACAGCCACTGGAGAAGCATGTATTTTGTTGTTTCTGAATGTTCAGATTCACGGGCACATTGTATTATAAGCTGAAGTGTATTACTGAAATGAACAACCCTTGAAATCTTTGGTGTCGTCTACATTAACGAAAAAAATTAGCACCTTCCACTACTATCACCCACCAGCATTTAAAGAGGCATTTCTAAGCGAAGGAGATCACAGCAGGAGGTGGTGGAAAAACTGAAGATCCTACACTCAAAAACCACATCCCCTTTTTCTCTATAATATTCCAACAGCATTTGCGTATCACGTTCAACAATCTTTATATGTTGTGAATTTTTTCTGCTCTTCTCAATGCCCCAAACCTCCCTCATATGTTCCCCATTCTGTGCTTCACTCTTCTTGCTTAATTCTTTACAATCTAAACAGGGATTCTTCTTGCCCTGAATTTCTGAAAATGTTAAGAAAAGATGAACTCTGAACCTCTTTATTTCTCTGCTCCCATCATGTCATATTTGGGGAGCTACAAGCACTAGGTAAATAAGAGTGTTCATATCTTCTAATATATATATTTAGCATAATTGGCATTACAGAAACCTGGTGGAATGAAAACCATGACTGGAATGGAGTGATGGATAAAAATTGTTCAAAAGAACCAGAACTACAAAAAGAAGAGGGGATGTAAGAGATTACTACATATCTTATAGAAATGCACATGATCAAAGATAAAAGCCCTTCAGAATTTATATGGGTCAATATAAAAGGGAAAAAAAGTGACATTGCCATAGGGCAGTGGTTCTCAACCTGTGGGTCGGGACCCCATTTGGGGTCAAACGACCATTTCACGGGGATCGCCAAACAACACAGTCCACCATTTTTGCCCCCTTTTCCTTAGCTGTGCTACTCCCTTTTATTCTATTGGCTTTTGAAAGCCAATAGAATAGACTCTCTTGAATAGAGTCTAATTCTATTGGCTTTCAAAAGCCAATAGGAATTGTCCAGGCTGTCTCTGCCCTGCTGAGCCCGCCAAAAGTCCCATTCTGCAAACGGTGCTGCAGCACCAGTTGAGTAGTCCTCGACTTACGACCGGTTGGGGGTCGTGGCATTAAAAAGGTTGAGAACCACTGCCATAGGGGTATACTACAGGCCACCCAACCAATCAGAAGAAATAGATGAACTGTTTGCTAATCAGTTAAGAAATGTATGTAGGAAGAATACCACAGTAGTATTGGGAGACTTCAACTACCACATATCAGCTAGGAAACAAACTCTGCAGCGAGTGGGAGATCAAACAGATTCCTAACCAACTTAGCCAACAACTTGTCATCCAAAAGTAGAAGAGGGAACTAGAAGTAAAGCTATACTGGACCTAATTCTTACTAATAGAGAAGAAGTGATAGAGGGAGTTGAAGCTGCCGGAACCTTGGGGGAAAGTGACCACGTCATACTGGAATTCAATATAATGCAAACACAAGAAAAAGAAAATAATTCAACTGATCTCTTAAACTTCAAAAAAGCTGATTTTAACAAACTCAGAGGGACCCTAGGAAAGATGAAAATCCTAAAGGGGAAAACAACTGAAGAAGCATGGGAAACTCTGAAAAATGCTATCATAAAAGCCCAGTCTAGCACAATACCACTGAAAAAGAAAACAGGAAAATCAAGAAACCAGCATGGCTGCACAAAGATCTCTCAGACAAACTGAAAGACAAAAAAGACAAGTACAAAAAATGGAAAGAGGGACACATAACTAAGGCTGATTATCAGCAGACAGCCAGAACATGCAAAGACGCAGTCAGGAAAGCAAAGGCTTAGAATGAATAAAGACTTGCAACAGAAATCAAGGATAATAAAGTTTTTTTCAACATATTAATAACAAGAAAAAGTCAAGGAAACTGTAGGCCCACTAAAGAAAGAAGATGGCAAGGAAGTAACAAGCAATAGGGAGAAAGCAGAACTGCTTAACTTATTCTTTGCATCAGTCTTCACACAAAAAGAATTTATAGCACAACATACTAAAAAGAATACTGCAAAAGGCAAACTAGAAACAAAAATTAAAATAAGCAAGAAAATGGAAGAGAATACCTATCCGACCTTGACGAATATAAATCACCAGGACCCGACAGATAAGATAAGAAGATAACCTTTATTGTCATTTTTATACTGTGGGCACAGTGGCACACATCAAAAATGAAATTTAGTTGACCGCTCTCAAAGTGAAACACATACATGACAAAGAGCTGGCAAATGTTATCTCAGAACCATTGCACCTATCTTTAAAAAATCCTGGAGCACTGGGGAAATACCTGAGGGTTGGAAAAGGGCTGATGTGATTCCCAACTTCAAGGGAAAAAAACGGACCCAGGAAACTACAGACCAATCAATCTAACATAAATACCTGGGAAGATCCTGGAAAAGATAATAAAAAAAACAACTAGAAGCAAACAAAGTTATAACTAGTAGCTAGCACGGGTTTGTCAAAAACAGATCATGCCAAACCAATATTTCATTCTTTGATAAAGTGACTAAACTAAGACCAGCGAAATACTGTGGATGTAGTATACTTAGACTTCAGTAAGGCATTTGATAAGGTAGACCACAACCTACTCCTTGGCAAGCTAGAGAAAGGTGGAATAGACAACATCACCACCAGATGGATCTGTAACTGGCTGGCAAACCGTACTCAATGAGTAGTCCTCAATGGCACTACATCCACATGGAGAGAGGTGAGCAGTGGGGTACCACAAGGTTCCGTCTTAGGCCCAGTATTCTTCAATATTTCATCAATGACTTAGATGAGGGAATTGAAGGGGAACTCATCAAATTTGCAGATGACACCAATCTGGCAGGAGTAGCCAACACCCCAGAAGACAAGCTCAGGTTCCAAAAAGATCTTGACAAACTTGAACAATGGGCCCTGTCCAACAAAATGAGCTTCATTTTGGAGAAAAGCAAAGTCTTACATTTAAGCAGGAAAAATCAAAGGCACAAGTACAGACTGGGCAAAACCTGGCTTAAAAACAGTAACTGTGAGAGGGACCTTGGAGTCCTAGTGGATGATCACTTGACTATGAGCCAGCAGTGTGCAGCAGCTGCCAAAAAAGCTAATACAATCCTGGGTTGTATGAACAGAGGCATAGAATCAAGATCACGCAAAGTATTAGTACCGCTTTATAAAACCCTGGGAAGACCACACCCACAATACTGCAGCCAATTTTGGTCACCATATCACAAAAAAAGATGAGAGTTTGGAAAAAAATCAGAGAAGAGCAACTAAGATGATCAAAGGCCTAGAGACTAAAACATACGAAGAACGGCTGCAGGACTTAGGTTTGGCTAGTCTAAAGAAAAGAAGAAATAGAGGGGACATGATAACAGTATTTTAGTATTTGAGGGGCTGCCACAAAAAAGAGGGGATCAAATTATTTCCAAAGCACCAGAGGGCAGGACAAGAAACAATGGTTGGAAACTGACCAAAAAGAGAAGCAACCTAGAATTAAGGAGAAACTTTCTGACAGTGAGGACAGATTGCCTCCAGAAACCATGGGCGCTCCATCACTGGAGATTTTAAAGAAGAGGCTAGACAGTTACTTGTCTGAGATGATATAGGTTCTCCTGCTTGAGCAGGGGGTTGGACTAGAAGACCTCCAAGGTCTGGTCTGGTCTGGTCTGGTCTGGTCTGGTCTGGTCTGGTCTGGTCTGGTCTGGTCTGGTCTGGTCTGGTCTGGTCTAGTCTAGTCTAGTCTAGTCTAGTCTAGTCTAGTCTAGTCTAGTCTAGTCTAGTCCTGAGACATGTTTAACTAAATAAAATCAGACCAGAAATTCAATGATTAATTTCTCAGGTGCATTTCCAAAGGGAGATGAGAAAAATTCAAGCCTTCTCTTTACTCATTATCTTCAGGCTCATGTGGATTTTCTTGTGTACAGTAAGGGAGGAATTTTGTGAGAAGCACCGTCCACACTCTGGGCACTTAAAAGGTTTCTCACCTGTGTGTAAACCTACATGATTTATAAGGTTAGTTCTAGTACTGAAACCTTTCCCACAGTCTGGACACTCATATGGTTTCTCCCCTGTGTGAGTCCTCTGGTGTATCACCAGGCCAGAATACCAACTGAAACATTTTCCACAGTTCAGACACTTATATGGCTTATCACCTGTGTGAATCCTTTGGTGTTTCACAAGATTGGAATTATGACTGAAAGCTTTCCCACAATCAGGACATTCAAAGGGTTTCTCTCCTCTGTGAATCCTCAGGTGTTTCACAAGGTCAGAATTATGACTGAAACTTTTCCTACAATCAGGACATTTGTACCGTTTCTCCTGAGTGTGAACCCTCAGGTGTTTAACAAGACTTGAATTCAGACTGAAACCTTTCCCACAATCTGGACACTCATATGGCTTCTCTCCTGTGTGAGTCCTCTGGTGTATCTTCAGGTTGGAATTACAGAAGAAACGTTTCTCACAATGGGGACACTCGTACCGTTTCTCCCGAGTGTGAATCCTCAGGTGTTTAACAAGATGGGATTTCTGACTGAAGCCTTTCCCACAATCTGGACATACATATGGTTTCTCCCCAGTGTGAGTCCTCTGGTGTTTCACAAGGTTGGAATTATGACTGAAACCTTTCCCACAGTCTGGACACTCATAGGGTTTCTCCCCTGTATGAGTCCTCTGGTGTATCACCAGGTTGGAGTTATGACTGAAATCTTTCCCACAATCTGGACACTCATACATTTTCTCCCTTGTGTGAGTCCTCTGGTGTGTCACCAGGTGGGAATTCTGACTGAAATGTTTTTCGCAATCTGGACACTCATAGGGCTTCTCTCCTGTGTGCATCCTTTGGTGTATCACGAGGTGAGAATTCCTACTGAAAGTTTTCCCACAATCAGAACACCCAAAAGACTTCTCCCCCATTTCAGGCCTTTTTTCTATCACTAGAGTAGCGTGTTTCCCAAGGTTTTGTCACCTTGAGGATAGAAGGTGGATTTTTCTTCAGTGTGGTTCCTCTCAGGTATAATCAGGTGTAGTCTGCAATCTGTTCTTTTCCCACAATATGCACATCGGTGAAGCTTTTCTACCAATGATATTTTTGGATTCTCAAGGTCAAAAATATGTTGGATCCCTTCTTGGATGGATGCTTTCATTTAAGCTATTCTTTCTTCACAGGGCAAGGCTTGCATGATCGCCCATCCTATATGATTATTGAAGTGATCGCTTCCTCCCCAGTGATTTGCAGAATATTTCCCCTTTTTCTGAATTTGGAAATAATCCCTCTTGACCTTTTTCTGGAGTGCTTGCTTGAGTTCTACATACTCAGTTTTTTCCCCCACCTAAAACTTTCTTCCTGTTATTCCCTCTTTTGTCCGTCACATGCATGGACACAGAGAAGAATTTTGTGCTTTTCTGGAGGAAGTGGAAAAGACTTTCATTGCTGGCTGGATATGCTTTCCTTTTTAATGCTGCTTGTGATTCTCACTTGTCCGGAATTATCTTCCTGGCATCCTCTTTATCTATAAAATGGACATAAACCCTTAGTTTCTGCACCCTTAGTGCAAAAGATGTGAAAAGAGCAAGAGAAAAAAGCATGCATTAAATGAAAAAGCAAACATGCCAAAACGCTTGATCACCTCTAACATTAAATATGATTCATTTGATGCATAGAGGTCTAGCGAAATGCAAGTTCAAATAGCTACACAATCATTAGATTCCGTTCTGGACTTCAGTAAATCACAAACTCTTAGCATTACAAACTGTTATTTTCAAATATATCAGAAGATGCTGAGGATAGATTATATAGATTTGCAATAAGTGAAAATTTCCCTGTCGGTCAGGTCTGACTCTAGGGCACGGTGCTCACCTCCCTTGTCCTAAGTCAGGGGTAGGCAACCTTAGCTCTTTTATGACTCGTGGACTTCAACTCCCAGAATTCCTGAGCCAGCCATGCCGGCTCAGGAATTCTGGGAGTTGAAGTCCACGAGTCATAAAAGAGCCAAGGTTGCCTACCCCTGTCCTAAGTGTATATTACAGGCCACCCAATCAAGCAGAAGGAACCGACAAGCACCGCTGGAACAAAATTTGGGGAGGGAAGGAACATGCAGTAGCAGCTGACATTTTCAGTGTGGTTTCTTCTGTTTCTACACTGTGGAGGAAACCAAACAGCCCTAATTGCTCCCTGACTCTCCTCCGATCTGTCCTCAACTCACCTTCCAACTACTGTTTGATCCTGGGAAGAGCAGGAGAGCCGCCCTCCAGATCTCCATCCTCCCACGGGTCAGCCGGAAGAGGAGATTCCTCTGTTCTCCTCTCTAGAAATCCAGTACTCGTTTGTTTATACACCTTTCGGCTCCCTCGCTCCCCCTCCCGTTTGATGGCAGTATTCAGCAACCATCGATGCCGCTATTGTATTGACGGCTTTCTAGTCGCCGGATGTTACAATACTCATTTCATGCAGCGCCATCTAGCGACATAAAGCTTAAAATCACTGTTCTTGTTTGCAAGATTTTTGATCAATTACTGCAGGGGTCTTCAAACTTGGCCCTTTTATGACTTGTGGACTTCAACTCCCAGAGTTCCTCAGCCAGTATGAGGAATTCTGGGAGTTGAAGTCCACAATTCATAAAGGGGCCAAGTTTGAAGACCCCCTGGATTACTGTATCAGTGTTTCTCAACCTTGACAATGTTAAGGCATGTGGACTTCAACTCCCAGAATTCCACAGCCAGCATTGGCTGTGTCCACATGCCTTAAAATTGTCAAGGTTGAGAAACACTGTGTATCTGCCATTAAGTGGTTTTCAACACCAACCACAGCGGTGGTTTCACTTTGGATCTATCCCTAACCTGTTCTTTCTGGTCTTTCAGGGATGCTCTCATAGCTATTACAGTTGAGCCAGCGCTCTGTTTGCAAGAAGCAAGAACTTAAACCAACATGGGGGGGGGAACGGTATGCATACAAACAGCAACAATTATATATCATTTATTGTGCATGCATGAATTCTGTTCCAGCCAGTTTTTTGTCCTAGCGGGCAAGGATAACTCCTCAAAATCTACCAAGGGAAGCTTGAAGAGTGAAGTTTACTCTTCACTGAGTCTACTTAGCTTTGCCAGATTAAGTTGGTTGCTGGGCCCTAAAAGTTCATGAAGTTCTTGTTTATGTGTGGCTCTAAATTATTGCCAGCTTCATCTTGTGGGAAGAATCCAGAGAAAGAAATATTTTGGGAAATATTTAAAAAGTCAGAATATATTTCCCCAAAGGAATAATGGAGATCTTTAAAAAGACAGAAACCAGCCCCAGCCCCTAGGCCAGCGGTTCTCAACCTATGGGTCGCGACCCCATTTGGGGTCGAACGACCATTTTACGGGGGTCGCCAAACAACGCAATCCGCCACTTTTCCCCCTCAGGGGGGCGGCGCCGTGCATGTGCGCTGCGCATGGGGGTGGCGCCGTGCATGCGCGCCGCACATGGGGGCACCGCCGCACATGCGCGCCGCGGCGCGTGACTGGGGGTCGCCGTATAAAAAGGTTGAGAACCGCTGCCCTAGGCAGAGATCAGCTTTTAGAAATGCAAATTCAATAATCCATTCAGGAAGGTTGGGGTCAGAAAGCTAGAAGCTATGAGATGAGGAATCTACATACCCCACCCAAACTCTAAAAGACAGGACCTTTGAAGACATAATAGGATTAATCCACCAATACCAAAAGAGCACACTCACACTCAGGTCAAAGTACATGATATAGGACAGGGCTTTTCAACCTTTTTACCGATTGTACCACTTTTAGGATATGGCAATATTCGAGTACCACCTAGCAAAGTGTTAAAGACTTGATGACCAAAAAAAAAACCTGTTTAAAGTTGCAATTGCATTGAAATGACTTATGACCATTTTTCACACTTATGACCATTGCAGCATGCCCAGGGTCATGTGATTTATATTTGGATGCTTGGCAACTGATTCCTATTTACTGTATAATGGTCACAGTGTTCCAGGGTCATGTGATCCTCTTCTGCAACCTTTTGACAAGCAAAGTCAATGGCAGAGCTGCTGGTGGCCAGATGCTAAGGCAGGACTTCCTTTCCTCCCTCCCTTCCCTTCCTCCCCTTTTCTCATTCCCATCTCCTTCTGAAGGAAGAATTTGAACCCCCCCCCCATATTTTCCCTCTTCCATATATTGATCAAACAAGGAAAGGCCTCCCGAGACAGAAAAGACAAGCTGCTGAGTGAACTAACTTAAAAAGGCACATTCCCCTTTAAGAATTAGCTACTGGCTAGAAAGGAAAGTTTATGGATTACTGCCTTGTCGTGGCGAAGGGGCTTGCGTAACTCAATGAAGCTATAAGCTATGCCGTGCAGGGCCACCCAAGACGGACAGGTTATAGCAGAGAGTTCTGACAAAATGTGATCCACTGGAGAAGGAAATGGCAAACCACTCCAGTATCTTTGCCATGAAAACCCCATGGACAGTACTAAAAGGAAAAAAGATATGACGCTGGAAGATGAGCCCCTCAGGTCGGAAGGTGTCCAATATGCTACTGGGGAAGAGCAGAGGGCTAGTACTAGTAGCGCCAGAAAGAATGAAGCGACTGGGCCAAAGCCGAAAGGACGCTCAGCTGTGGATATATCTGGTGGTGAAAGGAAAGTCCAATGCTGTAAAGATTTTTTCTCCATAGGAACCTGGAATGTAAGATCCATGAATCAAGGCAAGCTAGACGTAGTCAAAAAGAGATGACAAGACTGAACATCGACATCTTAGGAATCAGCGAACTAAAATGGACAGGAATGGGTGAATTTAACTCAGATGACCATCAGGTATACTACTGTGGGCAAGAATCCCTCAGAAGAAATGGAGTAGCCTTCATAGTCAATAAAAGAATAGGAAAAGCAATACTGGGATACAATCCTCAAAATGACAGAATGATCTCTATTCGAATCCAAGGCAAACCATTCAATATCACAGTAGTCCAAATCTATGCCCCAACCACTGCTGCTGAAGAGGATGAAATTGACCGGTTCTATGAAGCCCTACAGCACCTTATAGAATTAACACCAAAAAATGATGTCCTTATCATCATGGGGGATTGGAATGCTAAGGTAGGAAGCCAAAAGATAACCGGAATAACAGGCAAGTTTGGCCTTGGAGTACAAAATGAAGCAGGGCACAGGCTAATAGAATTTTGTCAAGAGAATACGATGGTCATAACAAACACTCTTTTCCAACAACCCAAGAGACGGCTCTACACATGGACATCACCAGACAGTCAACATAGAAATCAGATTGACTATGTGCTCTGCAGCCAAAGATGGAGAAGCTCTATACAGTCAGTAAAAACAAGACCAGGAGCTGACTGTGGCTCAGATCATGAGCTTCTCGTTGCAAAATTTAGGCTTAAATTGAAAAAGTAGGGAAAAGCACTAGGCCACTCAGGTATGAACTAAATCATATTCCTGATGAATATACAGTAGAGGTGACAAATAGATTTAAGGAACTGGATCTGACAGACAGAATGCCTGAAGAACTATGGATGGAAGTTCGCAACATTGTACAAGAGGTAGCAACTAAAACCATCCCAAAGAAAAAGAAATGCAAGAAAGCAAAATGGCTGTCTGAGGAAGCTTTGCAAATAGCTGAGGAAAGAAGGGAAGCGAAAGGCAAAGGAGAAAGAGAAAGATACACCCAATTGAATGCAGAATTCCAGAGAGTAGCTAGAAGAGATAAGAATGCCTTCTTAAATGAACAGTGCAAAGAAATAGAAGAAAACAACAGAATAGGGAGGACCAGAGATCTCTTCAAGAAAATTGGAGATATGAAGGGAACGTTTCATGCAAAGATGGGCATGATAAGGACCAAAATGGCAGAGACCTAACAGAGGCAGAAGAGATTAAGAAGAGATGGCAAAACTACACAGAAGAACTATACAAGAATGAGCTTAACATCCCAGATAACCACAATGAGATGGTCACTGACCTCGAACCAGACATCCTAGAATGTGAAGTGAAATGGGCCTTAGAAAATCTGAGCAACAACAAAGCTAGTGGAGGTGACAGTATTCCAGCTGAGCTATTCAAAATCTTAAAAGATGATGCAGTAAAAGTGCTACATTCAATTTGCCAGCAAATTTGGAAAACTCAACAGTGGCCACAGGATTGGAAAAGGTCAGTTTACATTCCAATTCCAAAGAAAGGCAATGCCAAAGAATGTTCAAACTATCGAACCATTGCACTCATTTCACATGCTAGTAAAGTTATGCTTAAAATCCTACAAGCTAGACTCCAGCAATATGTGGATCGAGAACTACCAGAAGTACAGGCAGGATTTCGAAGAGGCAGAGGAACTAGAGATCAAATTGCCAACATACGCTGGATCATGGAGAAAGCTAGGGAGTTCCAGAAAAACATCTACTTCTGCTTCATTGACTATGCAAAAGCCTTTGATTGTGTGGATCACAACAAATTGTGGCAAGTTCTTAAAGAGATGGGAGTACCAGACCATCTCATTTGTCTCTTGAGAAACCTATATGCGGGTCAAGAAGCAACAGTGAGAACTGGACACGGAACCACTGATTGGTTCAAAATTGGAAAAGGAGTCCGGCAAGGCTGTATACTGTCGCCCTGCCTATTTAACTTATATGCAGAGCACATCATGAGAAAGGCAGGGCTAGATGAATCAAAAGTTGGAATTAAGATTGCCGGGAGAAATATCAACAACCTAAGATATGCAGATGATACCACTCTAATGGCAGAAAGTGAAGAGGAACTAAAGAGCCTCTTGATGCGGGTGAAGAAGGAGAGTGCAAAAGTTGGCTTGAAACTCAACATTAAGAAAACCAAAATCATGGCATCCGGCCCTCTCAATTCCTGGCAAATAGATGGGGAAGAAATGGAGGTAGTGACAGATTTTATTTTTCTGGGCTCCAAGATCACCTCAGATGGGGACTGCAGCCAAGAAATTAAAAGACGCTTGCTCCTGGGGAGGAAAGCTATGGCAAATCTAGGCAGCATTCTAAAAAGCAGATACATCACCCTGCCAACAAAAGTGCGTATAGCCCAGGCCATGGTTTTCCCAGTTGCAATGTATGGCTGTGAAAGTTGGACCATAAGAAAGGCTGAGCGCCAAAGAATTGAGGCCTTTGAACTATGGTGCTGGAGAAGACTCCTGCGAGTCCCTTGGACTGCAAGGCGTTCAAACCGATCAGTCCTAGAAGAGATCAACCCCGACTGCTCTTTAGAAGGCCAGATCCTGAAGTTGAAACTCAAGTACTTTGGCCACCTAATGAGAAGGAAGGATTCACTGGAGAAGAGCCTAATGCTGGGAAAGATTGAGGGCAATAGAAGAAGGGGACGACAGAGAATGAGATGGCTGGATGGAGTCACTGAAGCAGTAGGTGTGAATTTAAATGGACTCCAGAAGATGGTAGAGGACAGGAAGACCTGGAGGAACGTTGTCCACGGGGTCGCGATGGGTCGGACACGACTTTGCAATTAACAACATCAAGAAAGGAAAGTAAGGAGCGCAGACCACACTTAAGGAAGAAAAAAATGTAAGTACTGGTTGCCGGCTAAGGCAACCTCCCCAAATGGCTCCATTCATAAGTA
The DNA here is from genome assembly GCF_016545835.1 of Crotalus tigris. Classification (NCBI taxonomy): domain Eukaryota; kingdom Metazoa; phylum Chordata; class Lepidosauria; order Squamata; family Viperidae; genus Crotalus; species Crotalus tigris. Next base: position 5,245,244 of record NW_024096552.1, on the reverse strand, counting down.
AAGGAATGCTACAGGCCAAATCCATTCAGGAGAAAAATACTTCAAAATCCCTTGCAGCAAAACTTACAGCTAACAGCAGAGCAATAGAAGCTAACAGGAGACATCAGCCATCAGCCAAATAGAAATTGCCAAACACTCCTTAAGAACACAAAGCCCTCATTGCACAAATCCCAGAACTTCAAAGTCACAAAAGCACATAAGAATCCTTCCACTCTCCATCTCCTTCCCTCCTCCGTGCCTCACCTCCAGCCATTGCTGCCTTTTTTCATTCCTCTTGGAAAGTGACCCCTCCCCCACTGCATTTCTTGCCTGTTTGCTGCTGCCAGCCCAGGTGGCTGCCACCGGCTCATGGCCAGCCTGCTTGATCTCCTCTCCCCCCACCCTCACCCTCCTTCTTCATCTTTGTGCAGCTGACTCTGTCTCCTCCCAAGGCTGCTGCTTTTTTTCTCTTTCCCTCTCCTGCCCAAACTGACTCCTTTTATAGGCTCTTCTGCCTCCCCCCCTCCTCCTTTCTTATAGGGGAGGGTGAGCCAGAAGTGAGCCTGGGGCTTTTGCAGCTCCAGAGGACTCTCTCACTGTAAGTCCTTGCCTGTGCTGGCTCTTTTCCTCCCCCACTACACTTGGCTAGGCAGGGCTGCATACCACCTGCCACTCATTAATGTACCACAAGCGGTACGCCTACCACCGGTTGAAAAGCCCTGGACTAGAAGACCCAGTTCAGCTGTTGGCTTTGAGCTCTGTTGCATTCCAAACCTATCTTTTATTCATTCTCTTTTCTTTTAGAAACTCCGGGCTGCATAGAAAGCACTTCCTAGACAGCATCCTGAGTCAAGAAAGAGGCCCATTTTAATCTCCTCTAGTCACCTATCTCCCTTCACAGACATAATTTTTGCCTGTCGATTGGCATCTCAAGCTACCTTCATGCCTGATCTAACAATAACTGGAGGTTTTTTGCACTTTTAATCCCATCCTTTACCCTTAAACCAGTGGTTCTCAACCTGTGGGTCAGGACCCCATTTGGGGTCGAATGACCATTTCACGGGGGTTGCCAAACAACACAGTCCGCCATTTTTTTCCCCCTTTTCCTTAGCTGTGCTACTCCCTTTTATTCTATTGTTTTTTGAAAGCCAATAAAATAGACTCTCTCAAAAGCTGATAGGAATTGTCCAGGCTGTCTCTGCCCTGCTGAGCCCGCCAAAAGTCCCATTCCGCAAACGGTGCTGCACCAGTTGAGTAGTCCTCGACTTACGACCGGTTGAGTAGTCCTCGACTTACGACCGGTTGGGGGGTCACGGCATTAAAAAGGTTGAGAACCACTGCCTTAAACTCAATGTTTCTTTTAGGTACCTTCAAGTTAGAGTTGACACCGGGCCTGGACTGCTTTCCTGCAGTTTCCTTGGCAAGGATTTTCAGAAACAATTAATCTATTTGTTCACCTGTAAAGGAGTTATTCATGAGAATTCCACTATTCCCTTTGTACCAGTTTCATTGTGTATATTTTGAATGTTTGTGTAATGAAATTCAATTGCTATTGCTCCACACTTAATTCTTAAATATGGCATAAATTGTTATTCCTCACCTCACGCTCATACCCATTGCCTCTTTCCTGCCATCTGGTATTTTGGTTGTATGTATGAGACACACCCCAAAATGAAAAAAAAAAGTGTCTTTACAGAATAATAATCAAAGGAAACACACCCTTTGGAATGAATTCTTACAATAGCCAGTCAGCCAGGAACGCTTCCAACTTCGTCGCTTCCATTCCCTCTGCGCTAATGTCCCATTTTGTTTCTCAAAGACATTAGAATGTTGTAGCCACTAAGAGTTTGCATTACGCAATGGTCCTCTCAAAGATCCAGAGGCTTTTGAGTTATTTCAAGCAATTTCAGTGCTCAAGCCCAAAAAAATGTGACAGCAGATAATGCCCAAATATGACACTAAAAAGAGAGAATTGAATATAATCTGATGAGAATGAAATATAATTTGATTATTTTAAAGTTTAAAATCTTTATTACAGTGAAAGCCAGCATGAATGTGGGATGTATTCAGCTAAACAGAATAGAAAATAAAGTCTAAAAATAGTAATTATACTAAATAAGACATAAATGAAAGATATAAATATATAAAAACAGAAGTTTAAATTGGGTCCACAACACCCAGTCTATGGACCAGCAGCTGGCTGCAGCATGCCAGCAACTGGGCCGTGCAAACAAGCAAAGCCCCATCTGCAGGATGCAGGCAGCACACAAAATCATGGCCCCTCCAATGTACGGAAAAACTCTTTCCATGGAACTGGTCCCTAGTGGCCAAAAGGTTGTGGGCCATTGGTTTAAATGGAACTAAGACAGCGGTTCTCAACCTATGGGTCGCGACCCCATTTGGGGTCGATCAACCATATCACGGGGGTCGCCAAGCAAGGCTGTCTGCCTTTTTTTTCCCCCTTTTCCGGCGGGTGCCTTACCTCCCTTGGGCTGGGCCAGCCGGTGGTCGGCCTGCTCCGTCTCTGCCGCTTGCCAGCTACGCCTCAGCCGGCGCAGGGGGCGGCACCACGTATGTGCGGCGCTCCCGGGCAGGGAAAGTCCTCGACTTACGACCGGTTTAGTCCTCAACTTACGACTGGTTTAGTCCTTGACTTACAACGGGTTGGGGGTCCCGGCATTAAAAAGGTTGAGAACCACTGAACTAAGAGCACGCCAAGGACATAAGATGCCTGTAGGTTGAATGGTTTATTATGTGGCAGATTAAATCTATCATTCCACAAAGCAGACTGTAGGATGAACTGGATGTTCCTTAAGACTACTTTATGGCACAGGCCATCCATCATCTGACCATATTTAAGTGCTGCTCTGTAGAATCTGGCAACATTATACTGCATGTAGTACCAGAGTGACTATCTGAAAGCAGTAGGGAGATGTAGAATTGTCCTGTGTGCCCTGAGTATTTATGCAGTACTAGAGAGACGACCTGGATACAAATATCTGTACACCCACTGGACAACAACATGCTCTATTGTTTCTGTGTGTCCAGAGTTACAGTGGCATTGTATTATAACCAGAAATGTATTACTGAAATAAACAACCCTTGAATTTTTCTAAACTCAGCAAATTTTTTAGCATCTTGGCACTGCCAAGATTCAAAGGTTAATCCATCAGCATCAAATGTTAACAGAAGGCACTTCCAAACAAAGGAGATTACAGCAGCAGTTGGTAGAAAACATTAAAATCCTATGCTCAAAAACTACAACTCCTTTTTCCCTACAGCGTTCCAACAGCATTTGCATATCATGGTCAACAATCTTTACATGTGACATTTTTGTGCTCTTCTCACTGTCCCAAACCCCCCTCATATTTTCAATTTTGTGTTTCATTGTCCCTCACTGTCCTTGCTTCACTGTTCACAATCTGTACAGGGATTCTTCCTATACTGAATTTCTGGAAAACTTAGGAAAAGATGAATTCTGATCCGTCTTTACCTCTCCTATCGCCTCATATTGGAGGAGCTACAATCACTAAGTAAATCAGAATGCTCCTATCTTCTAATATATTTTATAGGACCTGCAGTAGATTTCTGAAGACATCTGTTCATCAATATGCAAAAACAACCCCACATTATTTGTGCAGCAGTTGCACTATTATTGAAAAAGAGAATATCTGCTATATTCTGCTAATACAGTGGTTCTCAACCTTTTTAATGCTGCGACCCCCAACCAGTCGTAAGTTGAGGACTACTCAACCGGTCGTAAATCGAGGACTACTCAACTGGTGCAGCACCGTTCGCAGAATGGGACTTTTGGCGGGCTCAGCAGGCCAGAGCCAGCCTGGACAATTCCTATTGGCTTTTGAAAGCCAATAGAATTAGACTCTATTCAAGAGAGTCTATTCTATTGGCTTTCAAAAGCCAATAGAATAAAAGGGAGTAGCACAGCTAAGGAAAAGGGGGAAAAATAGCGGACTGCGTTGTTTGGTGACCCCCGTGAAATGGTCATTCGACCCCAAATGGGGTCCCGACCCACAGGTTGAGAACTGCTGTGCTAAGCAAGGCACAGGTAATTAACCTTGATCAAAGTAACATTTTTCCTTTCCATTTCTTTTGTCCCTCCTGCCTAATGTTGAGACATGTTTGACTAAACTGAATGAGGCCACAAATTAAATAGTTAATTTCTCAATTGCTTTTGCAAAGGCAGATCAGAAAAGAAATTCAAGCCTTCTCTTCACTCATCACCTTCTGCCTCATGTGGATTTTCTTGTGTTTAATAAGGGAGGAGGTTTGCGAGAAGCATTGTCTGCACTCTGTGCATTTGAAAGGTTTCTCCCCTGTATGTATACCTACATGATTTATCAAGATAGACCTAGCACTGAAACCTTTCCCACAGTCCGGACACTCATATGGTTTCTCCCCTGTGTGAGTCCTCTGGTGTGTCACAAGGACGCAATACTGACTGAAACGTTTTCCACAATCCAGACATTGATATGGTTTCTCCCCTGAGTGAGTCCTCTGGTGTGTCACCAGAACACATTTCCAACGAAAATATTTTCCACAATCTGCACACTTATATGGTTTCTCTCCCGTGTGAGTCCTCTTGTGTCTCACAAGGTTGGAATTAACACTGAAACTTTTCCCACAATCCTGACACACATATGGTTTCTCCCCTGTGTGAATCCTCTGGTGTATCACCAGGCCAGATTTTGAACTGAAAGATTTCTCACAGTCCAGACACTTGTATAGTTTCTCCCCTGTGTGCGTCCTCTGGTGTATCATCAGGTTGGATTTATGACTGAACTCTTTCCCACAATCTGGACACTTATATGGTTTCTCCCCTGTGTGAGTCATCTGGTGCATCACAAGCCTAGAATTCCAACTGAAACATTTACCACAATTTGGACACTTGTACGGTTTCTCCCCAGTGTGAATCCTCTGGTGCATTAGCAGGGCAGAATTCCGAATGAAACCTTTCCCACAGTCCAGACACTTGTATGGGATCTCTCCAGTATGACTCTTCTGGTGGTTCAGAAGGTCAGAATTATGACTGAAAACTTTCCCACAATCGGAACACTTATATGGTTTCTCTCCTGTGTGAGTCCTCCGGTGTGTCACAAAGTCAGAATGCTGATTGAAACTTTTCCCACAATCCCGACACTCCAATAGTTTTTCCCTTGTGTGAGTCCTCTGGTGTATCATCAGGTTGGAACTATGACTGAAACGTTTCCCACAATCTGTACACTCATATGGTTTCTCTCCTGTGTGACTCCTCTGGTGTACGATCAGGTTGGAATTATTACTGAAGCCTTTCCCACAATCTGCACATTTATAGGGTTTCTCTCCTGTGTGAGTCCTCAGATGTATCACCAGCTGGGAATTATGCCTGAATCTTTTCCCACAATCCTGACACCTATATGGTTTCTCTCCTTTGTGAGTCCTCTGGTGTTTCATCAGGTGAGAATTCCGGCTGAAAGTTTTCCCACAGCCTGGACATCCATATGGTTTTCTTTGATTCAAGCTACTCTTTCTTTCTTGGCAGGGGGAAGCTTCCATGGCTGCCTGTCTTATATGCCTACTCAAGTGACACCTTCCGCCCCAGTGATTTCCAGAATATTTCCCCTTTTTGTAAATCTGGAAATGATCCCTCCTGACCTTTTTCAGGAGTGTTTGCTTGAGTTCAGCCCAAAACTTTCTTCCTGTTATTCTCTCTCTTGTCGGTCATCTGCCAGAGGAAGTGGAAAATACTTTCACTGCTGGCTGGATCTGCTTTCCATTTTAATGCCTCTTTCCACTCTCACTTGTCTGGAATTCTCTTCCTGGCATCCTCTTTGCCTGTAAGATTGACATAAACCCATAGTTTAAGAGTTGTTTATGAACTGGCTACCGAAAATGTGAAAACAGCAAGAGAACAGAGCATGCATTACAATGAGAAAGCAAACATGCCAAAATGCTAGATTAACCTCTAACATTAACTATGATTCATTTGACTCATAGACTAACGAGATCCAAGTTCGAATATCCACACAGACATTAAAGTCTCTTCTGGACTTCAGCAAATCACAAGTTATTAGCATTTCAAACCATTATTTTTAAATACAACAGGAAATATTGAGGGCAGATTATACAGATATGCACACAAAGACAAACACTGACACCCCTACCAATGTAAGTATGTTAAACGTCCATGTGTATTACAGCCATAAAAATGTTCCTGAAGTGGGTATGCCCATATTTTTTGGTCTAATTTCAGGGGGAAGGCTTCAACAGATGAGGGTTTCAGCCAATGAAATGGTGCTCAAAGCATTTACAAGATAATATGCACAAAACTCTTCAGTTTTGAAGAAAACAGCACATCTCAAAAAATCACAGTCAACCCTAAATTGAAGGAGACTTTTAAATCTCCCAACGAGCAAAAATTGCAAGGCAATACTTTTAAAACGACAGGGAGAAAATTTTGGGAGGGAAGGAACATGCAGCAGTAGCTGACATGTTTCACCCTAGTTTTTCCTTTGCTACATATATTAACAAAAGTCAGGGGTTGCCGCAAAGACGAGGGAATCAAGCTATTCTCCAAAGCACCTAAAGGCAGGACAAGAAGCAACGGGTGGAAACTAACCAAAGAGAGAAGCAACCTAGAACTAAGGAGAAATTTCCTACAATTAACCAGTGGAACAACCTGCCTCCAGCAGTTGTGAATGCTCTAACACTGGAAGTTTTTAAGAAGAGACTGGACAGCCATTTGTCTGAAATGGTATAGGGCCGTGATGGTGAACCTATAGCATGCGTGCCACAGGTGGCATGCAGAGCCCTCTCTGTGGGCAAATGCGCCATCGCCCGAGTCCTAGGCCTTCAGCCTATAAAAACTTTTTACTTTAGGCCTCCGCCGCCATGTGCAAAAAAAAAAGTTTCAATCAATCAATTTCAACTCCTTGCGGGGAAAAAAAAAGATCTCGCAAAGTTGGAATTGATTGATAGAACTTTTTAGTCCCACCCAGTCTGCCATTACCACCACAGCCACGCCTACCCAATGGGCCACACCCACCCAATGGGCCATGCCCACCCGGCACCCAATGATACATAAGTGGGTTTTGGGTTGCAGTTTGGGCACTCGGTCTCTAAAAGGTTCGCCATCACTGGTATAGAGCAGACATGTCAAACACAAGGCCCGGGGGCTGGATGCGGCCCACGAAGTGGTTTCATGTGGCCCGCGAAGCCATCCTGGAAACAGTTGAAGGAACGGCCCCCACTGCCTTGGCCCAGGCCAGCCAGGAGCCAATGTACAATTTTGTGATGGCCATCTTGGCACTTGCCCCAGTTGACCATGCCTTGGCACTTGCCCTGGTCCCACCCCCTTCTGCCAAGACCCTCAGATTGTCCCACTCCTGCCCAGGCCCCCACAGGCACCCTTGATGCAAATGATGTAGAATTGGCCACACCCACCCAGTAGGCCACACCCACTCCATCCACGCCCACCTAGTAGGCTGCACCCACTCTGGCCACACCTCCCAGCCCCCCAAGGGCAACTGCAATGTTGATGTGGCCCTCAAGTGAAATTGAGTTTGACACCCCTGGTATAGGGTTTCTTGCCTGAGCAGGGGGTTGGACTAGAAGACCTCAAAGGTCCCTTCCAACTCTACATTATTACTATTACTATTATTATTATTATTATATTAATTTATTATTTATTATTATTATTTTGGAAATGCACCACAGTAGTAATGGGGGACTTCAGCTATCCTGACATCAATTGGGAGAAAAGTTCTGCATCAGTTAGGAGACCGAACTGGTTCCTGACCAACCTAGCTAACAACTTTGTCATCCAAAAGATACCGGTAGAGCAGGGAACTAGAGAGACAGCTATACTGGACCTAATTTTTACTAACACAGAAAAAATGATAGAAGGGATTGAAGTTCCCAAAACTTTGGGAGAGAGTGACCCTGTCATATTGGAAATCAATATAATTCAAACGCAATGAATAGAACAAAATCGAACCAGTGTCTTTAAAAGAGATGATTTTTAACAAGCTTAGAGAGAGCTTGGGAAGGATATCATGGATGAAAATCTTAAAGGGGGAACAACTCAAGAAGAAGACAAAAGAACAAGTACAAAAAATGGAAAGAAGGACACTAAGGCAGAATACAAATAAATAGATCGAACTTGCAAAGATAAAATCAGGAAAGCTAAGGCTCAGAAGGATATAAAAGACTTGCAACAACTGTCAAAAATAATAAAAACTTTTCTTTCAACATATAAAAAACAAGAAAAAAGTCAAATAAATAATTGGTCCACGAATGAGAGAAAATGGCAAGGAAGTAATGGGCAGTAGAGAGAAAGCAGAGCTCCTTAATTCATCTGTCTTCATGAAAAAAGATAATACAGCCTAACCTACCAAAAACATAACCGTAAAAGGCAGACTAGGAATACAAATCAAAATAAGCAAGAAAACACTTGTCCATTGTAGACAAGTTCAAATAACCAGGACCTGATCGATTACATCCCAGTGATCTGCCAGCTCCCAGTGAAGGAGTTGGCAGATCTTGGAACCACTGAACCATATCTTTCAAAGATCCTGGAGCACTGGGGAACTACCAGAGACTGGGAATGAACTGATATGGTTCCCATCTTCAAAACAGAGGGGGGGGGACAGATCCAGGAACTACAGCCTGACATTAATAACAGGGAAGATCCTGAAAAATATAATAAAGCAACAAATCTGCGAACACCTAGAAGCAAGCAACATTATAACCAGAAGCCAACCCAGGTTTGTCAGAAACAGATCATGCCAAAGAAATCTAATTTCACTCTTTGACAAAGTGACTAAATTAGTGAATTAGAAGACCTCCAAGGTTCCTTCCAGCTCTGTTATTCTGCTATTCTATTGATTAATGGTCATCATACATTCCTATTTCTCTTCTTGGAAACGGAGCCTGGCTTGAACTCCATTCCTCAAGAGAAATCCAGACCAACATTTCCTTTCCACATTGCTCATCTCTGTGCAGAGGAACAGGGAGATGTTCTCTATGCACAGGTGACAAGCAGTAACCAGATCTTCAAGGTTGAGTCTCATTTTGGGACTTCATACGTCAGGAAGGATTCCTGGGAATGAGACGGGACCCCCTGACCAAGGTTTTCTTTGCCTGCTACATAATTCCATCTGAGGCAGCCAAAATGCAGGGACCTTTTTAAGACTCAAGAGCCACGGGGGCAAAATGTTCATCCGAATGCTCATCCATTCTTTTCACTGTATCCTATGCCAAGGAATGTTTTACTGTTTGCAGTTTCCTATGTTTCACCAACCCCCTTTTAAAAGGTTTTCATTTTTAAAATGACCCTCCTTCCACCGCAGATTTCGTGAATCCAAGAACTGAAGGAAATTCAATTCCTTCAATTCCTAAGGCAACATAAATCTCTGCCAACAGTTCTCTAGGTCACTTTGCCAGTGAGGGGATTTCATGCAACGCCTTCCTAACTTATCTCAGTATTAAGGAAAAAGTCCTCCTAGAGCAGGGGTAGGCAACCTTGGCTCTTTTATGACTCGTGGACTTCAACTCCCAGAATTCCTGAGCCAGTCCTAGAGGAACATTTTCTCTATGGCTAATTCCACTAATTTTCGGGGATATCAGATAGGGAATGATTGCAAAAACAAAGAGGATGCCACAGGATACAGTGCAGGTTGGGCTAGAAGACCTCCATCGTCCCTTTCCACTCCGTTGTTCTGCTTTGGAAGCGTGGAGGAAACCAAACAGCCCTACTTGCTCCCAGCCTCTCCTCCGACCTGTCAACTCACCTTCCAGCAGCTGTCGTCCTGGAAATAGTAGGAGAGCCTCCCTCCACGCCATTCCCCCCCCCCCATGGATGAACCAGAAGAGGAAGTTCCTCTGTTCTTCTCCTCTCTTCCATATCCTCTCTAGAAATCCAGTACTCTATTGTTTCAAAACACCTTTCAGCTCCGTCGCTCCCTCTGCCGTTGGATGTCAGTACTGTACATAGTAACCATCGATCCTGCTACCGTGTTGACGGCTTTCCAGTCGCCGCTCATTTCGTGGAGCGCCATCTAGCGACAGAAGGCGGAAAAATACGCTTCTCCTGTCCTTCGCAAGATTTTTGATTGATTGCCGTATGCTCCATCAAGTTGTTTTCAAAACCACCGATCATATCGACAGCTTCACGCTAGCATGATCGATCCCTAATCTGGTTTTTTCGGGTCTCCCAGGGATGCACTCATAACTACTGCAACTGACCCAGTGGCTTTGTTTGATAAAAGAGAGAAATCAAGGGAAAGCAACAGCGGGGTTGGGGAGGGATGGAGATGGTGGACCAACTAGACCAGTGGTTCTTAACCTTTTTGAACGAATCGCCCCCTTGAGCCAATGAGGAAGTTGTCATTGCCCCCCCTCCCCCAACATAACCCCTCAATCACAACATAGGAAATAATTCTTCAATTTATGCAAACACTTTTTTGTTTTCTTTAAAATTGTCATCAGGACATATGATGCAAATAATTTATTTCCAGTCTTCTTCCCATATCTCAACTGTGTGAAAAATTTTGGTGCCACCCATCACTTTATTCCCAAACTTCGTGATACGTGTATTTCATTATTATCTTATTTATTCAAGACACTTAAATGTAATGACCATTGAAAACAAAATTCAACTGCAAGAAAGTGAAATGCCCGAAAAGAAAAACAGTAACATTTAATGATTGAATTACAAGTGAAATTTAAGATGCAAAAAGAAATATAAAAAGGGCATAAGAACAAACCGCAATGCAGGAACTAAGAATTTCAAGATGAAAACTCTGAAACTAAATTAAGATTCAAGGAAAGTATATATAGTCATGCACACTGTAAAAAGGATTAAAAAGTGACAAAGAAAATATAATATCGAACTGGAGTGCATGCTAAAAAAGTACAATACAAAGAGACACACAAAACAGCATGCGATGTTTCGAAAGAAGCACTCCCCCCTCCATCACTGCCCATTCTAGCCAATGGTGAGCCACAGTATGGGTAGAGCAGGGGTAAGCAACCCAAAACACTCAAAGAGCCACTTGGACCCGTTTCCCACCGAAAACTAAACACTGGGAGCCGCAAAACCCTTTTGACATCTAAAATGAAGATAACACTGTATATATCCTTTTTTACCTTTATTATATATATATATATCTTCAGTGTTGTCTTCATTTTAGATGTCAAAAGGGTCTCTCTCTCTCTCCCTCTCTCCCTCCCTCTTTCTGCCCTTGGTCTGCCAGTCCTCTTCCCCCACTTAGTGTGTGTGTGTGACAGAGAGAGGGGGGGGGAGAGAGAGGCACTTGCGCTTCCTCTCTCTCTTTCTCTTTCTTTTTTTCTTTCCCCTCTCCCTCTCTTTCCTCTCCCTGCCTCCCCCTTCTTTCTCCAGGTGAAGAGAGGGGGGGGAGAGAGAGGCACTTGCGCTTTCTCTCTTTCCTCTCTTTCTCTCTTTCCCCTCTCCCTCTCTCTCTTTCCTCTCCCTCCCTCCCCCTTCTTTCTCCAGGTGAGGAAAAAGAGAGAGAGAGAGAGAATAAAAGGCAGAGGGCACTGAAGGAGCAGGGAGGGGGGACAGGAGGCAGCAGAAGACCCCGTTGCTGCTGGAGGCACCCAGCTTCGCTGCCCGCCGGGCCTGCAGGGACGCCCTGGCTCCCACGTACCGCTGGCGTCCCTGAGCTCAAGTCGGGGCCACGGGGCATCTGCAGAATGCCCCGCCCATCGGCTGCATCGCCAAGCCTCCCCTCGCGCCACCAGGGTCCCGGGGCTTAACTCGCACTCTGCAGAACACCATCAGCTGCTGGAGGAGGAGCTGGGGCCGCTCCGCAACGCACGACGTTCCCGGCCATCCGCGACCCATCAGCATCACCCAGGGAGTGATGCCCCTGCCGGCCACCACCCCAGCCAGGACTGCCGCCCGGGGGGGGGGCAACAGGAGGAAGAAGGAGAGGAGGAGGAGGGCAAGGAAGCCGGCGCCGGACCCCAGGAGGAGGCGCTCCCGCGGGTCTGGTTGGAAAATGCCTCCCCCTCCCTTTCTCTCCCCCCCCATCTTCTACTCACCTCTCAAAGCAGCCAGGAGTCTAGCGCACCTTCCCGGCCAGCTGGGCCAACAGTCCCATGGCTGGGGATCACAGGGGCAGCTCTCCCTCAGGGCCGCAGCTTGCAGGAAGGCTGGCCCGCTAGGCTGAGGCTTTGGTGGGCTGCTCCCAGCGGGGATCCTGGGGATCCCCTGCGCAGTTCCCCGGCCACGTGCACCTGGTACGGGGCCAGCCAAGGAAATGGACTTCCTGGCTGCACTTGTTCCAGGAGGCGGGGCACCCGGGCTCAGAGCCAACCAGGAGCCGGGGGGGGGGGGGCAAATCCGCATCAGAGAGAGAGAGAGAGAGAGAGAGTCTCTCTCTCTCTCTCTCTCTCTCTCTCTCCAAATGGCGGAGGAGGCTCGGAGCCGCAGGGGCAGGCTCAAAAATCTCCCCAAAACCTCTTGCTCCATCGCCCCCGTATCACCCCCTTTTCATTCCTTTGCCCCCACGTCGCCCCTTTTCATTCCATCGCCCCCCCTGAAAAATGAAATCGCCCCCTGGGGGTCAATATCGCCCAGGTTAAGAACCACTGAACTAGACTAGACTTAGAAGTCCCCAGTTCAACTGTTGGCTCTAAGATCTGTTGCATGGAAGAATATGAATTAAAGCAACCCCAACGTATATTGTATTGGTTTTATTTTATTTCCTTAACTCAGAATAGAAAGCACTTTCTAGATAGCGCTGTGGTGGCACAGTAGTTAGAATGCAGTACTACACGCTACTTCTGCTGACAGCCGGCTGCCAGCAGTTAGATTCTGACTGGCTCTGTAAGGGCTATATAAAGCACTGTGAAGCAATATATAGCTCTAAGTGCTATTGCTATCCTGGGCCAAGAAAGAGGCCCATTTAAATCTCCCCTATCTGCCTATCTCCCTACATCAGGGGTAGGCAACCCAAAACACTTAAAGAGCCACTTGGACCCGTTTCCCACCAAAAACAAAACACTGGGAGCCGCAAAACCCTTTTGATAACTAAAATGAAGATAACACTGCATATATCCTTTTTTACCTTTATTATAGGTGTGTGTGTGTTTGTGTGTGGGGGGGTATTTGTGTGTGTGTGTGTGTATGTGTATGTATATGTATGTATGTGTATATATATACACACACACACACACACACACATACACACACAGGTTAAAAAAAAGGCTATATGCAGTGTTATCTTCATTTTAGATGTCAAAAGGGTCTCTCTCTCTCTCTGTCTCTCTCCCTCCCTCTCTATCTGCCCTTGGTCTACCACTCCTCTTCCCCCACTCTCTTTCTTTCTCTCTCTCCTCTCTCCCTCCCTCTCTCTTTCTCCCCCCCTCCTATCTGCTGCTCACCTGGCAAACTTCAAGCTGTTGTCCAACAAGATCAGGGGTAGGCAACCTCGTCTCTTTTATGACTCATGGACTTCAACTCCCAGAATTCCTGAGTCAGCCTAGCTGGGCTATCTAGCTCTCTCCTGCCCTTCCTGCTTCCTGCAGAGATGCAGCAAAGGGAGGAGCTCTGCCCAGTAAGCTTTTCAGCTCCTCGGAGAACATGTGAGTACACTCTCTTTTACACATACACACACACAGAGAGAGAGAGAGAGAGAGAGAGAGATTGAAGCAGGGAAGCGCAATTGCCTCTCTCTGTCTCTCTCTCTCTCTCTGCAAAGAGCCACAGGGGAAGGCTCAAAGAGCCGCATGTGGCTCTGGAGCCACAGGTTGCCGACCTGTGCCCTACATGGACATACTTTTTGCCTCTCAATTGGCATCACAATATTCCATAGCTCCTGGAAGCTGCCTTCATGCCTTACCTGACACTGAACTGAAACATTTTTGGACTTTTAATCTCCTGTGCTGTGTTGTTCTGGTGCTTTGGTTGTATGTATGAGACACACCCCAAAAGAAATAAAATTGTAGTCTTTACAGAATTATAGTCAAAAGAAACATACTCTTTGCAAGGAAATCTTACAGTAGCCAGTCAACTACTAACTCTTCCAAATTATCCTCTTTCATTCTCTAATAACTAATAACTCATTCTGTTCCCTAAAGACATCCTAAACTTGTAGCACCTAAGATAGCAAACCTTTTAGAGACCCAGTGCCCAAACCCCACTTATTTATCACCGGGTGCAGGGGGGCATGGCCGAGGTAATCATGGCAGACTGGGTGGGTGGGGTCAGGGTGGCGGGGGCCAGTCCTTCGCCATCTCCAGAGCATGGCACGCGTGCCCACAGAGAGGGCTCTGAGTGCTGTCTCTCGCATGCGTGCCATAGGTTTGCCACCACTGACCTAAAAGTTTGCTTTATGGAATTGGTCCTCTCAAAGATCAACAGGCTTTTGAGCTATTTCAAGCTTTTTCAACACCAAAGCATACAAAAAAATTAGTAACAGATGTGCCGAAAGATGACACTAAAACGAGAAATAAATATGATGAAAATTAAATATAATTTGATTATTTTAAAGTTTAAAATCTTTATTACAGTGAAAGACCAGCCTAATAAACATGAGGTGTATTCAGCTAAAAACTATAGAAAGTAATCAAAGTCTAAAAAATAGCAAATGTACCAAAAAAACAAAAAAAATGACAAGAGTATATTAAAAAACAAAAGTCTAAATGGAAATAAGAGAACAGCAGTTTATGCAGAACAGATGAGCCTGGTACAAACATCTAATACAGCTACTGGAGAAGCAAGTGCTCCAGAGCCACAGGGGTGCTGTATTATAACCTGAATTGTGTTACTGAAATGAACAACCCTTGACTTCTTTGGCCTTTCTAAACTCAGCCAAAATTTTAGCATCTTGCAGTGCTATCGCCCACCGGCCTTCAAAGGTTAACAAGAGGCACCTCCAAGCAAAGGAGATCACAGCATGAGTTGCTAGTAAGCTTGAAGATCTTATGCTGAAAAAGAACCACCGCCTTTCTCTATTATATTCCAACAGCATTTGCATATCATGCTCATTATGTAATTTTTGTGCTGCTCTCACTGTCCCAAACCTCTCTCATGTTTTCCATTCTGTGCCTCATAGTTCTGTGCTTCAATGTTCACAGTCTGAACAGGGACTCTTCTTGCCCAAAATTTTAGAAACTATTAGGAAAAGATGAATTCCAAACCCTCTTTACTTCTTCTCTTCTATCACTTTATACTTGAGGAGCTAAAATGGCTAAGTAAATCAGACAGCTCTTATCTTCTCATTTTTAGCATCTGCAGCAGGTTTCTGAAAATCTGTCTGTTGCTTTTCTATGATCTGTTGTTCAACATGTAAAAACCATCCCCAAAATCATTTGCTACCCAAATCATTTGGTAGCAATTACCAAAAATTAGCTATTCTTGCAAAAGGGAATATCCTCTACATTCTGCTGTTAGGCAGACACAAGTAGTTAACCGTAACATTTTCCATTTTCATTTTTTTCCTCTCCTCCCAAAATGTCTAATAGTGAGGACAGGTTTGACTAAACTGAATGAGGCCACAAATTAAATAGTTAATTTCTCAATTGCTTTTGCAAAGGCAGATCAGAAAAGAAGTTCAAGCCTTCTCTTCACTCATCACCTTCTGTGTCATGTGGATTTTCTTGTGTGTGGTAAGGGAAGAAATTTGCGAGAAGCATCGTCCGCACTCTGGGCATTTGAAAGATTTCTCTCCTATGTGTAAACCTGCATGAGTAATAAGGTTAGTCTTAGTACTGAAACCTTTCCCACAGTCTGGACACTCATATGGTTTCTCTCCCGTGTGAGTTCTCTGGTGTATTACAAGGTGAGAATACTGACTGAAACATTTTCTACAGTTAAGACATTTATATGGTTTCTCTCCTGTGTGAGTCCTCTGGTGTTTCACAAGGCTGGAAGACAGACTGAAACATTTTCCACAATCCAGACACTGATACAGTTTCTCCCCCGTGTGAGTCCTCTGGTGTATCACCAGAACAGATTTTGACCTGAAAGATTTCCCACAGTCCAGACACTTGTATAGTTTCTCCCCTGTGTGTGTCCTCTGGTGTATCATCAGGTTGGAATACTGACTGAAACCTTTCCCACAATTAAGACATTCATATGGTTTCTCCCCTGTGTGAGTCCTCTGGTGTTTCACAAGGCTGAAAGACTGACTGAAACTTTTTCCACAATCCAGACACTGATACGGTTTCTCCCCTGTGTGAGTCCTCTGGTGTATCACCAGAACAGATTTTGACCTGAAAGATTTCCCACAGTCCAGACACTTGTATGGTTTCTCTCCAGTGTGAGTTCTCAGGTGAACTACCAGATGGGAATTCTGACTGAAACTTTTCCCACAATGCAAACACTCATATGGTTTCTCTCCTGTGTGAGTCCTCTGGTGTATCATAAGGTGAGAATCCCGACTGAATGTTTTCTTACAGTCTGGACACCCGTATAGTTTTCTCTGATTCAAGCTACTGTTTCTTCCTTCACAGCGTGAAGCTTTCATGACTGCCTGTCTTATATGCCTATCCAAGTGACCCCTTCTTCCCCTCTGATTTCCAAAGTATTCCCCTTTTTTCTGAATTTGGAAACGATGCCCCTTTTGCTGGAGGGTTTGCTTGAGTTCTATATACTCCAGCTCAAAACTCTTTTACTGTTATTCTCTCTTTCACCTGTCTAGGGAAGGAGAAGAATGTTGTAGTTTTCTGGAGGAAGTAGAAAAGACTTCCATTTCTGGTTGGATTTGCTTTCCTTTTTAATGCTGCTTGTAATTCTCACTTGTGTGGAATTCTTTTCCTAGCATCCTCTTGGTCTACAAGATTGACATAAAAGGTTAGTTTAACGGCTGTTTATAAATTGGGTGCAGATGTGAAAATAGCAAAAGGAAAAAAGCATGCATCATAATGAAAAAGCAAACATGCCAAATAGCTAGTTTAACCTCTAACATTAACTATGATTTATTTGACCCATAGAAGACTAACGAGTTCAAACATCCACACAAACAAATTCTCTCCTGGACTTCAGCAAATCAGAAATTCTTAGCATTACAAACTGTTATTTTTAAATAGATCAGGAAATACTGAGGATAGATTATACAGGTATGCACACGGAGACAAATATAGGTCCACCTTCAATGTAAGTATGTTAAAAGTCCATGTGTATTTCAGCGATATAAATGTCCCAGGAGTGCACACGTTCACACTTTTTGGTCTAATATTAGACGGAGGGGGGCAGAGCGCGGGAGGGCTTCAACATATGAGAGGCTTCAACCGATGAAATGATGCCCAAAGCATCTGCAAGATATAATCCCCCGTTTTGTCCATGAACCCCCCCCCGTTTCCAAGACAACAACACGTCCATGGAAATCCTAAAGACTCCACCTTTTTTTTTTTTTAATTTTTATTCATAATACAATTAAAACAATAATGGACAAACATGACATTCCAGAATGAATTTTCCAAGCAGTTCCTATCATAGTACAAAAATTTTATACATTGTTCTTAACCTCTATATAAACCTCATCTTTTATACAATACAATTATATATACAATTATATGTACAGTTATGTATATCTTTTAATTCTACCATTAGTTTGAAGTCCAAGCAGTTCTTAATTCATACCAGCGAGGGAGAAATTTTAAATTTCCCAACTAGCAGAACATTAGCAGGCACCACTTTTAAAGCGACCAACAGCACTGGAACAAAAGTTAGGGAGGGAAAGAACATGCAGTAGCAGCTGACATATTTCTGTCTAGTTCAGTGTTTCTCAACCTTGACCATTTTAAGGCATGTGGACTTCAACTCCCAGAATTCCACAGCCAGCAATGCTGGCTGTGGAATTCTGGGAGTTGAAGTCCACATGCCTTAAAACGGTCAAGGTTGAGAAACACTGGCTAGTTTCTTCTCTGTTTCTACTCTGTGGAGAAAACCAAACAGCCTCCGACCTTCTTCAACTCACCTTCCAGCTACTACAGTCCTGGGAAGAGCAGGACAGCCGCCCTCCATGCTACCATCCTCCCAGCCGGAGGGTCAGCCGGAAAAGGAAATTCCTCTGTTCTTCTCCACTCTTCCACATCCTCTCTAGAAATCCAGTACTCTATTGTTTCAACACCTTTCCGCTCCTTCGCTCCTCTTCCCGTTGGATTCTGCAACCATCGGTGCCGGTGCTGTATTGACGGCTTTCTATTCTCCGGGTGTTATTCATTTAATAAAACGCTCGCCATCTAGCCACAGAAGGCTGAAGTACAGGCCTTGGTGCTTTGTGAGCTTTCTTGTTTTCTTGCAGACATTTCATTACCCAAACTAGGTAACATCATCAGTGCTGCTGATGTGACCTAGTTTGGGTAATGAAATGTCTGCAAAAAAAAAGAAGCAAGTTCAGAGAGCAGCAAGGACCTCCCATTTAAAACCTGAGCTACAAATATTCTCCTTTATTGAATTACAGGCTTGTCATTTGCAAGATTTTTGACTGATTACTGTATGTGACATTGATGCATTCATACCTACTGCAACAGAAGCAAGAACTAAACCAAGGGAAAGCATCCTTTGGGGGGGGAGGGGAGATGATGGAGATGCTGGCCCAACTAGACTCAAAAGACCCGAGTTCAACAGTTGGCTCTAAGTTCTGTTGCACTGAGAAGTCTGAATGAAAACAACCCCAACATGTATTGATTTTTGTTTTCTTTCTGGAACACTAAGAAGCATAGAAAGCAGTTCCTAGATAGCATCCTGGGCCAAGAAAGAGACCCATTTTAATCTCCCTTATCTGCCTATCTCTCCCTTCATGGATATACTTTTTGCCTCTCAATTGGCCTCCCAATATTGCATAGCTGCTGGAAGCTGCCTTCATGCCTGATCTGACACTGAACTAGAACATTTTTGGAGTTTTATTCCCCTGCCCTTGACCCTTACAGCCACTATTTCTTTTAAGTGCCTTCAAGTCAGACGTGACACTTGTCAAAGTGGCTGGACTGCTTTCTCTGTGGTTTCCTTTGCAAGGATTTTCAGAAGTGGTTTCCGCCTTTCCTGTTTCCTAGGCCTGAGAGAGGGATTGGCCAGGGATAGAACAGAATAGAGCTGGAAGGGACTTTGGAGGTCTTCTAGTCCAGCCCCCTGCTCAAACAGGAGAACCTATATTAGTGATGGCAAACCTTTTAGAGACCGAGTGCCCAAACTGCAACACAAAACCCACTTATGCATCGTCAAGTGCCGGGTAGGTGTGGCCCATTGGGTGGGTGTGGCCAATTGGGTTGGCATGGCTGCAGTAGTAGCGGCAGATTGGGTGGGACTAAAAATTCAATCAATCAATTCCAACTTGGCAAGAACTTTTTTTTTCCCATAGAAGTTGAAATTGACTGATTGAACCTTTTTTTTTTTTTTTTTGCACACGGTGGCGGAGGCCTAAAGTGAAAAGGTTTTATAAAACCCAGCTGAAGGCCTAGGACTGGGGTGACAACGTGCGTGCCCACATAGAGGGCTCTGAGTGCCATCTCTGGCACCCGTGCCATAGGTTTGCCACCACTGACCTATACCATCTAAACCATGCCCAGATGACTTCAGGCCTATAGCAGGCCTGGAACTGGCCACTTCTCCATCTGTAGGCTGGAGCTTCAAACACTATACCTCTTTCATTCCCTCCATGCTGATGTTCTACAAAGAGATCCTAATCTTGTAGCAATTAAGAGTTTGCTTTATGAAATTGGTCGTCTGGAAGATCAAGAGGTTTTAGAGCTACTTCAAGCATTTTCAGCGCCTAAAGCATACAAAAAATTCAGTAATAGATGTACCTAAAAATACAAAAAAGAGAGGACTAAGTATGATGAAAATTAAATATAATTTGATTAAAGTTTAAAATCTTTATTACAGTGAAAGATCAGTGTAATAAACATGGGGTGTATTCAGCTAAAAACTATAGAAAGCAAAATCTAAAATATAGCAATTGTACCAAAAAAAAGACAAAAATGACAGAGTATATTAAAAAACAAAAGTCTAAATGGAAATAAGAGAACAGCAGTTTATGCAGTACAGGGGAGATGAGCCTGGTACAAACGTCTCTCTAATACAGCCAATGGAGAAGCAAGTGCTCCGTTGTTTCTGTGTATCAAGAGCCACAGGGGTGCTGTATTATAACCTGAATTGTGTTACTGAAATGAACAACCCTTGACTTCTTTGCTGTTTGTAAACTCAGCCAAAATTTTAGCATCTTGCAATGCTATCACCCACCAGCCTTGGAAGGCACCTCCAAGCAAATGAGATCACAACAGGAGAAGATGCTATGCTCAAAAGATACAACCACCTTTTCTCTATAATATTCCAACAGCATTTGCATATCATGCTCAACAAACATCAGATATGTTATTTTCTTGCTGTTCTCACTGTCCCACACCTCTTATGTTTTCCATTCTGTGCTTCACTGTTCATAGTCTGAACAGGGATGCTTTTTGCAGATTTTCAGAAAATATTAGGAAAAGATGAATTCCAAACCCTCTTTGCTTCTCCTCTCCTATCATTTTATATCTGAGGATCTACAAATGCTAACTAAATCTGAGAGCTCTTATCTTTTAATACAGTGGTTCTCAACCTGTGGGTCGGAACCCCATTTGGGGTCGAACGACCATTTCACGGGGGTCGCCAAACAACGCAGTCCACCATTTCCCCCCCCCCCTTTTCCTTAGCTGTGCTACTCCCTTTTATTCTATTGGCTTTTGAAAGCCAATAGAATAGACTCTCTTGAATAGAGTATAATTCTATTGGCTTTCAAAAGCCAATAGGAATTGTCCAGGCTGTCTCTGCCCTGCTGAGCCCGCCAAAAGTCCCATTCTGCAAACGGTGCTGCACCAGTTGAGTAGTCCTCGACTTACGACCGGTTGAGTAGTCCTCGACTTACGACCGGTTGGGGGTCGCGGCATTAAAAAGGTTGAGAACCACTGTTCTAATATATATTTTTAAGCATCTGTAGCAGGTTTCTGTATGTTGCTTTTCTATGATCTCTGATAATCAACATGTAAAAAAAAATCCTCAAAAACATTTGGTAGCAATTACGCTATTTTTGCAAAAGGGAATATCTACTACATTCTGCTGTTAAGCCAACACAAGTAGTTAACCGTGATCAAGGTAACATTTTCCATTTTCATTTTTTTCCTCTCCTCCCAAAATGCCTAATAGTGAGGACAGGTTTGACTAAACTGAAGGAGGCCACAAATTCATTAGTTAATTTCTCAGTTGCTTTTGCAAAGGCAGGTCAGAAAAAGAAATTCAAGCTTTCTCTTCACTCATCACCTTCTGTGTCATGTGGATTTTCTTGTGTGTGGTAAGGGAGGAGGTTTGCGAGAAGCATCGTCCGCACTCTGGACATTTGAAAGGTTTCTCCCCTGTATGTAAACCTGCGTGAGTAATAAGGTTAGTCTTAGTACAGAAACCTTTCCCACAGTCCGGACACTCATACGGTTTCTCTCCTGTGTGAGTCCTCTGGTGTTTCACAAGGCTGGAAGACTGACTGAAACTTTTTCCACAATCCAGACACTGATATGGTTTCTCCCCCGTGTGAGTCCTCTGGTGTATCACCAGGCCAGATTTTGAACTGAAAGATTTCCCACAATCCAGACACTGATATGGTTTCTCCCCTGTGTGCGTCCTCTGGTGTATCATCAGATTGGAATACTGACTGAAACCTTTTCCACAATCTGGACACTCATGGGGTTTCTCTCCTGTGTGAATCCTCAGGTGAACAACCAGATGGGAATTATGACTGAAACCTTTCCCACAATGCAAACACTCATATGGTTTCTCTCCTGTGTGAGTCCTCTGGTGTATCATCAGGTTGGAATTATGACTGAAACTTTTTCCACAATCTGGACACTCATGGGGTTTCTCTCCGGTGTGAGTCCTCAAATGAACAACCAGATGGGAATTATGACTGAAGCTTTTCCCACAGTGCAAACATTCATAGGGTTTTTCTCCTGTGTGAGTTCTCTGGTGTATCATCAGGTTGGAATTATGATTGAAACATTTCCCACAATGCAAACACTCATATGGTTTTCCTCCTGTGTGTGTCCTCTGATGTATCATCAGGTGAGAATCCCGACTGAAAGTTTTCCTACAATCTGGACACCCATATAGTTTTCTTTGATTCAAGCTACTGTTTCTTTCTTCACGGTGTGAAGCTTTCATGACTGCCTGCCTTATATGCTTATCCAAGTGACCCCTTCTTCCCCTCTGATTTCCAAAGTATTCCCCTTTTTTCTGAATTTGGAAATGATGCCCCTTGACCTTTTTCTTGAGTGTTTGCTTGAGTTCTATACACTCCAGCTCAAAACTCTTTTACTGTTATTCTCTCTTTTGTCTGTCACCTGTCTAGGGAAGGAAAAGAATTTTGTAGTTTTCTGGAGGAAGTGGAAAAGACTTTCACTGCTGGTTTGAATTGTTTTCCATTTTAATGCTGCTTGTGATTCTCACTTGTCCAGAATTCTCTTCCTAGTATCCTTTTGGTCTACAAGATTGACATAAAAGGTTAGTTTAATGGTTGTTTATAAAATGGGTGCAGAAGATTTGAAAATAGTAAAAGGAAAATCATCATAATGAAAAAGCAAACATGCCAAATAGCTAGTTTAATCTCTAACATTAACTATGATTCATTTGACCCATAGAAGACTAGTGAGTTCCAAGTTCAAAAGCCACACATTAAATTCTCTTCTGGATTTCAACAAATCACAAATTCTTACCACTACAAGCTGTTATTTTCAAATATATCAGGAAATATTGAGGCTAGATTATGCAGATATGCACACAGAGACAGGCATAGGTAGACACACCTACAAATATATGTTAAAATCTATGCATATTTCACCCTCAAAAATGTGGGTATATTCAACCATTTGGGTCTAATTTTAGATGGAGCTGGGTTTCAACAGATGAGGGGCTTCAATCTATGAATGATGCCCAAAGCATCTGCAAGATATAATCCCCAGTTTTGTCCATGAAACTCCCCAGTTCCCAAGAAAACAACACGTCCATAAAATCAAAGACTCCACCCTAAACTGAAG
Organism: Crotalus tigris; assembly: GCF_016545835.1. Lineage (NCBI taxonomy): Eukaryota > Metazoa > Chordata > Lepidosauria > Squamata > Viperidae > Crotalus > Crotalus tigris. The sequence goes on along the minus strand of NW_024096552.1, from coordinate 5,222,237 downwards.
GAGACTTTTTAAATCTCCCAACCAGCAGAAAATTGCCGGCACCACTTTTAAAGCGACCAGCAACACTGGAACAAAATTTGGGGAGGGAAGGAACATGCAGCAGCAGCAGCTGACATGTTTCAGTCTGGTTTCTTCTCTGCTTCTTCTCTGTGGAAGAAACCAAACAGTCTTGCTTGCTCCCGGCCTCTCCTCCGACCGATCCTCAACTCACCTTCCAGCTGCTGCAGTCCTGAGAACAGCAGGACAGCCGGCCTCCATGCTACCATCCTCCCAGCCGGAGGGTCAGCCGGAAAAGGAAATTCCTCTGTTCTTCTCCGCTCTTCCACATCCTCTCTAGAAATCCAGTACTCTATTGTTTTAACACCTTTCGGCTCTGACGCTCCAGCTCCCGTTGGATGTTAGTAGTCAGCAACCATCAACTGTATTGACGGCTTTCTAGTCGTGCGTGTTACTCCTTTAATAGAGCGCGCGCCATCTAGCGACAGAAGGCTGAAGTAGAGGCTTCTGTTCTTCGCGAGATTTTAGATTGATTACTGTACTCTATGCGCCGTCAAGTGTTTTTCAAAACTATCGACCATATTGATAGCTTCACTCTAGCAAGTTCGATCCCTAACCTGTTTTTTCGGGTCTCTCGGGGATGCACTCATGGCTACTCCAACTGACCCAGTGGCTTTGTTTGCTAGAAGCGAGAACTAAACAAAAGGAAAACATTGGGGTGAGGGGGGCGGGTGGGTGGCGATGCGACCCATCCAACGAGGCCCAACGAGACTTAGAATGCCCCAGTTCAGCTGTTGGCTTGAAACTCTGTTGCATGGAGACATCTGAATGAAAACAATCCCAACATAGGGATTAGGCTGCATTAACAGAGGTATAGAATCAAGATCACGTAAAGTATTAATACCACCTTACAATGCCTTGGTAACGCCACACTTGGAATGCTGCATCCAGTTTTGGTCACAACGATGTAAAAAAGATGTTGAGACTCTAGAAAGAGTACAGAGAAGAGCAACAAAGATGATTAGGGGACTGGAGACTAAAGCATATAAGGAACAGTTGCTGGAATTGAGTATGTCTAGTTTAATGAAGAGAAGGATGAGGGGTGACATGATAGCAGTGTTCCAATATCTCAGGGGCTTCCACAAAGAAGAGGGAGTCAAGCTATTTTCCAAGGCACCTGAAGGCAGGACAAGAAGCAATGGATGGAAACTAATCAAGGAGAGAAGCAACCTAGAACTAAGGAGAAACTTCCTGACAGTTAGAACAATTAACCAGTGGAACAACCTGCCTCCAGAAGCAATGAATGCACCAACACTGGAAATTTTTAAGAAGAAACTGGACAGCCATTTGTCCGAAATGGTAGGGTTTCCTGCCTGAGCAGGGGTTGAACTAGATGACTTTGAAGGTCCCTTCCAACTTTTTTATTATTATTATTAATAATAATTTTATTCCCTTTTCTTTCAGAAACTCAAGGTGGCAAAGAAAGCACTTCCTGGGTAGCATCGTGGGTCAAGAAAGCAGCTCCTTTTCTCATTTTAATTTCCCCTGCCCATCTATCACTCTTTCATGGACATACTTTTTGCCTATCAATTGGCATCTCAAGGGCTACTGTCATGCTTGACCTAATGATCAACTACAAACTTGTGGCTCTTTTCTTCTGAGGAAATTTCTCCAATTGGAGACTGGTGGCTTGTAGCTTGGTCCTGGGGAAGAGTCCTTCTGGCTTTTAGATTATTGCTTAATTTCCTATATGGTTAATAGGCTGTCAACTAATTAATTTTTTTATTGTAAAGGGTTTTTTGTTGAGTATTCCATTATTCCCTTCATGAAAGTCTCAATGTGTCTACTTTGAATCTTGGCATCATGGCCTTCTGTCCTTTTATTTCTGCTCCACACTAAATTCTTAACCATGGCATAAATTCTTATTCCTCTCCTCACACTCATACCCACTGCCCCCTTTCTCTTGCCTTCTAGTGCAGTGGTTCTCAACCTTTCTAATGCCGTGACCCCATAATACAGTCCTCCATGTTGTGGTGACCCCCAAGTGGGTGTGGCCACCAATAAGAGGGAGTAGGACAGCTAGGGAAAAGGGAAAAAAATGGCGGACAGCGTGGTTTGGCTACCCCCGTGAAATGGTCATTCGACCCCAAATGGGGTCCCGACCCACAGGTTGAGAACCACTGTTCTAGTGTTTTGGTTGTGTGTATGAAACATGCCCCAAAAAGAGGGGGAAAAAAACTGAGTCTTTACATAATGAAAATCAAAAGAAACACTCTTGCCAACGAACTCCATTGGCACTCAGTAGCCAGTCAACCAGGAATTCTTCCACGTTCTTCTCTTCCATTTCCTCTTTGCTAAAGTTCCTTTTTATTCCCCTAAGACAAGGGTAGGCAACCTTGGCTCTTTTATGACTCGTAGACTTCAACTCCCAGAATTTCTGAGCCAGCATGGCTGGCTCAGGAATTCTGGGAGTTGAAGTCCACGAGTCATAAAAGAGCCAAGGTTGCCTACCCCTGCCCTAAGACATCACAATGTGGTAGCCATTAAGACAGTGTTTCTCAACCTTTATGATTTTAAGGCATGTGGACTGGCTGTGGAATTCTGGGAGTTGAAGTCCACATGCCTTAAAATTGTCAAGGTTGAGAAACACTGCATTAAGAGTTCACGTTATGGAATGGTCCTCTCAAAGATCCAGAGGCTTTTGAACCATTTTAATAATTTTCAGCTCCTGAGCATAATAAAATATGACATGGTAAGGGGTGTGCCCAAAAATGGCAGAGAGAGACCATAATCTAATTATTTCAACATTTATTTATTTATGAAACTTATATACCACTTTAAGTGCAAGCACTCTCTAAGCAGTGTACACCAGTAGGCAATGTATATATATATATATATATTTACATTGCCCCCAACAATCTGGGTCCTCATTTTACCTACCCCGGAAGGATGGAAGGCTGAGTCAACCTTGAGCCGGTGAGATTTGAACCGCTGACCTGTTGAACACAGTCAGCTAAAGTGGCCTGCAGTACTGCACTCTAACTGCTGCGCCACCTCGGCTCTTTTTAACATTTAAAAACTATGCAATGTGTTTAATTTTGAAGCCCCTTGGAGCTTGAGGCTCAGGGCCAAAGAGCCTGTTGGTTCCTCCTCACTCCTGGCATGTTTTTGGCTGTTGGGTGTCCTTCTGCAAGGGGATCATAGAGGGGGGGGGAAGCATTATATTACTTGATGAAATCAAATCAAATGTTTATTACACTGAAACACCAGCATAAGGAACTTGGGTACGTTCAGTCAAAAACTACAGAAAATAATCAAAGTCCAAACCTTATTATTATAAAAAAACTGAAAGATACGAGACTATATATTAACACTGAAGTCTAAACAGAACTAAAAGGAGAGCTAAGAGCACAAGGTGGGTTTAAGGAGCATAAAGATGAATACGTGACAGATTAAACCTATAGCCTAGTATGACAAGCTGGATGCTTATTAAGACTAGTTTATGGCACAGGTTATCCATTGTCTCGCAAATTTTAAGTGCTGCTCTGCAGAACCCGGCAACGTTCTATGTTGTACAGTAGCAGGGTTCCTCTCTGAAAACGGCAGGAACGTGTAGCATTCTCTTGTGTGTCCCAAGTATTTATGTAGTATTGACCTGTTATGAGCATAATACAGGCACTTGAGAAACATGTGCTCTGTAGTTTCTGGATGTCCAGAGCCATGGGGGCATTGTATTATAACCTAATTCAGTGATGGCAAACCTTTTAGAGACCGAGTGCCCAAACCCACTTATGCATCGTCAGGTGCCGGGTGGGTATGGCCCATTGGGTGAGTGTGGCCCATTGGGTGGGCATGGCTGTAGTGCAGTGGTTCTCAACCTTTTTAATGCTGCGACCCCCCAACCGGTCGTAAGTCGAGGACTATTCAACGGTCGTAAGTCGAGGACTACTCAAGTGGTGCAGCACCGTTTGCAGAATGGGACTTTTGGTGGGCTCAGCAGGGCAGAGACAGCCTGGACAATTCCTACTGGCTTTTGAAAGCCATAGAATTAACTCTATCAAGAGAGTCTATTCTATTGGCTTTCAAAAGCCAATAGAATAAAAGGGAGTAGCACAGCTAAGGAAAAGGGGGGGAAATGGCGGACTGCGTTGTTTGGTGACCCCCGTGAAATGGTCGTTCGACCCCAAATGGGGTCCCAACCCACAGGTTGAGAACCACTGCTGTAGTGGTAACAGCAGACAGGGTGGGACTAAAAAGTTCAATCAATCAATTCCAACTTTGCAAGAAGTTGAAATTGACTGAACTTTTTTTTTTTTTTTTGCACACGGCGGCAGAGTCCTAAAGCAAAAAGGTTTTATAAAACCCAGCTGAAGGCCTAGGACTGGGGCGATGGCGCACGTGCCCATAGAGAGGGCTCTGAGTGCCACCCTGGTACCTGTGCCATAGGTTCGCCACTACTGACCTAATCTCTGAATTGAATTGAAAAGAACAAAATTTAATTCTTCAATGTCTTTTCTCTACTTCTTCATGCCCAGTACTGAGATATGTTTGACTAAAGTGAATCAGGCCCCAAATTAAATTGTCAATTTCTCCATCGCATTTCCAAATGTAGATCAGAAAAGAAATTCTGAATCAGGCCCCAAATTAAATTGTCAATTTCTCCATCGCATTTCCAAATGTAGATCAGAAAAGAAATTCTGAATCAGGCCCCAAATTAAATTGTCAATTTCTCCATCGCATTTCCAAATGTAGATCAGAAAAGAAATTCTGAATCAGGCCCCAAATTGTCAATTTCTCCATCGCATTTCCAAATGTAGATCAGAAAAGAAATTCAAGCCTTCTCTTCACTCAACACCTTCTGCCTCATGTGGATTTTCTTGTGTGCAGTTAGGGAGGACCTTTGCGAGAAGCATCGTCCGCACTCTGGGCATCTGAAAGGTTTCTCCCCTGTGTGTAAACCTACATGATTTATAAGGATAGACCTAGTACTGAAACTTTTCCCACAAACTGGACACTCATAAGGTTTCTCCCCTGTGTGAGTCCTCTGGTGTGTCACCAGGGTGGAACGATGAGTGAAACGTTTCCCACAATCCAGACACTTGTACAGTTTCTCCCCAGTGTGAGTCTTCTGATGTAGCACCAGATCAGGATTCCGACTGAAACATTTCCCACAGTCCAGACAATTGTATGGTTTTTCCCCGGTGTGAGTTCTCTGGTGAATCACCAGGGCGTAACTCCGAAGGAAACCTTTCCCACAATCTGGACACTTGTACGGTTTCTCCCCAGTGTGTATCCTCTGGTGTACCAGGAGGTCGGAATTCTGACGAAAACCTTTCCCACAATCAGGACACTCATATGGTTTCTCCCCAGTGTGTATCCTCTGGTGTACCACCAGATCAGAATTGTAACTGAAACATTTCCCACAATCCGGACACATGTATGGTTTCTCTCCTGTGTGAGTCCTCTGGTGTATCACCAAGCCGTATTTCCAACTAAAACTTTTCCCACAATCTGAACACTCATATGGTTTCTCACCAGTGTGAGTCCTGTGGTGGGTCACCAGGTGGGAATTCTGACTGAAACATTTCCCACAATCCAGACACTTGTAAGGTTTCTCTCCAGTGTGAGTCCTCTGATGTATAGCCAGAGCATAATTCCGAATGAAACTTTTCCCACAAATTAAGCACTCATACGGTTTCTCTCCTGTGTGTATCCTCTGGTGTATCACCAGGTCAGAATTGTGACTGGAGCCTTTCCCAGGATCCAGGCATTCATACGATTTATCCCCATTGTGAGTCTTCTCGTGTATAATAAATTTGGAATTGAGACATTCGTACGGTGTTTCCCTTGGGTGTGTCATCTGGTATATATCTGGGGTAGTATCTGTCCTAAAGATTTTGCCATACTGAGGGCGCTGGGAAGGCTTTTCTTCAGGGTGGGTCCTCTGATGCATAATCAGGTGTGATCTGCAATCTGTGCTTTTCTCACAATATGCATATCTGGGAGCTTTTCTACCAATTGGTTTCTGGAGATCAAAAATATTGCCACATAGGGCAAATACTCATGCAGTCCAAGTGATCCCTTCCTTCCCACTGAATTCCAGATATTTCCTTTTTTTTCAATTTGGAAATGACCCCTTCTGTCCTTTTTGTGGAGTATTTTAATGAGCTCCACAGACTCAATAATTTCCAAACAGTCTTCCTGTTATTTCTCTCTTTTTTTGTCTGTTAGCTGCTGGGGAAATGGAGGACTGTTTTGATTTTTCTGGAGGAAGTAGGAAAAACTTTGATTGCCGGCTAGATTTGCTTTCCTTTTTAATGCTTGTTGCGATTCCTTCTCGTCAAGAATGCTCCTCCTGGTGTCTTTTTTCGTCTATAAGATTCACATAAAATGGTTAGTTTAATTATTGAACATAAATGGATGCACAGGATGTGAAATCAGCAAGAAAAGAAGCATAAGTTACAATCAAAAAGCAAACATACCAAAATAGAAGAGTTACCTTTAATGTTATGATTCCTTTCACAGATAGAAGTCTATGAGATCCAAGTTCAAATACCAAAGCAATCATGACATTCTCTCGTTGATTTTAGTAAATCACAAATTCTTAGCATTTAGTATTAAATCACTGGAAATGCTGAGGATAGAGGACATATTGAAATATAGGTACACAAACCTACATATGTGCATATGTTAAAAATCCATGTATGTTTCAGCCTGAAAAAACTTCCAGAACTGGTATACTAAAAGTTTTTAGTCCAATACAGGCTATTTTTCTATCTTGGATATTTCTAATATTTCTGGACTTATTATTTATATTAGAATTACTTTGGAATTGGAGAAGCTATTGTTATTGCTTCAACCATGGTCCTCACCTGTGAGCAAAGAAAACAGGCAAAGGATTTTTATTTTTATTTGAAAACGTTTTTGGAAAAATTTCCGGCAAAAATTACCCAATCCATGGATTTAAGATTGGAGACTTGGGAGAAGAGGCTGGGTTTAAAAACAGGTAATCGCTGTTGTTATGTGCCACATGATGAAAAAAAATTCCCCACTTTTTTCAATTTTCTCCATTTTCATATCAGAATTGGCATATGTTGAGAGATCGTGGCCCTCAGTTATACAGAATTTTAGGCAAAGAAAATCAAGCCTAATCAGGACATACTTCCAAAAATATTTCTTTGGCTTGATGGAGAATTTGGCACCGGTATACTCTTAGAGACACAAAAATGGGTCTGCAAAAGCATATACATTTTTCTCAAGATGTCCGTCATTTTGAAGAATTGATAGGATACAGATTTCAAAGAATGCAGCTAATAGAATAGTCAAAGTGGATATTTTACCAAAGAACTTCTCAGACCATAATCCGCTCATTTTAAAGTTTAACACAAAATTGAGATCTTCTCATTGCAGATTCAACAAGGCAATTTTACAAAAAGATCACGTGGCTGGTAACAATACAAATAAACAAATTATTTGATAACCTTGAAAAGTGTGTTCATATAAAAATTTGTTTGAGATGCAAGTGAAGCTGTGATAAGAGGCTTCATCCAATATAATGCTGAGTTGAAAAAAGAAATCCAAGAAAAAATGCAGACCACAATAGATGAATTAAAATGAAAGAAGATAAATTGGAGAAGTTCCCAACCAATACTACTATTTCTTATCAAATTAAACTTTTACGACAATTATGTCCATTCACGTGCTGACTTTGAACAGAACCTTTTTGTGCTATATGTTTATCTCTCAGATATTTAACTTTTTCGATATTGTTTTGGTGATAGGATATGTTAGGATAGGATAGACAAAAAGTGAACATCTTCAGAGGAAATGATGCCCAAAGCCTCTGCAAGATTTAAAGCACCAGTTTTGCCCATGAAATTCCTCACTTGCCAAGAAAACAACACACTGATGAAAAGAAAAAGCACACGGAGTCAACTCTAAAGTAAAGACTTTTTAAATCTCCCAACCAGCAGAAAATTGAAGGAACCAATTTTACTGTATTACTATTATCCTTCTCGTCTTTCCTACTACCTATTTCCTTAGATTCTTATGACTATAACTTTATTGTTTCTATCTTATCATTTATGTTGATTACTAATTAGTATCCTATTATGATTTATGTTGATTGCTTATTTAGTATCCTATGACTATCGCTGAATGTTGTATCTTATGATTTATGATTGTACTTTATGGTTATGATGATTTATCACTTGTTGCTTGTGAGCTTATGCACCGGAGACAAATTCCTCATGTGTCCTATCACACCGCCCTATCCCTATCCCTATCCCTATCCCTATCCCTATCCTCTAGTCCAGGGGTAGTCAACCTTAGCTCTTTTATGACTCGTGGACTTCAACTCCCAGAATTCCTAGCTGGCTCAGGAATTCTGGGAGTTGAAGTCCACGAGTCATAAAAGAGCCAAGGTTGACTACCCCTGCCTAGTCTCTAGTCTAGTCTACTCTAGACTAGACTCTAGTCTCCTCATGTCTAATCTACTATCATGAAGCATCACTGGAATAAAATTTGGGGAGGGAAAGAATATGCAGCAGCTGAGTATGTGTCGGCCTTGTCCCTTCGCTGCTTCCATGCCGCGAGGAAACCAAACAGCCCGACTTACGACCTGCCCTTCACTCACCTTCCAGCTGCAGCTTCGACTCTGAGAAGAGCAGGAGAGCCGCCCTCTACGCCTCTGTCCTCCTATGGCTCAGCCGGAAGAGGAAGTTCCTCTGTCCTTCTCCAAATCTTCTCTAGCAATGCAATACTCTATTGTTTTAATACACCTTCAGCTCAGTCGTTTCCCTTCCCGTTAGATGGTATTAGAAGGCGATCGGGCTATCCGCTGCTGTGTTGGCGGCTTTCGAGTAGCGGCTTTGGCTGACGACTTCAGGTCTAACTAGAACTGGGACTGAGTACTTCCCGATCTCTAGCCTGGTGCCTTTACCGTTAGGCTGCTCCAACAGCCTTTTTTTCCCCATAGAATAAAAAGGGATCTTGGAGGTCATCTAGTCCAAACTCCTGTCGAGCAGGACAGCAAATGGCTGTCTAGTCTCTTAAAGACCTCCAGCGATGGAGTGCCCATAACTTCTGGAGGCCAGCTGTTCCACTGGTTAATTGTCCCCCACTGCCAGGAAATTTCTCCTTAATTCCAGGTTGCTTCTCTCTTTGATTAATTTCCACCCATTGCCTTCTGGTGCTTTGAAAAATAAGTTGATCCTCTCATCTTTGTGGCAGCCCCTAAAATATTGGAACACTGCTATCATGTCAACCCCTACTGCTTCTTTTTACTAAACTAGACATACCCAATTCTTGCAACTGGTCTTGGAATCCAACTGTTGTAACTTTGAACGGTCACTAAATGAACTGTTGTAAGTCAAGGACTACCTGTAATTCAAGGCGGCTCCAACACATCTTCCTCCACCTATTTCCCCCCCCCCCGTAACCCTCGTGAGGTGGGTTTGGCCGAGCACTAGTGATTGGCCCAAAGTCACCCAGCTGGTTCTTATGGCTAAGGTGGGACTTGAACTCACACTCCTTTAAGATTGCTTGTTGCTTAATTTTGTTTTGTTTTATTAGTTATATATCATTTGTAGGTTTTGTGGGGTCTAAGTTATCTTTTTTATTGCAAAGGAGTTACTTGTTGGGTACTCCACTATTCCCTTCGTGTCAATATCAAAGTATCCAATATATATAATTAAAATCAATATTTGTTCTACTCCAAACTTAAGTGTGCCATAAATTATTATTGCTATTGTTATTTTCAGACTCATATACAGTATATTGCCCCTCTTTTTTGCCATCTGGTTTTGGTGGTATGCATGAGACATCTCCCGAGGGGAAAAAAAGATGGAGTCTTCACAGAATGATAATCAAAAGAACCATACCCTTTGCAATGAACTCTTATAATAGCCAGTCAGCCATGAACACTTCCAACGTCTTCCCTTCCATTTCTCTATGTCCCATTTGATTCCCCAAAGACATCAGAAAGTTGTAGCCACTAAGAGTTTGTATTATGGAATGATCCTCTCAGAGATCCAGAGGCTTTTCAACCGTTTCAATAATTTTCAGCTCCTAAGCACAATAAACCGTGACTTGATAACAGAGGTGCCCAAAAATGGCACCAAAGAAAGAGACAGGGGAGGAATATAGAATAGCAGAGCTGGAAGGGACCTTGGAGATCTAGTCCAACCCCCTGATCAAGCAGGAGACCCTATACCAGGGGTAGGCAACCTTGGCTCTTTTATGACTCATGGACTTCAACTCCCAGAATTCCTGAGCCAGCCATGCTGAAGGGAAAGGGAGAAGTTTCCAAGCTGAGCCATGCTGGCTCAGGAATTCTGGGAGTTGAAATCCACGAGTCATAAAAGAGCCAAGGTTGCCTACCCCTGCACTAGTCAATTGTTCTCAGTGCTAGAAAGTTTCTCCTTAGTTCTAGGTTGCTTTTCTCCTTGCTTAGTTTCCATCCATTGCTGCTTCTTTCGTCTTCAGGTGCTTTTGAAAACAAGCTGGCCCTTTCTTCTTTGTAGCAGCCTCTCAGATATTGGAACACTGCTATCATGTCACCCTTAGTTCTTTTTTGTTAAATGTAATTTGATGGTTTAAAAGTTTAAAAACTTTGCACATGTTTAAATTTGAAGCCCTTTGGAGCTTGAGGCTCAGTCCAAACAAGCCTCTTTGTTCCTCCTGAATGTTGGGCATCTTCTATAAAAAGAACATTTGCAATGTGACCTACTGGGGGGGGTGGGGGGGTGGGGGGAAACGTATGATATTAACTGATCAGATCAAGCCAAATCTTTATTACAGTGAAAGACCAAAGAATGAGGGGTACATTTAATTTAAAAGCATGGAAAATAATCAATGTCCCAAAGTAGTAATTATTATAAAAAGCTGAGTTATAAAAGAGATACAAATTACTTAAAAGCAGAACTATAAATGGAACTACAGATAGCCCTTGATTTACGACCACAATTAAGCCCAAAATTTCTGTCGTTAAGTGAGTTTTGCCCCATCTTACGACTTCTCTTGCCTCAGTTGCTAAGTAAATCTGACTGCCCCATTATTTTTTCTGTCAGGTCGCAAAAGGTGATCACATGACCCTGGGACACAGCAACTATTGTAAATATGAGTCAGTTGTCAAGCGTCTGAATTTTGATCACGTGACCATGGGGATGCTGCAAAGGTCGTAAGTGCGAAAAGCGGTCATATGTCCCTTTTTTCAATGCCGATGTAACTTTGAACGGTCACTGAACAAACTATTGTAACTCCAGGATTACCTATATCAGGTAATATAGGTAATTTTGGGTAATATAGGACCCAGATTGCTGGGAGGGGCAATATGCTGACTGTAAACCCCTTGTAAAGGATTGTAAAGCACTGTGAAGCGCTATATAAGTCTAAGTGCTACTGCTACTGCTATATAAGAAGGGCTAGGACAAGGGTAGGCAACCTTGGCTCTTTTATGACTCGTGGACTCAGGAATTCTGGGAGTTGAAGTCCACGAGTCATAAAAGAGCCAAGGTTGTCTACCCCTGGGCTAGGAGCATGAGAGAGGTGTTGGGAGCATAAAGGTTAATATGTGGCAGACTAAATTTATCACTCTACAGAGCACATCAGTATGGTGACTTGGATGCTTGTTAACATTAGTTTATGGCACAAATCATCATCTGACAAGTTTTAAGTGATGAACCTTAGAAGCTGGCAACTTTATACCCTGTAGCAGGATTCCTATCTGAAACCAGCAGGGAGGTGTCATGTATACCCCGACTATTTATGAAATCATGGTCAGATGAGCCTGGTATGAACATCTCTGCAATACAATCACTGGCAAAGCACGTCCTCTGATGTTTCTATGTGTGCAGAGTCAGGGGGGCATCGTATTATAACCTGAATTATCCTACTGAAATGAACAAAATTGAATTCTTTGGTGTCTTCTAAGTGCAGCAAAATCGGAACCGTTCACCCGCATAGCTAAAATGCCACTTAGCTGCTCCTAATAATTTTCCTCTGTTTACTTCTAGGGCAGTGGTTCTCAACCTTTTTAATGCCGTGACCCCCAACCGGTCGTAAGTCGAGGACTACTCAACCGGTCGTAAATCGAGGACTACTCAGCTGGTGCCACACCGTTTGCAGAATGGGACTTTTGGCGGGCTCAGCAGGGCAGAGACAGCCTGGACAATTCCTATTGGCTTTTGAAAGACAATAGAATTAGACTCTATTCAAGAGAGTCTATTCTATTGGCTTTCAAAAGCCAATAGAATAAAAGGGAGTAGTACAGCTAAGGAAAAGGGGGAAAAAATGGCGGGCTGCGTTGTTTGGCGACCCCCGTGAAATGGTCGTTCGACCCCAAATGGGGTCCCGACCCACAGGTTGAGAATCACTGTTCTAGGGATTTGTTTTTGGGAGGGGGGGGGACTTTTAAAAGAAGCCCCGAGAGTGGAATGAAAGAATTAGACAAATTTCCAAAGTGTTGCGAAGAGAGCTTCGCATTCCATTGTCCCAATTATCACACCAATGCTGACACTACGCATTTTTTTCCCTTGTCAAAAGCTATTCAGGGATCTTATACAACGTGTTTTTAAAAATGAAACATTTACCACTGTGCAATTCTTTTTCTCGCATCTCCGCCACCCTGGGGAAAATGCAACAAAACTGTCAGCCCCTTGGTGCTGCACCAGCCATCAAAAGCTGACAAGCGGCACCCCTAAACAAACAGGATCGCAGCAGGAGTTGCTAATAATAATAAGATCCTCTGCTCAAAATGACAACCCCATTCTTTTCAATATTCTTACAGCACCTATACATCATGTTCAACAATCTAAAGGTGCTTTTTCCAAGAGACAACTGGACTTTTTTTTCCCCCTTGAAAACATTTCGCTTCTCACCCAAGAAGCTTCTTCACTTCTGACTGAATGGTGGAGTCAGAACTGAAGAAGCTTCTTGGATGAGAAGCGAAATGTCTTCAAGGAAAAACAAAGGAAGTCCAGGAGTTGCCTCTTGGAAAAAGCACCTTTGGGACAACCATGACCTGGATGACTGAGAATCTTCACAGATATGTTCAACAGCCTTTATATGTGAAATTTTACACTGCTGTTGTTGTTGAGCCCTCTCTCATATATTTACCAGTCTGTATTTCACCCTAACCACAATGTGAACAGGCATTCTTCCTGCACTAAATAGTTGGAAGTCTTAGGAGAAGTTAAACTCTGAACCCCTTATTTTTTCATATTTGAGGAACCATAACCTGTAAGTAAATTTGAGTGCTCCTGTCTTCTAATATACGGCATTCAGTAATTTCTGCTGACAGCCAGATATAGGTAGTTAGCTCTTATAAAAACAACATTTTCCTTTCCTTTTCTCTCCTCTCTCATGGTTCATATTAAGACATATTTGACTAAAGTGAATCAGGCCCAAAATTAAGTAGTTTCTCAGCTGCATTTCCAAAAGTAGGTCAGACAAGAAATTCAAGCCTTCTCTGCAATCATCTCTTTCTGCCTCATGTGCATTTTCTTGTGTGTAATAAGGGAGGAATTTTGCGTGAAGCAACGTCCGCACTCAAGGCATTTGAAAGGTTTCTCCCCTGTGTGTAAACCTACGTGATTAATAAGGTTAGTCCTAGTACTGAAACCTTTCCCACAATCTGGACACTCATATGGTTTCTCTCCTGTGTGAGTCCTCTGGTGCATCACCAGCACCTGATTCTGACTGAAACTTTTCCCACAGTCTGAACATTCGTAAGGTTTCTCCCCAGTGTGTGTCCTCTGGTGTTTCACCAGGTGGGAATTCTGGCTGAAACTTTTTCCACAATCTGAACACTCGTACGGTTTCTCCCCTGTATGTGTCCTCTGATGTATTAGCAGCCCAGAATTCCGACTGAAAGTTCTCCCACAATCTGAACACTCATATGGTTTCTCCCCTGTATGAATTCTCTGGTGCATCACCAGGGCATAATTCCGGATGAAACTTTTCCCACAATCTAGACACTCATATGGTTTTTCCCCAGTGTGAGTCCTCTGGTGTATAACCAGGTCGGAATTATGACTGAAACTTTTCCCACAATCTGGACACTCATACGGTTTCTCCCCAGTGTGAGTCCTCTGGTGTACCACCAAGTCAGAACGGTGTCTGAAGTGTTTCCCACATTCCAGACACACTGGTTTCTCCCCAATATGAGTTCTGTGGTGGTTCGCCAGGTGGGAATTCTGACCAAACTTTTTCCCACAATCGGGACACTCATATGGTTTCTCTCCTGTGTGCATTCTCTTGTGTATTGCTAAGGTGGCCTGGTTCCTAAAGCTTTTGCCACATTGGCAGCACTGGGTGGGCTTTTGTCCAGTGTGAGTCCTCTCGTTCATAATCACATAAGGTCTGCAATCCCACAATATGCACATCTGTGAGGCTTTTCCACCTACGACAGTTTTGGATATGGAAATCAAATATATTGCCACATAGGGCAGACAGTCATGCAGTCCAAGTGACTCGTTCCTCCCCACTGATTTCCAGATATTTCCTTCTTTTTCTGATTTTGGAAACAGACTTTTTCATGGAGTGCTTCCTTGAATTCCACAGAGTCTGTTTTTTCCAGCTCAAAACTCTCCCCTCTTATTCTCTCTTTTGTCTGTCATCTGATAGAAGAAGTTTGTGGTTTTCTGGAGAAAGTGGAAAAATCTTTGATTACTGGCTGGATTTTCCTTTTTAATGCTGCTTCTGATTCTCACTTGTCCAAGATGATCTTCTGCACATCCTCTTCGTCTAAAAGATTCACATAATATAAATGGATGCACAAGATGTGAAAACAGCAAGAAAAAAGCATAAATTCTGATTCTGACTTGTCCAAGATGATCTTCTGCACAGCCTTTTCATCCAAAAAATTCACATAATATAAATGGATGCACAAGATGTGAAAACAGCAAGAAAAAAGCATAAATTACAGTTAGGAAGCAATCACGCCAAAGTATTAAATTTATCTATAACATTAATTATGATTCATTTCAAAGATAGAAGACTCTGAGATCCATGTTCAAATAACCGTACAATCATTACATTCTCTTGTTCAAAGTTACGATGTTTTCATACTTAACGACTATTGCAGCATCCCCATGGTCATGTGATCACAATTCAGATGCTTGGTAACTAATTCACAGTTATGAAGGTTGCAGTGTCCCAGGGTCATGTGATCCCCTTTTGTGACTTTCTTATAAGCAAAATCAAGGGGGAATCCAGTTTCACTTCACAAGCATGACACTAATTTATCAACTGCAGTGATTCACTTAACACTTTGTCAAGAAAGTTCATAAAATGGGTCAAAATTTCACTTAAATGTTTCACTTACCAAAAGAAAAGTTCGGTTCTATTGTGGTCGTAAGCTGTGTACTATCTGTATATCATAATTTTCTACCATTGTTATTATCAAAGATAACTGGAAATGCTGAGGATAGTTTATACCAGCGGTTCTCAACCTATGGGTTGCGACCCCATTTGGGGTCGATCGACCATTTCACGGGGGTCGCCAAGCAAGGCTGTCCATTTTTTCCCCCTTTTCCGGTGAGTGCCTTACCTCCCTTGGGCTGGGCCAGCTGGTGGTCGGCCTGCTCCGTCTCTGACGCTTGCCAGGTACGCCTCGGCCAGCGCAGGAGGCGGCACCACACATGCGCGGTGCTCCCGGGCAGGGAAAGTCCGCGACTTAAGACCGGTTGGGTAGTCCTCGACTTATGACCGGTTTAGTCCTCGACTTACGACCGGTTGGGGGTCGCGGCATTAAAAAGGTTGAGAACCACTGGTTTATACAGATATATGCAGAGAGAGAAATACAGATACACACATCTACAAATGTATGCGTGTCAAAAATCCATGTGTATTTCAGCCTGAAAAATTTGTCAAACCTGGGTACGCTCAAATATTGTGGTCTAATGTTGGGGGGAGGCGTCAACAGAGGAAATGGTGTCTAAAACCTCTGCAAGATTTAAAGCACCAGTTTTGCCCATTAAACTCCTCACTTGCCCAGAAAACAACGTGCTCATAAAAACCACAAGGAGTCGCCCCTAGCAAGGAGACATTTAAGTCTCCCTAACCAGCAGAAAAATGTGGACCAGAGTTTTAAAGTGAGCAGAATCTATGAAATTATATTTGGGGAGGAAAGAAACAGCAGATGGTATGTTTCAGCCTTGTTCCTTCTCTCTACACCAGTGTTTCTCAACCTTGACAATTTTAAGGCATGTGGACTTCAACTCCCAGAATTCCACAGCCAGCAATGCTGGGTGCGGAATTCTGGGAGTTGAAGTCCACATGCCTTAAAATTGTCAAGGTTGAGAAACACTGCTCTACACCGTGGAGGAAACCAAATAGCCCAACTTGCTCCTCGCGGTTCTTCCGACCTGTCCCCAACTGACCTGCCAGCCACTGTCCTTGGAAGAGCTGGAAAACTGTCTCCCATTGCTTCAACCTCCTATGGGCCATGCAGAAGAGGAAGTTCCTCGTCCCTTCTGCTCCCTCCCACGTCCTCTCTAGCAATACTCGATGGTTTTAACACTTTTCAGCTTAGCCGCTCCCTCTCCTGTTGGGTGTTATTACACAGCAACTAGCAGTGTTGCTATTCTGTTGCTGGCTTTCTAGGCGGGGGTTTTGTTAATGGCTTCGTGCATGAGGCAGGACTGGAGCTGAGCCTTTCTCAGTTCTGGGGCTTTCGCCACTACACCAAACTGGCTCTTCTTCTTTCCCACAAAATCTACCCACTCAGCTGTTCCTGCAGCTGCACTCTTTCAAGATCTAGTCAACATCTTTGCAACCGGTTCCCCATTATTCTCCTGATAACAGATCCTTTTTATCTTTAAATCTGAGCTTCTCAAACTTTTCTTCTGAAGAAATGGAGTGTTTCTCCGATTGTAGGCTGGTGGCTTCTGGTCTGGCTCCCGGGACCAGCTCCTCTGGCTATGAGATAGCCCGTTGCTTAATATTGTTTGGTTTTATTAGTTATATAGTGGTCAGATTTTGGTGTGTCTAATTCATATATTCTTTCTACTGTTAAAAGAATATAGGGATATAGTAATCCCAACAAGGGATTACTTGTTGGGAATTCCACTATTCCCTTTTTATCAATTTCATTGTGTCTATTTTGAATGTTTGGGTAATGGGATTCAGTTACAGTTCTTTTATTTCTGCTCCTCAATTAATTCTTAAGCATGACATATATTGTTATTCCTCTCCTCACATTCATACCCATTGCCCCTCTTTTTTTCCATCTGGTATTTTGATTGTATGTATGAGATAACGCCCCAAAGGGGGAAAAAATTGAATTCTTTGTGGAATGATAATCAAAAGAAACATTGCTCTTTGCAAGGAACTCTTGTACTAGCCCAGTGTTTCTCAACCTTGACAATTTTAAGGCATGTGGACTTCAATTCCCAGAATTCCACAGCCAGCAATGCTGGCTGTGGAATTCTGGGAGTTGAAGTCCACATGCTTTAAAATTGTCAAGGTTGAGAAACACTGTTAACTAGCCAGTCAGACACTATTTTCCAAAGCACCTGAAGGCAGGACAAGAAGCAGCGGGTGGAAACTAATCAAGGAGAGAAGCAACTTAGAATTAAGGAGAAACTTCCTGACAGTAAGTACAATTAATCAGTGGAACAGCCTGCCCCCAGAAGCAGTAAATGCTCCAACACTGGAAGTTTTTAAGAAGAGACTGGACAGCCATTTGTCCAAAATAGTGTAGGGTTTCCTGCCTGAGCAGGGGGTTGGACTAGATGACCTCCAAGGTCCCTTCCAACTTTACTACTACTACTACTACTACTACTACTACTACTACTACTACTACTACTATAAATTATTAATTCTTCCCTTCCTTCTCTCTGTGCTACTGTTCCATTTTGTTCCCCAAAGACATCAGAATGTTGTAGCCATTTAAGGTTTGCATTACAGGATGGTCCTCTTAAAGATCCAGAGGCTTTTGAACCATTTTAAGCATTTTCAGCTCCTAAGTATAATAAAATGTGACTTGATAACAGAGATGCTCCAAAAATGGCACCAAAAAAGAGAGGGGAATAGGGAAGGAAGAGAGAATTAAATGTAATTTGATTATTTTAGAGTTTAAAAACTTTGCACATATTTAATTTTGAAGCCACTTGGAGCTTGAGGCTCAAGCCAAACAAACATCTTGATTCCTCCTAACCCTGGCCTGATCCTAGTTGCTGAGTTTCCTTCTCTAAAGATTTCATATGCAATGTGATCTCCTGGAGGAAAAAAAAAAAGCACTATATAAACTGATAAAATCATATAAATCTTTATTACAGTGAAAGACTGGCATACAGTTAAAACAGAAGTCCCCAACTTTTTTGGTTTGGCGGCCTGGAAAGGGAGGCAGGCACCATTACGCGTGCATGTGCACGCACAAATGGGTCACACACAAGCGCCACAAATGGGGTGGTGTTAGCACCGGCAGGACACATTGGGGTGGCACTAATGCTGGCAGGATGCTTGGCGCAGGGCGGTGCTAGCACCGGCGGGATGCTCGGGGTGGTACTAGTGCGAGGTGGGGTGAGTGCATGCACACACACGCATGCACAGCCATCCCTTCACACAGCCCGATGGCCAAGTAGTGGGCCATAGGCCACAGGTTGGGGGCCCCTGAGTTAAAAAGTACAGAAAAAATCATAGTCTAAAAATGATAATACATAGAAGAGAGAATATATATAAAAACAGAAGTTTAAATGGAACTAAGAGGAAAGCTAGGGTGAGATGGGTGTAGGGGGCATAAAGGTTAGTTATGTGGCAGACTAAATTTATCACAACACAGAGCACACAAATGTGACACGCCGGATGCTGGTTAAAACTAGTTTGTGACATATGTCATCCATCATCTGATAAATTTTAAATGCTGATTCACAGAACTTGACAAATTCATTCATTTATTCACTCACTCATTAAATTCACTGGCTGGCATCTTACAGAGGATAATTCTGGGTGGCTTATTAAAAAGATAAAAATATGCAAAATCTATAAACACAACGAATATGTTATAAAAATATAAAAACTCAACAATACTCAAATGCTCAACCATACTCACGTTATACAATATGATAGTAGCAGTAGGATAGTAGCAGGGTTACTATCTGAAAGTAGCAGGGAGGTGTAGAATTCTGTGAACGCTGAGTAGTAATGCAGTACTGGAGAGATGAGCCTAGTACAAATGTCTCTGTAATACAACCAGTGGAGAAGCATATGATCGCTTGTTTCTGGGTGTCGAGAGTCACGGGGGTACTGTATTATAACCTGAAATGTGTTACTGAAATGAACAAATTTTGAATTCTTTGGTGTCTAAATTTAGCATCTTGGCCACTGCTATCATCCACCAGCCTTCAAAAGATAACAAGAGGCACCTCCACACAAAGGCGATCATAGCAGGAGTTGCTGATACCTTTGCAGATCCTATGTTCAAAAGTCACAACCTCCTTTTCTCTGCAATACAACAGCATTTGCATATAATATTCAACAACCTTTTACCTGTGAACTTTTTGTGCTCTTCTCACGACCCCAAACCTCCCTCATATGTTCACCGTTCTGTGCTTCACTGCGCTGGGCTTCACTGTTCCCAAACAATGAATTCACCATTCTCCTTGCACTCCATTTTTTTGTGCACGTTGGGAAAAGATGAATACTTTTTACCTCTTCTCTCCTTTGACCTCCTATTTGAGGAGCCACAATCACTAAGTGCGCCTATCTTTTTTGTATGGATGGAAAACTAATCAAGGAGAGAAGCAACCTAGAACTAAGGAGAAATTTCCTGATAGTGAGAACAATTAATCGGCAGAACGGCTTGCCTTCAGACGTTCCGGGTGCTCCATCAATGGAGGTTTTTAAGAAGAGACTGGACATCTACTTGTCTGGAATGGCATAGGGCAGTGATGACGAACCTTTTAGAGACTGAGTGCCCAAAAACTGCCCCCGCCCTGTGCCCCGCCCACCCCTGCTTGCCCACGCCTGCCTTGCCCCACCTGGCCACAGGGCGACCCACTGCCTCCACAGCCCACCGCGGTTTGCCCAGGCAGGCCAGCAGTACCATGGCAGCCACGCACGCTCCCCACATCAACTGCGCGCAATGGGGCACAAGGGCAGTCTTGTCCCTGCTGCCCGGCTGCCATGTCCTTGGTTGCGCTGCTCTGTACGGGCCGCACTCGGAGGCAACTCTCCTCGGGGGGGGGCTGCTGGTGAGGAGGGGGCCATGGAGGAAGGCGGGGCTGGGGCAATGGCACGCGTACCCATAGAGGGCATGCCATGGGTCTCCTGCTTGAGCAGGGAATTGGACTAGAAGACCTTCAAGGTCCCTTCCAGCTTTGTCATTTTGTAATGTATTTTTTAGGACCTGTAGCAGATTTCTAGGGCCTCTGATAAAGATTGAGTATGACTCAGATTTTTTTCAAAAGGTCTGCTGGCTGGGAAATTCATTGAAAATGAGGACACACACGGCAGAAAATCTATTTGTGGTATTTCTATTATGCATGATTATCAATAAGCAAAAAATACCCTAATAGGTTTTTGGTTTTTTTTGCAGAATTGCACAATTTCTGAACAAGTGAATATCCAGTAACTTTTGCTGATAGCCAGATACGGGAAATTAGCCCTTAGAAAACTAACAAGTTTTCTTTTCTCCCTTATCTCTAATACTGAAGCACATTTGACTAAATGAACAAGCCCAGAAATTAGTTAATTTCTCAGCCATACGTCTAAAGGCAGCAATGAAATTCAAGCCTTCCCTACATTCACCTTCTGCTTCATATGGATTTTCTTATGTGCAGTAAGGGAGGAATTTTGTATGAAGCACCGTCCGCACTCTGGACATTTGAAAGGTTTCTCCCCAATGTGTAAACCTACATGATTTATAAGTTTAGGCCTAGTACTAAAACTTTTCCCACAATCCGGACATTCATATGGTTTCTCCCCTGTGTGAGTCCTATGATGTATCACCAACTCAGAATTCCGACTGAAAGTTTTCCCACAATTAGGACACTCGTATGGTTTCTCCCCAGTGTGAGTCCTCTGGTGTATCACCAATGTATAATTTTGACTGAAACTTTTCCCACAATCCAGACATTCATACCGTTTCTCCCCTGTGTGAATCCTTTGATGTATAACCAGCTCAGAATTTCGACTAAAGTTTTTCCCACATTCCAGACACTTGTATGATTTCTCCCCTGTGTGAGTCCTGTGGTGTATCACCAAGTGAGAATTCCGACGGAAACATTTCCCACAATCCAGACACTCATATGGTTTTTCCCCAGTGTGAGTCCTCTGGTGTATTACCAGATCATAATTCTGTCTGAAACTTTTCCCACAATTTGAACACTCATATGGTTTCTCTCCTGTGTGTGTTCTCTGGTGTATCATCAGGTAGGAATTACGACTGAAACTTTTCCCACAATCTGGACACTCAAACGGTTTCTCCCCAGTGTGAGTCCTCTGGTGTATCACCAGGTGGCAATTGTGACTGAAGATTTTGCCACACTCCTGACACTCATACAGTTTCTGTCTTATGTGTGTCCTTTGATGTACAACCAGGTTGGAATTTTGAATGAAGTGTTTCTCGCAATCTGTACACTTATATGGTGCCTTCTGAGTGTGAGACCTCTGATGTGTCACCAGGTGGGAATCCTGAGTGAAATCTGGACACTTGTATAGCTTCTCTTCAGTGTGAATCTTCTGGTATATCACAACATCAGAATTCTGACTGAATCTTTTCCCACAATCCAGACTCTCATATGTTTTTTCCTCAGTGTGAGACATCTGGTGGCTCTCCAAGTGGTAATTCTGACTGAAAGTTTTACCACATTCCTGACTCTCACATGGTTTCTCTCCTATATGTGTTTTCTGATGTAATACCAGATCAGAATTGTGATTGAAACTTTTCCCACAATCAAGACATTCATACAGTTTCTCCCCAGTGTGAGTCCTCTTATGTATCACCAGGTTTGAACTATGACTGAACGTTTTTTCACAGTTGGGACACTTGTATGGTTTCTCTCCAGTATGTGTCCTCTGATGTACCACAAGATCAGAATTGTGACTGAAACTTTTTCCACAATCTGGACACTCATACGGTTTCTCCCCAGTGTGAGTCCTCTGGTGTATCACCAGGTGGGAATTCTGACTGAAACTTTTCCCACAATCTAAACATTGATATGGTTTTTCCCCAGTATGAGTCCTCTTGTGTATCACCAGGGCATAATTCTGACTGAAACTTTTCCCACAATCCAGACATTCATATGGTTTCTCCCCAGTATGAGTCCTCTTGTGTATCACCAGGTTTGAACTGTGACTGAAACCTTTGCCACAGTCTGTACACTCATATGGTTTCTCTCCTGTGTGTGTCCTCTGATGTACCACCAAGTCAGAATTGTGACTGAAACTTTTCCCACAATCTGGACACTCGTATGGTTTCTCCCCAGTGTGAGTCTTGTGGTGGCTCATCAGATGGGAATTCTGACTGAATCTTTTCCCACAATCCAGACACTCATATGGTTTCTCCCCTGTGTGGGTCCTCTTGTGTATCCTTAGGGTGGCCTGCTTCTTAAAGATTTTGCCACAGTGATGACACTGAGCGGACTTTTCTCCAGTTTGGATCCTCTCGTGCATATTCAGCTACGATCTGCAATTTTTGCAGGGAGGTTTCCACCAGTTACATTTTTGGATTCTCAAGGTCCAAAATATTTTTGATCCCTTCTTCGATGGTGCTTTGATTCAAGCTACTCTTTCTTCCTTCACATGATGAGGCTTGCACGATTGTCTGCCCTATGTATCTATCCATTCCCGATTTCCAGATTATTTGGAATTTGGAAATGATCTTGTCCTTGACCTTTTTAGGGAGTGTTTCAGTGAGTTCCACAGACTCAATTCTTTCCAGCTCAAAATTCTCTTTCTGTTATTCTCTTTTGTCTCTCACCTTCCTTGGGAAGCAGAAGAATTTTGTGGTTTTCTGTAGGAAGTGGAAAATTTTTTGATTGCTGGCTGGATTTGTTTTCCTTTTTAATGTTCCTTTTGATTCTCACTTCTTAAGGATGGTTTTTCTGGACATCCTCTTCATCTAAAAGATTCACATAAAGTGGTGAGTTTAATCTTTATAAAAGGATGCACAAGATGTGAAAACAGCAAGGAAAATTCATACATTACAATAAAAAACAAATGCCAAAAATCATAGGTTAACCACCAACATTAACTATGATTCATTTGACACATAGAAAGCTAATGAGAACCAAGTTCAAATATCCACAGAATCATGAAATCCTCTTCTGGTTTTGCATAATTCTGAAATCCTTAGCACTGCCATCTGTTATTATCACATGAGTTTATAAATTCGGAGGAAAGCTTATATCAAGGGTGGGGAACTACGTCCCTTTTATGACTTCAACTCTCAGAATTCTGAGAGTTGAAGTCCACAAGTCATAAAAAGACCATACTTCCCCGCCTTTGGCTTACATAGATACTAATATATGCATACAGAGAGATAAACAGATACATACACATCTACAAATGTGGGCAAGTTGGAAATCCATTTCAGCCTGAACATTGTCCCAGAAGTGGGTATGCTCAAACTTTTTGATGTGATTTATAGAGAGAGGGGAGGCTTCAATAGATGAAACCATGCCCAACATGTCTGCAGAATTTAAAGCACCAGTTTTATCGATGAAGCTCCTCAGTTTCCAAGAAAACAAGATGTACATAAAATCACAAAAAGTGAACCCTAACCTGAAGACTTTTTAAATTTCTCAACCAGTGGAAAATTGAAGGCACCAGTTTTAAATTTGTAGCACTAGGGCAGTGTTTCTCAACCTTGACAATTTTAAGGCATGTGGACTTCAACTCCCAGAATTCCACAGCCAGCATTAGGGGAATAAAAATTGGGGAGGGAAGGTATATGTAGCAGCTGAGTATGTTTCAGCCTAGTTGCTTCTCTGCTTCTACACTGCCCTATTTGCTCCCAGCCTTGCTCTCTGACCTTTCCTCAGTTCATCTTCTAGCTCAGCGTTCCCCAACCTTTCCGGGTTGGCGGCCCAGCACACGGTGGGGAGGGGATGGTTTTGTGTGAGGGGCAGGTATGTGCGCATGCGCACAGCTTCATTTGCATGAGTGCTGTATCAGCGCCCGCTGCTTGCATGCACAAGCATACGTCCACCAGCCCGCCACTCACACGACCCGGTTGCAAATAGGCCACAGTCTGGTAGTGGGCCATGACCCACAGGTTGGGAACCCCTGTCCTAGCTGCTGCATGGACTCTAGAAAGAGAACAAGAGTTGCCCTCCATGCCACAATCTCCTATGGCAGGGATCTTCAAA
This sequence comes from Crotalus tigris, assembly GCF_016545835.1. Classification (NCBI taxonomy): domain Eukaryota; kingdom Metazoa; phylum Chordata; class Lepidosauria; order Squamata; family Viperidae; genus Crotalus; species Crotalus tigris. The sequence goes on along the minus strand of NW_024096552.1, from coordinate 5,197,926 downwards.
CTTGGCCCTTTTATGGCTTGTGGACTTCAACTCCCAGTATTCCTCAGCCAGACATGCTGGCTGAGGAATTCTGGGAGCTGAAGTCCACAAGTCATAAAAGGGCCAAGTTTGAAGAGCCCTGCCCTATGGGTTAATTGGAACCTCCTATGTCCTTCTCTTCTCTTCCACATTCTCTCTAGCAATCCAAGAATACTCAGTGGTTTCAATCCTTTTAGCTATACCGCAGAAGCTGCTACTGTACTGATGGGTTTCTAAGTGTGGGTATTACTGATCAGTAGAGCACCATACAGCAACATTTTATTTATTAAATTTCTATGCCATCAAACTCTCTGATAAGGTGATATTGGACGTCTTACAGTTCATAAAAAAATAAATAAAGCAATAAAAAAATTTAAAACTATGCAAATTAAAATAAGGCTGAAAAACACAATCTGAGGTGCTTAAAAGATTTTTTTTTATTACATCCAAGCAAGTCATTTTCGATTCCTGGTGATGACATTGATAGATTTTCTACAGGACAATCTATCCCAAACCTATTCTTTTGCTTGTCCCATCGCTGCTGGAACTGAGAAAGCTTTCTTTGCAGGAAGTGAGATCTAAACCAATGGAAAGCATCCTTGGGGAAAAATGATATGCAAACAGGCAAGATTAAGTGCATCAGTAAAGACTGCTGCAGTCAGTTACTCATCTTGGGGGGGGGGTGCAGGATAATGCCTCAAAATCTACCTTTGCAACTGAGAGAAACATGAAGAGTGAAGCTTCACTCTACTTAGCTTCACAAGATTAGCCTGGTGCTGGGCCCCGTGAGTTCATGAAGTTCTTCTTTTGGCTGCCGCCCTAAATGAGTGCTAGCTTCATCCTATTACACTGATGGCGAACCTTTTAGAGACCGAGTGCCCAAAAACTGTCCCCGCCCCCACTCCATCCCCTCCCCTGCCCCACCCCACTTGCCCACAGGGCTACTCACCGCCTCCAGCATGGCGCCCAGCAGCGCCATGGTGGCCACGCCCTCTGCCCACGCCCCGCATCATCAACTGTGTGCAATGAGGCATGAGGGCAGGGTGTTGTCTACGCTGCCTGGCTGCCATGTCCTTGGCTGCACTGCTCCGTGTGGGCCACAGCCGGGGGCAACTCTCCTCCAGCGGGGCTGCTGGTGAGGGGGTCGCGGGAGGAGGCAAGGCTGGGGCAACAGCACGTGTGCCCACAGAGAGGGCTCCAAGTGCTGCCTCTGGCACCCGTGCCATAGGTTCGCCACCACTGTCCTATTAACAGAATAATAAAGCATGGGACAAACCTGGAAGTGTCTGCTGGCTTTACCTCTGAACCACAGTTAGATAGGAGCTACATGCGATCTTCCTATCTGTGTTATCGGCAAGTCTAAATCTCACTACAGAATTGCTCAGAGGAGCCTTCCCAGTCTCCAGAGGAGTTAGATTTGCAACCTTATCATTCTCAAGCAACTTAGGTTAAAGACCCGGAGGAAACTACTTTGCAGAAAGCTGACCTAAAGAGCCCTGTTCTTTTTGCAGGAGTGGTTCTCAATGGAGATGAAAACCTCTCTAAATTCAAAGGATTCGTTCCTTCTTGCCAGGGCTGCCCTCTGTGTCTCGAAGCTGTAAGCAGCCTAATCAAGGAACCAACAAGAACACCACCTTCACATCACTCTCTTCTAGCACTGATGATGTTACCTAGTTGGGTAATGAAACGTCTGCAAGAAAACAACCAAGCTTAGAAAGCACCAAGCATCCCTTAGTTCAGGGGTAGGCAACCTTGGCTCTTTTATGACTCATGGACTTCAACTCCCAGAACTCCTGAGCCAGCATGGTTCAGCTTGGAAACCTCTCCCTTTCCCCTCAGCATGGCTGGCTCAGGAATTCTGGGAGTTGAAGTCCACAAGTCATAAAAGAGCCAAGGTTTTATGCCATAGTTTATCCCAGAGTTACAAATATTCTCTTCTATTTCTTTTTTTTTGCATGTATCACAGAACACGTTTTATCTCTTGGGAAGGCCGTTTGTAAAGGCAGTCGAAAGCTGCTTTTCCATTCAAAATTATAAGAATTAAAACATTGAAAACTTCCACAAGTGCTGAATTTCAGTGAGGTTGACCCAGATAAACTAGGATGCAGCCCACAACCAGAATCTGAGCACGTAACGGAGGCAGATTTAGGGGCTGCATCTCAAAACAAGCCCACATGGACAGGGCTGCCCATTGGCCAAAGTCTGGGACGCCTCTCTCTGCCACCTGCTTGCAGATACCACTGGCCTCTTCCTAGCACAGATCACCCAATCGGAGGGGAGTCCCTTCAGCCTCCGACCTGGGAACTACGATCCGCTTGAGTTCAGATCTCCCTGAGTCCTCCTCCCCTCCCGACCTTGGCCAGTTGATCCTCTCCAGCAGCGACAGGAGAAGAACGTGGGAACGGTGCCTCCCCCCCCCCCAACCTTCCAGAAAATACCAGGAGGCCACACGCTGGCAGCTGGGCTGCACCGAGATGTTGGGCTGAGGAGAAGGAGGGGGGGAGGGACTTGAAGGAAGGATTTTAAGGGGATCGGAGATCCGTTCGCAGAAGCAGCGATCAAGGAGGATAAGCAGCGGCGCAACAACTTGCACCGGGCAGAAAACCTTGCAAGCAAAGACGGGGACTCGGAAGGGGAGAGGGCGCAACTGGGAAAAGCCCAACTCCTTGCTCCCCCTCCCCCAAGCAACCCCTCCTTCCCTGCCCGCATCTGGGGATTCCCCCTCCTCCTCCACCTGATGGAGCCCCCCTCTTGCAACGTCCTTGCTCACCTGGAGCCCCTCCTCGCGAGGAGATCTCCGCAGCCCTGGCGCAGTAGGCGGCTGGAAACCACGAAGGGGGGAGAGCGGGAGGGGCCGGAGACTGGGCTCCCAGCCCTTTCCCCCCCCCCTCCCGTCCTACCTCCTCTCTAGGCGCAAAGGAAAAACTCTCTGCGTTTAACCCCTTCGCTGAAGCCCGGGCAGGGAGGGGGCGGAACTGAGCAAGGGCAAAATCGCCCAGTCCGGCTCCACCAGAGAGGATCGCTCGCATCACCAAAGCCAAAGGCTCAAAGCAAGCACCGAGACTGAAAGAGAAAGTTACATGGGCTCATCTGCATCTATAGGGGAAAATTAGGAATTGAAGATGAGTGATACTGTCCTGCAAGTGCGGTGGGACTACAACACCCACCATCCTTCACTCCTAGCTTTATAGAGAAAGTAGGGTTTTACACTGGGGGTGGGGGAACCAAATGTACAGGTACAGATTAGGTGAAACCTGGCTCAATAACAGAAACTGACGGAGGGATCCTGGAGTCCTAGTGGACAAATATGAGCCAGCAGTGTGTTGTTAATTGAGAAGTCATGTCTGACCTATCACGACCCCATGGACAATGTTCCTCCAGGCCTTCCTCTCCTCTACCTCTACCATCTTCTGGAGTCCATTTAAACTCACGCCTACTGCTTCAGTGACTCCATCCAGCCATCTCATTCTCCGTCGTCCCCTTCTTCTATTGCCCTCCATCTTTCCCAGCATTAGGCTCTTCTCCAGTGAGTCCTTCCTTCTCATTAGGTGGCCAAAGTATTTGAGTTTCAACTTCAGGATCTGGCCTTCTAAAGAGCAATCGGGGTTGATCTCTTCTAGGACTGACCGGTTTGATCGCCTTGCAGTCCAGGGGACTCGCAGGAGTCTTCCCCAGCACCATAGTTCAAAGGCCTCAATTCTTTGGCGCTCAGCCTTTTTTAATAAGCCAATGCAGTCCTAGGTTGCATTAACCGATGGATACAGAATCAAGATCATGCGAAGTGTTAGTATATAAAGCCCCGGTAAGACCACTTGGAATATTGCATTCAGTTTTGCTCACCACATTCTAAAAAGTGATGTTGAGATTCTGGAAAGAGTGCAGGGAAGAGCAACAAAGATAATTAGGGATCTGGAGGCTAAAACATATGAAGAATATTTGCAGGAATTGGGTATGTCTAGTCTAGTAAAAAGGAGTACGGGTGATAACAGTGTTCCAACATTTGAGGGGCTGTCGCAGAGAAGAGGTGGTCAACCTATTTTCCAAAGCCCTTGACGGCAGGCCAAGAAATAACAGATGGAAATTAATCAAGGAGAGAAACAACTTGGAACTAAGGAGAAATTTCCTGAGACCAAGCAACCAGTTCAGCAAGGGGGCTGGATCAGACAACTCCGATGTCCCTTCCAACTCTGTTATTCTGTCGTTGGCTAGAATGCTGGGATTTGTTCAGTATCTATACAGGAGGTCAGGAGGAGTCTGGGAACACCTTTTCTGTCTATCGATTGCAGCTAAAACAAGCGAATGCCCTTTCAGCAAAATCTGTCAATCTGCAATGATGCTATTGGATGCCTTCTGACTTTTGGCTACTATAGATGCACACGGCTCTCCTGAACATATGGACAGTCCCTTGTTCTGAGTAGGATGGTCAGTTTCATGGCTTCTGTTAGAAGAAAGTCCTGGGTCTGAAAGCAGGCTGGGTTATCCAAAGAGTGCACAGGGCAATAAGGAGAAGTACAACAATGGATGGTTGCAACAAAATTACAAATCTGAGGTGGTTATTTTTATAGAGAAATCTTTCCTTTGTTTCTCCCAGGGATAGAGCCAGCCCTCTAGCACAGACATGTCAAACACAAGGCCCGAGGGCCGGATGCGGCCCACGAAGTGGTTTCATGTGGCCCACAAAGCCATCCTGGAAACAGTGAGGGAACGGCCCCCGCTGCCTTGGCCCTGGCCCAGGCCAGCCGGGAGCCAATGTACAATTTTGTGGTGGCCATCTTGGCACTTTCCCAGGTGGACCATGCCTTGGCACTTGCCCCGGTCCCACCCCCTTCTGCCAGAGACCCTCAGATCTGTCCCACTCCTGCCCAGGGCCCCACAGGCACCCTTGAAACAAATGATGTAGAACTGACCACACCCACCCAGTAGGCCACACCCACTCCATCCACACCCACCCAGTAGGCTGCACCCACTCTGGCCACACCCACCCGGCCCCTCAAGGGCAACCGCAATGCTGATGCGGCCCTCAGTGAAATTGAGTTTGACACCCCTGCTCTAGGAGGAATTATTGGAAACTGCAATTAGCTGGATGGCCAAAAGGGGGAGCCAAGTATCTATTGTGTATCCTGAAAGGAATTGTTATTTTATTTATTGAATTTATTTGCCCCTCCCCACCAATGTCATACCAAACAATTCTGGGCAGCTGAAAATGTTTACTTAAATGGGCAATCACCTTTGGCCAGTCTCAACCTCTTTGTCAAATTTGGTAGCTTTTGTTTTAATGTAGGTTTTCACCTTTTGCCCTGGAAGTAGCTGTGAAGATGAGATGTGAGGAACGTGGCAACAGAAGATTGTTGTTGTTTTTTTTTGTAAAAGGTTTTTTATTTTCAATTTTTCATTACATTCATAAAAAATACTTCAGATAAAGAATAAAGTAAATTTATACAGACAACTTTCGGTATTGCTCACCCATTTCCCCCCAAACCGCATCCACCCTCTAACCCAGTGGTTCTCAACCTTGGGTCAAGACCCCATTTGGGGTTGAACGACCATTTCACGGGGGTCACCAAACAACGCAGTCCGCCATTTTTTCCCCTTTTCCTTAGCTGTGCTACTCCCTCTTATTCTATTGCAGTGGTTCTCAACCTGTGGGTCGGGACCCCATTTGGGGTCGAACAACCATTTCACGGGGGTCGCCAAACAACGCAGTCCGCCATTTTTCCCCCTTTTCCTTAGCTGTGCTACTCCCTTTTATTCTATTGGCTTTTGAAAGCCAATAGAATAGACTCTCTTGAATAGAGTCTAATTCTATTGGCTTTCAAAAGCCAATAGGAATTGTCCAGGCTGTCTCTGCCCTGCTGAGCCCGCCAAAAGTCCCATTCTGCAAACGGTGCTGCACAGTTGAGTAGTCCTCAACTTACGACAGTTGAATAGTCCTCGACTTACAACCGGTTGGGGGTCGCGGCATTAAAAAGGTTGAGAACCACTATTTTATTGGCTTTTGAAAGCCAATAGAATAGACTCTCTTGAATAGAGTCTAATTCTATTGGCTTTCATAAGCCAATAGGAATTGTCCAGGCTGTCTCTGCCCTGCTGAGCCCGCCAAAAGTCCCATTCTGCAAACGGTGCTGCACCAGTTGAGTAGTCCTCGACTTACGACCAGTTGAGTAGTCCTCGACTTACAACCGGTTGGGGGGTCGCGGCATTAAAAAGGTGAGAACCACTATGTGATATTGGCTTTTGAAAGCCAATAGAATAGACTCTCTTGAATAGAGTCTAATTCTATTGGCTTTCAAAAGCAATAGGAATTGTCCAGGCTGTCTCTGCCCTGCTGAGCCCGCCAAAAGTCCCATTCTGCAAACGGTGCTGCACCAGTTGAGTAGTCCTTGACTTACGACTGGTTGAGTAGTCCTCGACTTATGACTGGTTGGGAGTCGCAGCATTAAAAAGGTTGAGAACCACTGCTCTAACCTCTCACTTCCCTCTTTCCCTCTTCTTCCTCACTCTCCCCCTCTCCTCCTTCTCCTCAACCTTCCTACTTACTTCTCCCCTTCCTCCTATCTAACAGAAGATTGTTTTTACTAAGAAGTTTTAGTTACTAACATTGTTTTTACTAAGAAGGTCTGTTTACATTTGAAGTCACTTGGCACTTGAGGCTCAGGCCAAATAAACCTCTGGGTTGTCTGGATTGTTGGGCATCCTTCTGTAAAGGTTTCATAATGTAACCTATTAGGGAAAAAAAATTCTATGCAACCTGATCAAATCAAATATTTATTACAGTGAAAGACCAGCATAAGAAACATGGCGTACATTCAGTTAAAATAGTACAGAAAGTAATCAGAGTCTAAAAATAATTATTATAAAAAGCTAAAATATATAAGTATAGGTAAAGGTATAAAAGAGTATAGGTATACAGTGAGGGGAAAAATTATTTGATCCCCTGCTGATTTTGTACATTTTCCCATTGAAAAAAAAAGATCAGTCTACAATTTTAATGGTAGGCGTAATAGTGGCAGACAGAATAACAACAAAAAAAATCCAGAAAAACGCATTTCAAAAAAGTGAAAAATTGATTTGCATTTTAATGAGTGAAATAAGTATTTGATCCCCTGTCAATCAGCAAGATTTCTGGCTCCCAGATGTCTTTTATACAGATAACAAGCTGAGATTAGGAGCACTCTCTCCTTGTTTTTTTTCTTTGAAGCTGTTTCGCTTCTATAACAATAATAGAGTTGGAAGGGATATTGGAGGTCATCTAGTCCAACCCCCTGCTCAGGCAGGAAACCCTATACCATTTCAGACAAATGGCTATCCAATCTCTTCTTAAAAACTTCCAGTGTTGGAGCATTCACCGCTTCTGCAGGCAGGTGGTTCCACTGATTAATCGTTCTGTCAGGAAATTTCTCCTTAGTTCTTGGTTGCTTCTGTGTCTGATTAGTTTCCATCCTTTGCTTCTTGTCCTGCCTTCAAGTGCTTTGGAGAATAGCTTGACTCCCTCTTCTTTGTGGCAACCTCTGAGATATTGGAACACTGCTATCATGTCACCCATAGTCCTTCTTTTCATTAAGCTAGACTACCCAATTCCAGCAACCATTCCTTATATGTTTTAGCCTCCGGTCCCCTAATCATCTTTGTTGTTCTTCTCTGTACTCTTTCTAGAGTCTCAACATCTTTTTTACATCATGGTGACCAAAACTGGATGTAGTATTCCAACTGTGGCTTTACCAAGGCATTGTAAAGTGGTATTAACACTTCACGTGATCTTGATTCTATTCCTCTGTTAATGCAACCTAGCACTGTGTTGGCTTTTTTGGCAGCTTTTTGGCAGCTGCAGCACACTGCTGGCTCATATTTAAGTGATTATCCACTGGGACTTCAAAATCTCTCTCACAGTTACTACTACTGAACAAGGTACCACCTATCCTATGATCTTGCTATCTGCATTATTGAGGAGGCTAAATCTTGCTCCGAGGCAGAATTGCTCCGAGGAGCCTTCTCAATCTCTAGAGGAGTTAGACTTCAGCCTTATTATTCTCAAACAAGTTGATAAAGAGACTTGAAAGAAACTAGTTTGCAGAAAACTGATTCAAAGACTCTTGTCTTTTCCAGTGGAGACTAAAACCTTTCTACATATCCCAAAACTTCATGACAGATTTTCTGTGGCTCACAAGAGGAACCAGCTTGGGAGCACCAGCAGGCCAGAGACTTCATTCGTGCTGGCCATAGCTGTATCCAAGCACACCCAATGTCCTGAACCTGGTGCTCTCAGCAAGCCACCTTTGTTCCTGAATATTTTAAATCTCCTAGATAGAACACAGAATAACAGAGTTGGAAGGGACCTTGGAGGTCATCTAATCAACCCCCTGCTCAAGCAGGAGAGGCTATACCATTTCAGACAAATGGCTGTCTGGTCTTTTCTTTCTAAGCCTCCAGTGATGGGGCACCACAATGCTAAATGCCATCTTCTTTAAATTTCCTTGCACAAAAGTCTCTACTAGGTCAAAGTGAGAGATACACATACTAGCAGGGAGTAAAAAAAGAGGGCTTAGAAAGAAGGTGGGACTGTTTAAATTTGATAAAATACACTAATAAACGGTTCACAGAAACATTTTAAATGGTTGTAAAAAGGATAGGGTTAGCAAAGTTCTTCCTTTCCATTCCTTCTGTCCTAATAGCCCATTTTATTTCCCAAAGATATCAGAATACCATAGTTACTAACAGTTTGCATTATGGTATGGTTCTCTCAAAGATCCAGAGGCTTTTGAATCATTTCAAGAATTTTCATCTCCTAAATATATTATGATAATGGTGCACCTCCAAAAAATGGCATCAAAAGAGAGAAAATTAAATGTAATTTGATTCTTTTAAAATTTAAAAACTTTTGCACACGTTTAAATTTGAAACCACCTAGTTTCAAGAACCTTTTGGCTCCTCACCCCTGGCCTGGTCCTGCAAAGAATTCATATGCAATGTGATCTACTGGGGGTGGGGGGAAGTACTATATAACCTGGTGAAATCAAATCAAAAGACCAGCATAAGGATTTCTGGGTACATTTAATTAAAAAGAAAATAATCTAAATAATTGTTAAAATAACATTTATTATAGAAAATGAAAAGATATAAAAGAGAATGCATACATAAAAAATAGTTTAAATGAATCTAAAAGAACACGAGATGGGTTTAGGGAACATAAAGGTTAGTATGTAGCAGATTAAAATCTATCACTGCCCAAAGCCTAGCATGATAAACTGAATACTTCTTGAGACTAATTTATGCTCACAAAAGGCAGGACAAGCTTCCCAACCCTTTCCCTTCCTTAATTCCACCACCCCCCATTTCCCTCAGAAAGCCACATTATTTTACTTTAAGTCCTAGCTGGACTTTACAGTCAGACAGCTTAAGCTTGCAAAGACCCAGTGTCCTCCATTTTCTGGCACAATTTTTTTTTTTTTTTTTAACTTCAGGAGAAAAAAGCTGGGGATTTTCTCTCCTTGTTGGCTTCATTCTTCCACTCTTTAGCCTGGAATCAAAGTAAAGTTTTTTTTTTAAAAGGATATTGTTTAGAGCAGCGGTTCTCAACCTATGGGTCGCGACCCCATTTGGGGTCCATCGACCATTTTATGGGGGTCGCCAAGCAAGGCTGTCCGCCATTTTTTCCCCCTTTTCCAGCGGGTGCCTTACCTCCCTTGGGCTGGGCCAGCTGGTGGTCAGCCTGCTCTGTCTCTGCCACTTGCCAGCTACGCCTTGGCCGGCGCAGGGGGTGGCACCATGCATGCGCTGCACTCCCGGGCAGGGAAAGTCCTCGACTTACGACCGGTTGGGTAGTCCTCGACTTATGACATGTTTAGTCCTCAACTTATGACGGGTTTAGTCCTCGACTTATGACCAGTTGGGGGGGGTCACGGCATTAAAAAGGTTGAGAACCACTGGTTTAGAGGGCAGAGGAAGAATTTATTTTAGCACTTAACTGGGACAAAGATGAGTGAAGATCAACATCCACCCTTCCCAGTTTTTTTCTATTTTGTTTTTTTTTTTTTATTGAAGAAATGTGTTTTTTTGAGGGAAGGAGGGGGGTGTTAAGAATGGGAAAGGTTTGGGAAGCTTGTCCTGAAACTGCCCTTTCAGCAAGGCCCCCTTCGCAAAGCCTAGAGCAGGGGTAAGCAACCTTGGCTCTTTTGTGACGCGTGGACTTCAACTTCCAGAATTCCTGAGCCAGCATGGCTCAGCTTGGAAACCTCTCCCTTTCCCCTCAGCATGGCTGGCTCAGGAATTCTGGGAGTTGAAGTCCACAGTCATAAAAGAGCCGTTGCCTACCCCTGGCCTAGAGGCAGGGGAGCTTTGCAGCATCCCCATGGACGGCTAATGGGTGGACTCCTGATTAGTGGGGAAAGCTCCCAAAAGCTGAGGAAAATGGTTCCTTTTTTGTCCCAGAAAGGCAGGGCACCTTGGGAGCAGGAAGGGCAGGGGCAGAATTAGGAAAGGCAGGCATAATAGTTTTCCTTCCCCGCTGATTCTCATTGGCAAGACAGCTATGCCACTGGCTGTGTATCTTGGGGAAAGTCTGAAGCAGGTGAGCTCATGCTTCTGCTGGGCCTCTCTAGATCTCCCTTGCTTCTAAAGACAGGTCAGAGATGAAATTCAAGACTTTTCTAGACTCATCGCTTTCTGCCTCATGTGGATTTTCTTGTGTGCAGTAAGGGAGGAATTTTGTGTGAAGCAACGTCCACACTCTGGGCATTTGAAAGGTTTCTCCCCAATGTGTAAAGCTACATGAATTACAAGTTTAGACTTAGTGGCGAACCCTTTCCCACAATCAGGACACTCGTATGGTTTCTCTCCCGTGTGAGTCCTTTGGTGTATCACCATGTGGGAATTCCGACTGAAAGTTTTCCCACACTCCTGACACACATACGGTTTCTCTCCTGTGTGAGACCTCTGATGTATCAGCAGGTGAGAATTGCGACTAAAAGTTTTGCCACAATCCTGGCACTCATACGGTTTCTCTCCTGTGTGAATACTCTGGTGCACCACCAGGTGGGAATTGTTACTGAAACTTTTCCCACAATCTGGGCACTCATAAGGTTTCTCTCCTGTGTGTCGCCTTTGGTGGTACACCAAAAGGCAATTCTGAGTGAAACTTTCCCCACAATCCTGACACTCATATGGTTTCTTCTCAGAATGAGTCCTCTGATGGACAACCAGGTGGGAATTAAGACGGAAACTTTTCCCACAATCAATACACTCGTACGGTTTCTCCCCTGTGTGAGTCCTCTGGTGTATCACTAAGGAGTAATTCCGAATGAAACTTTTCCCACAATATAGACACTCATATGGTTTCTCCCCTGTGTGAGTCCTCTCATGTATAACCAGGTAACAACTCTGACTGAAAGTTTTCCCACAATCTGGACACTCAAATGGTTTTTCCCCAGTGTGAGTTCTCTTGTGTGACACCAGGCTGGAACTCTGACTGAAAGTTTTCCCGCAGTCTGGACATTCATATGGTTTCTCTCCCGTGTGCGTCCTCTGGTGTCTCACCAGTTCAGAACTGTGAATAAAACTTTTTCCACAATCTGGACACTCATACGGTTTCTCCCCAGTATGAGTCCTGTGGTGTATCACGAGGTAGGAATTCCGACTGAAACTTTTCCCACAATCCGGACACTCATTCGATTTCTCTCCGGTGTGAATCCTCTGGTGTGCTGCCAGGTTGGAACTGTAACTGAAATGTTTCCCACAATATGGACATTCATACGGTTTCTCTCCTGTGTGTGTCCTCTGGTGTACCACCAGATGGGAATTCTGACTGAAACTTTTCCCACAGTCCAGACACTCATATAGATTCTCTCCTGTGTGTGTCCTCCGGTGGATTACTAGTTGGGAATTCCGACTGAAACTTTTCCCACAATCCAGACACTGATATGGTTTCTCCCCTGTGTGAATCCTCTTGTGCGCCACCAGGTGTGAATTAGTACGGAACCTTTTCCTACAATCTGGACACTCATAAGGTTTCTCCCCGGTGTGAGTTCTCTGGTGTTTCACCAGGTGGGAATTGTAAGTAAAATGCTTCCCACAATCCATACACTCATATGGTTTCCCTCCTGTGTGTGTCTTATGGTGTATCATTAGGGGTGTGTTCTTGTGAAAACTCTTATCACATTCAGAGCACTGGTATGGATTCCCCTCGTTGTAGGTCCTATTATCCTCAAAAGGATGGGAGCCGTAGCAAAATAGCTTTCCACACTCAGAACATTCATTAGGTTTCTCTCCGGTGTGCATCCCTTCAGGCGTAATCAGTTGTGATCTGCAATCTATGCTTTTCTCGTATGTAGATCTGCTGGGCTTTTCCACCACTAATATTCCTGGATTTGGAAGATCAAAAATATTTTCAATCTTTTCTTGCACAGTGCTTTGATTCAAAATACTCTTTTGTTCATCTTCAAAGGGCAAAGCTTGCATGACTGCCTGCCCTATGTGGCTATCCATGTGAAAGCTGCCTCCCCACTGATTTCCAGATATTTCCATCTTTTTTTCTGAATTTGGATATGATCCCCCCCTTGACCTTTTCGTGGAGTGCTTCGTTTTTTTCTGGAGAAGAAGGTAAAAAAAGTTTGATCACTGGCTGGATTTGCTTTCTCCTTTAATGCTCTTTTTGATTCTCACTTGTCCAGAATGTTGTTCTTGGCATCCTCTTCATCTAAAAGATTCACAAAAAAAGGTTAGTGTAACGATTCTATATAAAATCGGTGCACAACAAATGAAAACCCCAAGGAAAAAAAGCATACATTACAATCAAGAAGCAATCCAGGAATCACTCAATTTGTCCTTTGGACAATCAGTATGGGCAAGTATATTGTGGAAGTGGTTTTTCCCACTGTTTGGTGTGTGACCAACTAAGAGGTAGGGAGATCTCTCTTGCAATGCTGTAACACAGTTCTAATGGGGCAATTAACTTAGACTTCCTCATTTCTTAACAGGGTTTTTTTTTTGGTACTCATTTGTTCTTTAAGAAAGGCTCTCTTTTGATACGAGCTATTTTTTTTCTTGGAGATTTTAATATTTCCGGACTTATTTATTAATTATTAATAACTTTTATTACCGTTACTTTGGATGGTGGATTGGACTATCAGCAAAGAAAACAAAGTAAATTTTAAAGGATCTTTTTGTGGCTGCTGTTGGGAATTGAACTATATGCTTTTAAAAAGAAACCTTAATATTTTGTACATATTTGCTCAAACTGTTTGGAATTATGGAATTCATTATTATTTTTTGCTTAATACTCTGAGGGAATGTTTATTTTTGCTGATCTTCCTTTATATGGATTGGATACCCTTTGCTTCAATTAGCTAACAGGTAGTCCTCAACTTATGCTGGATCACTTAGCAACAATTCAAAGTTATACCAGCCCCTCCCCCAGCTATTTATGAACTAGTTTCAAAGTTATGGCCGCCGTACCATCCCCACAGTCATTTGCTTGTACAACTTTCGGAATAACAGAGTCGGATGGGACCCCCATGATCAAGCAGGAGACCCTATACTATTTCTCACAAGTGGCTGTCTAGTCTCTTCTTTAAAGCTTCCAGTAATGAAGCACCTGCAATTTCTGAAAGCAAGCTGTTTCATTGGTTGATTGTTCTCACTGTCAGAAAATTTCTCCTTATTTCTAGTTTGAATCTCTCCTTGATTAGTTTCCATCCATTCTTTCTTGTCTGGCTTTCGGGCATTTTGGAAAAGTTGATTCCCTTCTCTCTGTGACAGCCCCTCATATATTGCAGGGGCCCCAAGGGGACAGAAGTGGAGTATGGAGTGCCTCAAGAGTGGGAGTAACCTTAGGAGGCCCAGGGCAAGCCAGCCTGACACTGTGCTAGGCATCCCAGGGCTGCCCCATCTAAGGCACCCTTAATAATCCCATTTGTTAAACGGTTACATCAGGGAGAACAAAGGGGGGGGAGGTGTTTAGGGGCGCTGCCTCATTTAATGGCCATCAGCAATGTGCTGCAACTGCCACCACCCCCCCAATGCTGTCCTGGGTTGCATCAAAGGAGAGACAGCATCAAGGTGATATGGAGTGATAGTGCCGCTTTATAGAGCTTTGATCAGACCACACTTAGAATACTGTACCGAGTTTTGGTCACTATGATAAAAAACAATGTTGAAACTCTAGAAAGAGTGCAGAGAAGAGAAACAAACATGATTGGGTATGTCTAGTTTAATGAAGAGAAGGCTGAGGGGGGACATGATAGCAGTGTTCCAATATCTCAGGGGCTGCCCCAAAGAAGAGGGAGTCAAGCTATTTTCCAAAGTGCCTGAAGGCAGGACAAGAAGCAACGGGTGGAAACTAATCAAGGAGAGAAGCAACCTAGAACTAAGGAGAAACTTCCTCACAGTTAGAACAATTAACCAGTGGAACAACCTGCCTCCAGAAGCGGTCAATGCTTCAACACTGGAAGTTTTTAAGAGACCGGCCAGCCATTTGTCTGAAATGCTATAGGGTTTCCTGCCTGAACAAGAGGGTTGGACTAGATGACCTCCAAGGTTCCTTCCAACTTTATTATTCTTATGATGATGATGAGAATGATTTAGAGGGCTGGAGGCTAAAATATGAGTGGTTGCAGGAAATGAGTATGTCTAGTTTAATGAAAAGAAGGACTAGAGGTGACACGATAGCAGTGTTCCAAAACCTGAGAGGTTGCCACAAAGAAGAGGGGATCGACCATTCTCCAAAGTACCTGAAGGCAGGACGAGAAATAATTGATAGAAAATAATCAAGGAGAGCTCTAACCTAGAAAGAAAGAAAAATTTCCCGACAGTGAGAAATATTAATCAGTGAAACGGCTTGCCTCCAAAATTTGTGAGTGCTCCATCATTGGAGGTTTTTAAGAAGAGACTGGACAGCCATCTGTCTAGTATAGGATCTCCTGCTTGAGCCAGGGGGATGGACCAGATAGAAGACCTCCAAGGTCTCTTCCAACTCTATCCTGTTAATCAGCTGGTAGATATGTGGCCATGGAAACTGTGACCCAAAGGATTAAATCTATCATTATTGGACTTTGTGTGTCACATGATGAAAAAAAATGTTGTCTTTTTTTTAAATATCAGAATTAGCATATGTTGGAGGATTAAAATGATATAATAATCTCTTAGACATTGATCTAAGAAATCAAGCCAAACCAGAGCAACTTCCAAATCTGTCTTTGGGTTGACAAGAGAATTTGGCACTGATAAGATTCTTGAAGACACAAAACTAACTCTGAAAGCGAAAATACACTCTTCTCAGAAAAGCATAAATCATTTTCAAGAATTGCTAGAATATGGCTTTCAAAGAACTTAGCTAATGGGATAGCCAAAGCGGATATCTTACCAAAGATATTGGTATGTTTTGATAATAGAAATATTGTGCAACATTTGGGAGTTTAACAGATATACATTTTTAGGTTTATGTATTTGTCTAATTTTAAAGCAGAGGATGTTTTATTACAGAATTTTTACTGTAGAAGAATCTAGTAATATGTGTATTTTTGAATTGATAATATGATGCATTGGCTATGTTTTATTTAGATATGTCTAAACATATCTATTCATTGTTTTAAAGAAATGTTTTATTTACACATGTTTTCTGAATTGATAATATGATGCATTTATGGGCTATATACTTTATTTAGATTGAGATGTATTTTCCTTTTGTTATCTGATTAGTATATATATCTTTGCTTTTAGCTTTACTTTATTGTGTTATCGAAAGCAAAAGTGTACTTTTATATATCCGTATCTTGAAAAGAGTTGGAAGGAATCATTTTTAAAATGTTACTTTTGGTCTTTGTTTTTTTCATTACTTATGTCCATTTTTAAACATTCCTTGTTCTTCCCCTATTTACTGAAATTTAATAAAATCCTTAAAAAAAACAAACCAAAGTCCAAAAGTCTAGATTAACCTCCGACATTAATTTTCATTTCACAAATAAATGACTAGCAAGATCCAAGGAAAATCACAAATTCTTAGCACTGAAATCATTATTATCAAATATACCTGGAAATGCCGAAGACAGTTTACAAATACACGAAGACAAACAGAAATATAAAGGTACGTATGTTACAATTCATGTGTATTTCGGCCTGAAAAATTGTCTAATTTTAAAGATATGGGGGGGGCTTTAACAGAGGAAATGGTGCCCAAAGCCTCTGCAGGATTTACAGCCCCCCGTTTTCCCATGAAGCTCCCTCCTCATTTGCAAAGAAAACAACACGCTCATAAAAAGCACAAGGAGTCAACCCTAAAAGGAAGGAGACTATTTAAATCTCCCAACCAGCAGAAGATTGAAGGTACCACTTTTAAAGGCACACACTTTTCAAGCGTGCAGTGCTACTGGATTAAAAATTGGGGAAGAAAAGAATAAGCTGCACCCGAGGCAGCCCCGCTACTAGCTCCCGGCCTCTCCTCCGCACCTTCCTTCCACTCACCTTCCAGTTGCTGCTTCGACCCCGGGAAGAGCACGAGAACCGCCCTCCACGCGTCTATCCTCCCATGGGTGAGCCGGAAGAGGAAGTTCCTCTACGCTTCTCCTCTCCTCCGACGTCCTCTCTAGCAATCTAATGCTCTTTTCTAGTGGCGGCTCTTGTTGATCTTTAGAGCGCCATCGAGCGGCATAAGGCTGAAAAACACGCTTGTCCGATCTCCATCCTGAGGCGTTTGCCCGGTTTTTTTTTTCTTTTTGATCGACATTTACCGACCTTTTCTCTCCAGGGCAAGGGTAGGCAACCTTGGCTCTTTTATGACTCGTGAACTCCCAGAATTCCTGAGCCAGCCAGGAATTCTGGGAGTTGAAGTCCACGAGTCATAAAAGAGCCAAGGTTGCCTACCCCTGCTCTAGGAGGATCTATGTATCCCTTTGCAAGAAGTGAGAACTAAATCAAGGGAATGTCTATGGAGATTCTCAGTCATCCAGGTCTTTTGCAAAAGGCAACAGGGCTTTCTGTTTTTTGCTTGAAAATGTTTCGCTTCTCATCCAAAGCTTCTTCAGTTACCGAGGAAGCTTCGCGGATGAGAAGCAAAACGTCTTCAAGCAAATACAAAGCAAGTCCAGTTGCCTTTTGAAAAAGCACCTTTAGGCAAATCAAGGAAAGCATCCTTGAGAGGGGAGGAACCATTGGAAAAACAGGCAATGTTAAAGTGCACCTTCCTCGGGGATCGGTGAAGTCAGTTCCAGCCAGTTCTTCATCTTGGGGGGGTATGCAGGATAACTCCTCAAAACCCATTTTTGCAACTGAGGGAAGCTTGAAGAGAGAAGCTTGACCATATTTAACTTTGTAAGATTAGATGTCAGATGCTATATTTTTCTATCCTGCTCTATGGAGTAGACTTGCAGGGGTTCTCAACCTTGGCAACTTTAAGACTTGTGGACTTCAACTCCCAGAATTCCTCAGCCAGCTTGAAGTCCACAAGTCTTAAAGTTGCCAACGTTGAGAACCTCTCTACCCCTGGAATAGAGAGTTGGTCTCTGACAGAAGGCCACCTGAATTGACTAGGAGCATTTGAAATGTGGATTTACAGGCGGCTGTTACGTATAAGCTGGGTTGAGAAGATCAGAAATGAGGAGGGGATAAGCCGCCTGGGAAAGCCAAGAGAAATCATCAAAACAATTAAAAAAAGAAAATTAGAACATTTCGGACATGTGATGCGACACCAGAAAAATACAGCACACTCCATTTAATCCTCCAGGGAAAGATTGAAGGCAAACAAGGTCCAGGCAGAAGAAGAACATTGTGGCTTCAAAATCTATTCTAAGGGACTGGTTTGGACAAAACTCAGCAGCACTTTTTCGTGCGGCTGCTGATAAAAACAGGATCGCCAACATGATCGCCAACGTCCGATATCAGATAAGGCACAAAAAGATTAGCCAGGTGTTGGACTCTAGACGTTCATGAAGGTTTTGTGTTTGTGTACAGCCTTTAAAATGATTGCAGCTTCACCCAATTAATAATGAAACGTGGGACAAATCTGGAAGCTTCCACAAGCATTGCCACTAAACTACTTCTAGATAGGAGATACATCTGATCTTCCTATCTCTATTATTGGGAAGCCTAAATTTCACCAGAGGGCAGAATTGCTCTGAGCAGCCTTCCCAATCCCTAGAGGAGTTAGTTTTCAGCCTTATTGCTCCCAAACAGCTTGGGCAAAAGACTTGGAAGTAGTTTGCAAAAAACTCACTTAAAAATTCCTGTCCTTTCGCAGGGCTGATTCTCAGGAGAGATCAAAAACTCTCTACACCCCAAAAACTTTGACTGATTTCCTGGGGCTCCCATGGATTTAGGACAAGGCAAGGCAGAGGTCCCAAAAGTGCCACCTTCACTTGTACAGATGAGAGATGGCATCCAAGTGCACAGAGCCTCTTGAATCTGCTATTCCCAACAAGCCTGCTTTGTTAGTGAAGGAGATTTTAAATCTGCTAAGTGTCATCTGCTTCGGTAAAATTCCTTGCCCAGAAATCTCCCTTACATCAAATCAAGACACACAGCAGGACCCACCCAGAAAAATGCACTTAAGAAGAGAGGGTGACTATATATGGTAGAAGAAATTGATAAACTTTAGAAACATTTAAAGGATTATAAAATGTGTACTGCTATGCATTTGCATGCAAAGTGTGTCACTGTGCTTTGAGTGAAGCATTCATTTTTGACAGTCAAAAATTTTAATGTAATGAAATATACAGCACTACGAAAAAAATAGTGAATAAGAGATCAATTAATTTTTACCCCTTCTGAGATATGTCAGGATTCTGCTACCATCTTTTCTTTCTAACCAATTGTATTAGAATGCATAGCTGACACAGATATATGCCTCTTTATAAAATATGGTAGACTGAGAAGCTGCTATTGGATGCCTTCCGATTTTTGGCTACCAGAGACTCATATGGCTCTCCTCCTAATTGAGTCTTCATTCAAATTCCCCGCTGTTTATAGTTCTGAGTGTCACAAACACAACCCTTGGGAGAAGCACCCTATCCTCAGGATCTCTGGTGAATGTGAAAGCTTGCTCACCACTCGGAAACTCTACTGTTGCAAAATATGACTTTAAAGGGGAAAACAACTTCAAAACAAAATGAAATTGTGGAATGGCTCCTAAACAAAGAGAAAAACCCATTAAAGCACCTTTTTGTTTCTTTAATCACAAGAATGGGACATCATAGAAGGCAGGGCATGTTTTTAATAAAATTGATCTATCTTCAATTAACAGTACAAATATGGAGAGAATTCATATCTGACCTTTTAACAGAAAAGTGGTAACTGCAGTATGGAAGTTTACAACAAATGAAATAACATTGTGTATATCTAAGAGGATTGGTTAATTTTGCTTGAATTCATTCGTTCTATATTAGATTTTGTGCGGTCTGATTAATCTGGGTATTCCATTATTAGTGTCGGTTTCAATAATTCTACTTTGTATTTTGCATATTCAAGTTCAATCAATTGTTAATATCAATAAATTTATAGTGTTTTACATTTTTAATCTTAAATTATACGGTTTTTAATATTTTATTGTACTGATGAATGTGTACACTGCTCAGACCCCTCTGTGAGGGAGACAGGCAGTTAAGTCTGATACATAGATAAAATAAATGAATGATATCCTTGATTAGTGTTCCACACTTAAGTCTTAAGCATGACATAAATTGTTATCCCTCGCCATTGCCCCTCTTTTGCCATCTGGCATTTTGGTTGTAAATATGAGACATGTCCCAAAAGACAAAAAAACATTTTTAGAGAATAATAATAATAATAATAACAACACACTCTCTGTAATGAACTTTTTCAGCAGCTAGCCATCAATTCTTCCATGTTCTTCCCTTCCATTCCCTCTTATTAATGTCCCCTTTTATTCCCAAAAGGCATCAGAATACCGTAGTCACCAAGAGTTTGCATTGTAGTATGGTCCTCTCAAAGATCCAGAGGCCTTTTGGCTTTAACATTATTTAGTGACTGGGTTAATTTAACAAATGTAGAAATACTCCATTTGGAGGGTTGGGATTTACTTTTTGGATGGCATGCATGCCTATTTAATTTTTAATAAAAAAGTTGACCGGGTTTGTAAATCTCATATTATAAGGATTTCTTTACTTCGGGTTTGGAGGAAATATTATAGAAGTGATTTTAAAATACCATTATGGGCTATACATTGGCATGCGATAGAGGGGATAAGGAGAGGAGTTAAGATGGATAGTGTTTCTTATGCACAATTACTCAGATGGGATGGTAAAAATTGGCAGTTAAAATCTTTGGAAGATTTAGCACATGAAAATATTACATATTCATGGTTTCAGTATAGACAAATAGCGGATAGATGGAAGATGGATCGTAATATGGGCTTGCTTAGAGAAAATGAAAACCTTTTTAAACAAGTAAAAGACCAAAGGCGAACTCACATTAAGAGAATTTACGGGTTGCTAGTAGAACTGGATTCAGAACCAGAACTAATTAAAGAATGTATGATCAAATGGGCACAAAATTTTGGTGAACCAGTTCTACTAGATACCCGGGAAACCATCTGGGTGAGGAATGTTAAATTTACACAAGCCCAGAACTTAAGGGAGAATTTTTACAAAATGTTTTATAGATGGCACCTTGATCCACAAAAAATGTCTTGTATGTATCCTGACTTACAGCCTAAATGTTGGAGATGTGGTTGTTTGGATGCTACTTATTATCATATTCGGTGGTCGTGTAAAAATATAAAAGCCTTTTGGATTAAGATATGGTGGAATATTCAAAGAATTTTCAGAAGGAGGGTAAAATTTACCCCACAATTGTTTTTGTTAGGTATTGTTACTGATTGTGATGCTAAGGAGGTTATATTGATGTTAAATTTAATCACAGCTGCAAGGTTGTTAGTAGGGCAATACTGGAAGAAGGAATCTTTGCCTACCTTGCAAGAGTGGTTTTTTAAAGTTTCTTATTTGGCGGAAATGGCAAAGATTTCGGCTTTCTTAAAGGATCAATCGCAAGAGAAGTTTTTTGCGGTATGGGAAAAATGGATAGATTTTATACAACATAAATTGGATATAAAAATATTACTTAGTTTTTCAATAACTTATATATAAATCTTAATATTTTATAGATTGTATCTTTTTTTTCTTCTCTTTCCTTATATTTCTTATTTTTATTTTATTTTTATTTTTTTATATATCTCTTTTCTTCTTTCTTTTCTTTTTTATTCTTTTTCTCTTTAAGCATTTTTCTTTTTTAATATTTATGCTTTTTTTTACATATATATTATTGTTAATTACTTTATAAGTTGTTTATGTAATGTATTTAGATATACTTATGGTTTATACTTTTTTAACTTTTTTAAAGATTTTTAGAAATTCTAACTAAGCCTATATTCAGCTCTGGGAAGGTTGGGGGGATGGAGTGGGAGGGTTGGGGTGGGTTGGGTAGGGTTGTTTTTTTTTTTTTCTCTATTTGTAAAAATTTTAAAAATTTTCAATTAAAAAAAAAAAAAGATCCAGAGGCTTTTGAACCTTATCAAGCATTTTCAGCTCCTAAGAATAATAAAATCTGATGTGATAACAGGAGGGAGGGAGAGGGACAGGGGGAGAGAGAGAGAAAAAGGAAGAGAAAGAGGGGATAAAAAAGAATATATATGAAAAGAGAAGTCTAAATGGAATCTAAAAGGAGGGCTTGGAACAGAGAGCATAAAGGAACATATAAGCATAAATTTAACATGGCATATTAAATTTATCACTGTGCAAAGTCTAATATGACAAGCTGGATGCTCAGCAAGACTAATTTATGACACAGGTCATCCATCCTCTGACAAGTTTTAAGTGCGGATCCTCAGAATCTGTTAACATATGTTATAGCAGGGTTTCTATCTGAAAGCAGCTGGGACATGCAGAATTGTTTTGGGTGCCCTGAGTATTTATGCAGTAATGGTGAGATGAGCCTCTGTAATACAGCCACTGGAAAAGCAGGTGCTCTTGTTTGTCTGTGGAGATTCTCAGCCATCCAGGTCATAGTTGTCTCAAAGCTGCTTTTTCAAAAGGCAACTGGATTTTTTTCCCCCCTTAAGGACGAAGAAGATGTTTCTCTTTTCATCCGTTAAGCTTCATCAGACTTGGTCAGAACCAACTGCGCTTCTCGGATGAGGAATTTTTCCTTAGGGAAAAACAGTCCGGTTGCCTTTTGAAAAAGCAGCTTTGAGACACATGCTTTGTTGTTTCTGCGTGTCCAGAGTCACAGGGGCATTATATTATAATCTGACCTCTGAATTCTGTTAATACAATGGTTCTCAACCTTTTTAATGCCGCGACCCCCAGCCGGTTGTAAGTCGAGGACTACTCAACCGGTCGTAAGTCGAGGACTACTCGACTGGTGCAGCACTGTTTGCAGACTGGGACTTTTGGCGGGCTCAGCAGGGCAGAGACAGCCTGGACAATTCCTATTGGCTTTGAAAGCCAATAGAATTAGACTCTATTCAAGAGAGTCTATTCTATTGGCTTTCAAAAGCCAATAGAATAAAAGGGAGTAGCACAGCTAAGGAAAAGGGAGAAAAAAATGGCGGACTGTGATGTTTGGCAACCTCCGTGAAATGGTCGTTCGACCCCAAATGGGGTTCCGACCCACAGGTTGAGAACCACTGTGTTAATGTAACAAACCTATCTTGAATTCTTTGGAGTCTTTTAAACACAGCACAATGAAGAGTCATTCGTCTGCATAACTAAAATGCCACTTAGCTGCTCCAAATAATTTTCCTCTTTACTAGTAGGGATTTTTTGGGGAAAATTTTAAAAAGAGCCCCGAGATTGGCGTGAAAGAATTGAAAGAATATCCCCTTTCTTGAGAAGTTTGCATTTCCTTGCCTCGTGTTCACAGCAATGCTGATACTGCCTTTTTATTTTCCTTGTCAAACGTTATGGTTCTTACACAATGCACTTTTATAAATGTTTACAAATGAAACATTTATCAGAGTTTTTCTCAGGATCTCCACCACTAAGGGCAGCATCTTGACATTAATATCACCCACCACTCATGAAAGGGTACCTGTAATAGCAATAGCATTTTGACGTATATACTGCTCCAGTGCTTTGCAGCCCTCTCTAAGCGGTTTACAGAGTCAGCATATTGCCCTCCCCAACAATCTGGGTCCCCATTTTAATGACCTCGGAAGGATGGAAGGCTGAGTCAACCTTGAGCCGGTAACAATCGAACTGCCTAACTCAGTGGTTCTCAACCTTTTTAATGCCGCGACCCCATAATACAGTTCCCCATGTTGTGGTGACCCCCAACCACTTATACATCACCGGGTGCCAGTGGCGTGGCCAAAGAAAAGGGGGAAAAAATGGCGGACAGCCTTGTTTGGCAACCCCCGTGAAATAGTCGTTCGACCCCAAATGGGGTCCCGACCCACAGGTTGAGAACCACTGGCCTAACTGTTGGCAGATGGCAGTCAGCAGAAGTAGCCTACATTGTAGTACTGCATTCCAACCACTGCGCCACCACGGCACAAGATCATAGGAGGATTGCTAATAAACATGAAGGTCCTACACTCAAAAGCACAATCGTTTCTCTTCAATATTCTTAATATTGTTCAACAGCCATTACCTGTAAAATTTTACAATGCCCTCCCTCGTATATTCTCTATTCTGTCCTTTAGCCTACCCATCATCTAAATATGATTCTCCTTGACCTAAAATTCTGAAAATGTTAGAAAAAGATGAACTCTAAACCGCCTTTTATTGGTCGTATTTGAGGAATGACAATATGAGTGCTCCTATTTTTTAACACTGTATTTTTAAGTCCTGCCACAGATTTCTGGGACCTGCCAGAAATGTTCCAAAATATTTTATTCAATAAGTACGCTGGCTGAGGAATTCTGGTCCAAAAAACTGCAGGACATCTAGGTAGGTTAATATTTTGTATGTTGGATTTCTATGCCCTAAGATGATCAATATCAGTGGTTCTCAACCTTTTTATTGCCGTGACCCCCAACCGGTCGTAAGTCAAGGACTACTCAACCGGTAGTAAGTCAAGGACTACTCAACTGGTGCAGCACCGTTTGCAGAATGGGACTTTTGGCGGGCTCAGCAGGGCAGAGACAGCCTGGACAATTCCTATTGGCTTTTGAACGCCAATAGAATTAGACTCTATTCAACAGAGTCTATTCTATTGGCTTTCAAAAGCCAATAGAATAAAAGGGAGTAGCACAGCTAAGGAAAAGGGGGAAAAAAATGGCGGACTGCGTTGTTTGGCGACCCCCGTGAAATGGTCGTTCGACCCCAAATGGGGTCGCGACCCACAGGTTGAGAGCCACTGTAATAAAGTGAATGAGCTGAGAAATTAAACAGTTAATTTCTCAACTGCATTTCCGAGGGAGTTCAGAAAGGAAATTTATGCCTTCTCTGTATTCAAGACCTTTTGCTTCATGTGGATTTTCTTGTGTGCGGTAAGGGAGGAATTTTGAGTAAAGCACTGTCCACATTCTGAGCATTTGAAAGGTTTCTCTCCTATGTGCAAACCTACATGATTTACAAGTTTAGACCTAGTACTAAAACCTTTCCCACAATCGGGACACTCATATGGTTTCTCACCCGTATGAGTCCTCTGGTGTATCACCAAGGCATAAGTCCGAATGAAACTTAAACTTTTCCCACAATCAGGACACTCATAGGGTTTCTCCCCTGTGTGAGTTCTCTGATGCACCACCAGGTGGGAATTCTGACTGAAACTTTTCCCACAATCCAGACACTCATATGGTTTCTCACCCGTATGAGTCCTCTGGTGTATCACCAAGGCACAATTCCGAATGAAACCTTTCCCACAATCGGGACACTCATATGGTTTCTCCCCTGTGTGAGTTCTCTGATGCACCACCAGGTGGGAATTCTGACTGAAACTTTTCCCACAATCCAGACACTTATATGGTTTCTCCCCAGTGTGAGTCCTTTGGTGTATCACCAAGGCATGATTCCGAATGAAACTTTTCCCACAATACAGACACTCATATGGTTTCTCCCCTGTGTGAGTCCTCTCATGTATAATCAGGTAGCAGTTCTGACTGAAAGTTTTCCCACAGTCCGAACACTCACAAGATTTCTCCCCAGTGTGAGTCTTCTTGTGTATCACCAGGCTGGAATTCTGACTGAAACTTTTCCCACAGTCTGGACACTCATATGGTTTCTCTCCTGTATGTATCCTCTGATGTTTCACCAGTTCACAACTGTTAGTAAAACCTTTCCCACAATCCAAACACTGATATGGTTTCTCCCCAGTGTGAGCCCTCTGGTGTATCACCAGGTAAGAATTCCGACTGAAACTTTTCCCACAGTACGGACACTGATATGGTTTCTCTCCTCTGTGTATCCTTTGGTGTATCACCAAGTTGGAATTGTGACTGAAACGTTTCCTACAAATTGGACACTCATACGGTTTCTCTCCTGTGTGTGTCCTCAGGTGTAACATGAGGTCGGAATTGCGAGTGCAACTTTTTCCACACTCTGGACACTCGTACAGTTTTTCTCCTGTGTGTTTCCTCTGGTGCACCACTAGTTGGGAATTCTCACTGAAACTTTTCCCACAATCCAGACACTGATATGGTTTCTCTCCTGTGTGAATTCTCTGGTGTGCCACCAGGTGGGAATTAACACGAAAACCTTTCCCACAATCTGGACACTCATAAGGTTTCTCTCCTGTGTGTGTCCTCTGGTGCACCACTAGTTGGGAATTCTCACTGAAACTTTTCCCACAATCCAGACACTGATATGGTTTCTCCCCTGTGTGAATCCTCTTGTGTGCCACCAGGTGTGAATTAGTACGGAACCTTTTCCTACAATCTGGACACTCATAAGGTTTCTCCCCAGTGTGAGTCCTCTGGTGTTTCACCAGGTGGGAATTGTAAGTAAAATGCTTCCCACAATCCATACACTCATATGGTTTCCCTCCTGTGTGTGTCTTATGGTGTATCACTAGGGGTGTGTTCCTGTGAAAACTCTTATCACATTCAGAGCACTGGTATGGATTCCCCTCGTTGTAGGTCCTATTATCCTCAAAAGGATGGGAGCCGTAGCAAAATAGCTTTCCACACTCAGAACATTCATTAGGTTTCTCTCCGGTGTGCATCCCTTCAGGCGTAATCAGTTGTGATCTGCAATCTATGCTTTTCTCGTATGTAGATCTGCTGGGCTTTCCCACCACTAATATTCCTGGATTTGGAAGATCAAAAATATTTTCAATCTTTTCTTGCACGGTGCTTTGATTCAAAATACTCTTTTGTTCATCTTCAAAGGGCAAAGCTTGCATGACTGCCTGCCCTATGTGGCTATCCATGTGAAAGCTGCCTCCCCACTGATTTCCAGATATTTCCATCTTTTTTCTGAATTTGGATATGATCCCCCCCTTGACCTTTTCGTGGAGTGCTTCGTTTTTTTCTGGAGAAGAAGGTAAAAAAAGTTTGATCACTGGCTGGATTTGCTTTCTCCTTTAATGCTTTTTTTGATTCTCACTTGTCCAGAATGTTGTTTTTGGCATCCTCTTCATCTAAAAGATCCACAAAAAAAGGTTCGTGTAACGATTCTATATAAAATCGGTGCACAACAAATGAAAACCCCAAGGAAAAAAAGCATACATTACAATCAAGAAGCAATCCAGGAATCACTCAATTTGTCCTTTGGACAATCAGTATGGGCAAGTATATTGTGGAAGTGGTTTTTCCCACTGTTTGGTGTGTGACCAACTAAGAGGTAGGGAGATCTCTCTTGCAATGCTGTAACACAGTTCTAATGGGGCAATTAACTTAGACTTCCTCATTTCTTAACAGGGTTTTTTTTTTGGTACTCATTTGTTCTTTAAGAAAGGCTCTCTTTTGATACGAGCTATTTTTTTTCTTGGAGATTTTAATATTTCCGGACTTATTTATTAATTATTAATAACTTTTATTACCGTTACTTTGGATGGTGGATTGGACTATCAGCAAAGAAAACAAAGTAAATTTTAAAGGATCTTTTTGTGGCTGCTGTTGGGAATTGAACTATATGCTTTTAAAAAGAAACCTTAATATTTTGTACATATTTGCTCAAACTGTTTGGAATTATGGAATTTATTATTTTTTGTTTGCTTAATACTCTGAGGGAATGTTTATTTTTGCTGATCTTCCTTTATATGGATTGGATACCCTTTGTTTCAATTACTAACAGGTAGTCCTCAACTTATGCTGGATAACTTAGCAACAATTCAAAGTTATACCAGCCCCTCCCCCAGCTATTTATGAACTAGTTTCAAAGTTATGGCCGCTGTACCATCCCCACAGTCATTTGCTTGTACAACTTTCGGAATAACCAAGTCGGATGGGACCTTGTAGATCATCAACCCCATGATCAAGCAGGAGACCCTATACTATTTCTCACAAGTGGCTGTCTAGTCTCTTCTTTAAAGCTTTAAAGCACCTGCAATTTCTGAAAGCAAGCTGTTTCATTGGTTGATTGTTCTCACTGTCAGAAAATTTCTCCTTATTTCTAGTTTGAATCTCTCCTTGATTAGTTTCCATCCATTCTTTCTTGTCTGGCTTTCGGGCATTTTGGAAAAGTTGATTCCCTTCTCTCTGTGACAGCCCCTCATATATTGCAGGGGCCCCAAGGGGACAGAAGTGGAGTATGGAGTGCCTCAAGAGTGGGAGTAACCTTAGGAGGCCCAGGGCAAGCCAGCCTGACACTGTGCTAGGCATCCCAGGGCTGCCCCATCTAAGGCACCCTTAATAATCCCATTTGTTAAACGGTTACATCAGGGAGAACAAAGGGGGGGAGGTGTTTAGGGGCGCTGCCTCATTTAATGGCCATCAGCAATGTGCTGCAACTACCACCCCCCCCCAATGCTGTCCTGGGTTGCTTCAAAGGAGAGATAGCATCAAGGTGACATGGAGTGATAGTGCCGCTTTATAGAGCTTTGATCAGACCACTCTTAGAATACTGTACCGAGTTTTGGTCACTATGATAAAAAACAATGTTGAAACTCTAGAAAGAGTGCTGAGAAGAGAAACAAACATGATTGGGTATGTCTAGTTTAATGAAGAGAAGGCTGAAGGGGGACATGATAGCAGTGTTCCAATATCTCAGGGGCTGCCCCAAAGAAGAGGGAGTCAAGCTATTTTCCAAAGTGCCTGAAGGCAGGACAAGAAGCAACGGGTGGAAACTAATCAAGGAGAGAAGCAACCTAGAACTAAGGAGAAACTTTCTGACAGTTAGAACAATTAACCAGTGGAACAACCTGCCTCCAGAATCGGTGAATGCTCCAACACTGGAAGTTTTTAAGAAGAGACCGGACAGCCATTTGTCTGAAATGCTATAGGGTTTCCTGCCTGAGCAAGAGGGTTGGACTAGGTCCAAGGTCCCTTCCAACTTTATTATTCTTATGATGATGATGATTTAGAGGGCTGGAGGCTAAAATATGATGAGTGGTTGCAGGAAATGAGTATGTCTAGTTTAATGAAAAGAAGGACTAGAGGTGACACGATAGCAGTGTTCCAAAACCTGAGAGGTTGCCACAAAGAAGAGGGGATCGACCATTCTCCAAAGTACCTGAAGGCAGGACGAGAAATAATGGATGGAAAATAATCAAGGAGAGCTCTAACCTAGAAAGAAAGAAAAATTTCCCGACAGTGAGAAATATTAATCAGTGAAACGGCTTGCCTCCAAAATTTGTGAGTGCTCCATCACTGGAGGTTTTTAAGAAGAGACTGGACAGCCATCTGTCTAGTATAGGATCTCCTGCTTGAGCCAGGGGGATGGACCAGATAGAAGACCTCCAAGGTCTCTTCCAACTCTATCCTGTTAATCAGCTGATAGATATGTGGCCATGGAAACTGTGACCCAAAGGATTAAATCTATCATTATTGGACTTTGTGTGTCACATGATGAAAAAAAATGTTGTCTTTTTTTTAAATATCAGAATTAGCATATGTTGGAGGATTAAAATGGTATAATAATCTCTTAGACATTGATCTAAGAAATCAAGCCAAACCAGAGCAACTTCCAAATCTGTCTTTGGGTTGACAAGAGAATTTGGCACTGATAAGATTCTTGAAGACACAAAACTAACTCTGAAAGCGAAAATACACTCTTCTCAGAAAAGCATAAATCATTTTCAAGAATTGCTAGAATATGGCTTTCAAAGAACTTAGCTAATGGGATAGCCAAAGCGGATATCTTACCAAAGATATTGGTATGTTTTGATAATAGAAATATTGTGCAACATTTGGGAGTTTAACAGATATACATTTTTAGGTTTATGTATTTGTCTAATTTTAAAGCAGAGGATGTTTTATTACAGAATTTTTACTGTAGAAGAATCTAGTAATATGTGTATTTTTGAATTGATAATATGATACATTGGCTATGTTTTATTTAGATATGTCTAAACATATCTATTCATTGTTTTAAAGAAATGTTTTATTTACACATGTTTTCTGAATTGATAATATGATGCATTTATGGGCTATATACTTTATTTAGATTGAGATGTATTTTCCTTTTGTTATCTGATTAGTATATATATCTTTGCTTTTAGCTTTACTTTATTGTGTTATCGAAAGCAAAAGTGTACTTTTATATATCCATATCTTGAAAAGAGTTGGAAGGAATCATTTTTAAAATGTTACTTTTGGTCTTTGTTTTTTTCTTTACTTATGTCCATTTTTAAACATTCCTTGTTCTTCCCCTATTTACTGAAATTTAATAAAATCCTTAAAAAAAACAAACCAAAGTCCAAAAGTCTAGATTAACCTCCGACATTAATTATGATTCATTTCACAAATAAACTACTAGCAAGATCCAAGGAAAATCACAAATTCTTAGCACTGAAATCATTATTATCAAATATACCTGGAAATGCCGAAGACAGTTTACAAATACACGAAGACAAACAGAAATATAAAGGTACGTATGTTACAATTCATGTGTATTTCGGCCTGAAAAATTGTCTAATTTTAAAGATATGGGGGGGGCTTTAACAGAGGAAATGGTGCACAAAGCCTTTGCAGGATTTACAGCCCCCCGTTTTCCCATGAAGCTCCCTCCTCATTTGCAAAGAAAACAACACGCTCATAAAAAGCACAAGGAGTCAACCCTAAAAGGAAGGAGACTATTTAAATCTCCCAACCAGCAGAAGATTGAAGGTACCACTTTTAAAGGCACACACTTTTCAAGCGTGCAGTGCTACTGAATTAAAAATTGGGGAAGAAAAGAATAAGCTGCACCTCAGGCAGCCCCGCTACTAGCTCCCGGCCTCTCCTCCGCACCTTCCCTCCACTCACCTTCCAGTTGCTGCTTCGACCCCGGGAAGAGCACGAGAACCGCCCTCCACGCTTCTATCCTCCCATGGGTGAGCCGGAAGAGGAAGTTCCTCTACGCTTCTCCTCTCCTCCGACGTCCTCTCTAGCAATCTAATGCTCTTTTCTAGTGGCGGCTCTTGTTGATCTTTAGAGCGCCATCGAGCGGCATAAGGCTGAAAAACACGCTTGTCCGATCTCCATCCTGAGGCGTTTGCCCGGTTTTTTTTTTCTTTTTGATCGACATTTACCGACCTTTTCTCTCCAGGGCAAGGGTAGGCAACCTTGGCTCTTTTATGACTCGTGAACTCCCAGAATTCCTGAGCCAGCCAGGAATTCTGGGAGTTGAAGTCCACGAGTCATAAAAGAGCCAAGGTTGCCTACCCCTGCTCTAGGAGGATCTATGTATCCCTTTGCAAGAAGTGAGAACTAAATCAAGGGAATGTCTATGGAGATTCTCAGTCATCCAGGTCTTTTGCAAAAGGCAACAGGACTTTGTTTTTTGCTTGAAGATGTTTCGCTTCTCATCCAAAGCTTCTTCAGCTACCGAGGAAGCTTCGCGGATGAGAAGCAAAACGTCTTCAAGCAAATACAAAGCAAGTCCTTTTGAAAAAGCACCTTTAGGCAAATCAAGGAAAGCATCCTTGAAAGGGGAGGAACCATAGGAAAAACAGGCAATGTTAAAGTGCACCTTCCTCGGGGATCGGTGAAGTCAGTTCCAGCCAGTTCTTCATCTTGGGGGGGTATGCAGGATAACTCCTCAAATCCCTTTTTTGCAACTAAGGGAAGCTTGAAGAGGGAAGCTTAACCGTATTTAACTTCGTAAGATTAGATGTCAGATGCTATATTTTTTTCTATCCTGCTCTATGGAGTAGAGAGTTGGTCTCTGACAGAAGGCCACCTGAAGAGACTAGAAGCATTTGAAATATGGATTTACAGGCAGCTGTTACGTATAAGCTGGGTTGACAAGATCAGAAATGAGGAGGTGATAAACCGCCTGGGGAAGCCAAGGGAAATCATCAAAACAATTAAAAAAAGAAAATTAGAATATTTCAGACATGTGATGAGACACCCAGAAAAATACAGCACACTCCATTTAATCCTCCAGGGAAAGATTGAAGGCAAACGAGGTCCAGGCAGAAGAAGAACATCGTGGCTTCAAAATCTATTCTAAGGGACTGGTTTGGACAAAACTCAGCAGCACTTTTTCGTGCGGCTGCTGATAAAAACAGGATCGTCAACATGATCGCCAACGTCCGATAACAGATAAGGCACAAAAAGATTAGCCAGGTGTTGGACTCTAGACGTTCATGAAGGTTTCGTGTTTGTGTACAGCCTTTAAAATCATTGCAGCTTCACCCAATTAATAATGAAATGTGGGACAAATCTGGAAGCTTCGACAAGCATTGCCACCAAACTACTTCTAGATAGGAGATACATGTGATCTTCCTATCTCTATTATTGGGAAGCCTAAATTTCACCAGAGGGCAGAATTGCTCTGAGCAGCCTTCCCAATCCCTAGAGGAGTTAGTTTTCAGCCTTATTACTCCCAAACAGCTTGGGCAAAAGACTTGAGAGTAGTTTGCAAAAAACTCACTTAAAAATTCCTGTCCTTTCGCAGGGCTGATTCTCAGGAGAGATCAAAAACTCTCTACACCCCAAAAACTTTGACTGATTTCCTGGGGCTCCCATGGATATAGGACAAGGCAAGGCAGAGGTCCCAAAAGTGCCACCTTCACTTGTACAGATGAGAGATGGCATCCAAGTGCACAGAGCCTCTTGAATCTGCTATTCCCAACAAGCCTGCTTTGTTAGTGGAGGAGATTTTAAATCTGCTAAGTGTCATCTGCTTCGGTAAAATTCCTTGCCCATAAATCTCCATTACATCAAATCAAGGCACACAGCAGGACCCACCCAGAAAAATGCACTTAAAAAGAGAGGGTGACTATATATGGTAGAAGAAATTGATAAACTTTAGAAACATTTAAAGGATTATAAAATGTGTGCTGCTATGCATTTGCATGCAAAGTGTGTCACTGTGCTTTGAGTGAAGCATTCATTTTTGACAGTCAAAAATTTTAATGTAATGAAATATACAGCACAACGAAAAAAATAGTGAATAAGAGATCAATTAATTTTTACCCCTTCTGAGATATGTCAGGATTCTGCTACCATCTTTTCTTTCTAACCAATTGTATTAGAATGCATAGCTGACACAGATATATGCCTCTTTATAAAATATGGTAGACTGAGAAGCTGCTATTGGATGCCTTCCGATTTTTGGCTACCAGAGACTCATATGGCTCTCCTCCTAACTGAGTCTTCATTCAAATTCCCCGCTGTTTATAGTTCTGAGTGTCACAACACAACCCTTGGGAGAAGCACCCTATCCTCAGGATCTCTGGTGAATGTGAAAGCTTGCTCACCACTCGGAAACTCTACTGTTGCAAAATATGACTTTAAAGGGGAAAACAACTTCAAAACAAAATGAAATTGTGGAATGGCTCCTAAACAAAGAGAAAAACCCATTAAAGCACCTTTTTGTTTCTTTAATCACAAGAATGGGACATCATAGAAGGCAGGGCATGTTTTTAATAAAATTGATCTATCTTCAATTAACAGTACAAATATGGAGAGAATTCATATCTGACCTTTTAACAGAAAAGTGGTAACTGCAGTATGGAAGTTTACAACAAATGAAATAACATTGTGTATATCTAAGAGGATTGGTTAATTTTGCTTGAATTCATTCGTTCTATATTAGATTTTGTGCGGTCTGATTAATCTGGGTATTCCATTATTAGTGTCGGTTTCAATAATTCTACTTTGTATTTTGCATATTCAAGTTCAATCAATTGTTAATATCAATAAATTTATAGTGTTTTACATTTTTAATCTTAAATTATACGGTTTTTAATATTTTATTGTACTGATGAATGTGTACACTGCTCAGACCCCTCTGTGAGGGAGACAGGCAGTTAAGTCTGATACATAGATAAAATAAATGAATGATATCCTTGATTAGTGTTCCACACTTAAGTCTTAAGCATGACATAAATTGTTATCCCTCGCCATTGCCCCTCTTTTGCCATCTGGCATTTTGGTTGTAAATATGAGACATGTCCCAAAAGACAAAAAAACATTTTTAGAGAATAATAATAATAATAAAAACACACTCTCTGTAATGAACTTTTTCAGCAGCCAGCCATCAATTCTTCCATGTTCTTCCCTTCCATTCCCTCTTATTAATGTCCCCTTTTATTCCCAAAAGGCATCAGAATACTGTAGTCACCAAGAGTTTGCATTGTAGTATGGTCCTCTCAAAGATCCAGAGGCTTTTGAACCATATCAAGCATTTTCAGCTCCTAAGAATAATAAAATCTGATGTGATAACAGGAGGGAGGGAGAGGGACAGGGGGAGAGAGAGAGAGAAAAAGAAAGAGAAAGAGGGGATAAAAAAGAATATATATGAAAAGAGAAGTCTAAATGGAATCTAAAAGGAGGGCTTGGAACAGAGAGCATAAAGGAACATATAAGCATAAATTTAATATGGCATATTAAATTTATCACTGTGCAAAGTCTAATATGACAAGCTGGATGCTCAGCAAGACTAATTTATGACACAGGTCATCCATCCTCTGACAAGTTTTAAGTGCGGATCCTCAGAATCTGTTAACATATGTTATAGCAGGGTTTCTATCTGAAAGCAGCTGGCACATGCAGAATTGTTTTGGGTGCCCTGAGTATTTATGCAGTAATGGTGAGATGAGCCTCTGTAATACAGCCACTGGAAAAGCAGGTGCTCTTGTTTGTCTGTGGAGATTCTCAGCCATCCAGGTCATAGTTGTCTCAAAGCTGCTTTTTCAAAAGGCAACTGGATTTTTTTCCCCCCTTAAGGACGAAGAAGATGTTTCTCTTTTCATCCGTTAAGCTTCATCAGACTTGGTCAGAACCAACTGCGCTTCTCGGATGAGGAATTTTTCCTTAGGGAAAAACAGCCCGGTTGCCTTTTGAAAAAGCAGCTTTGAGACACATGCTTTGTTGTTTCTGCGTGTCCAGAGTCACAGGGGCATTATATTATAATCTGACCTCTGAATTCTGTTAATACAGTGGTTCTGTATTTTAATGCCGCGACCCCCAGCCGGTTGTAAGTCGAGGACTACTCAACCGGTCGTAAGTCGAGGACTACTCGACTGGTGCAGCACTGTTTGCAGACTGGGACTTTTGGCGGGCTCAGCAGGGCAGAGACAGCCTGGACAATTCCTATTTGCTTTTGAAAGCCAATAGAATTAGACTCTATTCAAGAGAGTCTATTCTATTGGCTTTCAAAAGCCAATAGAATAAAAGGGAGTAGCACAGCTAAGGAAAAGGGAGAAAAAAATGGCGGACTGTGATGTTTGGCAACCTCCGTGAAATGGTCGTTCGACCCCAAATGGGGTTCCGACCCACAGGTTGAGAACCACTGTGTTAATGTAACAAACCTATCTTGAATTCTTTGGAGTCTTTTAAACACAGCACAATGAAGAGTCATTCGTCTGCATAACTAAAATGCCACTTAGCTGCTCCAAATAATTTTCCTCTTTACTAGTAGGGATTTTTTGGGGAAAATTTTAAAAAGAGCCCCGAGATTGGCGTGAAAGAATTGAAAGAATATCCCCTGTCTTGAGAAGTTTGCATTTCCTTGCCTCGTGTTCACAGCAATGCTGATACTGCCTTTTTATTTTCCTTGTCAAACGTTATTGTTCTTACACAATGCACTTTTATAAATGTTTACAAAATGAAACATTTATCAGAGTTTTTCTCAGGATCTCCACCACTAAGGGCAGCATCTTGACATTAATATCACCCACCAGTCATGAAAGGGTACCTGTAATAGCAATAGCATTTTGACGTATATACTGCTCCACAGTGCTTTGCAGCCCTCTCTAAGCGGTTTACAGAGTCAGCATATTGCCCTCCCCAACAATCTGGGTCCCCATTTTAATGACCTCGGAAGGATGGAAGGCTGAGTCAACCTTGAGCCAATAACAATCGAACTGCCTACTGTTGGCAGCCGGCAGTCAGCAGAAGTAGCCTACATTCTAGTACTGCATTCCAACCACTGCGCCACCACGGCACAAGATCATAGGAGGAGTGCTAATAAACATGAAGGTCCTACACTCAAAAGCACAATCGTTTCTCTTCAATATTCTTAATATTGTTCAACAGCCATTACCTGTAAAATTTTACAATGCCCTCCCTCGTATATTCTCTATTCTGTCCTTTAGCCTACCCATCATCTAAATATGATTCTCCTTGACCTAAAATTCTGACAATGTTAGAAAAAGATGAACTCTAAACCGTCTTTTATTGGTCGTATTTGAGGAATGACAATATGAGTGCTCCTATTTTTTAACACTGTATTTTTAAGTCCTGCCACAGATTTCTGGGACCTGCCAGAAATGTTCCAAAATATTTTATTCAATAAGTACGCTGGCTGAGGATTCTGGTCCAAAAAACTGCAGGACATCTAGGTAGGTTAATATTTTGTATGTTGGATTTCTATGCCCTAAGATGATCAATATCAGTGGTTCTCAACCTTTTTATTGCCGTGACCCCCAACCGGTCGTAAGTCAAGGACTACTCAACCGGTAGT
The DNA here is from genome assembly GCF_016545835.1 of Crotalus tigris. Lineage (NCBI taxonomy): Eukaryota > Metazoa > Chordata > Lepidosauria > Squamata > Viperidae > Crotalus > Crotalus tigris. Next base: position 5,161,975 of record NW_024096552.1, on the reverse strand, counting down.
AAGTCAAGGACTACTCAACTGGTGCAGCACCGTTTGCAGAATGGGACTTTTGGCGGGCTCAGCAGGGCAGAGACAGCCTGGACAATTCCTATTGGCTTTTGAAATCCAATAGAATTAGACTCTATTCAAGAGAGTCTAATCTATTGGCTTTCAAAAGCCAATAGAATAAAAGGGAGTAGCACAGCTAAGGAAAAGGGGGAAAAAATGGCAGGCTGCGTTGTTTGGCGACCCCCGTGAAATGGTCGTTCAACCCCAAATGGGGTTGCGACCCACAGGTTGAGAACCACTGTAATAAAGTGAATGAGCTGAGAAATTAAACAGTTAATTTCTCAACTGCATTTCCGAGGGAGTTCAGAAAGGAAATTTATGCCTTCTCTGTATTCAACACCTTTTGCTTCATGTGGATTTTCTTGTGTGCGGTAAGGGAGGAATTTTGAGTAAAGCACCGTCCACATTCTGAGCATTTGAAAGGTTTCTCTCCTATGTGCAAACCTACATGATTTACAAGTTTAGACCTAGTACTAAAACCTTTCCCACAATCGGGACACTCATATGGTTTCTCACCCGTATGAGTCCTCTGGTGTATCACCAAGGCATAATTCCGAATGAAACTTTTCCCACAATCCAGACACTCATATGGTTTCTCACCCGTATGAGTCCTCTGGTGCATCACCAAGGCATAATTCCGAATGAAACTTTTCCCACAATATAGACACTCATATGGTTTCTCCCCTGTGTGAGTCCTCTCATGTATAACCAGGTAACAACTCTGACTGAAAGTTTTCCCACAATCTGGACACTCATAAGGTTTCTCCCCAGTGTGAGTCTTCTTGTGTATCACCAGACTGGAATTCTGACTGAAACTTTTCCCACAGTCTGGACACTCATATGGTTTCTCCCCTGTGTGAGTCCTCTGATGTCTCACCAGTTCAGAACTGTGACTAAAACTTTTCCCACAATCCAAACACTGATATGGTTTCTCCCCAGTGTGAGTCCTCTGGTGTATCACCAGGTAAGAATTCCGACTGAAACTTTTCCCACAGTACGGACACTCATATGGTTTCTCTCCTGTGTGTATCCTTTGGTGTACCACCAAGTTGGAATTGTGACTGAAACGTTTCCTACAAATTGGACATTCATACGGTTTCTCTCCTGTGTGTGTCCTCAGGTGTACCATGAGGTCGGAATTGTGAGTGCAACTTTTTCCACACTCTGGACAGTCGTACAATTTTTCTCCTGTGTGTGTCCTCTGGTGCATCACTAGTTGGGAATTCTGACTGAAACTTTTCCCACAATCCAGACACTGATATGGTTTCTCTCCTGTGTGAATTCTCTGGTGTGCCACCAGGTGGGAATTAACACGAAAACCTTTCCCACAATCTGGACACTCATACGGTTTCTCTCCTGTGTGTGTCCTCTGGTGCACCACTAGTTGGGAATTCTGACTGAAACCTTTCCCACAATCCAGACACTCATATGGTTTCTCCCCTGTGTGCGACCTCTTGTGTACCACCAGATGGGAATTCTGACTGAAATCTTTCCCACAATCTGGACACTCGTATGGTTTCTCCCCTGTATGAGTTCTCTGATGGTATACAAGGTGGGAATTAACACGAAAACCTTTCCCACAATCTGGACACTCATACGGTTTCTCACCTGTAGCCGTCCTCTGGTGTAACACTAGAGGAGTGTGCTTGCTAAAATTTCTGCCATACTGGAAGCTTTGGTACGGATTCTCTCTGGTGTAAGTCCTTGTATCCTCAAAAGGGTAGGAGCTGTAGCAAAAGACCTTGTCATACTCGGAACATTCATTTGGCTTTTCTCCAGTGTGGAAACTCTTGTGCATTATCAATTGTGATCCACAATCTGTGCTTTTTCCACATCTGTTTGGCGTTTCCATCAATGATATTCTTGGATTCTGGAGGTCAAAAATATTTTGGATCCCGTCTTGCCTGGTGCTTTGATTCAAGCTACTCTTTATTTCGTCACAGGGCAAGGTTTGCATGACTGCCTGCCCTACATAGCTATCCAAGTCACAGGTTTCTCCCCACTGATTTCCAGATATTTCCATCTTTTTTCTGAATTTGGATATGATTCCCCCTTGACTTTTTTGTGGAGTGTTTCCTTGAGTTCCACAGACTCAATTTTTTCCAGCTCAAAACTCTGTTCCTGTTATTCTCTCTTGTCTGTCACTTGATAGGGAAGGAGAAGATTTTCTGGAGGAAACTGGAAGATTTTGATTGCTGACTGGATTCACTTTCTTTTTTAATGTTGATTGTGATTTTCACTTGTCCAAAATGCTCTTCTTGGCATCCTCTTTGTCTATAAGAGTGACATAAAGACTTAGTTTAATGGCTATTTATAAAATGTGTGCCCACCATGTGAAAAACCACAAGTCTGACTGATCCCTAACATTAATTATGATTCATTTGACACATAGAACACTAGCGAGATTCAAATATCCACACAACTGGGAGATTCTCTCGTTGATTTGACTAAATCACAAATTCTTAGCATTACAAAGGGTTTCATCAAATATATCTGGAAATGCTGAGGATAAAATATACAGACTTGCACACAGAGAGAAATACAGATACACACACCTACAAATATATACATATTGAAAATCCATGTGTATTTCAGCCTAATCATGTCCCAGAAATGGGTATCCTCAATTTTTTTGGTCTAATTTTGGAGATGTGAGGGGCTTCAACCAGAAGAAATGATGTCCATAGCCTCTGCAAGATTTAAAGCAACAGATTTGCCAATGACACTCCTTTCTTGGCCAAGAAAACAACATGCTCACAAAAAGCCCAAGGAGTCCACTCTAAACTGAAGAATCTCCCAACCAGCAGAAAATTGAAGGCACTATTTTTAATGCAAGTGGCACCCGTGGAATTTAATTTGGAGAGGGAAGGAACGTGCAGTAGCAATTGACATGTTTCAGCCTAGTTGATTCTGTTTCTACACTGTGGAGGAAACCAAGCAGTCCTACTTGATCCCTGAGTCTCCTCCGATCAGCCCTCAACTCACCTTTCAGTTGCTGCTTTGACCCTGGGAAGAGCGCGAGAGCCACTGTCTGTGCCACCATCCTCCCATGGGTGCCGGAAGAGGAAGTTCTTCTTCCCTTATGCTCCCTCTCGCGTCCTCTCTAGCAATACCCGATTGTTTCAACGCCTTTCGCCTCAGTCTCCCCATCCTGTTGGATGTCAGCGCTCAGCTGCGTTGACGGCTTTCTAGACACCGCTGTTGCGGATCTATAGCGCGCCATCTAGCGACAGACGCCTGAAAAACACGCTCGTTCTCTCTATTGTTCGGCGTTTGCTAGATTTTTTGATTAATTACGTGCCATCAAGTGGTTTACAGCATTCCCGATTACATTGATAGCTTCTCTCCAGGACGGACTATCACTAATTTGTTCTTTCTGGTCTCCCTAAGAGCACTCATTGTCACTGCAACTGCACTGTAACCAGGGGGATGTTCATTAATTTTTGTATGACAGGAAGTTTATTGTTAGGCGGCCGAAGTCACCATGACTGAATTGGGTGATCATATACATTTTTATAAATGAATGAATGAGTCAATCAATCAATTAATCAATCAATCAATCAAAGCCAGAAACTTCATTTGCAAGAAGTGAGAACTAAGGGAACGTGTGTGTGTGTGTGTGTGTGTGGGCGCGCACACAGGATAACTCCTCAAAACCTACCTTTGGTGGGCCCTAAAAATTCATTAATTTCAAGGTGGGAGGAATAGCCAACACTTTAAAATCTAGACTGAAGGTTCAGAAAGATCTTGAAATACTCGAACACTGGGCCCTACTCAACAAAATACAATTCAGTGGTGAGAAGAGTTTTAAGATCCTAGACATAGGCAAAAAACCCCCAAAGGCACAGGTATAGAACATGTAGTACCTGGCTCAACAGTAGCAACCGTGAGATCTAGATACCCTATTAGACCCTCACTTAAATATGAGCCAAAGTGTGCTGCAGCTGCCAAAAAAGTTAATGCAGTCCTAGGTTACATCAACAAAGGCATAGAATCAAGGTGACATGAAAGGATAAGTTTGAGACCACACGTATGTTATGTGCTCCTGGCTACTTTCCTTTGTGACTAGAGGCAAGCTCGCCTGACCAATAACCAGCCAAGACACAGTGAAGGCCTTTTGTTTCGTTTATTGCAATAAGCGGGGAGAGAAGCTTATCAAAGCTTAGTTCTCTCCAAAGTTTTAACCCAAAATATCTCCTTCTTTTTCATCCCTATCACCGGCCGCTACAGCCCTCCTCTTTCCCCGTTGGCTGAGGTAGTATGAGGTTACACTCTTTCCGTCCGCCTATACACATTTCCTGATAACATACTAAATCATATTCACATATACAATAAGAATAAGAAAAAATATTTTCTTATGGTTATTTTAAACTCAATATTTATGTCTCCACAATAAGCTCTTTTCCTGCCTTTCTATTCATTGTGTCTCTCTTCTTATCTTATTTGGCATGGTTTCCTGCTTTCCTATACTTCCTGGCTAGCCATTTCCTATAAAAAAACTATTTATCTATTTTATGACTTTCCTCTTTCTTTCTCAGACCCAGCTATTTTTGCCTATATGGTTATCTTACTTCCTTAATCTCTTCCTGACTCTCATCATCTGTATTTTTAACTGACTGAAGATTTATCATATTAATTTATATTTATCATTTAGAATACTGTATCCAGTTCTGGTCAATACAATATTATACAATAAAAATAATGTGACTCTAGAAAGAGCGCAGAGAAAAGCAACAAAGATTATAAAGGCATGGAAGCTAAACTATATGATGAACAGTTGAGGGAACTAGGTATGTCTAGTGTAATGAAGATAAGGACTGAGGGGTGATATGATAGCAGTCTTTCAGTACTTGAGTGGCTGTTGCAAAGAGGGGGGGGGCAGCCTATTCTCTTAAGCACTAGAGGGCAAGACAAGAAGTAGTGAGTGGAAGATCATTAAAGAAAGATCCAAACTAGAACTACAGAGAAATTTCCTGACAGTGAGAACTGTCAATCAGTGGAACAGCTTGCCTCTAGAAGCTATGGGTGCTCCATCACTGGAATTTTCTAAGAAGAGATTGGACAACCATTTGACTGAAATGGTATAGTACAGTGGTGGCGAACCTGTGGCATGCATGCCAGAGGCGGCACTCAGAGCCCTCTGTGGGCACGCCTGTCGTGCCCCAGTGATGGCAACCATCCCTCTTCAACCAATCGCCCGCTAACTCACCGAGGTCCCACGTGGCCGGATGCATCCCAGCATGGCTGGTTTCTCTCCCCCCTCTCATCCCTCCTGGCCTCACATGCTCTCCTTTTCCTGGGCACGACCCACTGCATCGCCTCCTCAGCTGTCGGCCGGCCGTCCAGTTCAGAAGCGGCTTCTCTGAACTGCTGGAGGTGGGCTGCGGACCCCCAAAGTGTGCCGGTCAAGGGCCCGGCAGGCTGTGGCTACTGACGGACAGTCGGCCCCCATGCACTCACTGGCCTCTATGTGCGGGAGCCAATGGTGTCAGGAAGCAGCCGCCCTGGCCCCTGCCTTGCCTTGCGACAATGGCACCCCCGCCCTGCCTCAGCTTGCAGGACAAACCTCCTGCCCACCGCCCCACCTGCCAGAGACCCCCTGGATCTCCCCCAACCCTGCCCGGTCCCCACAGGCATCCCTCCCAAGCAACATTGAGATGGCCATGCCCACCTTGGCCACACCCACCCAGTCTGCCATGACCACCACAGCCACGCTCACCCAGTGGGCCACGCCTACCTGGCACCCAGTGATAAATAAGTGGGTTTTGGGTTGCAGTTTGGGCACTCGGTCTCTAAAAGTTTCGCCATCACTGGTATAGAATCTCCAGCCATGGGCAGGAGTTAGATTTCAAGACATTCAAGTCCCTTCCAACCCTATTATTCTATGTTCTTGTTTGTGTGTTCCATCCTTAAGTGATTATGAGCTTGTTAGCTTCCTCTTAATAGAGTAATAAAGTGGGACAAACCTGGCATTGCCCCTGAATCACATGTAAATATGAGGTGTATATGTTCTTCCTACAGTGAGGGGAATAATTATTTGATCCCCTGCTGATTTTGTATGTTTGCCCACTGACAAAAGAAATGATCAGTCTATAATTGTAATGGCAGGTTTATTTTAACAGTGAGAAGAGACAGAATAACAACAACAAAAAAAAATTCCAGAAAAACGCATTTCAAAAAAGTTATAAATTATGTAAAATTATGGACTGATCATTTGTCAGTGGGGAAACGTACAAAATCAACTGTGTGTGTGTGTCTGTGTGTGTTTGTGTGAAATAATTTTTTCCCTCACTGTATCTGTATTATAGGTGTCTACATTTCATTAGATTGTAACAAACCTATCTTGAATTCTTTGGAGTCTTTTAAATACAGCACAATGAAGAGTCATTCGTCTGCATAACTAAAATGCCACTTAGCTGCTCCAAATAATTTTCCTCTTTACTAGTAGGGATTTTTGGGGGAAAATTTTAAAAAGAGCCCCAAGATTGGCGTGAAAGAATTGAAAGAATATCCCCTGTCTTGAGAAGTTTGCATTTCCTTGCCTCGTGTTCACAGCAATGCTGATACTGCCTTTTTATTTTCCTTGTCAAACGTTATGGTTCTTACACAATGCACTTTTATAAATGTTTACAAAATGAAACATTTATCAGAGTTTTTCTCAGGATCTCCACCACTAAGGGCAGCATCTTGACATTAATATCACCCACCAGTCATGAAAGGGTACCTGTAATAGCAATAGCATTTTGACGTATATACTGCTCCACAGTGCTTTGCAGCCCTCTCTAAGCGGTTTACAGAGTCCGCATATTGCCCTCCCCAACAATCTGGGTCCCCATTTTAATGACCTCGGAAGGATGGAAGGCTGAGTCAACCTTGAGCCAGTAACAATCGAACTGCCTACTGTTGGCAGCCGGCAGTCAGCAGAAGTAGCCTACATTCTAGTACTGCATTCCAACCACTGCGCCACCACGGCACAAGATCATAGGAGGATTGCTAATAAACATGAAGGTCCTACACTCAAAAGCACAATCGTTTCTCTTCAATATTCTTAATATTGTTCAACAGCCATTACCTGTAAAATTTTACTATGCCCTCCCTTGTATATTCTCTATGCTGTCCTTTAGCCTACCCATCATCTAAATATGATTCTCCTTGACCTAAAATTCTGAAAATGTTAGAAAAAGATGAACTCTAAACCGTCTTTTATTGGTTGTATTTGAGGAATGACAATATGAGTGCTCCTATTTTTTAACACTGTATTTTTAAGTGTTGCCACAGATTTCTGGGACCTGCCAGAAATGTTCCAAAATATTTTATTCAATAAGTACGCTGGCTGAGGAATTCTGGTCCAAAAGTCTGGAGGACATCTAGGTAGGTTAATATTTTGTATGTTGGATTTCTATGCCCTAAGATGATCAATATCAGTGGTTCTCAACCTTTTTAATGCCGTGACCCCCAACCGGTCGTAAGTCAAGAACTACTCAACCGGGCGTAAGTCGAGGACTACTCAACTGGTGCAGCACCGTTTGTAGACTGGGACTTTTGGCGGGCTCAGCAGGGCAGAGACAGCCTGGACAATTCCTACTGGCTTTTGAAAGCCAATAGAATTAGACTCTATTCAAGAGAGTCTATTCTATTGGCTTTCAAAAGCCAATAGAATAAAAGGGAGTAGCACAGCTAAGGAAAAGGGGGAAAAAATGGCGGACTGCGTTCTTTGGCGACCCCCGTGAAATGATCGTTCGACCCCAAATGGGGTCGCGACCCACAGGTTGAGAACCACTGTAATAAAGTGAATGAGCTGAGAAATTAAACAGTTAATTTCTCAACTGCATTTCCGAGAGTTCAGAAACGAAATTTATGCCTTCTCTGTATTCAACACCTTTTGCTTCATGTGGATTTTCTTGTGTGCGGTAAGGGAGGAATTTTGAGTAAAGCACCGTCCACATTCTGAGCATTTGAAAGGTTTCTCTCCTATGTGCAAACCTACATGATTTACAAGTTTAGACCTAGTACTAAAACCTTTCCCACAATCGGGACACTCATAGGGTTTCTCCCCTGTGTGAGTTCTCTGATGCACCACCAGGTGGGAATTCCGACTGAAACTTTTCCCACAATCCAGACACTCATATGGTTTCTCTCCTGTGTGAATCCGCTGGTGCACCACCAGGTGAGAATTGTTACTGAAACTTTTCCCACACTCTGGACACTCATACGGTTTTTCTCCTGTGTGTGCCCTCTGGTGGTATATCAAAAGACAATTCTGACTGAAACTTTCCCCACAATCCTGACACACATATGGTTTCTTCCCAGTGTGAATCCTCTGGTGCACCACTAGGTGGGAACTGAGACGGAAACTTTTCCCACAATCCAAACACTCATATGGTTTCTCCCCTGTGTGAGTCCTCTGGTGTATCACCAAGGCATAATTCCGAATGAAACTTTTCCCACAATACAGACACTCATATGGTTTCTCCCCTGTGTGAGTCCTCTCATGTATAATCAGGTAGCAGTTCTGACTGAAAGTTTTCCCACAGTCCGAACACTCATAAGGTTTCTCCCCAGTGTGAGTCCTCTTGTGTATCACCAGGCTGGAATTCTGACTGAAACTTTTCCCACAGTCTGGACACTCATATGGTTTCTCTCCTGTATGTATCCTCTGATGTCTCACCAGTTCAGAACTGTGACTAAAACTTTTCCCACAATCCAAACACTGATATGGTTTCTCCCCAGTGTGAGTCCTCTGGTGTATCACCAGGTAAGAATTCCGACTGAAACTTTTCCCACAGTACGGACACTCATATGGTTTCTCTCCTGTGTGTATCCTTTGGTGTACCACCAAGTTGGAATTGTGACTGAAACGTTTCCTACAATATGGACACTCATACGGTTTCTCTCCTGTGTGTGTCCTCAGGTGTACCATGAGGTCGGAATTGTGAGTGCAACTTTTTCCACACTCTGGACACTCATACAGTTTTTCTCCTGTGTGTGTCCTCTGGTGCACCACTAGTTGGGAATTCTGACTGAAACTTTTCCCACAATGCAGACACTGATACGGTTTCTCTCCTGTGTGAATTCTCTGGTGTGCCACCAGGTGGGAATTTACACGAAAACCTTTCCCACAATCTGGACACTCATAAGGTTTCTCTCCTGTGTGTGTTCTCCGGTGTATCACAAGGTGGGAACTATGAGTGAAACCTTTCCCACAATCCAGACACTCATATGGTTTCTCCCCTGTATGCGACCTCCTGTGTACCACCAGATGGGAATTAAGACGGAAACTTTTTCCACAATCTGGACACTCATATGGTTTCTCCCCTGTGTGAGTCCTCTGGTGCATCAAGAGATTGGAATTCTGACTGAAACCTTTCCCACAATCTGGACACTCGTACGGTTTCTCCCCTGTATGAGTTCTCTGATGGTTTACAAGGTGGGAATTCTGACTGAAAGCTTTCCCACAATTTGGACACTCATACGGTTTCTCACCTGTAGGAGTCCTCTGGGGTAACACTAGAGGAGTGTGCTTGCTTAAATTTCTGCCATACTGGAAGCTTTGGTATGGATTCTTTCTGGTGTAAGTCCTTGTATTCTCAAAAGGGTAGGAGCTGTAGCATAAGACCTTCTCATACTCGGAACATTCATTTGGCTTTTCTCCAGTGTGGAAACTCTTGTGCATAATCAATTGTGATCCACAATCCATGCTTTTTCCACATCTGTTTGGTGTTTCCATCAATGGTATTCTTGGATTCTGGAGGTCAAAAATATTTTGGATCCCGTCTTGCCTGGTGCTTTGATTCAAGCTACTCTTTATTTCTTCACAGGGCAAGGTTTGCATGACTGCCTGCCCTACATAGCTATCCAAGTCACAGGTTTCTCCCCACTGATTTCCAGATATTTCCATCTTTTTTCTGAATTTGGATATGATTCCTCCTTGACTTTTTTGTGGAGTGTTTCCTTGAGTTCCACAGACTCAATTTTTTCCAGCTCAAAACTCTGTTCCTGTTATTCTCTCTTGTCTGTCACTTGATAGGGAAGGAGAAGATTTTCTGGAGGAAACTGGAAGATTTTGATTGCTGACTAGATTCACTTTCTTTTTTAATGTTGCTTGTGATTTTCACTTGTCCAAAATGCTCTTCTTGGCATCCTCTTTGTCTATAAGATTGACATAAAGACTTAGTTTAATGGCTATTTATAAAATGGGTGCCCACCATGTGAAAAACCACAAGTCTGACTGATCCCTAACATTAATTATGATTCATTTGACACATAGAACACTAGCGAGATTCAAATATCCACACAACTGGGAGATTCTCTCGTTGATTTGACTAAATCACAAATTCTTAGCATTATAAAGGATTATCATCAAATATATCTGGAAATGCTGAGGATAAAATATACAGACATGCACACGGAGAGAAATACAGATACACACACCTTCAAATGTATGCATATTGAAAATCCATGTGTATTTCAGCCTAATCATGTCCCAGAAATGGGTATCCTCAAATTTTTTGGTCTAATTTTGGAGATGTGAGGGGCTTCAACCAGAAGAAATGATGTCCATAGCCTCTGCAAGATTTAAAGCAACAGATTTGCCAATGACAAATCCTTTCTTGGCCAAGAAAACAACATGCTCACAAAAAGCCCAAGGAGTCCACTCTAAACTGAAGAATCTCCCAACCAGCAGAAAATTGAAGGCACCATTTTTAATGCAAGTGGCACCCGTGGAATTTAATTTGGAGAGGGAAGGAACGTGCAGTAGCAATTGACATGTTTCAGCCTAGTTGATTCTCTGTTTCTACACTGTGGAGGAAACCAAGCAGTCCTACTTGATCCCTGAATCTCCTCCGATCAGCCCTCAACTCACCTTTCAGTTGCTGCTTTGACCCTGGGAAGAGCGCGAGAGCCACTGTCTGTGCCACCATCCTCCCATGGGTGCCGGAAGAGGAAGTTCCTCTTCCCTTATGCTCCCTCTCGCGTCCTCTCTAGCAATACCCGATTGTTTCAACGCCTTTCGCCTCAGTCTCCCCATCCTGTTGGATGTCAGCGCTCAGCTGCGTTGACGGCTTTCTAGACACTGCTGTTGCGGATCTATAGCACGCCATCTAGCGGCAGAAGCCTGAAAAACACGTTCGTTCTGTCTATTGTACGGTGTTTGCTAGATTTTTTGATTAATTACGTGCCATCAAATGGTTTTCAACATTCCCGACTACATTGATAGCTTCTCTCCAGGACGGACTATCACTAATTTGTTCTTTCTGGTCTCCCTAAGAGCACTCATCGCCACTGCAACTGCACAACTGCACTGTAACCAGGGGGGTGTTAGTTCATTAATTTTTGTATGACAGGAGGTTTATTGTTAGGCAGCCGAAGTCACCATGACTGAATTGGGTGGCCATATACATTTTTATAAATGAATGAATGAGTCAATCAATCAATTAATAAATCAATTAATCAAAGCCAGAAACTTCATTTGCAAGAAGTGAGAACTAAGGGAAAGTGTGTGTGTGTGTGTGTGTGTGTGTGTGTGTGTGTGTGCGTGTGTGTGTGTGCAGGATAACTCCTCAAAACCTACCTTTGTTGGGCCCTAAAAATTCATTAATTTCAAGGTGGGAGGAATAGCCAACACTTTAGAATCTAGACTGAAGGTTCAGAAAGATCTTGACATACTCGAACACTGGGCCCTACTCAACAAAATACAATTCAGTGGTGAGAAGAATTTTAAGGTCCTAGACCAGTGGTTCTCAACCTGTGGGTCAGGACCCCATTTGGGGTCGAACGACCATTTCACGGGAGTCGCTAAACAACGCAGTCCGCCATTTTTCCCCCTTTTCCTTAGCTGTGCTACTCCCTTTTATTCTATTGGCTTTTGAAAGCCAATAGAATAGACTCTCTTGAATAGAGTCTAATTCTATTGGCTTTCAAAAGCCAATAGGAATTGTCCAGGCTGTCTCTGCCCTGCTGAGCCCGCCAAAAGTCCCATTCTGCAAACGGTGCTGCACCAATTGAGTAATCCTCGACTTACGCCCGGTTGAGTAGTCCTCGACTTACAACCGGTTGGGGGTTGCAGCATTAAAAAGGTTGAGAACCACTGTCCTAGACATAGGCAAAAAACCCCAAAGGCACAGGTATAGAACATGTAGTACCTGGCTCAACAGTAGCAACCATGAGATCTAGATTCCCTATTAGACCCTCACTTAAATATGAGCCAAAGTGTGCTGCAGCTGCCAAAAAAGTTAATGCAGTTACATCAACAAAGGCATAGAATCAAGGTGACATGAAAGGATAAGTTTGAGACCACACTTAGAATACTGTATCCAGTTCTGGTCAATACAATATTATACAATAAAAATGCTGTGACTCTAGAAAGAGTGCAGAGAAAAGCAACAAAGATTATAAAGGCATGGAAGCTAAACTATACGATGAACAGTTGAGAGAACTAGGCATGTCCAGTGTAATGAAGATAAGGACTGAGGGGTGATATGATAGCAGTCTTTCAGTACTTGAGTGGCTATTGCAAAGACGGGGGGGGGGGCAGCCTATTCTCTTAAGCACTAGAGGGCAAGACAAGAAGTAGTGAGTGGAAGATCATTAAAGAAAGATCCAAACTAGAACTACAGAGAAATTTCCTGAGAGTGAGAACTGTCAATCAGTGGAACGGCTTGCCTCTAGAAGCTATGGGTGCTCCATCACTGGAAGTTTTAAAGAAGAGATTGGACAACCATTTGACTGAAATGGTATAGAACAGTGGTGGCGAACCTGTGGCATGCATGCCAGAGGCGGCACTCAGAGCCCTCTGTGGGCACGCCTGTCATGCCCCAATGATGGCAACCATCCCTCTTCAACCAATTGCCTGCTAACTCACCGAGGTCCCACGTGGCCGGATGCATCCCAGCATGGCTGGTTTCCCTCCCCCCTCTCATCCCTCCTGGCCTCACATGCTCTCCTTTTCCTGGGCACGACCCACTGCATCACCTCCTCAGCTGTCGGCCGGCCGTCCAGTTCAGAAGCGGCTTCTCTGAACTGCTGGAGGTGGGCTGCGGACCCCCAAAGTGTGCCGGTCAAGGGCCCGGCAGGCTGTGGCTACTGACGGACAGTCGGCCCCCATGCACTCACTGGCCTCTATGTGCGGGAGCCGATGGTGTCAGGAAGCAGCCGCCCTGGCCCCTGCCTTGCCTTGCGACAATGGCACCCCCGCCCTGCCTCAGCTTGCAGGACAAACCTCCTGCCCACCGCCCCACTTGCCAGAGACCCCCTGGATCTCCCCCAACCCTGCCCGGTCCCCACAGGCATCCCTCCCAAGCAACATTGAGATGACCATGCCCACCTTGGCCACACCCACCCAGTCTGCCATGACCACCACAGCTATGCGACCCAGTGGGCCACGCCTACCTGGCACCCAGTGATAAATAAGTGGGTTTTGGGTTGCAGTTTGGGCACTCGGTCTCTAAAAGTTTCGCCATCACTGGTATAGAATCTCCAGCCATGGGCAGGAGTTAGATTTCAAGACATTCAAGTCCCTTCCAACTCTATTATTCTATGTTCTTGTTTGTGTGTTCCATCCTTAAGTGATTATGAGCTTGTTAGCTTCCTCTTAATAGAGTAATAAAGTGGGACAAACCTGGCATTGCCCCTGAATCACATGTAAATATGAGGTGTATATGATCTTCCTACAGTGAGGGGAATAATTATTTGATCCCCTGCTGATTTTGTATGTTTGCCCACTGACAAAAGAAATGATCAGTCTATAATTGTAATGGCAGGTTTATTTTAACAGTGAGAAGAGACAGAATAACAACAACAAAAAAAAATTCCAGAAAAACGCATTTCAAAAAAGTTATAAATTATATAAAATTATGGACTGATCATTTGTCAGTGGGGAAACGTACAAAATCAACCGTGTGTGTGTGTGTGTGTGTGTGTGTGTGTGTGAAATAATTTTTTCCCTCACTGTATATGTATTATAGGTGTCTATATTTCACTAGAACAGTGGTTCTCAACCTTTTTAATGCTGTGACCCCCAACTGGTCGTACGTCGAGGACTACCCAACCGGTTGTAAATTGAGGACTACCCAACCAGTCGTAAGTCGAGGACTTTCCCTGCCCGGGAGCGCCGCGCATGCGTGGTGCCGCCCCCTGCGCAGGCTGAGGCGTAGCTGGCAAAGGGCTGAGACGGTGCAGAGTGACCACCGGCTGGGCCACCAGCTGGCCCAGCCCAAGGGAGATAAGGCACCTGCCGGGTCCCACGCGCGCCAGCAACCCTCCCTGTGCCCACCGGCCTCCCTCCTCCCACCCCTAGCCCTCTTTTACTTACATTTTTAGTAGTTGCTCAGCAGGGAGGGGTGGAAACTTCCAGACAGCTCGCCTTCACTGCAGACAACTTGCAGCACCGTTTGCAGAATGGGACTTTTGGCGGGCTCAGCAGGGCAGAGTCAGCCTGGACAATTCCTATTGGCTTTTGAAAGCCAATAGAATTAGACTCTATTCAAGACAGTCTATTCTATTGGCTTTCAAAAGCCAATAGAATAAAAAGGAGTAGCACAGCTAAGGAAAAGGGGAAAAAATGGCGGACTACGTTGTTTGGCGACCCCTGTGAAATGGTTGTTCGACCCCAAATGGGGTCCCGACCCACAGATTGAGAACCGCTGCACTAGAAGGTAGAATTGCTCTGGGGAGCCCTCCCACTCCCCAAACGAGATAGATTTCAGTCTTATTATTCCCATGCTTCTTGAGGAAAAGACGTGGGAGGAAACTCGTTTGCAGAAAACTGATGTAGATTCCTGGGCTTTTTAGGAGCAGCTAGCAGTGGAGATCGAAACCTCTTCACATCCTAAAACTTTATGACTGATTTCCTGTGGCTTCCAAGGATGTAAGACAGGGAAGCACCAGCAGGACAGAGGCTCCAAGCAGTGTTTCTCAACCTTGACCATTTTAAGGCATGTAGACTTCAACTCCCAGAATTCCACAGCCAGCAATGCTGGCTGTGGAATTCTGGGAGTTGAAGTCCACATGACTTAAAATGGTCAAGGTTAAGAAACACTGCGCAAGGGAACCAGCTTCACTTGTGCTGGCCAGGACTGCATCCAGTGTCTTGAAGCTGGTGTTCCTGGCAAGCCCAGTTTGTTCCTGCAGGAGGCGATTTTAAGTCTGCTAAATGCCAAACGCCGCCATGTGCTTCTGTAAGTTCGCTTATACAGAAATCTCCATAAAGTCAAAGCAAGAGACACATAAAAAGCCTAGAAAATGGGGGAGGAGGGGATGGAGCTGAAAAAGAGGAAGTGACTTCTATAGACAGTAAAAGAATGGTTTAGGGCTGTGGTGGTGAACCTGTGGCATGCAGAGCCCTCCCTGTGGGCACGTGCGCCATTGCCCCAATCCTAGGCCTTCAGCTGGGTTTTGTAAAACCTTTTCGTTTTAGGTCTCCGCCACCGTGTGCAAAAAAAAAAAAAGGTTCCATCAATTTCAACTTCTCACAGGAAAAAAAAGATCTCGCAAAGTTGGAATTGGTTGATTGAACTTTTTAGTCCCACCCAGTCTGCCGTTACCACCGCAACCACGCCCACCCAATGGGCCATGCTCACCCAATGGGCCACACCCACCCAAAGAGCCACGCCCACCTGGCACCCAACAATACATAAATGGGTTTGGGGTTGCAGTTTGGGCACTTGATCTCTAAAAGGTTCGCCATCACTGGTTTAGGATTTCCTGCCTGAGCAGGGGGTTGGGCTAGATGACCTTCAAAGTCCCTTCCAACTTTATTATTATTATAAACTGGTAAACATTTCAAAGGGTTGCAGGAAGGGTAGTATTATGCATTTACACACACAGGTCTAGAAATATTGCCAGGCGTTGTCTGACACACATTCTTTTTTATTGGAAATTGTTAAATGTAGTTAAATATACAAAAGCACAAATCAAATATAGGAAATATAAACAGGAAAGGAATTGCAAAAAGAAAAACCATACAACTGTGCCTTCTGCCCTTCTCTGTACTGAGCAATTGTCAACGTACAGTCCTACATTCTTATCTGGGAATTATCTCTTCTTGGAAATGCGCCTGGCTTGAACTCCGTTCCTCAAGTGAAATCCAGACCAACATTTGCCTTCCACGTTGCTCATCTCTGTGCAGAGGAACAGGGAGGTTTTTTTCTATGCACAGGTAGCAAGTAGTAACCAGATCCTCAAGGTTGATCTCATTTCAGAACTCAGTGGTCCAGATGGAATCCCTGGGAATAAGAGGGGATCAACAGAGCAGTTTTTTTTCTCTGCCAGCTGCCCAATTCCATCTGAGGCAGCCAAAATGCAGGGGCCTTTTTAAGATTGGAGAGCCCTCCTCTCTCTCACCATCTATCTATCTAATCATCTATCTATCCATCTATCTATCTATCTATCTATCTATCTATCTATCTATCTATCTATCTATCTATCTATCTATCTATCTATCTATCCATCATCTAATCTATCTAATCATCTATCCATCTATCTATCCATCTATTCATCCATCCATCTAATCTAATCTCTTTCCATCTATCCCTATCCATCCATCCATCCATCCAATCATTATCTAATATCTATCCATCTATCTAATCATCTATCCCTCTATCTAATCATCTATCCATCTAATCATCTACCTAGCCATCTATCCCTATCCAGCCATCTAATCATTATCTAATCATCTATCTCTAATCATCTATCCATCTATCTATCCATCTAATCATCTATCTAGCCATCTATCTAATCTAGCCATCTATCTAATCCAGTGGTTCTCAACCGTTTTAATGCCGCGACCCCCAACCGGTCATAAGTCGAGGACTACTCAACCGGTCGTAAGTCGAGGACTACTCAACTGGTGCAGCACCGTTTGCAGAATGGGACTTTTGGCGGGCTCAGCAGGGCAGAGACAGCCTGGACAATTCCTATTGGCTTTTGAAAGCCAATAGAATTAGACTCTATTCAAGAGAGTCTATTCTATTGGCTTTCAAAAGCCAATAGAATAAAAGGGAGTAGCACAGCTAAGGAAAAGGGGGGAAAAAATGGCGGACTGCCTTGTTTGGCGACCCCTGTGAAATGGTCGTTCGACCCCAAATGGGGTCCCGACCCACAGGTTGAGAACCACTGATCTAATCCATCCATCATCTATCTATCTATCTATCTATCTATCTATCTATCTATCTATCTATCTATCTATCTATCTATCTATCTATCTATCTATCTATCTCAACTTGTGACTGCTTTGGCTAGAGAGAACTTTGGGCAGCGTGCCCTCTAATCCCACAAAAAGCACATTGTAAAATAGGAAGAACAATACAGCACAGTAGGATTTCTACGTATCATATTTAACATTTTCACTTGAATGTTCATCTTTTCTTTTCCCTGGATCCTGTGTCAAGGGGGTTCCTTTAACCAAGTAGCTTGATAAGGTGCAGGAAATAAAAAATCCCTGGCGTTAAACTTTTATTGAGCAGTTTTGAATTCAAAAGGATTGATCCAAACACAAATTTGTGCTCCCAATGGTTCCCCTCCACGTTGGGGGCCTCTGCTCTCCCTTTTAAAAAAAAAGTCAAAATAGCACCATCCGTTTGCATGAGTGGAGTTAGTAGGCTCTGAAGTGCCCCACGATTTAAATACATGTAAAAGTAACATTTATGGAAAGTGAAAACTTAAAAAAGTGAAGAAGGGAGAGAGACTCAGAGCAACTCAATGCCCGAGGACAGTCCTGGAATTCAGATTGTTGGAAGAAAAGTGAGGGTTGCAAAGGGCAGAATGGATTGGAATAACCAGAAGCAGAACTGGCTGGAGAGACAGAAATACTCCATGCAATATTTTCTTCCAAAAACTCAATGCTATTTGGAGCCTAACCAACCTGGCTCTTCTGCACACCAGTCTCTCTTCCCCAAAAGGCTCTGCAGTTATTAAAGCTCCCAGGCCTGTCACTTGACCTGAAATTCTTTTATCTGTATATCAAAGATGGCTCCTTCAGTCAACCACCAGGGAGCTGTTTTTGACCAAACCTTTTGTCACACTCAAGAGCATCTACGTGTTTTTTTCTTCTCCAGTGTGGATCCTCTCATGAATAAACAGCTGGCAATCTGCAGCTTGGCTATCCTCATAATATGAACATTTTGGGGGCTTCTGCACCACGGATCTTCTTAGATCAGTGGTTCTTAACCTGTGGGTCGGGACCCCATTTGGGGTCGAACGACCATTTCACAGGGGTTGCCAAACAACACAGTCCACCATTTCCCCCCCTTTTTCTTAGCTGTGCTACTCCCTTTTATTCTATTGGCTTTTGAAAGCCAATAGAATAGACTCTCTTGAATAGAGTCTAATTCTATTGAGTTTCAAAAGCCAATAGGAATTGTCCAGGCTGTCTCTGCCCTGCTGAGCCCGCCAAAGGTCCCATTCTGCAAACGGTGCTGCAAGTTGTCTGCAGTGAAGGCGAGCTGTCTGGAAGTTTCCACCCCTCCCTGCTGAGCAACTACTAAAAATGTAAGAGGGCCAGGGGTGGAAGGTGGGAGGCCGGCAGGCGCAGGGAGGGTTGCTGGCGCGCGTGGGGCCTGGCGGGTGCCTTACCTCCCTTGGGCTGGGCCAGCTGGTGGCCCAGCCGATGGTTGGCCTGCACCATTTCTGCCGCTTGCCAGCTACGCCTCGGCTGGCGCAGGGGGCGGCACCACGCATGCGTGGTGCTCCCGGGCAGGGAAAGTCCTCGACTTACAACCGGTTGGGTAGTCCTCAACTTACGACCGGTTGGGGGTCGCGGCATTAAAAAGGTTGAGAACCACTGTCTTAGATTTTCAAAAAAGATCAAAGATCTGCTCAATTCCCTGCTGAATGGCATTTTCAATCAAACCACGGTCTCCTTCCTCCCGAAATGGGGACCTTGGCTTTCTTCTGTAATGTCTCATTGAGTTCCACCAGCTTCAAACACTTCAACTCAATACTTCCTCCCAAGGTTGCTGCCCTTATCCATGACCTGTTTTGAGGGGGATGAAGATAGCATCATGATTATTGTTTAAGGAAACAAGGCTGCTTTTCTTTTCTCCATTGTTGCCTTTGTTGCTTTCTGTATATTATACACTGGTTGTGCAGTGGTTACGGTGTAGTATTGCAGGCTGACTTTGCCCACTGCCAGTTCGATCCTGACTAGTTCAAGGGTGACTCAGCCTTCCCTCCTTCTGAGGTCGGTAAAATGAGGAGCCAGATAGTTGGGGGCAATATGCTGACTCTGTAAACCACTAGAGAGGGCTATAAAACACCATGAAGCGGTATATAAGTCTGTGCTATTGCTATTGCTATTATAAGCGACCAAGAGGTTTAAGCCATATTTTCCACAACAATAATTGATCTTTCATTAACAGTGGGAGAAAGCATTGACAAAAGTTAGGTTAAGGTTGAATATGGAGCACGTACAGTGCAGTGAAAGAAATTGAAAAATCTCCCTTGTCAACACATGAGAGAGCTTTGAATTAACCTTGTCCCACTGTTTGCAGCAATCCTGACACTACCCATTTTTTCCTTGTCAAAATTTATTCATGGATTTTGCAGAATTTGCTTTAGATATTAAATACTTAACACTCTACAATTTTTTTTCTCAAGATCTCGATCAGCCAGGGGCAAGCAGCAAAAATGTCAGCAAACTGGCACTGAATCACACACCAAAGGCTAACAAGAAAGTCCCTCCAAGTAAACAATATTACAGCCAAGAGTTGCTAATAAACCTTGAATATTCTATGCTCAAAACCACAACCCCTTTTCTCCACAACTCAATATACTTACAGTTCTTATCCATCATGTTTAATAGCCATCAAATGGCAAACTTTACAGAGCTTTTGTCATTGCTGGATAGTTCCCTCAGATCTTCCATATTCTGCACTTCATCCTAGCCATAATTTGAACAGGGATTCTCCCTGCACTTAATTTCTTTGAACGTACTTTACCTCTTTTATTCCTGTTGTCATATTTGAGGTTTCACAATCTCTAAGGAAATATGAATGCTATGATTTTTTTGTAATGTATTTTTAGCACCTGTAGCAGATTTCAGAGGCCAATCAGAAATGTTGACTATACTTTAAACTATTTTATTTAAGAAATATTCTGGTTGAGGAATTCTGGGGCTTGCAATTTGAAAGACATTGAAGTAGAAAGCTGAAATGCTGCATGTAGCATTTCTATGATCAATACTGAAAAAAAAAACACTCAAAACTTCATTGCAGCAATTGTACTATTTCTTGAAAAGTAACTATCCAGTAACATCTTCTGATAACCACATAGAGGTAGCTAGTCTTTATCAAACTAACATTTTCCAATTTTTTTCCCTCCTCACTCATATCTAATACTGAGACATCTTTGACTAAAGCGGAATCAGGCCAGAAATTAAACAGTTAATTTCTCAGCTGTATTTCCAATAGATCAGAAATGAAATTCAAGTCTTTTCTACACCAGTCACCTTCTGTCTCATATGAATTTTTTTGTGTGCAGTAAGACAAGAATGATGCGTGAAACACCGTCCACACTCTAGACATTTAAAAGGTTTCTCCCCTGTGTGTAAACCTACATGATTTATAAGTTTACACCTAGTACTGAAACCTTTCCCACAATCCGGACACTCATATGGTTTCTCTCCTGTGTGAGTTCTATGGTGCACCACCAGGTGGGAATTCTGACTGAAGCTTTTTCCACAATCCGGACATTCATATGGTTTCTCCCCAGTGTGAGTCCTCTTGTGTATCATCAGCTCGGAATTTCGACCAAAAGCCTTTCCACATTCCAGACACTCATACGGTTTCTCCCCTGTGTGAGTCCTATGGTGTACCACCAGGTAGGAATTCCGACTGAAACTTTTCCCACAATCCAGACACATGTATGGTTTTTCCCCAGTGTGAATCCTCTTATGTATCACCAGGTCAGAATTCTGAATGAAACTTTTCCCACAATCAAGACACTTATATGGTTTCTCTCCCGTGTGAGTCCTCTGGTGTATCACCAGGTGGCAATACTGACTGAAACTTTTCCCACAATCTGGACACTCATACGGTTTTTCTCCTGTGTGAGTCCTCTGGTGTATCACCAAGTGGGAATTTCGAGTGAAACTTTTCCCACAGTCTGGGCAAAAATACAGTTTCTCTCTTGTCTGAGTCCTCTGGTGTATCAACAGGCTTGAATTACTACTATAACTTTTCTCACAATCCAGACCCTCGTACAGCTTCTCCGCCATTTGACTTCTCTTGTGTATCACTAGAGTAGTATGCTTTGTAATGTTTTTGCCACATTGAGGGCACTGGGAGAACTTTTCTTCAGTATGGTTCCTCTCATGCATAATCAACTCTGATCTGCAATCTGTCTTTTCCCCACAACATGCACACCTGTGGTGCTTTTCCACCAATGATATTCCTGGATTCTGGAGGTCAAAAATATTTTGGATCCCTTCTTGGATGCTGTTTTGAATCAAGCTACTCTTTCTTTCTTCACAGCGCAGGGCTTGCATGATTACGTGGCCTACGTGGCTACACAAGTGACTCCTTGCTCCCCACTAATTTCTAGATATTTCCTTCTTTTTCTGTATTTAGAAACGATCCACTTTGATCTTTTGTAGAATGGCTTGAGCTTCACATCCTCAATTATTTCCAGCACAAAACTCTTTTCCTGTTATTCTCTCTTTTGTCTGTCACCTGCTGACAGACAAAAAGAAGGAGAAAGGTTCTGTGGTTTCTTGAAGAAACGGAATACATTTTGATTGCTGGATAGATTAGC
The DNA here is from genome assembly GCF_016545835.1 of Crotalus tigris. Taxonomy (NCBI): domain Eukaryota; kingdom Metazoa; phylum Chordata; class Lepidosauria; order Squamata; family Viperidae; genus Crotalus; species Crotalus tigris. The sequence continues at coordinate 5,140,180 of NW_024096552.1, read as the reverse complement.
TTTGTTTTTTTAACACTGCTTGTGATTCTCAATTGTTCAGAATGCCATTCTTGGCGTCTTCATTGTCTGCAAGATTCACATAAAAACAGTTTAATGGCTGCATATAAAATGGCTGCACATGTGAAAAGAAGAAAAAAAATGATATATTACAATCAAAAGCCAATCTAATCTCTAACACTGTGATTCATTTTAAACATAGAAGACTAGCAAGATCCAAGTTTAAATATCCACTCAATCATGAAATTCTCTTTTGAACTTCAGTAAATCACAAATTCTTACATTAAAAATTGTTATTATGAAATCAAACTGGAAATGCTGAGCAAAGGTTACACAAATACAAATATATTCACATAAAGAGAAATGCTCCTTTGTTCCTAGAAGCACGAAGCCGAAAGCACCAGCCTGAAGATGACGAATGAGACTTCGTGGAAACGTCGCCAAGACACTTCCAATTTTACGTGGGAGAAAACCGAATAACCAAAGACCTACGTACAAACACCCGCGAAAACCTCAGAAAATAAAGAGAAATGTGGATACACCTATAAATGAATGCATGGTTTCAATTGGATACACCTATAAATGAATGCAGGTCAAAAATCTATGTGCGTTTCAACCTGACATATGTCCCAACTGTGGGTCTAATTGGGGTGGGCCTTTAACAGAAGAAATGGTATCCAAAGCCTCTGCAAGATTTAAAGCACCAGTTTTGCCCATGAAAATAACACACTGATTTAAAAAAAAAAAAAACACAAGGTAAAGCAGAAATTTAAATCTCCCAACCAGCAGAAAGTTGAAGGTAGCAATTTTAAAATGCCATAAGGAAGGCTGAGTGTTGAAGAATTGATGCTTTCACATCGTGGTGCTGGAGAAGATTCTTGAGTCTCCCTAGAACTGCAAGGAGATCGGATCAGTCGATCCTAAAGGAAATCAACCCTGACTGTCCTTTGGAAGGACAGATATTGAAGCTGAAGCTCAAATACTTTGGCCACCTAACGAGGAGAGAGGACTCCTCGGAAAAGACCCCGATGATGGGAAAGATGGAAGGCAAAAGGAAAAGCGGACGGGAGAGGATGAGATAGTTAGACAGTGCCTTCGATGCATTGAACATGAATTTGGGCAGACTCCGGGAGACAGGGTAGGGCATGCTATGGAGTCCATGGAGTCGCGAGGAGTCAGACACGAGTTAGCAACTGAACAACAACAACTTTTAAATCATGCAGCACCCCTGGAACAAAATTTGGGGAGGGCATGAATATGTAGAAGCTGAGAATGTTTCAGCCTCGTTGCTTCGCTGCTTCCACCCCGCGGAGGAAACCGAGCAGCCCCACTACTTGCTCCCGGGTTCTCCTCCGACCTGCCCACAACTCACCTTCCAGCGGCTGCTTGGACCCCGGGAACAGCACGAGAACAGCCCTCTACGACACCATCCTCTTAGGGGAGGGAACCGGAAGAGGAAATTCCCCTGCCCTTCTCCAAATCCTCTCTAGCAATCCAATACTTTAATGCTCTTCCTAAGAAGCCGCCGCTTATATCGGCGGCTTTCTAGGCGCCGGTATTGCTGATCTTTAGAGCGCCATCCAGCGACATGAGGCTGAAAAAAACACGCCTGTCCGATCTTAACGACTTCATAACCTGTTGCAGTTGCTAAGCGAATTCCTTGCAGTTGCTAAATGAAATATACTGCTCAAAAAAAATAAAGGGAACACAAACTTATAGGATGTCTTATTTTTGGGTTCCCCTTATTTTTTTTGAGCAGTATATTACCACGACTGCAGTTTGCAATTTTACCGCTGGCTTTTTCATCGACTCTGTTGCAAACTCGCCGTGAAGTGCGCAACTGGCAATCGCATCTCTGCGGGACACTGCAATTGTGGTAAATGCCTGCCAATTCTGAAGCGCCTGTGAACCTCAATTGCATGATCGCAAGGACATTTGCAATAGTTGTAAAGTTTAAAGACAGGCCACGAAGTTATTTTTTTTCCAATGCCATTCTAATTTCAAACAGTCATTAAGCAGGCAATTGTTCAGTGAGGACCACTTGCATAAGAAATATTCAAAGCCTGCAGAATTTACTATAATTCATTTTGACATCAATTGTAGAAGTGGGATTTATGGAATTTATTGAACATTTCTGATGGGAAAACAAGACTGTTAGCATGTAAGCTACAAATCTACCCCACTACACACACACACACACACACACACACACACACACACACACACACACACTTGCGAAATATTTTGATTCATTATGTGCCTTCAAATCAACTACCAATGATCGATCCCTAACCGGTTCTTTTGAGTCTCCCAGGGATTATTCATATGGCCATTGCCACTGAAACAGCGGCTATTTTGCCAAAAGCGGGCACTAAGCCAAGGGAAAGCATCCTTGAGGGGCAAAATTATGTGCAAACAGGCAGAGAAAAAAATACATCTCTCTTGGGGATTAGTGAAGATTGTTCTAGCCATTTATTGATTTTTGGGGGGTGCAACCTCTCAAAACCTACTGAGGGATACTTGAAGAATGAAGCTTGTCCCTATTTAGCTTCACAAGATTAGCCGGGGTCAGCTGACCCTGAAAAGTTCATGAACGACTTGTTTGTGTGTGAAGCCCCTAAATGATTGCCAACTTCATCCTATTAATAATCAGACATGCAACAAACCTGGAAATGTCCACCAGCATTCTGTCTGAAGCACATCTAGATAGGAGATACATGTGATCATCCTGTCTGTATTATTGAGTAGCCTGAATTTTACTAGAGGGGAGAATTGCTCCCAGCAGCCTTCCCAGTTTCCAAAGGAGTTAGATTTCAGCAGTGCTTTTTTTGTAAAAAAAAAAAAAAAAAAGTGCCAGAACTCACACACGTCATACCATCCACCTTGCCTACCCTACAAAGGTTCCATCCAAAATAATAATAATAATAATAATAATAACAACAACAACTGCTTCCATCCTGCAACGATATCTGTAATACCATCAAACATCCACATCTGCCTATCCCAGGTCCTGGATAAGGACTCGATAGGTAGACAAAATGCCAAATCCAGTCTGAACATCTGGCTGACTGTGCGATGATCCAAAATAATAATAATAAAGTTGGAAGGAACCTTGGAGGTCATCTAGTCCAACCCCCTGCTTAGGCAGGAAACCCTATACCATTTCGGACAAATGGCTGTTCAGTTTCTTCTTAAAAACTCCCGGTGTTGGAGCATTCACCACTTCTGGAGGCAGGTTGTTCCACTGGTTAATTGTTCTAACTGTCAGGAAGTTTCTCCTTAGTTCTAGGTTGCTTCTCTCTTTGATTAGTTTCCATCCGTGGCTTCTTGTCCTGCCTTCAGGCGCTTTGGAGAATAGCTTGACTCCGTCTTTACACGGCTCGCCTTCTAACTGAGTTGGCATTGAGAGTCCCTGCCATTTATACTTTAGAGTGTAACAAAAACAAACTTTGGGAGAGGCGCCCCGCCCTCAGGATCTCTAATAAATGTGCAGGGTAGCTCACAACTCTGAAACTCTAATGTTGTAAAATATGATTTTAAGCAGGGAAAGGGGAATAAAAAAGAGGAAAATGTAGAATGGCTCCTTAACAAAGAAAGAGAAAATGTTTGAAACCGCCTGGAGCTTAAAGAGCCTCCCAGTTCCTCCTCACCCTTGGCCTAGTCCTGATTGTTGGGTGTCTTTCTGCAAAGAATTCATATGCAATGTGACCCACTAGGGAAAAAAAAAGTATTATATATAACCTGACAAAATCAAATCAAATCTTTATTACGGTGAAAGACCATCATAAGGATTGTGGGGTTACATTTAGTTGCAAAGCACATAAAACAAAGTCTAAGAATAGTGATTATTATAAACAGCCAAAAGAAATATATAAAAGCAGATGTCTAAATGGAATCTAAAAGGAGGGATAGGAACACGAGATGGGTTTAGGGAGCATAAAGGTTAGTATGTGGCAGATTAAACCTGTCAGTGACCAAAGCCTAGTACAAGGGTAGGCAACCTTGGCTCTTTTATGACTCATGAACTTCAACTCCCAGAATTCCTGAGCCAGCATGGGGGAAACTTTGGCCCCTTCATGAGTCGTGGACTTCAACTCTCAGAATTCCTGAGCCAGCATGGCTCAGCGTGGAAACCTCTCCCTTTCCCCTCAGCATGGCTGGCTCAGGAATTCTGGGTATTGAAGTCCAGGAGTCATAAAAGAGCTAAGATGGCCTACACCTGCCCTAGACTATATAAATAACACTTAGAATAGCCCTTAGGCCAGGGGTAGGCAACCTTGGCTCTTTTATGACTCGTGGACTTCAACTCCCAGAATTCCTGAGCCAGCATGGCTCAGCGTGGAAACCTCTCCCTTTCCCCTCAGCATGGCTGGCTCATGAATTCTGGGAGTCATAAAAGAGCCAAGGTTGCCTACCACTGGCCTAGTATGATAAGCTGGATGCTCATTAAGACTAGTTTATGGCACAGGTCATCCATCATCTGACAAATTGTGTAAAGTGCTACTTTATTGAAAATAAGCCGAGAGTGGAATAAAAGAATTGGAGAAATCTCCCGGGGTGTTGGGAGGAAAGCTTTGCATTCCCTTTCCCCAATTTTCACAGCAATGCAGACACGGCTCATATTCCTTGTCAAAAGTTGTTCGTGGTTCTTACACAATGCATTTCTATAAACGAAACTTTTATCACCCTACAATTATTTTTCTCAGATCTCCACCATTGCCCACCACAAATCTGTTACAAAATTGGCTGTGTATCACGCAACAGCTGTCAAAGGCTAAGAGGCAACCTCCAAGCAAAGGAGATCACAGCAGGAGTTGAACGTAAACTTGAATATCCTACTCTGAAAACCAGAACTCCTTTCTCTAAAATTTTCCAACACATCACATTCAATAGCCTTTACATGTGAAAATTTACAATGATTATTTTACTGCTACAAACTCCCTCCTTTATAGGTAGTCCTTGACTTACAACAGTTCATTTAGTGACCATTCAAACAGCACTGAAAAAAGTGACTTATGACCATTTTTCACACGATTGTTGCAGCATCCCCGTGGTCACATGATCCAGTCAGATGCTTGGCAACTGGTTCATATTTATGATGGTTGCAGTGTCCCGGGGTCATGTGATTAGCTTTTGTGACCTTTAAACAAGCAAACTCAATGTACAATCCAGATTCACTTAGCAACACTCTTACTAACTTAACTGCAGCGATTCACTTAACAACTGTGGCAAGAAAGGTCATAAAATGGGGCAAACATCACTTAACCAATGTCTCGCTTAGCAACAGAAATTTTGGGTCCAGTTGTGGTCGTAAGTAAAGGACTACCTGTACTTAATGTAATGAAAAATCAGAAATTAAATTCAAGCCTTTTCTACACTCATCACTTTCTGTGGATTTTTTTGTGTGCAGCAAGGCAGGAATAATATGGGAAGCACTGTCCACACTCTGAGCATTTGAAAGGTTTCTCCCCTGTGTGTAAACCTACATGATTTATAAGGTTAGACCTAATACTGAAACCTTTCCCACACTCTGGACACTCATATGGTTTCTCTCCTGTGTGAGTTCTATGGTGTGTCATCAGGTGGGAATTCTGACTGAAACTTTTCCCACATTCCAGACACTCATACGGTTTCTCCCCTGTGTGAGTTCTCTGGTGTATCATCAGCTCAGAATTCCGACTAAACGTTTTCCTGCATTCTAGACATTCATACGGTTTCACTCCAGTGTGTGTGCTCTGATGTGTCACCAGGTGGAAATTCCAATTGAAAGCTTTCCCACAAATAGGACATTTATATGGTTTCTCCCCACTGTGAGTCCTCTGGTGCAGCATCAGATCAGATTTCTGATTGAAACTTTTCTCACAAACAGGACAGCCATATGGTTTCTCACCAGTGTGTATTCTTTGATGTACTACTAGGTGGGAATTCCAGCTGAAACCTTTCCCACAATCCAGACACTTGTATGGTTTTTCTCCTGTGTGAATCATCTGGTGTATCACAAGGTGAGAATTTCTACTGAAACTTTTACCACAATCCTGACATTCATATGGTTTCTCTCCTGTATGAGTCCTCTCATGTACAATCAAATTAGCATTCTGGTTGAAACTTTTTCCACAATCCCAACACTCATACGGTTTCTCTCCTGTGTGAGTCCTCTGGTGTATCACCAGGTGGGAATTCCGACTGAAAGTTTTCCCACAATATAGACATTCATAGGGTTTCTCCCCAGTGTGAATTCTTTGATGTATCACCAGGTGAGAATTCTGATTGAAACTTTTCCCACAATCTGGACACTCATATGGTTTCTCCCCTGTATGTGTCCTTTGGTGTACCAATAGATAGGAATTCCGGCCAAAACGTTTTCCACAATCAGGACACTCATATGGTTTCTCCCCTGTGTGAGTCCTTTGGTGTATCAACAGGTTGGAATTCTGACCGAAACATTTCCCACAATCCAGACATGTATACTGTTTCTCCTCTGTGTTAGTCCTCCGGTGTATCGCTAGGGTGGTGTCCTTGCAAAAGCTGCTGTCACATTGTGAGTATTTGTACGTATTCTCTCCAGTGTACGTCATTTTCTCCTTAAATGGCTGTGGGCTGTTGCAAAACAATTTCCCACACTCAGAAAATTTATTTGGCTTCTGTCTGATGTTGATCTTTTCATGGACAATCAGTTGCGATCTGCAACCCATACTATCCTCACAACACGTAGATTCATGGGGCATTTCCACAACCGATATTCTTGGTTTATTGAGGAGGTCAAAAATATTTTGGATCCCTTCTTGGATGATGTTTTCATTCAAGCTACTCTTTCTTTCTTCACAGAGCGAGTCTTGCATGACTGCTTGCCACACCCGGTTATCCAAGTGTCTTCTCCATTGATTTCCAAGTGCTTCCATCTTTTCTGAATTTGCAAATGACCTTTGCCTTTGATTTTTTTGTGGAGTGTTTCACTGAGTTTCACATACTCAATTTTTTTCAGGGATAATACTCTTTTCAGTTACTATCTCCCTTGTCCATCAGGTACAGAAATGTTTTGTTGTTTTCTGGACATGTTGGAAGGATTTTAATTGCAGGATTGATTCCTTTTTAGTTCTGCTTTTGATCTCTCTTGGCATCTTCTTGGCACTTTTCTTGGCATCCTCTTTTGTCTATAATAGTCACAGAAAAGGCTTAGTTTAATGATTGGATATAAAATGTGAAAACAAGAAAAGCATGAAAAAAATCATGTGAAAATGCTAGATTAACCATAAACATCAATTATGATTCATTTGTCATATAGAAGACTAGCTAGATCTAATTTCAAATATCCACACAATCATGACATTCTCTTGTGGACTTGAATAAATCACAATAAATCACAAATTCTTAGCATTATAAATTATTTTCAAATAGATCTGGCACAAAGGAAATACAGATATATTGTGTGTGTGTGGATGGATAGATAGATAATAGTATGTAGAAAATATATTTGTATTTCATCCAGAAAAATGTCCCAGAAATGGGTACGTTCAAACTTTTCGGCTTAATTTAAAGCAGTGTTTCTCAACCTTGACAATTTTAAGGCATGTGGACTTCAACTCCCAGAATTCCACAGCCAGCAATGCTGGCTGTGGAATTCTGGGAGTTGAAGTCCACATGCCTTAAAATTGTTTTGCCTATGAAACTCCTCACTTGCCAAGAAAAGAACACGATCATAAAAAAACACAAGGAGTCAACTCTAAAGTGAACGAGACATTTAAATCTTCCAACTAGCAGAAATTTGCAGGCACCACTTTTAAAGCGTGCAGCACCACTGGAATAAAATTTGGGGAGGGAAGGAATAAGGAGCAGCCAATATATTTCAACCTAGTTGCTTTTCTGCTATTATACCGTACAGGAAACCTACTTGCTCCCGATGTCTCCTCCAATCTGTCCTGAACTTACCATCCAGCTGCTGCTTGGATCCTGGGAAGGACTCGAGAACCATCACTATAACCCCCCCCCCCCATGGGTGAGCCGAAAGAGGAAGTTTCTCTTACCTTCTCGTCTCCTCTTTGTCCTCTCTAGCAATTCAATACTCAATGGTTTCAACACCCTTCTGTGTTGACGCCTTTCTTGGCGCGTGTGTTTCATAAATAAATATTACTGAGCTAGAAACTTTGTATGCAAGAAGCGAGAACTAACCAAGGGAAAGCATTATTGGGGCAGATGGGGAACATTGTGCAAAAAGGGCACAACAAACCTCACCTCCCTTGGGGAGTCAAGGAAGACTGTTGTTTAATGGTTTGTCTTGGGGTTGCAGGATAACGCCTCAAAAAACGTATCTGCAACTGAGAGAAGCTTGAACAGTATAGCTAGATCCATCTTAGCTGCACAAGATTAGCCAGGTGCTGAATGCTAAAAGTTCGTGAAAGTCTTGTTTTTGTGCACAGCTCCTAAATGATGGCCAGCCTCATCTTATTAAATAGAATAACAAGACGTGGGACAAACCTGGAAGCAACCATCAAATCACGTCTAGGGTAGCAGAAATATATCTGATCTTCCTGTCTGTATTATTGGGAAGTCTAAATCTCACCAGAGGGCAAAATTGCTCTCAGCAGCCTTCCATCTCTAGAGGAGCTAGGTTACAGCTCTATTATGCCCGGACAGCTTGGAGGGCACTAATTTGAATTAATTTAAAGATTCCTACATTTTAGGAATTGGGTCTTAACAAAAATCAAACCTCTCTACCTCCTAAAATTTTATGACTGATTTTCTATGGCTCCCAAGGATTTAGGACATGGAAGCACCAGCAGGGCAGAGGCTCCAAGGGAGATAGTTTCACTTGCAGTGACTATAGAGTTGTATCCAAGTACACAGTGTGTCTTGAATCTGCTGTTCCCAACAAGCCAGCTTTGTTTGTGAAGGAGATTTTAAATCTGCTAAATGATAAATGCCACGTTACTGTAACTTTGCTTGCACAGATATCTCCATTGGGTCAAAGCAAGAGACACACATACACAGTAGGGCCTAGAAAATTCACCCTTAAAAAGAGAGGGTGACTATATGTGATAAAGAAACTGGTAAAACTTTAGAAAGAAATATTTAAAGCAGGGGTGTCAAACTCACAATGTCACATGACGTGCTGTGACATATCGTGACTTTTTCCTATTGCCAGAACTGAGGTGGGCGTGGTTTCGGCATACGCATCCGGCCCATGGGTCGTCAGTTTGACACCCAATTTAAAGGGTTTTAAAAAGTGTGCTATTATGTGTCTGCATACAAAGGGTGTAAGTTGCCGTGTTCTTTGTGTGAAATGCAAAAACTTGCTTACCACTCTGAAACTCTACTGTTGCAAAATTTGACTTTAAAGGGAAAACATAAAAAGAGAGCAAACCATAGAATGTTCTCCTTAACAAAAAGAAAAAAGCCCATTAAAGCAGCTTTTTGTTTCTTTAATCCCAAGAATGGAGCACATCATAGAATGCAGGGTATATTTTTAATCTATCTTCAGTTAACTGTAGAAATATGGAGATAATTCATATGTTAACAGAAAAGTGGTAACTGCAGTATGGAGGTTTACGTAAATGATATGACACCATCCATATTCAAGAGGATTGGTTAATTTTATTGGATTCATTTGTTATGTATTATATAATATATATTACTATATTTGTTATATATTGCATTTGTACAGCTTTTCTCTGGTGTGGATCCTTCGGTGAACCACTAGGGAACTGTTTTGACAAAACCTTTTACCACATTCGGAGCATCTGTATTGTTTTTCTCTAGTGTGGATCCTCTCATACATAGCAATGTTCCAATATTTAAAGGGCTGCCACAAAGAACAAGGTGTGTGTGGCAATCTATTCTCCAAAGCACCTGAAAGCAGGACAAGAAGCAATGGATGGAAACTAATCAAGGAGAGAAGCAACCTAGAAGGAGAAATTTCCTGACAATTAGAATAATTAATCAGTGGAACAACTTGCCTCCAGAAGCAGTGAATGCTCCAACACTGGAAGTTTTTAAGAAGAGACTGGACAGCCATTTGTCTGAAATGCTATAGGGCTTCCTGTCTGAGCAAGGTCCCTTCCAACTCTGTTATTGTTATAATCAGCTGCAATCTGCAATTTGTGTTTTTCCCACAATATGAACTTTTGCGGGGCTTTGTCATCACTGGTCTTCTTGGATTCCCAAGGTTTTCATTTTCATTAGGGCAGCATCTTGACAACTGTAGTCCACCCCATATACCATGGTTCAACAAACTATGGCTTAGTTTGATATACGAGTTTGCTTAGATGGGTGGCTAAAGAAATCGAATAAATGAACAAATGGATAACCAATATATGCAAATACCACTGCACATGTCAAGAAAGTTCCCCCAGTTTGAATTTGCAGGAGTACAATTCCCATCACCCACAGCCAACACCACTTAGAATTATTGGAATAATACACAGAACCAATTTTCAGTGCAATCGATCTGAAAGAAGTTTAATAACATTATCAACGAGAGGGGAAAACCACAAAACTAAAAAACAATGTCGTCTATTACTGACCAGCCCACAAAATCTACACAACATTGGTTGTGCCTAAACTGCTCTTGGCATCTCACAAGGTGCCATCTTTTGAGTAAAATCTGAAAGAAAATTAGGGAGAAAAGTGAAATACCAAAAGATGGAGTTAATGTGCAAGAAAGAAATACAACAATACATCCTGATTTTCTTGAAGAGCTGTGATATGGACCCAGGGAAAAAGTGTTTTGGGTCAAGAATTCATTTAACATCTTTATTTTAATTCAAAAAGTAGCCGTTGCAAACTGCTGCAAAGGTTGTTCCAGAATTTTTGGCTCATCCTTCTTCAAATCCAGTCCTAATTTTCCCTCATCTCCCTCTAGGAAGAGGGTTCTTGCTTTCCATTTTTCATTCGGTCTGCTATAAATAAGTTTCCTTGCAAGTAGAGATCCCATGTTTTCCTGGCATATACAGGTAGTCCTCGACTTACCACAGTTCATTCAGTAACCATTTGAAGTTACAACAGCCCAGAAAGAAATGACTTATGAGCATTTTTCACACTTATGACCACTGCAGCATTCCCATGGTCATGTGATTTACATTCGGATGCTTGGCAACTGGTTCATATTTATGACAGTTGCAGTTCCCCGGGGTCATGTGAGCATCTTTTGTGACCTTCTGACACGCAAAGTCAATGGGGAAGCCAGAGTCACTTGACAACCGTGCTACTAATTTAACAACTGTTGTAATTTACTTAACAAATGTGACAACATAAAATGGGGGCAAAACTCGCTTAACAAATTTCTCACATAAATTCTGGGCTCAACTGTAAGTCGAGGACTACCGGTACTATGGCTACAGGTATTCCTCAATTTATGACTGGTTGCTTAGCAACCAAAGTTCTGATGGACCCTCCTAAGACTACTTATGATCCAGATTCAAAGTTCCGACAAATCACCACCAAGTAACACGATCCCATTTTGGGCATTCGTCAACCAGCTCACAATTATGATTGTTTGCAGGGTCCTAGAGGTCAAATGACTACCCCCCCCCCCTTTTTGTTGTTGTCAGAAACCGGCTTTTACTTCTGGTTTCCAGCAAAAAAAAAACATCCATTGCAGACAACGGATTCACTTTACAACAGCAGCTTTCGTCTAACAACCGCAGCAAAAACGGTTGTAAAGTCAGGTGACGACTTAAAAACTGATTTACTTCTGGGTTCAATTAGAGTCATAAGTCGAAGGCTGCTTGCACTGTCATTCTAATATGTTACCATCTAAATTTACCTATTCATGCAATTTCTTTTAGACTACCTTTGCTATCTATACAGATACGTGGAAATGGCTTTAAGATCTAGTTTTCAGAAAGCGGAAAAACATTGTTGCTAGCCTAATTGGAACTTGCCTCTCTAAACACAAAACACAATTGAGGGAGGGAGGTTTTTTTTAATTTAATGGAAGTTTTCTAATATTGAGGGCTGTAATTCAGCTCTACAACCCATTATCATCTTGAGTGGTCCAGCCATTTCACTAACAGTTGAGACTGAGCACTTGTACCACTCCAGATCCTGCTGGACTCTAATCCCCATCATCCTTGACATTCACTGCCTGAGGTGAATGATAAGTGAAAATAAAGCAGCAACTGGAGAGGCCAAGTTTCCCCCCCTCTCAGCTCTACTGGAAGAATTTGCAAAGGTGTGAAAAGAGAAAACATTCTTGGCACGAATTCTCCCATATGGTTTGGCTTTGGATTGAAAATTTTAATAGCCTTATTGTGAACATGAATGAGAGATCGGAAGCCAGGGATTGTATATCCATGAAAAAAAACCAACCCCTTAAGTGTATAGAAGCACCACCTCCGGGAGACTGCTAATTTAGCTCATTGACATGCTACTTTTCAGTGAGCATGGAGACCTGGAATTATTTTATGGAAGAACATCCACGTGACCCCCTTCTGCTAGGAACAGTTTTACCACATCTACTATTCGTAAGAGCTAAGGCCATGTTCCCTTGCACAGGTATTTGGGCCTAGTGCAGGGGTAGGCAACCTTGGCTCTTTTATGACTCGTGGACTTCAACTCCCAGAATTCCTGAGCCAGCATGGCTCAGCTTAGAAACCTCTCCCTTTCCCCTCAGCATGGCTGGCTCAGGAATTCTGGGAGTCGAAGTCCACGAGTCATAAAAGAGCCAAGGTTGCCTACCCGTGGCCTAGTGAGAACTGATCTTCTACTACGAAGTTGCCCAATACATGGCATTTCCCTGGGACGAGTTCTTTAATTATTGTACCTTCACAAGATTTGTTCCTGAGTGGTTTCAGCAGACAGGATTGTGAGGTTTCCAGGCTGTAGCCTCGTTTGAGCCATAAAGGAAGACCCGAAACTCTGTGTGTTAATCAAAGTCCTCTCCTGCATTGATTCACTTGGGTTTAAGAAAACGAGGTCCTGAACTGAGGACTCTTCAACAGTCTGAGAGTAGAGGCTCAGTCCGTTGTGGGTCCGCCCATGTCGAATGAGGTGTGACCTGCGGTTGAAACTTTTCCCACAGTCCGTGCAACAGTACGGTTTTTCTCCCGTGTGAATTCTTTTGTGCCGAGTGAAATGAGACTGCCAGTTGAAGCTCTTTCCACATTCGAGACATTTAAACAGTTTCTCCTCCTTCTGAAAAAGCAAGGGGTCACTGTAATTTTTCTCACGGTCCAGGCAGGCAATCGGTCGGCTTCCTGAAAGGACCACCTGGCGTGCATTCATGATGCTTTTAAACAATGGGCTGCGAGTATAGCTGGTCTCTCTGTCCAGACACTGAAACAGGGGTTCCTCTGCCTGGATGCCTTCCTGTGGATTCACTCCAGTGATTAGGAGTGAACAACAGCCATAGCTTGTTTCACTGTTGGGCCATTCATACAGCCGGTCACCTATGTGTGTGGGCCTGCTGGGGTTCAGCCCTGCGATAAAGATTGAACTATGGCTGTAATCTTGTTCACTTTCCGCGTCCAGGTATGCCTGGCTGTCTGCTTGAGTCTGCTGGTGGGGACTCAGCCCTGCAATAAAGAGTGAGCTGCTATCATAGATTGCTCTGCTTTGTAGTCCTCCACATGGCAGGTCGGCTAAGTGGGTTGCCTCGTGAGTGCTGAGGTGTGATTTGCGATAGAAGCACTTCCCGCACACCAAACATTTGTACGGCTTCTCTCCGGTGTGGATCCTTTCGTGGCGCAGGAGTTCGGAGGTCTGGCTGAAACTTTTCCCACAGCCTGAACAGGAGTAGGGCTTCTCTCCTGTATGGATCCTTTCATGCCGCATCAGCTTTGATGACTGGTTGAAATTTTTCCCACAGTTCAAACAGCTGTAGGATTTCGCCCCTCGGTGAGTAGTCTCGTGCCTAACCAGGTTGGATCGGATGCTAAAGATTCTCCCGCACTCCCCACATTCATACAGTTCCTTCTCCGTGTGGGTCCTCTGATGCCTGTTCAGTTTGGATTTCTCAATGAAGCTTTTCTCACACTTGGCGCACTTATACGGCCTTTCCCCAGTGTGCGTTCGCTTGTGCGTCACCAGATGTGACTTCCAGTTGAAGCTTTCTCCACAAACGGGGCAGATGAACGGCGTCTCTCCGGTGTGCAGTCGTTTATGCGCCAGAAGGGATGAGCTCTGAGTGAAGCATTTCCCGCAATCTGCACAGGAGTAGGGTTTCTCCCCCGTGTGGATGTTCTCATGCCGAATGAGGGTCGAGGCATGGCTGAAGCTTTTCCCACAGTCCGAGCATTTGTACGGCCTCTCTCCCGTGTGGGTGATCCCATGTCGGATGAGGTCAGACCTGAAGCTGAAGCTCTTTCCGCAGTCAAGGCACTTGAAGGGCTTTTCTCCTGAATGGGTCTTCTGATGCCGGTTACGATTCGACCTTTCGGTGAAGCTTTTCCCGCAGTGGATGCATTTATAGGGCTTCTCGCCCGTGTGGATCCGTTTATGGGCCAAGAGGTTGGAGGCCTGAGCGAAGGTCTTCCCACATTCGTTACAGGTTCTTGGGATCTTGGATCTGCGCCTGGTCTTCCCAGCTGCACCTTGGCCTGGAGTCTGGGGGATCTGGGTATAAGCTGCAGAGCTATCCTTTCTCTTTGCTAAATGGTATTGCCGCTGCCTCTCTGGGTTGAGGTGTTTCACGGGTGGCTCTCCTTCCTGAAAACACAAGGAAACCACTTCGCTGGGCGCGTTTGAGGATGCCCCGGCTTGTTGATTCTGTTCATAGTTTTTCCCTAGAACATCTTCCTTCTCATGTATCTGTCCATCACCTGTTAGACAAAAACAAACAAACAAGTACTAGTATATGAACATGATCTCAGTGGGCTGGAAAAGAAAATCCTTTAGGTCGGTGATGGAGAACCTTTTAGAGACCAAGTGCCCAAACTGCAACCCAAAACCCACTTATTTATCACCGGGTGCCACTGGGCGTGGCCCACTGGGTGGGCGTGGCTGTGGTGGTCATGGCAGACTGAGAGGGTGTGGCCAAGGTGGGCTTGTCCTGCAGGGTGAGGCGAGGCGAGGCAGGGCAAGTGTGCCATTGCCGCGTGGCAAGGCGAGGCAGGGGCCGGGGCAGCTGCTGCCTCACACCATCGGCCCCTGCATACAGAGGCCAGTGAGTGCATGGGGGCTGATGGTGTCCGTCAGCAGCCACAGCCTGCCAGCCCCTCAACTGGCACATTCTGGGGCTCCGCAGCCCACCGCCAGCAGTTCAGAGAAGCCGCCTCTGAGCTGGATGGATGGCCGACAGCTGAGGAGGCGATTCAGTGGGTCGTGCCCGGGAAAAGGAAAGCATGCAAGGCCGGGAGGGATGGGACAGGGAGAGAGAAACCAGCCGTGCTGGGATGTATCCGGCCATGTGGGACCTCGGGGAGTTAGTGGGCGGCTGGTTGAAAAGGGACGTTGCCATCTCTGAGGCATGGTGCGCATGCCCACAGAGAGGGCTCTGAGTACCGCCTCTGGCATGCGTGCCATAGGTTCGCCACCACTGCTTTAGGTGGATGAATTTTTGCTAACTGATTTCTGCACGTTATAGCAGTGTGAAGCGGTATATAAGTCAAAATGCTGTTGCTATTTCAGGAATATCATTGAAGCTGACACTAGCCAGAGCACAGAAAAGCTCAAAGAAACAATGCAGGATCAGAAGATGTGGAGAGACCTGGCCCATAGAACCGCCAAGAGTTGAACACAACCAAACGGATAACATCATCATCATCATATTTCAGGATGTGTCCTTGTTACCCAGGACATTTATCACGTAGTTTATATTCTATAGAAGAGTTACACCGATTTTCCAAGATTGGATATTATAGTTTTTTCATTCTGCCTACTGCCAGTATTAACTTTCATCCTGGATTTTAGTTCCACAGAAATTCGGCTCGTTGGTTCCAGAAACCGAGCCACGCAAACAAGCGAAGCCCCATCCATGGGATGCAGGAGCACGTGAAACTACACGCCTCTCCTCTCTGGTCTGTGGAAAAACCTCTCTCCATGTAAACCAGTGGTTCTCAACCTGTGGGTCGGGACCCCATTTGGGGTCGAACGACCATTTCACGGGGGTCGCCAAACAACACAGTCTGCCATTTTTTCCCCCTTTTCCTTAGCTGTGCTACTCCCTTTTATTCTATTGGCTTTTGAAAGCCAATAGAATAGACTCTCTGAATAGAGTCTAATTCTATTGGCTTTCAAAAGCCAATAGGAATTGTCCAGGCTGTCTCTGCCCTGCTGAGCCCGCCAAAAGTCCCATTCTGCAAACGGTGCTTCACCAGTTGAGTAGTCCTCGACTTACGACCGGTTGAGTAGTCCTCGACTTATGACCGGTTGGGGGGGGGGCGCGGCATTAAAAAGGTTGAGAACCACTGATGTAAACGATCCCTGGTGCCCAAAAGAGTCGGGGGGCACTGCTATAGTTCAATGTTTCTCAGTTCAATGTTTCCTCAGCCACATGATGATATGTGGACTTCAACTCATGCTGGCTGGGGGAATTCTGGGAGTTGTAGTCTGCACATCTTGTAGTCAAGGTTGAAAAACTCTGTTCTAAAGCAGCAATCCCTAACTTTTCTGACTTTGCAAACCAGCAGTGGGGGGGGGGGAGGGAATGTTTAAGCAACGGATGGAAACTAATCAAGGAGAGAAGCAACCTAGAACTAAGGAGAAATTTCCTGCCAGTGAGAACAATTAACCAGTGGAACAACCTGCCTCCAGAAGCTGTGAATGCTCCAACACTGGAAGTTATTAAGAAAACACTGGACAGCCATTTGTCTGAAATGGTATAGGATTTCTTGCCTGAGCAGGGGGTTGGACTAGATGACCTCCAAGGTCCCTTCCAACTTTATTATTATTATTATTATTAAGTGTGAGTGCTTAATGCACTTGCAGCTACATCTGCGTGCCTGGCGGGCAGTATCACCTACCATTCTCCTGCATGCCACTTTCATAGAGACTCCTTTGATCTACATCCAACAATAGTCCTTGATCCTCTGGGAAAAACATAGCAACTTCTTTGAAATTCACCGGCATCTGAAAGACAAAAGGCACCATCCATTCAATCTTTGCACCATGTTTCAAGTTGAGATCCACTTGCCTTTAAAAGATTGAGGCCGTGGTTACCGAAGAATAAATTCTCAGAAACTGCAGTTACTTCACAAGAGAAGCAACCTAGAACTAAGGAGAAACTTCCTGACAGTTAGAACAATTAACCAGTGGAACAGCCTGCCTCCAGAAGCGGTGAATGCTCCAACACTGGAAGTTTTTAAGAAGAGATTGGGACAACCATTTGTCTGAAATGGTATAGGGTTTCCTGCCTGAGCAGGGGGTTGGACTAGATGACCTCCAAGGTCCCTATCAAGTTGTTTATTACTACTACTACTACTACTACTACTACTACTACTACTACTACTACTATTATTTTAAAAAGTTGGCTCTGTTCACAGGTCTGGGATTAAATTGTATTTCGGACATAGCAAACCACCTAGGGTTTCTTGGAGTAGGACAGCTGTAAATCAGGCTTCCCAAACTTTTTCCTTCCTTACCCAAAATCTCTTATCAGTCTTATTAAACTTTGAGAACCAACTGCAAGTCCCTTCCTTCAGCACCATCAAAACTTTCAGTGGTCGTTGAATGAATGATCATAATTCAAGGACTACCTGTATTACAAAACAGTATCACTGAATGATCTTTACGTGATTTCAATAGATTACCACTTTTGGAAAAAGCACCTTTGGGATTACCACTGGCTATTTCATCATTTTTTATCCCAGTAGGAATGCACTGGGAAATTTCTGAATACAGTTAAACACAGTGGCATTCTTTAAGTCAATTTGAATATCCCTATTGTGATGGGGAACGGGTTTGGGTCATTACCCAAAGAAAAATCACCTTTATTTTGAGTAATTTACCCACATCTGGGAAGCAGTGCTATAAATCATCATCATCAGAGATCCAGTTTGGTCTAGTGCAGGGGTAGGCAACCTTGGCTCTTTTATGACTCGTGGACTTCAACTCCCAGAATTCGTGAGCCAGCATGGCTCAGCTTGGAAACCTCTCCATTTCCTCCCAGGATTCCTAGCTCAGGAATCCTGGGAATTGAGATCCACGAGTCATAAAAGAGGCCAAGGTTGCCTACCCCTAGTCTAGTGGTTAAGGCACTAGGCTAGAAGCCAGGAGACGGTGAGTTCTAGTCCCACTTTAGGCATGAAAGCTGGCTGGGTTTGGGCCAACCGCTAGGAGATACTGAATTCCCGTGTTTGCCACCTTGAATTATTTATCAAAATAATAAAGGTGAAATATGAATAAATAAAAATCACCTCATCATCCCTCACAGAAGTATCTTAGTAATTCCACTGCACACCTTTTCTTTTAATTATTTCAGTGAAATATAATCAATTGAAATACCAATACAGCACTGGTAATACAATATAAAGTATCTACAGTATAAAGTTATTAAAATAAATGTAAAAGGAAAAGCCCCTGTAATTCTCATAGAGAAATGAGCTCAATCTTTTAATCTATTAAATACAGCTCACATGGCTTTATTTTTTCCCCCCATCCCTCAGATTCTTGGTTTTTTCCAGACTTAGTGATGCTCCTTTCTGTACACAGATGATGTCATTTTGGCTGCACAAAGATCTACATTTAGAGACTGAGTGAGCAATGCAATAGTCCTGGTATTTAGGATAGTGCTATAGATAGCAATCTACCAAAATAAACAGAAATAAGAGAAAGAAACTTCCTATTCCAGCAAGGATGAAATCTCTGTAGTTACGTTGCAAGCCTTCCATCCTCATTCATTTAAAGTCTACATGCAGTTGGGTCAATTCCCCAAATAGCTATGGAATACAGGTAGTCCTCGTTTTACAACAGTTCATTTAGTGACCTTTTGAAGTTATAGCAGCTCTGGAAAAAGTGACTTAGGACTGTTTTTCATACTTACACTCGTTGCAGCATTCCCATGGTTACATGATCAAAACTCTGACACTTGGCAACTAGGTCATATTTATGACGATTGCAGTGTCCTGGGGTCATATGATCCCCCCTTTGTAACATTATGACAAGCAAAGTCAATATGGAAGCCAGATTGACTTAACAACCATGTTACTAATTTAACAACTGTAGTGATTTATTTATCAACTGTGGCAAGCAAAGTTGTAAAATGGGACAAAGCTCACTTAACAACTGTCTTGTTAACAACAGAAATGTTGGTTTCAACTGCAGTTGTAAGTCAAGAACTACCTGTATTTAGTAGCATTTTTCCTGCTCAGAAGCTTACAGGGAAAAAAATCTAACATATAGAGTTAAGTATCGGTATCTGACCATTTGTCTAAAAATTTGGCCTAGTAACACACTTCGACAAAATCACAGTTCCTTGTACTATAGTCTTCCAAAACTAAAAACCAAATCTTGCACTTGTACTGATATGGCCATTATAACCCCTCCCCCCCGTGAGTCATGTGATCACAATTCAAGTATTAGGCATCAAGCTTGTATTTATGACTGGCAGCAACATCCTGCAACCCAGAGATCACAATTTACAACTTTTTAGCTATTTTCATCCAAAGTTGGATTCACTTAATGACCAGATAATTTGCATAACTGAAGTGATGCATTTTATGACCACAGTAAAAAGAGTCATAAAATCAGGTCCAGTCATGTGATACTCAGCTTACAACCAACTTTATTTATGATGGAAATTCGGGGTCAGATTAAGGTCATAAGACAAGGACTACCTGCATTTTTTGGCCCATTTTTAGGGGAGGGGAAAGGAAATTTCTATAAATTAGAATATTCCACAGCAAATCACACAACTACCTTGATTAATTGGACATCGAAGATTAATCTACCAAACTGGCAAACATCTGGATGATTTATAATGCCTTGTTGCAGACCTGCAAATTGGGATTTTACAAGATGTTGCCAATTCCAGAACATGAGAAACTGACCCGGGTCTTGCTATCAAAGTAATAAAAGCTAATTTACCTTTCTGAGCCCAAATCATCAAGCGCAAAGGAGACAGAGAAGGAATGCAAGAGAAGGAGGGGGCTGATGGGATATGAAGTCCACTCCTCGTTAGAGCCAAAAGATACCTGCTCGGGGACTACATTACCCATTTCCCAAAAGCCCTGCAGAGATTAGGGAGGAAAGGCAGGGGAAAACGCACCGTCAGAGGATGCAGATTCGAGGGGGGGGGGGCTTTGTTTCCTTTGGCCCAAATCCACGTGGGGAACAGAACGCAAACGAGCAAAAAAGGGCCGAACCCCAGAAACCAAGAACCAAAAAAAAAAAAAAAATCAAACCCCGATTCGCAATCGTCCCCGAGGAACGCGAACTACTTTTTGTAGGTCGGCATCGGAACAGGTGAAAATTGCTTTGCAATTTTAAACACTGGAAGGCGAGGGGGGGGGGACTGATTCTCCCCCTCCACCCCCCCCCCAGCCCCTCACCCCCCAGGGAAGGCGCAGAGGTTTCGAGCACTGGGCAAGAGTTGGAGGCGGAGGAGCCGCTTCCCCCGAGGCATTCCGGAGCAGCGCCGATCTCCCGCCAAGTGATTTTTTGGGAGGGGAGGAAGAAGAAAAGTCCGTACCTCGTTCGCGGGGATTCGCCTTGGCAGCGCTCCGCCGAGGCGATTCGGCGGCGAAGACAGGCCGGGCTGGGCAAATACACAGCGCGGGGAGAAGAAAGGGAAGCGGAGGGGAGGGGAAGTGGGGTCTTATTACGAGAGGGCGGCGCGCGCCACCTCTTTCTCCCCGAGCATGCTCGCGCGCCGCCAGCGAAGCTCCGCGCGCCCTTCCTTTGCCCACAGTTGTCCCTTTGTTGTTTTGATCACGTGCCCCCTCCTCCGCCTCCGCGTCCTCCTATTGTGTTTGCATGGGGGGGGGGAATAAATGGGAATCCTTCGATCGTGCGTTGCTTTGAGGCATTTTTATTACGAATAACTGCTTCCTTGCTTTTACCAAGTGTGTGTTTTTTTAAATGTAAGTTTCATCTTTCCTCACAGCTGTCTGGATCTTATTTTTATTCTTGCGAATCCCAAATTATTCTTCTAACTGTTATATGTGTGAAATATATATTTGAAATATATGAGCTATATATTCACATATAAATTTCACGCACACACATACACACACACAAATATTGTCAGAAGAATAATTTGGGGTTCCAACTCTGCAAGAATAAATGAAAATGAGATCCAGACAGCTGTGAGGACAGATGAAATATTTATTCCTAAAAGCAAAGCAGTTTGCATTTAGGGGCAAGGTGTAGGGAGAAATGGGGTATAGCAGGAGATTTTTATAGGGGGAATTTGTCAGGGGTGTGGAAGTACTGATTCTAGGCCCTAGGGTGACACTTGAGGGGCATTTGTGTGTTTGTGTGTGTGTGTGTAGGCATATTTGTTCTTGTGAACATGCAATTCCTCTGGGAGACCTAATTTAATTAACTCTGATTGTGTTTGCAGACCTTATCCTAGTTTATGTGAATTAAGTCTGGGTAACCTATTTGAGGAAGTTTGCTAATTTTAGTTTCAGCTGGACTGTCAATTACCTAATGGAGACACTGATTCTCAGACCATTGTGGAGTCTGTTAATATTGTAAAATTTAAGGGGAAACGGAAAGAGTATAAAGAATAAAATATATTTGGATATAAAAGTCGCAATATAGAAATTTTTAAATACAGTTTTCAATACATTTACAGACATTTCTAAAGTTTCTAAGCTTCTGTTTTCACTTTGTCATTATGGGTGCTGAGTGTAGATTAATGAGAAAACAAATTGAACAACTGATTATATATATGTGTGTGTTTGTTTGGGGAGGGGTTTTATTGTACATACGTTGTTGTATCATTTCTTTTTTTTTATTCTTTTAACATTGCAAGCCACCCAGTTATCTCCTGATGAGATGAATGCAAAGAAATTCAATATATATATTTTTTACCGAACTGAGCTCAAGGGAGATGCTGCGGGGATACTCACTTGCAACAGCCTCGCTTCCTCTTTCCTTCCCGTTCTTGACTTTGCCTGCAAGAAGCGTTGTCTCGCCCCGTCCCTCCCTTTCATAAACGATGAAGGGGTTAAACGGAGCGAGCGGGAAATCCTAGAGAGGACTAAACAGACAAAGATCTGAGAGGTGGGGAAAAGTGCCAAAAAAAAAAAAAAAAAAGGAGCTTTTTCCTGTCCTGCGTCCGCGCAGCGCTTGAGGTTTTGGATCTGGCTTGCGCGATCTTGCAGAATCCTGGGCTTTTCGGATCCGGTCATGGAGAGGTTGCAACGAGCGGGTGAGTTGGAGAGAAGGGGCCCGGGGGTGAGGGTAGGGGAGAGAATAAAAATATGGGAGGAACGAGAAAAGCGAGCGAGCGAGGTTTGCAAAAAAAGAGGCATAAAACCCCTCGACGGAATCGGGGGGGGGGGGATTTTCCTTTGCAGCGCAGCCGAAGCGATGCTGAATTAAGGATTAATGCATAAAAAGGTGCACGGGCATCCGCCGAAGGCGAGTTTCTTTAATACATATTTTTCTCCCATATCACGGACGGATGTGGGGTGTGAGTTTTGTCCTCGGTCAGTTTTCCGATTTCGAGTTGGCGTTCACTGCTGAAGAATTGCATTGTTGGGAGCATGGGGAGATTACTGGCGCTAGAAACCCGAGGTGTGTGTGTGTTTTAAAAAGATTTTCTGCTTCTATTATTATTGTTGTTTTTGTTGTTATTGCGGTTCATCGCTATCATCCAGATGTTCTGATTATTATTACTATTTTCAGAACAGTACTAGGCTATTGTTGCCAATTGGCGACCAGGTTTCCCGCCACGCTGAGACAGAAAACCTATGCAAACGAATGTAACCTACAACAAGTTTTAAGAACTTGTTTTAAAAGCATCTTCCCTCCACCCAAATCCAGGGGAAATAAAAATCTTGGAATCATGATTCACCCACTCTGTTTTATCACCCCCGCCCACTTCATCCTCCCCCACCCCCCAAAAAATAGCAATAATTTTGGATCCCTACCTGCTCTCAATTTTAATTTTCTGTAGCACCCAAAAGATAACTTCCAAAGCGCCTGAAGGCAGAACAAGAAGCAACGGATGGAAATTAACCAAGGAGAGAAGCAACCTAGAACTAAGGAGAAACTTCCTGACAGTTAGAACAATTAACCAGTGGAACAACCTGCCTCCAGAAGTGGTGAATGCGCCAATACTGGAAGTTTTTAAGAAGAGACTGGACAGCCATTTATCTGAAATGATGTAGGGTTCCTGCCTGAGCAGGGGGTTGGACTAGATGACCTCCAAGGTACCTTCCAACTTTATCATCATAATCATCATCATAATCATTATTATTATAACAGCTGTCCCAAAATGGCATTTAGAGGCAAGACATGTATAGTTGCATCAGAGGTGAAGAGAATGCTGCTAAAACAACCAACTCTTGGCTTGATTGGAGGATTGCTTTAGCTTGGAGTAGCAGAATAACAGAATTGGAAGGGACTTTGCAGGTCTTCGCCCACTGTTCAAACATGAGACTGGATACCATTCCAGATAAGTGGCAGTCTAGTCTCTTCTTAAAAACCTCCAGTGATGGAGAACCCACAATTTGTGAAGGCAAATCGTTCCACTGATTAATTGTTCTCACTTTCAGGAAATTTCTCCTTGCTTCTAGGTTGCTTCTCTCCTTGGTTAGTTTCCATCCGTTGCTTCTTGTCCTGCCTTCAGGCGCTTTGGAGAAAGCTTGACTCCCTCTTTGTTGTGGCAGCCCCTGAGATACTAGAACACTGCTATCATGTCCCTCCTCGTCCTTCTCTTCATTAAACTACTAATGCAACCGTACATTTTAGCCTCCAGTTCCCTAATTACCTTTGTTGCTCTTCTCTGCACTTTTTCCATTCTTGGAAGAATATTTCTGTTTTGCCTTCATTTCTCCATCTCTGTGCTGATCTTTATTATAGCTGATAGCAAGAGTACAAGTAGTCCTCGACGTACGACCACAACTGAGCCCAAAATTTCTGTTGCTAAGTGAAACATTTGTTAAGTGAATTTTGTCCTATTTTACGACATCTCTTGCCACACTTAAGTGAATCACTGCAGTTGTTAAATGAGTAGCATGCTTATTAAGTGAATCTGGCTTTCCCATTGACTTTGCTTGTCAGAAGGTCCGTCACATGGCCCCAGGACACTGCAACCGTCATAAATGTGAAGCAGTTGCCAAACATCCTAATTTTGATCATGTGACCATGGGGATGCTGCAATGGTCATAAGTATGAAAAACAGTCGTAAGTCACTTTTTTCAGGGCCGCTGCAACTTTGAATGGTCACTAAAAGAACTTGTACGTCGAGGACTATCTGTGTTAACTGAGCCTATCAAATGTGAAATGAAGAATGACAAGAGGTTTGAGGCCATTCAAACTTTGGGAGGGGAATTACATTGATGCCACAACAGAGAAGGCACCTCTCTGGGTCCCCTTGCTTTATGGAAGAAGGGCTTTGAAGCCTGCCTGTTTCTGCTGGATCTTAATGGGACAAGCAGAGACAATTTAGGACAGGGACAGGCCACCTTGGCTCTTTTATGACTCGTGGACTTCAACTCCCAGAATTCCTGAGCCAGCCATGCTGAGGGGAAAGGGAGAGGTTTCCAAGCTGAGCCATGCTGGCTCAGGAATTCTGGGAGTTGAAGTCCACGAGTCATAAAGGAGCCAAGGTTGCCTACCCCTGTTTTAGGATAAGTGGTAACACAAGGATGATAGGGTCAAAAGGCGAATACAGATCATCTTCAGCTTACAACCACAACTGAGCCCAAAATTTCTGTTGCTAAGTGAAACATTTGTTAAGTGAATTTTGTCCTATTTTACGACATCTCTTGCCACACTTAAGTGAATCACTGCAGTTGTTAAATGAGTAGCATGCTTATTAAGTGAATCTGGCTTTCCCATTGACTTTGCTTGTCAGAAGGTCAATCACATGGCCCCAGGACATTGCAACCGTCATAAATGTGAACCAGTTGCCAAACATCTGGTTCACATTATGCCAAACATAATTTTGATCATGTGACCGTGGGGATACTGCAGTGATCATAAGTGTTAACTGAGCCTATCAAATGTGAAATGAAGAATGACAAGAGGTTTGAGGCCATTCAAACTTTGGGAGGGGAATTACATTGGTGCCACAACAGAGAAGGCACCTCTCTGGGTCCCCTTGCTTTATGGAAGAAGGGCTTTGAAGCCTGCCTGTTTCTGCTGGATCTTTTTTTTTTTAATTTTTTATAATTTTTCACCATACACCATACGCCCAAACAAACTTAAAATACATAAACATAAATCTTTCCTTTTAACAGAACAGTACTATACATTTTAAGCATTCTTTACATCTGATTTACATTTTATGTACATCAATAATTATGTCTTTTCCTTTCTCTGTTCTAGCCAATTATAACATTTATTCCAAATTTCATAAAATTCTGTCGCCTCCTTGTCTTTTAATTCTAACATAAGTTTGTTCATTTCTGCGCATTCCAAGATTTTGTACATAATCATATCATTTGTGGGAATATTTTCATTCTTCCAACATTGAGCATATGTTACACGCGCTGCAGCCAATATGTGTATAATGATATGTTGGAGTTGTTTTTCCATCTTTAAATTTATTATGCCCAAAAGAAATCATTCTGGTTTAAAATCCATTTGTATCTCCATTATCTCCTGTATCCAATCTCTTATTCGTTCCCAATAATTTTTTGCTTTGGGGCACAGCCACCACATGGATCTTAATGGGACAAGCAGAGACAATTTAGGATGGGTAGGCCACCGTGGCTCTTTTACGACTCGTGGACTTCAACTCCCAGAATTCCTGAGCCAGCCATGCTGAGGGGAAAGGGAGAGGTTTCCAAGCTGAGCCATGCTGGCTCAGGAATTCTGGGAGTTGAAGTCCACGAGTCATAAAAGAGCCAAGGTTGCCTACCCCTGTTTTAGGATAAGTGGTAACACAAGAATGATAGGGTCAAAAGGCGAATACAGATAATCTTCAGCTTACAACCACAACTGAGTCCAAGATGTCTGTTGCTAAGCAAGACAATTGTTAAGTAAGTTTGCCCCATTTTACAATCTTTCTTGCCCTAGTTGTTAGGTGAATCACTGCAGTTAAGTTAGTGACACAATTGTTACGTGAACCTGATATCCCCAGTGACGTTGCTTGTCAGAAGGTCACAAAAAGTTGATCTCATGACACACACACACACACACACCCCGGACTGCAATCGTCATAAATTGCCAAGAGTTCAACTTTTGATCACATGACATCACAAGAGCCGAGGTGGTGCAGCAGTTAGAGTGCAGTACTGCAGGCCACTTTAGCTGACTGTGTTCAGCAGGTCAGCGGTTCAAATCCCACCGGCTCAAGGTTGACTCAGCCTTCCATCCTTCCGGGGTAGGTAAAATGAGGACCCAGATTGTTGGGGGCAATGTAAATATATATATATACATTGCTTACTGGTGTACACCGCTTAGAGAGTGCTTGCACTTAAAGTGGTATATAAGTCTCATAAATAAATAAATAAATGACCATGGGGATGCTGCAACAATCCTAAGTGTGAAAAACGGTCATAAGTCACATTTTAATGTTACTGTAATTTTGAATGGTCACCATATGAACAGTTGTTAATATGGATTTAATAATAATAATAAAGTTGGAAGGGACCTTGGAGGTCATCTAGTCCAACCCCCTGCTCAGGCAGGAAACCCTATACCATTTCTAACAAATGGCTGTCCAGTCTCTTCTTAAAAACTTCCAGTATTGGAGCATTCACCGCTTCTGGAGGCAGGTTGTTCCACTGGTTAATTGTTCTAACTGTCAGGAAGTTTCTCCTTAGTTCTAGTTTGCTTCTCTCCTTGATATGGACTTGTAGTCCATATCTTCTGCATGTCATTAAACCAGAGGCTGCTCTAGTCTAGGCCAAACTTTGTAGCTAGTTTCCAATATCAAATCAGCGTCTCTGCCTCCCAAATCCTCTCAAACGGTCACTAAGGACTGGTCCTAAGGCGAGGACTATATTTGGATTGATTCTCTTTTTTCCCCTATTGTCATCAGGCCCCAAGCTTGACATGACCTCACAGCTCAAGAGCGGAAAAGAAGCACAGATCTCAGCTCATCCAGCTGCGAACGAAGAGGAGACTCCATTGGAGAATGGCTTAGGTGAGAGAGTCGGTGAAAACGCCCCCTTCAAAAACATTTTGCCTTGCAAAGTCTTAGAATTAAGTATTTAAGACATTGTAAAACTCAGTACATTTTTGTAAAACAGTTTAATAAATACTTTTTTTCTTGGAGGGGAAAAAAATAGAAACTGCCATATCAAACTTTTTTTTGGCCTCCTCTCCCCAAGAATATAACACTGTTGATTCATTGAGCCACGGATATTATTTTATTATTATATTATTTTGCCCAGAGTTCCCCGATGTAATAATAAAAATGGAACAAGGATTTTTATTTGTAAAACTTTTGAAAAATTTCAATAAAAAAAAAAAAAAAAAAAATGGAACAAGGAGAGGAGCAGTGGCTGCCAGTAAATGCGGAACAAGAAAGAAAAACGTTGCTCTCACGTCTCCAAGAAAGTGAAACTATAATGTATAACACTTCAGGTAAGAAGGGAAGTCCAGTTCATCTCAAATCATTAGAAATCTTCTCCCTTTTGACTCATTGCAAAGGCAACACTCTCTGGTATAAATGAACAAAGAGGCAAGAAAAGAGGTATAGCAATGGCACTTAGACTTATATACTGCTTCATGGCGCTTTACAGCCCTCTCTAAGAAGTTTACAAAGTCAGCATATTGCACCCCCAACAATCTGGATCCTCATTTTACCAACCTTGGAAGGATGAAAGTCTGAGTCAACCTTGAGCCAGTCAAGATCGAACTCCTGGCAGTGGGCAGTGGGCAGTGAGTTAGCCTAACCACTTCTAACCACGGCATCTTCCAAGCATTGCAAAACTCCATGGGGTAATTGTTGAAAGTTGAATGACCCGAATATTTTCTCCCAGTTCTAAGGAAGGTGATAAACAGATCGGAACGTGAGGAAGAGAACTCTTGTGTGATACGTACAAAGTAGTTTACCGCAGAATACATACAGGTAGTCCTCGAGTTATGACTACAATTGATGTTATGCTTATTTTGCTAAGTGAAACATTTGTTAAGTGAGTTTTGCCCCATTTTACAGCTTTTCTTGCCACAGTTGTTAAGTGAATCATTGCATTTGTTCAGTTAGTGACATGGTTGTAAAATGAATCTGGCTTCCCCATTGACTTTGCTTGTCAGAAGGTCAATCACGTGACCCCGGGACACTGCTACCGTCATAAATATGAACTAGTTGCCAAGCATCTGAATTTTGATTACATGACTATGGGGATGCTGCAATGGTTGTGTTTCATGCAGTTGTAACTTTAAAAGGTCACTAGCTGAAAAATTGTAAGTTGAGGACTACCTGTAGTAGCATAAAAAGGAAAGTGAAAGCAAATTATTCAGTCTTGTATGGAAGGGATATACAGGTAGACCTTGGTTAACAACAATTTGTTCAATAGCTGTTCAAAATTATGATGGTGCTGAATAAGCGGTACTTATTCCCTGGGGTTACAATTATTGAAGCACCCCTGAGGTCACATGAGATGTGTAGTGTGGGTCACAGAGAAGGTGTGAGGGGGCCTATAAAATGTGGCACAGGTCAGGGAGGGTACGCAAGAGGTACGGATTGTGTGATGTCTCCCTTGGGCAACTCCCCAGATTCCTCCTCAGATGTCAGCTCAGGGAGGTTAAGCCCATTTCTGGCACCTCAGGAACTGGGTGTACTGATGGCTCTGAACGGCCATCCGAAAGAGATTTGGAGGAGGCTTCAGACGGGGAAGGTTTGCGGTGGCAGACGGGCCAGCGAAGAGAAGGAAGAACTGCCTTCTGCACCTGATCCGAGAACACACAGGGCAGAGAAAAGGCAGGAGCAACAGAGGTCAGCCAGACTACTCAAGAGGAGAAGACTTTGGGAAATGTCTGATCACGGTAAAATTTGATTGTCTCATTTCTCTGAGCAGATCTTCCTGCTGTGATAATAAAGAAGGAAGAACAGGAAGATCGATGGGTGCTGTATCACCAGACCTTTGAAGGAAATGGGGTGTTCCCATCTGCTCATTCAGGTAAGAATTTTTATTTCACAAGACAGCCAGATCTTGAAATAATGCATCATTATGTCATCAGAGGGAAGGAGAAGAAACATCAGCTTCCAAGATTGCAATAACAAAAACTATGAAGAGAAGCAATTCAACTTTTTTTTTTTTTTAACTGAATTTCCAGTACTTGGAGTAAAAATTGCTTTTATTACTGCCTGTCTTATTGTCACTATGAACTGAGGTCAAGATTGAAGGAACATTTTCTAGCAATGGCTGTCAGTAGCGGCTGTTAGAACCAGCAAGTAATGCAAGTTCAGACAGGCTTTATAATGAGTTATTATAAAATTATCATTCTATCCATTTGGATCCCAAATATTCACAGATTGCTGTTAATGTTTTCTATTTGCTTTGTCACCAGATTCCAATTTGCCTGATTTGGCTATATTCTTAATTTAATTTTTGTACCCAAGTTCATTATTTGTCAAATGTGAAGGTGATGTCATTATATTTAGGTGGTATTGAACATTTCTCGCTGAGAGAAAAACTATAAGACTGATCAGCCTAATTTTCAGCTTCTGCAATTAGTAGAGAAACATAATTGTGTTGTCACTACCACAGGGTAAAACTGTAGATTTTTTAATGTTGTATACTGCTGAAGTCACTGTATATGTAAATTTGTTTAATAAATAAATACGTAGGCCGTACTTCACACTTAAGGAGGACCCCTGAAGTTTTCTACTTGGTGATGTAAACGTGGAAAATAAAAAAGACCAGATTGTAAAGTGTAAAAGAATATACAGGTAGTCCTCAACTTGCAATCATTCATTTAACATCTATTCAAACTTACAACAGCACTGAAAAAAGCAACTAATTGGTCATCACACTTATCATCCCCGTGGTCATGTGATCAACATTCAAGTGCTTGGCAACTGGCATGTATTTAAGACGGTTGCAATGTCGTGGGGTCATGTGATCACCATTTGTGAGAGGATCCATACAAGAAACCTATCAGTGTGCAGACTGTGGGAAGCGGTTCCTTCAAAAGTCGCATCTTCTCATCCATGAGGCAATGCGTAAGGAAGAGGATCGCTATGAGTATTTTAAAGTCCAGCCAGCTTTTAACAAGCAAAGTCAGTGAAGAACTGAATAATACACTTAACAACCATAGTGAGTCATTTAACCACTGTGACATAAAATGTCATAAAATTGGATGTGACTCACTTAACAGCCTTTCTTTGCAATGGAAAGTCTGGTTACAATTGTCGTAAGTCGAGGACTAACTGTAACTATAATTTTCTCTTCCTCACGCTACAGCAGTGGTTCTCAACCTTTTTAATGCCGCAACCCCCCAACCGGTCATAAGTCGAGGACTAGTCAACCGGTTGTAAATCGAGGA
The DNA here is from genome assembly GCF_016545835.1 of Crotalus tigris. Taxonomy (NCBI): domain Eukaryota; kingdom Metazoa; phylum Chordata; class Lepidosauria; order Squamata; family Viperidae; genus Crotalus; species Crotalus tigris. Next base: position 5,109,691 of record NW_024096552.1, on the reverse strand, counting down.
CTACTCAACTGGTGCAGCACCGTTTGCAGAATGGGACTTTTGGTGGGCTCAGCAGGGCAGAGACAGCCTGGACAATTCCTATTGGCTTTTGAAAGCCAATAGAATTAGACTCTGTTCAAGAGAGTGTTCTACTGGCTTTCAAAAGCCAATAGAATAAAAGGGAGTAGCACAGCTAAGGAAAAGGGGGGAAAAAATGGCAGACTGCGTTGTTTGGCGACCCCCGTGAAATGGTTGTTCGACCCCAAATGGGGTCCCGACCCACAGGTTGAGAACCACTGCGCTACAGGGAGTAAAAAGCACGTGATAACACCATATCCTGAATTTGTTTGCCACCATTTCCTTTGCCTGTTTTCACATTGTGATTTTCCATTTATCCCACAGAAGAGGAGCTGAGACAGAGCTACGTGGGAAATAAGGAGAATAAATGTGCTGATTGCGGGAAAAGCTTCACGCAGAGGTCCAGCCTTGTCAGACATGAGAAGACCCATACAGGAGAGAAGCCATACCAGTGTTTGGAGTGTGGGAGAAGCTTCAGTCAGAGATCAATCTTGACCCGACACCAGAGGACCCATACGGGAGAGAAGCCATATAAATGCTCTCAGTGTGGAAAAAACTTCCGCCACAAATCAGCACTCCTCAGGCATGAAAAGATGGAGGCTGGAGAGAGACCCTATGAATGTTCACACTGTGGGAAGGGTTTTATTCAGAAATCAAACTTTCTCATCCACGAGAGAATCCACACCGGCGAGAAACCATACTTGTGCTCAGATTGTGGGAAGAGCTTTGTCCAAAGGTGGCATCTCCTTGTCCACGAGATAACCCATAAGCAGGAGGCATCTCATGAATGTTCAAAATGCGGGAAAAAATTCAATCACAGCTTAAGCCTTCTCATCCACGAAAGAAGCCACATGGGGGAGAAAGTTCATCAGTGCTCCAATTGCGGGAAAAACTTCACGCAGAGATCCAGCCTTGTTCGACACGAGAAAACTCACATGGGAGAGAAGCCGTATAAATGCACAGAGTGCGGGAGAAGTTTCAGCCAGAGGTCCATCTTGACCAGGCATGAGAGGACTCACACGGGAGAGAAACCATACTCCTGCTCCGAATGTGGGAAGAGTTTCCGTCACAAATCAGCGCTCCTCAGGCACGAAAAGATGGAAGCAGGTGAGAGGCCGTATCAGTGTTCACAGTGCGGAAAAGGTTTCATTCAGCGGTCAAACTTCCTGATACACGAGAGGATCCATACGGGCAAGAAATCCTATCAATGCGCAGACTGTGGGAAGCGGTTCCTTCAAAGGTCGCATCTTCTCGTCCATGAGATGACACATAAGGAAGAGGAACCCCATGAGTGTTCAAAGTGTGGGAAGAGATTCCATCACAACTTAAGCTTGGTGATCCACCAAAGAAGCCACACAAGAGAGAAACCAATTTGCGGGGAAAGCTTTGTTGATAAAACGAGTTTTACCAGACATGAAAGGATACAAGGGGAGAAGTTGTATTCCTGCTCCTGTTGTGGGAAACACTTCAGTTATAGGTTAGCTCTCCTCAGACACAAAAGACCTCGAGTGGGAAGGAAGCCATATTGGTTCCCTCCCTGTGGAAAAAGCATCGTTCCCAAATTAATGCTTCTTGCAGCCCCCAAGGGGCTCCGTAATGGACCAAATTTGCACACCTGCTCCCACTGTGGAAGAGGATACAGCCTGAAATGCAAGCTTGCCATGCATGAGAGAGTCCATCTAAGAAAGAAACCATATAAACCAGCATGTGGAAGAGGTTTCAGCCAAAGGCCCAATTTTATTGTGCATGAGAGGACCCACGTGGGCGAAAAGTCACACAAGTGTGCTGGCTGTGGGAAATTCTTCAACACCTGGTGGAACCTCTTAAAATACCAAAAGACCCAGACAGGAGAAAAGCCTTACAACTGCGCTGAGTGTGGGAAGAACTTCAGCAATAAATCAACTCTCGTCGTACACCAGAGGACCCACACCGATGAAAAGCCGTACCAGTGCTCCAGCTGCATGAAAGGTTTCCCCAGCAAATCCAGCTTGATCAAACACCAAAGGATCCACACGGGGGAGAAACCCCACATCTGTTCAGAATGTGGGAAAAGCTTCATCCAGAAATCAAACCTCCTCCGGCACAAGAAAACCCACAAAGGAAAACGAGAAAATCTGTTCTCAGATTGTGGGGAAAGTTCCAAATTGCCCATGACCTTGATGAAAAATTCAGGGATGCGTGCAAAAGAAAAACCAAAGCAATGCATCCCCTGTGAGGAAACGTTCAGTGAAAAAACAGTCCTCATGGCCCAAAAGAGAACCCATAGAGGGGAGAAACCATAGTCATGTTTGGGTTGCGGGAAGAGATTTGTATACAAATCCAGCCTGATGAAACATGAGAGAACTCATGCAGGATAAGAAAAAAAAAAAGTATGTGATTCAACCAGTTTACTTGCACACAAGAGTACCCATATGGAGCTTGACATCTGGAGTTGTGGGTTAAAAGTAGACCGGACAGCTATTTCAGGAGACCTTGAGCAGGGGGTTGGTCTAGAACAGGGGTAGGCAACCTTGGCTCTTTTATGACTTGTGGACTTCAACTCCCAGAATTCCTGAGCCAGCCATGCTGAGGGGAAAGGAAGAGTTTCCAAGCTGAGCCATGCTGGCTCAGGAATTCTGGGAGTTGAAGTCCATGAGTCATAAAAGCCAAGGTTGTCTACCCCTGGTCTAGGAGACCTCAGCCCTATGATTCTATGATCTACGCTCACATTGTTGGGAAACTTTTAATGACTGATCAAACCTTAACACACACTAAAAATGTCATGCTGGGCTTTAAGACAGGTTTGTTTTTGATTATGTGGGGAAAAAATAGAGATTGGTTTTCTCTAAATATCATAAGAAATTGAAATTGATTGATTGATTGAAAATCAATCTCCCTTTTTTCCTACTTGCAGGTCATGTATGAAAGAACAAAGTATTCTCCAACAGAAGTACTGTACTAATGCTTTATTTGTGTAATTTCTGGATCTATCACAGAGTTATCCTTAATTCTGAATTTAAGACACTATCTTAACACCTGCATCAGTTACCTTTGTTTTGGCAATCCCTTTTATTTAACTAATTTCCCAGAAAGAAAACATTAGGACTGCTAGAAGTTCAGTTATCCACATGGAATGTTACAGAAAATTCACAAATGATAATATTTGATTTGGATGACTCCGAGCATTGAGACAGACGATGGAAGAAACAGAGCAAAGATAATTTTTGGGAGTGCAGGAATTCCTCTCCTTAGTAATAGGATTACAAATATTAAATTAACTAAATAAAATTATTAGCCACTTTCTGATACTGGTTACTGTAGAATGGCACATTCAATATTTTAATTGCAGGGCAGTGGGGATCCTGTAAAAAACAGTTTGATTGAATTCACCCCCAAATCCTTTCGCTAAAAAGGGTCCCAGCCATGTTGAGACAAAGGCAAGAACGGACAAAGTCTTCTTTGAGATAATCAGTTTTTCTTGATCTAGATCAGAAGCTTTGCCTTGAAGGAGAAACACAATCTCAATTTGACTTTTAATCTAACCTCAGTTCCCCCCCCCCATACCTTCAGATATATTTCAGGTATATTAAAGCTGGCAAACAATGTATTTTTTTAAAGGAATGGTTGCAATCTGGGAGAGGGAACAGCGGCACTTTTGAAAATATTAAGCATTTCTTATCGAATTTCAGGATAGTTCTTTTAATTCCAGTTCTTGGGACAGCAACTTTAAGATGTGTCGTGCGGTGTTCAACTCCCTGAATTCACCAGCCTTAGCATTCTACAGTCCCAAGCCTACTAGGAAATTGTGTTGGTGCCTATTTCATTTGGCACAATTATAAATATGAGAATTAAAATCCCAGACCTAAGAGCTTGTTGCAAACACTGCCCCCAAACAGCTATTCCAGTGGGTCTTACTGATTCACACAACATGTCTGCTATGATAAACGTGATTATGTGCCATTGAGTTTCTTATTTTTTAAGAATCACATAGAGCAGGGGTGTCAAACTGTCGGCCCACAGGCCAGTTTCATCATACCAGAGCCGCGCCCACCCCATTGCCGGCAATGGCGAAAAAGCTCCGATACGTTGCGTGACGTCACGTGACGTCGTGAGTTTGACATGCCTGACATAGAGGAATTTTTTTCAATAATATGGCCCTAACCTGGTCCTTCAGGTCTTCCAATGGTGCTGCAGTATCTGAATTCATCCATCTTGCTGCTATTCATCTTTTCTTTTCTCTTTCCTTCCTCCTTTCTCAGCATCAGAGTCTTTTCCAGACAGCTGGATCTTTGCATCATGTGATTACCTTGATAAAATAAAAAATCCAATAGTTGATAAGCTCTCTATATCCTGGTTTGTATGTTTGTGTGTGTGTATATATCTATATATCTATATCTATCTATCTATCTTGAGTGCTATTTGATACACCCTGTCGACCCAAATATGGGAGAAAGAAATCTTTTGCCTTCTATCAGCTCAAACTAGAGCCATCCACAGGCATGTCAGTCACAACTGTGACATTGTATATATTCTAAAATTTGGATTGCTAGCAAAGAATTAAAGAACTGGAATAGCTATTTTGAACTCTTTAGTTCTTATCAACCAGACATACCTTTTCTGAGATTCGAACCTGGGCTGTCTGCATGTTAAGCAGCTGTGTTTAACCTCTAGGCCACAGGCTCTTTCTCATTTTGCCAGCTGAAAGATTTCTTTCTCCCATATTTGGATCGACAGGGTGTATCAAATAGTACTCAAGATAATTCTCTTCCCTTGTCTCTTCCCTCCCTGATACTGCTGGCAAAGTGAGAAAGAGCCTGTGGCCTAGAGGTTAAACACAGCTGCTTAACATGCAGCATATATATGCGTGCACGTGCAAAACCAGAATTCAGGAGGCCTATCTGTGGTGAGGTTTTTAAAAATTTTCTCTTTGAGTAGAAAACCTCTAGCACAATTGTTCCCCAAACTCTTTTGATCTTAAAAATCTCTCTGAAACATCACCAGTGAATTAAAAAGAACAACAGCTGCTGCTTGCAGAGATCAAGAAACAAATAGAGGCATGCTTACTCAAGATGAAGGCAATTCTCATTTTGGACACCAAGGTTGCAAGCAAGCATTTGGGACAGGCTTAGTGTATAAATGCATAAAGTTTAAGATCTATAGTGAATATTCACTGAATTCTATAAACTACAACTTCAACAGTAAAATTGCTATATACAAGCTGGGCTCACCCAATATACACTATGTCGGTATTTTCCATTTTCCATATGGGTGGACTTCAACTCCCAGAATCCTCAGTAATGAGCACGTTTACTGAGGAACTCTGGGAAATGAAGTCCACACACTTGGAAACTGCCAAGATTGGGACACAAAAGTAAAATGGGAAGGTAACTATGATAACTTTATGACCTGTGGAGTTCAACTCCCAGAATCCTCAGTAATGAGCACGTTTACTGAGGAACTCTGGGAAATGAAGTCCACACACACTTGGAAATTGCCAAGATTGGGACATAACACTGTAAAACAGGTGGGAAACTATGATAACTTTGTGACCTGTGGACTTCAACTCCTAGAATTCCTGAGCTAGCATGGCTGGCTCAAGAATTCTGGGAGTTGAAGTCCACAGGTTGCAAAGTTGTCATAGTTGCCCACCCCTGCTCTAAAACAAAAGCAAGCCATCCTATGACTTAGAAAACATGGCTCAGAGCACTGAGTGAGTTAATCCAGCGGAAATGTGATTAAAATAAATGAGACGCCAGCTGTGGTTGAGCAGAATGTGTGATCTCAGCCAATATTCAATACTGGAACTCTTGTCTGGAGGGCAGAACTTGGAACTGAATTCTGAATAATTTGTACAAGTCAGGATTTGTGTGCAAAGGGGAGTGCAAAAGTCCAGTCAATGGGAAGAAGCCCAGAACGTGAATGCTTTCTTTCTAATCTCTATATGGGCTTAATGATTAAAAAAAAAACAGCTGTGGTTACTTAGCACCAATTAAACAGTTGGATCCCAAAGAAAGATCATTACTCACCCGTGAGCTAGTTTAGAGAGGGAAAAAATGAATGAAAGAGGAAAGCTGTTGATATGTGGGATTTGCATGAGGCAAAAAAGCGCCTGAAGGCAGGACAAGCAGTAACGGATGGAATCTAACCAAGGAGAGAAGCAACCTAGAACTAAGGAGAAACTTCCTGACAGTTAGAACAATTAACCAGTGGAACAACCTGCCTCCAGAAGCGGTGAATGCTCCAACACTGGAAGCTTTTAAGAAGAGCCTGGACAGCCATTTGTCTGAAATGGTATAGGGTTTCCTGCCTGAGCAGGGGGTGGGACTTGATGACCTCCAAGGTCCCTTCCAATTGTATTATTATTAAGATCTCAGTTCAATGACAGTTCAAACATTATGCCTGCTTGGAAAAAATGACTTAAGGCATAAGTACTTGCACTTAATGATTGTCACATGTGATTGCATAGTTGCTTGGTAACCGTGATAGACTGCAGTGTCTTGTGGCCACACTTTGTGGCTTTTGCTGATTTGTGGCAAAAAGCACCCGTTGGGGAAGCTGGATTCACTTAATGAATGCAGTGATTTGCTTAACAACCTCCGTAAAAACTGTCGTAAAACTGGGTCCACTTTGACTTACAACCATAACTTATGACAGAAATTCTGATCCTAGTAAGTTGTAAGTCGAGGACTACCTGCAGATTTATTGTGTCTGTTTGAATCTAAAAGTGATCATATCACAGAGTCCTGGTGGTTAGAATGCAGTATTGCAGGCTCACTCACTGCCCGCTGCCAGGAATTCGATCCTGACCGGCTCAAAGTTGACTCAACTTTCCATCCTTCCGAGGTTGATAAAATGAGAACCTAGATTGTTGGGGGGCAATATGCTGATTCTGTAAAACCACTTAGAAAGGGCTGTAAAGCACTTCAAAGTGGTATAGAAATCTAAGTGCTATTGCTATATCCCTTTTCACACAACATAGCTTTCTTCCATCATCAAAGCACTTTCTTTTACTGAGTTTTGTTCCACTGAGCCCATCTCCATGTTGAAGATGGGGGAAGGAGAAAAGACTTCAGAATATAAAGAATTACGTATCACAACTGAAATTTATCTAAGTTATGATATACAGGTATCAGTTAGGGCAGCTAATGACATGGCTAGGCAAAAAGTATATTGACATAAAGTAGTCGATGACAAGAGTACAGGCAGTCCTCAATTTCCAACCATTCAATTAGTGACTTCAAAGTTGCAATAGCACCGAAAAAAGTGACTTATGACTCTTTCTCACACTTAACGACGGTTGTGGCATCCTCAGTCATGTGATCAAAATTCAGGCACTTGGCAACTGGCGCGTATTTATGACAACCGCACAGTCTCCGTGTGACTACCATCTGTAGTATCCTTCCCAGCCAGCCTCTGACAAGCAAAATCAATGGGGGGGGGGGGGGGAAGAGGCTGGGTTTGCTTAATGTCCACTGTGATTCGCTTGACAACTGTGGCATAAAATGTTGTAAAATGCAGTAAAACTTATTTAACAACGGTCTTGCTTACCACTGGAAATTGGAGACTCAATTGTGATCTTAAGCTGAGGACTACCTATACTTTGAGGACTGGCAAGGAACATTAATAAACACATTCACACAAATATGGGCTAATGAATTCCTGATCAACAACTCCTTGAATTCAATGGGTGTTTATTGAGGCCCTCTCTGTATGACCTATGTCAGTGGTGGCAAACCTATGGCATGGGTTCCAGAGGTGGCACTCAGAGCTCTCTCTGTGGGCACACGCGCCGTCGCCCCAGTCCTAGGCCTTCAGCTGGGTTTTGTAAAACCTTTTCGCTTTAGGCCTCCGCCGCCATGTGCAAACAAAAAAAAAGAGGTTCAATCAATCAGTCAATTTCAACTTCTCGCAGGGAAAAAAAGATCTTGCAAAGTTGGAATTGATTGATTGAACTTTTTAGTCCCACCCAGTCTGCCGTTACCACGGCAGCCACGCTCACCCAATGGGCCACACCCTTCCAATTGGCCACACCCAGCCAATGGGCCACACCCACCCGGCACCCGACAATGCATAAGTGGGTTTTGGGTTGCAGTTTGGGCACTCGATCTATATGCACAGCCATGGGAGGGCAAAAGTCACTTGGTTCCATCTTGTCTCTCTCTCTCTATCTCTCTCTCTCTCTCTCTCTCACACACACACACACACACACACACACACACACTTTGTGCTTAATTCCAGCTCTGCTGCTGCCCTAAGGGCCAACGCAAGGTGGGACTGCATCAACAGGGATATTTGATCAAGATTATGGGAAAGGACAACTCCTATCCGTATTGCACCTGGTCTCAATATCCCTGAAAAACAGATAGTCCTCAACTTACGACCACAATTGAGCCCAAAATGTATGTTGCTAAGTGAGACATTTGTTAAGTGAGTTTTTGCCTCTCATTTTATGAACTTTCTAGCCACAGTTAAGTAAATCATTGTGCAACTATTTAGTAACACGGTTGTTAAGTGAGTCTGGGTTCCCCGTTAACTTTGCTTGTCAGAAGGTCGCAAAAGGGGATCACATGACCCCCGGGACACTACAACGATCATAAATACAAGTCAGTTGCCAAGCATCTGAATTTTGATCACGTGATCCGGGGATGGTGCAACGGTCGTTAAGAGTGAAAAATGGTCATAAATTTCCTTTTTCAGTGATGTACTTCTGAACGGTCATTAAATGAACTGTCGTTCAGTCGAGGACTACCTGTACTGTGTCTAGTTCTGGTCTTCACAATACAACTGCTGGAGAACTGACAATACTCAGCCTGAATCTCCTTTGTTTTCAGCTCATTCTCTTGATCTGTGCTCAAACCTTGTTCTCCACCCGTGCCTTTTAGGTACGAGTAGTCCTCGACTTAAAAACCATTCGTTTAGCAATCAAAGTTGAAACGGCCCTGAAAAAAGGTCCCTATGTTTTATCACGGTTGCAGCATCCCCATGAGTCACATGATTGGAAGCTTGGCAGCTGACACATATTTCCAATGGTTACAATGTCCTGGGGAGGGGAGGTCATTGACCCCCGTTGGGGACCTTCCCAGTCAACTTCCAAGAAGCGAAGTTGAACTCGCTTAACGAACCATGTGGTTCGTCGAACCACTGCAGTGATTCGCTTAACAACAACGGCAAACCAGGTCGTAAAACTAGGCACACCTCACTTAATAATCGCTTTGCTGAGCAATGGAAATCCTGATCCTAATTGTAGCTGTAAGACAAGCGCTACCTGTATCTGTAGACCAGGGTTATCAAAACTCGCAACGTCACGTGGCGTGGTGTGACATATCATGACTTTTTTCCCATTGCCGCCAATGGGGTGGGCGCAGTTTCGCCATGACGCGTCTGGCCTGCGGACTAGCAGTTTTACACCCCTGCTGTAGACTGTTACCATACTGACCCTTAGTCTTACACAGCAAGGACATGGAGTGCAAGGGAGAAGAAGGAAAAAGAAATCTAATTTCAGATGTTAAACTCCATATACCCAAACGCAGGGGTAGGCAACCTAGGCTCTTTTATGACTCGTGGACTTCAACTCCCAGAATTCCTGAGCCAGCCATGCTGAAGGGAAAGGGAGAGGTTTCCAAGCTGAGCCATGCTGGCTCAGGAATTCTGGGAGTTGAAGTCCACGAGTCATAAAAGAGCCGAGGTTACCTCCCTCTGTGCCAAATGGCTGCTAATTCGTTTTGGAAAGCCAGAATGCCTCCGTCACCCACTTAAACAGGAATAAGATTGCATTGTTCCACCAGGGATTATTATCCATTATGACACAGATCAGGGGTCCCCAACCTATAGGCCGTGGTCCACCGCCGTGCCGTGGCCTAATCACCACTAGGCCGCATGAGTGCTTGGCTGGGGCGCGTGCATCTGCACGCACGGCCCCCCTTGCGTAAACAGCGCACGAGTGTCAGGGTGTTTGTGACCCACTTGCGTGAGCGTTTAGGGCACTCGGGGTCCCATTTGCGCAAGCATCATCGTGGGTGTTTGTGGACCCGCTCGTGTGAGCATCATCACAGCTGCTCGCCGTCCCATTTGCACGATCCTAATTGTGGATACTTGCGGCCCCACTCATACGCCTGCCCCTGCCACAAAATCATCCCTTTACCCCCGTCTCCCGCCCGCTCCGGGGCCACCAACCGGAAAGGTTAGGGAACTCTGACGTAGATAACAACACTTAAATGTTAAAAAAGTACTTTTTATCCTTATTAATGCAGCTGTTTCGTTTCCAAAACTAGGTTCATCATTCTTGACATTCCATGTTTTATTTTTCCTGTCACACACACTTGTTTTATTTTCTGGAGAAAGAACAATTTCATACAGTTGACGTATCAAGCCCACAAGCCTCCAGTCTACCCTTAACCATGACAGACTCTCTTGTGCATCCTCTCTATGCCATACACCGACAGCTCTCCATAAACTGCAGTGTTTCTCAACCTTGGCAACTTTACGATGTGTGGACTTCAACTCCCAAAATTCTCCAGCTAGCAACACTAGCTGGAGAATTCTGGGAGTTGAAGTCCACACATCGCAAAGTTGCCACGGTTGAGAAACACTGCAAGGAATAATATCAGGATCACATTCCAGCAGCAGAATCGAACATGTTTACAATTCACTCTAAGTCAGGGATCCTCAACCTTGGCAACTTTAAGACTTGCTGGCTATGGAATTCTGGGAGTTGAAGTCCACAAGTCTTAAAGTTGCCAAGGTTGAGGACTCCTGCTCTAAGTAATGTAACGCCTTTCAGCAGACAATTCTGTGTGCTCCGTGGCCTTTGCGTAAATCCCCATGCCACTTAATGACAGAAGAGGGTTTGAAGGCAAGGACAGAGATCTCTCTCTAAGGCAGGGGTGACAAGTATGGCAACTTTAGGATCTATGGACTTCAACTCCCAGAATTGCTGAGTCAGCATGGAATTCTAGGAGTTGTAGTCCACAGAGCCTAAAATTGCCACACCTCTGCTCTAAGACTATCTAACATCACAGAAGTAATGAATGTCTCAGTGCACAGCTCTATGACTAGCCTACATTAACTCCATACAGCTTCCTTCAAGCAGTGTACTGTCAAATCAGAAAATCTAGGAGTTCATAACGGAATCTGGGCCTAATCCACTAACCCAGGGTTTTTTTTATTGTTTCTCCCCAGCATGGGTCCTCTCGTGTTTATTAAGAATCGTCCTCCGAATGAAGCCTTTCCCACAGTCAGAGCATTTAAAGGGTTTCTCCCCCGTGTGAGTTCTCTCATGCACGATGAGACTCGAACTCTGGTTGAATCCTTTCCCGCAATCGGAGCATTTGTACGGCTTCTCTTCCGTATGGATTCGCTCGTGCCTGATAAGGCTCGATTTGTCGCTGAAGCTTTTCTCGCAGGACGCACAACTGTACGGCTTCTCCCCAGTGTGGATCCTCTCGTGTTTAATCAGACTGGACCTGTCGCTAAAGCTTTTCCCACAATCGGAGCACTTGTAAGGCTTCTCCCCCGTGTGGGTCCTCTCGTGGTTCGTCAGGTTGGACTTCCGGTTGAAGCTCTTCCCGCAGAAAGAGCAATCGTAGGGCTTCTCCCCCGTGTGCGTCCCCTCGTGTCTGATCAAGTGCGACCGGCTACTGAAGCTCTTCCCACAGTCCGAGCATTTGAACGGCTTCACTCCCGTGTGGATCCTTTCGTGAGTCAAGAGGTGAGACCGCCGCACGAAACTTTTCCCGCAGCTGGAACACTTGTACGGTTTGTCCCCTCGGTGGGCTCGCTCATGTTTGTTAAGGCTCGACTTGTCGCTAAAAGGTCTCCGGCAGTGCGAGCAACTGTACGGTTTTTCCCCCGTGTGGATTCTCCGGTGTATGACGAGGCTTGAATTCTGATTGAAGCCTTTCCCGCAGTCTGGACACTTGAACGGCTTCAAACCGGTGTGCTTCATCTCGTGAATCAGAAGGTTCGATTTCTGGACGAAGCCTTTTCCGCAAGCTGTGCAGCTGTAAGGTTTCTCTCCCCGGTGGATCCTCTCATGAGCAAGAAGGCTTGAACTCTGAATAAATCTCTTCTCGCAGTCCGAGCACTTGTAGAGTCTCTGTTCTCGGTGGATTCTTTCGTGCCGCACGAGGGTGGAGCTCTGGTTGAACCTTTTCCCACACTCCAAGCATTTGTAGGGTCTCTGCTCGGTGTGACTCCGCTCGTGCCTGATGAGGCTGGAGCTCTGGTTGAACCGCTTCCCGCATGCAGAGCAACTGTACGGCTTTTCCCCGGTGTGCTTCCGCTTGTGCCTGATGAGACTGGAGCCGTCGCTGAAGCTGTTGCCGCATTCGGAGCACCGGAATGGCTTCTCTCCCGTGTGGATTCTCTCGTGGGTACGAAGGTTGGACCTTTTCATGAAGCTTTTGGTGCAGCAAGAGCACTTGTGCGGCTTCTCCACTGTGTTTTGGTTCTCTTGTTTGATACGGTTGGGTTTGTCAGGGAAACGTCTCACACAGCCGGAGTAAAATGGCATTTCTCTCTGCAACATTTTGTCATGGCCACCTCCTATTGGGATAAACAAAGAATTGGTCATTTTTAACCAAGCCAGGATTACATTTTCAGCAGGGACAGGGGGAGGAAGAGGAGTCAACATGTTTGGAGGAATTGTAACAGGATTTTGACCTCTTTTATTATCCTCAGATATCTTTTGGAAGACCACCTCAGTCTATATATCGTGACTAATTCATGGAAACAAGATCATTAAGATATCCCCAGGTGGTGCTCCAGTTTACATAGGTTGTGTTAAGCCATAAGTGTAATTTGTGTCCCAGATCAAGGTCTTTTTCCAGCTTGCATTTCAGATTCTGTAAAAACAGAATGAATATGGGACACATACACCCTTTTTTTTGCATCATGGTATTGTATCCAGGTTGAGAATCTCAGTTCAGAAGCAACATCTTGCTTAATGCATCCTGGAAAGAGATTAAGCAGGAAAGCAAGCTTTTGAGGGGTCCTTGGCATTCTCTGAGCTTGCTTGTTTTCTTGCAGACGCTTCATTACCCAAACTAGGTAACATCATCGATGCTAGTAAGGAACGCTGTTTGCTGTCAGTTTATATTCTGGTGCAGGGGTCTTCAAACTTGGTCCTTTTATGACTTGTGGACTTCAACTCCCAGAATTCCTCAGGCAGCGTGCCTGGCTGAGGAATTCTGGGAATTGAAGTCCACAAGTCATAAAAGGACCAAGTTTGAAGACCCCTGCACTAGTGGCACTTCAACACATAACTAAGCAGTCACTTATATTCACTTATCCCAGGGGTCTTCAAACTTGGCTCTTTTATGACTTGTGGACTTCAATTCCCAGAATTCCTCAGGCAGTGTGCCTGGCTGAGGAATTCTGGGAGTTGAAGTCCATATATTATAAAAGGGCCAAGTTTGAAGACCCCTGTTCTGGTGTCTTGCCTGTCTGCATGGGTGGGGGTAGTCGTAGGAATTCCTTGGTTGGGCTGTTTACTAATAGCTCTATGACAGTTTCTCGATTGGGGTATTGCTTACTTAATTGTTGGTCTGAACAACAATCTGACTCCGCCCACCCAGACAGGCAAGATACCAGAACACAAACAGATAGCAAACCGCACTCCTTACTAGCACTGATGATGTTAACCTAGTTAGGGTAATGAAACGCCTGCAAGAAAACAAGCCAGCTCAGAGAGCACCCAGGACCCCTCATGTCAACCCTGAGCTACGAATATTCTCCTTCATTGGTAACAAGCATTTGATGAGAGGGAAGATTACATTCCTTATTTATTTATCCTACCTTTATTATCTTTATAAATACTTCAAAGATACCTGATACGCCTTCCTCCTTCTCTTTTCTTCACAATAACAATAACCCTGTGAGGTAGATTGGGCTGAGACAGGATGACTGATCCAAAGTCTCCCAGCCGGCTTTCATGCCCAGGGAGAGACTAGGACTCGCCATTTCCTGGTGATTAATCCAAAGTCACCCAGCTAGCTTTCATGCCTAAGGTAGGACTAAAATTCACTGTCACCTGGTTTCTAGCCTGCAACACTAGGCCAAACTGCCTCTTAGTAGAGATCTGAGGTAAAATCAGCACCAACCTTCCTTGTTAGTGATAAAACTTAATGGAGTAATCTCACTTACCTGACTGGACTGTTTTGAATGTCACGCTTGTTTCTGAAACCTGGGGGCAGGGAACATACGGGATCTCTTCCTGTTCCAGCTTTATTATTACATCTGGAAGCTCTGATCAGAAGAAGTGAGATAGGAAAGAAATGCTATTTCGATAACTGGCAACAGATTTTCTGGGCGAATCCCAGAACTTTATGCAATAATTCAGAACAACTGTTCCCAAACTGGCACTTTCCAGGTATCTGGTGCCTTGGAATGCTGGGAACTGCAATTCCAACAATGCTGGAGGACAATAGGCTGCCTTAGAGCCAGACTGTGAATGATAGTTCCCCCCCACTCCACCCCCCATACACAGACCAAAAATACACAGTGATTTCAGAATGGGAACATTTTGCCAAGCACAACATTAAAGGCATATATGGAGGGAAGAAAGAGTAATTTTGTCTTAAAAATACTTCAAAATACAATCACGATAAAAACTGAACTTGGGTTTCCCAAATGCTAGATCAATGCTACAGTGTAGTAGTTGCAGAATTAGAGAATTTCTAATGTGGGAAACTAGTGTCATGGTTCCGACAGATGAAACTCTTCAAAGAACTTTGAGGCATTGTTTACCTTAAAGAATTTTTATTTTGAGTAGCATAATATCGGCACTGCATAATCGAAGCCAAAAACTGAATTCCCCTCCCCTGAGCACATAGTGTCAAAGCACAATTCCCTCTTCCAATTAACAGTCATAAATCACATTCCCTGGATGGGTTGAAGTTTAAGTAGTTCAGATAAAGTAGAAATAGTCTTATTGTATATAACATTAATGTTTTAATTTTGAGAGAGGAACTGCTCGGGCATTTCCCGTGGACCGCATCAAGAGGGAGAAGAAGAAGGTGAGAAGTAAGTAGGAAGGTGGAGGTGAAGGAGGAGAGGGGGTGAGTGAAGAAAAAGAGGGAAAGAAGTAAGTTGGTTTGAGGTGGGATGCGATTTCGGGGGAAATGGGCGGGCAAGACCGAATGTGGTGTGTATCAATTTGTTTTATTTTTTATCTGAAGTACCGTATATGCCGGCGTATTAGGCGACCCGGCGTATAAGACGACCCCCGTCTTTGTTGCCGAGCCACATTCCTAGGATGTCGTCTTATACGCTGGAAACTACCAGTATTTCCGGCGTATAAGACGACTCGGCATATAAGACGACCCCCGTCTTTGGCGCTGAGTTTAGCGCTTCCGGAAGTCGTCTTATACGCCGGCATATACGGTATTTGTAAGATTGTTATGTATTGTAAAATTGAAAATAATTTTTTTTACAAAAAAAAAAAAATCACATTCCCCAATTAGCTTGAAGCACGGGTTTCCTCTCCAGTTCTCCAGCCTGCCAATTCCTTATCAGCTCTGGTTACAATAACCTTGTTTCTCATGCTAGATTTAGTATTGTTATGTCTAGCTGGACTGTCGTTCACATCCCCCCTCCCAGCATCATCTAACTCTAAAAGCAAAAGGTAAAAGATGGCTACATTTCTATCTGTTGTCAATGCAAAAACATCCGATGTTAGCAGTGTTGACACGTAGATTAATTGACTAATTGATTATGTCCCATCAGGTTAATGTCAGCTCTTAATAACCATTTGGAGAGACTTTCTCCATAACCTGGTCTTTTCAGTGGTGCACCAATTAAGGAACTCCTGTCGTGGGAACTCTAAACTAACCACAATAATTCCCTCAATAGTTAATCTTACCGGAACCATAATCTACTTGGATTTCCTTTTCTTGTGAAATAGGCTCTGGAATCCATGGATCTCCCCCATGGATCACTTCAGACTTGGGAACAGGAAATCCTACATAGCAAGAAAACAAACAGATGCATTGCACAAATACAAGAGAATTATTTGTAGCTCAAAGTTGAACTGTGAGGTTCTTGGTGCTCCCTGTGCTTCATTGTTTTCTTATGAACGTTTCATTACCCAATCAGGTAACAACATCAGTGCTGGAAGGGAGTGGGGTTTGCTTTCTCTTTATATATAAGTAGTTTGCCCTGTCAGTGTTGGTGGGAGTGTTCTTGGCTCAGTTAAATTTATAATAACCATTCTAGAAGTAAAATTGCTAATATTACATACTTATCGCAAATATCGGAGAAGAGCACTGAAGCTGGAATATGGTAGGTTGCCAGGGCTAAGGTAATAAATATAAGATGTATGCAACCTAGCTCATGGTTCAGTCCTCCACTACACTTCATTTAAGGGTATTTAATTCCTTAATTTGCCTAGCTCCATTCTGCGGACCTTAAAAAGCATTGGATACTCTTTCTGTACCTGAATTATCAGCTGAGAAACTGCGGCTTCCTTCTGCCACCTGGTTATTTGGAAGCCACGAGATGTCTTCTTTGTCTTCTAACTTTATTGTCACGTTAGGGAATTCTAATTAAGAGAGGGAAAAGTTATTGAAAAAAAAAAAGACCTTACTGACGCTTATGTTGGTGGAGGGATATAGTAATATGATATTGCTCACATCTACCATTTACAAATAACATCTTAACGCAAGGAAAGCCTGTGAGGCCAATAAAAGAGTTGCAGATGTCCCCATCTGGGAGGCAGGAAGAAGAGTCGCACTCTAAACCAGTGGTTCTTAACCTTTTTGAACGAATCGCCCCCTTGAGCCAATGAGGAAGTTGTCATCGCCCCCTCCCCTAACATAACCTCTCAATCACAACATAGGAAATAATTCTTCAATTTATGCAAACACTTGTTTTGTTTTCTTTAAAATTGTCATCAGGACATACCGATGCAAATAATTTATTTCCAGTCTTTTTCCCATATCTTAACTGTGTGAAAAGTTTTGGTGCCACCCGTCACTTTATTCCCAAACTTCGTGATACATGTATTTCATTATTATCTTATTTATTCAAGACACTTAAGTGTAATGAGCACTGAAAACAAAATTCAATTGCAAAAAAGTGAAATGTCGGAAAAGAAAAACAGTAACATTTAATGATTGAATTACAAGTGAAATTTAAGACGCAAAAAGAAATATAAAAAGGGTAGAGGCTGCTGCGCAATGCGCATGAAGATAAGCAATGCGTATTCACATATGTATGGCATTCTGTACTGAAGCTAGCTGGAGGAACATTTGAAAACACAATTCAATCCACTAATAGCAAGCGATCTGATATTTTTGTACGACAGATAACAGCGATTCATTGTATGAAAGTCTCAAAAGTGTCCCCAAAACTTCTCTCTCCATCGCCCCCATATCGCCCCCTTTTCATTCTTTTGCCCCCACATCGCCCCTTTTTCTTCCATCGTCCCCCTGAAAAACGAAATCGCTCCCTCAGGGGCGATATTGCCCAGGTTAAGAACCGCTGCTCTAGACAACGGTCAGAGAAGAGGCAACTTGGCTTGTAGAAGCATTGGAGGCATGGCAAATGTATTTTCAGGCCTTCAAGATTGATGTCAACTTTGCAAAGTACAAATAGTCTTTGACTTACAACCAAATTTAGCCTAACATTTCTGTTGATAAGTGAGACAGTTAAGTGAGTGTACCTCAGTTGTTAAGTGAGTCACTGCAGTTGTTAAGTTAGTAACATAGTTGTTAAGCGAATCTGGCTTCCCTATTGAGTTTGCATGTCAGAAGGTCATAAAAAGGCATCAGTTGACCCCAGGACACTGCAACCATCATATATTCAGTGAGGGAAAAAATTATTTGATCCCCTGCTGATTTTGTACGTTTGCCCACTGACAAAGAAATGATCAGCCTATAATTTTAATGGCAGGTTTATTTTAGCAGTGAGAGACAGAACAACAACAACAAAATCCAGAAAAACTCATTTCAAAAAAGTTATACATTGATTTGCATTTTAATGAGTGAAATAAGTATTTGATCCCCTGTCAATCAGCAAGATTTCTGGCTCCCAGGTGTCTTTTATACAGGTAACCGAGATTAGGAGAACTCTCTTAAAGGGAGTGCTCCTAATCTCAGCTTGTTACCTGTATAAAAGACACCTGTCCACAGAAGCAATCAATCAATCAGATTCCAAACTCTCCACCATGGCCAAGACCAAAGAGCTGTCCAAGGATGTCAGGGACAGGATTGTAGACCTACACAAAGCTGGAACGGGCTACAAGACCATTGTCAAGCATCTGGGTGAGAAGGTGACCACAGCTGGTACGATTATTCGCAAATGGAAGAAACACAACATAACTGTCAATCTCCCTCGGTCTGGGGCTCCATGTAAGATCTCACCTCGTGGAGTTTCAGTGATCATGAGAACGGTGAGGAATCAGCCCAGAATTACACGGGAGGATCTTGTCAATGATCTCAAGGCAGCTGGGACCACAGTCACCAAGAAAACAATTGCTAACGCACTATGCCCTGAAGAACTGAAATCCTGCAGCGCCCGCAAGGTCCCCCTGCTCAAGAAAGCCCGTCTGAAGTTTGCCAATGAACATCTGAATGATTCAGAGCAGTGGTTCTCAACCTTTCTAATGCCGCGACCCCATAATACAGTTCCCCATGTTGTGGTGACCCCCAACCACTACATCACTGGGTGCCAGGGGCGTGGCCAAAGAAAAAGGGAAAAAAATGGCGGACAGCCTTGTTTGGCGACCCCATAATACAGTTCCCCATGTTGTGGTGACCCCCAACCACTTATACATCACTGGGTGCCAGGGGCGTGGCCAAAGAAAAAGGGAAAAAAATGGCGGACAGCCTTGTTTGGCGACCCCCGTGAAATGGTCGTTCGACCCCAAGTGGGGTCCCGACCCACAGGTTGAGAACCACTGATTCAGAGGATGATTCAGGTGTTGTGGTCAGCTGAGACCAAAATTGAGCTGTTTGGCATCAACTCAACTCGCCATAGCTGGAGGAGGAGGAATGCTGCCTATGCCCCCAGAACACAATCCCCACCGTCAAACATGGAGATGGATACATTATGCTTTGGGGGTGTTTTTCTGCTAAGGGGACAGGACAACTTCGCTGCGTCAAATCTTAGGTGAGAACCTCCTTCCTTCAGCCAGGGCATTGAAAATGGGTCGTGGATGGGTATTCCAGCATGGCAATGATCCAAAACACGCAGCCAAGGCAACAAAGGAGTGGCTCAAGAAGCACATTAAGGTCCTGGCCTAGCCAGTCTCCAGACCTTAATTGCATAGAAAATCTGCGGAGGGAAATGAAGTTTTGAGCTGCCAAGTGTCCGCCTCAAAACCTTAATGACTTGGAGAGGATCTGCAAAGAGGAGTGGGACAAAATCCCTCCTGAGATGTGTGCAAACCTGGTGGCCAACTACAAGAAACATCTATGATTGCCAACAAGAGTTTTACCCCCAAGTACTAAATCGTGTTTTGTGAAGGGGTCAAATACCTACTTCACTCATTAAAATGCAAATCAATTTATAACTTTTTTGAAATGCGTTTTTTGGGATTTTTGTTGTTGTTATTCTGTCTCTCACTGTTAAAATAAACCTACCATTAAAATTATACTCACTGTACACGCTAGTTTTCAAGTGTCTGAATTTTGATCATGTGACCATGGGGATGCTGCAATAATCGTAAATTTGAAAAATGGTCATAAGACACTTTTTTCAGTGCTGTTGTAACTAAACAAATGGTTATAAGTTAAGGACCACCTGTATTCCAAGAAGGGATGTCCCTTGATCGGTGTGGGCCTACAAAATAACAGAAACAATACCCTTCAAATCCATAAAAGGAGAATGAAAATCCTTACCCAACGAAGACATTTTCCTGGGATTCTCTTGCATATCCACCCAGAATCAGTTTCATGGATTTGGGGTCAGACGTTCGTGTTTCCGCCTTCACAAAATGCACAAAGCCGCATCTTCAGAAGTTGCCTGACGTCCTTGAAACAGAAACAGCACCCGTTTTTAACATAAAGATTTGTCAGAATTTGCAGAATTTGTGTATCCCATCCCATGGCAACTCAATAATGGGTATTCTGGCCAGTAGGTGCCATTCCAGGGATTGAGATATCTAAAGACTGAATCCAGGTATGTAAGTCAGTTCACAACATCTACTAACCTGCCAACAACCGTACAGTGATAATTACAGATGATCATAGAGGAAGAGCTCGTGAAAACCCAGAGGAGCCTTCTTTAACCTGGGCATCCTAAGATGCATGGACCACACTTCCAAGAATTTCTTATACAGTGTGACCCTTACTAACAATAGTAGAAGTTGAAGTCAGCTATCTGGAAGGCACCCACATTGGGTAAATCTACTCCAGTTCTGGATTCAAGTTTCTATCAAATAGGATGAGGATTAGGGTCATGTTTTTAGTTACTCAGGTAGGTGCCATCAAATTGGGCTTGGCCATTGTGATTGCAGGGACCAATGGCTACCATCTCCACCTGTCTCCATTGATAATTCAGAATAGAATAGAATAGGGTAGGATAGGATAGGAATAGAACAGAGTAGAGTAGAGTAGAGTAGAGTAGAGTAGAGTAGAGTAGAGTAGAGTAGAGTAGAGTAGAGTAGAGTAGAGTAGAGTAGAGTAGAATAATAGCAGGTGGAAGGGACCTTGGAGGTCTTCTAGTCCAGCTCCCTGCTCAAGCAGGAGACCATATATCATTTCAGACAAGTGGCTGTCCAGGCTAATCTATAGCAATAAACTGTGTAATCAAAGATAAAAGTGTGTTTTTCTTCCAAATTCAGGGAACGCATCTTCCACTCCATGCAAACTTTGTGTGCCCGAGTTTCTAATGAACACATTTACACGGATGTTATCTAGTTGGGCAATGAAACATATTCATGCAAGCAACCAAGCTCAGAGAGCACTAAGGACTCTACAAACTTTGTATAAAATTGTTGTACTTTTTTAACCTGCTATATTTTTTCCATGATGACCTGAGTAGTCCAAATTTAAGTGCGAATTATCAATCACAGTCCTTTTTCATTTTATTTCTCTATGCAGTAAGAATGGAAATGACTTGATGGCACATAATCAATCCTTCACTGATATTCTTGACTCTTTTCTTGTCTTTTCTTGACTGAGGTTGAAAATCTACATAAAGTGCCATGTGCTCATTATCCAAAGCTTTCATCTACAATCTTCAACATTTTCTTGTCTGAAGTAAATGTTTCGCTTCATTCTGCTTTGGTCAGATCATAACTTGAGTGTTGCCTCCGATTCTAGATGCCAGGTTTAAGAAAGATTCAAAGAAATTGAAGATGACTTACAGAAAGGCAACGAAAGTGGTCAAAAAGTGAGAAACAAAGCATGATTAAAGAAGTTGGGTACATTTAGCCTTGACAAAAGATTTTTGAGGGAGAAATATGCTAGCCATTTTCAAATACCCAAAAGGACGTTTCATGAAAGTGGTTTTCTCTTTTGATCCAGTATGCAAGATATAGAATAATGGATTTAAATTACAGGAAAGTGGATTCCAGAGAAATGTTAGAAAACTCTTCTTTTTACCCTTCTACCTCCTTTTAAAGTCTTCCTCTTCATTTATCCAAAGAGAGTGTGCGTGTGGAAACGAGATAGCCATGTCTGAGAGATGGTTTAATTTAGATTCCTGCACTAAGCATGGTGGTGGGATTTGATAACCCAAATGGCCGCTTCCAACTCTGATTTTATGATCCCTTCTTGGGGTCTTTTCCTCCTTGCAATTTAGGCAATGGGGAAGAATTGGTTTTCAATTTTGGTCTGGCTGTATCATCACTTTCATATCTAGTCTTGGTAAAATGTCTATGGAGATTCTCGGTCATGGTTGTCTCAAAGGTCCCTTTTTCAAAAGGCAACTGGAAATTTCTTCCTTTGTTTTCCCTCAAAGACATTTAGCTTCTCATTCAAGAAGCTTCATCGGTTCTGACAGAATGGTGGGGGAGATGGAAGGCTTAGTTCTGACAGAATGGCAGCTCTCTCAGAGAGAGGGCTAAAGACCAGATGACTGCAAAGAAATTCGAGACTAGCCTTGGAAAGTTCAACACTTTTTTGGAATCAGAGAATATCTGATACAATCGTCATGTTCTCATCATTTGCCATCCAAACTCAGGTAAAATGTTTCACCTTTGTCTACTCAGCATCTCTGGCAAAAATACAGAAGAGCTTTGCTACTCTCATCTTCAGGGTTGGATTTCAGAGTTCCTGAGTTTAGGAAAATTTGTTTCGCATTTATAAGAAAGTATTCCTCGACTTAGAATTCCAGTTGGGACCGGAATTTATTTTGCTAAGTTATGCAGTTGCTAAGGGGTCAGAATGTGACCAGACCTGATTGTACGATCGTTAAGTGAATCACCATAGTTGTTAAGCCAGTCATATGGTCATTAAATGAATCACATGGTCACGAAGTGAATTCCAGCTTCCCCCATTGACTTTGCTTGTTGGAAGCTAGTTAGGAAGATTGAAAATTGCCAAAAATTGCAGGACGTTACAACCAGTGGTAAAGACAAGTCAGTTGTCAAGCAGCCAAATTTGAATCATGTGACCACAAGGGTGGTATAACAGTAACTTTGAGAACCGCTCATAAATCACTTTTTTCAGGGTCGTCATATCAAACGATTGTAAATCGAGGACTACTTGAGTTATATTTATCACTTGCTCTTCCTCATGCCTGCAGAGTCCTATCTGCACTCATTCCCCCTTCACCCATCTTTTTTCCATCATAGCACCTACCAAAAATTCACATTCCTGCTGGTTTAAGTTTGCAGCATCAATGATGAATACCACTTTCCCAATCTGGTATGCTCCGGATGCCTTGTTTACCTCAGTTAGCTAGAGATGTCAAACACATCTGAAAGGGAACCAGGTTACTTGAGGAACTGTCTCACCCTGATGGGACTGGCCCTCCACACCTGGGCTGTCAGAGGGGGCATACTGTGAATCAAATCAGTTAAGGAATTTCAGCTGGTGGGATCCAGAAGACCCTTCTCTGCTGGGGCTCCTGCCCTCTGGAACATATTGCCTCCCGAGGCGAGATTGGCTCCCACTCTTCTGCAGGAGCCTGCAGGTTCTGTCAGATGGCTTCAGGACCCAATGGGGGAGCACCAAACTGGGGATGGTTGATTAATTAACAGCTAATCCCTCTCCCCCGTGCATCCAGCTCCCCTCTTCCCCATCCTGTGACTATGATTCACCACCCATGTGAGAGAGGTGGGTGGTTAAGAAGATGGATGGATGGATAGGACAGATAGGATATACATACATACATACATACATACATACATACATACATACCCGGTCTACCAAATATAAATCAGTCTGTTCTGCGTTTCGCTCCAATCTAAGAGCATGTTTTGCAGACAGACGTCACATCAGCTAAAGGGGTATGACTAGCTGATGAGAGCTAAAGAGCTTGAAATAGCTATACTAGTCTCCCACTAACTCTTTGTCAGCCACAAAATTTTGAATATATATATATATACACACACACACATACATACATATATACACATATATATATACTCCCTAATTATACCAAAAATGTGAATCCTGGGTAAATCCATATAATAGAAATAAAATAGTCCAAGCACCAGGATAATATTAAAACAAAAACTGTTTAATACAAAAGCTAAAGCTAAACTTCCGTTGGCCAACACTGCTGACATCATCAGAGCATAAAAGGACTCCCAGTAATCTTGTATTATGCTCTGATGATGTCGGCAGTGTTGGCCGACAAAAGCTTAGCTTTAGCTTTTGTATTAAGCAGCTTTTGTTTTAATATTATCCTGGTGCTCGGACTATTTTATTTCTATTATATGGATTTATAGATATATAGATATGGAGATAGATAGATAGATAGATGTAGATATAGATAGACAGACAGATATGATAAAGATGATAGACAGATAGATAGAAATTTTATTTTGATGGTATTGTTATTTTATTGGGTTAGGAATATTATTAATGATTTTAATGTCTTTTTTATGCCGTAACCCACCCAGAGTTGCTTTGAAGCAAGATGGGTGGCAAGCAAATTTAATAAATAAAATAAAGGAAAGGAAAATGTTATGATGAATGAATGAATATGGACAGAAATGAGTAAGAGAAGAGCATCAGAATGAAAAGATGAGTTATGACCATTTAAAAAATATATAAGATGAAAAGTTCATAATGTAGAAAACTACTGAAGCAGCAGGTCAGTTCTGCAGCAGGATCAAATTTATGTGTTTTGGCTTGAGCAATGAATCCAACCCTTTTTTTTTTTTTACAAGCCATGCTTCATAGCTTAACCTAATGCATGACTGATTAAAAAAAATCAAGATTTAAAAATCATCGTTGTACAAAAAGTTCTGATTAGCTGAGGGACAAAAAGGACAAGTATAAAAAAATGGATAGATCAGCTTGTAACCAGAGCAGAATTATCAGCAAATAGCCCAAAACTGCAAGGACAGAGAAAACTAAGGCTCAAAATGAGCTAAGACAGTGGTGGTGAACCTATGGCATGGGTGCCAGAGGCGGCACTCAGAGCCCTCTCTGTGGGCACACGCGCCATGCCCCGGAGATAGCAACCGTCCCTCTTCAACCAGCCGCCTGCTAACTCACCAAGGTCCCACGTGGCTGGATGCATCCCAGCACTCATGCGCTCGTTGGCCTCTGTGTGCAGGGGCCGATGGTGTCAGGCAGCAGCCGCCCTGGCCCCTGCCTCACCTTGCCCTGTGACAATGGCACTCCCGCCCTGCCTCGCCTCACCTCTCCCCGCAGGATGAGCCTCCTGCCCACCGCCCCACCTGCCACAGACCCTCTGGATCTCCCCCAACCCTGCCCGGCACCCACAGGCGTCCCTCCCCATGAGCAACATTGAGGTGATCACGCCCACCTTGGCCACACCCATCCAGTCTGCCATGACCACCACAGCCATGTCCACCTGGCACCCAGCGATAAATAAGTGGGTTTTGGGTTGCTGTTTGGGCACTCGGTCTCTAAAAGGTTCGCCATCACTGAGCTAAGACTTAGAACAAATGCCCAAAATAACACAAAAAGGTTCATTTTGATATGTAAGGAACAAGAGGAAAGTTAAGGAAATGGTGCACTAATGACCCTTAAACGTTTGGTTTTTTTCCACATCCAGCTGTTTGATCTTTTCCTAAACTGGAATGGTCAAGAGATTACCTTCTTCCCAAGCAGCACTCCATCAGCTTCTAGTTCTCTCAACTTTGAACACACTAGATTACCGTATTTCCAACCTGTAACCCAGGAACCCCTGATCATCCATGTGGACACTGGAGGGAATTTCCATTAGGCATTGATTATAAAAATAATTACTAGAAAATGACACCAAATTCAAGAATCATTACATTTCACATGATTCGGACTGTCTCACTCTGAATCTTGCATGGCTTCAGGCAATAACACTAACAAACAGAGAGAGTTGTTGCCTTCATGAAATCTCAAGCCTTTTTAAATTGTAAAAAGTCGTGTTTAAAGTCATCTTTGTTGACTTTTGGGTTTCTATTGAACCATTCAGGAGAGTAATACGTATCATAGTATTTGTACTGTATCCACCTCACTAGTGACCCTTGATTGCTGTGGTGATCCTCAAAAGCTTTTGATGATGATGTGGTGGTACACATATCAATAAGGTCCTCAACTTATGATCACAATTGAAACCAAAATTTATGTTGCTAAGTGAGACATTTGAGTTTTGTCCCACTTTACGACCTTTTTTGCCACAGTTATTAAGTGAATCGCTGCAGTTGTTAAATTAGTAGCATGGTTATTAAGTGAATCTGGCCTCCCCATTGACTTTGCTTATCAGAAAGTCATAAAAGGTGATCACATGATCTCAAGACACTGCAAAGATCATAAATATGAGTCAGTTGCCAACTATCTGAATTTTGATCACATGACCATGGGGATGCTGCAACGGTCCTAAGTGTGAAAAATGGTCATAAGTCACTTTAAGTGATGCTGTAACTTCGAACGGTCACTAAATGAATTGTTCTAAGTCGAGGACTACCTATATTAGAGCATTGTAAGCATCAGCCTTACCCGAGCTCTGGCATCCTATTGGATGATAGCTCTTACACTACTGTCATTTGGAAGACACCACTTGGGGAAGTCTGGCACATGGCTGGGTTCATACAACACATTAACCCCCAGCTTATGAAAACTGATTTTCTGTACTATCCAAATGGCTTAAGGCAGCATGACACACTCAGCCCAAAACTGCACATCCCAGCCAAATGCAGCATCACGTGAGAACCCAAACAGATGTAAAATGTGGTGAACACCTCCCTGCCATCCTGGACAAGCAAGCAGAGCTGCAAAAATAATAGGCAAAGGCAGGACCTGTAGAAAGGGGGAGGGAAGGGGGATCCAGATGCTGGCTTCAGAAAGAGAGGTAGGGGTGTGTGTGTGTGTGTGTTTGTGTGAGAGAGAGAGAGAGAGAGAGAGAGAGAGGGAGAGAGAGAGAAAGAGATGCTGGCTTCAGAAAAAGGTGTGTGTGTGAGAGAGATACTGGCTTCAGAAAGAGGTCTGTGTGTGTGTGTGTGTGTGAGAGAGAGAGATATGCTGGTTTCAGAAAGAGGTGTGTGTGTGTGTGTTACTCTCACCGTTTAGAGATACTGACTTCAGAAAGAGGTGCGTGTGTGTGTGAGAGGGGGGGGGAGAGAGATGCTGGTTTCAGAAAGAGGTGTGTGTGTGTGTGTTTGTGTTACTCTCACCCGTTTAGAGAGATCATGGCTTCAGAAAGAGGTATGTATTTTACTCTCACCCGTTTAGCCACCCGGTCGCTTCCCGCTCGGAAGATCCGCTGATGCCGGTGAAATTTGTTCTCCCGCTTCCTTCCACGGAGCTTCCAACTCGCCAGGCTCAAAGCCTTGGAAAGCTCGTGTCCGTGCACAAGACGCACCGCACCCCCGTCCAGCTCAGCGGGGCGGGCAGCCGGGGACGAAGACGCCAAGACGCCTTGCTTCCCTTCCCACCGCAACCCTCTCTATACTAGGCATGAAGGCTGCAATCCCTCGGCGCGAAGATCAGCCGGGAGGAAGCCTCCCCCCCATCCCAGAGCTCCGAGGGCTGCTTC
This sequence comes from Crotalus tigris, assembly GCF_016545835.1. NCBI lineage: Eukaryota > Metazoa > Chordata > Lepidosauria > Squamata > Viperidae > Crotalus > Crotalus tigris. The sequence goes on along the minus strand of NW_024096552.1, from coordinate 5,082,559 downwards.
GGAGGGGGCGGGGGGGAAGACTCGCAGAGCACCTTGAACAGGAAAAGATCCGGGTCAGGCTCCGGATGAAAGGAAGGGCAGTGAATGGGAAGGAACTGCGAGGCGCGTCACCCGGACTCTCCTTGCCGACGGGTTTCCCTGTGGTTTTCCGCTTCCCGTCACGTGACTGACGCCGAGCCAAAGGCCTGGAAAGGCGGAGGGGGTAGGGCAAATGCCCTCACAGAGCGCCCGGCGGCTTCGATCCATCAAGGGCAGCAGTGACAGACTCCGCCCACCGCCAGCCCGTCTGTCTAAGCTAGCTTGAAGCGCCCGATTGAGGAAAGGCGGAGGATGCGGAGTTCTTTAACGCGGGCGGGCGCCAGAAACAGGATTCTTCTGCAGCCTAAGCACCGGTGCGTGAAGGCTTCCTCCGATGGGGCAATACCTGGTTTGGCCCAATTCAACTCGTAATATCCGATTTAGTCCCCTTTTGTTAAAAACATCTTATCTGATCAATGTATAATACAGGTAGTCCTCGACTTGCAATCACGCTTGAGCCCAAAATTTCTGTTGCTAAGTGAGACATTTGTTAAGTTTTGCTCCATTTTATGACCTTTCTTGCCACAGTGAATCACTGCAGTTGTTAAATTAGTAACACAATTAAGTGAATCTGGTTTTTCCATTGACTTTGCTCGTCAGGTCACAAAAGGGGATCATATGACTCTGAAACATGGCAAACATCATGAGTCAGTTATCAGCTCTGAATTTTGATCATGATGCTGCAATGGTTGTTAAGTGTGAAAAATGGTCGGTAAGTCACTTTTTTCAGTGACATGACTTTGAACGGTCACTAAATGAACTGTTGTAAGTTGAGGACTATCTGCATCTGATTTCGCCAAATCAATTTATAACACCCGATTTATGTACCGTATTTTCCGGCATATAAGACAACCCCCGACTTTGGCGCCAAGTTGCATGCCTAGAAAGTCGTCTTATACGCCGGAAACTACCGTTATTTCCGGTGTATAAGACCCCTGACTTCGGTGCCAATTTCAACGCTTTCAAAAGTCGTCTTATACGCTGGAAAGTACGATATATACATATATAAACATCATATACCCGATATATTGTATTTTTATATAGTGTTTTATATTTTTAGCTGTAAACTAACTGTCCAGTCATTCTGTGAATGAAACGGACAGTATCTTAATTTGAAAACAAATTTAGTTGAGGTCACTTTTATATTACCTGATTTGGTCCAATTCAATTTTTAATATCTGACTTGATCCAATTTAATTTTAAAATAACTGACTTGGTTAATTGTACGCAGTCGACTGAAAGCCTGACTCAAGCTTGGAGTGTGCAGTAGGCGGAGTGGACAGAACCAAAGCTTTTAACTTATAGGAATAATTCTCTGTATTTTGCAATGACCCAAATTGGTGACAAGACTTACATGCCTATTCTGATTTCAGAAAAAAAAAAAACTACATTCAGCCCTGGGAGAGGAAGAAATAAATGCCCAGTTAGACTGGTAAATCAATTCTTTTCCAACAGCAAAAGTATAGAGGAGCATAACAGGACAAGAGCAGTGACACCTACCAATTTACTCAAATGGATTGTTGATGCCTTCATTTAAAAAAATTGGTGTTTGGGAAATGTCTTTCATGGAAATTGCCTTTACGCAGCAGCAAGTCAGATGGTCAACACTTTTAAACATCCACTGTGGCATTGCACTTAGGAAGGGGCAGGATTAATAGACCCTCCTGGGCCAGAAAAAAGGATTTTTTTTTAAAAAAAGCAATCAATTGAGGCTAGCTGTTTTGATAATGCTAAATCTTCTCAAGACTGGTTAGGGCAGGGGTCTTCAAACTTGGCCTTTTAAGACTTGTGGACTTCAACTCCCCGAATTCCTCAGCCAGTGTGCCTGGCTGAGAAATTCTGGGAGTTGAAGTCCACAAGTCATAAAAGGGCCAAGTTTGAAGACCTCAGGGTTAGGGCATTTCTAGCAATCTCCAGAAAAAATGCTAGCCGATAAAAGACTCTTTGTACATGAAGAGTGAATAATGCTGATCTCTAGAATGACACAGCGTTGGAATTACAGGTAGTCCTTAACTTATAACAGTTCATTTAGTGACCGTTCAAAGTTACAGCAGCACTGAAAAAAGTGACACGATCATTTTTCAGTTACGACCTTTGAAGCATCCCCAGGATCATGTGATCAAAATTCAGTTGCTTGGCAACTGGTTCCTACTTAGGACCGTTGCTGTGTCCCAAGGTCACGTGACCCCCTTTTGCGACCTTCTGACAAGCAAAGTTAATGGGGAACCCAGATTCACTTAATAGCTGGGTTATCAACTGCAGTGGTGGGACAACTCACTTTTACGAATGTTTCACTTAACAGAAATTTGGGGCTCAATTGTGGTCATAAATCGGGGATCTACCTGTGTGCACTTTGGGGGAGAAGCCGTTTGTGTAAAACTGCGTTTGTCGAAGCAGGAAATGTATTTTTCACTCACTTCAAAATTTAAAACAGCGTACAGGTATTTCTTGACTTCTCATCCTAATGGAGCCTACCCATTATAGACGTAAGTTGTGATGGACTTAAAGCAGTGGTTCTCTACCTTTTTAATGCCGTGACCCCAACCGGTCGTAAGTCGAGGACTACGCAACTAATCGTAAGTCGAGGACTACCCAACCGGTCATAAGTCGAGGACTCCCTGCCCCGGAGCGCTGTGCATGCGTGGTGCCGCCCCCTGTGCCGGTTGAGGCGTAGCTGGCAAGTGGCAGTGACGGCGCAGGCCAACCACCGGCTGGGTCACCAGCTGGCCCAGCCCAAGGGAGGCGAGGCACCCGCCAGGCCCGTGTGCCAGCCACTCTCCCTACACCCGCTGGCCTCCCACCTCCCACCCGTCCCTCTTTTACTTACATTTTTAGTAGTTGCTCAGCAGGGAGGGGTGGAAGCTTCCAGACAGCTCGCCTTTGCTGCAGACAACTTGCAGCACCGTTTGCAGAATGGGACTTTTGGTGGGCTCAGCAGGGCAGAGACAGCCTGGACAATTCCTATTGGCTTTTGAAAGCCAATAGAATTAGACTCTATTCAAGAGAGTCTATTGTATTGGCTTTCAAAAGCCAATAGAATAAAAGGGAGTAGCATAGCTAAGGAAAAGGGGAAAAAATGGCGGACTGCATTGTTTGGCGACCATGAAATAGTCGTTCGACCCCCAAATGGGGTCGCAACCCACAGGTTGAGAACCGCTGACTTAAACTGATGGACTTAAAGTGGGACAATATGTGATTGACCCCATTTTACTACTTTTATGGCGGTTGTTAAGTGAAGCCCCACGGTCAGTAAACAAATGCCATGTTAGTTAAGCGAACCCCATTGTTCACTATGAGATGTCTTTGCCCAAAACCGGAAGAACTATTTTCAGTACAAACACTACAAATTGTTGTCAAGTGACTGCCACATGCTGCAAATGAGGGCCAGTTGTTGAGTGCCTGAAATGCGGTCACATGGGGCCAGCTGTCAGAACTTGTGGAACCGGGTTGTTAAGTACCTTTTGGGGGCTCTGTCAGAACTTCAAACGGTTGCTAAGCAACTGACTGTAAGTCAAGGACTGTGTGTAGTGGGTGAGTCTCTGGCAGCAAAAACAACAAGCAGCCTTGTGGCATCTTAAAAACTAACAAATTTATTATGGCATAAGCTGGCTGTGCCGTCTAGTAAATATTGGGCATTGTATACAGTGCTAGAAAAAAAAAGCAGGTTTAACAGAGCTTTGTAAACAAGAATAAGGTGCAGAAAATAGCACCGTTTTTTTTTCTCAAGTAACGTAACAGAAGAAACCTTGAACGATTGTATAGGAGTAAATGGAAGTACTGAGGTAACCTTGTCAACGTTCGAGAAGGCTTGGTGATCTGTTGTGTTGACAAGAGGAACAATGCAGCAACTCAAGTGTTCTGTGAAGACCAACCTTCTTCAGCATGGTGCCCTCCGGCTGAGAATTCTGGGAGTTGTGGTCCCAACACCATGGGGGAGGGAGCACCAGATTGGGGAAGTTGCTTCAGACTATTATCGGCTACTGCTATTGGAGTCTGCCCCCCCAGGAGACTCTTCCTCGTTTCCAGGCTGGCTTCTCAGGGAGGGGGGAGTCTTCTCTGACTCCATGGGGATGGGGGGCGAAGGTGCTGGTATAGGACTCGTGCACATGGAGGTCTCACGTGTCCCATCGGCGGGAATGGAAGTGGGGAGGGAGGGCTGGGGAGCCGACACGCGAGCGTTTAGCGAATCCGCAATGTTCTCCAACAGAGTTGTCTGCCTCTCCAGGGCCACCGTGTAGCTCTCCATGCACCTCTGGAAGGCAGCATCCGAATCGCGCATGGCGGCGGCCATGGTTTGGCTGGAGACCCGGATGCTTTTCGCAATGTGCTTGGCGCACCACACGGCAACTTTGCGATCGTCAACCCGCCTCTGCGACTCTTTGCTGTCAAGCTCGTATAAAGCCTCGCGGATGTTCTCCCCCGTTTCTCGGGTGGCGTTAATTAGCTCCTTCGCCAGCTGGACTCTCTCAATTTTTCTCTTGTTCCTGAACCGGGCGGTTCTCTGCGCACTGGTCAGCGGAGCGTCGTCTCCCAGGCCTCTAGCAGGCGGAAGACGGTCGATTGGCGGCCCTACGCTACCCTCAAAGCTAGTGTTCAGATCCTTCCGTCCAATGTTGCCCAAAGGAGCACAGATGATGTCGGAATTGTCAAGTGCTTCCCCTTCTTGCTCCTGAATGAGACTTTCAGCTGAGGAAGAGGAGAGAAGAGAACGTCAGGGTTCAGAAATACAAGACATCCTTTAGCCCAACAATATCACTGTATCAGTACCACTTAGACCAGTGAGGGCAAACCTTTTAGAGACTGAATGCCCAAACTGCAACCTAAAACCCACTTATGTATCGCCGGGTGGGTGTGGCTCACTCGGCGGGCGCAGCTAGTGGGCTTGGCAGACTGGGTGGGCGTGGCCACTGGATGGGTGTGGCTGCAGTAGTCATGGCAGATTGGGTGGGCATGGCCACCTTGATGTTGCTTATGGGGAGGGACATCTGTGGGAGCCGGGCAGGATTCGGGGAGATCCAGGGGGTCTCTGGCGGGTGGGATGGTGGGCTCCCCAATGGGGGATCCAGGCTGGCTGGCCTTAGGCCAGCGATGGCAAACTTTTAGAGACCACGTGTGCTGGGGCAACGGCATGTGCCCACAGAGGGCTCCGCGTGCCGCTTCTGGCACGCATGCCATAGGTTTGCCACCACTGACTTAGACATATACTGCTTCACAGTGCTTTACACTCCTATTTAAGCGGTTTTATAGAGTCAGTATATCGCCCCCCAAAACAATCTGGGTCTCATTTTATCGACCTCGGAAGGATGGAAGGATGAGTTAACCTTGAGCCGGTCAGGCTTGAACTCCTGGCTTTTGGCACTGAGTGAGCCTGCAGTACTGCATTCTCACCACTGCGCCACCGTGGCTCTTCAAAGAAACAGAAATGAGAGTGCTCAGTAACTGGGCTCACATTTACGACTGTTTGCAGTGTCCTGTGGTCACATGGCTGCATTTTGCGATAGTTTTGCCAAAACTGGCATTTAGCACTATAGCAGTGAAGGCGAACCTTTTAGAGACCGCGTGCCCAAACTGCAACCTAAAACCCACTTAAGCATCGTCGGGTGCCGGGTGGGTGTGCCCATTGGCTGGGCGTGGCCCATTGGCTGGGCATGGCTTTGGTGGTAACGACAGACTGGGTGGGACTAAAAAGTTCAATCAATCAATTCCAACTTTGCAAGATCTTTTTTTTCCCCGCGACAAGTTGAAATTGACTGATTGATTGAACTTTTTTTTTTTTTTGCACATGGCGGCGGAGGCCTAAAGCGAAAAGGTTTCATAAAACCTAGCCAAAGGCCTAGGACTGGGGCGACGGCATGCATGCCCACAGAGAGGGCTCTGTGTGCCGCCTCTGGCATCCGTGCCATAGGTTCGCCACCACTGCACTATAGCAATAAGACTTATATAGCAATAGCACTTAAGACTTATATACCACTTCACAGTCTTTACAGCCCTCTCTAAGCAGTTGATACCATCAACATATTGTCCCCCAAGGCCAAGTCACCCTTGAGCCGGTCAGGATTGAACTCCTGGCAGTGGGCAGAGTTAGCCTGCAATACTGCATTCTAACCACTACGCCACCAGGGCTTTGCACAAAGAGCAGCGTGTGCAGTGCTTGGAATTTTTGGGCTCTTCACCAGAAAAGATGGCTAAAAATCCAGTAGCTACATGAATCTGGGTTGGAAAACCTATGGCTGGCAATGAAGCCACATTTGCACCAGAGGATGAGACACCAGAGTACAACAGGCTAATATGAGCTCTAGTCCTGCCTTAGGCACCTTTGAGCTGGTCCCTCTCTTTCAGCCTTAGGAAGAAGCTGGCATGGCAAACCTTCTGAAACTGTCTCCAAGACAGCTGAAGAGATTTGTGTAGGCCAGTGGTTCTCAACCTGTGGGTCGGGACCCCATTTGGGGTCGAACGACCATTTCACGGGGGTCGCCAAACAACGCAGTCCGCCATTTTTTTCCCCTTTTTCCTTAGCTGTGCTACTCCCTTTTATTCTATTGGCTTTTGAAAGCCAATAGAATAGACTCTCTTGAATAGAGTCTAATTCTATTCGCTTTCAAAAGCCAATAGGAATTGTCCAGGCTGTCTCTGCCCTGCTGAGCCCGCCAAAAGTCCCATTCTGCAAACGGTGCTGCACCAGTTGAGTAGTCCTCAACTTACGACTGGTTGAGTAGTCCTCGACTTACGAACGGTTGGGGGTCGTGGCATTAAAAAGGTTGAGAACCACTGGTGTAGGCAGAGAAGAGCTGTAGCGGCATAGTGGTTAGAATGCAGTATTGCAGGCTATCTCACTGCTCACTGCCAGGAGTTCGATCCTGACGAGGCTCAAGGTTGACTCAGCCTTCCATCCTTCTGAGGTCGGTAAAATGGGGACCCAGATTGTTGGGGAGGGCAATATGCTGGCTCTGTAAACCGCTTAGAGAGGGCTGTAAAGCACTGTGGAGCAGTATGTAAGTCTAAGTGCTATTGCTGTTGCTATTGCTAAGACTAATTAGCCAAAGACTAATTCAAAGGCCTTCAAAACAAACAAACAAACAAACAACTATCACCGTCCAGCCGTACAGAATGGGAGCACTCTTGCAATATATGGATTTTAGCTTTGCTCAAGAATTCTCCTGAAATTTGCTGGGAGTATGAAACAAGACACTAAGTTCCCCATTTTTAGCAGGAGAAAGCTCCAATGTTAAAATTTAAAACGCAATCCTTAATGAGGAACTGATTTTTTTTTACAGCTGGAAAAACAGGAAAAAGACTGACAAATCAAGTGGAAAATAATTACAGACTCTAAAAGCTAAATCCGGAGTGTTGTCTAGTGCTCAGAGGGACCCCACTTCAAGAGAATACAGACCTAGAAGAAATAAGTTAGGGCAGCGCACAATCATCCCAGTATTGATGGCCAACTCAAAGGGTCCTTATACCTGTCGATAAAGCCCTGGATAATGGATGTTCATGTTTTGGTCTTTCCTGGTCATGGTTGCTCTCTTCCACCCCACCAAAAGAGGAGAATCGGTCTCCAAAACACTGTAGTAAATCCACGGGCAAGTCATCAACCCCTTCGGTCTCATCGTACGGTTCTTCCGAATACTCTGAAAGCACGTCTGGGTCAAGACGGGTGCCAGTTGCCTCTGGAGGGTCACTGTCATCCACAATTTCTCTTTCAAACTTGGCATCAAACTCTAACTCAGGATCGTTAGCCTCCTCCTCCTCCTGCTCCTGCTTGACCTCCTCACACATGGATGATGTGACCGTGATGCCGTTCTCATCGATAACACGCACCTCCATGGGGAGGTGGCTTCCTTGGAGAACCGAGCACATCGAGTTGGGCGGGTCGTCTCCATCCGGCGACTGTTCCTCAATTTTGGGAGTGACGACCGCCAGTTGGTTGGGGGCAGGCCACGGAGAGGAATGTCCCCTGTGTTTTTGCATAGCCAAACTCCGGTTGGGCTGCAAAAGAGGCCGGTGGCAGTGAGTGGGAGACACCGTCCCAGCCTGGAGAAGGCGAGGCTGCTTTTGAGGAGGCTGCTGTAAGTGGGATTTGCTTTGGCTGGCTGTCCCAGCGGACCTCAGCCCCGGCGGGCTAATTAAAGACGGCCTCGCGAGTAAAGCCGCCTGCCCAGACGTTCCTGGAGCCGGTGAGGAAGCTTGCCTGGACCACTGGCCTTTATCGCCACTGTTTGAGGGGTGCTTGGCGTCCCTCCGGCTAAGGAGGATGGTGGCCAGCTTGTCGTAGAACGGCATGGTTCGCACTTCGCCAGCCCCGGGGCATTTGTTGTGAGTGGTGACCTCCTTAAATTTCTTCTTCAGCGCGTTCATCTTCTCACGGCACTGGCGAGCCGAGCGGTTGAAGCCTCGCAGGCCCATTTCGTTGGAGAGCCAGTTGAAGACCACCTCGTTGTGATAAGTGTTCTGGAGTTCGTTCTGGACCTCCGGGCTGATCCAGAGATCGACAAAGAGCCCAATCTCTTCTTTGCTCCAAAACTTGGCCCTTTGCCTCTGGGACTCCTGAGTGTCTTTTGCAACTGCAGGGTAATTTGGCAACAGGGGCGTCCGGCCTGCCACAGGAACACAAATGCAGATATTGTGGTTATTATTATTGTAAAGCCTCAGAAGCGTTAGAAGACTCTGAACACACCCAACCTATTTATTTATTTATTTATGAGACTTATATACCGCTTTAAGTGCAAGCACTCTCTAAGCGGTGTACACCAGTATACAATGTATATATATATATATATATGTTTACATTGCCCCCAACAATCTGGGTCCTCATTTTACCTACCCCGGAAGGATGGAAGGCTGAGTCAACCTTGAGCTGGTGAGATTTGAACCGCTGACCTGCTGAACACAGTCAGCTAAAGTGGCCTGCAGTACTGCACCCTAACTGCTGCGCCACCTCGGCTCTTATATTTAGTCTGGAGGCCAGCTCACATTTAATCAAAAGCTTTTTTGCTACAATGAGATTTCCCTTCATATACATGATACGATTTATAAATGATGAAAATGACATATTTAATGGATAGCAACCCCCAACCACCCAGTCTGTTAAATCAATATTTTGCTATATGTGAAGTACTTTCTCAACTGCCATTTGGGATAAATTGTCTAGGACGGGGGTAAGGCAACCTTGGCTCTTTTATGACTCGTGGACTTCAACACCCAGAATTCCTGAGCCAGCCATGCTGAGGGGAAAGGGAGAGGTTTCCAAGCTGAACCAGGCTGGCTCAGGAATTCTGGGAGCTGAAGTCCACGAGTCATAAAAAAGCCAAGGTTCCCCACCCCTGTTCTAGTCCAATCCCCTGCTCAAGCAGGAGACCCTACACTAGGGGTAGGCAACCTTGGCTCTTTTATGACTCGTGGACTTCAACTCCCAGAATTCCTGGGCCAGCATGGCTCAGCTTGGAAACCTCTCCCTTTCCCCTCAGCATGGCTGGCTCAGGAATTCTGGGAGTTGAAGTCCACGAATCATAAAAGAGCCAAGGTTGCCTACCGCTGGTCTAGGACAAAGTTTTTTTTTTTTTTTGTATCACATCTAAAGGCTCCCTTTCCTCCAAGGACCTCATGGTAACATCCAGTTTTCTGTTCCCCCAAAAGCCCATACATCTGTGTTTCACAATTTTAGCGATGTTAAGATGTGTGGACTTCACTTCCCAGAATTCCATAGCCAGCATACTACCTAGGGCAGGGGTCCCCAACCCCTGATCTGTGGACCGGTACTGGGCCACGGCATGCCAGCAACCGGTCCGCACAAACAAGCAAAGCCCCATTCACGAGATGCAGGCAGCACACAAAACCACGCACCGTCCAGTCCACGGAAAAACCTCTCTCCACGTAATCGGTCCCTGGTGCCCAAAAGGTTCGGGACCTCTGACCTAAGGAATTGTGAGAGTTGAAGTCCACACATCTTAACATGGCTAAAATTAAGAAACATTGCTACACACTGTGAGAAAAATTTCCTAATTGTCTCCCAGGAAACTGATGGATGAATGAGGATCAAAAACCCGGGAAAGAAACTCTACTGCCAAGGAAAATTAAAGTTCTGAAGACCTCCCTGCAGGTGGGACTGGTTTCTGCTGGCAGCTCTCAACAGATGGCAGCACTAGGCTGACCTTGTCTGAACTCAGAAGCTATGCAGGGTCTGGCCTTGTCGGTATATGGATGGAAAATCCAGAACTATGGACTTTTCTAGAAAATTGGGGGTGGGGGAACAGTGATGAGAAAGCAAGAGGAGACAAGTCTATGAAATTGCCACAAACTGCACATGACTTGAAGGAAACTTCAAGCTCAGGTGAAACCAATATAATAGAACAGGGGTGTTAAATTCAATTTCACTGAGGGCCGCATCAGCATTGCGATTGCCTTCGGAGGGTCGGGTGGGTGTGGCCAGAGTGGGTGCAGCCTACTGGGTGGGTATGAATGGAGTGGGTGTGGCCTACTGGGTGGGCGTGGCCAGCTTTACATCGTTTGCATCAAGGGTGCCTGTGGGGGCCTGGGCAGGAGTGGGACAGATTTGAGGGTCTCTGGCAGAAGGGGGTGGGAGACCGGGGCAAGTACCAAGGCATCGTCCACTGTGGCAAGTGCCAAGATGGCCACCATAAAATTGTACATTGGCTCCCAGCTGGCCTGGGCCAGGGCCAAGGCAGCGGGGGTCATTCCCTCACTGTTTCCAGGATGGCTTCGTGGGCCACATGAAACCACTTCGCGGGCCGCATCCGGCCCCCGGGCCTTGTGTTTGACATGTCTGTAATAGAAGAAGCTGCATCAATTCTTAACTGATGCCAGACAGGATTCAGAAGTCAATTCCAAAACCTGGTTGAACCAACCATTCAAATTAAATGCAACCTATAAATTACAAAATACTACAAGGCCATTAAGCAATCTCGGAAGATCCTCTCTTGTATCATCAGTAGAGGAACCCAGTGCAAAGTCCCCTACTATCATCTCAAAAGTTTGGGAAGGCTCGTGTGGGAAGAGAGAAGGCCAAACCTGAAGGAAACAGATCCTGCAGATAATTCATTCTTTGGGATAAAGGCCTCAATGCAGTTTCTGCGTCAGGGATTCTGATCTAGACTTAAGGGAGCCACAGTCCTCCAGAATGGGGAGGCTCTATTCTCATCATTCCTGACTAGCATTCTGGTAGAAACCAGAATGTTCTAAGACAGTTTCTGAACCTTGGCAATGTTAAGAGGATGGACTTCAACTCCCACCAGTCTCCAGCTGAAGAATTCTAGGAGCTGAAGTCCACTCATCTTAATATTGGAGTGGTGCCCTGACTCAGTGGTTATGACTCCGGGCTTGTCAGCTGGAAAGTTGGGAGTCCAGGTTCGAGACAATAAGCTCCCTTCCTCACCCCAGCTCCTGCCAACTTAGCAGTCTGAAAGCATGCATGCGAGTAGATAAATAGGTACTTCCGTGGGAAAGTAATAGCACTCTGTGATGTCATGCTGGCCACGAGACTGCAGTAGTATCTCCGGGCATTGCTGGGTCAATGGCCTTGAAACAGTGATGAGCACTGGTCCCTAAACTCGGCCACGGCTAGCACAGTGAAATCTGCAGGGGATTCTTAATATTCTTAATATTAATATTCTTAATATTGAGAAACACCACACTGAGTTAATCGTTGAGTCTTATCTTAACAGTGCCCTATTTATATTCCTGGAAGTATAATACTAATACCCCTCATGCAACACTATGCCCGGCTTTTGGGGCCAATCACATCGTGCAGACTATTTCCTAAGATTAATGCATGCAGGTAGGGATGTACAGGCAGTCCTCAACTCACAACAGTTCATTTAGTGCCCGTTCAAAGTTACAACGGCACTGAAAAATGCGACTTATGACCGTTTTTCACAGTGATGATCTTTGCAGCTTCCCTGTAATCACGTGATCAAAATTTAGAGGCTTGGCAACCGACTCATATTTATGACCGTTGTTGTGTCCCCAAGGTCATGTGATCCCCTTTTGCGACCTTCTGCCAAGCAAAGTCAACGGAGGAGCCAGATTTACTTAACAACTGGGTTACTAGCTTATCAACTGCGGTGATTTACTTAACAACGATGGCAAGAAAGGTTGTAAAATGGGGGCCAAATTCACTTAACAAAATTTCTCACTTAACAATAGAAAATTTGGGCTTGGTTGTGGTCGTAAGTCGAGGACTACCGGTGGCCCGGGGCAATTTTCATGCCGGAAGAGAAGAAGAAAAAAAGGCCCTGGTGTGGGTGACTATTGGTTCTTACCCAGCGCCATGACATTCTGATAGCTGTCCTGCATGGCTTCTTTTGGGAGGGGTCTTTGCGCCCGTTCAACAAAGTTCACTTTGCTTCTGAGAAACATATGACCGCATCATGGGATGACACAAAGCCCTGGAAATGAGGAGCGGGAGAAGGGTGGGGGAGAAACGAGAGCAATTCAAGATCTGACTCAAGGCAAGATGGATGATGGTTGGAATCACCATAAATGTTCTTCTGTTCCAGTGGTGGTGAACCTATGGCACCTGTGCCAAAGGTGGCACTCAGAGCCCTCTCTGTTGCCCCAGCCCCGCCTCCCCCCACGGCCCCTTCCTCACCAGCAGCCTCCCCTGGAGGAGAGTCGCCCCCAAGTGCGGCCTGTGCAGAGCAGCGCAGCCAAGGACATGGCAGACGGGCAGTGGGGACAAGACTCCACCCTCGTGCCCTGTCACGTGCAGATGATGCTGCGGGGCACAAGCAGAGGGTGTGGCCACCATGGCGCTGCTGGGCTGCCTGGGTGATCTGTGGCGGGCCATGGAGGCGGTAGGGGCAGAGCGGGTGGGGGGGCAGGGCCAGGTTTGGGGCACTCGGTCTTTAAAAGGGTCGCCATCACTGCATCTATTCCATCTTTATTTATTTTTGATTATTTATCATATTTAGGAACTGCCCGTCTCCCTCATACAGAAAGTACATTTAGTTATTAATATAATCACTTTCAAGACCTATATTAATCATTTTCCTCTGCTGTTAAATTAAAACATGTCACCTTGGTAACAACATTGGGAAGTCTCTGTTGAATGGGTCACATTCAATGCCTTGGAGCCTAAGACACTATTCCGAAACGATCAACAACCAGAAAAACAAACAAAACCAATCGGAATTCCTGGCCCTCATTATTTAAGGTGTATACAGAGCTGACAGGTTCTATTTTCACCAGTGAATTAATCAGCTCACATTTATTTATCCGGAAGTATCAGTTTTAAATTGGTCAGGCAGTAAATTAAAGGGGCATAATATGAGATGTGAAATTGGGCTATACAAGAATTGACCCATGAACCATGCCATAAATAAACAAACAAACAAACAAAGGTTTCTCACTTCCAGAAAACAATGGTAGGATAAACACTAAGGGAAGCAAAGTCTAGTTTATATCCTATCTTTTTTCCAAAAGCGTGAAATACCATCCAAGTCATTACAGTGGGTCAGGACTTCTCATAGATTTCCCTTAGAGCATTTCTCCTTTAAACACTTCCTGGACTGACCATGTGACCTTGCAACATTGTGTGGTCATACGGACATTCCAGGAAGCGCCACAAAGCATCAGCTTCTGCCGAGACCATGAAGGCCCTTTTGCTATGAACAGAAAGGAAGTGTCAAGAGCTTTGACTATACTCTTGATACCAGTGTTCCTTTTAACTTGGCAACTTTAAAATGTGTGGACTTCATCTCCCAGAATTTCTCAACCAGCCATGCTGGCTGGAGAATTCTGGGAGTTGAAGTCCACCTATCTTACGGTTGCTGGGGTTGAGTAACACTGATCAAAGTAATAACCCACGGCACAAAGACAAGTTACATTTGGATAAAATTCAAATATAAACCCAGCAGAGTACAAATCTGCATTCTGAAAAGAGGTGGAAAAATAAACTGCCTTTAGACCACTCCACACATTCATTGCAGAGATATTTTTTTTTTCTCATTAATATCTCATTAATACAAAAACAGAAGAAACAAAGCAAGGTGCAAAATTTCCCTTAAAACAGTGGGGATTTAATCCTAGGAACATTCAACTTCAGTCAGTCTGAACCATGAATTATGTTTTATGGGGTATCCCAAAGCAGGCAGAGCCAAGATCTGGTTTACAATGATAGTCCACGAGTTTTCAGGGGTGAAATAGTTGTTTTAAGCATCATTCTGCCCCTTAAAGGTCTCACATTTGCATAAATGGGGAGGTGGAAGCCAACCCCATTGGACCCTCTTATGGTAGGAAGATCTGAGGGCCACTACAGACACAGGTAATCCAATGGGCTGGGGTTGGTTTTTGTTTTTTGGGGGGTTTTTTTGCATCACTGTTTCATAAAATAAGCAACTCTATGCTCAAATCAACAAAAGTTTAAGCAATCAATCCACAGCAGCTATAATTTTATGCAAGCTTACTTAGAAATTTGCCCTTTTGGGGACACCGTGATTGAGGCACCGATATGGAAGTAGGTCCACACCAGGATTTAGGTCCTTCAGGAATAGGCTGTGCAAATCCTGTAAATCTGCTGATATTCCTAAAATTAAAAGAAGTAAAGAAAAAGTTATGAGTTGTTTATCTGAACTCACTAGAATTCTGCACACGAAAAGACCCTTGTTTTTCCCAGCATATAAAAACACCTCTATTCCATTTCCCCCCCCCCCTCCCATCTTTGCCCTTAGCAAACTATAATCCTTTTGTCTCTGGAAATTCTCAGTCATCAAGGTCATGGTTGTCCCTGAGGTGCTTTTTCAAGAGGCAAGTGGACTTTCTTTGTTTTATCTTTGAAGACCTTTCACTTCAGTTCTCAACTGAAGAAGCTTCTTGGATGAGAACTGAGACATCTTCAAGAAAAAACAAAGTCCACTTGCCTCTTGAAAAGGGACATAGTCCCTTTGGTCTCTTTTTCTCCACACCTTTATATATTTCTGCTTTTCAACACACTACCTCTCCTACCACCCCGATCTCTGATTTATTTAGATTTTGTAATCCCATCTTTATTACTTTATAAGTAACTCAAGGAGGCAAATATACCTAATACTCCTTCCTCATCTTATTTTCCTCTCAACAACAACCCTGTGAGGTAAATTGGGTGGAAGGAATGGGACTGGCCCAAAGTCATCCAGTCAGCTTTCATGCCTAAAATGGGATTAGAAGTCACCATCTCCTAGTGATTGGCCCAAAGTCACCAAGCTGGGTTTTCATGTCTAAGGCAGGACTAGAAGTCACAGTCTCCCAGTTGGTGTTTTAAATACTAGATCAAACTGGCTCTCTGATCATTTGGCCATCCCTAGAAATCTAGAACCACAAATATTTATTATTCATGTTTGGATTTGTGTTTTTTGTTTGCATTCTGCAGAAATAAATGGAATAGCTCCAATTTCTCTGAAGCGTCAGCAGACAAAGAAAAAGTAGCCGTTGATCTACCGGCTCAGGCTTGAGTAAAATCAAACAAGAGCTTTTAAGCAGGCAAGGGAGCACAATGCTCTGTTCATTTCTGTCCCTTGTAAAAACTAATCAAGTGTCAGAAAAAAGAAGTCACTCACAGCCTAGTTAAAAATGTAAAATCTTGCCCGAAGAACACCGGAACTCCAGAGTCTATCAGCTCTTGGCGTAAGCCGTTTCTTCAGATGGGGACTGAATTTCCATAGCATGCCAAGCCATATTGTGACTTGTTCAGCTTCAGAACAATGCCGTGTGTGAAGCCACCCATTGTTCTTTGTAAACTGTGGTCCATGGCTTCACATTCCATGTCAACCAGTCCACCGTGGCCTGTTCAACAAACTAGAGGTTAAAAGGGTAGAACAGTGTACAAGAATATTTTCTTCCCCTCCAAATATTACTCTCTGCTCCTATTTCTAGATGCAAATCCCTTGCCAGATTGGTTTTCAGTTTCTTTTCCCTACAATGTGGGAAAAATCTGGAAACAAGCAGGGGGACCATCCCGTAGCTGTGGCTGATGGGAGCTGTGGTCCAATACGCGTGGAGAGCACTAGGTTGGGGGAGAGTTGTTTTAAAGAAAGGGCCTGTCCAGGCAGGAGATGATAATCCATATTTATCCTTTTTTCTTATCAGCCCTTAGGAATCATAGCTTGCAATATTCAGGAGTTTCTTGGAAATGGTCCAAAAAGACACATCACTCTTTAACCAGACCGTTTAGTCACTTTTGTATACCATCTCCAAAATTAAATCTGATAAGCTGGTCCCAGAAATGAGAGTTGATTCCAGTGTTTCTGAACCTTGGCAACTTTAAAAATGTGTGGACTTCAATGCCCAGAATTCCCAGCACACTGGCAGAGGAACTCTGTGGAGTTGGAAGTCCACCCACCTAAAAGTCATCAAGGTTGAGATACAGAGGCTTCGTTTGTCCTTTTTATAGCAGCCATGAGGCAAACTATACCCAGCTAACCATCTCAGGTAAACCAGAATGGGACTGCTAAGACACTTCTCAAAATCCAGTACAACGTATTCCCCTCAATTAAACTACACATATATAGTTTTGAAATAATAGAAAGACAGCGAGACACCCTCAGAAGAAGAGGTAATAAATAAGATTGTATCCTGTGCTGAAATGGATAGGTTGACATTAGAACTTAAGATTAAGAGTGAAACAATTACTATGAAATCTGGAACAAATTGTATGATTGGTTGGGGAAAAATAGAGGGAAAAAAACGCTCTGATTCAGCGAAACACATTGATCAAGCATGATACTGATTAAAGGGAAAATATTTAAATATTAAAGTGAAAATTAAGAATATTGATGATGAGAACTATCAGAGAGAATATCTATGGAAAAAAAGAAAAATCTGTGTGAGGACGTGAATTATGGATTATAGATATTAATTGTTGACAATTTTCCTTTGTAAATGTAAGCCAGGCAAACACACTGTCAATCACCTATTATGCGATTTATGTTTTAAAAACAGATTGTTGGGGGCAATGTAAATATATATATACATTGCTTACTGGTGTACACCGCTTAGAGAGTGCTTGCACTTAAAGCGGTATATAAGTCTCATAAATAAATAAATAAAGTTTATTAAAAAAAAAAAAAGAAAGAAAGAACTTGTAGCTCAGGTTTTAGTTTTTGGCAATGGTTGGCTCTCCAAGCTTGTTTCAATATAGTTCCTGAACCAATCAGTTGCTCAGAATTTAAATATAGCTCCAAACGAACAACCAATCACACGACTAACGGACCACACTGGCACACAAGATATAAGCTGAAGAGAACAGGACGAGAAAATCCTGCTGATGATGTCACCTAGTCTGGTAATGAAACGTTCAGAAACTATATTGAAACAAGCTTGGAGAGTACACAGGTAGTTATTTTAGTAGAAAACAATCTCTGTAGCACAAGGCTGAAAAGCGTGGACATGGCGGTGCTGAACTTGGTTTTCTGTTTGCAGACATTTCATTATGCAACTAGGTAACGTAATCCGTGCGAGTGTGAGGTTTACTCCCTATTTACACACAGTAGCTTGCTCTGCCAATAGACCTCGATTTAGAACTGTAAAGGAACGTGCCCATCACAGTCGTAGGTTGCAATGGTAGTACACTGGGTCATCTATGTCAGAGGTCCCCAAATTGTGGACCGCAGCCTACTGGGCAGTGCGCACGTGTGCACACAACCCACTCGCATGAGTGTTCGCAGCCCCACTTGTGCAAGTGCCATGGGCATTTGTGGTCCCACTCGTGTGAGCGTCATGGGTGTTCGTGGCCCCACTCGTGAGTGTCACAGGCGTACACGGCCTCACAAAACCATCCCTTCTTTCCCCCCTCCCCCCCCCAGCTCCAGGCCGCCAACCCCGAAAGGTTGGGGAACTCTGACCTATGTGACCCTCCTAATTTTATGGCCTTTTTTGTAGCAGTTGCTAAGTCAGTGGTTCTCAACCTTTTTAATGCCGCGACCCCCAATGGGTCGTAAGTCGAGAACTACTCAACTGGTGCAGCACCGTTTGCAGAATGGGACTTTTGGCGGGCTCAGCAGGGCAGAAACAACCTGGACAATTCCTATTGGCTTTTGAAAGCCAATAGAATTAGACTCTATTCAAGAGAGTCTATTCTATTGGCTTTCAAAAGCCAATAGAATAAAAGGGAGTAGCACAGCTAAGGAAAAGGGGGGAAAAAATGGCAGACTGCATTGTTTGGCAACCCCCGTGAAATGGTTGTTCGACCCCAAATGGGGTCCCGACCCACAGGTTGAGAACCACTGTGCTAAGTGAACCAATGATCTGCTATGGACCAGTTTTGCTGAAAACCTTCCTAAAATGTGGTCACTTGACCCTAGGGTGCTGCAAACAGCTATAAACGCAGGCCCAAAAAGACCATGTGGGAATGGAGGCTGGAACTTCAGAACTGGACTGCAGGTACCCTGAGGAGGTCCATCATTCAAATGGTCACTAAGCAACTTGCCATAAGTTGAAGACCCTCCGTATTCGTGGAGGTGTGATGTTCTCCTTGGTAGTTCGTTGATTAAGACACTGGTTTTTTTTTAATTTCTGCTCCAGTTTTCTGTTTCAAGAAAAGAACAATAGTCATGGAACTACCAAGGAGAAAACCATGCCCCCCCTCCCCACACTACACACACAGGCAGGGCAAGGTACTGTATATAAACAGGGAGGAAATCCCGCACTCATTAGCACGGATGTTGTTACTTAACTGGCTAATGAAATGTCTGCAAGCAAACATATAGGTCAGAGAGCACTAAGGACTCCACGTGTAAGCTTTTTCCACCAGCCAACACAAGCAGAACGTAAGTAGAAACCAACAAGTGCATCCACAAGGTGGCTGTTTCAACAACTCAGATCTCTAAAGGAAAAAAAAAAAAACTAGCAATTTCAATCTTCTGGAGTTTTGCTAGTATACCTGCAATTAATTCTACCACTGGTTCCTCTAGTTTTCCCACTGGAAAACTCCAGACTTTCCCCCCCAACCCCTCCCTCCCCTCCCCTTCCTTTAGAGCAGGATCACTTTCTCTGGGCTTTGAAGGGGGGCTTCATTCATAAATAGAAGAAAGTTTTCTGTGCTATAAAGGGAACATCCACTAAGCATCTTGGGCCATTAACTAGCCATTTCCTTTACAAAGGAATGGCTGTGAATACTATTCAGATCAGTGAATATCCATACAAAGAAAGGTATCTCTTATGCTAGCACCCCATCACACCCCATGCCAACCTTCCTATAGGTGATTAAAAGATTCCCTCAAGCCTTTCTTAAAATCATAGGACTGTGACATTGGAAAAGATTGTTAAGGATCATTTTAGTCCATCCCTTTACAATACACCTACAACCTCCGCCCTACACAACACTTAAATCATTGAACTTGTTCTGATCAACTTTCAGAAAAATTCCAAGTGCTTTGTATGCTGTAATTTAATGTGGCTGGTTATGTAGCTCCATACTCTAATAGCTCCTAAGTGTATTGGTAATTATAAGTCACCCTGTAAACATAAAAAGCAATTTATTTCCTGATTACACCCAGCTGACCTTGTCTGGGCTCAGAACTAAGCAGGGCTAGGCCTGCTATCATTAGTGTACTTGGACCTTGGGGAATTTCACAGCTATAGGCTAGGTGAAGGGTAGGATTTCTAAATGTGCTCCCCCTTATAGTGAGAAGCATCTGTGAAAAAATGAAAGATTGAACAGAATTGTATCTTTTCCCATTCTTCCCGTGTCACCATTCTCTCTGACAAAAGTAAAATATCTAATCCAGCAGTCCTCAAGCCTTTTGGCACCAGGGATGGGTTTCGTGGAAGACAATTGTCCACGGAATGGGGATGGTTTCGGTTTTACTTGCTTGCTGTTCCTAACAGGTCATGGCCCGGTATTGGTCAATGGCCCATGGGTTGGGGACCCCTGATCTAATCAATCAACTATAACAAAGGGAGGCTGGGACTTGTAGTCTCATCATATTTAAAACAAGTGAAGTTGGGGAAGGCTTTTTTATATAGTCAAACATGCAAAATATGGGTAGTCCTCCACTTACAGCCATTCATTCAAAGTTGCAACAGCACTAAAAAAGTTATGACAGTCTTTCATACAACTATACCAGCATCCCCATGGCCACGTGATCAAAATTTGGACACTTGGTAACTAGGTCATATTTATGATGGCTGCAATGTCCCAGGATTACGTGATCACTTTTTGTCATCTTCTGACAGGCAAAGTCAATGGAGAAGCCAGATTCACTTCACAGCCGTGTTACTAACTTAAACTGTAGTGATCCATTTAACAACTGCAGCAAGAAAAGTTGTAAAATGGGGGCAAAACTCGCTTAACAGAAATTTTGGGCTCAACTGTGGTCGTAAGTCAAGGACTATCTGTGATCCAGTTTATATAATTGTTCTAAGCAAGAGTACAGTTAAAATGTGACACCCCAACATATTTCTGGGGCATCCCAACCATTAAGGGATGCTGTCATTGGTATCACACATAGTAGTGGGTCAAAACCAGGGTTTAGCTCCATGTGTGGCTCTTCCACCACACCACACACATCTTTCTTTACACAGTATATCTATGACCTCAGCACATACGCCTTTTGAATTAGTGCCCTACATTGTTTATGAAAGACCTACCATTCTGTGTGAACAAAACAAAACGCACTGGCTGGAAAACCAATCCTACTAAGCTTAGTATTGCTTGCTTTTAAAACAGACTGCAGCTATCATAAAAACCCATTGAATTCAATGGGAGAACCTTGACCTTTGGACAGAAATCCTAACAGCTGGGAAAGACTACCGTTACACCCCACGCAAGAAAGACTTGTCTTTTAACTTTTTCATTTAAAAAGCACTCCTGTGTCCATTACTTAGAGGCTAAGTAAATATCCTTCCAATTATCACAAATAGCACCATTCCAGAGAAAATCAATACTCGGTACAGATCAAGTTAGCAGGGGAGGAGAGCGATAGCGAAACTGAACCTGCTGGTTCCAGAGATTGACCTAAGGAAAGCAGAGCAAGGACATTTTGGTAGTCACTGTTGGAACAGGCTGCCAAATGTATACTGCACTATTAGGCGTGTTTACACTGAATGAAGTCCCAGGATTCCCCCCCCCCCCTTTCTTGCAAAGAGATTCATTCCCCTGCAAGTAAGTAGACAAGGGATGGCTGCTGGTGCAAAAAAAAAAAAGAGATCTTCTTGGGTAGCACTCTAGTCAATTATGGACTGTGAGGGTTGCATTTTTTTTTTTTTAAAAAGCATGATTCCATACTGCTAAAGTCAAGGTAAGATACCCAACCCAACAAATAAATAAAAAAGGAGTCCTCCTCTTCCGGATCAGACAAAGGCCTACCTTATGCAGCATCCTGTTTGCCAATGCAGCCAACCAGATGCCTCTGAGAAAAAGCTTTCCACCACCCAAACACGCCTGCAAAGCCTCCCTCCGCCTCGGGTTCCCCGACAACCGATCCTCATGGCAGCTTTTATTTTTTTTTTAAAACAATTGTTTAATCCAAGCACGCCTTACTTGTATCGCCACCCCCGGCTAAGGAGCAGCCGGTGGCCCAGCCGAGAGAGAGAGAGACGACAAAAGAGGCGACCTTCCTTCCCTCCGGAAAAGTTCTCTTCCAAAAGGAAAGTTGGAACCGCCAATTACTCCAAGGAGGATCTCCCCTCCTGGCGAGCAGGACCCGGGTTCCAGCGATCGTCTGCATGCTCTCCGGGGAAACAGAGCCGGAGCAAGACACGAAAGCAGCTGGGATATTATTTTTTCTTTTTTTGTTTTAAGAAGCAGGCAACGCCAGCCAGGCAGGCAGGCAAAAAAGGGAGGGGGCGCAAAAGCGGGAAAGAGGAGTCGGGGAGCCTAATCTCTCCCAGAGCCGGACTCCAGCTCCCATCGTCCCCAGCCCGGGAACGATGGGAGCTGGAGTCCGGCCCTTCCCGAGAAGACGCCGGGTTGGAGAAGGCCGGGCGAGAAGGCTGGACAAAGAAACACCCTTACGAAGGAAGCGTCGGGGGAGCCGGTCGCGGCTACGGAGTCCAGAGCTGCTCCGGGGGAAGCTGGTCTCAGCGCCTGCCCGTCTCCTCCTTGGCCGGGAGAGCTGCCGCCTCGGACCCCTAAATCCAGCGAGGAGGCACTTCCGCACGCGGGGCCGGAGCCCGAGCCTCGGCCCCCTTCTCCGCCCTTCGCCCGCCAAGTCCGCCGCCGCCGCCGGGTCGCCCGCTCGCGGCACAAGGGAGCAAAGGCCTCAAAGTGCAACTCGCGAGAAGGTTGAGGACTCTTCTTCCTGCTCCTCCCCCCCCGCTCGGCGCGGGCCAATGAGAGCGGAGGAGACCCGCCTCGCTGATTGGCCGGGCGATGAATGGGGCACGCAGGGGAGCGGGAAGTGTAGTTTTTCTGGGTCAGAGAAAACTACAGCTCCCTAAAGACCTTGGGGTCGAATGTGAAGGCGCGAATTTACGTTCCCTGAACCCCCCCCCTCCCCAACTCCCGGTTGTTGTTTTTTTTGCGTATGATGGGAGATGGGCTTTTTTTTAAAAAGGAAAAAAAAGAGAGAGACGGAGGGGGAGGATCCTCTTCTGCCTTCTAAGCTTCTTATCCTCCAGAGCGGTTGCATTCCAACTCCCATCTGCGCCTGGGAGTTGCAGTTGCACACATCTGGAGGGCGCCCGGGGAAGGTTCCAACCGGGGAAATTCCAAGATTGCTGCAATTTGCGGGCGAAGGAGGAAAAGTTTGGGATCGAGTTGGGAATGCTGATGAAAAAATTGCAACTTTAAGGAGCCGCGGAAGCCCCGTCCTAATGGCAAGGTTTTCGAGTTTGAAGAATTCTTCAATAAAGTCCCTCTCCCTCCCCGAATTCCAAATTAGAGGGACAAGAACAATGGGTTAAACCACTTCGGCCTGTGGATTCTAAGACGGACTGCGGGAGTAGGTCGCAAATGTGGACGATGGCCCCTATCGGGCGCAAAACCGTCGCGTTTTAAGTTAAAACCTCTCCTCCAGCCAGGTTCACCCTGCTAAATGGCGAAAAGCGCTATTTCCCTCCAAAATCAAAAGGCGGAGGAAGATACAGCTTCTCTCGTAGTTGTCAAGTCTAACATTTGCTTTCGGTGTAACTTCAGTATCCTACCCATCAAGGAACTGTATTTTTGACATTAGATGCATATCCCCCACCCTCACCCAGGTCCACTTGGTCGGGCATCATGGGGGCTGGCTCCCCTATAATGTTTCAGTTGAAGTTATTAAACATGCGTGGGATCGCTTGCATGTGAGAATCGTCGAGAAACGGGAGCATCCCGGGGATCGTGGACAAAGTGGCCGACGGCCACTCTCCAACGCTGCATTGTCCTATTTCCTCTCCTTTTACCAATGAAACGGGCCTAACGTGATGCGAAAGATACACATACCTCTTGAGTTTTTCTAACTCTGTGCTCGCAGGTGCTTCCAAGAGGAACGAGAAACGCCGAGAAGGAACGCTAGTGACACCTGCGGTTCGCAACGCGACCCCGCCAGCTCTGGAGCAGGGAAGGGAACCAAGGCAGGGGCAGGATACATTTCTAGGTGGGCAGGGGGCTCCTCTCGGCTACAGATGAGCTCTTGCTCCTTGTTTAATGTGCTGGGTAGAATCAAGATCACACGAAGTATTAGTATTTCTTAGTCTTAGTAAGACCACATTTAGAATACAGGTAGTCCTCGACTTACAACCGTTCACTCAGTGACCGTTCAAAGTCACAACGGCAGTGAAAAATGTGACTTCTGACCGTTTTTCATAATCACAACCTTTGCAGCATCCCCATGATCCCGCGATCAAAATTCAGACGCTTGGCAACTGGTTCATATTTAAGACCTTTGCTGTGTCCCGGGATCATGCGGATCACCTTTTGTGACTTTCTGAGAAGCAAACGCAAGGGGGAAGCCAGAATTCACTTAACAACCGGGTTACTAACTTATCAACTAGAGTGATTCACTTAACAACTGTGGCAAAGAAGGTTGTAAAATGGGGCAAAACTCACTTAACAACAGAAATTTGGGGTTCAACTGTGGTCGTAAGTTGAGGAGTGCCTGTAGTTGGTCACCTGACCAGTTTTGGTTACCATATTATAGAAAAGATGTTTCAGACTCTGGAAAGAGTGCAGAAAAGAGCAACAAAGATGATTAGAGGGCTTCAGGCTAAATTAACAGGGGTAGGCAACCTGGGCTCTTTTATGACTTGTGGACTTCAACTCCCAGAACTCCTGAGCCAGCCATGCTAAAGGGAAAGGGAGAGGTTTCCAAGCTGAGCCATGCTGGCTCAGGAATTCTGGGAGTTGAAGTCCACAAGTCATAAATGAGCCAAGGTTGACTACCCCTGGAAAACATAGGAGGAGGAATTGGTGATGTCCAGTCTAGTGAAAAGAAGGACTAGGGGTGATGTGATAGCAGTTTTCCAATGTTTGAGAGGCTGCCACAAAGAAGGCAGCAAGGGGGGGGGGTCAACCTTTTCTCCAAAGCACCAGAAGGCGAGACAAGAAACAATGGATGAAAACTAATCAAGGACAGAAGCAACCTGGAATTAAGGAGAAATTTTCTAACAGTTAACTAGTGGAATGGTTTGCCTCCAGAAGTGAGTGCTCCATCACTCGAGGCTTTTAAGAAGGGACTGTATAGCTACTTGTCTGGAATGGTATAGGGCAGGGGTCTTCAAACTTGGGCCTTTTATGACTTGTGGACTTCAACTCCCAGAATTCCTCAGGCACGCTGGCTGAGGAATTCTGGGAGTTGACGTCCACAAGTCATAAAAGGCCCAAGTTTGAAGACCCCTGATATAGCGTCTCCTGTTTGAACAGGGAGGTGGACTAGAAGACCTCCAAGATCCCTTCCAACTCTGTTATTCTGTTTCCATCCAAGGCAGAATGGAAAGTTGTGGACTTTATCTCTTTTTGTGCATATGATTGTTTTCCCCCCACCTTCTCTTTCATTCTATATTTCTGAATGGGCTGTGAACTTGCCAGTTTTGCCCAAAGCAGTGTCTCTCAAAGTTACAACTTTAAGATGTGTGGATTTCAACTCCACATGCTGGCTGGCGAATTCTGGGAGCTGAAATCCACACATCTTGAAGATGCCAAGTTTAAGAAACACTGATCTACAGGCCTTCTTGGTACAAAACCATATGTGCAAAGAGGAGATGGGCACCTATGCAATTTACTGGAATTAAAAGAAGCAGAGCAGAATTCAGTAACATTGCCAAAATTCATTCTTTCTTTCTTTCTTTTTCTTTCTTTCTTTCTTTGTCTATCTCCTTTTTCTTCTTTCTTTTCTTTCTCTCTTTCACTTTCTTTCTTTCATAAATCACAGATATTTCATCTCCTTCCTAAGATGCTTGTTTACATTGGCTTTTCTATTTGTTCCAGGCTGCTCCTCTTGTTGCTACATATTTATGTAGCACCAAAACCTTTCAAAATGTAAGCTTATTCTGTGGGTGGTCCAGCCTCTATGTGGACTGGAACGTGTCCCATTTGGGCATGACTAGGCCTTGCAGACCAAACTGTTTTGCCTGCCAATCTTCACCCTGCTTCTTTTAGGAAAGAAATTTTAAAAAATTGCCATGCTGGCCTGGAGTGATGGGAGTTGTAGTTCAGAGCCATGAATTGGAGGAATTGGAGGAATTGGAGGCGGTGCATGGGGCGGCCCCCGCGCCTGTGCACCGTGCAGGGGGTGGCGCCGCGCATGCGTGCTGCACATGCGTGCCGCCACGCATGCGCGCCGCACAGGGGGCGGCGCCGCGCATGCGCGCCACCTGCTTATGTCCGGGGTCACCGTATAAAAAGGTTGAGAACCACTGCTCTAGAAAATAATTCTTTTTAATAGTTCTGTTTTTTAAAAGAAATACAAGCATCAAAAGATTCTTACAATGCTCATCCTTTTGGAGAAAAAAGCCATGTTATATAAGCTCTTTAAATACTTTTAAAAATATAATCAAGGTTTTAGAGTTGTACTGATAATCGTTCACATTAGCTTAAACTCAGCCCCAAACACTCTATGCTAATACTAAGAAGTGCTAACAAAATTGCAACTTACTCCTTTATTTATTTCCTGTTTTGTTTTTAAGTCACATAACCCATTCCCCCCCCCAAACATAGAGGGGTGTGGCACCGTCGCTTCTTAATGACGTAATGAACTTTTAAAAACGAGTTCTCACATCTGAAGTGTGGGGACCAGGATTTTAACATTTAAATTTATTTTATTTTTTAAAATTAAATTAGCATTGTTATAAGGAAAAGGGTTGGATTCGGTCCCAAAAGAGTGTTGCAGGAGGCTTTCCTTTTTGTCTTTTCTTAAAACTGCCGAACCACTAACATACACACCCACACAAACCCACAGCGTAAAATCAGTCCCAAAATATTCCTAAGGAAAGTACCAAAAAGCTTTGTGTGTGTCTGAGTTTCCCAATTTTGGCTCCCAGCAGCTACCTGGACTTCCTTGCAGTTTTCTTGGCAAGATTTTCAGAAATGTTTTGCCCGTGCTGTCTTCTTCCTTGGGCTGAAAGGGAGGGACTGGCCCAAAACCACCCAGCTGGCTTTGTGCCTAAAATGTGACTAGAACTCACCATCTCCTGGGGTGTCAAACTGTCGGTCCGCAGGCTGGTTTCATCATACCGTAGCTGCGCCCACCCCATTGCTGGCAATGGCAAAATAGTCCCGATATATCTCGTGACATCATATGACATCACGAGTTTAACATGTCTGCTTTAATCAATACAGTGAGGTATTGATGTATCGGTGTCAAAGCAATAATATCCAACAGTTTACAACAGTTCACTCAGTGATCATTCAAAGTTACAATGGCACTGAAAAAAGTAACTTATGACCATTTTTCACACTTAACGACCATTTTAGTATCCCAATGGTCATGTGATCAAAATTCAGACAGTTGGCAACTGGCTCACATTTATGATGGTTGCAGGGTCCTGGGATCATGTGATCACCTTTTGTGACCTTCTGACAAGCACAGCCAATGGGGAAACAAGATTCTCTTAACAAACCTGTAACTAACGTAACAACTGGGGCAAGAAAGATTGTAAAACCGGCAAAAGTCACTTAACAAATGTCTCGCTTAGCAAGATAAATTTTGGGTTCAATTGTGGTCATACGTTGAGGACTACCTGTACACAAATTGACTCTCTCTCTCCCCTCCCCACCTCCCTCTCCCCCTCTCTCTTCCCCTCCCAACTTAAGATATGTGGACTTCAACTCCCAGAATTCTTCAGCTGGCATGGCTGGCAGAGGAATTCTGGGAGTTGAAGTCCATGTATCTTAAAATTGCCAAGGTGGAGAAATACTGGGATAGAAGCTCTTTCAGAATGCTAATGGGCCTCTCAGTTCCTCAGTCTAAATAAGATATATATTCTCCTGCAGCAAAATTGGGAGCAACAGAATATCAAATGTCACTGCAGTCGGGGATCATATTTTTTAACATCTCATAAAATACTGTAGTCATTTCCCCTGCAGGTTGGAAAACAAATTCAGCAAGGATTTATGTGGTGGAAATCCAGAAGTGAGTAGTAGAATATTTCAGAGCACGAATGGAGGAGGTGTTGTATTTGTGAAAGGTAGTTTATAGGAAATAAGAAAAAAAAAATGTTAGAAAAAATTGCAGCTAGCTGGATTTCACCATTCCGCCTGTGGGTAGGGATGTTTTACCTACAGGGAACATTAAGATGGTATATCCTACCTCCTTTCCAAAATGGTATGATCCAGTCTATCTCTTGAGAATTATGACACCTTTTGAGATTTATGGGGTTTTTTTTAAATCTAGAAGATTGCAGGCTTGCTGTCTGCTACTAGATATTTCCTTGCAGTTTCATTGATCTGATAAGTTTGCAAGAAAAAGCCAATCCAATTATTTGCAGGAAAAATAAGTTAAAAACCACCCAGGTATTAAGAACTACAGCTGACAATTGTTTTTGGAATATAAATGCAGACAAGGCTGCTTTGAGACAATGAAATACAAACATTCTGTCTACGTTCAAACATTCTAAGCCATTGTTTGTTGGATCATGATTTATTGAAAAAATCAGAAGTACTGTTTTTACCCCAAAACATAATCCAGACTTTAGAAATCATGATGAATAATTTAGCTCAACAGGGCAAATCAGAAAGAAACAGATCATTGTTTTGATGTAATGTACTGAGAAACCCTGGCCAAAGTAGGTATAAAAAGTTGTTTTGAGGTCACGGCATGTTTACAAACATTCCCCACGGTTGATTCAGGGCTTTGAACTAAGCCTTTGTTTCCATAATAGCAGATTATTGAATAAACTGCACTTGGCTGGGTTCGAACAACACGTGAAGCCAAAACCATATTATTCCCATTAGGGTTTAATGTGTTTTGTGAAGTCTGCTGAGGAAGAAACAGGCAATGCTTTGAGATTATCAATGAACTGGAGATGGGGGAGAAGAAAGAGCCAACTCCTTGTCTGAAATTATAATGAATATCAAACATATTGCTGTTATGCTCTTAGGAAGCAAAGGGGACCAGCTAAATCGGTATTTTTCAAACATGGCAGCTTTTAGGATGTGTGGACTTCAACTCCCAGAAGTCCCCCACCAATTCCCTCCCAGAATTCCTCAGATACTCCCAGGAGGGGATATTTATTAGTTGCCATGATAAGATTTAATTTTGTCAGCAATATTTAATTTGAAGTCCATTTGAATGTAGGCAAATTAAGAAACCTAGTTTCTGTGGTAGCTCTGGCTATAACATTTTGGAGAATTGTCCTCAGTATGATATATATTCAGTCATCCCGTGTGGATTCCTGTCTAGAAAAGCTTGCTCATCTCAGATCTGAAGAACAGGAGAGAAGCCTTCAAGTGGCCTTCAAGTATTAGGCTACCATATTCACCAGCCCTAAATCAGTATGGCCAATGGTCATGCAAGATTGGAGTTATAACCCAATAGTTTTAGACCAGGGGTAGGCAACCTTGGCTCTTTTATGACTCGTGGACTTCAACTCCCAGAATTCCTGAGCCAGCATGGCTCAGCTTGGAAACCTCTCCCTTTCCCCTCAGCATTGCTGGCTCAGGAATTCTGGGAGTTGAAGTCCACGAGTCTTAAAAGAGCCAAGGTTGCCTACCCCTGTTGTAGAACAATGTTTCTTAATCTTGGCAACCTTAAGATGTGTGGACTTCCAATTCCCAGGGTTCCCAAGCCAGCAAAATCCCTCTAGTGCAGTATAGGGCATTTCAAACTTAGCAACTGTAAGGTGTGTGGACTTCCAGTTCCCAGAATTCTCTAACCAACATGCTGGCTGAGGAATTCTGGGAGCTGAAGTCCACACATTTTAAGGTTGCCAACGTTGCAAAATACTTTTCCAGGTCATAAAAATCTCTTAGGATCTCTTATCCCTTACAGTATTTTTCAAACTTGGTAACTTTAAGATATGTGGACTTCAACTCCCAGAATTCCCCAGCCAGCTAATGTGAAAAAGAAATACTTTTCCTCTGTAAGGAAGCAAGTGGGTGTGATACAGCAACCTTCTCCAAGTGGTCTTTTGAAGAATGAACTTCAGCTCCTAATATCCACTGTAACAATGGCTGCACTGCTGGGGAATTCTGGGAATCAAAACCCATACAAGGTCAATTAAGAGCCGTGGTGGCACAGTGGTTAGAATGCAATATTGCAAGCTAATTCTGCCAACTGCCAGCAGTTCAATTCTCACCGGCTCAAGGTTGATTCAGCCTTCCATCCTTCTGAAGTCAGTAAAATGAGGACCCAGATTGATGGGGGGGGCAATATGCTGATTCTGTAAACTTCTTAGACAGGGCTGTAAAGCACTTTGAAGTGGTATATAAGTCTAAAGTCAGTGGTTCTCAACCTTTTTAATGCCGCGACCCCCAACCGACTGTAAGTCGAGGACTACCCAACCGGTCGTAAGTTGAGGACTACCCAACCAGTTGTAAGTCGAGGACTTTCCCTGCCTGGGAGTGCCGTGCATGCGTGGTGCCGCCCCCTGCGCCGGTCGAGGCGTAGCTGGCAAGCGGCAGAGACGGAGCAGGCTGACCACCGGCTGGGCCACCAGCTGGCCCAGCCCAAGGGAGGTAAGGCACCCGCCGGGCCCCACGCGCGCCAGCAACCCTCCCTGCGCCCGCCGGCCTCCCACCTCCCACTCCTGGCCCTCTTTTACTTACATTTTTAGTAGTTGCTCAGCAGGGAGGGGTGGAAACTTCCAGACAGCTCGCCTTCGCTGAAGACAACTTGCAGCACCGTTTGCAGAATGGGACTTTTGGTGGGCTCAGCAGGGCAGAGACAGCCTGGACAATTCCTATTGGCTTTCAAAAGCCAATAGAATAAAAGGGAGTAGCACAGCTAAGGAAAAGGGGGAAAAATGGCGGACTGCGTTGTTTGGCGACCCTTGTGAAATGGTCATTCAACCTCAAATGGGATCGCGACCCACAGGTTGAGAACCGCTGGTCTAAGTGCTATCGCTATTGCTAATTGTAGCCAGATAAATGAAGCAATAATGTGGAGTACAGTGTGGGGTAGTCACATATTTGGCCAAGGGAGATTTTAGAGGTTACAGAAGACATTGATTAATTGACACTGATTAATTTGCAGAGTTTATGAGCTGCTTCAGCAAGCTGATTCCAGCATATAATTCCCAAATCCATCACCTGGGTTCAAAATGGACAAGTTAAATAGGGTGTAATATTCTTGGGCAATTTTACTTTTCAAGAAGATTTCAACCATCTATAAACTGCAATAGGGAGGGAATATATTCAAGACTGAAACAAAATCCTACTGGATAAAATGCTAGGATAATAAATATATCAGTCAAATACAGCTAGACAGCTTGTTTGGAGACTTCTGCTGTGTTTTGTATCCCAGGTGATGAAGTTCAACCTGTTGCTTCTTGTATGGAAGTGAGGTTATTAATAATGAAAACTGCACAAGGATTTTAAAGACCATCTGTAAATCAGAACTAAAAATCACAACGCAAGTAGACCTGAAGTGGGAATCTAAATGCTCAAAACCAAAACACCATGTTAAAGGACCACAAACAGGTGGGAATCTGCATATAGCAGGGGTAGGCAACCTTGGCTCTTTTATGACTCGTGGACTTCAGCTCCCAGAATTCCTCAGCCAGCCCTGCTGAGGGGAAAAGGAGAGGTTTCCAAGCTGATCCATGCTGGCTCAGGAATCCTGGGAGTTGAAGTCCACGAGTCATAAAAGAGCCAAGGTTGCCTACCCCTGGCATATAGGGAGTCCTCAACCTATTACCACAATTGAGCCCAAAATTTCTGTTGCTAAGCGAGACAGTTGCTGAGTGAGTTTTGTCCCATTTTATAACTTTTCTTGCCACAGTTGTTAAGTGATTCAATGCAGTTTTTAAGCTAGTGGCACAGTTGTTAAGTGAACTTGGCTTCCCCATTAAATCTGTTTGTCTGAAGGTCATAATTGGTGATCATATATGCTCCTGGGACACTGCAATCATTGTAAATATGAGCCAGTTGCCAAGCGTCCAATTTTTAATTACCGTAAATGCCGGCGTATAAGACGACTTCCGCGAGCGCTGAAATCGGCGCCAAAGACGGGGGTCGTCTTATACGCCGGAAATACTGGTAGTTTCCGGCGTATAAGACGACGTTCTAGGAATGCGGCCTGGCTATAAAGACGGGGGTCGTCTTATACGCCGGGTCACCTAATACGCCGGCATATATGGTACATGACCATGGAGGTGCTATAATGGTTCTAATTGTGAAAAACAGTCATAAGTCACTTTTTTTCAGTGCTGTTGCAACTTCCAACAGTCACTAAATGAATGATTGTAAGTCAAGGCCTACCTGTATTGTGAGTTCTACTTTCTTCTGTGGAGAAAGTAATATTTCTTG
Source organism: Crotalus tigris (assembly GCF_016545835.1). Taxonomy (NCBI): domain Eukaryota; kingdom Metazoa; phylum Chordata; class Lepidosauria; order Squamata; family Viperidae; genus Crotalus; species Crotalus tigris. The sequence continues at coordinate 5,050,671 of NW_024096552.1, read as the reverse complement.
GGTAGAACTGAACAAACAAAATAAAACCAAGCAAACAATTGAGGAAGGAACAACAGGCGTGGATTATGTTCTCTCTCTGTCTTTCTAGCTACCTACTTATCAAATATACCAGGGGTGTCAAACTCAATTTCATTGAGGGCCGCATCAGCATTGCGATTACCCTCAGGGGGCCGGGTGGGTGTGGCCAGGGTGGGTGCAGCCTACTGGGTGGGCGTGCATGGAGTGGGTGTGGCCTACTGGGTGGGTGTGGCCAGCTCTACATCATTCGCGTCAAGAGTGCCTGTGGGGGCCTGGGAAGGAGTGGGGCGGATCTGAGGGTCTCTGGCAGAAGGGGGTGGGACCAGAGCAAGTGCCAAGGCATGGTCCACTGGAGGAGCCTTACTGTTCCTATCAGGCCATGCGGGGTGGGGGCTTATGAAGCTAAGACTGAATGCGTTTCAGCATAGATGGCCACCACAAAATTGTGCATTGGCTCCCAGCTGGCCTGGGCCAGGGCCAAGGCAGCGGGGGCCGTTCCCTCACTGTTTCTAGGATGGCTTCGTGGGCCACATGAAACCACTCCACGGGCCGCATCCGGCCCCCGGGCCTTGTGTTTGACATGTCTGAAATATACTTTGTGGACAGAGGCTCTACATAGCTATCATAGGTTTGGCCCCCTTTTGGAAGTCTCGCCTGAATGCAGTGAGAGTTTGGGGCACAATCTAGGTTATAAAAAGGTGATGAACATGGCAGCCAAGAAAGCAAGTGGTGATGGAGCTGGTAGCCCAGTGGGGGATCTGTGAGGAGAAAGACAAAAAGGGGTGAAAGGCAAAAGAGGTTTGGAGTAAGCAAAATTATTTTTATCCCAGCCGAATCGAGGATTCCTTTCTTTGCCCAGCTATGTAATGGCGTCTCTGTTCATTGCTGTATTTTCCAGAGCTTGTTTGGAACTATTTCTCTTCCCACAAGAGATGACTGTGGTAAAGCCAGATTGCACAAAGCAGCTTTTAGTGGGTTTCAGCTGAAAGGGGGGAGGGAAGCAAAGAGAGATTAAAAAAGAAAAAGACGGGGGTTGGGGGCTGGGCTGTTTCTTCTGCGAATGCTTCTGGCTTCTCTTTAAAAATAAAAAAACACAATGTGAAATTGGAAGTTGGACATTTGCATTGCAACAAAAGAGTTTCTCTGTAGCGTCCACCAAAGTCAGGTACACAACTCATCACACTCATATTAACATTTCTCCAACCCTTCAGGAGAAGATGTCTTCTTCTCCCAGGCTCTGGGCCTTGGATTCTCACTCTGTGCTGTTCAAAAAACGAAGCCTTGCTTTGAAGGCACAATAGCAATTAGATGTGGAAGGGATGAAGTATGACGCCTATCCCAGAATACTCTTCTTCAGAGACAAGCTACCTAGCCAGCCACCAGACATCACAACCTTGTATCATGGGTTCCTTGTGGTAGATTAGAATATCCTCTAGTCTTAAAGAAATGCTGTGAATCACAGGAAGGCACCAGAGTGCTTACAGATAGCACATAGCAGTCATTTGAGGAGAAGTCTACAATGGAGAATCTTCTTCTTCTTCTTCTTCTTCTTCTTCTTCTTCTTCTTCTTCTTCTTCTTCTTCTTCTTCTTCTTCTTCTTCTTCTTCTTCTTCTTCTTCTTCTTCTTCTTCTTCTTCTTCTTCCTTCTTCTTCTTCTTCTTCTTCTTCTTCTTCTTCTTCTTCTTCTTCTTCTTCTTCTTCCTTCTTCTTCTTCTTCTTCTCCTCCTCCTTCTCCTCCTCCTCCTTCTCCTTCCTCCTCCTCCTCCTCCTCCTCCTCCTCCTCCTCCTCCTCCTCCTCCTCCTCCTCCTCCTGCTCTTCCTCCTTCATCAGCCTTCATCTTTGCCCACACCAGTTTTCTGCACCTATAAGCCAGTTGACTGTGCTCACTCAACAGCACACATACTAAAATTGGAATGATGCAGAAAAGATTAGCAGGGACCCGTGTGAGTGACAATAAATCCTCAGGAGCAACAGATGCAGACCCGAGGAGCGGTGGGATTCTGCGGTTTTAGCTTTGTCTCAAAGACTGATTTGGCATGTTTTTAGATATTCTGTTGGTTAGATTGAACCTTTGGTGTTCAGTACTTCCTTCCTGTTTTGATTCAATCCTCTTTGCTAATTTTCACTCGCTCAGCTAAGGTACCAATCTGATTGATGGAGAGCTCATGCAAGATCTTATCTGTCTCTAGGCTTGAGTTAGGCCTTTTTCCTAACTAAGGTGTATCTTTGTTTGTTTGTTTGTACAAGCACCAGCCTCAAGAATAATTTCTTACAAGTGTTTTTCTCTCCACACATTCTTTCCATCTTCCAGAGTGAGATGATTTGCGGTGGTATCTATTTTTTATTATTATTTTGATGGATGAAGTTGCTTGGATGATCAGTGAAACATCTAAGATTTAACAAATTGTGGTCCTTTTTAGATACTTTTGGCCTAGATGATTGTATCTTCATTGATACACCACAGTACATTTTGGGGAGAAAGCAGTGAAGTTGATATGGCAAGAGTTGGTTCATTCAAATGCCTCTCTAACTCTCTGCCTATTCAATTTTTTTTTTTATTTTGACTGATGAAGTTGCTTGAATGAGCAACAAAAAAATCTCAGATTAACAAATGTTGTTCCAGGTGCCATGATTTAACCTTTTTTAGATAACTGCAATGGTTGTTCTCTTGTGTCTTTCATCTTATTTTTCTGTAGAAAATCCATATTTTTTTTTAAAAAAAACCCACAATAGATTAGCGCAATTACTTTAGGTCTTAGGAGCATGCCTCTTTTTTACTAGAGACGTGGTTTCAACATGTCTGCAGTAACATTGGCAAGGAAGCCTATGATCAGACTATTATCTTTCTGGAAGGGAACGACCATTTCCTCTGTGTTCTTAAGCCAACATCTTTTAATTAGTTCCAAAATTTGTATATGGCTGCATTCTGAAAATACCGAAAAATGGTTTTTTTTTTTTTTTTTTTTTTGCTGTGGCACTCCGCTGACTGACTAATATAGCATTATAATGCTCATTTTGAAACTGATTAACCCAACCCACCCTGTTTCTTTTCAGCTGCCAATGGAGCGTAGATATTCGACCTGCTGTTTACACGCAAATGATCTGTAACAGGAGCAGAATGTTTAAATAGAGGATGAAAATAATTGCAGAATAAGGTATGAATAAATGAAAGGTCTTTTTAGTTTAAAGCAATCTGGTTTATTTTTTAAAAAAAATTTGGATACAAAATAGCTTAAAATTGAGTGGGTGCTGTTGGAGAAATTGGTGTGCCAACTCTCTTCTCAATAAAGGTTACTTGGTACTCTCTGAACTAGGTTGTTTTCTTGCAGATGTTTCATTACCCAACTAGGTAACATCATCAGTGCTAGAAGGGAATAGGGCAGTGATGGCAAACCTTTTAGAGACCGAGTGCCCAAACTGCAATCCAAAACCCACTTATGTATCGCCAGGTGCCAGGTGGGTGTGGCCCACTTGGCGGGCACAGCTACAGTAGGCTTGGCAGACTGGGTGGGCATGGCCATTGGATGGGTGTAACTGCAGTAGTCATAGCAGATTGGGTGGGCATGGCCGGGGTGGGTGTGGCCACCTTGATGTTACTTATGAGAAGGGACACGTGTGGGAACCGGGCAGGGTTGGGGGAGATCCAGGGGATATCTGGCGGGTGGGATAGTGGGCTCCCCAATTGGTGGCTCCAGGCTGACTGGCCTTAGGCCAGTGATGGTGAATTTTTAGAGACCACGTGTGCTGAGACGATGGCGCGTGCCCACAGAGAGGGCTCCATGTGCCACCTCTGGCACACGTGCCATAGGTTCGCCATCACTGGAATAGGGTGTTCTCTTAGTTTATATTCTAGTGCCTTTTCCTGTCAGTGTTGATGGGAGTGACCTTGGTGGTTCTTTGGCTGCCTTGTTTGCTGTTAACTTGTTTGGCAGGTCCTTGATTGAGTATTGTTTGCTTCTTGATTGTTAGTCTGGTGTTAATCTATGATCATCTGGTACTGATTGCTGATGGGGAAGTGTTTTGGTCTTTTTGTTCCTTTTTGGCTTGTTGATTTTCTCTTTTGCACAGTATGTAGATATTGTTTATGTCTATGTGTCTATTGATGGCTAATATGTCAGAGTGCCAGGCTTCTAGAGATTCTCTAGCACAGCGGTTCTCATCCTGTGGGTCAGGACCCCATTTGGGGTCGAACGGCCATTTCACAGGGGTCGCCAAACAACGCAGTCTGCCATTTTTTCCCCCTTTTCCTTAGCTGTGCTACTCCCTTTTATTCTATTGGCTTTTGAAAGCCAATAGAATAGACGCTCTTGAATAGAGTCTAATCTTATTGGCTTTCAAAAGCCAATAGGAATTGTCCAGGCTGTCTCTGCCCTGCTGAGCCCGCCAAAAGTCCCATTCTGCAAACGGTGCTGCAAGTTGTCTGCAGCAAAGGCGAGCTGTCTGGAAGTTTCCACCCCTCCCTGCTGAGTAACTACTAAAAATGTAAGTAAAAGAGGGCCAGGGGTGGGAGGTGGGAGGCCGGTAGGCGCAGGGAGGGTTGCTGGCGCGTGTGGGACCCAGCGGGTGCCTTACCTCCCTTGGGCTGGGCCGGTGGTCAGCCTGCTCCGTCTCTGCCACTTGCCAGCTATGCCTCGGCCGGCGCAGGGGGCGGCACTACGCATGCGCAGTGCTCCCGGGCAGGGAAAGTCCTCGACTTACGACCGGTTGGGTAGTCCTCAACTTATGACCGGTTGGGTAGTCCTTGACTTACGACCAGTTGGGGGGTCGCAGCATTAAAAAGGTTGAGAACCACTGCTCAAGGACGTATATAAAATGACAGCAAATCCCTTTCCTTACCAGCACTGATGATGTTGCCCAGGTTGGGTAATGAAACATCTGCAAGAAAAGAAGCAAGCTCAGAGAGCAGCAAGGACCCCTCATTTCAACCTACAAATATTCTCTTTTATTGGTCTCTTTTCAATCATCTGGAGAATTGAAGGTCATCTAATGTCCCAGGATAAGCAGTCAGGCCTAGAGTTTTCAGTCCCTCCTTTTTAAAAGAGAAAGATGGAAGAAGGATGCTTTTGAGGGATACCCAGACTTTTGAAAAACAGCATTATTATCACACCGTTTGAATTCAGCCGTTTTCTCAGTGTGATTTTTGGGATGCAAATGGATGACTGGGGGAGGACCATATAGAAGCTGGACGTTTCTCCTCCCTCTTTTCAAAATGGTCAGAATTATTGTTGAATTGATCACGTGCACTAATCTGGGTGAGATGTAACAGAGATACCTAGGATGAAGACATAACACAGATAATCCTCAATTTACAGCCAGTTGTTTAACAGCCATTTGAAGTTATTATTGCCTTGGAAAGAGTGCTTTATGCTGCCCACTCATGGTCACTTGATTACATTTCAGGTGCTTGGCAACTTATATTTATGACCAGTTGCTGCATCCCATCACATTGACCATAATTTGTGGCTCTTTTTCTGTTTTTGGCAAAAAAAAACAACCAAAGAACCCTAAACCCTATTCAAGAGAATGGAGCTGCCTCAATTTATGACTATAACTTACAGCTGAAATTCCTGTCCCGAGGGAGGAAAATATTTATAAAGACATCAGTGAGAGTGATAATATATCCATGTTAGAAGCACGTGTACATGCTCAGACACACATTTTTTTTTCTCATTTGTATTTTTTTAAAGTAATATTTTGCAGAATGTTCATTGCAATAATGTTTATGGGATAGCTGTAATTCATGTTCATTTTGCCAGCCACAAAGAGCACAGAGGAGGTGATCCCAACTACAGCACGTTTTTTTTATGCCTCGGTTTTGTTTCTTTTTGCAGGAAAGTTAAAATGTGTAAAAAAAAAAAACAACCAAAAAAACCCACTGCTCTATGAACCATGAAGGATCATATCTTTCCAGACCTGCAATTTTTTTTCTCCCCAAATATGAAGTTGTTTTTCTTGGCAAGCCACATTCTAGGACCGAATAGGATAGATTCTGGTTTGTGGGCCTAATGTGGTTTGTAAAACTGTTCTTCTCCTCCTGCCTGAGACCCTCTCCCGTTCTCCAGACCCACCCTCTGGGGTTGGAACATCGAAGCGGCTTGTTCCATTATTTTGGAACTGGCGGCTGAAGATCTTTCCAAGTGGAGTTGGTCTGTTGAGAACATCACCACCACCAAAGTTGAAATGTTGCTTTTAGTTCACATGGACATTCCTGCTCAGCAGCCACCAACCTTTCGGAGCACCAGGGACCAATTCCGTGGAGAGAGGTTTTTCCGCAGACTGGAGGGGGTGTGGTTTTGCATGCTGCCTGCATCTCATGGACGGGGCTTTGCAGCCCGGTTTCTGGCATGCTGTGGCCCGGTGCTGGTCCACTGACCAGGGGTTGGGGACCCTTATTCTAGCTCAGTGGTTCTCAACCTTTTTAATGCCGCGACCCCCAACTGGTTGTAAGTCGAGGACTACCCCACCGGTCGTAAGTTGAGGACTTTCCCTGCCCGGGAGCACCACGCATGCGTGGTGCCGCTCCCTGTGCCGGACGAGGCGTAGCTGGCAAGGGGCAGCGACAGCGCAGGCCAACCACCGGCTGGGTCACCAGCTGGCCCAGCCCAAGGGAGGTAAGGCACCCGCCGGGCCCCATGGGCACCAGCAACCCTCCCTGGCCCGCTGGCCTCCCACCTTCCACCCCTGGCCCTCTTTTACTTACATTTTTAGTAGTTGCTCAGCAGGGAGGGATGGAAACTTCCAGACAGCTCGCCTTCACTGCAGACAACTTGCAGCACCGTTTGCAGAATGGGACTTTTGGCGGGCTCAGCAGGGCAGAGACAGAGCTGTGCTACTCCCTTTTATTCTATTGGCTTTTGAAAGCCAATAGAATTAGACTCTATTCAAGAGAGTCTATTCTATTGGCTTTCAAAAGCCAATAGAATAAAAGGGAGTAGCACAGCTAAGGAAAAGGGGGAAAAAATGGCGGACTGCGTTGTTTGGCGACCCCCATGAAATGGTCGTTCGACCCCAAATGAGGTCCCGATCCATAGGTTGAGAACCGCTGTTCTAGCTTATTTGTGGATTAGTTTCTCCAAGGGGTGGGATAGGGATTGGCCACAATAAGAATTGTGATACTAGTATAGGTAGTCCTCGACTTACAACAGTTCATTTAGTGACTGTTCAAAGTTACAACGGCACTGAAAAAAGTGACATGGCCATTTTTCACAGTTATGACCTTTGCAGCTTTCCCATGACCAGGGGTAGGCAACCTTGGCTCTTTTATGACTCGTGGACTTCGATTCCCAGAATTCCTGTGTCAGCCATGCTTCTTGATTCTGACTCAGGAATTCTGGGAATTGAAGTCCACGAGTCATAAAAGAGCCCAGGTTGCCTACCCCTCCCCATGATCATGTGATCCAAATTCAGAGGCTTGGACAGTTGCAAGTGTCCCCGGGGCCACGCGATCAACTTTTGTGACTTCTTGGCAAGCAAAGTCAAGGGGGAAGCCAGATTCTCTTAACAACTGTGTTCCTAGCTTAACAAGTGCAGCGATTCCCTTAACAGCTGTGGAAAGAAAGGTCATAAAATGGGGTAAAATTCACTTAATGACCGTCTCACTTAGCAACATAAATTTTTGGCTCTGTTGTGGTCGTAAGGTGAGGACTACCTGTAGTCCACTCTAGTTGGAACTAGGGAAGGCAAGTCTACATGTGAGCCGTCATGTAAACCTGGTGTGATTCAGTGTTTCGTTTTTTAAAAAATAACTAATAAACTGCCAGCAAACATTGTTCCACCACTGTCTAGATCAGTGGTTCTCAACCTTTCTAATGCCGCGACCCATAATACAGTTCCCCATGTTGTGGTGACCCCCAACCACTTATACATCACCGGGTGCCAGGGGCGTGGCCAAAGAAAAGGGGGGGGAAATGGCAGACAGCCTTGTTTGGTGACCCCCGTGAAATGGTCGTCCCGACCCACAGGTTGAGAACCACTGGTCTAGATTTTTGCAACTTCTTCCATTCTAGAATACATGGTACCAAGTACCTCCAGACATGAGAGACACTGCTAGCTCTGTTGTCACCTTATGTGGTAAGCCACTGAACAGCTGATTGGTGTACCAGCTATAGATAGTCCTCCAATTATAACCATTTGTTTAGTGACCAAACTTACAACAGCACTGAGAAAAGTGACTTAAGACATACAGCAGTGATGGCGAACCTTTTAGAGCAGACATGTCAAACACAAGGCCCGGGGGCCGGATGCGGCCCGCGAAGTAGTTTCATGTGGCCCGTGAAGCCATCCTGGAAACAGTGAGGGAACGGCCCCCGCTGCCTTGGCCCTGCTCAGCAGGGAACGTAAACATCAGGAAGCTGGTGGGCCACAGCTGGAAACATCGATGCATGACCAGCTAAGGAGGCAGTGGGATCAGTACAGTATAAGTGGGCCTCTTTTGGAATAACTAAAACCATAGATAGTTTCTCCGTCCTTCTAGCACAGATATGGCAAACACAAGGCCCGGGGGCCGGATGCGGCCCGTGGTTTCATGTGGCCCGCGAAGCCATCCTGGAAACAGTGAGGGAACGCCCCCCCCCCCAGTGCCTTGGCCCTGGTCCAGGCCAGCCGGGAGCCAATGTACAATTTTGTGGTGGCCATCTATGCCGAAACACATTCAGTCTTAGCTCCACAAGGCCGTCTAGAAACAGCTAGGAAACAGACCCTGCCATGTCGGCCCTGCCCCGTGGGAGCATGCTGGGGAGGTGTCACCCTTTGTGAGGAATGAAGAAATGGACCATGCCTTGGCGCTTGCCTCAGTCCCACCCCCTTCTACCAGAGACCCTCAGATCTGTCCCACTCCTGCCCAGGCCCCCACAGACGCAAACGATGTAGAGCTAGCCATGCCCACCCAGTAGGCCACATCCACTCCATCCACACCTACCCAGTAGGCCGCACCCACTCTGGCCACACCCACCTGGCCCCCGAGGGCAACCGTCATGTTGATGTGGCCCTCAGTGAAATTGAGTTTGACACCCCTGTTTTAGAGACTGAGGGCCCAAACTGCAACCCAAAACCCAATTGTTTATTGCAAAGTGTCAGGGCCGCATCAGCATTGTGGGGTGGGGGGGGAGCATGGCCCACTGGATGGGCTGCAGTGATCATGGCAGACTGGGTGGGTGTGGCCACCTTGATTTCACTCGTGGGGGAGATGCCTGTGGGGGCTGGGCAGGATTGGGGGAGATCCAGGGGGTTTATGGTGGGTGGGGTGGTGGATAGGAGGCTCGTCCTGCAGGGGGTAGGGCGGAGGTGCCATTGCTGCTGGGCAAGTGAGGTGGGGCGGCTGCTGCCTGACACCATCGGCCCCTGCACACAGAGGCCAGTAAGCGCATGGGGGCATGCTCTACCACCTCTACTCGAGCTTGCTAGCCAGCTGCTTTGCCTCCTTTGTGCTGGGCGGGGCTGCCGCTCCAGGCGCCGGCAGTGGCCTAATGGACCTGCGCAAGCTGCTGGCGGTGGCAGCTCTGAGTGCCACCTCTGGCACGCGTGCCCTAGGTTCACCATCACTGACATATAGGGTTTCCTGCCTGAGCATGGGATTGGACTAGAACAGTGGTTCTCAACCTTTTTAATGCCGCAACCCCAACTGGTCGTAAGTCGAGGACTACCCAACCGGTTGGAAGTCGAGGACTTTCCCTGCCCAGGAGCACCGCGCATGGGAGGGGTGGAAACTTCCAGACAGCTTGCCTTCGCTGCAGACAACTTGCAGCACCGTTTGCAGAATGGGACTTTTGGCGGGCTCAGCAGGGCAGAGACAGCCTGGACAATTCCTATTAGACTCTATTCAAGAGAGTCTATTCCTATTAGACTCTATTCAAGAGAGTCTATTCTATTGGCTTTCAAAAGCCAATAGAATAAAAGGGAGTAGCACAGCTAAGGAAAAGGGGGAAAAAATGGCGGACTGCGTTGTTTGGCGACCCCCGTGAAATGGTCGTTCAACCTCAAATGGGGTCCCGACCCACAGGTTGAGAACCACTGGACTAGAAGACCTACAAGGTCCCTTCTAACTCTGTTCAGTCTGCTTTCCTGTTTCTGTAGAATAGCTTTTCACACTTATGACAGTTGCAGCATACCCACGGTTACGTGAGCAGAATTCAGAAATCTTGGCACCTGACTCATATTGATGACGTTTGCAGTGTCCCAGGGTCATGTTATTATCACCTGTTGCGACTGTCAAGTCAATGGGGAGGCCAGATTTATTAAACAACCGTGTTACTAACTTAACTGCACTGATTCATTTATCAACTCTGGCAAGAAAAGTTGTAAAACGGGTCAAAACTCCATTTTACCGTGAAGTTTGCCATGGTGGTTAGAATGCATTATTGCAGTCTAGTTCTGCCGACTGCCAGTAGTTTGACAATTCGATTCTCATCGGCTCAAGGTTGACTCAGCCTTCCATCCTTCCCAGGTTGGTAAAATGAGGACCCAGATTGTTGGGGGAAATTATGCTGACTCTGTAAACCGCCTAGAAAAGCACTGTAAAGCACTGAGAAGCTGTATATAAGTGCTATTGCTAAAAGTCACTTAACAACTGTCTTGTTTAACAACAGAAATGTTTGTTTCAATGGTGGTCGTAAGTCAAGGACTCCCTGTATTCCTTTGTGACCTATAATTTTTTAAGTTATTCCTCTTGCCCTTTTTCCACTAGGAATTGTGTAGAGCTAGCCTATCAGTTCAGGAAGCACAAATCTGGAGACCATCTTGGACACAATTTCCCTTCCATCTCTACCTTTTCAGCCTTGGGATACAAGAAAGCTGCCATTACAGAAGTATCAGAACAGAGTCCTTAGCAGAATCAAGAATTAACAAATGGCAAGAGGAAACAAAATGAAAGTAAACCATTTTATTGCATGAAAAAATAGTGCAAAACAGTGCCAACATTGTCAGACATACCTATTGGGTCAAAAGTAACCTAGATATATTGGATTATGAATTCCTAAGTCCTAACCAGCATGGCTAAGCAGATTACTTAAAGGATAGCTCAAGGGTTGGTTTTTTTTTTTGTGGTGTTTGTGTGTGTGTGTTAGACTATTCAGAGATAGGTGCCGCCCAGGGAGAGGACTGAAAATTTTAAGTTTGTGAAATTGCAAACCCTGGGAATTTGTATACAAGTTTTTTTTTTAATTTGATTAGGACTTACCAAAAATTCAGGTTTTTTCAGAAACAGACAAAAAAGACTGTTGGATGGTAAACATTTGAACGTCTGTCCAGCCAAAGAGAAAGTTGAATGCATAGTGATAAGCCCCTGGGAAATCCAAAATTAGGGGACAAGTAAAGGGGGGAGGCATCCTCATTTTTAGCAACCAGAGACCCTCATTTGCTTTGGTTATTTTTTTTCCCCAAGAAAAGGTGGACTTCAGAAAAGAATTCGTTCTCTGATGGAAAGCACTTCTGATTATAAATAATCAGTGCAGCGAATGGTGTGAAACAGGGCTTTGGCTAGGGGAAAAAAAAAACACCCTGAAATTCACTCACATCAGAACAGAAATGATTCTGTAGTAACAACCATTTTGAAGAGAATGAAACACTTTCAAAGGAATGGTTGTCACATTGAGCCAAACTCTACAAGACATCCCAACTTAGAGGTAATTTATTTCTGGCCTGTTTTCTGTTAAAAATTACTTCAGTTTGCCTTACCGAATGTCTCGGTTGGACCAGATTTGGAATACTGCATCCAGTTTTGGTTGCCACAATATAAAAAAAGGTGTTGAGGAGTGCAAAGATGAGCAACAAAGATGATCAGGGGGTTGGAGGCTAAAACATACAAAGAACGGTTGCAGGAAGTGGGCATGTCTAGTTTAGTGAAAAGAAGGATTAGGGGTGCCATGATAGCAGTGTTCCAATATCTGAGGGGCTGCCACAAAGAAGAGGGAATCAATCAATTCTCCAAAGCAAGACAAGAAAACTAACCAAGGAGAAAACCAACCTAGAACGAAAGAGAAATTTCCTGACAGAACAATTAATCAGTGGAACAACTTGCCTGCACAAGTTGTGAATGCTCCAACACTGGAGGTTTTTACAAAGAGATTGGACAGCCATTTGTCTGGCATGGTACTATAGGGTCTCCTGCTTGAGCAGGGGGTTGGACTAGAAGACCTCCACGGTCCCTCCCAACTCTGTTATTCTGCTCTGATGCTGTCAGACTCTTCTTTTGTCTTCAGATCCTCTAATCACAAAGCTTTAAGTGACTCACAACACAGCAATCAAGAAGAGGTTTTCAGCCAGGGGGTATTCCATAAAAGAGGTGCAGTTCCTGGTGAGTCAGAGTAGTCAGAGGCGCAAGGGGTATTTGGCTCAGATGCGGCAGCCGTTTATACCAAAGGAGGTAGTGAAAGACTGAAGCTCCTGGCAGGTGTTGCGATACTGGGTGGCTTTACAACGCCGAGGATCTGGCTGCTCTTCTATCCAGGAATTCTTATCCAGCAGGTACTGGGGGCTGCAGAAAGAAAGAGCACTGAGTTCAAGTCTGGCATGACACCCCGTCCCTGAAGGTCGGAGAGGCAGCATTTGAGTCCCTGATTATCAGAACCCAGATGAAATGGATGGGACATGTCATCAGAATGGACGACCACCGTTGTTCTACAGTGTTCTGGAATCTAGGGGAGTGACGGTGTGGTGGACCACAACAAGCGCTAGGAAGACACTGTGAAAGAAACCCCGTGACATCCACCCAAGGGACAGAACCTGCTGGCGAGCTGTATGCTATGAAGCCTCTGCAGGCTTTGGGAACAGGCACTACTAAAACTGATAAACAACCATGAGCGGCATCATAGAATAACACCCACAGTTACTACAACAATGGATTTTCAGTGCCCCCGTAGGCTAAATTCTGGGCAGAGCCACCTCTGTGTCCACCGATGAACTGCATAACGTGTCTTCTTCAAATCCCTCCATTCTCTCTGTGTCTCTCATCTATTTATCCATCCATCCATCCATCCATCCATCCATCCATCCATCCATCCATCATCTGTCCGTCCATCCATCCATCCATCCATCCATCCATCCATCCATCCATCCATCCATCCATCCACCTACCTACCTACCTACCTACCTACCTATCATCTATATCAGTGGTTCTCAACCTGTGGGTCGGGACCCCATTTGGGGTCGAACAACCATTTCACGGGGGTCGCCAAACAACGCAGTCCGCCATTTTTTCCCCCTTTTCCTTAGCCGTGCTACTCCTTTTTATTCTATTGGCTTTTGAAAGCCAATAGAATAGACTCTCTTGAATAGAGTCTAATTCTATTGGCTTTCAAAAGCCAATAGGAATTGTCCAAGCTGGCTCTGCCCTGCTGAGCCCGCCAAAAGTCCCATTCTGCAAATGGTGCTGCACCAGTTGAGTAGTCCTCGACTTACGACCGGTTGAGTAGTCCTCGACTTACGACCGGTTGGGGGTCGCGGCATTAAAAAGATTGAGAACCACTGATCTATATCTATCCATCTACCTAAATCTCCATCCATCCATCCATCCATCCATCATCTAGCTCAGGGGTGTCAAACTCAATTTCATTGAGGGCCACATCAGCATTGCGGTTGCCCTCAGGGGGCCGGGCGGGTGTGGCCAGGTTGGGTGCAACCTACTGGGTGGGCATGGCCAGTTCTACATCGTTCGGGTCAAAGGTGCCTGTGGGGGCCTGGGCAGGAGTGGGACAGATCTGAGGGTCTCTGGCAGAAGGGGGTGGGACCGGGGCAAGCGCCAAGGCATGGTCCATTTCTTCATTCCTCACAAAGGGTGACACCTCCCCAGCATACACCCAGGAGGCGGGGCCAACACAGCAGGGGCTGGTTCCTCATTGTTTCTAGACAGCCTTGTGGAGCTAAGACTGAATGCGTTTCAGCATAAATGGCCACCACAAAATTGTACATTGGCTCCAGACTGACCTGGGCCAGGGCCAAGGCAGCAGGGGCCGTTCCCTCACTGTTTCCGGGATGGAGTCGCGGGCCACATGAAATCACTTCGCGGGCTGCATCTGGCCCCCGGGCCTTGTGTTTGACATGTCTGATCCATCCAACCATCCATCTCTCTCTTATTATTTCTCTCTCTCTCTCTCTCTCTAATATTAGATTGTAACTATTACTTCATAACAAACTTTGATGTGAATTCCTTTGTTGCTGTTGTTGTTATATACTTAACTGAACTCCCTTCTCCATGCTCATAAGTGTCAAGGACCTCTAACTGCACACTTCTGCATTTGGTCTTCCTGTCTGTCTGCCGACACACTACACGCCAAATTTTCCTGTCTTGTTTCCCAACCTACCGCTCATTTGAATCACGCGTTTCCCCGTCGTGTCCCATCAACAAATATTCTTTGCCTGCAGCCAGGCGGGTCTTGCAAGCAGCCCGAACCACAAAGCGACGGATCTGGCCGGCTTCAATTCTGGAGTCTGCAGCTATAGAGAGAGAGAGAGAGAGAAAAAAAAAAAATCTAAGGTTGAAAATCTGAAAAAAATATATGAAGGCATCAAACAAGGCGGTGCACTTTTCAACTGCCCTAGCGTCTGCAAGTAGTCCTTGACTTAGGACCACAGCTGAGCCCAAAATTTCTGTTGCTAAGCGAAACAGTTGTTAAATGAGTTTTACGCCATTTTATGACGTTTCTTGACACGATTGTTAAGTGAATCACTGCAGTTGTTAAGTTAGCAACACGGTCGCTAAGTGAATCTGGCTTCCCCCTTGACTTTGTCAGAAGGTCACGAGAGGTGATCACATGACCCCGGGACACTGCAGCCGTCATAAAGATGAGTCGGTTGCCAGGCGTCTGAATTTAGATCACAGGACCGTGGGGAGGCTGCAATAGTTGTAAATGTGAAAAACGGTCATAAGTCATTGTTTTTTAGTGCCATTATAACTTTAAACAGTCACTAAATAAACTGTTGTAAATTAAATTACCTGTAGATTCATCGTTTTCCCACTAGGGTGCCCTTCCACTGATCTCCCTCAATGCTCTGGGGGCAAGACTGTGTTTGCAGCCATTTCCCCTGAGTTAAAAAACCGTTGGCTGTACAGCCCAATGGTCACAACATCACATGGTCATGTTGCAACACAGCTGACCAAAGTATGCTAGAAATCCTAGTGGCATCTGAGCCTTAACTTTCTGAAACTTGGTCAATATTTGACAGTGAGAACGAGCAACCAATGGAACAGATTGCCTTCAGAAGTTGTGGGAGCTTCATCACTGGAAGCTTTCAAGAAGAGTTTGGACTGCCATTTGTCAGAAATGGTGTAGGTAGGGTCTCTTGCCTGGGCAGGGGGTTGGACTAGATGACCTACAAGGTCCCTTCCCACTATTCTATTCTATTCTGTTCTGTTCTGTTCTGTTTTGTTCTATTCTATTCTATTCTATTGTGTTCTATTCTCTATTCCTGTTTTATTCTATTTCCCAGTCTATTCTCTATTCCTGTTTTATTCTATATTCCATTCTATTCTATTCTCTATTCCTGTTTTATTCTATTTTCTATTCTATTCTATTCTATTCTATTCTATTCTATTCTATTCTATTCTATTCTATTCTATTCTATTCCTATTCTATTCTATTCTCTATTCCTGTTTTATTCTATTCTATTCTATTCTATTCTATTCTATTCTATTCTATATTCCTGTTTTATTCTATTCTCTATTCCTGTTTTATTTTATTCTCTATTCCTGTCCTATTCTGTTCTATTCTATTCCTATTCTATTCTATTCTCTATTCCTGTTTTATTCTATTCTATTCTATTCTATTCTATTCTATTCTCTATTCCTGTTTTATTTTATTCTCTATTCCTGTTCTATTCTGTTCTATTCTATTCTATTCTATTCTATTCTATTCTATTCCTATTCCTATTCTATTCTCTATTCCTGTTTTATTCTATTCTATTCTATTCTATTCTATTCTATTCTATTCTATTCTATTCTATATTCCTGTTTTATTCTATTCTCTATTCCTGTTTTATTTTATTCTCTATTCCTGTCCTATTCTATTCCTATTCTATTCTATTCTATTCTATTCTATTCTATTCTATTCTATTCTATTCTATTCTATTCTATTCTATTCTATTCCTATTCCTATTCTATTCTCTATTCCTGTTTTATTCTATTCTATTCTATTCTATTCTATTCTATTCTATTCTATTCTATTCTATATTCCTGTTTTATTCTATTCTCTATTCCTGTTTTATTTTATTCTCTATTCCTGTCCTATTCTATTCCTATTCTATTCTATTCTATTCTATTCTATTCTATTCTATTCTATTCTATTCTATTCTATTCTATTCTATTCTCTATTCCTGTTCTATTCTATTCTATTCTATTCTATTCTATTCCTATTCTATTCTATTCTATTCTATTTTCTATTCTATTCTATTCTATTCTATTCTATTCTATTCTATTCTCTATTCCTGTTCTATTCTATTCTATTCTATTCTATTCCTATTCTATTCTATTTTCTATTCTATTCTATTCTATTCTATTCTATTCTATTCTATTCTATTCTATTCTATTCTATTCTATTCTCTATTCCTGTTTTATTCTATATTCTATTTTATTCTATTTTTGTTCTATTTTCTTTTCTCTTCTCTTTTCTTCTCTTCTAATACATACAGACATAATACAATAGGTAGTTGTCAAGTAAGGGTAATCGGGGTCCAGGCCATTCAGATGAATATATAGGTTCATTATATGCTAAAGTTCTCCACAAGAAGCTGAATTACTGATGGTCAAAACAAACTGGCGGTAGATAAGAGTCAAAGGAATTCAAGGTGGACTGGACCTAGATCTCTTGTGAGTGCAAGGGGACTGGAGACTGATGACGCATTTGATTCCTCCCTCAGGCTCAGTCCGATCATCTCCTATGGTAGCAAAATTGATGCAACAAAAACCCTGTGAAAGGAAGGCTACTTACTGAATTGAAGGGGCTCCTTGATTTTAACTTCATAGATCCGGAAGGCACTTTCTTGGCTCTCCCGCTCCACTCGAACCAGGAACGCTACAAAGAGGAGACCAAAGCTCTCATCTTTTGCCCTATTAATGACCAGAATTAGGGATGTTTCTCCACTGATCCCTGAGGTAGCAGGAAAATACTTGGCATGCACAGTGTCGCCTTCAGTGCCAATCCTTGTTCAGCTAAAAAGTAATGAGTCCAGCAAGCAGTGCTGACTTATTCATTTGAGGTCAAGTTAACCAAAGGGAGTGGCGGATTCCCCTGGCTTTGTTTTCTCTCCCACTTAAACATCCCTGACCAGCAGGGAGGAAAAAAAAACACCACTAACCACTTCCTTTAATTTGGAGGGGACGGGTCAAATTTGGATGGAATCTTAGAAGAATAGGTCGGGCCACCTGCCCAATTTCCCAGCTAATAGATGATAAGTGCTACAAGATCTCATTCTTGGTAAAAACCAGTCAACCCCACCTACGAACTCTTAGAGGCTATTTCTGAGCAGGGGCTCTTCTGAGAGTGCACTAAATCTGCATTCAAAATATCCTAGCTGACAGGAGGAGTGGAAGGGAGCTGGGGGTAAAGCAGGAGGAAGGGATTGATAATCAGTGGGCTTCAACATTGCACAATGGCGCAGGGGACGGTCAGTGCTGGCAGAGAGAGACCAAGGAGCCCAGTTCTGACCTTGTGGCTGGCAGAACCCAAAGTAGTCAGGGATAGCCATGGAGGAATTGTGATTGGGCTGTACTAACAACAGTTATCAAAGCCGGAAAGGAATAGGAAATAGTGCTGGTCTACCACCGATGCGCATAAGTAACTGTGGCATACTGTGCAAAAAGCCAGAAGAGCTGTTGATGCTCTAAACTGATCCCAGGAACAATAACCAGTTAAGGGAAGCATTATACTGCTGTGTACAAGAATAGAATAGAACAGAAGAGCAAAGAATAGAATATAATAGAATGGAGTGGAGTGGAGTGGTATGTGGAGTGGAGTGGAGTGGAATGGAATGGAGTGGTATGTGGGGTGGAGTGGAGAGTGGAGTGGAGTGGAGTGGAATGGAATGGAATGGAGTGGAATGGCATGGAATGGAACGGAATGGAATATAGAACAGAACGGAATGGAACAGAACAGAATGGAACACAGAACAGAACAGAATTCTTTATTGGCCAAGTGTGATTAGACATACGAGGAATTAGTCTCCAGTGCATAAGCTCTCAGTGTAGAAATAAGAAACAGTAAACAGTAAAATATAAAAGAGGGTGAAATAGATTACCAGTAGAAAATCTATCTAGCACCCAATGGAGACACAACTAATAAAATAAACATAGATGAACAGGGCTCTTCCTTAAATGGACATTCTGTGCAACACAGAGCTATGCTCTTTCAAGACAGAACTAAACCATGTTTAAAAAACAGCAGTGTGTTCTTCTAAAAGAGCGCTCAGCCTGGGTTTATGAGGTCTGAAAAGCTTGATGGAAAGTGCCAGTCAGCCGAAGGCATTCCGTGGATCAGTGTTTCTCAACCTTCGCCACTTGAAGATGGGTGGACTTCAACTCCCAGAATTCCCAGAATCTTGGGTAAAGGTAATGTCAGAATATAGCACTGTTCCAAGTAATGGAATTTTTTTTATATATATAATTGATGAGATTTTATCTATTCCTATAGTGTCCAAGAGCTTTTCCACAATTTTTGGTATGGCGCTAAGTACACAGCTTCTATTGGCGTTTCTACTGCTTTTTGTTATTACTGTTAATTGATCAAGTGGCCCAATAATAATACTGTGGAAGGACAAACGCAGGCCACTTTCTCCTCCTTCAAATTTATATGCCATCTGAAATTATATCCCTACCTCGCTCCACCTCCTCCTCTGCCACCTAAGTTACTGCTTCCCCTTCTCCTTCTTTTCCAAGTCTAGGCATTAAAATTCTCTTTGTCAATTTCCTTTACTTTCACAGCTTTTTTAATTTCAAAAGTTCTCCTCCATGGACACAATAGGGGAGGGAGGGAGATTTTGCAAAACTGCAACTCTCAGTTTGATCACCAGGCGCCTCCCCTCATGCCAACGTTGACCAAAATGTTCGCAGAAATGAAAAGAGGCCCAGGTGAAGGAAAGGAAAAGGCCCGAGGACCTGAATTGTGAGGTACAGGTCTCCAGGAGTGTGAGAATAAGCAACGTTTGCAAATTTTCAGGGGAGAAAATTGAAATCAGCTCAAGGTATCCAGGCTGCAGAGAGTGAGGATCTCCAGTCCATCTCTTACCATATTGCACACGGGGACTGTAACAGGCGAAGTTCATCCGGTTCTCTTCTGTGATTGCATCCTCCAGGCTACGCTTCAGACGTGGGCAGGCACCTGTTTGGCAGAAGGGAGAAATACAGTTCAATTCCTGGATACCACCTTGATGATGATGATGATGATGATGATAATAATAATAATAATAATAATAGTAATAATAATAATAAAGTTGGAAGGTACCTTGGAGGTCATCTAGTCCAACCCCCTGCTCAGGCAGGAAACCCTATACAAGTGATGGCGAACCTTTTAGAGACCGAGTGCCCAAACTGCAACCCAAAACCCACTTATGCATCGTCGGGTGCTGGGTGGGCGTGGCCCATTGGGTGGGCGTGGCTGCGGCAGACTGGATGGGACTAAAAAGTTCAATCAATCAATTCCAACTTTGCAAGATCTTTTTTTTCCCCCGCGAGAAATTGAAATTGACTGATTGAACCTCTTTTTTTTTTTTTTTTGCACATGGCAGCGGAGGCCTAAAGCGAAAAGGTTTTATAAAACCCAGCTGAAGGCCTAGGAGTGGAGCGACGGCACGTGTGCCCACAGAGAGGGCTCTGAGTGCCGCCTCTGGCACCAGTGCCATAGGTTTGCCACCACTGCCCTATACCATTTCAGACAAATGGCTGTCCAGTCTCTTCTTAAAACCTTCCAGTATTGGAGCATTCACCGCTTCTGGAGGCAGGTTGTTCCACTGATTAATTGTTCTAACTGTCAGGAAGTTTCTCCTCAGTTCTAGGTTGCTTCTCTCCTTGACAAGTTTCCATCCATTGCTTCTTGTCCTGCCCTCTGGAGCATTGGAGAATAGCTCGACTCACTCTTTTTTGTGGCAGCCCCTGAGATATTGAAACACTGCTATCATGTCCCCCCCTCATCCTTCTGTTCATTAAACTAGACATGCCCAATTCCAGCAGCCGTTCCTTATATGCTTTAGCCTCCAGTCCCCTGATCATCTTTGTTGCTCTTCTCTGTACTCTTTCTAGAGTCTCAACATAATGAAAGGGGAGATCTAGCGTTTAACTCCTGCGTGGCTGAGAGAGAAATCTAATTTCACGTGGGAGTTTAGCTAGTTGTTTTAATGATTAAAAACTGGAGAAAGTGGACAAAACAAGAAGGCTTTTGCAGTGGCCTCACGTTCTCAAAGAGCCTTTCCAAAAATAGTAGTTCTTTTGGCATCAACCATCAGAAATTTTATACTAACAATTAAGTGTGGTTACAGTGAGCAAACACAGTGGCTATGGATATTTTAATACCGGGAGGGCAGTTGTGATACAGGCATTTACCAGATCTTGCACAGAGCATCATCATCAATGTGTGTGTTGTCTCTCTGTGTGTCTGTGTGTATGATTAAGTCCTAATCTTTTAATATTCAGCCACGGTGTTAGAGGACTGTATCATAAGAAGAACAGCCTCACTGTAGGGTTTGGCAATTACTAGAAAGGCTCCATATTATTTTGATTCCTCCTTCCTCAGTTGCATTCCTGAAAATCATCCTCAAGAACAGGGGTCTTCAAACTTGGCCCTTTTATGACTTGTGGACTTCAACTCCCAGAATTCCTCAGCCAGGCATGCTCAAGACCGTATTCCTGATTGCAAAGAGAAGCTATTCAGACAATCCTTTGTCCAACTGCCTGGTGGTTTCAAGTGAGAGCAGATCAGCTGCATTCACCTTAAACGATCCGCGAGAATCCACCTTTCTGGCTGACCTTGCAGAAGTAAACCCGGGCTCTACTTGTGATGTGGAAGGAAGAAGGCAGTCCATGGTGCCTCAGGCCTTAACTGAAGGCCTTAATTCAGAGCCCTTAAAACCCACTGTCATGTCCGGGTAACTTTACCTTCAGCACACTGGCAGACATCATCTGAGCACAACGCGGAGACATACTGTGGCTTATTTGGAGCCCCGTAGAAGATGCTACAACGTTGACCTGCAAGGGGAGATAGAACAGTCAGAAACTAAAGAGAAAAGCAGCAGCTGGGTTAATATGAGGAGCTAAGCTTATTTGATAAACTGCCTCTCCCTAACTGTGCCTAAACATCCCATCAGACCCAGTAGGAGAGGTGTGTTCTGGGTCCCGTCCATCGGAGACTACTGTCTGGTGGGACCCAAAAAGAAAGTTTTCTCTCTTTGGGAACTTGCTCTTTGCAACATCTCCCCACTCCCAGAGATCAAACTAGCCTCAACCCTGTTGACATTTCCTAAGGCAGAGGTCTTCAACCTTTCTAGATTGGCAGACCGGAGGGAAAGGGATGGGGAAGCATTTTATGCATGCGTGCGGACACAAATGGGGCCGTGAGCATGCAAAATGCAAAGGGGGTGGTGCTAGTGTCTGCGTGTCAGTCGCTAGCACTGCCCCGTTTTTGCCACACGGTTGCTAGCACTGCCCGTTTTCACCATGCAGAGCCCTGTTTTTGCCGCATGGCATAGTGGCGGTGGCGTTAGCATGAGTGGGGAGGAGTGCACGCACACATGTGCGCGCATTGGCCAGCCTATTCCACGGCCCAGTGGCCAGGAGGCCACAGCCCGGTAGTGGGCTGCAGCCCACAGGTTGGAGACCTCTGTCCTAAGGCCTTAAAGCAGTAGTTCTCAACCTTTTTAATGCCGCGACCCCCAACCAGTTGTAAGTCGAGGACTACTCAACTGGTGCAGCACCGTTTGCAGAATGGGACTTTTGGTGGGCTCAGCAGGGCAGAGACAGCCTGGACAATTCCTATTGGCTTTTGAAAGCCAATAGAATTAGACTCTATTCAAGAGAGTCTATTCGATTGGCTTTCAAAAGCCAATAGAATAAAAGGGAGTAGCACAGCTAAGGAAAAGGGGGAAAAAATGGCGGACTGCATTGGTTGGCGACCCCCGTGAAATGGTCATTCGACCCCAAATGGGGTCCCGACCCACAGGTTGAGAACCACTGCCTTAAAGACATGGCTGTGTTGCCAGGTGTACGTGTGTGGCAGGGTCAGACTGCAGGCCAGAGTCTGTGAAACAGTGATATTGATGAAGATTTTAGGGGTGTTTGTTTGCTTTTATCTTGGCTTCTGATTTTCCACATACAGTACTATGTTGTTGTTGATGGCATTTTTTTAACTGTGGTTAGACACTACGACTTGTGCTTTTGAGACGGGAGGCCATACTCGCTGAAATAAGCCAATATTAGACTAATGGACTGTGCGATGTGCTTAAGGACCACAGCGATTCATTTAACAACTGTGGTAAAAATGGTTGTAAAATCAGGTCAGACTTGACTGACAACTGCAACGATTTATGACAGAGGTTCTGCTCCCAATTGCGGTTGTTAAGTCGAGGACTGCCCACGCTACAAAATTAGCCTTCTCTTTTGAAACAGTCTTTACAAACATTCAGTCATGCCTGTTCTGGAGATATCATAGCACATCTGACACGTCATTTGTGCCCGTCAAAGACTGATTTTTTTTTTAAAAAATGCATCCTACCAGCTCCCCTCACAACTGTTGTTTGCTTTGACTTACTGGGTTCGTAGAAGTCGTAGACGGTAGCACTGGCTGGTTGCAGTTTTCCCACAGAAACCACCTGTTTGGCCCTGAAAGCGACACACTCACGACCGGATTCTGGGGCCTGGAAACATAAAGAAATATTTAAACTTAAAAGCCTATATTCTACATTTCTTCTGTGATCTAGGGTACAATCCTCCATTCGGGAGCAAATTGGACAATCAACTTACAGGTTGGTTTGTTTCTTGGTTTATATTCCGCTTTTATTATTTTTGCAAATACAGAAAGTCCTTGACTTACAACAATTCATTTGTTGACTGTTCAAAGTCACAACGGAACTGGAAAAAAAAGGGACTTACGACTGTTTTTCACACAACCACTGCAGAATCCCCATGGTCACATGATCAAAATTTGGATGCTTGACAACTGACTTATATTTGTGATGTTCGCATGTCCCTGGGGTCATGTGATTCCCCCTTTGCGCCACTTCTGACAAGCAAAGTTGATGGGAAGACCAGATTCACTGATCAACTGTATTACCAGCTTAACAACTGTGGAGATTCATTTAACAACTGTGGCAAGAAAAGTTGTAAAGTTAAGCAAAATTCACTTAACAAATGTTTCACTTAGCAACATAAAAATTTGGGGCTCAATTGTGGTCATACGTCAAGGACTATCTGTAGTTCAGTTCAGTTCAGCTCCCTCCGACTATCTGTAGTTCAGTTCAGTTCAGCTCCCTCCCTCACCCCCACTTGCTGACCTCTGGATGTGTTGGCTATAGTTCCAGTCATTCACAGAAAACATAAACAAGAAGGGTGCTGGTTAAGGATGATGGGTGTATAGTCCAACTTAGGGGTTGGGTGGGTGGGTTGCTGTTTGGAGGAGGCAAATGAAGCTGGGCATCAATTTAGCTCTTTTACAAACAATGATGAAGGGCAGTGAACCAAGATGAGCTTCAAAAAGAAAGTAACAGGGATGATCAAAATTAAGACTCCAGCCTTTGGAAGGAACTGCGTTGTCTAAAAAAGGCAGATATCAGTGGCTTGCAGGTAGTCCTCAAGTTATAACCACACGTGTCCTCCCCCTCCACACCCCTTGCCAGAATGTCACAATGTCACGGATCATGGATGCGGCAATCATCGTAAATACATGATGGCTGCTAAGCGCCGGAATTTCAATCATGGGACTGCAGAGATGCTGCAATGGTCATTAAGTGTGAGGACCGGTCCTAAGTCACTTTTTTTCAACATCGTCGTAACTCTGAACAGTTGTTAAATAAATGATCGTAAATTGAGGACTGCCTGTGTGCTTTCTCTTCCCACACAGGCATGGAGAAGTACATCTGGCTTTAGTAGATGAGAGCGTAGGGCAATGGTGGCGAACCTATGGCATGCGTGCCAGAGACGGCACTCAGAGCCCTCTCTGTGGGCACGTGTGCCATTGCCCCAGCCCCACCTCCCCCCGCACCCCCTCCTCACCAGCAGCCCCCCTGGAGGAGAGTCGCCCCGAGGCGCAGCCTGCACGGAGCAGCGCAGCTAAGGACATAGCTGGGCAGCAGAGACAAGACTCCGCCCTCATGCCCCATAGCGTGCAGATGATGCTGCGGGGTGTGGGCGGAGGGCGTGGCTGTCATGGCTCTACAGGGCTGCCTGGGTGATCTGCGGCAGGCCATGGAGGCGGTGCATGGCTGGGCGGGCGGGGCAAGGGGCGGGCAGGGGCGGAGCAGGCAGGGCAGTAGGTGGAATGGGGACGGGGGGGGGGAGGTTTTTGGACACTTGGTCTCTAAAAGGTTCACCATCACTGGCGTAGGGCATAAAGATCAGGGCTGATCTGTGGAATCCTTGGGGCCCTCTCAGCCTGGCTGTTTGCTTGCAGCCGTTGCCCAATTGGTGATGTTAGTCAGTTGGATAATGGAACTTCTTCAAACAAACTCAGCTCTGAAGCCACCAAGGACCCCATCTGAACATCTCAGTAAAACTGTGCCTTCTCCAACAGCCCCTCTGAATGGATTATTTTGTCACCTGGTCAAAATACAGGAGCAGCTGTTGTCCTTGAATCTCCCAGTGGTTGATGTATTGGTCGGGGACCTCTTGCAGCTGCGGAGAAAGGAGGGACAGAACAGTCGTAAGAAATACGACAAGTAAGCAGATCTCCCAAACTGTAGGGAAGAAGGAAGATGAACTTGATGGAGATCGGCAGGAACCGTAGCCCCGCAGAGCTGGCTGAGGAATTCTGGGAGTTGAAGTCTACAAGTCGGATTTTCCGCCAAGCTCAAAAGTGGCTAGAAAACAGTAAGACATGGAGAAGTCCTGCATTCTCAGTGTTTTAGCCTCCAGTCTCTACTTCGCCCAACTAAATGTGGACAAGTTGAGGGATATCCAGATCCAAGAGTTTCTGCGTGGAGGTAGGTCTGAGTAACCACACTTTTCCTATATTAAAGGGAAATACAGTACTTTGCCAAGATCTACCTGAGCAAGGTCCATCTCATCAGGCTGAAAGCCACTCAACAGGCTGATGTCAACGATGACCATGCCAGAAACATGAGCCCCCCGTTGTCTCCTGTAGAAAAAGGTTGGGAGGTGGGAGAGATTGTTTAATGTCTTTTGTTTGACCTGGGCGATTTAATAGAAACATCAGACAATGACAGTTGGATGAACTGGACCACATAAATGTTGCTACGGGTAGTCCTTGAGTTACAACCACGACTGAGCCCAACATGCCCACTCTTAAGCAAGACAAATATTAAGTGTGCTGTGCCCGGTGGTGGGATTCAGCTGGTTTGCGCTGGTTCGGCAGAACCAGTAGCTAAATTTTGCTGCATTTGGAGAACTGGCTGGCTTCCAGAAGTCCAGTCTAGGCCTTGGAGGCCTGGAGAAGAGGCCCAGGCCTGCATCAAATAAGATAGTGGTTCTCAACCTGTGGGTCGGGACCCCATTTGGGATCTAACGACTGTTTCACGGGGGTTGCCAAACAACGCAGTCTGCCATTTTTTTCCCCTTTTCCTTAGCTGTGCTCCTCCCTTTTATTCTATTGGCTTTTGAAAGCCAATAGAATAGACTCTCTTGAATAGAGTCTAATTCTATTGGCTTTCAAAAGCCAATAGGAATTGTCCGGGCTGTCTCTGCCCTGCTGAGCCCGCCAAAAGTCCCATTCTGCAAACGGTGCTGCACCAGTTGAGTAGTCCTCAACTTACGACCGGTTGAGTAGTCCTCGACTTACGACCGGTTGGGGGTCGCGGCATTAAAAAGGTTGAGAACCACTGAAATAAGAGAACTGGTTGTTCAGGTATTTGAATTCCACCACTGGCTGTGCCCCATCTTACGACCTGGGGCCACCGCTGTTCAGCGAATCACTGCAGCTGCAAAGCGACCCATGAGGTTGTTAAACGAATCGGGCTTCCCACGTTGACTTTGCTTATCAGAAGCCGGCTGGGAAGGTTACAAATGGTGATCGCTTATGCTGCCACCATCATAAATACGCGCCAATTTGCCGAGCACCCAGATTCTGATCACATGACCGTGGGGTGATGCAATGGTCCTTTTAGTGTGACAACTGGTCATTCGTCACTCTTTTCAGGGCCACTCTAACTCTGAACGGTCGTTAAATGAATGGTTGTAAATCAAGGACTACCTGTACAAAGCATCATAATTGCCCCCCCCCATCCTAGGCAGGGTTAGATATGGTAGAGCAGAGGTCCCCAACCTTTTGGGCACCAGGGACCGGTTCCGTGGAGAGAAGTTTCTCCGTGGACCGGAAAGTGTGTGGTTTTGTGTGCTGCCTGCATCCTGTGAATGGGTCTTTGCTTGTTTGTGTGGACGGGTTGCTGGCATGCCACGGCCCAGGATTGGTCCACAGACTGGGGGTTGGAGACCCCTGTGATAGATGGAAGAAGGAATGGCCTGGAAGGGCAGGAGGAAGAGCCACCACCAAGACACAGTCAGATAAGAGGGACCTGAGCACAGCCAAGAAAGTAACTTGAGAAAAATGTCTCGGAGAAACTCCTCTCTAGTTCACATAAAAGTAGCCTGTGGCCATGTGGCAGAGTGTACTAGGTTGGATTCCCAGAAAAGGGAGGGGGCTGCATTTATTTACAGAATAACAGAGTTGGATGGGACCTTGGAGGTCATCTAGCCCAGGGCTTTTCAACCTTTTCACCCATTGTACCACTTTTAGGATATGGCAACATCCGAGTACCACCAGTCGCCTAGCAAGGTGTCAAAAACTTGATGACCAAAAAAAAAAAGAGAGAAAAAAGTGATAAAGTAACAGGTAGTCCTTGACTTACAACAGTTTGCTTAGTGACTGTTGGAAGTTACAAGGGCACTGAAAAAAGTGCCCCTCAAGCCACAGCCGAGCAAGACACCTGCCTGCCCACCCGGCAGCACTCTTCCTCCTGTCCGAGGTTTTCATTGTTGTGAGCATTTCTGTTGGGGATTGGCAGCGGGGGTGGGGTGGGGGGTGTTTGGTTTTTATTCCCCCCCCCATCTGCTGGGTGGTTGCAGCAGGTTTTGGTCACTTCACATGACCCTGGGACACTGTGACCGTCATAAATATGAATCAGTTGCCAAGCATCTGAATGTAAATCACAAGACCCTGGAGATGCTGCAACATTCCAGCTGATCGGCGCTTCTTCCGGGCTCACCAGAAGTACCAGGATCAGTGCTGCTTTCCAGCTGGAGCCTGGTGCTGATCTTGGAGCTTCCACTGACAGCCCTGAAGAAGCGCCGATCAGCTGGAAAGCGGCACTAATCCTGGTCCTTCCACTGAGCCCTGACAGCCTTGCAGCTACAGCCATCTCTTGCTCAGGCTTGTCCAGTGCTGCCACTGGTTCAGTTCATTTCCCTCCCCCACCACTTTTCTAGGATGGCCGCGTACCACCTGCCAGGTGCCAATGTACCACAGGTGTTACCCGTACCACTGCTTGAAAAGCCCTGATTTAGAGTACCATTGTTGCTGGAATGATCCTGTTTTCTTTTGTTTTTTTTAAGTTGCAGTATCTTCCTGCTCAACCACAGGAAGGACATCTAAGTCATTGTAATGATATTATTATTATTATATAATAATAATATAATTATTATTTATAATAATAATCATATAATATAATTTCACTGGTTGAAAAGCCCTGTTCTAATCCAACCCCCTGCTCAGGCAGGAAACCCTATGCCAGTAGTGGTGAACCTATGGCACAAGTGCCAGAGGCAGCACTCAGAGCCCTCTCTGTGGGCACGTGCACCGTTGCCCCAGTCCTAGGCCTTCAGCTGGGTTTTATAAAACCTTTTCGCTTTAGGCCTCCGCCGCCGTGTGCAAAAAAAAAAAAAAAGGTTTAATCAGTCAATTTCAACTTCTCGTGGGAAAAAAAAAAGATCTTGCAAAGTTGGAATTGATTAATTGAACTTTTTAATCCCACCCAGTCTGCTGTTACTACCGCAGCCACGCCCACCCAATGGGCCATGCCTAGCCAATGGGCCACACCCACCCGGCACTCGACGATGTATAAGTGGGTTTTGAGTTGCAGTTTGGGCACTCAGTCTCTAAAAGGTCGTCATCACTGCCCTATACCATAGTGGTCTTCAAACTTGGCAACTTTTAAGACTTATGGATTTCAACTCCCAGAATTATCTGGGAGTTGAAGTCCATAAGTCTTAAAGTTGCCAAGTTTGGAGACCCCTGCCCTATACCATTTCAGACAAATGATTGTCCCAATCTCTTCTTGAAAACTTCCAGTGTTGGAGCTTTCACCGCTTCTGGAGGCAGGTTGTTCCACTGATTAATTGTTCTAACTGTCAGGAAGTTTCTCCTTAGTTCTAGGTTGCTTCTCTCCTTGCGTTGGTTTTTTTGGCAGCTGCAGCACACGGCTGGCTTGCATTTAAGTGATTGTCCACTAGGACTCCAAGATCCATCTCACAGTTGCTACTACTGAACCGGGTACCACCCATACTGTACCTGTGCATTTGGTTTTTCTTGCCTAAATGTAGGGCCTTACTTTCTAGTTAAAATTTCTATTTTATTTAAATGTATTTACTTAAAACATTTACACAGCCGTCTAGGAGGCCCAGATATTACAAATACAGGTAGTCCTTGACTTACAACCAAAATTGAGCCCAACATTTCTGTCGCTAAGTGAGACATTTGTTAAGGGAGTTTTGCCCCATGTTACGAGCTTTCTTGCTACAGGATATTAAGTGAATCGCTGCTGTTGTTAAGTTAATCACTTGGTTGCAAAGTGAATCTGACTTCCCCCATTGACTTTGCTTGTCAGAAGGTCGCAAAAGAGGATCACGTGATTTCCCCCCCCCCAGTATCATTATGATATGATACTGCATGTCATAAACGTCATAAATATGAGTCAGGGGCCAGTATCTGAATTTTTGATCACATGGTCACGGGGACGCTACAATGGTTGTAAGCGTGAAAAACAGTCATTATTTTTTTCAGGGATGTTGTCATTTTCAATGGTCGCTAAATGAACTGTTGTAAGTCAAGGACCACCTCTATTTGTAAAAAAATAACAAAAGTGGGAAAGAAACAAGTAAATAAATAAACCTCTCAGAATAAATAATAAACAAGCAAATAAATAAAAATCAAACATTTTTCAAAGCACCGGAAGGCAGGATAAGAAGCAACGGATAGAAAGTAATCAAGGAGAGAAGCAACCTAGAACTAAGGAGAAACTTCCTGACAGTTAGAACAATCAGCCAGTGGAACAACCTGCCTCCAGAAGTGGTGAATGCTCCAAGACTGGAAGTTTTTAAGAAGAGACTGGACAGCCATTTGTCTGAAATGGTATAGGGTTTCCTGCCTGAGCAGGGGGTTGGACTAGATGACCTCCAGGGTCCCTTCCAACATTATCATTATTATTATTATTAACCTTCTGAGAAGCAAAGTCAGTGGGGAAGCCGGATTCCAGAAGCTGTGAATGCTCCAACACTGGAAGTTTTTAAGAAGAGACTGGACATCCATTTGTCCAAAGTGGTATAGAGTTTCCTGCCTGAGCAGGGGGTTGGACTAGATGACCTCCAAGGTACCTTCCAACTTTACTATTATTATTATTATTATTATTATTATTATTATTATTATTATTATTATTATTATTATTATTAAAATAAACCTGTCAAATAGCCCATCGCTTATTGCAAGCCCACTCTTAACAATTCTAACAACAACAACAACTTACCAGAAGCAGACCTCGTAGGTGACATCATGTTTTGACTCTTCGGTGCTTTTGGTCTCCCTCTTTCGGCGCTGCCGGGCGTCAAATAATTCAATCCGTGACAATGGCTGGTTAGCGGGTTGTGATGTGGGCAGAAGATCATCTTCATCTTCATAATAGTAATCATCCACTTCAGCTGTGGTAAGAAAACAGAGGCAAATGTTAACAAGGCTTTTACACCGAGCACAGACCATTGGCATCGGGAAGTATGGAACATATTGGCTTTCGCAGGGGCACACCAAATATAAAGAACAGCTGCAGGAACTGGATCCGTCTAGTTTAATGAAGAGAAGGACGAGGGGGGGGGGAACATGATAGCAGTGTTCCGATATCTAAAGGGCTGCCATAGAAAAGAGGGGGTCAACCTATTTTCCAAAGCCCCTGAAGGCAGGACAAGAAGCAGTGGATGGAAACTAATCAGGGAGAGAAGCAACCTAGAACTAAGGAGAAACTTCCTGACAGTTAGAACAATTAATTATTAGAACAGCTTGCCTTCAGAAGTTGTGGTTGCTCCATCCCTGGAGGTTTAAGGGACTTTGTAGGTTCTCTCCTCCAACCCCCAGCACAAGCAGGAGACCCTATACCAGTGGTTCTCAACCTTTTTAATGCCGCGACCCCCAACCAGTCATAAGTCGAGGACTACTCAACCGGTCGTAAGTCGAGGACTACTCAACTGGTGCAGCACGGTTTGCAGAATGGGACTTTTGGCGGGCTCAGCAGGGCAGAGACAGCCTGGACAATTCCTATTGGCTTTTGAAAGCCAATAGAATTAGACTCTATTCAAGAAAGTCTATTCCACAGGTCGGCAACCTGCGGCTCCGGAGCCGCATGCGGCTCTTTGAGCCTTTCCCTGTGGCTCCCAGCCTCCTCTGCCTTTGCAGAGAGAGGCAATTGCACTTCCCTGCTTCTCTCTCTTTCTCTCTCTCTCTGTGTGTTTGTGTGTGTGTGTGTGTGTGTGTGTGTGTAAAAGAGAGTGCACTCACAGTGTTCTCTGAGCAGCTGAAAAGCTTACTGGGCGGAGCTCCTCCCTTTGCTGCGTCTCTGAAGGAAGCAGGAAGCAGGAAGGGCAGGAGAGAGCTAGCTAGCCCAGCTAGGCTGACTCAGGAATTCTGGGAGTTGAAGTCCATGAGTCATAAAAGAGACAGGTTGCCTACCCTGGAGGTTGTTGGACAACAGCTTGAAGCTTGCCAGGTGAGCAGCAGATAGGAGGGGGGGGAGAAAGAGAGAGAGAGGGAGAGAGAAAGAGTGGGGGAAGAGGAGTGGCAGATCAAGGGCAGATAGAGAGGGAGGGAGAGAGAGAGACCCTTTTGACATCTAAAATGAAGATAACACTGCATATATCCTTTTTTTTACCTTTGTGTGTATGTAATTTTATTCTCTTAAAGCATTCTCTTGGTGATTATTGTTTTAATAGTATGGATATTCCCAAGAGTCATATTTTTACTTTTATTTTTAATGTGTATATGTGTGTGTGTGTGTGTGTGTGTGTGTGTGTGTGTGTATATATACACACACATACACATACACACACACACATACACACACCTATAATAAAGATAAAAAAGGATATATGCAGTGTTATCTTCATTTTAGATATCAAAAGGGTTTTGCGGCTCCCAGTGTTTTGTTTTTGGTGGGAAACGGGTCCAAGTGGCTCTTTGAGTGTTTTGGGTTGCCTACCCCTGGTCTATTCTATATTGGCTTTCAAAAGTCAATAGAATAAAAGGGAGTAGCACAGTTAAGGAAAAGGGAAAAAAAAATGGCAGACTGCGTTGTTTGGAGACCCCCAAATGGGGTCCCGACCCACAGGTTGAGAACCACTGCCCTATACCATTCCAGACAAATGGCTGTCCAATCTCTTCTTAAAAACCCCCACCAATCAATTATCAAAAAAGCCCACAGTCCCCAATCCCTGACGTACAATTTCGGCGAACAGAGCCGCTCACGGTCACTTCTAGCCCAAGAGTTTGACAGGTGGTGTTCTGGACAGCCAAAACATGAAACTGCTTGAGAACCTACAGAGGATAAAGAAGAGAAGATAAGCTTTCCCTCTCCTGAGTGATGCTGTTAAGTAGTGCCAGAACAATGTTTTTTTCAACCTGGGCAACTTTAAGATGGGTGGATTTCAACTCCCAGAATTCCCCAGCCGAGTTGAGAAGAACTGTGCTAGAACAGGGGTGTCAAACTCATTTTTATTGAGGGCCGCATCAGCATTGCGGTTGCCCTCAGGGGGGCTGGGGGGCTGTGGCCAGGGTGGGTGCGGCCTACTGGGTGGGGCATGGATGGAGTGGGTGTGGCCTACTGGGTGGGCATGGCCAGCTCTACATCGTTCGCATCAAGGGTGCCCGGGGAGGGCCTGGGCAGGAGTGGGACAGATCTGAGGGTCTCTGGCAGAAGGGGGTGAGACCGGGGCAAGCGCCAAGGCATGGTCCATTTCTTCATTCCTCACGAAGGGTGACACCTCCCCAGCATGCACCCAGGGGGCGGGGCCGACACGGCAGGGGCTGGTTCCTCGCTGTTTCTAGATGGCCTTGTGGAGCTAAGACTGAATGCGTTTCAGCATAGATGGCCACCACAAAATTGTACATTGGCTCCCGGCTGGCCTGGGCCAGGGCTAAGGCAGTGGGGGCCGTTCCCTCACTGTTTCCAGAATGGCTTCATGGACCACATGAAACCACTTCACAGGCCGCATCCGGCCCCTGGGCCTTGTGTTTGACATATCTGTGCTAGAAGGACGGAGAAACTACCTATGGTTTTAGTTATTTCAAAAGAGGCCCACATATACTGTACTGATCCCACTGCCTCCTTAGCTGGTCATGCATCGATGTTTCCAGCTGTGGCCCACCAGCTTCCTGATGTTTAAGATCCTTGCTGAGCAGAAGCTGTGGACATCTCCTTCAAAGCCTAGCCCTGGTGGCACCATTTGTAACTTTGACTGGTGTAAGACTGGAGAGGCATCCAAAATGCAGGGGAACAAAACATCAATCCCATCAAGCGATGGAAACATCCCTTTTGCTCTTGCCCCAACTACTGATTCCCGCCTATTTTTTTTTTAATTTTTAAATTTTTATTAAGTTCAAAGAAAAAAAGGATTAAAAACATTGAACATGGTAAATCATCTTTGACTTCCATCTCAGTGCATATTGTACATTAATTACATATAATATACCTATATACAACTATACATTTCTAATCTCTAATTTCCGCCTATTAAGAGCCTGTCCGTCCTCATAAGATGCACATCCAGCAGAAATGCCACAGGCACAGACTTTCACATTACTCTGAGGAAAAAATTATTTGGTAGAATCTAAGTTAAAGGAGACTTAGAAGCTGAAGTATCATTCGTAGCAGTTGGAGTCTTACTCCTTAACTATCTCTCTTTCTGCCTTGCCCTGGACTCAGTTTCGGCCAATCAAAAAGAGCCAGCCGTAATTGTAAACCATTTAATTGTGTGTGGAGATTCTCAGTCATCCAGGTCATGGCTGTCCCAAAGGTGCTCTTTCAAAAGGCAACTAGACTTTGTTTCCTCTTGAAGACGGATTCTCTTCTCAACCAAAGAAGCTTCTTCAGTTCTGACTGAACGGTGGAGGATAGAAGGATTTATGTCCCTCATGGGGGCAGAGATGAACCTTCAAGTGGCCTCAGCAACTCTCAGAAAGAGCGCTAACGACCAGACGATTGCAAGGAATATAAATCCTTCCATCCTCCACTGTTCAGTTAGACTTGAAGAAGCTTCTTTGGTTGAGAAGCAAAATGTCTTCAAGGAAAAACAAAGTCCAGTTGTCTTTTGAAAAAGTACCTTTGGGAAGACCATTTAATTTTTCTACAGTTAGAACAATTAACCAGTGGAACAACCTGCCACCAGAAGCTGTGAATGCTCCAACGCTGGAAGTTTTTAAGAAGAGACTTGACAGCGATTTGTCTGTAATGGTATAGGGTTTCCTGCCTGAGCAGGGGGTTGGACTAGATGACCTCCAAGGTCCCTTCCAACATCCTCATATTATTATTATTATTATTATTATTATTATTATTATTATTATTATTACTACTATTATCATTATCATTATTATTATTATTAATTTATTCAAATCCCCAACTGTCTGAGCCTCTTGTTTTGAACACAGACTTTCTATTTCCACTGTGGGAAGAAAGTATCTTCCCAGTAAAGGGAATTTGACTGAGGATTCAGCTAAGCCAGGTGTGTTAGCTCAAAACAAACCATGTTGCATGCCATTCATTGACTCACATCCTCTTTATTAAGTACAAGCTATAAACAACTCATTTCTAAAACAGAAACTTTCTTTGCCCTGAACTATCTTGGGACTAAGGTTTAGCAAATGGACGATGGTTACACACAGAATGCTTCTTCCCATTTTTTTAAAAGGGACAGAAGGCTGGTGGATTTCAGAAAAAAAACTAAATCACCTGTGACTCCACAAGTAATTGTTAGCATCACCAAGCTCCCCTGTTGTGCTTTGACCAAACACAGTGCCTGTCTCATCGCTACAGATGGTCCTCGACTTACAAAAGCAATTGGGACCAAAATTTCCATTGCTAAGCGAGGCGGTTACTGAGTGGGTCATTTACGACCTTTCTTGTTAAGGAAATCCCTGCAATTCGTCAGTGAATTACACAGCTGATAACAAATCCGGATTCCCACATTCTCTCCTTGTTGGACGCTAGCCGGGAAATTCGCAAATGTCAATCACATGACTCTGGGACATTGCAACCGTCATAAATACATGTGGTAGCATTTGCTGTGCTGGAATTTTGATCGTGTGACCAGTCGTAAGTGTGAGGACCGATCATAAGTCACTTTTTTTCAGTGCCACTGTAACTTCAAATGGTCATTAAATGAATGAACTACCTATTTTTCAGCCCCGCTATGAGGCTAAGAGAAAAAAGCCATTATGTCACTCTGTAATCATGGTAAAAACCGTAGTAGTCATCATTCAACCCATCATTCAGTATATAATAGTAGTATGAAATTACTTACCGTCAGAGTTCCTTTCCCTTTTCCTTTCACTTTCACGTCAATGTCTTTTCCCAAAGAAAACTGAAGGGGAAAAAACACCTCAGAATTACGTTGCAAAATAACAACAAAAATAGCGTTGTCATTAAAAAATGAGTAGCCTAACTCTTCGACAAAAGTCATATGTTGTACGTATAAATCTCCTTGCAAGCACATAAATACAAAAGACAGTTTGAAACCTAATGGCAAAACATGTCCCCCCTTTTCTTACACACACACAAAAATTGCAACATCAGCCATTTTGAGTGCTGGTATCAGTATTATTTAAATCGGGGTTTGTCAAAGTTGACTGGATGGGTTTATACCAGTGGTTCTCAACCTGTGGGTCGGGACCCCATTTGGGGTCGAACGACCATTTCAAGGGGGTCGCCAAACAAGGCTGTCCGCCATTTTTTCCCCCTTTTCTTTGGCCACGCCCCTGGCACCGGTGATGTATAAGTGGTTGGGGTCACCACAACATGGGGAACTGTATTATGGGGTCGCGGCATTAGAAAGGTTGAGAACCACTGGTTTATACCCATCTGCACGTTTCACTCCCCATCACGTAAACAGCCATCTCAACATGAATACCTGAAGCTCTTCCTGGATCGGATCATTGGATCTTCCGAAGGAAATCTGAATAGGCAAGTGTTTCCCAGGGACAGAAAGAGATACTGTTAGTTCATTCCCTTCTTCCGTGAAGGTGCTGATCCAGTAGATGGAAAGGGCTTCCAAAGCCACCACTGTGTCCTGGGAAGAGAAGCCACCACAAAAATCAGTACTCTGGCACCTTTTAGGAGAACCCACATAGAAAATAGACAATTGCCTATCGTTCACTTTCTAGGTCAGGGGTCCTCCCTCAACCATGGCAACTTTAAGACTTGTGGATTTCAACTCCCAGAATTCCTCAGCCAGCTTTGCTGGCTGAGGGATTCTGGGAGTTGAAGTCCACAAGTCTTAAGGTTGCCAAGGTTGGGGACCCCTGCTCTAGGTCACCATATTTTGTGAGGCCTGTGTTCACTGTATCTCCCTTTTTGTATTTGTTCTACAAATTCCTGAAGATTTGTATGTATTCCCTGACCCACCAAAATCCACCGCTCTTTTAAATCATCCCTGTCTCTTTTGTGCGCTATTTTCTCTGTATAGGTAGTCCTCGAGTTAACAACAATTCATTTAGGGACAGTTTGAAATTACCAGGGCCCTGAAAAAAAGCGACTTTTCCCTCACAATTATGACTGTTTGCGGCATCCGCATGGGTCACGTGATCAAAATTCGGACGCTTGGCAACCGACTCATATTTACGACGGCTGCAGTGTCGTTGGAGTCACGTGATCCCCTTTTATGACTTCCTGAAGAGCAAAATCAGTGGGGAAGCCAGATTCACTTAACAACCGTGTTGCTAAACTTAATAACGGCAATGATTCACTTAACAACGGTGACCAGAAAGGTCGTAAAAGGGGGGAAGAGCTCGCTTCACAAATGTTTCATTTAGCAACATAAATTTGGGGCTCAATTGTGGTCGTAAGCCGATCACGACCCGTAATTTGAGCCTGGTTACAGCCACAAAGAAGAGGGAGTCAAGCTATTCTCTTTATTATTATTAAATACTGTATCATCATGATCATGATCATGATCATCATGATTATTATTATATTGTAATGACCAGAACTGGATACACTATTCCATGTGTGGTCTTACTTAAACTTTATGGAGTGGTACTAGAACTTTGTGTGATTTTATTTCTATCTTTCTATTAATGCAGCCTAAGATTACATTGGCTTTTTTGGCTGTTGCTGCATTTTCACTGCTCCTTTTCTGATGAGCAAGGGTTGGGTCACACCAGCCAGTACCTGTGTTGATCTGAATCCTCCTCCGTAGTTCCTCTGCTCAGTCAGCCAGTGAGCTATCTTGCTAGCTCTTGCAGAATCATTTTGCTTCAAGAAGTAGAGAAGGGCATAGCTTGTGGCCTCCACTGAGATAGCTGAAGGCACCCTTGTCTGATGGTCCGCTAACCAATATATCATGGTGCTGTCTGGAAAGCCAAGAACGAGAGAAAAGAATTTAAGGCCAAAGCAGAAGAGATGCTTATAGGTATTTTTGATTGATTGATTGATTGATTGAGTGACTGAGTGATTGATTGATTGATTGATTCATTCATTCATTTCTTACAGGTATTAAACAATCCAGTGGTTCACAGAACAAATCCATCCAGAGGTTCTCACTTGAAACACAAATACTGTAACCAGGCTCAAATTACAGGTAGTCCTCGACCTACGACCACAATGGAGCCCAAAATTTCTGTTACCTAAATGAGACATTTGTTAAGTGAGTTTTGCCCCACTTTATGACCTTTCTTGCCACAGTTGTTAAGTGAATTGTTGCAGCTGTTAAGTCAGTATCGCAACTGTTCAGTGAATCTGGCTTCCTCGTTGACTGTCCTTGTTAGAAGGTCGCAAAAGGAGATCACATGACACCCCCCCCCGGAACATTGCAACTGTCATAAATGGGAACCAGTTGCCAAGTGTCCAAATTCTGATTGCATGACCAAAGGGATGCTGCAACGGGGTCATGTGAAAAACGGTCGTAAGTTACTTTTTTCAGTGCTGTTGTAACTTTGAAGGATCACTAAATGAACTGTTGTAAGTCGAGGACTACTACCTGCAACCTATTTTGGACATGTCACGCAAAGACTTAACTCCCTTGAGAAGTCCCTGTTGCTGGGAAAAGTGGAAAGAAAGAGAAGACGGGGTGAACGCAGCAAGAGGCATTAACTCAGTTAAAACAGTGGATGAAGGCATGATCAAGAGACCCAGAAGGCCATGTTGAGGTTAGATTGTCCAGGTAAAAATATGTAGGTGTGATTGTCAATGGTCAGCAGGGGACTGAGGGCAGAAAATCAGTCATAGTGGGGCATCTCATTTGCCTCAGAGTTTCTGCAGGAATTGAGGGAGGTTAGATCTGTGTATAGGTATAGGTACATGCATGTGTATAGAATAGAACAGAACAGAACAGAATAGAATAGAATAGAATTAGGTCTGGAGGCTAAAATATATAAGAACGGTTGCTGGAATTGGGTATGTCTAGTTTAACAAAGAGAAGGACTAGGGGTGACATGATAGCAGTGTTCCAATATTTCAGGGGCTGCCACAAAGAGGGAGTCAAGCTATTTTCCAAGGTGCCTGAAGGCAGGACAAGATGCAATGGATGGAAATTAATCAAGGAGAGAAGCAACCTAGAACTAAGGAGAAACTTCTGACAGTTAGAACAATTAACCAGTGGAACAACCTGCCTCCAGAAGGTATGGGTGCTCCAACACTGGAAGTTTTTAAGAAGAGACTGGACAGCCATTTGTTTGAAATGGTATAAGGTTTCCTGCCTGAGCAGGGGGTTGGACTAAATGACTCCAAGGTCCCTTCCAACTTTATTATTATTATTACTATTATTATTATAGAATAGAATAGAATAGAATAGAATAGAATAGAATAGAATAGAATAGAATAGAATAGAATTGTTGTCCATGGGGTCCATGGACAACATGTTGTCCATGTTGTCCATGGGGTCGCGATGGGTCGGACACAACTTCGCAATTAACAACAACAACCACAACAGAATAGAATAGAATAGAATAGAATAGAATAGAATAGAATAGAATAGAATAACAGAGTTGGAAGGGATCTTGGAGGTCTTCTAGTCCAACCTTCTGCTCAGGCAGGAAACCTATACCATTTCAGGCAAACAGCTATCTCTTCTTAAAAACTTCCAGTGTTGGAGCATTCACAACTGTCCACTGGTTGATTGTTCTAACGCTCAGGAAGTTTCTCCTTAGTTCCAGGTTGCTTCTCTCTTTGGTCAGTTTCCATCCGTTGCTTCTTGTCCTGCCTTTAGGTGCTTTGGAGAACAGCTTGACTCCCTCTTCTTTGTGGCAGCCCCTGAGATACTGGAACACTGCTATCATGTCCCCCCTCGTCCTTCTCTTCATTAAACTAGACATAACCAGTTTCAGCAACTGTTCTTTGTATGTTTTAGCTTCCAGTCCCCTAATGTGTATGAGTATGTGTATGTGTACAGTATGTGTATATGTATTATACACATTATTATTTTTACAAATACTGTAGTTCAAGGTGGTGAACGTATCTAATACAGATAATCTTTGATTTGACCACAAGTGAGCCCAAATTTTCCATTGCTAAATGAGACATTTGTTAAGTGAATTTTGCCCCATTTTACACCCTTTCTTGCCACAGTTGTTAAATTAATCACTGCAGCTGTTCAGCTAGTAACAAAATCCTTCCATTCCCCACCATCCAGTCAGAGTTGAAGAAGCTTCTTGGGTGAGAAGTGAAACATCTTCAAAGAAACGCAAGAAAGTCCAGTTGCCTCGTGGGAAAAAAAGCACCTTGACCTGGATGACTAAGAATCTCCACAGACATTTAACTCTATTTGTGTTTGCAGACCTTATCCTTTGATATGTGGATTAGGTCTGGTAACTGATTGAGGGTTTGAGGAAGTAAAAGTTTTTTCTTTCCGTTTGCTATTTTTACTTGATTGAATTAATTTCAGCTTGACTGTCAATTATCTAGTGGAGACGCTGATTCTCAGAACATTATGGATTCTGTTAATGTTTTAAGGGAAGATGGAAAGAGTGTAGAGAATAAAATGTATTTTGATATAGAACTTCCCACAATGCACGCGCGCGCGCGCGCGCGCGCGCACACACACACACACACACACACACACACACAATCCCAGATATTTCAGAAGGAAGAGTGACAATACTTTTATCTTCTGAGGAAAGCTCCAGTAGGCGGCTCTCAGCCAGTGCAATGGCGGATTTGTCCTTCGAAGAGAGAGCGAGGGCGTAGCTGCTGATGGCCACAGGGTACGGCCCCTGAGACTGATCACCCAGGGATCTGGCAAGATACTCCGTTGCAAGTGCCAAGCTATTTTTCTGGAAGAGAAGAAAATTACATTGGAGCTGGTTACGGACCTCCAACTCATGTCTTGTGGCCTTTGGGTTATCCCAGGTTTATTATTACACATTACAGATAGTCCTCGTCTTACAACGATTTGTTTCGTGACCGTTGAAAGTTACAATAGCACTGATTTATGACCATTTTACACACTACAACCATTGCAGCATCCCCATGGTCACGTGATCAACGTTCAGATGCTTGGCAACTGGTTCATAGTTACAACTGTGGCGAGAAAGGTCGTAAAATGGGACAAAGGTCAATTAACAAACGTCTCGCTTAACAAGGTAAATGTTGGGCTCAATTGTGGCCATAAGTCCAGGACTACCTGTACAGTATTTCTTGTTGTTGATCTGTGGAGCAGTTTTTCTGAACCTCAGCAACTTTAAGATGTGTGGACCTCAGCTCCCAGAGTTCCCCAGGCAGCATGGACTTGATGATGAATCCAGAATGCTCACTGAGGAATTCTGGGAGTTGAAGTCCACACATCTTAATATTGCTGAGGTTCCGAAACACTGCTGTAGAGAAAGAGAATTCCTCCACAGAAATGGGAAAAATAGAGTGTGGGGGCAGTGGAGCACTTGTGAAAGGGAACTGACACAATTCGCTAACACAGATTGTGTTATGGCAGTGCTGGAAATGTTAAGCCAGGGCATGCTAGTGTTCATTGTTCTTTGGCAAAAAAAAAAAAAAATTTCTCACCAGAAAAAGATTGATGCATTGTATTTGGAGAAATGGTGTACATCTCTGGGGTGAAGCATATTTGGAAATTTATGGTTTAAACCAGGGGTCTCTAAACTTTGCAATTGTTACGGCTTGTGGACTTCAACTCCCAGAATTTCCTAGCCAGCCATGCTGAATTCCAGTTGAATTCTGGGAGTCGAACTCCACAAATGTTACAGTTGCCAAGTTTGGCAAGCCCTGGTTTAAACAAAAGAAGCGAGCATTTTCTCATTGTACCAAAAAAAAAAAAAAGCATTATAAGGGAAATGGATACGTTAAAAAAGTTCAGTGTGCATATCATGGAATGTTACACAAATAAGCTTAGCAAACGTGCAAAAAAATGTGGGCTTTCTAGCAGGCTGGTTAAAAAAAAATCCATTACCATTCAAAAAAATTAATAAAAGGGAGCAATATTTGTAATGGGTAACACGGGGCAGGTTTCTTCAGGGGTAGGCAACTTGGCTCTTTTATGACTCGTGGACTTCAACTCCCAGAATTCCTGAGCCAGCATGACTCAGCTTGGAAACTTTCCCTTTCCCCTCAGCATTGCTGGCTCAGGAATTCTGGGAGTTGAAGTCCACGAGTCATAAAAGAGCCAAGGTTGCCTACCCCTGTTCTAGTGTGCATATAAAAAGACTGGAGTTCCCCCATCAAAGAGAACATATCTGAGAAATGAGCTTTACTTGAGAATGGAGTCTCCAATGCCAATTTTTCTATATAGGAGAGAGATCAGCAAAAAATATTTTATTTAATAAGATTTAAACCAGGGATGTCCAAGAGTTAATCATTTTACTGTACCAAGTTCTCCTGCATAAAGTACGTACAAGTAGTCCTCAACTTACAACAGTTCATTTAGTGACCGTTCAAAGTTAGAACGGCACTGAAAAAAGTGACTTATGACTGTTTTTCACACTTAACCCCACGGTCAAGGAAGGTCATAAAATAAGGCAAAATTCACTTAAGAAATGGCTCGATTAGCAACAGAAAATTTGGGCTCCGTTGTGGTCGAGGACTACCTGTAATTCTACTGACGCTTTAGCAGCGCATGCAAACTGCCTGCTGGCTGGAACACTCATGAGGACTGGTAACTTTATTTCCTTTTTTTTTTAAAGGGGAAAGTAGAGATGTCCTGGATGCCACGCCCTATATAGCAATGTTTTCACATGGGAAAGCACAGTGGGGGCCTCATACCAATCGGCTCAGCTGTTCCTGTTTCTGCCTTTCTGCCTCTTCATCCGCTTCTTTGGCTTTATATATAGGCAAAGCTTGCTTCAGCGAGAGGGTGACAAAGGCTGTCAATGCGACTCCCTCACGGAGGCCACCCATACCGCCCTAGAGAGAAGGGGGGGGGGAGAAAATGTGCTGAATTTTGAGGCACAAGAGTCTCTTTTGTATGTGTGCAAAAAGAAATTGAGAAATGAGCTAAACCAGGGGCCGAAGACCTCACCTGCATTTCTCGGTGATAGACAGGGTGGGAATCTCTGAAAGAACCATCACTCTGTTGCTGTTCCAGAATCCACTGCACCGATCCCCGGATCCCGGCACTATCCACCTCCTGGTAGATCCGAGTCAGGGACAAAACCTTCACCACAAAAGCTGTAAGCCTGAAGCAAAAGTGAAAAGCGTAAACTCTCGTGGCTCCTGGAAGTGTGGATGGGGACGCGAGCAGGCAACCCATTTTAAAAGGGAGGCTGGTGTGATGGGAGCAGGAGAAACAGGGCCTCTTTGTATAACTATTTTCGGTAACAAGGAGTGCCTTTGATTACTGATCCCTTGAAGTAACAAGCAAGAACATGAAATTCTGAGAAGACTCATCTCAGACGGGCTAAAGAGAAGAACAACTAGAAGATAGAACTTTAATATCTCGTAAACTCATTATAATGTACAAACTACACCTCCTAAATATTCAGTTGGTCATTAACGAGTTAATGCTAAGATTATTAGGGGATGATATGAACTGATATGATATATCAGTGATGGTGAACCTTTTATAGACTGAGTGCCCAAACTGCAACCCAAAACCCACTTATACATCGTCAGGTGCCGGGTGGGTGTGGCCAATTGGGTGGGTGTGGCCCGTTGGATGGGCATGGCTGCAGTGGTAACGACAGACTGGGTGGGACTAAAAAGTTCAATCAATCAATTCCAACTTTGCAAGATCTTTTTTTCCCCACGAGAAGTTGAAATTGACTGATTGATTGAACCTTTTTTTTTTTTTTTTGTACACGGCGGCAGAGGCCTAAAGCAAAAAGGTTTTATAAAACCCAGCTGAAGGCCTAGGACTGGGGCGATGGTGTGCGTGCCCACAGAGAGGGCTCTGAGTGCCGCCTCTGGCACCCATGCCATAGGTTCGCCACCACTGATATATGATATCAGATGATGATATGAAGAAGGCAGGACAAGAAGCAGTGGATGGAAACTAGTCAAGGAGAGAAGCAACCTGGAATTAAGGAGAAACTTCCTAACAGTGGAACAATTTGCCTCCAGAAGTTGTGGGTGCTTCATCACTGGAAGTTTTTAAGAAAAGACTGACAGTCACTTGTCTGAGATGGACTAGGACAGGGGTGTCAAACTCCGCAACATCACGTGACGTGTCGTGACGTATCGTAACTTTTTTGCCATTGCCGGCAATGGGGTGGGCGCGGTTTTGCTATGATGTATCCAACTCACGGGCCAGCAGTTTGACACTCCTGGTCTAGGGTATCCTGCTTGAGCAGGGGGTTGGACTAGAAGACCTCCAAGGTCCCTTTCAGCTCTATTCTGATTGTTACTCACTGGAGAAAACAATTACTGTGTGTTTGGAAGGGTTTGGTAAAAGGAAACCAGGCTGCCAAAGAATATGGTGACCGGACACCATCAAAGTCGCCAAGAGTCAGACACGGCTGAATGGATAACTTCATCATCATGAACCGTTATATGGTACATGTATAATTAGTGGGCATGCTCTCTAGATGCTTGATGACTCAAACGATGCTGGCCAGTTGAAGAACTCATTCCAAACCCAGTATGTTTGATCTGTATATAAGGTGATTTCTCTCCTTTCTGAGGGTCTTCTCACTTTGAACCTGTGGGAGTCTTTACTTATACATAAATAAAAATATATTAATTCTACCTATCCACCTCAGATCCTATTTGGCAAAAGGCATACTGGGTTAAGAACCTTGCCATGTTTTACGGCTAACAGATGGACACCCCATCATGCAGCAACTGGGTTTTGAATGTGAGCCTGGCCACCATATTGTAATGGTCCATGGGAATGATCTTGGGAGACAGGATGGAGAGCTACAAACCGGACAACTGATGCGTAAAAAAAAAAAAAATTTCATTCTAGGATCCTCCTATCTCACCCTGAAAGATATCTCAGCCTAGGACCCTTCCTAGTGGTTAAGATGCTGGGCTAAGAATTGGCAGGCTCGCGTTCGAAGCCCGGTTGCCGCATGATGGGGTGAGCTCCTGTCACTCACTCCAGCTCTTGTCAATCCTGCAATTTGAAAGTGTGCGACCATGAGCAGATGGGTACCACTTCAGTGGGCAACTTAACAGGAACATGAAAGGAGCCCCCTATCAAGGTAATTACGATTTAGTCACTGACCGGCAGAAGTGATATATAGAGAATGAGTCAGCAGAGTATTTGGGGGTAGTATCCCTTTAAGAGACTGTGCCTGAGGAGAATGGCAGTTGGAACCTGCTTGCTCACATCAACTGTTTGAATATAACTGACTCTCTTGTATTCTGTATGCTCCCTGAATATTGTTGTTTCATACTGTATTTTAAACCACAGTTCTTTTAACAACCACTGTCAGATGTTTATGTTCCTGTGTTATCACAAGAAGAAAATAAGAAAAAGGCTGCGATAATTTATATTTTTAAACAATACCCCCAACTGGCA
This sequence comes from Crotalus tigris, assembly GCF_016545835.1. Lineage (NCBI taxonomy): Eukaryota > Metazoa > Chordata > Lepidosauria > Squamata > Viperidae > Crotalus > Crotalus tigris. The sequence continues at coordinate 5,006,149 of NW_024096552.1, read as the reverse complement.
CACACAGAGAGACACACACAGACACACACGGGCAACAGTGATGTCACCAGTTAATCCTCTCAACTTGGAAGCACTTCAGTGTTCTGGACACGAATGTAGTACCCTCCCTAGTTTTCTAGAGACTAAAAGACAAAGAGGCTATTAAGAATTGGTAGCTTTTGCATGGTACCTAGCACTAGGTGCTGTGAAAATTGGCCACCACTGGCGTACCTCTGCTGTCATTAAGGAGCTCTTAGCAGCTTGACAGAGATTTAGGTGTCATTTTGTTGGTAGGTACGTTTTTGATGTTATGCTTTTAAATCTCTTTGCTTGAAATAATAGTAAAGCTTACAATCCCTTTATTTATGAGCTGTTGTGGCGCAGTGGTTCGAATGCAGTACTGCAGGCTAATTTTGCTGCCTGCCGGCTGCCTGCAGTTCAATTCTCAACCGCTCAAGGTTGACTCAGCCTTCCATCCTTCCGAGGTCGGTAAAATGAGGACCCAGATTGTGGGGGGGGCAATATTCTGACTCTGTAAACCGCTTAGAGAGGGCTGTAAAAGCACTGTGAAACGGTATATAAGTCTAAGTGCTATTGCTATTTGCTGGACAGTTCAATGTCTCTGGATCCGAAAGAACCAGTTGCCTGGCACCTGATCACTGCCCCGACCCTTGGCAAAACAGAGCTGTCACTCAGCGGAAGAGGCAGCCATATGACAAGGTGACTTTCTTTTTATTAGAGATCTTCACACTGTCATCTGTCAGAGAGGGGCTAGTGCATTCCACCCTGAGCACAGATAGGATTAGATCTCTATGGTGTCTCCCAACTCTATGATCCCCACTCAAGGTCACTCCTCTCTTCCCTGTGGCTGACACCCAACCTCTTCTGCAGGGCTGGTTCTTACCAGGTGCTGCTGGGGGTGTGGATCCAAGCTCCATAAGATCCATCGTTTTTCCGATAGGTGAGGATTCTAGCATAGCCTGCAGTGCAAACAATGAAAGAGAGACGAACTTAATGGTGCTTTTTGAGAAGGAGAAAGACTGGTTTTCTATCTGCACTCTCGTTCCCTGAGTGGCACATTGAACAGAGAATCGTTGATTGAGGAGAATATCAGCTGGTCATTGCTGATCAGGAATCTCCAAACCTGGCAACTTTAAGATTTGTGGACTTCAGCTCCCAGAATTCCCTAGCCAGCATGGAAATTCTGAAGTCCTGAAGTCTTCAAGTTGCCAAGTTTGGAGACCCTGGTTCCAGAGAAAGCCAGTAGGGTGATGATATAAACCCTACTCAATTAACGGCGGTGTTCCTTTTTGATTTATCAGCTGATATGGCTGATAAAGGGTATCCCCTCCAATGTTCTTATTACTAAAGATCATATAGCCCAGTGGTTCTCAACCTTTTTAATGCCGCGACCCCCAACTGGTCGTAAGTCGAGGACTACTCAACCGGTCGTAAGTTGAGGACTACTCAACTGGTGCAGCACTGTTTGCAGAATGGGACTTTTGGTGGGCTCAGCAGGGCAGAGACAGCCTGGACAATTCCTATTGGCTTTTGAAAGCCAATAGAATTAGACTCTATTCAAGAGAGTCTATTCTATTGGCTTTCAAAAGCCAATAGAATAAAAGGGAGTAGCACAGCTTAGGAAAAGGGGAAAAAAATGGTGGACTGCGTTGTTTGGCGACCCCTGTGAAATGGTCGTTTGACCCCAAATGGGGTCCCGACCCACAGGTTGAGAACCACTGATATAGCCTATTCCCCTTGGGTGTCTTATCTACCTGTGCGGAGATTTGCTAAGGCAACTTCTTTGCTTTCCGGTTTTAGATTGAGCCACTGTTCTGTCTGGTCCAAGTACTGCATGGCATAGACTGCAGGGGCCATCAATATCATGGTCTGTTCCGCACATCCGTTTGGCACCCGCAGCAGGGAGGAGATGCCATCAGGATCCAGAGAACTCTGAAGGGTGTCAGCAGGAACTGATCCTGTGTGAAGATGAACAAATAATTACCTGATTGCAGTTCAAACACTTGGCAACTGACCTGTACTTATGCCAGCTGCACTGACCCTGGGATTGCGTGGTTGCCATTTGCAACCCTCCCAGTTGACTTCTGACAAGTAAAGTCAATGGAGGAATCTGGATTCACTTAACTCGATGTAGCAAAAAATGTCTTCATTGGACATGATTCACTTTATGACCGGGTCACTTAGCAATGGGCTAATTGTGAACAGACAAGAAGTAATGGATGGAAACTGATCAAGGAGAGAAGCAACCTAGAAACTATGGTAAGGAGAAATTTCCTGGTAGAACTCGATCAGTGGAACGACTAGCCTCCAGAAGTTGTGACTGCTCCCACACTGGAGGATTTTAAGAAGAGACTGGACCACCAGATCTCTGGAATGGCATAGGGTTTCCTGCTTGAGCAGGGGTTGGACTAGAAGACCTCCAAAGTCCCTTCCAAGTCTGTTATGCTAGTATTCTGTTAAGAGGGGCTGGTTGGGGAAGCTGATCTGAAATGACTCCACTGTAGCCCTGGTAGTGAATAGAAAGCTAAGCACTCTTGGCATCAAAAACCTCAAATTTTCTCTTCACCTGTCAGACGGACACTCATCTTGAAGTCTCCATCAGGAATGGCGTTGGATGGCAATTCACCTGAAATCTTCGTAGATCTGGTGCGTTCATCTAACCCCAAATGAAAGAAAGGATTAGCTCCATATTGCTCCAGTGTAGCATCTTCTAAAGCAGTGGTTCTCAACCTGTGGGTCGGGACTCCATTTGGGGTCGAACGACCATTTCACGGGGGTCGCAAAACAACGCAGTCTGCTATTTTTCCCCCCTTTTCCTTAGCTGTGCTACTCCCTTTTATTCTATTGGCTTTCAAAAGCCAATAGGAATTGTCCAGGCTGTCTCTGCCCTGCTGAGCCCCCAAAAGTCCCATTCTGCAAATGGTGCTGCACCAGTTGAGTAGCCCTCGACTTACGACCGGTTGAGTAGTCCTCGACTTACGACCGGTTGGGGGGTCGCGGCATTAAAAAGGTTGAGAACCACTGTTCTAAAGCCCTCGCAAATTATTTAGAAGTCTTGCCTCTGATAGCTTCCTTCCCTCCCTCAGAAATGCCATCCTTCATTCAGATGTGCCAGATGTTAGAACAGGTATAGAAGGACCACCCAGAAGAAATTTCCAGTGGCTAAGGGCAGTAGCTGTCTAACTTTTCATTTCTAGTCCATTAGGCCTTCCTTATAGCCAAGTTAAAGAACAGTCAACATGCTCCAGAAAGTATATACCATGAAAACTCTGGTTCCTGTCATTCCTTGTGTGTCCAATCATATTTGGCCAATAAAGAATTCCATTCTGTTCTAATCTATCTATTGTTAACTGGGTGAAATGGTGCACCATAGGATAACAAGGTTGTGAACCAAGGTACTTCAAATGGGCTAATTTACAGAATGCGTCCAAAATCTGGGTCCCATGAATTTCAGGGAGTTGAAATGTGACAGATTTTATAAAACATTTTATAACATAATAAGTTATCATGAAAGGGCTTAGGGCAGGGGTAGGCAACCTTGGCTCTTTTATGACTCGTGGACTTCAACTCCCAGAATTCCTGAGCCAGCATGGCTCAGCTTGAAACCTCTCCCTTTTCCCTCAGCATGACTGGCTTGGGAATTCTGGGAGTTGAAGTCCAGGAGTCATAAAAGAGCCAAGGTTGCCTACCCCTGGCTTAGGGAGACATAATACAAAATGTCCTAAAAGATTTCTTGTGTTCATGTTTGACTGTGCCTAACAATTCAATATGGGCTGTTTTTAAGGCAGATACATCTCTGAATGAATACCTGCATTTTTATGAACTTTTAAATTACATTAGACATTGAAGGCATTCAGAAATCTGATAAGGAAATATTTCTGAAAGGATGAGCCAACAGGTCAAGGGGTTGCCTAGTATCGGACTAAAATTTGCTGCTTCCACTATCAATCCTTATCCCGTTCAACGAAGCTCTCCTTATTTTGGGCATAAAGAGTTTGTTAAAGACAGGGAGGGGCCTTCTGGCTTCCCTTCCCTCTCATGAAACATCCCCTGCCTATAGGAAAACATCCACCAATCATTGTGTAAGATAGATAGATAGGCTTGGGGCAGAGGCAAATGGATAATCCAGCAGGTTCAGCTATCTTTCAAAATTTGCTGCAGATTGACTCACCTGTTTTCTAAGGATGCCTTCGTGGGAAACGCAACCCTCTCCTCAACTTACAACAGTTCATTTGGTGACTATTCAAATTTACAACAGCACTGAAAACAGTGACTTATGCGAGGTTGAATTGGGTTCGGCCACCGGTGAGCTTCTTGCAAGAATACAAGTGAGCAGTCAGATGAGGAAATCCAAATTCATTGGTAGCCTCACATTGGAATGAACAAGGACACACATTTAATTCCACAGCGACTTAAGTTCATTGGCCAAGCAGGTACAAAGAGAGCCAGGGAAAGGATTGAAGCCTGGGAAACGGGCCCCTTGTCAATTAACGGATGTACTGATTTACCACCAGCTTATCAAATTCTTAGGAGCTGGGGCTTGGCAGCAGAAGGAAATGACAGCCAATCGCCAGCCATCAACATATCAATCAATCAATAGGAAGGCACCAGGTAAACACAACTCACAGAACAGCATGTATTCCAGTAGAGAGAAATTCCCTGAAGATGGGCTCCAGCATGAGTCTGAAAGCTCGGAAGAATAAATCTCTGGTCCCGGTGACCGAACCAAATTCGATCTCGCATCATTATCCTGGGACACGTGTATTTGCCTTCATTCGAAAGTGCCTTATAACGATTTTTCATGACCTTTGCAGCATCTCTATGGTCATGTGATCAAAATTCGGACACTTGATAATTGACTCATATTTATGACGGTTGCAGTGTCCCGGGGTCATGTGATCCCCTTTTGTGACTTTCTGACTAAGCAAAGTCAATGGGGAAGCCAGATTCTCTTAACAACCGTATTACGAACTTAACAACTGCAGGGATTCACTTCACAGCTGTGGCAAGAAAGGTTGTAAAATGGGGGCAAGACTCACTTAACAACTGTCTCACTTAGCGTTGGAACTTTTGGGCTCAATTGTGGTCATAAGTCGAAGACTATCTGTATTGGAAGGACTTAATTGCTATTCTGGAGTAGTGAACACCAATTCTTGCAGATCTATTTCCTGAAGTAATAAATACAATTTTTACCTCAGACACAATGTCTTACCTTTACTATCAAGAGGAACGGTATATTCTTCTATCCTGATGGCACCCTCTTTCTGAAAAGGGAGAAGAAATGAAACAGCTGCGGTTAAGCATCAGATTCTTTTTTTTTCTAGTAGTATTTTTTATTAAGAATTATAATTATAATAATAAAAAACAACCATCAAAATAAAAAAACCCTAAAAGGATGAAGAGACAAAGTTGAAAGTGCAGATAAGAAAGAAAAGAGAAAAAAAAGAGAAAGAGGAAAGAAAGAAAAAATAATAAAGAAAAAAAGAACTTTATGAATATATAAAGAAGCAAACAGAGTTTGAACATTCTCCTTTAACTGTAATCTTTAATTCTTTCTACTTCCCTTCCAGCTCCAAGTTTTACTGTGGCATGATTATGTAGCTATTATTATCAACTGATAAAAGATGAACGGTATTCGTGATCCAAGTGGGTGCAGTAAATACGTGCACAACTAGCAAATGTGGTCATCTGTCTGGAGGATTTTGCATAAAAGCTGCAGGATATTTGCCTCTCCTCGTCTCTAATCCAGGAAAACCCTATAAAACTGCTGGTGATTTTGCATTTTAGCAGGATTTGCGAAGCCTTTGTCATTTGAAATTGCTATGTTTAGCTATGATTAAGAGTGGAATCAGCCAGGATTTCCTTGCCGTTTCTGATCCTCCTTCCTCCGATTTTGGCAATATGCAGCACCCGAGTCAAAAGGCACATTTAACCCTCAGCTTGGAGAATACTCAATCGTGATGATGATGATAATGATGTTACCCATTCAGTCCTGCCCGTCTCTTGGCGATTCTATGGGCCAGGTCTCTCTGCATTTTCCAATCTTGCCCTGCTCCTCTGAGTTGTTCTATGCCAGTGGTGGTGAACCTATGGCATGGGTGCCAGAGGTGGCACTCAGAGCTCTCTCTGTGGGCACACGTGCCATTGCCCCAGCCTTGCCCCTGCGACCCCCTCCTCACCAGCAGCCCCCCTGGAGGAGAGTCGCCCCTGAGCATGGCCCACGCAGAGCAGCGCAGCCAAGGACATGGCAGCCAGGCAGCGTAGACAAGACTCTGCCTTCACGCCCCATCGCACACAGTTGATGCTGTGCGGCACAGGCAGAGGGCGTGGCCGCCATGGCGCTGCTGGGCTGCCTGGGCGATCTGTGGCGGGGCCTGGAGGGGGTGAGTGGCCCTGCGGGCAGGTGGGCTGGGGGCGGGGCTGGGGGTGGAGCAGGGGCGGGGCCAGTTTTTGGGCAGTCGGTCTCTAAAAGGTTTGCCATCACTGTTCTATGCTCTGGCTGGTGTCAGCTTTCACGGTGTCCAGACACTGTGTCCTTTGGTGCCGCTAAATCTTCCTAACATAATTGCTTTCTCCAGCATGACATGGCCGAAATAAATGAGACATAGTTTTGTGATTTTGGAAGGTTTTTTTTAAAAAAATCCTGCCTTAACACCATTTTGCATCTGGAGCGAAATTATGGAGCATTGTGGGTTTGACACTGTTGACTGTAACTGAAGCTTCTTACCTCGACTCGTAATTTCTTGGAAACCTTGTCCCCTATCCCCCATTCACTAAGAGCAACAACGGTGATGGGGATGTCACTCGCCCCCATGGGCACCAGAACAAAGGGTATAGGAATTGCAGAGTTCCCTGGCACCTCCACCTTCCGTTTCCGTGCTGGGCCAAACGTTGCTGGGGAACAAATGCCTTCAGACGGCTCCAGGTATACCAAGACCTAAGTCAAAAAAATGAGAAACAAGATGTTCAAATATTAAACTGTATTAGATGTATTACAAAGTTTTGATTCCAGAAATGTTTTAAAGGAAAGCTTGGTGTTTTAAAATAGATGAGGGGGAAAAAAGTATTTTTCCCTTAAAAGTTAAAGAATCTGAAAGTATACAGGGAATTTTGTTAATATAAATGGTGCTAGATTATTGTACAAATAGAAATGCATATTATTTCCACAGCAAGGAAGATAAAGCAGAAATGGTTAAATTGGTTGTTTTATTCAAAGAGGAGGATATATTTAACTATGTTTTCTGTTTGGATATCAGTTCTGGATTTTGTACTTGTGGTGAAAAAAATGAAACTAACTTTGGTTTTGCCGATTAGATAGATTTGTTGTTATAGAAATGGCTCGTTATCACAGGGGTAGGCAACCTTGGCTCTTTTATGACTCGTGGACTTCAACTCCCAGAATTCCTGAGCCAGCCATGCTGAGGGGAAAGGGAGAGGTTTCCAAACTGAGCCATGCTGGCTCAGGAATTCTGGGAATTGAAGTCCACGAGTCATAACAGAGTCAAGGTTGCCTACCTCTGTTTAACTAATGTGTAAAAGTAAAAAAGCTGAGGCAGTAATGTTTGTTATCTTGTACTGTACTAAAAAGAGTAGGAAGTCAACACTTTTTTCTTTCTTCCCTTGTGGTGGTGGTTGGTGGTTAATTGCGAAGTCGTGTCCGACCCATCGCGACCCCATGGACAACGTTCCTCCAGGTCTTCCTGTCCTCTACCATTTTCTGGAGTCCATTTAAGTTCACACCTACTGCTTCAGTGACTCCATCCAGCCATCTCATTCTCTGTCGTCCCCTTCTTCTATTGCCCTCAATCTTTCGCAGCATTAGGCGCTTCTCCAGTGAGTCCTTCCTTCTCATTAGGTGGCCAAAGTATTTGAGTTTCAACTTCAGGATCTGGCCTTCTAAAGAGCAGTCGGGGTTGATCTCTTCTAGGACTGACCGGTTTGAACGCCTTGCAGTCCAAGGGACTCGCAGGAGTCTTCTCCAGCACCATAGTTCAAAGGCCTCAATTCTTGGCGCTCAGCCTTTCTTATGGTCCAACTTTCACAGCCATACATTGCAACTGGGAAAACCATGGCCTGGACTATATGCACTTTTGTTGGCAGGGTGATGTCTCTGCTTTTTAGTATGCTGTCTAGATTTGCCATAGCTTTCCTCCCCAGGAGCAAGCGTCTTTTAATTTCTTGGCTGCAGTCCCCACCTGAGTTGATCTTGGAGCCCAGAAAAATAAAATCTGTCACTACCTCCATTTCTTCCCCATCTATTTGCCAGGAATTGAGAGGGCTGGATGCCATGATTTTGGTTTTCTTAATGTTGAGTTTCAAGCCAACTTTTGGACTCTCCTTCTTCACCCGCATCAAGAGGCTCTTTAGTTCCTCTTCACTTTCTGCCATTAGAGCGGTATCTTCCCTTGTACCTCACCTTTTCTTTCCCCCTCTCTTTTCCCTTCCCTTAATTTCCTATTTTTATTTTTCTTTGTATTTTATGCATTGATAACACATTGAAAACAAATCAAACAAAAAATGTTAAACTTCTTTTGCAAGAACAACCAAGCAGCTGCTTCTGATTCTGACACAGATGGTGATCCAGACATTTCTGGCTTGTCCTTATTTTTCTAAATGACAGGGAGTCCTTGACTTAATGACTGATTGCTCACTTAACAATAGTATTACTTACTTAACAACTACAGTGATTCATTTAATAAATATGGCAAGAAAAGTCGTACAATGAGGCAAAACTCACTTAACAAATGTCTCACTTAGCAACTTAGAAATGTCGGGGTCAATTGTCGCAATTTGAGGACCACATGTAATATATATATTATAGAATATATAATATGATTATAGAAATATATATGATGTCGCAGTTGTGACTGACATGCCTGTGGATGGCTCTAATTTGAGCAGATACAAGGCAAAAGATTTCTTTCTCCCATATTTAGGTCGACAGGGTGTATCAAATAGCACTATATATATATATATATATATATATATATATATATATATATATATATATATATATATAGGTCTTTGGTTGTTCGGGTTTTCTCCCACGTAAAATTGGAAGTGTCTTGGCAATTTTACATGGGAGAAAACCCAAACAACCAAAGACCTACATACAAATACCCGCGAAAACTTCAGAAAACAAATATATATATATATATACATACATACATACACACACACACACATACACACATACATACATACACACATATATATATACATATACACACAAACATATATATATATATACATGTACATGTATACACATGTATACGTGTGTGTGTGTGTGTGTGTGTGTGTGTGTATAAATTTTATATATAGCAGTGGTGGCGAACCTATGGCATGGGTGCCAGAGGCGGCACTCAGAGCCCTCTCTGTGGGCATGCATGCTGTCACCCCAGTCCTAGGCCTTCAGCTGGGTTTTATAAAACCTTTTCGCTTTAGGCCTCCGCCTCCGTGTACAAAAAAAAAAAAAAAAAAGGTTCAATCAGTCAATTTCAACTTTTCAACAAAAAAAATCTTGTAAAGTTGAAATTGATTGATTGAACTTTTTAGTTCCACCCAGTCTGCCGTTACCACCGCAGCCACGCCTACCCAATGGGCCACACACCCCAAATTGGCCACACCCATCCGGCACCCGACGATGCATAAGTGGGTTTTGGGTTGCAGTTTGGGCACTCGGTCTCTAAAAGTTTCGGCATCACTGCTATATAGTATTTTCTATATAGTATTTTCTATATTGCTTTTCTAATTCAATGTCCAGAAGACCTAATATTCTAGAAACAGATCTGGTTTCATTGCAATATTAATTTCCAATATTTTTTGCATCATTGTATGGATTTTCACGTCACTTACGCTGAGTGGATCAGACTGGTAGTTGTATAACACTGGACGAAGCTCTATCTGTTCAAACTTTTTCACAGAGTATGGCAGCCGGAGAGAAATGTGGAACTCTTGGAAGACTGTAATTTTGAAAGGCTCTGAAACACAAATCCCTAAAAACACAGGAAGAACTCAGCATTAGCAAAGAGAAGCCGCTGTGCAACAATGAAACTCCATTGCTAAACAAAAAAGAAACAAGCAAGGCACGGAGCTAAGGAAACATAAGAATTATGGTACGGGAAGTTTAAATATTGAACTGACAAGCCATCGTTTGACTGGGAACACCCTGAAACAGGTAGAAACAGAGAAAAAAATTCAAAAGGTCCGGAGGATGGATTGGGCTACCAGTTCATCTAAATCCAGCACAGGTAGTCCTCGAGTTATGACCGTAATGGAGCCTGCCCATTGCAGTCGTAAGTCATAATAGTTGTACACAGTGGTGACATTCAGCCGGTTCGCACCACTTCAGCAGAACCAGTAGCTAATTTTTTGTTGCCCAGGCCCAGAATGAACTTCCGGAAATGGCATCCACACAGAGAACCGGTTGTTCACATATTTGAATCCCACCACTGGTTGTACAACCAGCTGACCCGATTTTAAAATATTTTTTGAGGCAGCTGTTACACAAACGCATCAGTCGTAAAATGAACTGCATGATTGTTAAGTAGACCTATTTGTTTGTTATGGCCTGGTTTTGCCGGAAACCAGAAGTAACTGACAGTTTTCAGTAAAACTGTTGTAAAATGCAGGCCTGTGACAATGGGACACCGCCGACAGCCGTAAATGTGTCTGGTTGCCAAGATCCTGAAGTGCAGTTACACGACAGTGTGGGCGAGTGGGTGGGTGGCAGAACTTCGGATCCGGGTCTCCTTTTTTTCAGGTAGGCCATAACTTCAAACAGTTGTTAAGCAAGTGGTCATAAGTCAAGGACTACCTGCATTTGATTTACTCTAAACCACCGGTTCCCAACATTTATGGCTCCAGGGATAGGCTTCAGAAGAAAAATTGTATTCCGTGGACCTGCCTGGGGGGGTGAGATGATTTCATGCATGTGACCTAGTTCCTGTGCATGCGCAGATGAAACTTCGCTCGCTGGTCTGTCGCTTGTGTGGCTGGTTTCCAACAGACCACGGAATAGTACTGGTCTGCCCCCTGGGGGTTGGGGACTCCTGCCCTAAAGTTAAACTACAGAAACTTCCGCTCTCATCTCAAGGGCCACTGTGATATTGTGGGGAAAGAACTGAACTAGGATGGTGTCATTCCTCTTGGGCAAACCACAGTCAATTAGGGAAGATCCTTAAATTATGTTAAACAGAATAACAGAGTTGGAAGGGACCTTAGAGGTCTTCTAGTCCAACCCCTTGCTTAAGCAGGAAACCCTATACATTTCAGACATTTCATTATGGTTGTATGTCGAGGGCAACCTGGACTGGAGAGATGGAGCCCAATGCATCTGGGGAGACAGACACAGATCGAAGCAACCTTTTCTAGCCACAAGTGGGTGCTGCAACACTGGAGAAGAAGAGATTGGACAACTGTTTGTCTGAAATGATATAGGGTTTCCAGCTTGAGCAGGGGGTTGGACTAGAACAGTGGTTCTCAACCTGTGGGTCAGGACCCCATTTGGGGTCGAACGACCATTTCACGGGGGTCGCCAAACAACGCAGTCTGCCATTTTTTTCCCCCCTTTTTCCTTTACTGTGCTACTCCCTTTTATTCTATTGCTTTTGAAAGCCAATAGAAGAGACTCTCTTGAAATCGAGTCTAATTCTTATTGGCTTTCACAAAGCCAATAGGAATTGTCCAGGCTGTCTCCGCCCTGCTGAGCCCACCAAAAGTCCCATTCTGCAAATGGTGCTGCACCAGTTGAGTAGTCCTCGACTTACGACCGGTTGGGGGTCGCGGCATTAAAAAGGTTGAGAACCACTGGACTAGAAGACCTCCAAGGTCCCTTCCGTTATTCTGGTATTCTGCCTCCAGAGCTATTGGATTGCAGTTCCCATTAATCTTAGCTAGCTTGATCAAAGGCTGGGGAATTAAGAGATTAGAACAGGGATCTCCAGACTTGGCAACTTTACGACTAGTGAACTTCAACTTCTAGAATTCCTGGCTGGCTGAGGAATTCTGGGAGGTGAAGGCCACAACTCTTAAAAGTTGCTAGGTTTGGAGATCCCTGAGTTACATATTTGAGAGGCAAAGTTTATCGGTGTCTGGTTCCTGAACAAGCAGAAATCATCAATGTTTACCTTTCTCAGAAGACATGCTAACTGCTTGTATCTCCCACGTGGTGATGGAATCGGGAAGATGAAAGTGTTCTCTGAAAAAGACCAAGAAGAAGCTTTCTTCATCTTTCTGTGTCACAGACATTTCCATCAAACTCTTCAAAATCTTTAATGCAGCCACTGGTTATCATTAAGACTGTTCACCCTTGCATTAATCCCTCATCCCAGACCCCCGAGACCCCTTCACAGGTAGTCCACGTCTTACGAGCACAATCGAGGTCTAAATTTCTGTTGCTAAGCAAGACGGTGGTTAAGTGAGTTTTCCCTCCATTTTATGACCTTTCTTGCCACCGTTGTTAAGTGAATCACAGCAGCTGTTAGTAACACCGTTGTTAAGTGAATGTGGCTTCCGCAGGGACTCTGCTGGTCAGAAGGTTGCAAGACCTGATCACGTGACCCGGGGACACTGCAACTGTCATAAATATGAGTCAGTTGCTAAGTGTCTGAATTTTGATCACACGAGCATGGGGATGCCGCCACGGTTGTAAGTGTCAAAAACATCCATAAGTCACTTTTTTCAGTGCTGCTGTAAGTCTGAATGGTCATTAAATGGACTGTTGCATGTCCAGGACTACTGTAGTTACACAGGCAAATATTTGGTCTCAGAGCCTAGTTTAAGAGTCCCTGCAGCCCAATAACTGACATGGATGAAGCATTCATCCTATCACAGGGGTAGGCCACCTTGGCTCTTTTTATGACTCGTGGACTTCAACTCCCAGAATTCCTGAGCCAGCCATGCTGAGGGGAAAGGGAGAGATTCCAAGCTGAGCCAGGCTGGCTCAGGAATTCTGGGAGTTGAAGTCCACCAGTCATGAAGGGAGCCATAGTTCCCCCATGCTGGCTCAGGAATTCTGGGAGTTGAAGTCCACGAGTCATAAAAGAGCCAAGGTTGCCTACCCTGTCCTATTGCAAGAAAGGAAACATGACTTGTAAATGAATTTCTGTTCTACTCACGTGAGGGTTTTATCCACAGTGAAGGTTTGCCAGAGCCAGCTCTCAGGGAAAAATCTTCGCAATGTGATCACTTCATCATCAAAAAACTCTTCTTCATCTTCATCTTGGACTATATGTAGAAAGAGAAAGTCACTGGCTAAAGATTATGGTTTACTCTTTTCCCAAAAATCTTAAAACAGGATTCTCCAATCTCGGCAGCTTTACGGCTTGTGGATTTCAACTCCCAGAATTCCTTAGCCAGCCATGGAATTCTGGGAGTTGAAGTCCACAAGTCTCAAAGCTGCCAAGGTTCAAGACCCTTGCCTTAGAGCAGTGTTTCCCAAACTTGACAATTTTAAGGCATGAGGACTTCAAATCCCAGAGTTGGCTATGGAATTCTGGGAGTTGAAGTCCACATGCCTTAAAATTGTCAAGTTTGGGAAACACTGCCTTAGAGCAGAGGTCCGCAACCTTTTGGGCACCAGGGACCAGTTCCGTGGAGAAAGGTTTTTCCGCGGACCGGAGAGTGCATGCTTTTGTATGCTGCCTGCATCTCACAGAGGGGTTTTTGCTTGTCTGTGCAGCCCGGTTGCTGGCAGTCCATGGACCGGGGGTTGGGGATCCCTACGTTAGAGGAGTGGTTTTCAGGCCTCTAACTTCAGATGTTTTAACAATTGTTTTCTCCCTGGAATTTCACTGTTTTATCACTACTTTAATATTGTGGTTTTTATGCTACATGTATTGTTAAGATTATTCTTAAGGATCTACAGAGGGACAATCGAGAGCATCCTGTCATACAGCATCACAGTCTGGTTTGGAAGCATCCCTGCTTCAGGCAGGAAGGCGGTGTAGAGAGTGGTGAGGATGGTCGAAAAGATCATTGGCAGTTCCCTCCCTCCCATCCAGGACATAGCACAGAAGCATTGTTTGAGCAGGGTCCGCAAGATTGTCTGAGAGACGACACATCCTCTTCACGACCTGTTTTCCTTCTGGGAGGAGACTCCATGGTATCTGAAGCAGAACATCCAGATTCAGTCACAGCTTTGTTCCATAAGGTATTAACCTTGTGAACTCTAAAGCTTCCTCCTTCCGTTATGTATTCAAGATGGACAGTGAATAATATTTATATGTTACTTATATGTAAGGGTGTAGGTCTATACATATGTTGTATATAGTACGTTTTAAATGTGTTATGTATGTGTACACTTTGAGAGGAAGCAACTAAATTTCATTTTTAATGTGTGCCATTGTGCCCACAGGAAAAAATGATAATAAAGGTTATCTAATCTAATCTTCCCAATTGCAATGTATGGCTGTGAAAGTTGGACCATAAGAAAGGCTGAGCACCAAAGAATTGAGGCCTTTGAACTATGGTGCTGGAGAAGACTCCTGCGAGTCCCTTGGACTGCAAGGCATTCAAACCGGTCAGTCCTAGAGGAGACCAACCCCGACTGCTCTTTAGAAGGCCAGATCCTGAAGTTGAAACTCAAGTACTTTGGCCACCTAATGAGAAGGAAGGACTCACTGGAGAAGGGCCTAATGCTGGGAAAGATGGAGGGCCATGGAAGAAGGGGACGACAGAGAATGAGGTGGCTGGATGGAGTCACTGAAACAGTAGGTGTGAACTTAAATGGACTCCAGAAGATGGTAGAGGACAGAAAGGCCTGGAGGAACGTTGTCCATGGGGTCGCGATGGGTTAGACACGACTTTGTAATTAGCAACAACAACAAATCTAATCTTATCTAATCTGGGTGACGGTCTCTCTCTCTCTCTCTCTCTCTCTCTCTGTGTTTATCTTTTTTTAATGTCAAGGTTTTTAGGACTGAATCCTGGGCATCTAGCCCAAGAGCCTGCTAGGAATCTCCCATCCCATTCAAAGATGAAGTTTTGACAGATGTCCAACCCATGGATCTAGCCATCTATCAAAACACATCTGCTTTCCTTTGGTCCAGCCTGAGCCACATTATGGAGAATGATCTGGCACAGGGGTAGGCAACCTTGGCTGTTTTATGACTCGTGGACTTCAACTCCCAGAATTCCTGAGCCAGCATGGCTCAGCTTGGAAACCTCTCCCTTTCCCCTCAGCATGGCTGGCTCAGGAATTCTGGGAGTTGAAGTCCACGAGTCATAAAAAGAGCCAAGGTTGCCTATCCCTGATTTCTGGCAGATAATTTACTTTGTGCCATGTTAAACCTGAAAAGACACGACTACTTGTAAGATATTTTGCTGGGCAGTTTATTGCTCAGCTGTGGTGTGAGAGAAAGACAGCCCCTCCTTAGGAGTTCCCAGCGTACAGGTAGTCCACAACTTACAACCATTCATTTAGTGACGGTTCAAAGTTACAACAGCATTGAAAAAAGTGGCATGGCCATTTTCACACTTATGACCGTTGCAGCCTCCCCATGCCATGTGATCAACATTCAGATGTTTGACAATTGGCCTGTACTTATGTGTCCCAGATCATGTGATCACCTTTTGCGACCTTTTGACAAGTAAAGTCACAATGGGGGAAGCCAGATTCACTTAACAACCGTGTTACTAACTTAACAGCTGCAGTGAATCACTGAACAATGATGTCAAGGAAGGTCGTAAAATGAGGCAAAACTCACTTAACAAATGTCTCAGCAACAAATGTTTGGGGCTCAATTGTGGTCATAAGTTGAGAACTACCTGTATACGCCACCCCAGGCTCTGAAACTCCATATGGATCAAAAGAAATACACAACCTAAGTCGAAGTTGTAAATCGAGGACTACCTGTATATGCTTCATAGGGGTGTTAGTATATTTTAATTTAACTGGAGGCTAAAACATATAGGGAACGGTTGCTGGAATTGGGTAGTCTAGTTTAATGAAGAGAAGGACGAGGGGTGTCATGATAGGAGTGTTCCAATATCTCAGGGGCTTCCCCAAAGAAGAGGGAGTCAAGCTAGTCTCCAAAGCACCTGAAGGCAGGACAAGAAGCAATGGATGGAAACTGATCAAGCAGAGAAGCAACCTAGAACTAAGCAGAAACTTCCTGATAGTTATAACAATGGAACAGCCTGCCTCCAGAAGCAGTGAATGCTCCAACACTGGAGGTTTTTAAGAAGAGACTGGAAAGCCATTTGTCTATAATGGTATAGGCTTTCCTGCCTGAGCAGGGGGTTGGACTTGATGACCTCCAAGGTCCCTTCCAACTTTATTATTATTAATAATAATAATAATTATTATTATTTGGCAAGATTCTGTCTATGGGTCATGAGCAATAAATAAATCTGCTTTTAAGAATGACGTTTCTTTATTGGTTTTTGGAATCTGAAAATAGAGTAGAGTAGAGCAGAGCAGAGCAGAGTAGAACAACAGAGTTGGAAGGGACCTTGGAGGTCATCAAGTCCAACCCCCTGCTCAGGCAGGAAACCCAAAACCATTTCAGACAAATGGTGGTCCAATCCCTTAAAAACTTCCAGTGTTGGAGCATTCACACAACTTCTGGAGGCAGAAGTTAATTGTTCTAACTGTCAGAAAATTTCTCCTTAATTTTAGGTTGCTTCTCTCCTTGATTAGTTGCTTCTTGTTCTGCCCTCAGGTGCTTTGGAGAACGGGTTGTCTCCCTCTTCTTTGTGGCAATCCCTGAGATATTGGAATGCTGCTATCATGTCACCCCTAGACCTTATTTTCATTAAACTTTAAAAGATACTATGGCTGCTGTGAGGAAGAGCACTTAAGCTGGAACTCTTTGTTATAAAAGAGGGGCTGGCAGGAATTGATGTTCAAACATCAGGATTTCCTTTCCTCATTTAACCTTTCTCTTTTCCTATTCAGCTGGCTCAGGGTAGCATACTCACCCCTTGCAAGACCATGGGACCCCCAGGACTGGCGACGTAATTTGGTAGCATAGCGGCAGCAGTCAAGGAAGACGTCACGGCACTGGATGTTCTTAATCCTTTGGGCACGTTCATCGCATGTCCGGGCATTGCGAAGCAACACCATGCCACCCTTGCAGCATTTAATTTGATCAGGGGTATTGTATTTGGCAACTGCAGAAGAGAGGGGGTGGGGAGAAGAAGATAAAATAATAGTGGATATAAAATGCAGGAACAAAAGAAATAAAGGTAAAGCTAAGCCAACATTTCACATTCCCTTCTTAGAATTCCGATTAGTCTAGCCCAGGGGTAGGCAACCTTGGCTCTTTTATGTCTCATGGACTTCAACTCCCAGAATTCCTGAGCCAGCCATGCTGAGGGGAAAGGGAGAGGTTTCCAAGCTGAGCCATGTTGGCTCAGGAATTCTGGGAATTGAAGTCCACGAGTCATAAAAGAGCCAAGGTTGCCTACCCCTGGGCTAGCCCAACAGTTTCCAATTTTTTATTTCTGATATATCAGGCCAGCGTTTCTTAACCTTTGCAACTTTAGGATGGGTAAACTTTTAACTCCCAGAATTCTAGGCTGGCTGGGGAATTCTGGGAGTTGAAGTCCACCCATCTTAAAGTTGCAAAGGATAACAAACACACTGTATCAGATCATTATGCAGCTTTTGAGGAGGACTACTTAACCCAAAGGTTGGCAACACAAAGCCTGCCAATATTTAGACATGCACCAGTCTTGTATAGATGGTATCTTCAGGATACCAAAATCATTCATACATTCATATATTCAGTCAATCAATTATATGTATGTAATGAAATAATAATAATAATAATGATGATGATGATAAAGTTGGAAGGGACCTTGGAGGTCATCTAGTCTAACTCTCTGCTCAGGTAGGAAACCCTATACCATTTCAGACAAATGACTGTCCAGTCTTTTTTAAAAGCTTCCAGTATTGCAGCATTCACAGCTTCTGGAGGCAGGTTGTTCCACTGGTTAATTGTTCTAACTGTCAGGAAGTTTCTCCTTAGTTCTAGGTTGCTTCTCTCCATCTGTTGCTTCTTGTCCTGCCTTCAGGTGCTTTGGAAAATAGCTTGACTCCCTCTTCTTTGTGGCAGCCACTGAGATATTGGAACTCCTATCATGACACCCCTCGTCCTTCTCTTCATTAGACTAGAGTCTAGACCAGTGGTGGCAAACCTATGGCATGCGTGCCAGAGGCAGCACTCAGAGCCCTCTCTGTGGGCACACAGGCCATGCCCTGGAGATGGCAACTGTCCCTCTTCAACCAGCCCTACACTAACTCGCCGAGGTCCCACATGGCCGGATGCATCCCAGAACCCATGCGCTCGCTGGCCTCTGTGTGCAGGGGGTTGATGGTGTCAGGCAGCAGCCGCCCCTGCCCCTGTCACACCTTGCCCTATGACAGGCACCCCCACCTTGGGTTGCAGTTTGGGCACTCGGTCTCTAAAAGGTTTGCCATCACTGGTCTAGATGTACCCAATTCCAGCCACCGTTCCTTGTATGTTTTAGCCTCCAGTCCCCTGATCATCTTTGTTGCTCTTCTCTGTACTATTTCTAGAGACTCCACATCTTTTTTACATCGTGGTGACCAAAACTGGATGCAGTGTTCCAAGTGTGGCCTTACCAAGGCATTGAAGAGTGGCATTAATACTTCACGTGATCTTGATTCTATCCCTCTGTTAATGCAGCCTAGCACTGTGTTGGCCTTTTTGGCAGCTGCAGCACACTGCTGGCTCGTATTAGATAAAGGGGAATCAAGAGCATCACAGATACATGCCAGATGCCCAGGGTCTGTATTTTGATCACATATTCATGGGGATGCTGCAACGGCCATAAGCGTGAATTGTGGTATAATCAGGGCTTTTTTTTCTCATAGAACGCCCAGAACGGAGTTCTGGCACCTTTTTGGGATGGAACCTTGTAGGGTAGGCAAGGTGGGTTGTATGACATGTGTGAGTTCCAGCACCTTTTTTTTTTTTTTAAGAAAAAAAGCACGGGTATAATTCACTTTTTACAGTGCTGTTGTAACTTTGAATGGGGACTGGCTTTTTTGGCAGCTGCAGCGCACGGCTGGCTCATATTTAAGTGATTGTCCACCAGGACTAAATCAACAAAGTGGCCGACATTCTGCAAGATGACCAAATCTCATGAGATTTGTTGTTTCATCTTACCTTTCTTCTGCATCTCAAGTTGAAATGACAGGGACCGCTTTTTCCGGGAAACATTTTCTTCGCATCCGTGTGCTATGGGAACAAACAGGAGAAGATGAACAGAAACTCAAAACCATAGAACAAAATCCCACCAACAGTGTTAAAAGGAATGATTCCTGATGGAAAAGGAGAGGGAGGGGGTTTTCTAAGGAACAAAAGAACAAAATAAATATTTGTCCAATAGTAAAGCAAGTGAATTATCACCAACGAATGTGGCGACGACGCATTCGAACGTCTGCCCTATCAACGTTCGATGATACTTTCCTGCTATCATTAACTCTCTTATTGAAAGTTGACAGGGCAGACGTCCGAATGTGTCATCGCCACCACGGGGGCGTGCGGTCAGCCCGAGGTTATCTAGAGTCACCAAAGCAGGCGGAGCAAGCCCGGGGTTGGTTTTGGTCTGATAAATGCATGCGTCCCCAGAGATCAGCACTTGTGGCATGTGTTAGCTCTGGAATTATCACAGTTATCCTAGTAAAACCATAACCGATTCAGTGAACCATTCACAGTTTCACTGTCACGCCTGTGTGTACTTAGACATGCATGGCTTAATCTTTCAGTTGACAACATTTGTGAGATTTGGTTGAAATTTCAGACAAGAGGCCTACAAATCTAAGGGGGGGGGAGGTATTCTTGAAAGATTTTGACAACTTTAACCTTATGTCTTTTTAAGATGACCAAGAGCAATTTATATTGCTCATTTTCTTTATGACTGTGAGGATAGAAACTGCTGATAATTGCCCAAATTTCTTTATTTTCGTTTAGGATTTTTTTACTCACCTTTCCGGAGGAGACTTTGCTGTTGACCAGCACGGATTGAGAGACCAGCATCGGCAAAGACGCCCAGGGAATCTTCCCCACTGCCAGCAGTACAACCGAGATCATAACTTTTCATGGCCTCAAAAACCTGATTTCAAGAGGAAAAATAAATAAATGTGGAAGATGATAAGACAAGGGGAGAGAGAGAGAGAGAGAGAGAGAGAGAGAGAGAGAGAGAGAGACAGAGAGAGAGAGAGAGAGACAGAGAGAGACAGAGAGAGAGAGAAAGTGCTCCTATTGATGTGTGATGTTTCACACGACCAATGTTTCTTGGTAACTTCAAGATGTGTGAACCATAATTCCCAGGGGTCCCCAGCCAACTTAACTAGAACTAGGTGCAAACATAAGTAGCAAAGATTTCCTGTCAATAATTTTTTCCTTAGTTCTAGATTGGATATTTCCTTAAAATAAACTTCCGTCTGTTACTTCAATCCTCCTGATCTTCTGCAAGAACTTAAAAAACCTGGCACCACCCACTGGCCTGGGGAGGGGGTGTCTTCACATTGGGGGCGATTGACAGACTAATAACAGACCCTACTTCACCCCCCTCTTCATCCTGTTCCCTCCCCATCTTTTGATTAGGGCTGTGTACAGGTAGTTCTCGACTTGTAGTCACAACTGAGCCCAAAATATCTGTTGCTAAGTGAAACAGTTGCTAAGTGGGTTTTGCCCTATTTTACGGCCTTTCTTGTCACAGTCGTTAAGCAAATCATGGCAAGGTGTTAAATTAGTAACATGGTGGTTACTACTGACTTCCCTCTTTGACTTTGCTTATCAAAAGGTCGCAAAAGGGGATTCCCCCCCCCACCTGGGGACACTGCAACTGTCATAAATCAATCGTCATCAATCTGAGTCAGTTGCCAAGTGTCTGAACAAGCCGTGGTAACTTTGAATAATCACTAAACAAACTGTTGTAAGTTGAGGACTACCTGGGTTTATCTGTTTTATGAGTTAGTTTTTATTATGTGTAGGTTTTGTAAAATTCTATCTTTCTAATAGTGTAAACCGCCCAGAGTTACCTTGGGGTAAGATGGGCAGTCAGTAAAGTAAAGTAAAGTAAAGTAAAGTAAAGTAAAGTAAAGTAAAGTAAAGTAAAGTAAAGTAAAGTAAAGGTAAAGGTAAAGTAAAGGTATAGTAAAGTAAAGTAAAGTAAAGTAAAGTAAAGTAAAGTAAAGTAAAGTAATAAAATAATAAATAATAAAATAAATAAAGTAAAATAAAATAAAATAATAAAATAAAATAAAATAAATAAAGTAAAATAAAATAAAATAAAAATATCTTCTCGCCTTTCCCTCAGGTGTTCAAAGTAAAGTAAAGTAAAGTAAAGTAAAGTAAAATAAAAGTAAAAGTAAAGTAAAGTAATAAAATAAATAAAATAAAATAATATAAAATATGAAATAAAGTAAAATAAAATAAAATAATAAAATAAATAAAGTAAAATAAAATAATATAAAATATGAAATAAAGTAAAATAAAATAATAAAATAAATAAAGTAAAATAAAATAATATAAAATATGAAATAAAGTAAAATAAAATAATAAAATAAATAAAGTAAAATAAAATAATATAAAATATGAAATAAAGTAAAATAAAATAAAATAATAAAATAAATAAAGTAAAATAAAATAAAATAAAATAATAAAATAAAATAATAAAATAAAATAAAAATATCTTCTCGCCTTTCCCTCAGGTGCTCAAACACGCCCATCACATTCGCAAACCATCACAACCATATTACACAAGGAGTCGAAGAAAGGACTCTTTGTCTTCCCAAATATCCAAGGAGAGCGGCTGAAGCAGAAGGGACCATACCTTGCCTTGTGTGAGCCGATTCTTCCCGTTGAGGGCATAAACGGCAGCATCCGTGGCAGAGAGAGAGACAAAGGATTTGGCATCCGTGTTTATGGTGAGTGGCAGGCGTGCCTGAGGCTGCAGGCGGTCTATGTTTGCCGAGGAGCGAATCTCCAGCTGAAGATTGGAAAGACAGAGTAAGGGAGAAGTAGGGCAGCCAACCCCAACCTCTTCCTGGATCTCTAGACGGGAGAGGTGACAACTTCATAAATTACCTGGGAATTCCAGAAGCGTTTTCAGAAATATTTGGAAAGTAATGGGTTGGAGGAAGCCTGCTCGGCCTAAAGTTGGCCTAAATATAGGTAGTCCTTGACTTATGTCCACCATTGAGCCCACAATTGACATTGCTAAGCAACAGCATCTGTTAACTGAGTTTTGCCTCATTTTGCGACCTTTCTTGTCACAGTTGTTAAGGGAATCACTGAAGCTGTTAAGTTAGTAACATGGTTGTTAAGTGAATCTGGCTTCCCCCTTTGACTTTGCTCGTCAAAAGGTCGTAAAAGGTGATCACATGACCCTGGGACACTGCGACTGTCATAAATACAGTTGCCAAGTGTGCAAATTTTGATCACAGGACCGTGGGGATACTGAAATGGTCATAAGTATGAAAAACGGACATAAGCCACTTTTTTCAGTGCTGTTGCAATTTCAAAAGGTCACTAACGAATGGTTGTAAGTTGAGGACTACCGGTATTGTCCTTTGCAAACTGCCCCCAAAATTTTTATTTATTTATATGGAGAAAATCGACCTGGGGTGGTCTCAAGAGTGGACACCGACTGTAGAATGAGGTGAAATAAAATAGAAATGACACGAAAATGAAACCGACGTGAAATGAAATGCAGTAAAATAAAGAAGAAATGCCATCAAACAAGATACAACAAAGCAAGTGAAATGAAGCAAAGTAAAATAAGTGAATGAAATTAAAATAAAAGAGCACCGGGCAGCAGTTACCTATTGTTCATGATTTTCCATAGTTTCAAACACTGCCTCAGCCCCACGAAGGTCTCATTTATTATTGTATGGTTATAGTCCTAAAACAATTTTGTCTGCTTTTTGTATTTTTGTTTTGATGATCTTACACTTATGGTGACTATTTTAGGTAGTGATACAGTGTCTATGAACATATTTAGGATGTATAAATATCCTGAACAGTCTAACTCAGGGGTCTCCAATCTTGGCAACTTTAAGACTTGTGGACTTCAACTCCCAGAATTCCTCAGCCAGTTTTGCTGGCTGAGGAATTCTGGGAGTTGAAGTCCACAAGTCTTAAAGTTGCCAAGGTTGGGGACCCCTGCTCTAACTGGCTGAGATCTGCTTAACACAATGATTAGAAGTATCTACGGTATAAATCCAAGCCCTGTTTAAATGAATAAGTCTCAATTAATGGGACTAAAATATAAATTATGATTTAGAAATCTAAGCATCTGGATTTTCACAATAATCACTCTGCTAAACAACTAATTCCCACAACACTGTGAAACTACCTAGTAAGGCTGTATTGCTATTCTTCTTCTCATCTTTCCTATAACCTATCTCCTTATCTTCTTATGACTATATGTTGCTTGTATCTTACAATTTATATTGTTTCATTTAGTATCCTAGTATGATTTATGTTGTTTGCTTATTTAGTATCCTATGACTATCACTACGTGTTGTATGATTTATGATGAATGTATTTTTATGATGATCATGATTTATCATGTGTTGCTTGCTTGTAGGTACCCTGAGAGCTTATGCACCGGAGACAAATTCCTTGTGTGTCTTCTATTCTATTCTATTCTATTCTATTCTATTCTATTCTATTCTATTCTATTCTATTCTATTCTATTCTATTCTATTCTATTCCATTCCATTTCATTTCTATTCCATTTCATTTCTATTCTATTCTATTCTATTCTATTCTATTCTATTCTATTCTATTCTATTCTATTCTATTCTATTTCATTCCTATTCTATTCTATTCTATTCTATTCTACTCTACTCTACTCTACTCCACTCCACTCCACTCCACTCCACTCCACTCCACTCCACTCCACTCCACTTCTATTCTATTCTATTCTATTCTATTCTATTCTATTCTATTCTATTCTATTCTATTCTATTCTATTCCATTCCATTCCATTCCATTTCATTTCTATTCTATTCCATTTCTATTCCATTTCATTCCATTTCATTTCTATTCTATTCTATTCTATTCTATTCTATTCTATTCTATTCTATTCTATTCTATTCCATTCCATTCCATTCCATTCCATTTCATTCCTATTCTATTCTATTCTATTCTATTCTATTCTATTCTATTCTATTCTATTCTACTCCATTCTATTCTATTCTATTCTATTCTATTCTATTCTATTCTATTCTATTCCATTCCATTCCATTCCATTTCATTTCTATTCCATTTCATTTCTATTCCATTCTATTCTATTCTATTCTATTCTATTCTATTCTATTCTATTCTATTCTATTCTATTCCATTTCATTCCTATTCTATTCTATTCTATTCTATTCTATTCTATTCTATTCTACTCTACTCTACTCTACTCTACTCTACTCTACTCTACTCTACTCTACTCCATTCCATTCCAATTCTATTCTATTCTATTCTATTCTATTCTATTCTATTCTATTCTATTCTATTCTATTCTATTCTATTCTATTCTATTCTATTCTATTCTATTCTATTCTATTCCTATTCCATTCCATTCCATTCCATTCTATTCATATTCTATTCTATTTATATTCTATTCTACTCTACTCTATTCTATTATATTCATATTCTATTCTATTTATATTCTATTCTACTCTACTCTATTATATTATATTCATATTCTATTCTATTTATATTCTACTCTACTCTACTCTACTCTACTCTACTCTACTCTACTCTACTCTACTCTACCCTACCCTACCCTACCCTACTCTACTCTACTCTACTCCACTCCACTCCACTCCACTCCACTCCACCACTCCACTCCACTCCACTCCACTCCAAAAGCAAGCACTGAACAGAATGTGGCAATGTGGCAATGTGTGAAACAGCTGACTTACTTAGAAAGAAATCACTAGCACAAAATTCTGGAGTGGATTCGGGAACGCAACCCCTTCCTGAAAATTCAACATACCTTCCCCTCGCAGCGGGAGACAACCTCCAACCATAGGGAGTTGGAGACAATTTCATCCCCAAGAAGATAATAGGCCACAACACGGAACGTTGGCATCAGACTAGGTGTAACACGAATAGGGGCTACTGTAAAAGTGCCAGCTAGAACTCTGTTTACAGAGATGATGTCGCCTTTGCTCAAAACCTACAGAAAAATGGTCAAATCAAAGAACAGTTTTTTTTAGCACAGAGGCAATATCTTCCAGTTATTAAAAAAATAATCATATCACTCAGTATAGGTCAGGGGTAAGCAACCTTGGCTCTTTTATGACTCGTGGACTTCAACTCCCAGAATTAAGAAGCATGGTTGGCTCAGGAATTCTGGGTGGTTGAAGTCCATGAGTCATAAAAGAGCCAAGGTTGCCTACACCTGGTATAGGTAGTCCTTTCTGTTGCTAAGTGAGGTGTTTGTTGAGTTTTGCCCCATTTGACACCTTTTCTTGCCAGAGTTGTTTAAGTGAATCCCTGCCATCATTAAATGAGTAACACGGTTGTTAAGTGAATCTAGCTTCCCCCTTGACTTTACCTGTCAGAAAGTCACAAAAGCTAATCACAGGATCCCAGGACACTGCAACTGTCATAAATGCACGCTAGTTGCCAAGTGCCCAAATTTTGAACACATGACTATGAGGATACTGCAACTATTGTTAAGTTGTAAAAAAATAGCCACAAGCCACTCTTTTCAGTTAGGATGAAACTTCAAACGGTCACAAACCAGTTGCAAATTGAGGACTGTCTGCTTCGTAACAAGCCATTATGGCACAAAGTTTAGAGTGCTGGAATAGGAATGGGGGCAAGTGAGAGGGTCATCTTGACCCTGAGTCAATCCTTCTCTCTCAGTCAAAGATCCATTGTGGTTTAAAGGTGAAGGTGCCTGACTAAACATGGGGAGACCCAGGTTGTTCTTCCTGGTCAACTATGGAACCCTCTGGGAACCATGGGGCTAATTCCACTCTAGAAAGAGTGCAGAGAAGACCAGCAAAGATGATTAGGAGACTGGAGGCTAAAACATACAAGGAACAGTTGCTGGAATTGTGTATGTCTAGTCTAATGAAGAGAAGGACAAGGGGGGACATGATAGCAGTCTTCCAATATCTCAGAGGCTGCCACAAAGAAAAGGGAGTGAAGCTATTTTCCAAAGCACCGGAAGGCAGGACAAAAAGCAACAGATGGAAACTAATCAAGGAGAGAAGCAACCTAGAACTAAGGAGAAATTTCCTGACAGTGAGAACAACCAGTGGAACAGTTGTGAATGCTCCAACAGTGGAAGTTTTTAAGAAGAGATTGGACAGCCATTTGTCTGAAATGGTATAGGGTTTCCTGCCTGAGTAAGGAGTTGGACTAGAACAGGGCTTTTCAACCAGTGGTACGGGTACCACCTGTGATACATTGGCACCTGGCAGGTGGTACGCGACCATCCTAGAAAAGTGGTAGCAGGGGAGGGGAATGAGCTGAACCGGGGGCAGCACCGCACAAGCCTGAGCGAGAGATGGCTGGAGCTGCAAGGCTGTCAGGGCTCAGCTGAAGTGCCAGGATCAGCGCCAGGCTCCAGCTGGAGCTCGGTGCTGATCCTGGTGCTTCTGCTGAGCCCAGAAGAAGCGCCGATCAGCTGGAATGTTGCAGCATCTCCAGGGTCTTGTGATTTACATTCAGATGCTTGGCAACTGATTCATATTTATGATGGTCACCGTGTCCCAGGGTCATGTGAAGTAACCAAAACCTGCTGCAACCACCCAGAAGACGGGGGGAATAAAAGCCAAACACCCCCACCCCACCCCCTCTGCCAATCCTCAACAGAAATGCTCACAACAATGAAAACCTCGGACCACTTTTAGCATATGGCAATATCCGAGTACCACCAGTCACCTAGCAAGGTGTCAAAAACTTGATGACCCAAAAAAAAGAAGGAAAAAAGTGATAAAGTACAGGTAGTCCTCGACTTCTAACAGTGACTGTTGGAAGTTACAATGGCACTGAAAAAAGTGCCCCCCAAGCCATAGCCGAGCAAGATACCTTCCTGTCTGCCCGGCAGTGCTCTTCCTCCTGTCCGAGATTTCCATTGTTGTGAGCATTTCTGTTGAGGATTGGCAGCGGGAGTAGGGGGGTGTTTGGTTTTTATTCCCCCCCCATCTGCTGGGTGGTTGCAGCAGGTTTTGGTCACTTCACATGACCCTGGGACACTGTGACTGTCATAAATATGAATCAGTTGCCAAGCATCTGAATGTAAATCACAAGACCCTGGGGTTCATCTTGGTGTTCATCTCTGTTTATCAGGGAGTTGATTGCTAATGAGGAGCTGTTGTGGTCTTTTTATTACCCTTTTAGCCTTTTGAATGGTGTGTAGATGTTGTTTATGTCTATGTATCTATTGATGGCTGATTTGTCTGAGTAATAGGCTTCCAGGAATTCTCTAGAGCAGTGATGGCGAACCTTTTAGAGACCGAGTGCCCAAAAACTGGACCCACCCCCGCTCCACCCCTGCCCCACCCCCGCTCTGCCTCCACTCCGCCTGCCTGCAGGGCCACTTATCGCCTCCAGGGCCCGCCGCATATTGCCCAGCAGTGCCATAGCAGCCACGCCCTCTGCCCGCGCCCTGCAGCATCAACTGTGCACAATGGGGCATGAGGGCAGAGTCTTGTCTATGCTGCCTGGCTGCCATGTCCTTGGCTGCACTGCTCCGCATGGGCCACGCTCGGGGGTGACTCTTCTCCAGGAGGGCTACTAGTGAGGAAGGGGTCACGGGGGGAGGCAAGGCTGGGGCAACAGCACATGTGCCCACAGAGAGGGCTCCGAGTGCCACCTCTGGCACCCATGCCATAGGTTCGCCACCAGTGTTCTAGAGGTTTTGGTCTAGGATTCTCACAGTTTCCCAATTGAAGCTATAGTTAAGTGTGTCGGTGTGATGCGCAATAAAGGAGTTTTCATCATGTCTTCAGACTGCTAGTTGAAATTCATGGATGCCCTCTGCTAATCTTCTGCCCAGTTCTTCAAGCAGACTCCCACCTACACTGACAGGACAAGCCACTTGTATATAAATAGAGAAAACCACCGGGCCTCGCGAACATCTCCCATTCACCATGTAATAGATGTCAGTGACGGTATTTGATCCAACGGCTTTCAATCTAATTCTGAGGGTATCTTCAATGTTCAAGCCATAACTTTGGGAACTTTCAAGGATCAGATAGTTGCCTCTGGGGGACTTGGTGGCTTTGGCAGTCAAGGTTGCTTCTGCTGGGCTCTCTGTTCCCGCTGTTAGCTGTGGGGAAAACAAAAATAGTCAGGCTGTTTTATAGACATAATAATAATAATGATGATGATGATGATAATAATAATAATAAAGGTTGGAAGGGATCTTGGAGGTCATCTAGTCCAACCCACTGCTCAGACAGAAAACTCTATACCATTTCAGACAAATGACTGTATAGTCTCTTCTTAAAAACGTCCAGTGTTGGGGCATTCACTGCTTCTGGAGGCAGGTTGTTCCACTGGTTAATTGTTCTAACTGTCAGGAAGTTTCTCCTTAGTTCTAGGTTGCTTCTCTCCTTGATTAGTTTCCACCCATTGCTTCTTGTCCTGCCTTCTGGCACTTTGGAGAATAGCTTGACTCCCTCTTCTTTGTGGCAGCCCCTGAGATATTGGAACACTGCTATCATGACACCCCTCGTCCTTCTCTTCATAGCTATGCTATGCTGGCTCAGGAATTCTGGGAGTTGAAGTCCATGAGTCATAAAAGAGCCAAGGTTGCCTACCCCTGGTATAGGTTCTCCTGCTTGAGCAGGGGGCTAGACTAGAAGACCTCCAAGGTCCCTTCCAGTTCTATTCTATTCTATTCTATTCTATTCTATTCTATTCTATTCTATTCTATTCTATTCTATTCTGAAATAACCCTCCGTTTGGTTATCAATGACAGACAGTTGCAGATACAGAATGTGTATTAGACACATTGGGAAACTACAACATTACATTACTTTTCGACATAATCGCCATTCAAATTGAGGCACTTTTCATAACGTCTTACAAGGTTTGAAATTCCTTCTGCCAAAAAAAAAAAAAAAAAAATCTCCCGTCTGGGAATGAAACCACCCTGTAACAGCATCATGAAGCACATTGTCATCATCAAAGCGGTGTGACCCAAGACACTGTTTCATTTTAAAAACTGGTTCATTTTCAACTGATCTAGCAGACAAGTCAACTGCATCTGTTATTGTCTTTCTTCCACCCCTCCTCTCCCTGACCTTTGGATGGGTGGAGCAATACCTTGACAGTGAGTGAGGAAGATCCTTGAGCCACATTGATTATGTAGCTCACGATTCCCTGCTTATCGGTATTCATCTGTTCATCCATAGGAGATGCTGCCCCGGTTATGTGGGTTCTGAAGTGGACTGGGAGGTTGGGGGCTGGTGAGCCATCCGGTAGGGTGATTCGAGCCTAGAGGAAGTGGAAGAAAACCCGGACAGTTTTTATTAATAATGATAAATACTCTGATGTTTTACAGCAATAGGTTCATATTACCATATGTGGTGGGAATGCCCAAAGACTCGTGAGTATTGGAACAGGACACGAAACTGGTTGAGGGATATATTAACACTGGACTTAGAGTTAAAACCTTGTTGGGAATAATGACAGAAAAATACGACAAGGGAACAATCTACCTGCTGCTATACATCCTGACTGCAGCTAGGCTTGCTTTTGCGCAAAAATGGAAGAGCAAGGAAATTCCCACAGAGGAAGAGTTAATACATAAAATATTAGCATGTGCGGAAATGGACAGGCTCACAATGATATTAAAAGACAAAAGTGGATCAGTTTATTATGAAACCTGGGATAAATTTTACCGCTGGAGGAATTTGAAGAGGACAGTCGGGATTAAAGATGAATGTTAAGATAGAAATACCTGTTATTTTACTATTATATATAAAACTTAGATGTATATGTAGAGATGAAGAATTGATTGTAAAAAGTGGAATAATCTGATAAGAATATATATACCGGAATGTCACGTTAAATCCAATGTTTGTTTGTTTTTAACTGTATTATAAATAAAATTTGAAAAAAAAAATTACTCTGATGTTTTAGAATTCAAACAAATACCTGCCACATAAGAGTCCGAACATAGCAAGTATCGATAAAAAAGACAAAAAAAGTCTAGAAAGTAGACATTGCAATACCTGGAGACAGCAAAAAAAAAAAGAGAAGAAGAATAACTGGAGAAAAATCACAAAATACAAAGACCTGCAAATGGAAGTAGAATGACTGTGGCATGAAATTCAGAAATGTGAAAGACAACTAGAATCAGCAGGCATCCGTTCTCTCAACCACACTTCCCAAGATGGAAGATGAACATGACAAAAAAAAAAAACAACCCCAAAATCCGCAGCACATACCAGCACTTCGTACGGAGCACTGGGCACAAAGTAACGTTTGCTTTTTGACAGGTCCACAGAATAAGGCGATGATATAAATTTCACTGAGGTGAGTTCTTGTTCCTCCAGTTCTCCACCTAGGAGAATGAGGAAAAGGTCAACAAGCCACTCTTAAACTTAACCAAGTTTTACAGAGAGATGCTGAGGTCTCAGGTTAGATGAGAAGAAGCCCTTTTGCAAGACGCTCTTTTCGGGGAAGGTTAACAAATCAGTAACACGTACAGATAGTCCTTGACTTCATTCAGTGACCATTTGAGGCTACAACGGCACTGAAAAAAGTGACTTATGACCGTTTTTCACACTTACAACTGTGGCAGCATCCCCCCATGGTCACGTGTTCAAAATTCAGATGCTTGGCAACTAGTTCATATTTATGATGGTCGCAGTGTCCTGGGGTCGTGCGATCCCATTTTGAAACTTTCTGAGAAGCAAAGTTGAAGGGGAAGCCAGATTCACCTCACAACCGTGCTACTCACTTAATAACTGAAGCGATTCGCTTCGCCGCTATGGCCAGAAAGGTTGTAAAATGGGTCAAAACTCACTTAACCACCATCTCGCTTAGCAACTGAAAGTTTGGGGCTCAATTGTGGCCGTAAGTCAAGGGCTACCTGTATTTGTTTTGTTTTCTCATCAGAGTTCAGCCTGCCTGATTTCACACGGCGGGGGCTTAAACCAGTGTTTCTCAACCTTGACAATTTTAAGGCATGTGGACTTCAACTCCCAGAATTCCACAGCCAGCAATGCTGGCTGTGGAATTCTGGGAGTTGAAGTCCACATGCCTTAAAATTGTCAAGGTTGAGAAACACTGGCTTAAACAAAGTGTATTAAACAAGCCCAAATCGATGGAGTTTACATCGTGGTGACCAAAAACTGGATGCAGTACTCCAAGTGTGACCTTACCAAGGCATTGTAAAGTAGTATTAATACTTCACGTGAAAAGTTTCCTGCCTGAGCAGGGGGTTGGACTAGAAGACCTCCAGGGACCCTTCCAACTCTGTTTGTTCTGTTATTCTGTTATGTTCCTTGTTTTTAAGCTTATGGGCTACACTAACATTTATTACTCTTGTTTAAGATCAGCCAAGCCTTGAGATTTAATACTGAGCTCTAAGCCCTCTCTTCCATCCACAATAAGGCTACGTGTCCTAAGTAATAAGGTTTAACAATTGACAAACGAGTCTCTGGCCTGTTCGTAGATCACTCCTTGTCAATAGCTTATGAAATCATCATGTTTCATTTTGGTACGCTGCTCTCCTTTCATTAAACCAGGAAGTGAAGATGGAATAATTTTCTTTCTGTTCCCTCTCTGACAGCGCAAGTAAATCAAGTAAACCCTGACAATACACTTCTGCAAAGCCTCAAAGAGTGAATTCACCTAATACCACCTGACAGCATTTATTCTCACATGTGTTGGCTGGAAAAGTAATATAAATTTCACACATGCGAAGGAAGATTCTTCCTTCCCACCGTCAAAGCCTTGAAAAGCATGAACAATTCCATCCTGTGTGGGATATGAAACCCCCTTCCACCTTTATTTCTCCTTTATTGGTAGGTACCCTTCCATGATCTGATGTGCTTAAGATGTCCGGTGCAAAACTAACACGTTTGGAAAAAGACCAAACTGGAGAAACCTTTTTATATTTTCAAACTTACTTGCCGTCTCTATGACAGAGGCTGCGATGTAAAGGGACGTTCCAACAAGGTCCTGCAGGGGGCGCCCCACTTTCTCAGCGAGGACGCTGCGTTTCAAGATCATCGAGCCCTCACCATCCTCGATCTGAAACAGGGCAAAGTAGGAAGGTATTAAGGTCTAAAAAAAAATCACATCTGCTGTATGCCTATTACCTTAAATCCCATTTGCTCATTCTGTGATCGAGAAATATGAGGTTCAGGAAGGGGAAGACCGAAATGGAAGCATCCAAATTTTGTGGGCACATGCACAGTCTGTGTCGGTGTGATTGTTGGCGAGTTAGTGACTTTAGGACTCGCTCAGCTCCAAGTACAGTTCTTGTTCAAAGGGATTAGTCTTTAGGATTTAGCCTGAATTTGTTTTCACATTCAGACGTGGGGCATATAAGATAACCTTTATTGTCATTTTTTTACTGTGGGCACAACGGCACACATAAAAGAAAAAGAACTTTAGTTGCCCACTCTCAAAGTGAAACATACATGACACACACCTAAACACGAAGAAGCCGAAGCATGAAGCACGAAGCTGAAAACACCAGCCTGAAGATGATGAATGGGACTTCGTCGAAATGTCGCCAAGACACTTCCAATTTTACGTGGGAGAAAACCCTAATAACCAAAGACCTACACACCTAAACATACTATATACAACGTATGTATAGACCCACACCCCTACATATACATAACAAATAAATATTAAATATTGTCCATCTTGAATACATAACGGAAGGAGGAAGCTTGAGAGTTCACAAGGTTAATGCTGTATGGAATGAAACTATGGCTGAATCTGGATGTCCTGTTACGGATACCGCGAAGCCTCCTCCCAAAAGGTAGCAAGGAAAACAGGTCGTGAAGAGGATGTGTAGCGTCCCAGACAATCTTACGGACCCTGATCAAGCAACGCTTCTGTGCTATGTCCTGGATGGGAGGGAGGGAACTGCCAATAATCTTTTCTGCCATCCTCACCACTCTCTGCACCCGCCTTCCTGTTTGAAGCAGGGATACTTCCAAACCAGACTGTGATGCTATATGACAGGATGCTGTATAAAGGTAAAAGTTTTCCCTGTCCAGTCGTGCCCCATTCTAGGGGGCAATGCTCATCTCTATTTCTTAGCTGAGGGAGCCAGCATTGTCCAAAGACACTTCCATGATCATTTGTGCGGCGTGTTTATACACCGAGGCCAGTGGTGGGATTCAAATATGTGAACAACCGGTTCTCTGTGTGGATGCCACTTCCGGAAGTCTGTTCTGGGCCTGGGCAACAAAAAATTAGCTGCTGATTCTGCCCGAACTGGTGTGAAGTGGCTGAATCCCACCACAGACAGAGGCACGTGGAACACTGTTACTTTCCCACTTAAATGTTACCTATTTATCTACTTGCCTAGGCCAGGGGTAGGCAACCTCGGCTCTTTTATGACTAATGGACTTCAACTCCCAGAATTCCTGAGTCAGCTATGCTATGCTAACTTAGGAATTCTGGGAGTTGAAGTCCATGAGTCATAAAAAAGCCGAGGTTGCCTAACCCTGGCCTAGGTCATGGTGGCGCAGAGGTTAGAATGCAGTCCTTCAAGCTAACTCACTGCTCGCTCCAGGAGTTCAATTCTGAACAGCTCAAGATTGACTCAACCTTTCATCCCTTCCAAGGTCAGTAAAATGAGGAGCCAGATTGTTGGATGGGGGCGGGGAGAGATGTTGATTCTGTAAACTGCTTAGAGAGGGCAGTAAAGCACTGTGAAATGATGTCTAAGTCAGAGGTCCCCAATCTTTTGGGCACCAGGGACCAGTTCTGTGGAGAAAGGTTTTGAGTGAGTGGTTTTGTGTGCTGCCTGCATCCCACGGAGAGTGAATGGTTTTGTGTGCGAGAGTGAATGGTTTTGTGTGCTGCCTGCATCCCACGGATGGGGCTTTGCTTCTTTGTGTGGACCGGTTGCTGGTATGCCGTGGCCCGGTACCGGTCCAAGGACCGGGGGTTGGGGACCCCTGGTCTAAGTGTTATTGCTATTTGCATGCTTTTGAATTGCTAGATTGGCAGGAACTGGGATAAGAATGGGAGCTCAAGCCATCACATGATGCTTGGGTCTCAAACTACTAATCTTCTGGTCGACAAATCCAGCACAAATCCAGTATCTAGTGGATACAGTATATGGGGATAAGCTGTAAGGCTGGCTGAGGAATTCTGGGAGTTGAAGCCCACAAGTCATAAAAGGGCCATGTTTGAAGACCCCTGTTGTAAGGGATAATATTAAAGGAAAGATAAAGATGAGCACCTGCAAATACATTACTCTCACTACTGAATAGCTATTGAGTCATGTGCTAAATGTGCACGGTTTAAATCAAATAAATAAATAAAAATAAAAATATTACATTTGTCCCATCCCTGTCCACAAAAATGCATTCCTCAGGGAAGGAGTTATGAAACATTGGAGCTGTAAAATGAAATCTGATCAGCTCCTGCCTTGTTTGGCTTCAGGAAATCATTAAAAACGGAATTGTTTAAGAAGACTCTTGATTTATAGATGTTGCCATTTATTTTTATTGCTGTTTGGTTGATTTTTTTTTATGACTTTACTTGTGGTTTAATTTTTGGGGAGGTTAGGGGGGAAACTGCTGAACGTTTATGGATTGTAATTGTATCATTGACATTTTTTTGTTTCTGATTCTGTAACCTGAAGTCCCTGTTTGTAAATTGGATGGCTATATATCTTTGATGGCGAACCTTTTAGAGACTAAGTGCCCAAAAACTGGCCCCGCCCATACTCCACCCCCTGCTGTGCCCCAGCTCCGCCCCATCCCCCGCCCCACCTGCCTGCAGGGCCACTCACCGCCTCCAGGGCCCGCAGCAGATCGCCCAGGCAGCCCAGCAGCGCTATGGCAGTCACGCCCTCTGCCCACGCCCTGCAGCATCAACTGTGCACAAGGGGGTATGAGGGCAGAGTCTTGTCTACGCTGCCTGGCTGCCATTTCCTTGGCTGCGCTGCTCCGCATGGGCCACGCTCAGGGGAGACTCTCCTTCAGAGGGAGAGGAGGGGTCGCGGGGGGAGGCGAGGCTGGGGCAATGGCACGTGCGCCCACAGAGAGGGCTCTGAGTGCCGCCTCTGGCACCCGTGCCATAGGTTCGCCGTCACTGCTATATATAAATGTATTTAATAATTAAATATTAAATAAATAAATCTGCTGAAAGTTTTCCTGTTGCAGGCAGGCAGGCAAAAAAAAAAAATTAAAATAAATTAAAATAAAATAATAAAATAAATAATAAAATAAAGTAAAAGAAATAAAAAATAATAAAATAAAAATAAATAATAAAAAATAAAATAAAGTAAAATAAAAAATAAAATAAAGTAAAATAAAGAAATAAAAATAAAATAAAAATAAATAATAAAAAATAAAATAAAGTAAAATAAAAAATAAAATAAAAAATAAAATAAAATAAATAATAAAATAAAGTAAAAAATAAAAATAAATAATAAAAAATAAAATAAAGTAAAATAAATAAAGATAAAAATAAAATAAATAAATAATAAAATGAAGTAAAATAAAAAATATAAATAAATAAATAAATAAAATAAATTATAATAAAATAAATAAAAATAAAATAAATAATAAATAATAAAATAAAGTAAATTAAAAAATAAAAATAAAATAAAAATTAAAATAAAATAAAATAGTAAAATAAATAAAATAATAAAATAAAATAAAAAATAAAATAAAATAAGTAAAATAAATTATAATAAAATAATAAAATAAATAAAACAAAACAAAACAAAATAAATAAAATAAAACAAAATAAATAAATAATATAATATAAAATAAATAAAATAACATAATAAAATAATAAAATAAAATAAAATAAATAAAATAAATAAATAAATAAATAATAAAATGAAGTAAAATAAAAAATAAAAATAAAATAAAAAAATAAATAAAATAAAATAAATTATAATAAAATAAAAGAAAAGAAATAAAAATAAAATAAATAATAAATAATAAAATAAAGTAAATAAAATAAATAAAATAAATAATAAAATAAAATAGTAAAATAAATAAAATAATAAATAAAATAAAAATAAAAAAAATAGTAAAATAAATTATAATAAAATAATAAAATAAATAAAACAAAACAAAACAAAATAAATAAATAAATAATATAAAATAAATAAAATAACATAATAAAATAAAATAAAATAAAATAAATAAAATAAAATACTCTGTTCCCTTACCAGGATTTGTTGTACTAGTCCTGAGATATAGACCTTTTCCTTATTCTCACCAATCACACCAAATCGCACGTATGCTGTGCCGGTGACCCCTTTCCCATAGAAAAAACTGTTGGGGAAGCCAAGAAAAAAAAATCACATGATTAACTTTGGAATAAAAGCTGTAGATCAGTGGTTCTCAACCTTTTTATACGGCGACCCCGGTCATAAGGACGCGGCGCGCATGTGCGGCGCCGCTCCCATGCGCAGTGCGCATGCACGGCGCCACTCCCTGAGGGGAAAAAATGGCGGATCGCGCTGTTTGGCGACCCCCGTAAAATGGTCGTTCGACCCCAAATGGGGTCGCGACCCAAAGGTTGAGAACCGCTGCTGTAGATGACCAGAAAAAAAAATCCTGCTGCAAAGCTTCATCTAATCCACAGCCTGAAATGATCTTTCTGATTGATTATTTGCCATCAAGGTGATGTTACCTCTTAGCAACCACACAGTTAGATTTTCTCCATGAGAATCTCTCCCTAACCTGGTCCTTCAGGCCTTAGAACTGTGTCTCCATCCCGACTTACAACTGAGTCTGTCCACCCCTTTGGTTGCTTTCTTCTCCTCTTCCCTTCTACCTTTTCCAGCGTTAGAAGCTTTCGGCTGGAGAGTTAGAATTAGGCCCTCTGGCTGCTGGTAATTTTTTTTAACCAAACAATGTTATACCACACTCCCTTTTGTAGTATAATCTTTAATATACCCAAGAACAAGACAGTAGAAATATTAACCTTCCCTTCCCTTCTCTTCTATTAATCCACACATCTTCTTCCTTTCCTTCCCTTTCCCTTTCTCTTTCCCTTCCTTCCTTCCCTCCCTCCCCTCCCTCCTCTTTCCCTCCCCTCCCTCCTCCCTTTACCCCCTTCCCTTCCCCTCCCCTCCCCTCTACTCCCCTCTCACACTGCACTATGTTGTCATTGAAAAATTTGAGAACCTTCTGACCTATTTTGCATCTGTTTTTCCCCCCTAGGTTTCTAGTGACAATGGCAATTCACCTCCCCAAAGGGAAAATCGCCTTCATTTCATGCTTGCAGTTGTCGATTGCCTTATTTTGGATTGCAGCTATCTCAAAAACTTTAGCAGTTTGAGCGTATCATGGTAAATGAATCCACAGAATAAGAAGGAGTTGCTTACTTAGCCTGAATATTAATTTGCAAGTCAGGTGTTTGCTGTCCGGTGACCAGGATGTATTTCTGGTCTGGGACAATCTTCACTTCGAAATGAGGCAGGACTGATGAGAGAAAGGAAGAGATACAAATTTGAGCGTCACCACCTTCCAATCTGTATCTTTGATCTGCTTAAAAATAATATCTTGCTCCTATTTCTGTTCAAGCAGAAAACAATGCCCTAATCAAGGAACCATCAAGGAGAAAACCGCACACACACATACACACACCCAATAACACTGGCAGGGCAAGCTACTGTATGTAAGCAGGGAGCAAACCTCACACTCACTAGCACTGATAATGTTACCTAGTCAGGTAATGAAATGCCTGCAAGCAAAAACAATCAAGTTCAGAGAGCATCAAGGTCTCCACAGTGCAGTCTTGGGCTACACACATATTCTCTTCTTTAATGAAAAAGTTTAATGAAAAGTTTAACGAAAAGAAGGACTAGGGGTGACGTGATAGCAATGTTCCAATATTTGAGGGGCTGCTACAAAGAAGAGGGGGTCAATTTATTTTCTAAAAAGCATCTGAAGGTACGAGAAGAAGGAACGGATGGAAATTCATCAAGGAGAGAAGCAACTTAGAATTAAAGAGAAATTTCTCAACAGTAAGAACAATTAACCAGAGGAACGACTTACCTCCAGAGGTTGTGGTTTCTCCAACACTAGAGGGTTTTATAATAATAATAATAAAGTTGGAAGGGACCTTGGAGGTCATCTAGTCTAACCCCCTGCTCAGACAGGAAACCTTATACCATTTCAAACAAATGGCTGTCCAGTCTCTTCTTTAAAACTTCCAGTGTTGGAGCATTCACCGCTTCTGGAGGCAGGTTGTTCCGCTGGTTAATTGTTCTAACTGTTCGGACGTTTCTCCTTAGTTCTAGGTTGTTTCTCTCCTTGATTAGTTTCCACCCGTTGCTTCTTGTCCTGCTTTTAGGCACTTTGGAAAATAGCTTGACTCCCTCTTCTTTGGGGCAGCCCCTGAGATATTGGAACACTGCTATCATGTCACCCCTCGTCCTTCTCTTCATTAGATTAGACATACCCAATTCCAGCAACCGTTCCTTATATGCTTTAGCCTCCAGTCCCCTAATCATCTCTGTTGCTCTTCTCTGTACTCTTTCTAGAGCAGTGGTTCTCAACCTTTTTAATGCCGCGACCCCCAACAGGTCGTAAGTCAAGGACTACTCAACTGGTGCAGCACCGTTTGCAGAATGGGACTTTTGGCAGGCTCAGCAGGGCAGAGACAGCCTGGACAATTCCTATTGGCTTTTGAAAGACAATAGAATTAGACTCTATTCAAGAGAGTCTATTCTATTGGCTTTCAAAAGCCAATAGAATAAAAGGGAGTAGCACAGCTAAGGAAAAGGGGGGAAAAATGGCAGACTGCGTTGTTTGGCGACCCCATGAAATGGTTGTTCGACCCCAAATGGGGTCGCGACCCACAAGTTGAGAACCACTGTTCTGGAGTCTCAACATCTTTTTTACATCGTGGTGACCAAAACTGGATGCAGTATTCCAAGTGTGGCCTTACCAAGGCATTGTAAAGTGGTATTAATACTTCAAGTGATCTTGATTCTATCCCTCTGTTCATGCAGCCTAGCACTGTGTTGGCCTTTTTGGCAGCTGCAGCACACGGCTGGCTCATATTTAGGTGATTGTCCACTAGGACTCCGAGGTCCCCCTCACAGTTAAGTAGAGATTGGACAGCCATTTGTCCAGATCGATATAGGGGGTTGGACTAGAAGACCTCCTAGGTCTCTTCCAACTCTGCTCTTTTGTTATTCTCTTCTATTGGGACAGCACCATTTGCTGGCATCGTACAGGGGGCAGGACAGGGGTTGCCAGTGGGAACAATAGATTTTACGGTGATACAGTTTTCTGCCAGCTCAGGGACTGGGGGTTAGCAGAACACTTTAATGTGCCATTAAAGTATATTTGGGAACAGAACCAGGATGCCGCTATCTCAGAACGTACCATATTTTTTCACTTCAAACTCTGTAGTTGTGTTAAAGCTCTGCCCGTGGGCAAAGTGGGCTGTGATGGTCCAAATGCCAGGCCTGAAATAGGAGAGGAAGAAGAACAGAAGGAAACCTTAGCTGGTGCACAGAAATTGTAGGGTCTGAAAAACCACACCCCCACACGCTCCCAGGCTGCATAGCAAGAGGGCCAAAGCTTATGCTGCTGACTAGAAACCTGGTAGAAGGTAGTCCTTGACTTACATTCATAATTGAGCCTGGAATTACCCCAGCCCGCCGCTTGCGCGAATTGAGCTGTGCGCTTGCGCATGCATGCTGGCCCACTGCTCGTGAGGCCCAGTTCCAAATAGGCCACAGCCCAGATGTGAGCTGCGGCCCTGGCAGTGCTGGGATTCAGCCGGTTCACACCACTTCGGCAGAACTGGTAGCTAATTTTTGGTTGCCCAGGCCCAGAATGAACTTCCGGAAGCAGCATCCACACAAAGAACCGGTTGTTCACATATTTGAATCCCACCACTGGGCCCAGGGGTTCAGGACCCTTGCCGTAAATCAGGGGACCTCAACCTATTGGCTACTTGGCTGTGTGAGTGGCTGGCTGGTGCACGTGTGTGCGGGCGTTCACAGGCCCACTCGCACGAGCGTTGCCGTCAGTGTCACAGGCGTTCGTGGCCCTACTCATGCAAGCAACAGGTGTTCGTGCATGTGTACCCACACATGCTTGCATTCACCCCCCCCTCCAAACTCAGCCCTTCTTTCCCCCTTCCCCTTGCTCCAGGCCGCCAACTCTGACCTAGATAACACAAATACTGGGAATTTTCCAAACTCAGGTAGTCTTGTGACAGTGAATCTGATTCTCTTTCTCCCCATCCAAGCCCAAAAAATCTCCTGGCATAATAACTAGAATGCCAAATTAAATAGTAGACTTGGTTAAATACATTTGAAATAATTGCACAGTTAGGACTGCCAGACCAGAGTTAAAAAATAAATAAATAAATCCCAATTTCACCCTTCAACATCACTACATTTGTGTTTGGGGAAAAGCTGAAAGTAGCCATGTTTAGTGAAACTTACTCAGCAATGTCAGGAATTGACAGATGGTCATTTATGACAGATTGAAGTGCGCTCCGCTCAATTTTCTTGACCTGAAATCCCCGTGGATTCTGAGGGAGTGAAACAGAAACACAGTGAGTGAATTTCATAAAACAAATGGTCTTAAAAGTAGCAAATCTCCCCATGTATAATGCTCCAATTAGTATATATATATATATATATATTTTAAAAAAAATGTTTTATCAGGTTCTACTTCACTGCATTTTAATTGAGCCACTTGTTTATTACCTTCACAGTGATAACAACGAGATTATTGGTTGGATGTAACTTGTGATCCAGAGGGAAGACTCGGAAGTTCACTGGAATAAAAGAAGGAAAGTGGAGTGTGAGAGAATGAAGGAAGCGAGGTGCTAAGGCAAATCCAAAACCCAAAACTTGTTGTAGTGGGGAAAATAAGAGGTTGGGATCATTAAGCACTGTATGTATACCACTTTGAGTTGACCTGGAGATTTATTAATGACAACCAATTTGGTCTACTGGTTAAGACACCAGGCTAGAGCCAGGAGACTGTGAGTTCTAGTCCTGCCTTGGCCAAGAAAGCCAGCGGACTGACTTTGACCCAATCGCTCTGTCTCAGCCCAACCTACCTCACAGGGTTGGTGTTGTGAGGAAAATAGGAGGAGGAAGGAGTATTGTGTGTGTTTGCCACCTTGACTGGCGAAAAAAAATAAAGGCAGGCTATAAATGAATAAATAAATCATATCACGTTGAATAACACAGGTAGTCCTTGACTTATGACCACAATTGAGTCCAAAATTTTGACTACTAAGCGAGACAGTTGTTAAGTGAATTCCATTTTAGGACCTTTCTTGCCACTGCTGTTAATCACTGCAGTTGTTAAATTAGTAGAATAGAATAGAGCAGAGCAGAGTAGAATAGAGCTGGAAGGGACCTTGGAGGTCTTCTAGTCCAGCCCCCTGCTCAAGCAGGAGAACCTATCCTATACCATTTCAGACAAGTGACTAGCCTCTTCTTAAAAGAACCCGGTTGTTAATTAAATCTGTCTTCTCCCTTGATTTTCCTTGTAAGAAGGTTGCAGAAAGTGATCACATGACCCAAGGACACTGCAACCGTCATAAATATGAGTCAATTGCCAAGCGTCAGAATTTTGATCATGTGACCGCGGAGATGCTGCAATGGTGTGGAAAACAGTGGTAAATCACTGTTTTCAGTACTGTTGTAACTTTGGTCACTAAATGAGCAGTTGTAGATCGAGGACCATGTGTAATTGCACAACTTCGGTAACTGAAAAGTGAATATGTATTTCTACCAGTATTTACCTGTATAAGGTGCATCATTGTTAAATAAAGTTTTTTTAAAAATAGCAACAACAGGATAAACGAAAAGAACAGAGCGCAGTGGTATGTGAGGAAGGAATAGGAGCTGAGCTCACCTTTTTGCCTGGGGGTGTAAATGGGCTTGTCTGTCTGTAGCAAGAGGTAACCCTCTCGGGCGCTCCAACGCAGGTTGAGGGTTTGAATGTTCCTGGGGGTGTTGAGCTGAGAACTGTGGGCCACAAGTTGGATGTAGCGGTTTCGCCGCTGGGTGCTCAAACCACAAAAGTCAAAAAGACGCTGTGTCACCTGCACAAATGAAAAACAGTTAGGCCAGAGAACGAACAATACTTTCTGGAAGCAAGAGAACAGGTAACGTAGAATTATACATCGTCAGAGAAATCCTGATATCAAAATGAGGAGAGGGGCTTTCCCCACCCTATCTGTTCCTTTTGCGTGTGCATCGCATGATAAGCAAAGCTACAAAACCTTATAAAAGGATATTTCATATGTTCACGGTACCATCTTAAGGGGTAGGCAACCTTGGCTCTTTTATGACTGGTGGACTTCAACTCCCAGAATTCCTGAACCAGCCATGCTGAGGGGAAAGGGAGAGGTTTCCAAGCTGAGCCATGTTGGCTCAGGAATTCTGGGAGTTGAAGTCCACGAGTCATAAAAGAGCCAAGGTTGCCTACCCCTGTACTACACCAAAAGGAGTCTGAAGGCAATCTTTTCTTTTTCTTTTTCTCCTCTATCCTGCCCTTCTCTGTCTTCTCCTTTTCCTCCCTTATTTCCCTTTTTTTCCTTTCTACTTCTGTGTTTTATATTTCAATAAACTAATAACATAATTAAAAATCCAAAGAGTCAATTGCAGAGTTTCTTATATTGTAGCCCAGTCTTTCTCAACCTTGGTGAGTGTAAGCTGTATGGACTTCAACTCCCAGAATTCTCCAGCCACCTGGAGAATTTTTTGTTGCTTACGCAAGACAGTTGTTAAGTGAGCTTTGCCCCATTTTACGACCTTTTGTGCCACAGTTGTTAAGTGAATCACTGTACCTGTTAAGTTAGCAACATGGTTGTTAAGTGAATCTGGCTTCCCCATTGACTTTGCTTTGTAAGAAGGTCACAAAATGTGATCACATTAATGTAGAAAAGTTAACAATCACAAGAATAACGATGTGTCTGCATAATTACTGGAATAGTGCTGTGTTAGTAGTATGTGACTAACCTAATGTGCATTGCACTTAGATACAATGTATGTAGCAAACTCTTCATTGTATACCTGTGAGAAACTAACCTAAAGTATTACAGTGTGTATTTCAATGTGTATTCCTTTGTTCCTGAGAAAAAGGAAAAGTATAAAACTGAAGTCTGAACCCGTCCTCGGGGTTCAGAATTGCTTGTTGCTATAGCTTCTGAACCTGCACAATAAATCTCTCTGCTAAAAGCCCTCTGGAATTCATAAGAGTCCTTTCGTTTTCCACAAGAACATGATCCTGGGACACTGCAACCATCATAAATATGAGTCAGTTGCCAAGCTTCTGGATTTTGA
Organism: Crotalus tigris; assembly: GCF_016545835.1. Lineage (NCBI taxonomy): Eukaryota > Metazoa > Chordata > Lepidosauria > Squamata > Viperidae > Crotalus > Crotalus tigris. Next base: position 4,962,694 of record NW_024096552.1, on the reverse strand, counting down.
TCACGTGACTATGGGGACACTGCAATGGTTGTAAGTGTGAAAAACCACCACAAGTCACCTTTTTCAGTGCCATGTAACTTTGAACTGCTGTAAGTTGAGGACTACCTGCACATCATCAATGTTCACAGTGAGGGATCTCTGTTTCTGAATGATTTAGGCTTTAAAAATCCATTAGTACAGTGAACAAACTTTTAGACTCAGAGTGAGGACAGTCTAATTCAGTGGTTCTCTACCTGTGGGTCGGGACCCCATTTGGGGTCGAACGACCATTTCACGGGGGTCGCCAAACAACGCAGTCCACCATTTTTCCCCCTTTTCCTTAGCTGTGCTACTCCCTTTTATTCTACTGGCTTTTGAAAGCCAATAGAATAGACTTTCTTGAATAGAGTCTAATTCTATTGTCTTTCAAAAGCAAATAGGAATTGTCCAGGCTGTCTCTGCCCTGCTGAGCCTGCCAAAAGTCCCATTCTGCAAACGGTGCTGCACCAGTTGAGTAGTCCTCGACTTACGACCGGTTGGGGGTTGCAGCATTAAAAAGGTTGAGAACCACTGGTCTAATTCCTGCTTGGCAGCAACATTGGTTTTGTTCACCCTAAAGAACCTCGCAGGTGTTTTGCCAGAGTGCAGTGGGAAAATCCCTTTGTGGATTTTAGCATCCTGGGAAGAGAGATAAATCCCAGTATAATATTCCTCATCTACAAAATACAGACGAAGTTAGACAATAAAAGCATTCAGAAAGATGCATGATATCTCTGTAAATGGCTGTTAGCCTTCGTGTGAAAAGCAGAACTTTCCCCTTTATCACCGAACAGTGATCATTATGTCATTTTTTATTACCCCTTTACAGGAACTTCTGGCTATTTCAGGCGGAGTGTTTCTCTTTTCATGTTTCCCAGACTTTCCCCCCAGATGTCCAATATATTCTTTTTTCCCATCAACTTCCTCCTTCAAGTTCTGCATAGCAATTCAGGCTGGTACAGCAATTTTGACTTGTCAGCATCCAATCCGGAAAATAACAACAGATCTCTGTTCCATTTCTGTTCCTCGGTAATCTGTGTCTTGTCGGCCTCAGCACATTATTTCACAGACCATCTTAAGAGCGACAGCTGATCACTTGGCAAGCTGGTGTTTTCAGAAGTCCAGGAAGAACCTTACTGAACTCTGCTGCTAACATTTAATTCTGGCTTGAAGAAAATTGTGTCTTGCTATATTTTTCCCAAACCAGGAACCGAAGAGGACAGAAAAGGTGCATCTGAACTTGAGGATTTCATTATTTATATGTCAAACTAACCAGGTCTTGTCTTAGCCTGGTTTTATAACAGAGTAAAAGCGTTGGAAGGGACCTTGGGGGTCTTCTATTCCAACCCTTTGCTCAAGCAGGGAACCCTGTACCATTTCAGACAAATGGTTGCCCAATCTCTTCTTAAAAATCTCCAGTGATGAAGCATCCACTGTCAGGAAATTTCTCCTTAAATCCAGGTTGCTTCTCTCTGGTCAGTTTCCAATCATTGTTTCTTATCCTGCCTTCAGGTGCTTTGGAGAATAGGTTGACACCCTCTGCTTTATGGCAGCAGTTTTGTTCAATCTGTCACAAAAGTAGAATTGAGATATTGCACTAAGAATCTATGGCCCTTTTGTAGCCCTCAGAGCTCACTCTTGGCTATGCATCCGGAAATAAGAAACAAAATACACTCATTATGCTTCTGATTGGAAAAAAAATCAGTATATTCATATGTTCATATTAGTAAAGTTGGAAGGGACCTTGGAGGTCATCTAGTCCAACCCCCTGCTCGGGCAGGAAACCCTACACCATTTCGGACAAGTGGCTGTCCAGTCTCTTCTTAAAAACTTCCAGTGTTGGAGCATTTACTGCTTCTGGAGGCAAGCTGTTCTACTGATTAATTGTTCTCACTGTCAGGAAGTTTCTCCTTAGTTCTAGGTTGCTTTTCTCCTTGATTAGTTTCCACCCCTTGCTTCTTGTCCTCCCTTCAGGTGCTTTCAAAAATAGCTTAATTCCCTCTTCTTTATGGCAGCCCCTGAGATATTGGAATACTGCTATCATGTCCCCCCTTGTCCTTCTCTTCGTTAAACTAGACATACCCAATTCTAGCAACCGGTCCTTATATGTTTTAGCCTCCAGTCCCCTAATCATCTTTGTTGCTCTTCTCTGTCCTCTTTCTAGAGTCTCAACATCTTTTTTACATCATGGTGACAAAACTGGATGCAGTATTTCAAGTGTGGCCTTACCAAGGCATTATAAAGTGGTATTAATACTTCATGTGATCTTGATTCTATCCCTCTGTTAATGCAGCCTAGCACTGTGTTGGCTTTTTTGGCAGCTGCAGCACACGGCTGGCTCATATTTAGGTGATTGTCTACTAGGACTCCGAGGTCCCTCTCACAGTTACTACTATTGAGCATGGTGCCACTTATGCTGTACTTGTGCATTTGGTTTTTCTTGCCTAAATGTAGAACCTTGCTTTTTTCACCATTGAATTCCATTTTGTTAGATAGCGCCCAGTGTTCAAGTCTGTCCAGATCCTCCTGTATCTTAAACCTGTCTTCTGGAGTGTTGGCTATTCCTGCCAGCTTGGTGTCGTCTGCAAATTTGATGAGTTCCCCATCTATCCCTTCATCCAAATCGTTGATGAAGATGTTGAAGAGTACTGGGCCCAGAACAGAGCACTGGGGCACCCCACTACACACTTCCCTCCATATAGATGCAGTTCCATTGAGGACCACTCGCTGAGTACGGCCGGTCAGCCAGCTATGGATCCATCTGGTGGTGGTTCTGTCTACCCCACATTTTTCTATCTTGTCAAGTAGTAGGTTGTGACCTACTTTATCAAATGCCTTACTGAAGTCCAAGTAAATTATGTCCACAGCATTCCTCTGATCCACTAATTTTGTCACTTGGTCAAAGAATGCAATAAGATTTGTCAAGCATGATCTAGTTTTGACAAACCCGTGTTGGCTTTTAGTAATGACTTTGTTTGCCTCTAGGTGTTCGTTGATTCGTTGTTTGATTATCTTTTCCAGGATCTTCCCAGGTATTGAGGTCAGGCTGATAGGTCTGTAATTTCCTGGATCCATTTTTTTTCCTTTTGGATCCATTTTTTTTCCTTAACAGTTTCCCTCAAAGTACCAAACAAACAGAGAAGAAAACAGATCAAACATTGCCACGCACTCAGATTGCGATCATGTGACATTGGGTGTTGTTGAAAATACCCATAAGCATGAAGACTGGTCGTTAAGTCACTTTTTTCAATGCCATCGTAATTTCAAACAGTTCCTAAATGAACAGTCAATAAGCAAGGACTACCTGTAGTTTTTAAGGGAAAGTGTTGTTTTTCATCCAAATCTTGTGTTGTAAAGCACAAGATCTGGTATCATAGAACAGGGGTCTCCAACCCCGGGTCCGTGGACGAGTACTGGGCCGCGGCATGCCAGCAACTGGGCCACACAAACAAAGCCCCATCCGTGGGATGCAGGCAGCACATAAAACCACACCCACTCCAGTCTGTGGAAAAACGTCTCTCCAGGTAACCGGTCCCTGGTGCCTCAAAAGTTGAAGACTTCTGTCATAGAACATGCTGAATCAGCTTTCCCTAGGGCAGGGGTAGGCAACCGTGGCTCTTTTATGACTCGTGGACTTCAACTCCCAGAATTCGTGAGCCAGCTTGGCTCAGCTTGGAAACCTCTCCCTTTCTCCTCAGCATGGCTGGCTCAGGAATTCTGGGAGTTGAAGTCCACGAGTCATAAAAGAGCCAAGGTTGCCTACCCCTGCCCTAGCCTGAGTATCCTCCAGATGTGTAGACTTTAACTCAGTGATGGCGAACATTTTAGAGACTGAGTGTCCAAAAACTGGACCCACCCCCACTCCACCCCTGCCCTGCCCCTTCCCCGCCCACCCCACCTGCCCGCAGGGCCACTCACTGCCTCCAGGGCCCACTGCAGATCGCCCAGCAGCGCCATGGCGGCCACACCTTCTGCCCACACCCCGCAGCATCAACTAATGCACGATGGGGCGTGAGGGCAGAGTCTTGTCTACTCTGTCTGGCTGCCATGTCCTTGGCTGCCCTGCTCTGCGTGGGCCACGCTCGGGGGCAACTCTCCTCCAGGAGGGCTGCTGGTAAGGAGGGGGTCACGGGGGAGGCAAGCTGGGGCAACGGCACGTGTGCCCACAGAGAGGACTCCGACTGCTGCCTCTGGCACTCGTGCCATAGAAAAGATGTAGGAGTTTAAAGCTCCCACATCTGGGGAAGGACACCCCAGGCTGCGGGGGGGGGACACCAAGCCACCATCAAACAAATCCAATGATGGTTTAGCATTTCTTTTCTTTCCTAGGGGTGGACATGCAAAGTTTCCTCTCTTACCTTCAAGGTCACATCTTGCACAAATTTTTTGGATGGATCAGGAGGGTTGAACGGAAGACTGAATGGTTTTTCTTCAGAACATTTTTTTCCAGTCAACTCATTTTGGAAAAAGACGTGCCCTTTGAGGTCTGAGGAAGCACCGTCAACTTGAAGCACAATCCGCACATCTGTTCCCACTGTCACCACACTGGGGGCAACCAACACCAACCTGAAGTATCGGGAAAAGCAAGAATATTTCATAGTGAGGGCCATCGTTCCCGTCAATGCTTAGTTTTTACAAGCTCAACAAAAAAGGGAAAAAAATGGAAATTGGAAGACCAGAGAACTCAAAACTAAGTAAGCCATATGGCTTAACACTAAGTGTGGAGCCTAACCATGACCCACAGCACATGGCTGGCATTCACACTAAGCAGGCCTCTGGCGGCTAATTCTGTGAGCATCCAAGATGCCTCCTGGGAGCAGCTGAGAACCCAAAGTCCCCTTAGGGCAGATGTGGCATTGTGGCAAATTTTGTGGGACAAACTTTCCAGTGGCATTGAGGGCCACCCTTAACATTCCTGGAGAATAGCTGAGTGCAGTGATGCAACATAACAACAACAACAACAACAACAACAACAATAATAATAATAATAATAATAATAATGTTGGAAGGGACCTTGGAGGTCATCTAGTCCAACCCCCTGGGAAATCCTATACCATTTCAGACAAATGGCTGTCCAGTCTCTTCTTAAAAACTTCCAGTGTTGGAGCATTCACCGCTTCTAGAGGCAGGTTGTTCCACTGGTTAATTGTTCTAACTGTCAGGAAGTTTCTCCTTAGTTCTAGGTTGCTTCTCTCTTTGGTTAGTTTCAACTCGTTGCTTCTTGTCCTGCTTTCAAGTGCCTTAGAGAATAGCTTGACTCCCTCTTCTTTGTGGCAGCCCCTGAGATATTGGAACACTGCTATCATGTCCCCCCTCGATCTTCTCTTCATTAGACTAGACATACCCAATTCCAGCAACTTCTCTGTACTCTTTCTAGAATCTCAACATCTTTTTTACATCTTGGTAACCAAAACTGGATGCAGTATTCCAAGTGTGGCCTTACCAAGGCATTATAAAGTGGTATTAACACTTCATGTGATGTTGATTCTGTCCCTCTGTTAATGCAGCCTAGCACTGTGTTGGCTTTTTTTGGCAGCTGTAGCACGCTGCTGGCTGATATTTAAGTGATTGTCCACTAGGACTCTGAGATCCTTCTCACAGTTGCTACTATTGAGGAAGGTACCACCTATACCAGGGGTGTCAAACTCGCAACATCATGTGATGTGGCGCAAAGTATTGCGACTTTTTTTCCATTGCCAGCAATGGGGTGGGGTGGTTTCGGCATGATGCATCCAGCCCGCAGGCTGGCAGTTTGACAACCCTGACCTATGCCATACCTGTGCATTTGGTTTTTCTTGCCTAAATGTAGAATCTTGCTTTTTTCACCATTGAATTTCATTTTGTTAGATAGTGGTTCTATATTTGTTAGATCCATGGCTGGGACCAGGATCGACTGAGCTTTTTCCTGGCTTTGGGATAGTATTTGCATGTTTTTGTCCCTTTACCTTTGAAAGGACATCAAATTCTTACACAATGGCTTTTGTGTACTCAGAAGGGAAGAAAACAACTCAGTCGTTTCCCATAATTAAAATGAACCATATTTGATTGACCATTTACCAATTTAATTTCCACATTCACATTTTAACATTCACCGCTTCAACCTGGTGAGCTCTTGACAATTGCATTTGGTTTTATCACACTGAACAATTACACTAATCATCTTATCCTTATGTCAAGAAGACTTATTAAGGCATTGGTTGCAAGGCAACGCAGATCTTTAACAAAGCTCAGTTCTTACTTCGCTCCATTGAAAAACTTGCCCATTAGTTCTTACCCTTTATGTTTTCTTTGCTAACAAGAAAGCAATCTGTGAAAAGATAGGTCCTTTTAGCTCCATGGCTGCTCAGTTTACCAACAGCCTTTGATAAAGATCTAAGGCTTTTTGAAAACCCGGGCATGCACTGTTGACAGAGTTACCTCCATTCATTCTCAAAAAAGCTCAGGAGGTGGGTAAGGAAACAACAACTTTTAACTTTGCAGAGTACATGCTGGTACTCTTATTTATTGATATTTCTTCTTTTTTAGCTGCCATAATCAAGAGATTCTTGACGTGTTGAAGTATCAACAATAAAATGTCTGCAGTAATTTTACACAGCTATAAACAATAATTAAACACAGATAAGATCATAAAACACCCAATCAAAAAGTAATAAAAATATATAGTGATATCCTTTAGCAAGTTTTCTCCCCCCCCCCATGGCTTAGGAATTTTAAGTAAGTTTGGGGGACTTTGGGGGGGGGGTATGGCCACTTGTTCTGTAGAGCTGACAATCACAGCAAAGATCAAGAAATAGGTGAGAAGATCTGTTCCTTGGAACCTCTTTGAAAAAGGAGAGGATGGGAGACTGCCCACGTGCGCTCTTGATGCCTGCATCTCTCAAAGAGACCACAGTGGGTTTCTGTGGGTTTGAACAACAGGAGACAATGAGATTAGCCATCTCACTTGCTGTGGAGACTTTCAGAAATTGCCTACTAATTGTGGTTGTTATTAGTTGCAAAGTCGTGTCCAACCCATCGCGTCCCCATGGACAACGTTCCTCCAGGTCTTCCTGTCCTCTACCATCTTCTGGAGTCCATTTAAGCTCACACCTACTGCTTCAGTGACTCCCTCCAGCCACCTCATTCTCTGTTGTCCCCTTCTTCTATTGCCCTCAATCTTTCCCAGCATTAGGCTCTTCTCCAATGAGTCCTTCCTTCTCATTAGGTGGCCAAATTACTTGAGTTTCCACTTCAGGATCTGGCCTTCTAAAAAGCAGGCAGGGTTGATCTTTTCTAAGACTGACTGGTTTGAGCACCCTGCAGTCCAGGGGACTCGTAGGAGTCTTCTCCAGCCCCATAGTTCAAAGGCCTCAATTCTTTGGCGCTCAGCCTTTCTTATGGTCCAACTTTCACAGCCATACATTGCAACTGGGAAAACCATGGTCTTGACTATACGTACTTTTGTTGCCTATTAATTACTGTATTCTAAAGCTATCAGAAACCTTCAGAAAGACAGGTTTGAAAAGTCTTCATTGGGCAAGTTTACTTCAAGCCATGAAAAACTCTGTATAATGGGCTAAGAAGAAAATGAAGAGAAATCAAATCCTGTGACAACATTTAAATGAACTAAAGATTAAAACTGGGAGAAGCAAAAGGAAGGAATATAAAATTGGTTTATTTGATCAAGGTTAGAACAAGATACTGTATGTTGTTATTTCTGGAATTTCTGCTAACATCAGGATTGAGAAGACGGATGGAATATGGAATTAAGAAATAATTGTTTGTAACCTTACTCGGGGTGATTAAATTTTTTATTCTTGCAATGAAATTTGGAAGTGACTTCTTTATATACTTCTTTTCCTTTCCTTTATTATTTCCTTATTTTTCTTTTTGTTCTCTGTTCTCTTTTTCTCCTTTCTCTCCACTTTTTAAAAAATTTAGTTTATATTAGATTTTACTATTATAAAGCAAATTCTTAATACAATTGTACTATTTTTTTTAAGAAAAGGAGTTTTTATCAAGTTTTTAAAAAAATTTCTCTGGGGCTTAGAATTTTTTTTTTCTCTGATTACCATTTCTAGCTACAATTTAGGGCTGACATTTCAAAAAACCTTCCCTAAATCTCTCTTTTTAAAAAAATGTTAGCCTTTTGCAATCCTCTTGGCCTGAACTGGATTTGAGGAACAAGATACATATTTTTGCTAGCAAGTCAGCAAGTTGACATTTGCCAAACCATTTGGGTAGATGCCTTCAGAACATAGTGTCCCCTAAAGTTATAAAACAGGTTTAGTAGTAATAGAAATTTAAAATAGAAATGGAATATTTAAATGTATCATGTTAATCGAGGGAAATAGAGAGGGGATAGCGAAATGTATTGAGTTAACTTGTTTATATATGTTATGTTGGACCACCCAACCACCATGGTGGGTCTTGAGTACTTTTTCTTAAGAATCTAAAAAAAACCAGTAAAATGTGTTAAAAAAAAGAACATAGTGTCCCCAAAAAGTCCTAGAATTATCATTGTCTGACCATCCATTATACCTCTCCATTATTTCTTCTGTTATTATTCCATTGCCGTAATTATAAAAGACTCTTCACCCAATTGCAGCTCAATTACATCATTGGATGCATTTAAAAAAGATCTAAAGAAGGGGTGTCAAACTGGTGGCCCGCGGGCCGGATACGTCACATCCATGTCACGCTCATCCCAGCTTCTCAAAAGCAAAAAATGTCACAATATGTCATAATACGTCACGTGATGCGATCAAGTTTGACACCCGTGATCTAAAGCATGCTGGCTGGGAAATTCGGGGAGCTGAAGTCCCTACAGCCTAAAATTGCCAAGCTTGAAAAACTACTGACCTATAAACTTACATTAAATTTAAATTTATATAAAATGTTTATAGATGGCATTTGCCACCACCAAGATTAGCAAAAATGTTTAAAAACATGTCAGAGAATGTTGGAAATGTAAACACAAACCAGGTATTTATTATCATATGTGGTGGACATGTCTTGAAGCAAGGAGATATTGGACAATAATCCACACTTGGTTAGAAAAAAATGTTAGAGGAACACATAGACTATAAACTTGATTTTTTTTACTAGGTATAATGCCAGAAAAACTTGATAAGCAAAGTACATGTTTGATTCTACATGTGATAAGAGCGGCAAGAATTATATTTGCACAATACTGGAAGAACGAAGAAATACCACCAGAAGAAGCAATAATAAAAAAAATATTAGACTGTACGGAAATGGACAGACTTACTTTAAAGTTGAAAGAAAAAGAAGAAACAGAATATTTTCAAACTTGGGACCTATTTTATCAATGGTTAGAGAAAAGATTTAGGAATTAGGAATTTAATTTGTATTAGTGAATAAGATACTCAGACAACATGTTTTTGTTGAATAATTATTATTACACTCTGTTAAAAAAATAAAACTTTAAAAAAATAAATTTAAATTTAAAAGTGCATGGAGGAACAGTGGTTAGTAAAGTGAAATCAAATTCTGGCCCTTAAATCCCCCGTACTGCCTCGGATGTAGCTCTGGTAGAGGGGGCGTTTCCCACCCATGTGTCTCGTCTACTCTGATGTTTTGTTATAAAGTACTGCAGATGAATCAGTTATTAAATATGTGTACAGTTTTATAGCTATAGGGCAGTGATTTTTACATGATAAGAAAGATATGTGAGAAGTTTTATAGCTATAGGGCAGTGATTTTTACATGATAAGAAAGATATGTGAGAAGTTTTATATCCAAATATATTTTATTCTTTATTCTGTTTCCATCTTCCTACAATCCACAATGGTCTCAGAATGTGTCTCCACTAGATAATTGACAGTCAAGCTGAAACTAAGTTAAACAACTACAATTAGTAAATTTCCTCAAACTCCAAAATAAGTTCCCGAGACCTAACCCGCATATCAAAGGATAAGGTCTGCAAACAAAAAGTTAATTAAATTAGGTTTCCCAGAGGAACGGCATGTTCACAAGAATAATCATATCTACACACCTACACACACACACACACACACACACACACACACACACACACACACCTCAAGTGTCCCCTTAGAATCAGCACGTAGACACTTCATCCTGGACAAGCTCCCCCTATAAAATTCTGCTCCTGTACCCCATTTCTCTGCAGCTGCCCCTAATGTCTAACTGTTTTTCTTTTAGGAATAAATATTTCTTTTCTCACTGTTGTCTGGATCTCATTTTTTATTTATTCTTGCACGGCCCCCACTTGAGTTGGAACCCCAAATTATTCTTCTGACAGATATTATGGTGCATACTGAACTTATTGCTTTTGCACGATTATTTGTTAATTTTGAATGTAGTTGGACTGTGTTCTAATATAGATAAACATTTTTTGTTGTTTATTTAGTTAATCTTTGCTTGGCCCAACAGGAGAAGTCAAGAATTGTAATCTAACACAGCTGTAGAATACAGTTTAGAGCAGACATGTCAAACACAAGGCCCGGGGGCCGGATGCGGCTCGCAAAGTGGTTTCATGTGGCCCGTGAAGCCATCCTGGAAACAGTGAGGGAATGGCCCTTGCTGCCTTGGCCCTGGCCCAGGCCGGCCGGGAGCCAATGTACAATTTTGTGGTGGCCATCTTGGCACTTGCCTCGGTGGACCATGCCTTGGCACTTGCCCCAGTCCCACCCCCTTCTGCCAGAGACCCTCAGATCTGTCCCACTCCTGCCCAGGCCTCCACAGGCCCCCTTGACACAAATGATGTAGAACTGGCCACACCCATCCAGTAGGCCATACCCACTCCATCCATGCCCACCCAGTAGGCTGCACCCACTCTGGTCACACACACACACCCCCCCAAGGGCAACCATAGTGCTGATGCAGCCCTCAGTGAAATTGAGTTTGACACCCCTGGTTTAGAAAGAACTGAGTTAGACATTCAATCTGATCTAGCAGGGCACAAAGTATACATACATATATGCAAATTCAGGCAGGTTCCCCTCCCCTCCTGGGATATGGTTGCAATCTATCAAATGTTTTTTATGGACTGAATTTATGGCCTTTCCATTCTAAACAGACAAGAAGCTTTAGAAGACCAGATAGTGTGATTTCCACGATTTCGCAATGTTGATGTTGGCTGAAATGTAATTCCAATGTTTTTTTTCCTCTCCTAACTTCCAAGTCCTTTATACCAGTACCCATTCTGGACTTTTCAAAATTGCTTAAACTCCAATTTACACATTGGATTAGGTGAGGGTTAAACCATATATCCACAAAACCTCCAGGTCATAGCCCAATTTAAGGCCCTGGGTTATCACCTTTGACACTTTTTGAACACTAGGGCAGGGCTTTTAAACTTTTTCACCCATTGTATCACTTTCAGGATATGGCAACATCCAAGTACCACCAGTCGCCTAGCAAGGTATCAAAAACTTGATAACAAAAAAAAAGGAAAAAAGTGATGAAGGTAGTCCTCGACTTACAACAGTTTGCTTAGTGACTATTCCAAGTTACAATGGCACTGAAAAAAGGGCCCCCCAAGCCACAGACAAGCAAGACACCTGCCTGCCTGCCCGGCGGCGCTCTTCCTCCTGTCCGAGGTTGTTGTGAGCATTTCTGTTGAGGATTGGCAGTGGGGGTGGGGTGGGGGTGTGTGATTTTTATTCCCCCCGTCTGCTGGGTGGTTGCAGCAGGTTTTGGTCAATTCACATGACCCTGGGACACTGCGACCATCATAAATATGAATCAGTTGCCAAGTATATGAATGTAAATCACAAGACCCTGGAGATGCTGCAACATTTCAGCTGATCAGTGCTTCTTCTGGACTCAGCAGAAGCACCAGGATCAGCGCCGAGCTCCAGCTAGAGCTTGGCGCTGATCCTGGTGCTTCCGCTGAGCCCCGAGAACCCTGCAACTCCAGCCATCTCTCGCTCAGGCTTATGTGGTGCTGCCACCGGTTCAGCCCATTCCCCTCCCCCGCTACCACTTTTCTAGGAAGGTTGCATACCACCTGCCAGGTGCCAATGTACCACAGGTGGTACCCGTACCACTGGTTGAAAAGCCCTACACTCGGGCTCAGATCCTTGCTATGTTGGGCTCTGTTTACTCCGAGTAGAACCTGCCTAACTAACACGTGCCCACCAACAAGTGAGTAAAAGACTGGACAGCCACTTGCCTGGAATGGTATAGGGCAGGGGTAGGCAACCTTGGCTCTTTTATGACTCGTGGACTTCAGCTTCCAGAATTCTACCCCTGAATAGGGTCTCCTGCTTCAGCAGGGGGTTGGACTAGAGGACCTCCAAGGTCCCTTCCAACGCTGTTATTCTGTTCTGTTCAGTTGCAACCCCTGAAAAGGAGTAAAGGCTTCTGCTTTTCAAAAACACTGTACTGCCTTGGATGGATAGCATCCTAGGCAAGGGAAACAACTCTGGGTTTATTTATGTTTTAATTTTTTTTTTTATGTCAGCTAGGTCCTGGGTCTTCCTGCTTAACACTGTCCCCATTATTCTATCCTGGAACTGACAGGATGGAACTCAACCAGGGTCTCCCATGGAGCTTCCATGGCTAAAGAGGGAGAAGAATCTGCATTCTCACCACTCGTGGTCCAGCATCCTTCACATGACCGCACATGAGGTAGTCCTCAGGTTATGACGTCAATTGGGTCCAGAACTTCCATTGTTAAGCAAGATCATTGCTAGGTTAATTGCTTTTGATTTCATGACTTTTTGCCACGGTCATTAAGCATATAACAGAAGAACAGAGTTGGAAAGGACCTTGGAGGTCATCTAGTCCAACCCCCTGCTCAGGGAGGAAACCCGCTTATACCAGTGGTGGCGAACCTATGGCACGGGTGCCAGAGGCGGCACTCAGAGCCCTCTCTATGGGCACACGCGCTATTGCCCCAGTCATAGGCCTTCAGCTGGGTTTTATAAAACCTTTTTGCTTTAGGCCTCCGCTGCCATGTGCAAAATAAAAAAAAAGTTTCAATCAGTCAATTTCAACTTCTCGTGGGAAAAAAAAGGTCTTGCAAAGTTGGAATTGATTGACCAAATTTTTTAGTCCCACCCAGTCTGCAGTTACCACTGCAGCCATGCCCACCCAATGGGCCATGCCCACCCAATTGGCCCATGCCCACCCAATGGGCCACACCCACCTGGCACTCAACGATGCATAAGTGGGTTTTGGGTTGCAGTTTGGGCACTCAGTCTCTAAAAGGTTCGCCATCACTGGCCTATACCATTTCAGACAGATCGTTGTCCAGTCTCTTCTAAACAATTTCCAGTATTGGAGCACTCACAATTTCTGAAAGCACGTGTTTCCACTGATTAATAGTTCTAATTGTCAGGAAAATTATCCTTAGTTCTAGGTTTCCATCCGTTGCTTCCTTTCCTGCTTTGGAGAATAGCTTGACTCCCTCTTCTTTGTGGCAGCCCCTGAGATATTGGAACATTGCTATCGTGTCCCCCCTCGTCCTTCTCTTCATTAAATTAGACAGTCCCAATTCCAGCAACCGTTCCTTATATGTTTTAGCCTCCAGTCCCCTCATCATCTTTGTTGCTCTTCTCTGTACTCTTTCTAGAGTCTCAGCATCTTTTTTACATCATGGTGACCAAAACTGGATGCAGTATTCCAAGTGTGGCCTCACCAAGCATTGTAAAGTGTTACTGCAGTTGTTCAGTGAATGTTGGCTTCCCCACTGACACTGTCAGAAGCCAGCTGGGAAGGTTACTAATGGTGATCACGGGACACCAGAATGCTGCAATCTACCAATTTCCAAGTGCACAAATTTTGATATTGTGATTGGGGGGGTGCTGTGACAGTCTTAAGTGTGAGGACCGGTTGTGAGCAACGATGGGATTCAAATATGTGAACAACCGGTTCTCTGTGTGGATGCCGCTTCTGGAAGTCCGTTCTGGGCCTGGGCAACAAAAAGTTAGCTATTGGTTCTGCCGAACTGTTGCGAACCGGCTGAATCCCACACTGGTTGTGAGTCAGTTTTTTTCAGTGCCGTTGTAACTTTGAAGGGTCGCTAAATGAATGGTTGTTAAGTTGAGGACTCTCTGTTTCTGCCTGGTTGCATGCACGAGTGTCTTAATAAGCGACAGCTTCTCCTTACAGTATTTACCGCGGTCATTTATACAATCTTTTAAACCCTTGTTTCTCTTTTTAATTTTTCCAACTGAAGTTTGTCATAATATGAAATGCAAATAGAAACGAAGAGGGGAAGGAGAAGTGGTGGGGGGAAAGGAAAAGAAGGAGAAAAGGTTGCAAGGTAAAAAGAAAAAGGGAAACATACAAAGCGCAGTCACAATCTCAACTTTTTACTTTGCATGTTTAGTTAAGGGCCAGGTACTGTATTTCTACAATAGCGCATTAATCTAATCATCAAAACCTAAAGATCAAGGTTTCATTTTTGTTTGTTTGTTTCGAGTATAAAGTCCAGAAGTGGTTTCCAAGTACAAACAAAGCTCAATAAATTCTTTTCTTTAATCAGAGCAGTTAGTTTTGCCATCTCTGCTACATAAACCCATGTTTCTCCACCTTGGCTCCTTTAAGATGTGTGGACATGGCTGGCTGGGGGAATTCTGGGAGTTGAAGTCCACATATCTTGAATTTGCCAAGGTTGAGAAATGCTGGATTCAAACAGAGCTTTCTAGCTGCTTAGCCTCGGGAAAAGCTCAGTCATACCCAGAGAGAGTTTTCAGGAGTTCTCAACCTTGGCAACTTTAAGACTTGTGGACTTCAATTCCTAGAATTCCTCAGCCAGCTTTGCTGGCTGAGGAATTCTGGGAGTCGAAGTCCACAAGTCTTAAAGTTGCCAAGGTTGAGAACCCCTGGTAGACAGCTACATGTATTCAGGTGGTGATCATAGTTGGCAAAACAGGCTGGCTGATTCACAAGGTACATCACAGCAGCCGTTTTACGGTGTATTGTATTGCAATGTGTGAACCAGTCCTTGGCAATGTTTGTATAACAGACGAGGCATGGTTTGTTTAACCTTCATTTACTGAAAAGGTAATAACTGGCTGCGTTCATGTATTGCACCAGTTTATACTGGCGGCTTGTGCAATACAATGGTGGCCACGTTATTTCACTAGAATACAGGGAGTCCTCGACTTACGACCACAACTGAGCCAAAAAATTTCTGTTGCTAAGTGAGACACTTTGAGTGAATTTTGCCCCGTTTTATTACATGTCTTGCCACAGTTGTTAACTGAGTCACCGCAGTTGATAAAGTCAGTAACCTGGTTGTTAAGTGAAACTGGCTTCCCCGTTGACTTTGCTTGTCAGAAGGTCACAAAAGGGGGTCACATGACCCCCCCCCTGGACACTGCAACTGTCATAAATACAAGTCAGTTGCCAAACATCTGAATTTTGATCGTATGATCACAGGGATACTGGAAGGGACGTAAGTGTGAAAAACGGTCGTAAGTCACTTTTTTCAGTGCCATTGTAACTTCAAATGGTCACTAAACAAAAGGTTGTAAGTCAAGGACTACCTTTAGAACAGGAGAATAAAATACACAGGACTGCATGAAACCTCTTGGCTGCTCGCTAGAGCAACCAAATTTTGATGCCCTCGGGAATCAGAGATGTTTTAAGGAGCAAAAGAGGGTTGTTGTTTTTAAGCTACAATTTTACTTCTTAAATTCTGAAAATCTCCTTCATAAAAAGGTCCTGTGGTAAAACCACTGGGTGCAGTTTCCTTGCCAAACCAAAGTCGCACATTCTTTTTCTCCACAAATTTTTTAAAAAAGAAATTGTGTATTTCGTTTTCATTGTGTAAACATGCCCAGTAATATTCTAATGCTTTCTTTTTTTTTCATTTTCCAGTTTAGCTCCCTGTACTGTAACAACACATTACATACTTCCTACTATGCAAAATAAAAAATTGACACAAAACTTTAAAAAAATGTGCATCATAACAACACTAATAATGCAATAACATTCAGTTCAATTTCAAAATTATATGTTAAAGGGAGGACAAAGCAGGTGTAGTTTATATAGCTAGAGCTTGTTTTCTAACAAGTTTTTTTTTCAACCCACCCACCCCCCCAACAAAAATAAAAAACAATTAAGTCAAGTGAAAACAGAAAGCAGAGGCTGAATTTATTAATTTACAGCATGCAAATAGATTTAAATAAAATAAAAGTTGCACTCTCTTTTAGGGCTGCGCCCTTGAAGACTTTTACCTCAGAGGCAAGGAGAAATCAACAGGTAAAGTATCACTCAGCAAAGACTGTAAGGGATTTCGTGTGCTGGAGGGGTCTTTGCTGTGGTAAAACAGCAGCTGGCTGATGAGAACTATAATTAAGGAAGAGAAGCTGGCACATCTGTGTGATTACCCACCTTGGTGCTTGATGGCTAATCGCTATCAGAGCCCCCATCCATGATAGCCAAAGAAGGAACCGTTTCTGAGAGGACATCTCTGGACCACGTCTGTCCTGCCCGATGCTTTCTCCAGCTCTGGCCAAGACTGCGAGAGGATTTTGCAATTAATTCCAGGGACAAGGTGGGGAGGGGAGCCACTGTGTGAGTCAGATAACTTGGAAGATTTCCAGCTAAAAAGAAAGCAAAACTTAGCAAGAGGCAGCCCAGCTTAGCTATGCGGTGAATTTTATCCAGTTCTTTATGAGAAGCTGTCTCAAGCAACCTCAGGTTTGATGGAATTGAGTATTGTTCCCTCTGTCCCAGCTGGCTGCAGGTGATGAGAGCTGTAGTCCAACTCAAAGATGCCAGCTTATGCTGCATCCGAAGGCTAGCTGTGCACATTGCCCTTAACTATGGCTTGTTCAATTGTGGTTCATCCAACAAACCATCATGGGATTGGCTGGTTCAGCACATGAAGCCATAAACCAGAGTTTCAAAATCCTTCCCATGAGTTATCTTCAAGTTTAATTCAAACCAACCAGTTTGACTTAATGCAGTTGATGGCTTAGTCAGTGACATATAAACAGTCAGTTCTGGTTTTAAAATTATTTAAATAGTTATTTAAATAAAGCTGGCTTGGTGCAATTCTGGGTGTGTACAACATACTACCTTAAATGAAGTTCATTAGTTTGCAACTCAGTGTGTGAGATGAAGCTAAACTATGGTTTGTTAATGATGTGTTGCCATGTAAATTCAAGTCCTTTAAACATTTTTTTTAGCACAATGTTTTTAAAACTTGGCAACTTTGAGTTCTGTGGACTTCAACTCCCAGAATTCTCCCAGCCAGCAAACGAGCTAGGAGAATTCTGGGAACTGAAGTCCACACATCTTAAAGCCACCAAATTTGGAAAAAAAAAAAACCCACCAATTTTAGTATGACATGAGAATCACTGCATCAAGTGAAACCAAACTTTTTACTTTTTCCCTTCTTTCACCACCTTTCTTTCATTAACACCTGGTATTAATATGGATTAGTAACTTGAAACTGTAGCTTTTAAAGATTTCAGCCTGGGTCATGAGGACTTTCAGCTGTATGCAGGCTGGAGACAGAATAACATCCAAGCAACAATCAAGACAATCTTGAGTCACGGCAGAGGAAAAGGGAAATTCCCTGAAATAAAAGGGGACTTGAGTCATTCCAGCAGATTAGCCAAGGCCTGGTTGTTATTTTGACAGCTGTGAAAAATAAACTTAGCTTGATAGTTAAGTAAAATACAAGCTGATAAAGCAAAACAACTGTTCTTCTACTTGCTTGTAAACACATTACTTGTGTGTCTGCTGGAATGGTCAAAAAGTCAAGATGACAGTCACAGTTGGGTGATTGAAGCGTACTGCTGCAGCCATTATTTTTACTTTTTTTGACCAGACCCTGTGGATATCTCTGCACAGTGCAAAGATGCCTAGGTGACCTCATTCTGTCATGTTCTCGTGAAGCTGTTTTCCTCTCAGCCCCTGAAGGAGATAAATTAAAGCAGTGTTTCTCATCCTTTAAGAGGGATGAACTTCAGTTCCCAAAATTCCCCCAGCCAGTCATCTTAATAATAATAATAAAGTTGGAAGGGACCTTGGAGGTCATTGAGTCCAACCCCTGCTCAGGCAGGAAATCCTATGCCATTTCGGACAAATGGCTGTCCAGTTTCTTCTTAAAAACTTCCAGTGTTGGAGCATTCACCGCTTCTGGAGGCAGGTTGTTCCACTGGTTCATTGTTCTGTCAGGAAGTTTCTCCTTAGTTCTAGGTTGCTTCTCTCCTTGATCAGTTTCCATCCGTTGTTTCTTAAGAAACACTGCTTGAGAGAAGATCCAGAAAAAAATTGAACTAATATGAATAACAGAATAACAGAGTTGGAAGGGACTTTGGAGGTTTTCTAAGTCCAGCCCCTGCTCAAGCAGGAGGCCTTTTACCATTTCAGAAAGTGGCTGTCCAGTCTCTTCTTAAAGCCTCCAGTGCTGGAGCACAATCCACAACTTCTGAAGACAAGGCGTTCCACTGGTTAATTGTTCTCGCTGTTAAGAAATTTATCCTCAGTTCTAGGTTGGTTCTCTCCTTGATTTAGTTTCCATCCATTGCTTCTTGTCTTGCCTTTTGCTGCTTTGGAAAACAGGTTGCTCCTCTCTTCTTTGTGGTGTTGTTGTTAATTGCGAAGTCGTGTCCGACCCATCGCGACCCCATGGACAACGTTCCTCCAGGTCTTCCTGTCCTCTACCATCTTCTGGAGTCCATTTAAGCTCATGCCTACTGCTTCAGTGACTCCATCCAGCCACCTCATTCTCTGTCATCCCATTCTTCTATTGCCTCAATCTTTCCCAGCATTAGGCCCTTCTCCAGTGAGTCCTTCCTTCTCATTAGGTGGCCAAAGTATCTGAGTTTCAACTTCAGGATCTGGCCTTCTAAAGAGCAGTCGGGGTTGATCTCTTCTAGGACTGACCGGTTTGAACGCCTTGCAGTCCAAGGGACTCGCAGGAGTGTTCTCCAGCACCATAGTTCAAAGGCCTTCTTTGTGGCAGCCCCTCAAATAATGGAACATTGCTATCATGTCACACTTAGTCCTTCTTTTCACTAGACTAGACATACCCAATTCCTGCAACCGTTCTTCATATGTTTTAGCCTCCGCCCCCCCGGCCCCCCCAAACATCTTTGCTGATCTTCTCTGCACTCTTTCCAAAGTCTCTACATCTTTTTTTATAATACGGTGACCAAAACTGGATGCTGGATTCTAAGTGTGGTCTTACCAAGGCTTTATAAAGTGGTACTAATACGTCATGTGGTCTTGATTCTATCCATTAATGCAACCTAACTTGACACTGTTATTCTTTTAAGTAGAAACATTCAGAAACTGGATATAAAAATGAAAAGCCCAAGGAGAGAATATGGAAGTCTAGTTTGGCATTACGGAAACTTGGTGGGATGAAACCCATGAATGGAATTTACAGCGAGAGGGATTTAAATTGTTTAAAAGAAACAGACCTAATAAAAGAGGAGATGAAGTTGCACTATATATAGGAAATAACTACACCTCTACACGAATACAGCAGAACAATGATTAAGACTGTCTTGAATGCATTTAGGTCAATATAAAAGAGGGGGAAATGATATTGCCATAGGCATGTGTATATTACAGGCCACTCGACCAAAAGGAAGAAATTGATGAACTTTTTGCTAATCAGTTAACTAAGATATATAGGAAACATACCACAATAGTAATGGGGGACTTTAACTACCATGACATCAACTGGGAGAAAAACTCTGCTCCTAGTGGAAGATCAAACAGTTCAACATGAGCTGGCAGTGTGACCAAGCTGTTAAGAAACTATGCTGGAAAGCATTAACTGGGACATAGAGTTATGGAAAGTGTTTTTCTCATTCTACCATGCCCTGCTCAGATGTCACCCTGCTTAAAATATTAGGCCTTGATTTGGACACATAGCTGAAACAGAATTAAGTGAATTGCCATGATCAGTAAGCAAATCCATTGTCGGCAAGGATTTTGCTGTGAGGATTTTGCTGGAAACTCAAAGTAAATGTTGGTTTCAAGCAAAAAAAAAAAAAGTGTATATCAGAGCCCGGCTATTGGGACTTTGAATCCAGGTAGTAAGTACCTTTTTTCCATTGCAACTAACGATCACTAACTGACTGGTTGTAAGCTGAGAACTCCTTGTAATAGCAATAGCATTTAGACTTATATACCGCTTCACAGTGCTTTACAGCTCTCCCTAAGTGGGTTACAGAGTCAGCATCTTGCCTCCCAACAATCTGGGTTCTCCTTTTACCGACATCGGAAAGATGGAAGGCTGAATCAACCTTGAGCTGATAAGAATCGAACTGCTGGCAGTCGGCAGAATTAGCCTGCAATACTGCATCCTAACCACTGTGCCACCACGGCTCTTATGGTAATGGCAAATTAGAACAACTGCAGAGGGTTACTCAGATGGAAAGGGGTTAATGGTTTGTCATTTTGGATCAATATTGATCAAACATCCAGTTGCAACATAGGAAAGAGTTCCTGAAACTATTCCAAGTATCATGAAGGGCATCCCAGAAATGTCCGCTTCCTTGCATTGGTTGAAAGCTGGGGTGCTCAGTTCCCCAGCTGTCCTTCTCTATGGGAGTACCTTTTAATAACTGCACGCCAGGCAGGAATTCAACAGAGGCAGCTTCCCTAGACTGAGTGGTAGCAAAGCTAAACTGAAACCCAGCTTTTTCAACTCGGAGCCTCAATCTACGGGAAGGCTGAGTGACTGGGGAGCTAAGCAGGTATGCTTCAAAGGGGAATAAAGAATAATAGAGTTGGAAGGGACCTTGGAGGTCTTGTAGTTCCAACACCCTGTTCAGGCAGGAAGCACTATATATCATTTCAGACAAATGGCTGTCCAATCTCTTCTTTAAAACATCTACCATTGGAGCATTCACAACTTCTGGAGGCAAGTCGTTCCACTGATTAATTGTTCTGTCAGGAAGTTTCTCCTTAGTTCTAGGTTGCTTCTCTCCTTGATTAGTTTCCATCCGTTACTGCTTGTCCTGCCTTCAAGCGCTTTGGAGAATAGCTTGACTCCCTCTTCTTTGTGGCAGCCCCTGAGATACTGGAACACTGCTATCATGTCACCCCAAGGTCTCCCCCCCCCATTAAAGTAGACATGCCCAATTCCTGCAACCATTCCTCATATTTATCTTCCAACCCTCTAATCATCTTTGTTGCTCTTTTTTGCACTCTTCACAGAATCTCAATATCTTTTTTATAATACAAGCAGGTGACCCTATACCATTTCAGACAAATGGTCGTCCAATCTCTTCTTAGAAATCTCCTGCGTTAGAGCACCCACGACTTCTGGAGGCAGGTCGTTCCAGTGATTAATTATTGTAATTGTCAGCAAATTCCTCCTTAGTTCTAGGTTGCTTCTCTCCTGGATCATTGCTTCTTGTTCTGTCTTCTAGTGCTTTGGAGCAGCGGTCCCCAACCCCCAGTCTGTGGACCAGTACTGGGCCGCAGCATGCCAGCAACCGGTCCACACAAACAAGCGAAGCCCCATCCGCAAGATGCAAGCAGCACACAAAACCACACACCCGCCGGTCCGTAGAAAAACCTCTCCCCACGTAACGGGTCCCTGGTGCCCCAAAAGTTGGGGACCTCTGCTTTGGAGAATAGATTGACCCCCCTCCCCTCTTCTTTGTGGCAACCCGTTATATTGGAACGCTGCTGTTGTGTCTCCCCTTCTCTTCATTAAACTAGACCAGTGGTTCTCAACCTGTGGGTCAGGACCCCATTTGGGGTCGAACGACCATTACACGGGGGTCGCCAAACAGGCTGTCCGCCATTTTTCCCCCTTTTCTTTGGCCACACCCCTGGCACCCGGTGATGTATAAGTGGTTGGGGGTCACCACAACATGGGGAACTGTATTATGGGGTCGCAGCATTAGAAAGGTTGAGAACCACTGAACTAGACATACCCAATTCCAGCAAGCATTCTCTATGGGTTTTACCACTGCCAACCTGCTAGCCCACTCTTTCTCCCCCTCCTCTCGTGATAAAAGGTCTCCTTCCCCAGCCAAGCCTCCAAACACACACACACACATACACATCCGGAACATCACTGGACATTGACCTGCAAATTTATTGACTGTCTGCACAACTCAGCCTCCCTCTGCTGGGAAACAGGCAGCCCACATGATTACCGGGAAATTCCTTCCCCTGAAGAAAACGAAAGTTACTCCTGGTTGGGAAAGTTTTGCGCCTGGCAGGGGGTGTGGAAATAGATGGGGGGGGGGAGAAGATCGAGAAGCATTTAGCAGGGTGGTCTGGGAAGGGGTGGAGGAGAAGAATAGGGGCAGCCCCATCTCTTTGGGGCAGCGTGGAATAGTCTAGCCAGCAGGTGAGGAAAAGATGGATTTAATCCTTCTCCTTCCATGCTTAATTAGCAGCTATTAAGCCTGCAGTTGGAGATGATATTAATTAGCGCTGATTGGGAGACAGGAGTGGAACTCCTAATAAATCCCCCCTTCCTGTCTCTCTCTGGTTTTAATTAAGCGAAACAGCCTAGTAATTAGGAGACTAATTAGCGGAAGAAAAATGAGCCAGTGTGTCTTAGATTCTCATTGCTAAGCTGTTGTTAGACACGCTCTGTCATTCAAGCTATTCCCTCTTCCCTCCCCCCCCCCTTTTATGCTTTCTGTGGCTTTCAGCCCTCAAAGTTGCATTTCAAAACAACTGTAATAATGGTGTTTCTGAACATGAATAAAGTGGGCAGGATAATTTGTTACTCTCCCAGATCTATATATGATTCAGACTGTCTCAAAAGGTATAGAAAACTAGGTGCAATGGGGGGGGGGGCTTACAGATGTTGCTATATTGGAAGTCCCCAACTTACAACCATTCTGTTAGCAACCATGACCATTGCAGCATCTGCATGGTCATCTGATCAAAATTCGAACACTTGACAGCCAGCGTGGATTTACTAATTCTTCATGTTTCAGGCTCCTGAAACTTGTAATGCAGTGTTTCTAAGCCTTGGCAGCTTATACCATGTGAGGACTTCAACTCCCAGAATTCCCCAGCCAAGTTTCTGAACTTTCTTAATCTAGAACAGGGTTTCTCACACTTGGCCATTTTAACTCCACTACCCTTCAACTCCCAGAATTCCCCAGTCAGCATTACATACACAGACAACATGGCCACTCACTTGGGCTTAGGCTTGCTAAAGGAAGATGGTTCCCCTAAGCCAGTATTACTCAACTTCAGCAACTTTAAGATGTGTAGACTTCAAGTCCCAGAATCCCCTAGCCAGAGTAGGCTCAATTCATGCAGCCTGGGAATTCTGGGAGTCAAAGTCCACAAATGTGAAAAGACACCAAGTTTGACAAACGTTGGTCCAGAACAGGAGTCTTCAAACTTGGCCCTTTTATGACTTGTGGACTTCAACTCCCAGAATTCCTCAGCCAGGCACGCTGGCTG
The DNA here is from genome assembly GCF_016545835.1 of Crotalus tigris. Classification (NCBI taxonomy): domain Eukaryota; kingdom Metazoa; phylum Chordata; class Lepidosauria; order Squamata; family Viperidae; genus Crotalus; species Crotalus tigris. The sequence goes on along the minus strand of NW_024096552.1, from coordinate 4,939,333 downwards.
AGGAATTCTGGGAGTTGAAGTCCAAAGTCATAAAAGGGCCAAGTTTGAAGACCCCCTGGTCCAGAAGGTATTGTAGAACCTGTGGAGGCCACAACACTGGATGAGGCCTCAGCACCTGAGTCAGCAGCCTCATCCATTCTTTCCAGGAGCCAAAGAATATACTGGTAGTCCTCAACTTACGACCACAATTGAGCCCAAAATTTCTCTTGCTAAGTGAGACATATTAAGTGAGTTTTGCCCCATTTTATGACCTTTCTTGCCACAGTTGTTAAGTGAACCACTACAGTTGCTAAGTTAGTAACAGGGTTGTTAAGTGGATCTGGCTTCCCCACTGACTTTGCTTGTCTGAAGGTCGTAAAAGGGGATCACATGACCTTGGGACACTGTAACTATCATCAACTGCCAAGCATCCAAATCTTGTTTACGTTACCATGAGGATGCTGCAAAAATGGTCGGAAGTCATTTTTTTTCAGTGCCATTGTAACGTTGAACAGTCACTAAACAAATGGTTGTAAGTCAAGGACTACCTGTATTAAAGATTTTTCTAATTAGTTGTGTCAGGGCCAGCCATGCCAAGAAAGAGGAGCTACAGCTAAAAATGATGCAAATGTCAGTACGTTTGATTGGTTTCGGGTTTTTGTCAGGATTTTTTTTTTTTTTTTTTTTTTTGGCCTGGCTTTGCTGAGTGGAGGAAACAGCAGGACAAAAAGCTAAACAGGCAGAATTAAAAAAGGAAAATAAATGAAGAACTTCAACCCGAGCCAAGATAAAAGGGAAGAAATGAGAGTATAAATAGATGTTATGCAAGAAACTTTCCCGTAGGTTTTGAATTTATATCCTTTCTTCACTCCAGGGGTTCAAAGCAGCATCAAGTAGAACTGCCTCTGGTTGTCCCTGCAACCACAGCCCTGCGAGGTTGGACTTGGATCAGAGACGGAATGCATCATGATCCAATTTTAATTAGGGACCTTCTAGAACAAGGGGCTTCAAAACTTGGCCCTTTTATGACTTGTGGATGTCAACTCCCAGAATTCCTCAGCCAGACATGCTGGCTGAGGAATTCTGGGAGTTGAAGTCCACAAGTCATAAAAGGGCCACGTTTAAAGATCCCTGTTCTAGAACTAGGGTGGACTTGGATCTGAATCTCAACTTTTAACAATCCAAAGTTGGGCATTTTGGAGCCATCCAGGAAAATAAGTGAATAAAATTCTGAGGCAAGACGAGCGATGGAAGTTGTTATCCATTATATTGAAAAAGTTGGGGTGACTTAGACAAAAAGGAACTTTTGAGCCTGAAGGCAGACCAAGGTAAAATGCCAAATAGACCTTCCTTAGTCTCAGTCCAGAAGAAGGGATTGTCAGGAGGCAAGGCAAGAAGAAGCAGAATAACAGAATAACTGAGTTGGAAAGGGGAGGTCATCTAGTCCAACCCCCTGCTCAGGCAGGAAGCCCTATACCGTTTCAGACAAATGGTTGTCCAGTCTCTTCTTAAAAACTTCCAGTGTTGGAGCATTCACCGCTTCTGGAGGCAGGTTGTTCCACTGATTAATTGTTCTAACTGTCAGAAAATTTCTCCTTAGTTCTAGTTCTTCTCTCCTTGATTAGTTTCCACTCGTTGCTTCTTATCCTGCCTTCAGGCGCCTTGGAGAATAGCTTGACTCCCTCTTCTTTGTGGCAGCCCCTGAGATATTGGAACACTGCTATCATGTCCCTCCTCGTCCTTCTCTTCATTAAATTAGACATACTCAATTGCATACTCTGCAACCGTTCCTTATATGCTTTAGCCTCCAATGTTTGCTGGCTGAGGAAATTCTATGAGGTGAACCCAAAGGTGCTTTTCCAAAAGATAACTGGACTTTCTTTCTTTTATTTTGAAAAAGCACCTTTGCGAGAACGATGACATGAATGACTGAGAATCTCCACAGACATCTGGGAGGTGAAGTCCACACGCCTTTAAATGGTTAAGATTGAGAAATTTGGTCTGGGGCAAGCGGGTCATTTCTGTGTATGTCAAAATTATGAGATGGACACTTGGGTCTTTGTGGCAGGGTGCACTATGAAGCGCCCTAAAAAAAAAATTAAAAGAATGGAGCTTCAATTGCTCACAGCAGCCATCTTGACTTTTTTTTTTGACACCCCTCCCACGAACATCCACTATTTAGGGCTGTGCGGGGGTGGGGGCATGTCCCAGAATCCAAAGATGTGCCATATTAAGGGGAGAGGTTTGAAGGGTTATCATCATCCAATAAGCAGGATGATGATAAAAGATGTCATCATATCATGTCAAAGATGACATAATTGCAATATTCCAGTATTTGAGGGTCTGCCATAAAGAAGAGGGAGTCAACTTATTTTCCAAAGCACCAGAAGGCAAGACAAAAAATAATGGATGGAAAGTGTTATGTCCTAAGCCTGTGCAAGCAGGCTCGGGGCATTGCAAACGGTTCCGGGCAGGTGCAAGTTGCCCGGGACCAGACAGGCTGTCGCCAGTACTTGTGCGCATGCGCAAGTGCTGGCGCGCCAAAAGTTGCAGATTGACCCGGAATGAACTATATAAGAGGCCAAGAGTTTTGGGCGTTGTCGGCATCTTGTACTTTGTATGCTGAACTGAATAAAGAAGTTTCCTGAGAACTATAACTGCTTCTCGTATCTTGCCATTTCGCGAAGGATGCAACACTGGCGATGAAGGTGGGATGCCTTACATCGACAGAAGAAAGGTGTAAGCTTACCCGAGTGAGTCCTGAGCGGCAGGAACGGCGTTGACTCGGCAGCTACCCGCCAATCCAGCAAGTATCAGGGGTAGGTTGGCTGATAGACCCTTCCTTTCTACAAAATGGCAAAAATTGGAAGGCTTTCGGAATTCGATGTCTCACATCCGGAGAGGTGGGAGTCCTACGCAGCCAGGGTGGAAAACTATCTCAAGGTAAATCAAGTAAGGGAAGATAGTTTAAAGGCTTCCACCCTGCTGTGCGTTTGCAGTCAAGACGCATTCGAAATCGCTGAGAACATTGCAGCACCTGTTCCTCTAGACCAGCGGTTCTCGACGTTTGTGTGATGGCGACCCCCGTCACACAAACGTTATGCGCATGCGCGGCGCGGTGCGCATGTGCGCCGCCGCCCCCGGAGGCACGCTGCCACCCCCATGCGCGGCATGCATGCGTGTCACCGCCCCCAGAGGCGTGCCGCCCCCATGCGCGGTGTGCATCTGCGGCGCTGCCCCCGGAGGCGTGCCGCCGCCCCCATGCACGGTGTGCATGTGCGGCGCCGCCCCCGGAGGGGAGAAAATGGCGGATCGCCGCCTTTGGCGACCCCCGAAAAATGGTCGATCGACCCCAAATGGGGTCGCGACCCATAGGTTGAGAACCGCTGCTCTAGACTCTGTCAGCTACGCAGATCTAAAAAAGCTACTAAAGGAGCACTTCCAGCCCAAGTTGTCCATCATCGCATGGCGCCACACCTTCGAACAGAGGGATCAACGACCCGGAGAATCGGCCAAAGAATACATTGCCACGCTGAGAAAAGCCGCTAAACACTGCGAGTTCAAGGATCTCGAAGAACGACTGAGAGACAGATTTGTATGCGGACTAAGGCATAGAGAGATACAGCAGAGACTTTTTGCCAAAGAAGACTTATCATTCCAAGATGCCTTGAGAGAGGTCACTGCAGAAGAAGCAGCGGGTGGCGCCATCAAGAACATGCGGCCAATCAGGAGCATTCCAGATGCTGCGTCCGTGCACCAGGAAGGAGTCCAAAGGAACTCTGAGGAGGATCCTGACGATGAAGTGGACCGGCTCTACCCCACGAAGGAACGGAAACAGAAAGGAAGCTCTTCAGCTCTCCCCAAGTGCCTTGGTTGTGGAGGTCGCCACAAGAGAACCGCATGCAAGTTCCGCTCCGCTATCTGCAGAGCATGCGGAAAACAAGGACACATTGCAGCTGTGTGCCTGGGCCGTCAGAAGGTACAACCTCAGGAAGAATTGCGCCTGAAAGGTACCAGGGTTCCCAGGCAAAACAGGGTGGGGTTTTGCACTTCGCGAAGAAGCATTTATAGGACAGGCACACACAAGCCCATTAAGAAAAAGCTGTCACTTAAGGTGAAGCTACAAGGGGTTCCATTGGCTATGGAACTGGACACGGGGTCTGCACTCTCAATCATTTCCATGCAAACGTTTAGGAAGATTTGTTCTGGTAGTGGAACTCAGGCCAAGCTGAGGCCTTCTGACATTGTGTTAACAGACTTTCAAAACTCCAGAGTGTGTGTTAAGGGGGAGGCCACCCTTAACGTACAGTATAAGGATTTTGAAGGTCCACTAGATCTAATAGTAGTAGGGGATGAACGAACGAGTCTCATAGGACTCGATTGGTTTGAGGCCTTGGGAATACACATCACAGGGCTCAATAGTCTGCAAACACTTGACCTACAAGAAGTCTGCAAAGAATTTGCAGATGTTTTCAGCCCCCAGCTGGGCACATACAAAGGACCCCCTGTGTCATTAAAACTAGACCCCACTGTCACTCCCATTAGAATTAAAGCAAGAAGGGTCCCTTTTGCTTTTAAAAGTAAAATTGACACTGAGTTGGACAAACTGATTCAGCAAGGAGTTCTAGAACCTGTTGACTCCAGTCCCTGGGAAACCCCCATTGTCACGCCTCTCAAGGCAAATGGGGACATTCGCATCTGTGCTGATTACAAATGCACTCTGAACAAGGCATTGCAGCAACATGCCTACCCTGTTCCTGTGGTCAGTCATATTCTGGCCTCCCTCAAGGGGGGGCGCGTTTTTGCAAAGCTTGACCTAGCTCAGGCGTATCAACAGCTGCCTGTTGATGATGCTGCTGCTGTAGCGCAGACCATTGTGACCCACAGAAGGGCCTTCAAGGTGAAAAGGCTACAATTTGGAGTAAACGTCGCTCCTGGAATTTTCCAAAGCGTAATGGAAAACACACCACGGGGTATACCAGGGGTTTGCCCCTATTTTGATGATGTCTTAATTGCAGGAGATTCTACACACAATTTAGCTGAGAGATTAAGGGCTATCCTGTTAAGGTTCAGGAAAACGGGCCTCAAGCTTAAGAAGGACAAATGTAAAATTGGGGTGCCTTCTACTGATTTTCTGGGATTCAAAACTGATGCTACTGGGATTCACCCTGCTGAATCCAAACTGAAACCTATTATGCATGCTCCCAGGCCAAAGTCTAAGGCTGAACTACAGGCTTTCCTGGGCCTTCTAAATTTCTACAATTCCTTTCTTCCACATAAGGCTAGTGTAGCTGAGCCTCTTCACAGGCTATTAGACAAACAGGCAGTGTGGCAGTGGTCACAAAAACATGAGGCAAGTTTCAATGAGGTCAAAGCCTTACTCACTTCTAACAGTGTACTCGCACATTTCAATGAATCCCTTCCTGTGTGCATCGCTTGTGATGCTTCTCCTTATGGGGTAGGAGCTGTACTAAGACACCTCAGGGCAGATGGAACTCAGGTTCCTGTTGCATACTACTCCAGAACCTTGTCTGCTGCTGAGCATAATTATGCTCAAATAGACAGGGAGGCTTTAGCTGTGGTTGCTGGAATTAAAAAATTCCATGATTTTTTATATGGCAGGCATTTCACGGTCTTCACTGACCATAAGCCTTTGTTGGGACCGTTTACCACACGTAAGCAAACTCCCCAAATCATCTCCCCCAGAATGCTAAGATGGTCTATCTTTCTTTCTGCCTATGATTTCTCCCTATTTCATAAACCTGGGAAGGAAATGGGCCATGCTGATGGCCTCAGTAGGTTACCCCTGCCAGTAATAGAAGCTGACCCTGCACCAGCTATCAATCTTCTCTCCATTCAGGCCTTGCCCGAGTCTCCTTTGACTGCCAGAGATGTAGCCGCTGAATCAGGCACAGATCACACACTTTCACGTGTCCTTTCTTGGGTTTTATCTGGATGGCCAGAGAGCTGTCCGGGCACTGAGTTTCAGAGTTTCTGGTCTAAAAGGAACGAGTTGTCCACTTTCCAGGGTTGTCTGCTTTGGGGAAGCAGAGTTGTCATTCCTACCTCAATGAGGACTAGGGTCTTAGGTTCCCTCCACGAGGGTCATCCTGGCATTGTACGCATGAAGGCGCTCGCGCGCAGCCATTTGTGGTGGCCTGGGCTAGATAGTGACATTGAAGCTAAGGTGCACGCATGCCACCTTTGCCAACGCTCGCGCCCCGAAATGCCACAAGCTCCTGTAGATAGATGGGAGGAAACACAGTCTCCAGGGTCTAGGGTGCACATTGACTATGCTGGGCCCTTTCAGGGTCAATTCTTCTTGGTCCTAGTTGACAGCCATTCAAAATGGCTTGAGGTTGTACCTGTCTCATCCACCACCACTGCAAAGACTATTTAGGTACTGAGGGGGATTTTTGCTGCACACGGGCTCCCAGACGTCATTGTGTCTGACAACGGCCCTCAATTCACTTCTTCCGAATTCCAAGCTTTCTTACAGGCTAACATGATTTGTCATGCCACCTCTGCACCGTTCCACCCGTCCACCAACGGTATGGCTGAACGCCTTGAAGAAAATTACCTACGGAGACTGGCATCACAGGTTGGCTGACTTCCTCCTTTCTTATCGCACTACACCGTCCACTTCTATGGGGAGGAGCCCAGCTGAACTTCGTTGGGGGCGCAAACTGACTACCAAGCTTGACCGGTTGCATCCGGATAGACTGCTTTCTTCTTACACACACCCCAGGGCACCTAGACAACTCCTTGTGGGTGCCCCGGTTTGGACTCGTAATTACGGGCCTGGTCATTGATGGGTCCCCGCTGCTATATCCAGGGTCACAGATCCTCTGTCTTACGAGGTGTCCCTGGACAACGGTTGTGTCCTGCGTCGACACATCGACCAACTTCGCCCTAGACGGGACCTTCCCGCTGAGACTCCTGGGTCTTTTCCAGGGGGGAGGGGGAACCCTTTGGGCAAGGGGAAGGGCATGGACTGATGCCCATTATCAATGGGGAAGCCACAAACGGCTCATCTCAAGATTCCGCGAGTGCTCCAAACAGGAATTCAAGGAGCCCAACTAGAATCCAGGCATCAATGCCTACTCCAGCCAGGGAGTCACCCCGGGGGCATAATCACTACTCACCCGCATCACACAGTATTCCAGTCAGGGAGGATACCCGAGAGCATCCCAATAAACCATTCCCCGCAAGAGAGCTGGCACACACTCCTTCTAGTTGGCCTGACACTACCCCTGTCCCTAGAAGGGGGCAAACACACAGGGAGGTGGTCGAGGAACCCAATCCCAACTACAACACCTCTGACTCCACTCGGGACAACTGAGTTTTGGGACAGTACTGAAACCCACACAAGCCCGGACACAGAACGGGATTCAGGGGACAGACAGCCTCCTGACAGGTCTTGGATGGACCTTGGAGGTTCTACAGAAACGCCCAACAGTGACAGTCACTTAGAAGGGCCAGAGAGCCTACAGCTAGGCGGGACAACCAGGTCACACAGTGGAAGAAGCCCTGGCCTGACGAGCCCGGTGGGCAAGCAAGCAGGCCAGGCATTGGAGCACAGTCCTTGGAAATCACCAAGGCAAAACAAGGGGAACAGGCACGCATCACCCCTCAGTCAAGGGGTACTTGGCAGGTACCCAGAGCTTAGGAGGTCACAGAGAGCAAGGAAATCTCCTAAGTATTTAGAGGATTTTGTAACTCTATTGGCAAAACAGAGTTGGTAGAAGAAGCAGGGCACTGAGGCTGATGGTAAACGGGGAATACCTGGTATTGGGGAGCATGGCACTACACTCATGATGGGTTATGTATTATTATGGCATGGGTAATAGTTTTAGCCCGGGGGGAAGGGGTGTTATGTCCTGAGCCTGTGCAAGCAGACTCGGGGCATTGCAAATGGTCCCAGGCAGGTGCAAGCTGCCCGGGACCAGACAGGCTGTCGCCAGTACTTGTGCGCATGTGCGGGTGCTGGTGCGCCAAAAGTTGCAGATTGACCCAGGAAAGGCCTATAAAAGAGGCCGAGAGTTTTGGGCGTTGTCGGCGTCTTCTAACTGTAAGCTGAACTACAGAATAAAGAGTTCCTGAGAACTACAACTGCTTCTCGTGTCTTGCCATTTCGCAAAGGACGCAACAGTCACAGTGTCCCAGGGTCATGTGAAGTGACTAAAACCTGCTGCAACCACCCAGCAGATGGGGGGAGGATAAAAACCAAACATCCCCCCACCCCACCCCTGCTGCCAATCCTCAACAGAAATGCTCACAACAATGAAAACCTCGGACGGGAGGAAGAGTGTGGCCGGGCGGGCAGGTGCTCGGCTGTGGCTTGGGGGGCACTTTTTTCAGTGCCATTGTAACTTCGAACTGTTGTAAGTTGAAGACTACCTATACTTAATCACTTTTTTCCTGTTTTTTTTTTTTTGGTCATCAAGTTTTGACACCTTGCTAGGCGACTGGTGGTACTTGGATGTTGCCATATGCTAAAAGTGGTACAATGGGTGAAAAGGTTGAAAAGCCCTGGGCTAGATGACCTCCAAGGTCCCTTCCAACTCTTTTATTCTGTACCAAGGAGGGTATTTGTAGCTCAGGTTGAAATGAGGGGTCCTTGATTCTCTCTGAGCTAGCTTGTTTTCTTCCAGACGTTTCATTACCCTAACTAGGTAATGTCATCAGTGCCAGTAAGAAGCGCTGTCAGTTTTATATTCTGGTGTCTTGCCTGTCTGGGTGGGTGGGGGCGGTCTTAAGGATTCTTTGGTTGGGCTCTTTACTGATGGCTCTGTGGCAGTTTCTAGATTGGCGTATCGCTTACTTCAGTGTTTCCCAAACTTGACAATTTTAAGGCATGAGGACTTCAACTCCCAGAATTCCACAGCCAGCAACGCTGGCTGTGGAATTCTGGGAGTTGAAGTCCTCATGCCTCAAAATTGTCAAGTTTGGGAAACACTGGCTTACTTGATTGTTGGTCTGAAGGTGACCTTGGAGCTGATCTGGGTGCTGATTGCTGGTGGAGGGGTGCTGGAGCCTTTTTCTCTTTTTGCCTAGTCCAGTGGTTCTCAACCTTTTTAATGCCGCGACCCCCAACCGGTCGTAAGTCGAGGACTACTCATCCGGTTGTAAGTCGAGGACTACTCAACTGGTGCAGCACCGTTTGCAGAATGGGACTTTTGGCAGGCTCAGCAGGGCAGAGACAGCCTGGACAATTCCTATTGGCTTTTGAAAGCCAATAGAATTAGACTCTATTCAAGAGAGTCTATTCTATTGGCTTTCAAAAGCCAATAGAATAAAAGGGAGTAGCACAGCTAAGGAAAAGGGGGGGGAAAATGGTGGACTGCGTTGTTTGGCGACCCCCGTGAAATGGTCGTTCGACCCCAAATGGGGTCCCGACCCACAGGTTGAGAACCACTGGGCTAGTCGATTGTCTCTTTTACATAATCTATAGATGTTGTTTATGTCTATGTGTCTATCGATGGCTGGTTTTTCAGAGAGCCAGGCTTCTAGAAATTCTCTGGCATTTTTTGGATTCAGCCTGTGACAATCCCAGACCAGGCCAAATCCAAAAATACCAGGGAATTTCTAGACACCAGGCAAGACACCAGAATATAAACTGACAGCAAACAGCACTCCTTATAGCAGGGGTCCCCAGCTTTGCTGGTTGAGGAATTCTGGGAGTTAAAGTCCACAAGTCTTAAAGTCGCCAAGGTTGGGGACCCCTGCCTTATAGCACTGATGATATTATTCTAAATTAGGGTAGTGAAACGTCTGGAAGAAAACAAACAAGCTCCAGACAGCACCAACCCTGAGCTACAAATATTCGCTGGTACAGAATAACAGAGTTGGAAGGGACCTTGGAGGTCTTCTAGTCCAACCCCTTGCTCAAGCAGGAGACCCTGGCCTATACCATTTCAGACAAATGGCTGTCCAGTCTCTTCTTAAAAACTTCCAGTGTTGGAGCATTTACCGCTTCTGGAGGCAGGTTGTTCCACTGATTAATTGTTCTAACTATCAGGAAGTTTCTCCTTAGTTCTAGGTTGCTTCTCTCCTTGATCAGTTTCCATCCGTTGCTTCTTGTCCTGCCCTCAGGCGCTTTGGAGAATAGCTTGACTCCCTCTTCTTTGTGGCAGCCCCTGAGATATTGAAACACTGCTATCATGTCCTCCCTCGTCCTTCTCTTCATTAAACTAGACAGACCCAATTCCAGCAACCGTTCCTTACATGTTTTAGTCTCCAGTCCCTTAATCATCTTTGTTACTGCTCTTCTCTGCACTCTCAACGTCTGTTTTATAATTTGGTAGCCTGGCCACAATTGCACCCAGGTTTTTGTTGCTAAGCAAGACATTTGTTAAGTGAGCTTTGCCCCATTTTACGACTTTTCCTGCCCCAATTGTTAAGTGAATCATTGCAGCCGTTAAGTTAATAACACCATTGTTAAGTGAATCTGGCTGCCCCATTGACTTTGCTCGTCAGAAGGTCGTAAGAAGGGATCACACAACCCTGAGACACCATCATAAATATGAGTCAGTGGCCAAGCGGCTGATTTTTGATCACGTGACTGTGGGGATGCTGCAGTGGTCGTAAGTGTGAAAAAGGTCAGAAGCAAGGCAGGACAACCAGGTCAAACAAAGAAAGAAGCCCTGGCCTGACGAGCCCAGTGGGCAAGCAAGCAGGCCAGGCATTGGAGCACAGTCCGTGGGAACCTCCAGGGTGTAATAGGGGGGACAGATACGCATCACCCCTCAGTCAAGGGTTACTTGGCAGGTACCCAGAAGTTAGGAGGTCAGAGAGAGCCAGGAAATCTCCTAAGTATTTAGAAGATTTTGTAACTCTATTGGCAAAACAGAGTTAACAAAGGGAAAAGAACACTTAGACTAATGGAAGCAAAAGTAATACCTGGCATTGGGTAGTATGGCACTACACTCGTAATGGGTTATGTGTTACTATGGCATGGTTAATAGTTTTAACCTGGGGGGAAGGGGTGTTATGTCCTGAGCCTGTGCAAGCAGGCTCGGGGCATTGCAAACGGTTCCGGGCAGGTGCAAGTTGCCCGGGATCAGACAGGCTGTCGCCAGTACTTGTGCGCATGCTCAAGTGCTGGCGCGCCAAAAGTTGCAGATTGACCCGGGAATGGCCTATATAAGAGGCCAAGAGTTTTGGGCGTTGTCGGCGTCTTGTACTTTGTATGCTGAACTGAATAAAGAAGTTTCCTGAGAACTACAACTGCTTCTCGTGTCTTGCCATTTCACGAAGGACGCAACGGAAAGTAATGAAGGAGAGAAGCAACCTGGAATTAAGGAGAAATTTCCTAACATTGAGGACAATTAACAAGTGGAACAGCTAGCCTTCAGAAGTTGTGGATGCTTCATCACTGGAGGTTTTTAAGAAGAGACTAGTCAGTCACTTGTCTGAGATGGTATAGGTCCGTGGTGGCGAACCTATGGCACGCGTGCCACAGGTGGCATGCAAAGCCCTCTCTATGGGCACACGGGCTGTCACCCAGTCCTGGGCCTTCAGCTGGGTTTTATAAAACCTTTTCGCTTTAGGCCTCCGCCCCCATGTGCAAAAAAAAAAAAAAGGTTCAATCAATCAATCAATTTCGACTTCTCGTAGGAAAAAAAAAAAAGATCTCACAAAGTTGAAAATTGATTGAACTTTTTAGTCCCACCCAGTCTTCCGTTACCACCGCAGCCACGCCCACCCAATGGGGCATGCCTACCCAATTGGCCATACTCACCCAATGGGCCACAGCCACCCAATGGGCCACGCCCACCCAGCATCCGACGATACATAAGTGGGTTTTGGGTTGCAGTTTGGGCACTCGGTCTCTAAAAGATTCGCCATCACTGGTATAGGTTCTCCTGCTCGAGCAGGGGGCTGGACTAGAAGACCTCCAAGGTCCCTTCCAGCTCTATTCTGGATTGTTTGAAATGGAGAGGGTTATATACTGCATGTGAACAGATTTTTATTTCTTTTATTTAAAACATTTATACAGCTGTCCATTTTTTAACAAACTTTGGATGGCTTCCAACAGTTTCTAGATTTAGGACCTTCTGTCCTTTTTTAATTTAATATCACTTGTTTACTAGATTATTTAGTATTAAATTGCCAAGAGTTGGACACAACTAAATGGTTAAAAACAACATTTACTAGATGTGCTTATCACCTCAGTTGACTTGGACTCTAGACCAGGGGTCCCCAGGCCCCGGTCCATGGCATGCCAGCAACCAGACCGCACAAACAAGGAAAGCCCCATCCGCGGTATGCAGGCAGCACACAAAACCACACCCCCTCCGGTCTGCGGAAAAACCTCTCTCCACGAAACCGGTCCCTGGTGCCCAAAAGGTTGGAGACCTCTGCTCTAGACAATCTACAACATTGACATTAATAATACAATATAATGAAATAAAATATGAACTTCCTAACAGTGAGAACCACTCTAATGGCAGAAAGTGAAGAGGAACTAAAGAGCCTCTTGATGCGGGTGAAGAAGGAGAGTGCAAAAGTTGGCTTGAAACTCAACATTAAGAAAACCAAAATCATGGCATCCGGCCCTCTCAATTCCTGGCAAATAGATGGGGAAGAAATGGAGGCAGTGACAGATTTTATTTTTCTGGGCTCAAAGATCACCTCAGATGGGGACTGCAGCCAAGAAATTAAAAGACGCTTGCTCCTGGGGAGGAAAGCTATGGCAAATCTAGACAGCATTCTAAAAAGCAGAGACATCACCCTGCCAACAAAAGTACGCATAGTCCAGGCCATGGTTTTCCCAGTTGCAATGTATGGCTGTGAAATGTATACCAGTGTATAAGGAGCAAAACGGAAAAGGCCAGCGCATAGCACAATTCAATATGTGGCTAAAGGAGTGGTGTAAAGGGGAAGGCTTCGGATATATTAGTCACGATGTCAGTAGCTGGTCCAATCAAAAGATGTACCAAAGAGATGGTTTGCATCCATCAAAAAAAGGGACTGAGTTACTCGGCTATAAATTCACAGATTTTCTGGAGGGAAATTTAAACTAAACAGCGGGGACAGGGAGTTAAATGATACGGAACAACCCTGTCCCCGGCAATTTAAAAACTATAGGGCTATCAGTGCATGTAGCATAGATGTGTGTGTGGACAAGAATACCAACCTTGCTACAAATCAAAATGAAGCCTCTAATAGCGAGTGCCACATAAAGTGCACTAACCAAATAGGTGGTAAGACAATAGGGGAACTCAGGCACCACACAGGTTATTTAGAAAGGAAACACAGGGCCACCCACAAAGGACTCAAATGTTTATACACCAATGCACAGAGTATGAACAGCAAACAGGGTGAACTAGAAATTCAGGTTAACGAGGGCAGATACGATATTGTTGACATTACGGAAACATGGTGGGATGAAACTCACACATGGAACACACAGCTAGAGGGATTTAAATTATTTAAAAGAAACAGACCAAATAAAAGAGGAGGTGGAGTTGCTCTCTATATAAGAAATAAATACATCTCCACAGAAATAGAGTACAACAATGATAAAAACTCTCTTGAATGCATTTGGGTCAATATAAAAGGGGGGGAAATGACATTGCCATAGGTGTATACTACAGACCACCCAACCAAACAGAGGAAATAGATGAACTTTTTGCTAGTCAGCTAACTAAGGTATGTAGGAAGCACACCAAAATAGTAATGGGGGACTTTAACTACCCTGACATCAACTGGGAGACAAACTCCGCACCAAGTGGAAGATCAAACAGGTTCCTGGCAAACCTAGCAGACAACTTTGTTTCCCAAAAAGTAGAGAAGGGAACTAGGGGATTAGCCATTTTGGATCTAATTCTCACTAACAGAGATGAAATGATAGAAGGTGTTGAAACCACAGGAACCTTGGGAGGGAAAGGATCATGCAATATTAGAATTCAACATTAGAGAAGAACAACCAATAGAAAACACAGCAAACTAGAGTCTTGGACTTCAAGAGAGCTAATTCAATAAAACCTTAGAGAGGGCTTGGGAAGGATTCATGGATGAGAATCATCAAGGGGAAAACAACTCAAGAAGCTTGGGAAATTTTGAAAAATGAGATAATAAAAGCACAGTCTAGCACAATACCAACAAAGAGGAAAAACAACAGCTCTCAAAAGAAACCAGCATGGCTGCATAAAGAACTCTCTGACAAATTGAAATATAAAAAGGACAAGTATAGAAAGTGGAAAGAGGGGAACATAACTAAGTCAGAATATCAGCAAATAGCCCGAGCCTGCAAAGATGAAGTGAAGAAAGCCAAGGCTCAAAATGAACTAAGGCTTGCGACCAAAGTCAAAAATAACAAAAAAAGCTTCTTTCAACATTTAAAAAACAAGAAAAAAGTGAAGGAAATGAGTGGTCCATTAGTGGGTGGAAGTGGCAAGAAGGTGACAAGCAACAGGGAGAAAGCAGAACTATTTAACTCATTTTTGCATCTGTCTTTACACAAAGGGAAAAAACAGACAAACCTATCAAAAATAGTGCCATAAAAAACAAAACAGAAACACAAGTTAAGATAGGCAAGAAAATGGTTAGGGAGCACCTGTCCAGTCTAGATGAGTTCAAATCGCCAGGACCAGATGGATTACAACCCAGAGTTCTCAAGGAACTGGCAGATGTGATATCGGAGCCACTGAACTATATTTTTCAAAGATCCTGGAACACAGGAGAACTACCAGAGGACTGGAAAAGAGCTGATGTAGTTCCCATCCTCAAAAAAGGAAAAAAAATGGATCCAGGAAATTACAGACTATCAGCCTGACCTCAATACCTGGGAAGATCCTGGAAAAGATAATCAAACAACGAATCAACGAACACCTAGAGGCAAACAAAGTCATTACTAAAAGCAAACATGGGTTTGTCAAAAATAGATCATGCCAGACAAATATTATTGCATTCTTTGACCAAGTGACAAAATTAGTGGATCAGAGGAATGCTGTGGACATAATTTACTTGGACTTCAGTAAGGCATTTGATAAAGTAGATCACAACCTACTACTTGACAAGATAGAAAATTGTGGGGTAGACAGAACCACCACCAGATGGATCCGTAGCTGGCTGACCGGCCGTACTCAGCGAGTGGTCCTCAATGGAACTGCATCTATATGGAGGGAAGTGTGTAGTGGGGTGCCCCAGGGCTCTGTTCTGGGCCCAGTACTCTTCAACATCTTCATCAACGATTTGGATGAAGGGATAGATGGGGAACTCATCAAATTTGCAGACGACACCAATCTGGCAGGAATAGCCAACACTGAAATTCAATGGTGAAAAAAGCAAGGTTCTACATTTAGGCAAGAAAAACCAAATGCACAAGTACAGCATAGGTGGCACCATGCTCAATAGTAGTAACTGTGATAGGGACCTCGGAGTCCTAGTAGACAATCACTTAAATATGAGCCAGCAGTGTACTGCAGCTGCCAAAAAGGCCAACACAGTGCTAGGCTGCATTAACAGAGAAGATCACGCGACGTATTAATACCACTCTTCAATGCCTTGGTAAGGCCACACTTGGAATACTGCATCCAGTTTTGGTCACCACGATGTAAAAAAGATGTTGAGACTCTAGAAAGAGTACAGAGAAGAGCAACAAAGATGATAGGGGACTGGAGGCTAAAACATATAAGGAACGGTTGCTAGAATTGGGTATGTCTAGTTTAACAAAGAGAAGGACAAGGGGGGACATGATAGCAGTATTCCAATATCTCAGGAGCTGCCATAAAGAAGAGGGAATCAAGCTATTTTCCAAAGCACCTGAAGGCAGGACAAGAAGCAACGGGTGGAAACTAATCAAGGAGAGAAGCAACCTAGAACTAAGGAGAAACTTACTGACAGTGAGAACAATTAATCAGTGGAACAGCTTGCCTCCAGAAGCAGTAAATGCTCCAACACTGGAAGTTTTTAAGAATAGACTGGACAGCCACTTGTCCGAAATGGTGTAGGGTGTCCTGCCCGAGCAGGGGGTTGGACTAGTTGACCTCCAAGGGTCCCTTCCAACTTTACTTATTATTTATTAGTATAAAGGCTGGACAAAGAAAGGCTGAGCGCAAAAGAATTGAGGCCTTTGAACTGTGGTGCTGGAGAAGACTCCTGCGAGTCCCTTGGACTGCAAGGCGTTCAAACCAGTCAGTCCTAGAAGAGATCAACCCCGACTGCTCTTTAGAAGGCCAGATGCTGAAGTTGAAACTCAAATACTTTGGCCACCTAATGAGAAGGAAGGACTCACTGGAGAAAGGCCTAATGCTGGGAAAGATTGAGGGCAATAGAAGAAGGGGACGACAGAGAATGAGATGGCTGGATGGAGTCACTGAAGCAGTAGGTGTGAATTTAAATGGACTCCAGAAGATGGTAGAGGACAGGAAGACCTGGAGGAATGTTGTCCATGGGGTCGCGATGGGTCGGCCACGACTTCGCAATTAACAACAACAACAGTGAGAATAAATAATCACTGAAATGACTTGCCTCCAGAAGTTGTGGGTGCTCCAACACTGGAGGATTTTAAGAAGAAATTGGACAACCATTTGTCTGAAATGGTGTAGAGTCTCCTGCTTGAGCAGGGGGTTGGACTAGAAGACCTCCAAGGTCCCTTCCAACTTTGTTATTCTATTATTTACTGCAAACCAGTTCTGCACATTTGCCTGGAAATTTGCATGAACATGTCTATAAAACCACCAAGAGTTCATAATTTTAAAATGTTAAGCCCGTTCTGAAATACAAAGTTCATTAAAATAACCACCCAAACCATCAACTCTTGGCAATTTGCCACCAGATTTCAGCAAACAACAGGATTGGGGGGGGGGAGAGAAACTGTTTAACTTTCTCTATAATGTGCATTTTTCCTTGTGTCTGACAGTCATGATATGGTGGGTGACTTTACAATTTTTTTGTATATAAGTCACCCATTTCAATTCTCAATGTGCTGTTCCTTATGTGTAACCAGGAAAAAGATTTTAACAAGCCGGGAAAGTCCCACAGTTACACAGGCGTGTACATTTTTTAAAAAGAAAAAATGAAGGGGTGGGCACTGCAATTGCTCAGTGACGGTTAAATATGCTTGAGTAAGTATGGTATGAATGAGGGAGTGGATATCTAAACATTGGTGAAGGAGGAACGAAATAGAAGGAGCTCCTGTCTAACATGATTTTGGGGTAGATCCCCTTATAATTGTTGCCACTGGGTTCACACATTGTAATAAGCCCTTGTTGACTTAACCCCTGTTTTATGGAATAAAACCCAATTGGATAGGCTGACGTGGATTGTTGCCCAGTCTCTTGAAACTCTTTTGTGACCCGATGGACATCATTTTGTTTGTGGGAAATTGCATTCCTGAATTCTTGTGTGCTCCCTCTTGTGTCATCAATGAAAGTTATTTCACTACCTTCGCTTCAGTTTCCCTCTTTTTCAAATCCTTTTTGTTAAGTCCTTGAAGCAAAGGCGAAGGATGAAGACACATCTCTGTAGAACAACTGTTTATTGTGCTTTCAGTCAAAACTCCAACAACGAGCAGAGGCACGCAGGCCTCCTTTTATATGCCCAAATCCCCAGACACAATGGCAACATAAAACAGGCACTTTTCCCGCCTTGCGCATGCACGCAAAGCCAACGCCACTCAGTCTGGTCCCGGGCAGCCTCTGCAAAGCCCGGGACCATTGCAACGTCCCGAGCCTGCATTTGTAGGCTCAGGACACAACACCTTTAATTTTTCCAGGCCTCAGGGTCTTCTCCAATGACCCTTGTCTGTGAATTATAGGTTCAAAATATGTAGAGTCCTTCGCTGGATTTCCAGAAATGAATTTAATATGGAATTATATTTGTCCTTGACTTACAACAGTTTGTTTAGTGCAGTGGTTCTCAACCTTTTTAATGCCGCGACCCCCAACCAGTTGTAAGTCGAGGACTACCCAACCGGTCGTAAGTCAAGGACTACCCAACCGGTCGTAAGTCGAGGACTTTCCCTGCCCGAGAGCGCCGCGCATGCATGGTGCTGCCCCTTGTGCCGGCCGAAGAGTAGCTGGCAAGCGGCAGAGATGGAGCAGGCCGACCACTGGCTGGGCCAGCAGCTGGCCTAGCCCAAGGTTGGTAAGGCACCCACCGGGCCCCACGCATGCCAGCAACCCTCCCTGCGCCCGCCGGCCTCCCGCCTCCCAACCCTGGCCCTCTTTTACTTACATTTTAGTAGTTGCTCAGCAGGGAGGGGTGGAAACTTCCAGACAGCTCGCCTTCACTGCAGACAACTTGCAGCACCGTTTGCAGAATGGGACATTTGGCGGGCTCAGCAGGGCAGAGACAGCTTGGACAATTCCTATTGGCTTTTGAAAGCCAATAGAATTAGACTCTATTCAAGAGAGTCTATTCTATTGGCTTTCAAAAGCCAATAGAATAAAAGGAAGTAGCACAGCTAAGGAACCGACCCCCGTGAAATGGTCGTTCGACCCCAAATGGGGTCGCGACCCACAGGTTGAGAACCGCTAGTTTAGTGACTGTTTGAAATTACAATGGCGATTTCTGACCTTTTTCACACTTACGACCACTGCAGCAACCCCACAGTCACGTCATCAAAAATCAGCCGCTTGGCCACTGATTCATATTTATGATGGTGTCTCAGGGTTGTGTGATCCTTTCTTGCGACCTTCTGATGAGCAAAGTCAATGGGGCAGCCAGATTCACTTAACAACGGTGTTACTAACTTAACAGCTGCAATGATTCACTTAACAACTGGGGCAGGAAAAGTCATAAAATGGGGCAAAGCTCACTTAACAATGTCTTGCTTAGCAACAAAAACCTGAGTGCAATTGTGGCCAGGCTACCAAATTATAAAACAGACGTTGAGAGTGCAGAGAAGAGCAATAACAAAGATGATTAGGGGACTGGAGGCTAAAACATATGAGGAACGGTTGCTGGAATTGGGTCTGTCTAGTTTAATGAAGAGAAGGACGAGGGAGGACATGATAGTAGTGTCCCAATATCTCAGGGGCTGCCCCAAAGAAGAGGGAGTCAAGCTATTCTCCAATGCTCCAGAGGGCAGGACAAGAAGCAACGGATGGAAACTAATCAAGGAGAGAAGCAACCTAGAACTAAGGAGAAACTTCCTGACAGTTAGAACAATCAACCAGTGGAACGACCTGCCTCCAGAAGCAGTGAATCTCCAACACTGGAAGTTTTTAAGAAAAGACTGGATGGCCATTTGTCTGAAATGGTATAGGCCAGGGTCTCCTGCTTGAGCAAGGGGTTGGACTAGAAGACCTCCAAGGTCCCTTCCAACTCTGTTATTCTGTACCAGTGAATATTTGTGTGCTGTCTGGAGCTTGCTTGTTTTCTTCCAGACGTTTCACTACCCTAATTTAGAATAATATCATCAGTGCTATAAGGCAGGGGTCCCCAACCTTGGCGACTTTAAGACTTGTGGACTTCAACTCCCAGAAGTCCTCAACCAGCAAAGCTGGGGACCCCTGCTATAAGGAGTGCTATTTGCTGTCAGTTTATATTCTGGTGTCTTGCCTGGTGTCTAGAAATTCCCTGGTATTTTTGGATTTGGCCTGGTCTGGGATTGTCACAGGCTGAATCCAAAAAATGCCAGAGAATTTCTAGAAGCCTGGCTCTCTGAAAAACCAGCCATCGATAGACACATAGACATAAACAACATCTATAGATTATGTAAAAGAGACAATCGACTAGCCCAGTGGTTCTCAACCTGTGGGTCGGGACCCCATTTGGGGTCGAACGACCATTTCACGGGGGTCGCCAAACAACGCAGTCCACCATTTTTTTCCCCCTTTCCTTAGCTGTGCTACTCCCTTTTATTCTATTGGCTTTTGAAAGCCAATAGAATAGACTCTCTTGAATAGAGTCTAATTCTATTGGCTTTCAAAAGCCAATAGGAATTGTCCAGGCTGTCTCTGCCCTGCTGAGCCCGCCAAAAGTCCCATTTTGCAAACGGTGCTGCACCTGTTGAGTAGTCCTCGACTTACGACCGGTTGGGGGTCGCGGCATTAAAAAGGTTGAGAACCACTGGACTAGGCAAAAAGAGAAAAAGGCTCCAGCACCCCTCCACCAGCAATCAGCACCCAGATCAGCTCCAAGGTCACCTTCAGACCAACAATCAAGTAAGCCAGTGTTTCCCAAACTTGACAATTTTGAGGCATGAGGACTTCAACTCCCAGAATTCCACAGCCAGCGTTGCTGGCTGTGGAATTCTGGGAGTTGAAGTCCTCATGCCTTAAAATTGTCAAGTTTGGGAAACACTGAAGTAAGCGATACGCCAATCTAGAAACTGCCACAGAGCCATCAGTAAAGAGCCCAACCAAAGAATCCTTAAGACCGCCCCCACCCAACCAGACAGGCAAGACACCAGAATATAAAACTGACAGCGCTTCTTACTGGCACTGATGACATTACCTAGTTAGGGTAATGAAACGTCTGGAAGAAAACAAGCTAGCTCAGAGAGAATCAAGGACCCCTCATTTCAACCTGAGCTACAAATACCCTCCTTGGTACAGAATAAAAGAGTTGGAAGGGACCTTGGAGGTCATCTAGCCCAGGGCTTTTCAACCTTTTCACCCATTGTACCACTTTTAGCATATGGCAACATCCGAGTACCACCAGTCGCCTAGCAAGGTGTCAAAAACTTGATGACCAAAAAAAAAAAAAAACAGGAAAAAAGTGATTAAGTATAGGTAGTCTTCAACTTACAACAGTTCGAAGTTACAATGGCACTGAAAAAAGTGCCCCCCAAGCCACAGCCGAGCACCTGCCCGCCCGGCCACACTCTAACTCCCGTCCGAGGTTTTCATTGTTGTGAGCATTTCTGTTGAGGATTGGCAGCAGGGGTGGGGTGGGGGGATGTTTGGTTTTTATCCCCCCCCCATCTGCTGGGTGGTTGCAGCAGGTTTTAGTCACTTCACATGACCCTGGGACACTGTGACTGTTGCGTCCTTTGCGAAATGGAAAGACACGAGAAGCAGTTGTAGTTCTCAGGAACTCTTTATTCTGTAGTTCAGCTTACAGTTAGAAGACGCCGACAACGCCCAAAACTCTCGGCCTCTTTTATAGGCCTTTCCCAGGTCAATCTGCAACTTTTGGCGCGCCAGCACCCGCACATGCGCATAAGTACTGGCGACAGCCTGTCTGGTCCTGGGCAGCTTGCACCTGCCTGGGACCGTTTGCAATGCCCTGAGCCTGCTTGCACAGGCTCAGGACATAACACCCCTTCCCCCCGGGCTAAAACTATTACCCATGCCATAATAATACATAACCCATCGTGAGTGTAGTGCCATGCTCCCCAATACCAGGTATTCCCCGTTTACCATCAGCCTCAGTGCCCTGCTTCTTCTACCAACTCTGTTTTGCCAATAGAGTTACAAAATCCTCTAAATACTTAGGAGATTTCCTTGCTCTCTGTGACCTCCTAAGCTCTGGGTACCTGCCAAGTACCCCTTGACTGAGGGGTGATGCATGCCTGTCCCCCTTGTTTTGCCTTGGTGATTTCCAAGGACTGTGCTCCAATGCCTGGCCTGCTTGCTTGCTCACCGGGCTCGTCAGGCCAGGGCTTCTTCCACTGTGTGACCTGGTTGTCCCGCCTAGCTGTAGGCTCTCTGGCCCTTCTAAGCGACTGTCACTGTTGGGCGTTTCTGTAGAACCTCCTAGGTCCGTCCAAGACCTGTCAGGAGGCTGTCTGTCCCCTGAATCCCGTTCTGTGTCCGGGCTTGTGTGGGTTTCAGTACTGTCCCAAAACTCAGTTGTCCCCTGAGTGGAGTCAGAGGTGTTGTAGTCGGGATTGGGTTCCTCGACCACCTCCCTGTGTGTTTGCCCCCTTCTAGGGACAGGGGTAGTGTCGGGCCAACTAGAAGGAGTGTGTGCCAGTTCTCTTGCGGGGAATGGTTTATTGGGATGCTCTCGGGTATCCTCCCTGACTGGAGTAATGTGTGATGAGGGTGATTATGTGATTATGCCCCCGGGGTGACTCCCTGGCTGGAGTAGGCATTGATGCCTGGATTATAGTTGGGCTCCTTGAATTCCTGTTGGGAGCACTTGCGGAATCTTGAGATGAGCCGTTTGTGGCTTCCCCATTGATAATGTGTATCAGCCCATGCCCTTCCCCTTGCCCAAAGGGTTCCCCCTCCCCCCCTGGAAAAGACCCAGGAGTCTCAGCGGGAAGGTCCCATCTAGGACGAAGTTGGTCAATGTGCCGACGCAGGACATGACCGTTGTCCAGGGACACCTCGTAAGACAGAGGACCTGTGACCCTGGATATAGAAGCGGGGACCCATGTATGACCAGGCCCATAATTACGAGTCCAAACCGGGGCACCCACAAGTAGTTGCCTAGGTGCCCTGGGGTGTGAGACAGAAGGAGGCAGTCTGTCCGGATGCAACCGGTCAAGCTTGGTAGTCAGTTTGCGCCCCCAACGAAGTTCCGCTGGGCTTCTCCCTGTAGAAGTGGACGGTGTGGTGCGATAAGAAAGGAGGAAGTCAGCCAACCTGTGATGCCAGTCTCCGTAAGTAAGTTTCTTCAAGGCGTCCTTGGTGATGCGAACCATGCGTTCAGCTTGGAATTCGGAGGACGTGAATTGAGGGCCGTTGTCAGACACAATGACGTCTGGGAGCCCGTGTGCAGCAAAAATCCCCCTCAGTACCTGAATAGTCTTTGCAGTGGTGGTGGAAGAGACAGGTACAACCTCAAGCCATTTTGAATGGCTGTCAACGAGGACCAAGAAGAATTGACCCTGAAAGGGCCCAGCGTAGTCAATGTGCACCCTAGACATGGAGACTGTGTTTCCTCCCATCTATGCACAGGAGCTTGGGGCATTTCAGGGCGCGAGCATTGACAAAGGTGGCATGCATGCACCTTAGCTTCAATGTCTTTGTCTAGGCCAGGCCACCACAAGTGGCTGCGCGCAAGAGCCTTCATTCGTACAATGCCAGGATGACCCTCATGGAGGGAACCTAAGACCCTAGTCCTCATTGAAGTGGGAATGACAACTCTGCTTCCCCAAAGCAGACAACCTGAGAGGTGGACAACTCATTCCTCTTAGACCAGAAACTCTGAAACTCTGAAACTCAGGACTAGGACAGTGCTCAGGCCATCCAGACAAAACCCAAGAAAGGACACGTGAAAGTGTGTGATCTGTGCCCGATTCAGCGGCTACATCCCTGGCATTCAGAGGGGACTCGGGCAAGGCTTGGATAGAAAGAAGATTGATAGCTGGCGCGGGGTCAGCTTCTATTACCGGCAGGGGTAATCTACTGAGGCCATCAGCATGGCCCATTTCCTTCCCAGGCTTGTGAAGTAGGGAAAAATCATATGCAGACAAAAAGATAGACCACCTGAGCATCCTGGGGGAGATGATTTGGGGGGTTTGCTTACATGTGGTAAACAGTCCCAGCAAAGGCTTATGGTCAGTGAAGACCGTGAAATGCCTACCATATAAAAAATCATGGAATTTTTTAATCCCAGCAACAACAGCTAAAGCCTCCCTGTCTATTTGAGCATAGTTACGCTCAGCAGAAGACAATGTTCTGGAGAAATATTCAACAGGAACCTGAGTTCCATCAGACCTGAGGTGGCTCAGTACAGCTCCTACCCCATAAGGGGAAGCATCACAAGCGATACACACAGGAAGGGATTCATTGAAATGTGCGAGTACACTGTTAGAAGTGAGTAAGGCCTTGACCTCATTGAAACTTGCCTCATGTGTTTGTGACCACTGCCACACTGCCTGTTTATCTAATAGCCTGTGAAGAGGCTCAGCTATACTAGCTTTATGAGGAAGAAAAGAATTGTAGAAATTCAGGAGGCCCAGAAAAGCCTGTAGTTCGGCCTTAGACTTTGGCCTAGGGGCTTGCATAATGGCTTTTAGTTTGGATTCAGCAGGGTGAATCCCAGCAGCATCAATCTTGAACCCCAGAAATTCAGTAGAAGGCACCCCAATTTTGCATTTGTCCTTCTTAAGTTTGAGGCCCGTTTTCCTGAACCTTAACAGGACAGTCCTTAGCCTTTCAGCTAAAATGTGTGTGGAGTCTCCTGCAATTAAGACATCATCAAAATAGGGGCAAACCCCTGGTATACCCCGTAGTGTGTTTTCCATTACGCTTTGGAAAATCCCAGGAGCGACATTTACTCCAAATTATAGCCTGTTTACCTTAAAGGCCCCTCTGTGGGTCACAATAGTCTGGGCTATAGCAGCATCATCATCAACAGGCAGCTGTTGATATGCCTGAGCTAGGTCAAGCTTTGCAAAACACGCCCCCCCCTTGAGGAAGGCCAGGATATGACTGACCACAGGAACAGGGTAGGCATGTTGCTGCAATGCCTTATTCAGAGTGCATTTGTAATCAGCACAGATGCAAATGTCCCCATTTGCCTTGAGAGGCGTGACAATGGGGGTCTCCCAGGGACTGGAGTCAACAGGTTCTAGAATTCCTTGTTGGATCAGTTTATCCAACTCAGTGTCAATTTTACTCTTTAAAGTGAAGGGGACCCGTCTTGCTTTAATCATAATGGGAGTGACAGTGGGGTCTAGCTTTAATGACACAGGGGGTCCTTTGAATGTGCCCAGCTGGGGGCTGAAAACATCTGCAAATTCTTTGCAGACTTCCTGTAGTTCGGGTGTTTGTAGGCTGTTGAGCCCTGTGACATGTATCCCCAAGGCCTCAAACCAATTGAGTCCTATGAGACTCGTTTGTTCACCCTCTACTACTAATAGGTCTAGTGGACCCTCAAAATCCTTATACTGTACGTTAAGGATGGCCTCCCCCTTAACACACACTCTGGAATTTTGAAAGTCTGTTAGCACAATGTCAGAAGGCCTCAACTTGGCCTGGGTTCCACTGCCAGAACAAATCTTTCTAAATGTATGCATAGAAATGATCGAAAGTGCAGACCCCGTGTCCAGCTCCATAGTCAATGGAACCCCTTGTAGCTTCACCTTAAGTGACAGCTTTTTCTTAATGGGCTTGTGTGTGCCTGTCCTATAGATGCTTCTTCGCGAAGTGCAAAAACCCACCCTGTTCTGGCTGGGAACCCTGGTACCTTTCAAGTGCAATTCTTCCTGAGGTTGTACCTTTTGACGGCCCAGGCACACAGCTGCAATGTGTCCTTGTTTTCCGCACGCCCTGCAGATAGCAGAGCGGAACTTGCAGTCGGTTCTCTTGTGGCGACCTCCACAGCCGATGCACTTGGGGAGAGCTGAAGAGCTTCCTTTCTGTTTCCTTTCCTTTGTGGGGTGGAGACGATCGACTTCCTCGTCCGGATCCTCTTCAGAGTTTCTTTGGACTTCTTCCTGGTGCACGGATGCAGCATCTGGACTGTTCCTGATCGGCTGCATGTTCTTGATGGCGCCGCCCGCTGCTTCCTCTGCGGTGACCTCTCTCAAGGCATCTTGGAAAGACAAGTCCTCCTTAGCAAAAAGTCTCTGTTGTAACTCTCGATGCCTTAGCCCGCATACGAATCTGTCCCTCAGTCGTTCTTCGAGGTCCTTGAACTCGCAATGTTTGGCGGCTTTCCTCAATGCGGTGATGTACTCCTTGGCCGATTCTCCGGGTCGTTGATCCCTCTGCTCGAAGGTGTGGTGCCACGCGATGACGGACATCTTAGGCTGGAAGTGCTCCTTCAGTAGCTTCTTTAGATCTGCATAGCTGACAGACTCTAGAAGAACAGGTGCTGCAACGTTCTCAGCGATTTCGAATGCGTCTTGACCGCAAACGCACAGCAGGGTGGCAGCCTTCAAGCTATTTTCCCTCACTTGGTTCACCTTGAGGTAGTTTTCCACCCTGGCTACGTAGGACTCCCACCTCTCTGGATGTGTGACGTCGAATTCCGAAAGCCTTCCAATTTTTGCCATTTTTTTAGAAGGAAGGGTCTATCAGCCAGCCTACCCACGAATGCACGCTGGATTGGCGGGTAGCTGCCGAGTCAATGCCATTCCTGCCGCTCAGGACTCACTCGGGTAAGCTTACACCTTTTTGTTGATGTAAGGCAATCCCATCCTCGTCGCCAGTGTTGCATCCTTCGCGAAATGGCAAGACACGAGAAGCAGTTGTAGTTCTCAGGAACTCTTTATTCTGTAGCTCAGCTTACAGTTAGAAGACGCCAACAACGCCCAAAACTCTCGGCCTCTTTTATAGGCCTTTCCCGGGTCAATCTGCAACTTTTGGCGCGCCAGCACCCGCGCATGCGCACAAGTACTGGCGACAGCCTGTCTGGTCCCGGGCAGCTTGCACCTGCCCGGGACCGTTTGCAATGCCCCGAGCCTGCTTGCACAGGCTCAGGACATAACAGTGACTGTCATAAATATGAATCAGTTGCCAAGCATCTGAATGTAAATCACAAGACCCTGGAGATGCTGCAACATTCCAGCTGATCGGCGCTTCTTCTGGGCTCAGCAGAAGCGCCAGGATCAGTGCTGGTTTCCAGCTGGAGCCTGGCGCCGATCCTGGCACATCCGCTGAGCCCTGACAGCCCTGCAGCTCCAGCCATCTCTCACTCAGGCTTCTGCAGTGCTGCCACCGGTTCAGCTCATTCCCCTTCCCCGCTACCACTTTTCTAGGATGGCCGCGTACCACCTGCCAGGTGCCAATGTACCACAGGTGGTACCCGTACCACTGGTTGAAAAGCCTTGTTCTAGTCCAACCCCTTTGCTCAAGCAGGAGACCTTATGCCAGTGATGGCGAACCTTTTAGAGATCGAGTGCCCAAACTGCATCCAAAACCCACTTATGTATCGTCGGGTGCTGGATGGATGGGCGTGGCCCATTGGCTGGGCGTGGCAGCGGTGGTAATGGCAGACTGGGTGGGACTAAAAAGTTCAATCAATCATTCCAACTTTGCGAGATCTTATTTTTTCCTGTGAGAAGTTGAAATTGATTGAAACTTTTTTTTTTTTTGCAAACGGCGGCGGAGGCCTAAAGCGAAAAGATTTTATAAAACCCAGCTGAAGGCCTAGGACTGGGGCGACAGCACACATGCCCACAGAAAGGGCTCTGTGTGCCACGGGTTCACCACCACGGCCCCATGCCATTTCACACAAATAGCTCTCCAGTCTCTTCTTAAAAGCCTCCAGTGCTGAAGCACCCACAACTTCTAAACGCCAAGCTGTTCCACTGGTTGATTGTTCTCATTGTTAGGAAATTTCTCCTTGGTTCTCTCCTTGGTTAGTTTCCATTTTTTCTTGTCTTGCCTTCTGGTACTTTGAAAAATAGGTTGACCTCTTCTTTGTGGCAACCCCTGAGATATTGGAACACTGCTGTCATGTTACCCCTTCCTGCAACCGTTCTTCATGGGTTTTAGTCTCCTGTCCCCTAATCATCTTTGTTGTTGCTCTTTTCTGCACTCTCAACGTCTTTTTTATAATTTGGTAAGCAAAACTGGATGCCATGTTCCAAATGTGGTTTACTAAAGCTTTATAAAGCAGCATTTCTTCCCCTTCTATTTGTTCTAAAATTTTCTTCCCCTCCTGTTTGCCAGGAAACGATGAGATTTTTCCTCCCCCTACCACAGTATTATTTTTTCTAGCATAGTTCCTCCTGCTGGTATGGTTTCACCCAAGTTGTTCTTTGTTGATGCTTTTAAAAATTAAAATCTTGCTTTTGTTGCTAACAAAGGCAGCTGCCTGAATGGAAAGTGCTTGACAGAAGATATATGTATATAATAAGGTGACCAACTTTTTTACAACGAAAAGGAGGACACAAATAAATTGAAGAAAAAAAATATTGTACATAAAAGAAACATTTTATTCATTGCAATAATAATACAGAATACACTATAATATGATAAATGCAGAGTGGGCCCTGCAGCTCCCAAAGCACCAGCTGCGCCGGTTCCGGCCCCGGGGGGGGGGCAGCCTGCCGTCGACACACCCTGCCTGCAGCTGCCCTGCCAGCACCACCGTCCACCCTGCACAGCCCCATGTAGAGAGGGCCCTGCGGCTTCCACAGCACGGGGGGCAGCCGGCCACCGCCGCCCCTCACACCCCCGCCCGCAGCAGCCCCACCGCCCCTGCCTCTTGCGCCCGCAGCCATTATTGCCCTCACAGGGCTGAAGATCAAGAGAAACTTACCGTGGCGTCACCGCTCCATGCCCTCACAGGGCTGAAGATCAAGAGAAACTTACCGTGGCGTCACCGCTCCAGTCTCCTCCAGGTATCTTCGGGAGTAACTAGGAGATGGTGTAGTTGAGTAGCAGGGAGGGGTGCAAAGTTCCTGCCAATTCGCCTTTATTGCAGACAACTTGCACGTGCAAAGTTTGCCGGCCACGCTCAGCAGCAATTCCTATTGGGTTTTGAAAGCCAATAGGGGGAGTAGCACAAAAGTTGGAAAAAAACCATCAAAAAAAGGTGCTGGAATGCCGTTCTGAGCATTCTACGAGAGAGAAAAAGCCCTGGTCTTCAAATATCGAAAAGGAGAACATGTAGGAGGACACTTTTCGAGGGAGGACAGAACTTGCAAAAGGAGGGGTTGGTCACCTTATATATAAAACATGGCTTACGGTATGGGGTAAAAAAAATAAAATTATGCAAAGTAGTAACACAATAAAAACCACAACAAAAGGGCCAGGGACTATAGTAAACTGAAAGTAACTTGGAAGGTAAAATTTTGAACTAAAAATATTATTAGTGAAGTATAACAAAATATAATGAAGTGGTTTTAGCGATAATACAGTAAAACTCCATACATTTCAGAAATTAAAATAAATTAAAGGGGGGGAGGGAGAGACACTAAGAAAAAAATCCACACAATATTAATGTAAAATTAATTGAATCTTTAAACTTATTCTTAAATCCAGAGCAAAGAGAAACCTGGAATAAGATGGAAATATGTTATGCTAAAAACGAGAAGAAGCATGCTCCTTGTCATTTTTAGAATATAAAGTCCTTTCAAAACCTGACACAACATGTATTTTGCATCTATCCCGTAAGATCAGCGTCTAACTTTCTTTTCATCACTGTAAAATAGTTCTCTTTGTCAAGCTTTGGATTTGATAAGGTCAAACTTTCATAACATGTCAAATTCCATATAGGGGAAATAAAATCCAAGATCATGGTTACACCTTCACCTATTACATCCCCCCCCCCCCCCCAAGTCATTAAAGAGTCTGTTTGGGGTAGTGCTTAGGCATCAGGCTAGAAAGTGTGATACTCTGAGTTCTAATCCTGCCTGAGCATGAAGCCAGCTGGATGATGTTGGGCCAGTCTCTTTCTCTCAACCCTAGAAAGCAGGCAAGGCAAGCCACTTCTGGAATCTTGCCAAGAAAACTGCAAGAAAACATGTCCAGACAATTGCCCTGAGTTAACATTGATTTAAAGGCATACACGTTAAAAAGAAAAGACTACATTCACATCAATCGCAGCTTGAAAGCAACTTGGCAGTGCCAAAATCATATGAATAAAAAAAACACTCAAATGTCTTACTTATTTTTATTTATTTATTTTTTAAATCACATTTGTACATCGCCCATCTCACCTAAATGATCCCTTAACACACCTGCATGAGATCTCTAACATCCAATCTTTTTTTAAACATGTTTTGAAGAGCATCTATGGCAGTGGTGGCGAACCTATGGCACAGGTACCAGAGGTGGCACTCAGAGGCCTCTCTGTGGGCACGTGCGCTGTTGCCCCAGTCCTAGGCCTTCAGCTGGGTTTTATAAAACCTTTTCGCTTTAGGCCTCCACCGCCGTGTGCAAAAAAAAAAAAGGGTTCAATCAATCAGTCAATTTCAATTTCTCGCGGGAAAAAAAAGATCTTGCAAAGTTGGAATTGATTGATTGAACTTTTTAGTCCCATCCAGTCTGCTGTTACCGCTGCAGCCACGCCCACCCAATGTGCCATGCCCACCCAATGTGCCACGCCCACCGAATGGGCCACACCCAGCCAATGGGCCACACCCACCCGGCACCCAATGATGCATAAGTAGGTTTTGGGTTGCAGTTTGGCCACTCGGTCTCTAAAAGGTTCGCCATCACTGATCTATGGAGATTCTCAGTCATGCAGGCCATGATTGTCCCAAAGATGCTTTTTTCAAAGCGCAACTGAACTTGTTCTTCCTTGAAGACATTTCTCTTCTCCTTCAGTAACTGAAAAAGCTTCTTGGATGAGAAACAAAATGTCTTCAAGGAAAAACAAAGAGCATTCGGTTGCCTTTGGAAAGAAAGCACTTTTGGGACATGTTTTGAAGAGCTCAGTAAACAAAATCTTCTTTTTCTGATGAATTAAGTTCATTCTCCCATGATACTATCTGGGAATTTTAAAATTCAACAGATTTTAAATTTCAACAGTTAAAAAAAATGGAATACACCATCATTGTCTTGGTATATCAGAAGAATTATTGGCAGACATGTTGGTAAATAAAGAAAATGAACATGCCAAATTGTGGTTTGTCCAACTATAGTACATTGCACAAATGATAAATAGCTATCTCTCAGCAATGCATGAAACTATGAATCACTTAAACCACAACAGCTGAATTCACATTACCCATTTAACCAGAATTGAACAGACTGCCTTGTGATCCAGCTGACATTCAGAAGAGCCAATACTGAACTCTGACAAACAGTGGTTTTTCTAAGTATAAGGTAGCTTCCTGTTTATTTATTTATTTATGAGACTTATATACTGCTTTAAGTGCAAGCACTCTCTAAGCGGTGTACACCAGTAAGCAATGTATATATATATTTACATTGCCCCCAACTATCTGGGTCCTCATTTTACCTACCCCGGAAGGATGGAAGGCTGAGTCAACCTTGAGCCAGTGAGATTTGAACTGCTGACCTGCTGAACACAGTCAGCTAAAGTGGCCTGCAGTACTGCACTCTAACTGCTGCGGCACAGGCTCTTGCCTGTTACTTCTCTGAATACACATACAGTACCATATTTCCTCTAAAAGAAGGGGGGAGAATACTCACCTGATCCATGCCTGGGCAGAGCCCCAAGGAGTCTAGTTAGCTTTCTGTTGTTATTCTTGAAAAAGTTCTCCAATATTAGCGGTCTGAAAAATCCATAGGCAGGACAAATCTGTTGACTAGCCTTTTGGTTACTTAGTGTACAGGACTGTGCAAATCCAGAGAATGAATTAATTTCACAAGTAGGTGAAACCTCTTGTGTGAATATAATCACTGCATCATGAAACTGGGTTGGACAAACCAATTTTTCATGGCCAAGTGAAGCCATTATAGGCTCACGAATACTTTAATGCAGTATTTTTCAACCTGGACAATTTTTAATTAGAATAGAATAGAACAGAGCAGAACAGAGTAAAATAGAATAGAATAGAATTCTTTATTGGCCAAGTGTGATTGGACACACAAGGAATCCATCTCTGGTGTATAGGCTCACAGTGTACATATAAACAGCAAGTAATAGGTTATGGATCATAAATCATAGTTACAATAATTAATCATAAGTTACAAACAATAATTGATAAATCATAAGAAACCAATAGGAGAAGATAGTAGGAAAGATGAAAAGATGAGAAAAGATGAAAAATGAGACAGGGCTGTTGGAATTAAGTGTTCAGCAGACTGATGGCACGGGGAAAAAAACTACTGTTGTGTCTAGTTGTTTTGGCATGCAATGCTCCATAGCGGTGTCAGGAGAGAAGAAGTTGAAACTGTTTATGTCTAGGAAATGAGGAGTCTGTAGATATTTTCTCTGCCCTCTTTCTGGTTCACGCCAAGTATATACCATATATTCTGGCGTATAGGGCGACCCGGAGTATAAGACAACCCCCGAGTTGAGTTCGACGCTGGGTCGCAAGATGATTGACGCCAAGTCGCATGCCTAGAAAGTCGTCTTATACGCCGGAAACTATTGGTATTTCCGGCGTATAAGACAAGCAACGCCGAGTCGCATGCCTAGAAAGTCGTCTTATACGCCGGAAACTACGTTATTTCCGGCGTATAAGACGACTCGGTGTATAAGACGACCCCCGAGTTCGGAGGCTGTTTCGACACTCTCAAAAGTTGTCTTATACGCCAGAATATACGGTAGATCCCCAACGGAAGGCAGGTTGATTGTGATTGTTTTTTCCGCTGAAGTCTGTACCTGTCCTGCTTGGATGCTGTGCCAAACCAGACAGCTATCGAGGTACAAATGACAGACTCAATCATTCCTCTGTAGAACCATGTCAGCAGATCCTTGGGATCCTTGGGCGATCTGAGTTTTCTGAGTTGGTGAGGGAAGAACATTCTTTGTTGTGCCTTTTTAATGTTAGGTGTCCACTTCAAGTCCTTGGAGATAATAGAACTTAGAAACTTGAAGATCTCTACTGTGTGGACTTCAGCTCCCAGAATACCCCAGCCAGTGGAGTGGGAGAGGAGAATTCTGGGTGTTGAAGTCCACCCATCTTAAATTTGCTAAGGTTTAGAAACCCTGCCTAGTATTGGGAACTGGACAGAATAGGGCATCCCACTACTAGATCTCTTGGTGACTTTTGCTATCATCAACTGTAATATCCTTTGGAGAGGCTTTTAAGGATTGGGGATCAGAGACATTTCCTACTTCAGTAGATGGTTCCAGCTTGTGGATGCTTTTGTTGTGGGGTACCCAGCTTTGCTCTTCCTGTTTAATATGAAGCTTCTGGGAGAGGCCATCCAATAGTTAGAGGGGCATCATTATATTGCCTTCCGAGTACCAGCTGCAGAGGTCACCACATTCTTGTTCAACAGATGTTGAGGTCCAGATGGGATGAAAGATACTAAAAGCTCTTTGTGCTTTGCTGTCCTCTGCTGGTTCCACTGTCATCTCTCAAACACGCAGCACTTCCCATAAAGTAGCAAGTCTGTGAATTGGGGTTCTCTAGGATTCCCAGGTGCCACTGATGTGCAGTGGTCCTCCTTAAAGCAGGAGGACTTGGCTACAAAGATTCACGTCCTTATCGTTGGTTGGTTAGACTTCTGCAATGTGCTCTACGTTAGCGGCCTCCAACCTTTTGGGCACCAGGGACCGATTCCACGGACAGAGGTTTTTCTATGGACTGGAGGGGGTGTGGTTTAGTCTGCTGCCTGCATCCCACGGATGGGTCTTCGCTTGTTTGCGTGGACCTGTTTCCGTGGCATGCCACGGACTATTGCCGGTCCATGGACCAGGGATCAGGGACCCCTGCTCTACATGGGACTGCCTTTGGAGAATACCCAGAAGTGCAGTTTGTTTATTTATTTTATTTTATTTATTTATTTATTTATTTATTTATTTATTTATTTATTTATTTATT
This sequence comes from Crotalus tigris, assembly GCF_016545835.1. Taxonomy (NCBI): domain Eukaryota; kingdom Metazoa; phylum Chordata; class Lepidosauria; order Squamata; family Viperidae; genus Crotalus; species Crotalus tigris. Next base: position 4,906,137 of record NW_024096552.1, on the reverse strand, counting down.
TATTTATTAATAAAATTTATATGCCGCCCAATCCCTAGTTTATTTATTTATTTATTAATAAAATTTATATGCTGCCCCATAGTTTGCCTATTGTGCAGGCTCTGCATTGTCTGCTAATAGATTTCTGAGGGAAATTGAAATGGCTGCTTCAGGCCTAAGTCCAAAGATGGCATGGTGAGTCCCAATCGAATCCAGTTCTTTATTTGCTTACGTCTAATAGACAAAATCTGGCCAGACTAAAAGAATAACCTAATAGATATACCCTTGGAGATTCTAGGCTGTGTCTACCCTGAACCTTTTCCTCCCTCCCTCAGCCAGTTGAGGACAGTGCAGTCTCTTGCGCTGGGCCCCTCTCTGGAATGCGTTGCCTCCTCTCTGGGAAATTGCAGTGCTGTTTTCAATATCCCCCCCTCTCTCTCAGTTGCACATTGCATTGGCTTATAATGCCCAACATGACTTGGTACTAAGATATTTCAGCCCTCTGCTGGAAATGGTGTAGAGTATCCTATTTGAGCATGAGGTTGGACTAGAACAGTGGTTCTCAACCTGTGGGTCGGGACCCCATTTGGGGTCGAACAACCATTTCATGGGGGTCGCCAAACAACACAGTCCGCCATTTTTCCTCCCTTTTCCTTAGCTGTGCTACTCCCTTTTATTCTATTGGCTTTTGAAAGGCAATAGAATAGACTCTCTTGAATAGAGTCTAATTCTATTGGCTTTCAAAAGCCAATAGGAATTGTCCAGGCTGTCTTTGCCCTGCTGAGCCCGCCAAAAGTCCCATTCTGCAAATGGTGCTGCAAGTTGTCTTCAGCGAAGGCGAGCTGTCTGGAAGTTTCCACCCCTCCCTGCTGAGCAACTACTAAAAATGTAAATAAAAGAGGGCCAGGGGTGGGAGGTGGGAGGCCGGTGGGCGCAGGGAGGGTTGCTGGCGCGTGTGGGGCCCGGCGGGTGCCTTACCTCCCTTGGGCTGGGCCAGCTGGTGGCCCAGCCGGTGGTCACCCTGCGCTGTCTCTGCCGCTTGCCAGCTACGTCTCGGCCAGCACAGGGGGCGGCACCACGCATGCACGGCGCTCCCGGGCAGGGAAAGTCCTCGACTTACGACCGGTTGGGTAGTCCTCAACTTACGACCGGTTGGGGGTTGCGGCATTAAAAAGGTTGAAAACCACTGGACTAGAAGATCCAAGGACCCTTCCAATTTCTATCCTATTCTATTCTACTCTATTCTATTCCATTCTATTCCATTCCATTCCATTATCTTTTATTCCTTTCCTTTTCATTCCATTCCATTCCATTCCTTTCCATCCATTCCATTCATTTTTTATTCCATTCCATTCCATTCTTTGCAGGAGCATTTGGCTCCTTTGGTATGGCTGTCCAAAAGTAAGCCAAAGTCTTCTGGAGACTTTATAGAAATTAAATCTTTGGCATCCATTATTTCATATATTGTATCAACACTCTTCTTACATTACTGTCTAATTTAGTTGCATTAAGTTACTTGGGCTGAGTTGCATTTTTTATGATGTGGAATCTGTAGCTGAAGTGGAAGGAGCGGTTAAGAGACTGGCTAACCTGGAATCTCTGAAAGGGAGGAAATAACATGAAGCAGACACCCCCCCCAAAAAATACCCCTTGGAGTCCTTATCTAGTTGTTCTGTAGTGAGTAGTTAGTCTGGCAAGATTCTTGTACACAGGGTAGTAGCAATAAACATACTGCTCTGATCAGTTCCATGTTGTTCTGTTTCCTGCGCCTGACAATTATTTTGTACGCTTTTGCTGTTGTAAACGTCCAAATCCTTTGCCCTGACAAGTTTTCTGAATCCTACAAATTCCAATTCTATGAACGCTACATGTGCTAGAAAAAATAAAGGAAATAATAATAATAATAATAATAAAGTTGGAAGGAACCTTGGAGGTCATCTAGTCCAATCCCCTGCTCAGGCAGGAAACCCTATACCATTTCAGACAAATGGCTGTGCAGTCTCTTCTTTAAAACTTTCAGTGTTGGAGCATTCATGGCTTCTGGAGGCAGGTTGTTCCACTGGTTAATTGTTCTAACAGTCAGGAAGTTTCTCCTTAGTTCTAGGTTGTTTCTATCCTTGATTAGTTTCCATCCATTGCTTCTTGTCCTGCCTTCAGGTGCTTTGGAAAATAGCTTGACTCCCTCTTCTTTGTGGCAGCTACTGAGATATTGGAACACTGCTATCATGTCCCCCCTCGTCCTTCTTTTCATTAAACTAGACATACCCAATTCCAGCAACCGTTCCTTATATGTTTTAGCCTCCAGTCCTCTAATCATCTTTGTTGCTCTTCTCTGTATCATTTGCCTACACTGATACAAAAATTATCCTAGACTCATCAGTCTGAAGACTGGTATTTATCTCCTTGAATTTAACATCTGCTTGTAAAAACATGAAGATTTGAAACCTGACATTTTTTTATGATAATGAAAGCCATCATATAGAAAATTGTTAAATTTAATATCCAGTATTAAACGTTGTGGTTCTTTTACACTTGTATGGGATTGGGATATCCTATTTTAAACTATAAACTTGAGCTTCGTGAACTTCATGCAGATTTTTAAAATTTTATTTTGCTTGGGCAAATGTATATTTTTATAGCTGCTACGCTACTCTTACAAACTGGGTTTAGGGCTAAGCATATGGTTTGCTTGGAATAGAAAAGAATATCTGCAGTTTAGGCTTGAACTATGGAGTCTTTGGTGCTGTCTGAACTTGGTTGCTTGTTTGCAAACCTTGCATTACCTGGCTAGGTAATATCGTCAGGATGCTAACCAACTGGAATTCTTTGGAGTTTTGGAAACAAGCTTCAAAACTACAGAGGTTGCTTAGGTTTGTCTGGTTTGTAAATCATGATTGATACCCTTAGTGCAGGGGTAGGCAATCTTGGTTCTTTTATGACTTGTGGACTTTTATGACTATGGACTGAGCCAGCAGGAATTCTGGGAGTTGAAGTCCACGAGTCATAAAAGAGCCAAGGTTGCCTACCCCTTAGTGCTATGTGCACCCACTCAACTGTAATTTACCAAGTAAACTATGATTAAGCCAAGTCCAGTTCAGTGCAATGTACAACTTCATAGTCCCTGGACTGGCACATCTCATAAAGCCATAATGAGTCCTCAACCTCACAACTGAGGTTTTGATCACATAATCATGGGGAAGCTTCATAACTGTGGAAAAACGGTCCTCAATCACCTTTTTTCAGTGCAGGCCATTAAGTGAACTGTTGTAAGTCGAGGACTACCTGCATTTCAGATAGAAACAGCTGTAAACCATGGTTTACATGGTTACTTTTATTTATTATTTTAAAAAAATAGTATATGGGGCCCCCATCTCACTGAATGAGACTTTGGGCGCAATGAAAACAATGTTCAAACGTTTAAAAAACTAACAAACAAATAAATAAAAACGAAACGGCGGCAGAAGAGCATCCCCCTCTAAACGCCGCGTACCGTACAAGCATCGCGCGGGCTCCCCTTTTACGTCCACAGTGACAAGTATGGCTCTGATTTCAAAACACAATTAAACAAGCCGTAGCCTAGCGCGACAAGCCGCACCAAGTCCCCTCCAAGCCAAAGCCAGAGCGACTCTTTCGCAAACAGCAGATCCCAGTTGGGGAGGGCGGTTGGTGTTGTGTGTTTGCAATGCGTCGATCTTTGGGATCTTCAGCGGGAAGGATCCGATCGCGGCCCTTTAGCGGGAAGGGGCGAGCGCGCAGAGTGGATCCAACCCTGCGCTCCATGAGGGCGCAAAGGGCCCCGCGGCTCCTCCGCTTCCTTCCTTCCATTTGTGCGCTTCTCCGCCTCCGGGAGGAAGCCGGTCGGCTCTGGAGAAGAGGTGGAGAAACGGCTCTGGGCGTTTTGCTTCTCCCAAGCCAGCGGAGGGCAGCAAATAGAGAAAAGCACAGTCGCACTTCTCCGTCTGGGCGCACCAAGAGCAGGGGAGGAGGCGCCGAAGGAGGAGGAGGAGGAGGAAGAGCAGGAGGAGGAGGAGGAGGAGGAGAAGAAGCGAGGGGGGACGAAAGGGAGAAGCTGAGCTCCTCTCCTCCTTTTTCCTTCTCTTCTCTTCCCTCCCCCTTCCCAGCTCCTCCTCCTCCTCCCTCCCCCTCCTCCAGCCCTTGTGCGGGAGTCCATTTTCCAGTCCCAAAGTCTCCAAGGAAGGGGCCGTGGGAGCGCACCGCCAAGATGGACTAGCGCGCCAGCCTTTCTTCCCCCAGCGTCGCCCTTGTTGTCGCGGGCGGCCAAAGCCGGAGCGTCCTCCCGCCCGCCCGTCCTCCCGCTGGGGCTCGCCCGCCCGCCCGCCCGCCAGCCGGCTCGCTTCCTTGCTTGCTCGCGGCTCGGCGTGGACGCGCGCGGGGGGTCCCTTCGCCGAGCATGGATGATCCAAGCAGGCTGATCCAAGTGCGGGGGGCGGTGGGGATCCCAGGGCACCCCCCCGTCCAGGGGGTCCAAGCCATGACCCCCCACGCTCTTCTCGAGCCCCCTTCGGATAACGGAGAGCCCCGGAAGCAAGATATCGGCGACATCCTCCAGCAGATCATGACCATCACCGATCAGAGCCTGGACGAAGCGCAAGCAAAGTTGGTTCGCCTTCTCGAGTCCTGGACGGCCGGGGCGTAGGGGAGGGGAGGGGGGAGGCTGGAAAGTTGAGGCGGGTGGGCTCCCTTTGTGTTTGCGTGCGGTAGAGGGGTGCAAACTCTTGGCAAAGCCTCACGGAGTTGTCCAAACTGGGATCTGGAAGGCCCTGCGGTGGATTTGCTGGCTTGATCCCCCAGCGCTCTCCTTCCCTGCGAGTTTTTTTTTTGCCTTGAGTGGCTGGTTGGAAAGGAGCGCCGGAGACTTGAAAAGCCAGGAATGGGATGGGATTCCCGACCCAGGGATTTTTAGGGGGTGCTCCGAAACAACCTGGCCTTGATCAGCTCCTTGGAAGCCAAATTTGCCTTTGGGGCAGAAAGTAGAAATGGAAGTTCTGGAGAAGGGGCGTATTCTTTAAAGGGGGGGAGAATAGTGGGCTTTGCGAAGAAAGGGATCGCTTTGGGGGAATTTGGTGGGGAGAGTTTCGCCCGAGGCTTGGAAATACAGAGCTTTGTTTGATTTGTATTTATTGTTGGGAAGAGGTGAGAGTTGTGGTAGGGAGGCATAAAAAAAAAACTTGATTAACAAGCAAGCAGGCTGGGTTCTTGGGGCCTGCTGGATCTGGCATTTAAGATAAAAAGAGAAAATAAGGAACTGGATCCAGAGATGCTTTGGGCTTTACATGCAATCTACATGGGCGAAGGGATTTGCACTCAAAAATATATGAACCCAAAAGCAGCTGTTGGCTTGAGGAAACTGTAAAATAGGATTTAGGTACAGATGTAAAAAATTCACTGGATCTGTCTGAAGCAGCGAGAGAAATAAATAGGGATTAAACCCTTCCTGCTTAAGATCTAAGAACTGATTAGAGAAAAATTATGGGGTTCTCCCCTCAAATTAACAACCAGATTCACACTTTTTTTTTTACTTCTTGAGTTTCCACTCAATTTTCTTACTACACATCTTGTCCCGTTCTCCCCTTCTGATGGAGAATTATAGTTTCTCTGTTACACTTTCGTATTGCCGAGTAATATTTTTTTACATGTGTACCTTCTGATCTGGAGTGCAACACTGGCCTGGTATTGAGGTGGCAACTTATGAATTTTTAACTTCTGGTGGACTTGGCTTGCCCTGTGTGTGTGTGTGTGTGTGTGTGTGTGTGTTTAAAACTAGTTTATTTCCTGGCAGTCTTTAAAGGGCCATTGTTTTGTGTGATCCTGTTTGCCAGGCATGGCTTCTGAGATGTGTTTTGAAGCTCTGTTGTGTGTGAAGAGCTTTGTAGTACATTAGTTTGCTTCAGAAGATGGATTTCAGTTCCTGGAAGGTGTTTTTCTTTTTCAGTTAGGATTGTTGCTATGAGTGGAGAGTACTCGGGCTATGCTACTTAACACTTGTGAGGTGCCAGCCGGAAAAAGAAGGAATATGGTATATTTGGATAGTGCCTCAAGGGTGTATTTTACTAAGACTTGCGGCTTTGTTTCTATTAAAGCTAATACGAATTCTAGTGGACTGAGTAGCAGGCTCTGTACATGGGGATTTTTTATGTTGAATTGCTGGGCACTGAGGCTTGCAAGACTCTAAAGAGAAAAAAGGTTCTTGGTGTAGATTTTAGTTTGGATTGCAAAAGTTGTGTTTTAGTGTGGAAGATTAGTAATTTCAAGTGCAATTACACTCCATTTTGAAGATAATAAGTGATTAGCCATTTGCGGTTTTGCTTAACGATATATGCATCAATGTTATCTAAGATTCAGGTCTTTGTTCTCTTTCTAGATGGTTTTAATTTGCAAAAAAACCCACCCCATTACAACACTTTGTATATTGGGTTACTCTTTAGAACTGAGGTGAATTGTGCATCCAAAATGGAGAATCCTATTTCACCAAGGGCCCTTTTGTATCAGAAAGTAGAGTATTTGCATTTTAAAAAAATACATACTGAATTAAATCAGGCAGAAAAAATGGATAAAAGCTCAACAACACACAGTCTTAGGATTTTACTGCTCCTCTATATGATCCTGGCAAGAAATGCGTATATAGTTCATTATTTTGTGGCTATCAAAAAGTTCTTGATGAAAGAAAAAGTTTTCCCATTTCACTGCCCGTGGAACGTACTCCATCATTTGGATAAACCGTTCCATAATGGAAGGAAATGCACGGGTTTTTTTATTGCTGGGGAAATCCGGATGTGGGAATTACATTGGGAATTGCTGGGGGGGGGGGAAACTCTGCTAGACGTGGAAACGGATTAATTCAGCCGAGCGAGGCCTATGAGCGATGGTGGACACAAGCGTAGATTCTCCCTTTTCTTGAAACCTTCAGCTCTTTCCAAACGACAGAAAACGAACCAAATGGCTTTATCTGCTCTTTCTCTTCCACTGTTTCAACTGCAGGAAGCACACGCTGAATTGTCACCGCATGAAGCCGGCTCTCTTCACTGTCCTCTGCGAAATCAAAGAAAAAACAGGTATTGTTTGAGTCCGGGGGTCTTGATCGGAGGTGGGGATTGACTGCTGCTTTTCTAAGGGACCCGCAGAGCATTCTTTTGACCTGTTAGGAAAATGCTTCTTTTCTTTTCCTTTGGGAATTCAACGATTTGGGGTTTGGGGTTCGGAGAATTGGGTATGCAAGAGAGAAAGAAGAGTGGGTGTTTTCTCTCCAGAGGCCTGCTTGTTTCTACGCCATCTTGACGCTGGCGTGTCTGGATTTTTTTTTTGTCGTCTGCCTGGTTTTCTCTCTCGTTTCTTTCTCCTCCCGCCTTCCTCGTCTGCTTTCTTCCTTAAACCCAGTTGGTGGGGGGGGGGTAGGCCAGAGGGGAAGGGGTGCGCCTCTCTCTTTTTGTGTTTGTCAATCTTGCTTGGAAAACACCTGGATCTTTTGTCTGCAAGAACCATCAACCTCCTTCTCCCCTCGGTGGGTTGGAAATGTTCATCTCCCCTGCTCGATCAGCATTGATTCTGTTTTGGGGAACGTTCACTCGTTCCTATGGCTGGATGGTTGCAGAGTCGGGTTTAAGGATATGGGTAGGGGTGGCGCAAGTAATTGTGCAAGCGAGAGAGGGGGAAATGGTGTTTCTCCGGCTGTTTGAATTTGCACTTTCCCTAGATTAAAAAGTGAAAGGGGATTAGGGAAGGGGATTAAGGAACGGGAAGGGATCGTCTTTCCGAGTTGTCACGAAATGTTCACTTAAGCGACTGAGATCTGGATCTCTAGGAGAAATCAGGCAGCCAAAATAGGAAAACAAGTCTCTTGAGATGTATCCTGTATAGTCTATGAATGGTATTACATACGTGTTGCTACATGATTTTACTTTAGAGAATGGATCCAGGGTCTGTAAGTGGTTCTCGTCTCATTCTTAGTAGACTGGTATCACCAGGGCTTCATTGCTGAGTGTTCTGACTTTTGGGGGGAGGTAGGGGGGGGGAGAAATATTGCTATTTCTGGAAGTTGTTTTGCAAGTGGAAAGAGAGAGAGAGAGAGAGAGAGAGAGAGTGTTACCGTGAATCTTGGTCTGCAGCTTGACTTTAAGTGAGATCTGGGTCAGAATGTTTGAAAGAGTTTAGGGTTATTGTTCTATATAAGTGATCAATCCTTCTCTGAAGGCTGCTAGTTTCTTGCAAACAAAACCTAGTTAGAAAAAGTAAAGGACACCATATCTAGGCTGTAGAATTCCAGATAATCCCTGGATGGCAGACCAGTGAAAGTGGGAACTCATCCAGCTTATTGCAGCCCAAATATGAAGCCAGTGGGGGGAAAAAAACATGTATTGTTATTAATAACTCTAAGCCACCCATAGTTATTTTGAGGTAAGAAGGCCAGCCTATAAATTTTACAAATAAATATATTTCTGTTTTACCAGTATTTCTATTGAAATTTTACCAATATTTCTACTGAAATCTGATTTCCTTGCTGGTGTTCTTTTATGCTATTGACTCTTAGTTTATACTGCACAGTTTTATTTATGTCTTTCTAGAGTTCTTAGAATACCCTTTTAAGGGCGTGTGATAAAATTGCTAATAACTTACATCACAATTAACTCAAAGGTACCACTGAAATGAAGGAGGCTTACTTTCTTTCAAACAAACATATATGCGGCCTTGGTGTTTTAAGTTTGTAGATATGTTTGCCACTTTTAGTTATTTGTAAAAATAACAAAAGCGGGAATGTGAAAGATTAATTTAAAATTAAGATTCTGATTAAAAAGGACTGTGCAGTCTAAAGTGCGGAATTACAGCTTTACGTTTATGCCTGTGTATATCATTCTGTCTGGGTCTGTAACTGCTTATATATCACAATTGTACATATGGTATTTCAGTTGTATTTTTATCCAGTATAAAAATACCGAGGTGACCTTGAATTGCTAGTACAGCTCATACCACTTAACAACATGCTAACCTCGAGATGAGAAGCCAGTTTGGCTTAATGGTTGAAGGCAGTGAAGTAGAAGCTGGGGTGACTCTTAAAGCCAGTCTTGCCTTAGACACAAAACCCACTGGGTGACTTTGGGCCAGTCCTCTCTCTGAGCCTTAGAAAGAAAAAGGCAAAGAAACACTATTTTTGAAAATGTTGCCAAGAAAACTGCAGGGACTTTATAGGCACTAGGACAGGGGTAGGCAATCTGGGCTCTTTTATGACTCGTGGACTTCAACTCCCAGAATTCCTGAGCCAGCTATGGTATGCTGGCTCAGGAATTCTGGGAGTTGAAGTCCACGAGTCGTAAAAGAGCCCAGGTTGCCTACCCCTGCACTAGGAGTTAAAACTGATTTTTTTTTAAAAAAAAATCCCACAGCTGCAAAAAATCTGCCTGAGAATTCTGGGGATATCAGCCAGTTTCTCAAATTCCGCAATTTTAAGATGGGTGGACTTCAACTCCCAGAATTCCCAGCCAGCACATCAAAATAACAGAATTTGAGAAACACCCATCCTGGACAGTGCTAAGTTAGAGATGACTACTTTATAGAAATAAACTATAAAATTTAGAATAAGGGTGCTTTCATGTAGGTGCTATAGTCTATTTCAGTGTGCATTCCCCCCCCCCCCAAATCAGTGGAATCAAGACACATTTAAATGAATAGAAGTTTAAGTCAAAAGTAACTTAATTTTAAAAGTTGCGTCTTTCTCAAATCAAGCTGAACTCCTGGTGGTTACGTGGATGTGCGCAGTTTAATATAATTACCCTCCATATATTTTATTTTTTTCACTTTTGGTTTTATTGCTCATTTAAATTTGGCACTAATCAGGACTTTGGAAAGCCACATAAGCTCTCTGGTTTTAAGCTGTTTAACTTCAATCAAAGTTTGCAAGAAGGAAAAAAAAAGGCTAAGGATTATAAAATTTTGGGGAATATGTATTCACCTCTTTTGGATTTTTTAGCTTTTGCAGAAATATGTTCCACTATATAAAAGAGAACCTGAACTAACTGTAGTCCTTGTCTTTGATAAATTTCATAAACCAAATATTCCTAGGGGAATTGTTCCAGCATGGAAAAATCATTATCTTATCCCTAGTTCAGCAAATTCATTTTAAAGGGATAACTAAAACCAGCCTTGTGAGTTTCATAAACTTTGGTTCAACTCATCAGAGTGAAATTCTTACTACACAGATTCTAGAACAGTGTTTATCAACCTTGGTAATTTTCAGATATGTGGACTTCAACTCCCTGAATTCCCCAGCCAGCAAGCTTCAAAATTGCCATGCTTGAGAAACAATGTTTAGAGGCATGTAATGTTCTGAATAAAAGAAAATTTTGAGGACTCCAAAAAGAAAAAAGCAATTGATGTCTATCAGTTTGAAAAATGCTATAAAGCTCTGAATTCTGGGGCTCCTCTGATGATGTTAAAGTCTTGAAATGAGGAAGATTCAGAGCAATGTCAATCTGTTTTTGCATCTGTCCTTACACAAAGGGAAAAAACAGGCCAACCTATTGAAAATAGTGCCATAAAAAACAGAATAGAAACGCAAGTTAAGATAGGCAAGAAAATGGTAAATGAGCACCTGTCCAGCCTAGACGAGTTCAAATCGCCAGGACCAGATGGATTACACCCCAAGGTTCTCAAGGAACTGGCAGATGTGATCTTGGAACCACTGAACTATATTTTTCAAAGATCCTGGAGCACAGGGGAACTACCAGAGAACTGGAAAAGAGCTGATGTAGTTCCCATCTACAAAAAAGGGGAAAAAAACGAACCCAGGAAATTACAGACCTATCAGCCTGACCTCAATACCTGGGAAGATCCTGGAAAAGATAATCAAACAACGAATCAACAAACACCTAGAGGCAAACAAAGTCATTACTAAAAGTCAACATGGGTTTGTCAAAAATACATCATGCCAGACAAATCTTATTGCATTCTTTGACCAAGTGACAAAATTAGTGGATCAGAGGAATGCTGTGGACATAATTTACTTGGACTTCAGTACGGCATTTGATAAAGTAGATCACAACCTACTACTTGATAAGATAAAAAAATGTGGGTTAGGCAGCATCACCACCAGATGGATTCGTAGCTGGCTGACCAACCGTACTGAGCGTGTGGTCCTCAATGGAACTGCATCTACATGGAGAAAAGTGTGTAGTGGGGTGCCCCAGGGCTCTGTTCTAGGCCCAGTGCTCTTCAACATCTTCATCAACGATTTGGACGAGGGGATAGATGGGGAACTCATCAAATTTGCGGATGACACCAAGCTGGCAGGAATAGCCAACACTCCAGAAGACAGGCTTAAGATACAGAAGGATCTGGACAGACTTGAACACTGGGCGCTATTTAACAAAATGAAATTCAATGGTGAAAAAAGTAAGGTTCTACATTTAGGCAAGAAAAACCAAATGTACAGGTATAGTATAGGGGGTACCTTGCTTAATAGTAGTAACTATGAGAGGGATCTCGAAGTCCTAGTGGACAATCACTTAAATATGAGCCAGCAATGTGCTGCAGCTGCCCAACACAGTGCTGGGCTGCATTAATAGAGGGATAGAATCAAGATCATGTGAAGTATTAATACCACTTTACAATGCCTTAGTAAGGCCACACTTGGAATAGTGCATCCAGTTTTGGTCACTGCGAACACTAGAAAGAGTACAGAGAAGAGCAGAAAGATGATCAGGAGACTGGAGGCTAAAACATATCAGGAACGGTTGCTGGAATTGGGTACGTCTAGTTTAATGAAGAGAAGGACGAGGGGGGACATGATAGCAGTGTTCCAATATCTCAGGGGCTGCCACAAAGAAGAGGGAGTCAAGCTATTTTCCAAGGCGCCTGAAGGCAGGACAAGAAGCAACGGGTGGAAACTAATCAAGGAGAGAAGCAACCTAGAACTAAGGAGAAACTTCCTGACAGTTAAAACAATTAACCAGTGGAACAATCTGCCTTCAGAAGCGGTGAATGCTCCAACACTGGAGGTTTTTAAGAAGAGACTGGACAGCCATTTGTCCGAAATGGTATAGGGTTTCCTGCCTGAGCAGGGGGTTGGACTAGATGACCTCCAAGGTCCCTTCCATTTATTATTCCCAATAAATGTTTATTAAAAATCACTCCCCAAGCAAATATACAATCATCCAGAAACCCAGACAACATCCAGAAGGATCTGCTGGTTTCTCCTATCTTGGATAAGTTAGACCTCATGACTTAACCATTAAAAAATAATAATAAGCTCCTATTAAAAATGAAGGAATGAGACAGCAGTCAAATGAAGGCCATGCTCACTGAGAAGAACATTGATGCTTGTCAAGTTCGCCACCTAGATGTTCTTCTAGACCAGGGGTCTTCAAACCTGGCCCTTTTATGACTTGTGGACTTCAACTCCCAGAATGTTTCATCCCAGATTGTTTACTTGTTTCCATATGGCATAATTCGGTACCTTTGTGGTATATAACATCTCTTAATGTTGTTGTTGACTGTGGGAAAACTTTGAAAATGTCCAGGGTCTTCTCTCATCTGGAAAGTGTTTATTTTCGATCATTTTCAAAAATCGTCAATGGTGGAAACAATGCATTATTTATTTATTTATTTATTTAGAGTTCCACTACAGATAGTCCTTGACTTATGACCCTAATTGAGCCCAAAATTTATGTTGCTAAGTGAGACATTTGTTCATTGAGTTTGGCCCCATTTGACAGCTTTTCTTTCCACCTTTCCACAGTTGTTAAGTGAATCATTGCAGTTGTTAAGTTAATCATCTGGTTGTTAAGTGAATCTGGCTTCCCCATTGACTTTGCAAAGGTCGCAAAAGGGGATCACATGACCCTGGAACACTGCAACCGTCATAAGTACATGCCAGTTGCCAAGTGTCCAAATTTTGATGACGTGACCAGGGGGATACTGCAACGGTCACAAGTTTGACAAACTTTTTTCAGTGCCATTGTCGCTTTGATTGGTCACTAAATGAACTGTAGTAAGTCAAGGACTACTTTGTAGTTCCTAGATGTAGGCATAGTCAAGGTACATGTCTTAACTTTTAAATTTCTAGGGACATTAGAGGGCTCATGTAGGACTGTCCTGTCTTAAAAATTTAAGTATTGAAGGTGGTTGAGAATCTCACCTTATTATCTTGGTTTTTTTTACTTGGTGATTCTTCACCTGGACCTTTTGTTCACCTTTTACTTTTAAGATAAATTTAGATGTCAGATATCCATTAACAGCTCCACTGAGGAATTTTAAACATGACTAGCAGGCCTTCTTCACTTCTGCCTCTCAGTCTGTATTGGCGTCTTAAAATGGGGACTTATATGATTCTGATCCAGATCCATGGACCTCAGCCATGCTTTGTGGGGAACCTGGCATGGAAGAGCATTTTTCTTCCAAGGCAAGGGGGGAAAGAAGGAAGAGGTTCTAGATCAGGGGTCTCCAAACTTGGTAACTTTGTGGATTTCAACTCCCAGAATTCCCTAGCCAGCATGGCTAGCTGGGAATTCTGGGAATTGAAGTCCCCAAGACTTAAAGTTGCCAAGTTTGGAGACCCTGTTCTAGATGAAAAGCATACAGGAAGCAAAGGGTTAATATCACCCTGCTTCTCTGTTAAATCCTGATGCAGATCAACTTCTGCACCAGGACTAGAAATGATGGTTTCCTTCAGAAATTGTGTCACGTCTGGTTTGGCCCCTGAAAGGACACTAAAAAAAACTCATCTGTAAATGGTGTCTTTTTGCTCTGGGGGTTGTTGCTGCTGTGTTATCATATTGTCCTCTTCTGTTGCTTGTCTTTTATATGTTTTATGATCACTGCGGTATTGCAGATGTGGGCCCAGTTCGTTTTGCTGTAGGCTACCACGAAGTCGAGTAGTGGCATGCAAATTAAAATGATATTATCAGGTGTGCAAATCAACTATAATATATCTGGGCTTGTTGGTCGTACGTGCCAAGTCAGGATGTATATTATTTGCTCCCCTCTCGGTTTATGACGTTAATTGCACATACTTTTATTTATTTGTTTGAATCTTCGCCCTGCTCTCTTGCCAAATCCAGGGGGACAGGGTGTACTCTGCCTGAAGACTCCCTAGCAGAAAGTATCCTTTTGGACCAAGAAGCAGGAAAAATTGCTCGTAATTTTGCCTAGCTACACTGGTTTTGGTTCCTTAAGGCAACACAGGGATCTTCTTCCCCGTATCTGTGTATTTTCTGAATGATTACTCCACATTATCTGCGATTTCTTGCTTTGAAGCAGTAGCCTGGTAACCATAGGCAATCTAGCACTGCAAGTGAGCTGGCGAAGAGAGCATGTCTTTGTTCCATTTTCAACAGAGAAACAAGGGCGGTTGCCAAGAGAAGGTACAGATAATCCTCGACTTATGACTGATCACTTAGCGATGGTTCAAAATTACAATGGACCTCCCAAAAGCTACCTAGGACCCAGTTTCAAATTTACAATGCCCCCCCAGGCCCCCCCCAAAGTCCCGTGACTACATTTTGGGTGCTCAGCAACTGGCCCATATTTAGAGTGGTTTCCTTTGTCCTGTAGTCATGTGACTGTGGTTTATGACATTTTTGTCTGAAACCACCATTTATTTCTGGGGTTTTTTGTGGGGGGGGGCAAAAACCGGCCCATAGTGCAGAGTGAGTTTATTTCAGGGGTAGTCAACCTTGGCTGTTTTATGACTCGTGGACTTCAACTCCCAGAATTCCTGAGCCAGCTGCTCAGGTAATTTCTGGGAGATGAGTTTGAGATGAGTTGAAAGTTGAAGTCACGAGTCATAAACAGCAAGGTTGATACCCCTGGTTTATTTAATGACCACAACATTTGCTTAACAGCCAGCACAAAAATATGTGATAAATCGGTTTACAACCATCATGACTTTCTACCATAATTTACAGGCTGAATTATGGTTGTACGCTGAGGACTACGATAATCCTGTCACATTCAGAATACTCCAAGGCTACTCTTGGGGCTCTGGAAAGTGTTCATTCCCAAACTTAAGAGCTCCCCAAGTGGAAGAACCTTGGTTGGGTAGGTCATCCAGATGTTGCTATCAAATGACTTTTGATCAAAGAGTAACCAGTCTTGAACTTTGGGGGTGTTAAGTTTGGAAAGTGTGAGGGGAACGTTCCAACAAAATGGCTGTCTTTGCCCTTCATCGACTGGCTACCATCACTGATGTGGCTCAAAAAGTGAGGATATACGGTTCTTTAATGTCCTCTGGAACAAATGTTTCTCAACCGTGGCAACTTGAAGGTGTGTGGACTTCAATTCTCAGAAATCCCCAGGTGCCGCCATGCAGCCTGAGGAATTCTGGGAGTTGAAGTCCAACATCTTCAAGTTGCCAAGACTGAAAAAAATGCTGCTCTAGAATATTCTCTCCACCCTAAATCCCAGGTCTGTTTAAAAATATTTTTGGAGCAGGTGAGGGTACTTCTAAAGAAAGCAGTCAGTATGAGGAGCGGTCATAAGTCATTTTTTTCAGGGCTGCTGTAACTTTGAACAGTCACCAAACAAATGTCTCAAAGGTGCTTTTTTTCACAAGGCAACTGGAGTTTCTTGTTTTTCTTTGAAGACATTTTGCTTCTCATCCAAGAAGCTTCTTCAGCTCTGACTGGATGGTGGGGAAGGGAAGGATCCAGTCAGAGCTGAAGAAGCTTCTTGGATGAGAAGCGAAACGTCTTCAAAGAAAAACAAGAAAGTCCAGTTGCTTCCTGAAAATGCATCTTGGGACAACTATGGCTCAGCTTGGAAACCTCTCCCTTTCCCCTCAGCATGGCTGGCTCAGGAATTCTGGGAGTTGGAGTCCACAAGTCATAAAAGAGCCAAGGTTGCCTACCCCTGGCCTGGATGATTGAAAATCTCCATAGACGTTCACCAAACAAATGGTTATAAATTGAGGACTATTTGTACCCTTGTCTATTCCCAAGCTCTGATTGTTTGAGGTGAAGGAAACAGACTCGGTAGACCAATGATCTGACTCGCAATGTGGCAAAGCCTTGTGTTGCTTTGTTTAATTTTTCTCTATAGCACTAAAGGAAAACTCATTAGTCTGAAATTTCAGTGACAAATGAGGATGATTTTACCCTGATGGTAGAAACAAAGGAAGGTCTTTTAGAAACCTCGTGGAATCCTTTTCCTAGTGGAAGCACTCCTCCTACTTTTATTTCTGGTAAAACTGGTTTTATACAGGTAGTTCTCGACTCACGACCAACATTTCTGTTGCTAAGTGAGACAGTTGTATGTGCTTTTTGTCCCATTTTACGACCTTTCTTGCCACAGCTGTTAAGTGAATCACTGCAGTGGTTAAGTTGGTAAGTTGTGAAGTGAATCTGGCTTCCCCATTGACTTTGCTTTTCAGAAAGTCACTAAAGGAGATCACATGATCCCCGGAACCTGCAACCGTCATAAATATGAGTCGGTTGCTAAGCATCTGGATTTTGATTATGTGACCGTGGGGATGTGCAACAGTTGAAAATGTCAAAAACAGTCAGAAGTCACTTTTTTCAGTGCCATTGTCACTTTGGATGGCCACTAAATGAACTGTTATAAGTTGAGGACTACCTGTATTGCATCAAGAAATACCACATTCTTTAGATTGTGAACATTTGAGCAGCAGTTTTCTAGAATCTTAAGGGAATTTTAAGCATTCTCTTATTTGAAGTATCTTAAACAAGTTGGAGTTTTCAAAAAACTCCTATAGAAGTAAAGAAAACAGCAGTGGATATATTGCCAAGTTATATTTCTAGTGTTTTGTGACACCGCAATATCTATATACTTCTTCTTCTTGTGCCATATCCGTTATCGGACGTTGGGTATCATGTTGGTGATCCTGTTTTTATCAGCAGCCGCACAAAAAAGTGCTGCTGAGTTTTGTCCAAACCAGTCTCTTAGATTTTGAAGCCACGATGTTCTTCTTCTGCCTGGACTTTGTTTGCCTTCAATCTTTCCCTGGAGGATTAAATGGAGTGTGGCATATTTTTCTGGGTGTCGCATCACATGTCCGAAATATTCTAATTTTCAATTTTTAATTGTTTTGATGATTTCCCTTGGTTTTCCCAGGTGGCTTATCACCTCATTTCTGATCTTGTCAACCCAGTTTATACGTAACAGCCGCCTGTAAATCCATCTATATACTAGGAGTCTCAAGGCTGGCAACTTGTGGACTTCAATTTCCAGAATTCCTGGAAGTTGAAGTCCACAAGTCTTAAAATTGCCACAGTTGACAAACACTGCTACATAGCACTAAAACTCTCATTCTTAATTGGGCAAAACGATGTATCATAGGACAAAAGTTTTTAAACCAGGATGCTGTAAGTAGGCCAATTTACAGAATGTGTCCAAAATCTGGGACCAGTGACTTCCGTGGAATTGAAATTTGGCCAATGGTATAAAGCATTTTATGACATAATACAAAATGTAAAACATTTCCTGTGGTCAGTTCCTAATACTTGTTGTGCTATACAATTCACTATGGGTTATTTTCAAGGCAGACACATCTCTGAACGTCTCCCTGATTTTTTTAAGAAGTTAGAAACTCTGCTGTTGTTGAAAGGAAATATTTCTGAAACAATGACCCAACAGGTCACAAGTTCTCTAGTATTTAATAATAGCAACATTGCAAACAAAATTTATTCCTGGGTTTTTCCCCCCCCCTTTCTCCTGTGGGATGTGTTTGGCTTCATCCCAACTTGGCAGTGGACTTGATTTTTTTCTCTGGAGTTCAAGCATTGTGTTTCAGTCCTTGGTCATCCATTTTTCCACCTTTCTCTTGCACAAGGTGGATGGTCTGCATTTCTGTTGCAGGCTTGGCGATCCCTCCCTTAAACACTTGTTTAAAATATACACCAGAGACAAGCAACTGGTGCTTTACAAAAAGTTGAAAAACAACTTCAGCAGGAGGGTGGAGTAAGGGGATCGTTGTTGCTCAAACTGCTTTTGACTTACTTCATAATTAATCTGTCTTTAGAATTCAGCCCAAGTGGCTGAATGACTCAACCAACTAAGCCTGTTAAACAAAAACTCTTTTGCTTTTATGGAACAGGTTTTTGAATCAACCAGAGCTGGCTTTATTCAAGATATTCTCTATAGTCATAAGCCGTGGTTTGCAAACCACAGCACAACAAATCCAAAATCAAACAAACTGCATCTGTGCATTTGTGTAGCTATGTTGTTGTTATCTGTTCACAACAATGTGGAGTCACAGCTGCCAGTTTTTTAGCTGGTGCTGGCCTTCATACGCATCGAGCTCTTCCCAAGAACCGAGGATGGTGTAGTGTATGTGTGGATCCAAGCACTCATGCCTTTTCAATTGATAGGTGGAAATTTTGTCCATGTGCAGATTGTCTAAATGCCGGCCAAGGTTTTTTGCATTATTATTAAAATTTCTCTTAACATTTCACTCCTTTCTCATTGGCATGAAGCTCAGGGTGCAGTTGCTGCTAAATTTTGGTGGCAACCCATAGTAAACATTCTCGAACACATGAAGGCTGGAGTTCTGAAAACTATGACAAATGAAAAGCAATGGAAGATGCCATGCATTTAAAATGCATGGATGAACTTTAGGTGAAGTTAAACTCTGGTGCTATTTTGACACTGGTCTTTTAAGTTGCACTGGGTCAGTTTGTTCGTGTGTGTTTGGGACTTTTATGGGAGTATCCAGCTGGCCACTTTGTAGTGCACAAAATTTGTTTTATTTATTCAAATACTCAGTTTATTAAACAATTTACATACCTTCCCTTCCTTCCTTCTTTCCTTCCTTCCTTCCCTCCCTCCCTCCCTTTTTCTTTTCTTTTCTGTTTTCTTTTTTGTTTTCTTGACTAAAGCTCCTAGAACACTACACAAGATTGGAAGCACCCCCATCCTCAAGAATATTCATTTTGATCTAGTCCAGAATGCAGGCACGTAGGGACAAATGTATCATTATGACTTATTATCTGATCCCTTCAATTGGAGATGGAAACTCGAAAGTCATGGCATGCCTGTGTCATGCATATCTATTACAATAACATTCTTAAATCACTCATTTCACTGGCAGGAGTACTATGTCCATAATTTTAAGTTGTGAAATAGGCCTGTCGTAGCTGTTTCCCTGCCTGAGATCAAAATTCACTTGTCTGCTCAACCCTTCCCATCTTGTTTTATTTCAGAGGCCCTTCTGTCCGCTAGACTAAATACTTTTGCAAAATAAATTCTAAAGGCTAATAAGTATCATTTTAAAACCACACAAAGTAAGAAACATGACACCCCGTGAAGAGAAATATAGATTCTTTCGTACTCGGCATTCTTGCCCAAAATAAGGATTGTGATACTGAGGTGTGCTTTGGTTTGCATAAAACAATTTGCAACACCTCTTCCACAAGGTCGGCAAATGGGTACGATGAGGTGCACTCTTTTTCACAAGGCCTTAAATATTATTGGAAACAGGAGCAGATTAATTCAGCAGGCATTTCCCAAGATGGAAAAGCTTACAAGTAGTCCTCAACTTATGACCACCAATGGAAGCAGAATTTCTATTCTTAAGCAAGGCGGCTGTGAAGGGAATCGCGCCCAATTTTGCGATATTTTTTGCCCCGGTTGTTAAGCTAATGACTGCAGTTGCTAACTGAATCTGGCTTCCCTCACTGACTTTGCTCGCCAGAAGACTTCTGGAAGGGTCTTAAATGGTGATCACATGACCATGGGACACTGCAACCTTCGTAAATACATGCTGGTTGCTAAAAGCTCCAGCTTTTGATCATGTGACTGTTGAGATAATAAGAATAATAAAGTTGGAAGGGACCTTGGAGGTCATCTAGTCCAACCCCCTGCTCAGGCAGGAACCCCTATACCAGTGGTTCTCAACCTTTTTTAATGCCGCGACCCCCAACCGGTCGTAAGTCGAGGACTACCCAACCGGTCGTAAGTCGAGGACTTTCCCTGCCCGGGAGTGCCACGCATGCGTGGTGCCGCCCCCTGCGCCGGACGATGCGTAGCTGGCAAGCGGCAGTGACGGAGCAGGCTGACCACCGGCTGGGCCACCAGCTGGCCCAGCCCAAGGGAGGTAAGGCACCCGCTGGGCCCCACGTGCGCCAGAAACCCTCCCTGCACCTGCCGGCCTCCCACCTCCACCCCTGGCCCTCTTTTACTTACATTTTTAGTAGTTGCTCAGCAGGGAGGGGTGGAAACTTCCAGACAGCTCGCCTTCGCTGCAGACAACTTGCAGCACCGTTTGTAGAATGGGACTTTTGGCGGGCTCAGCAGGGCAGAGACAGCCTGGACAATTCCTATTGGCTTTTGAAAGCAAATAGAATTAGACTCTATTCAAGAGAGTCTATTCTATTGGCTTTCAAAAGCCAATAGAATAAAAGGGAGTAGCACAGCTAAGGAAAAGGGGGAAAAAATGGCGGACTGCGTTGTTTGGCGACCCTCGTGAAATGGTCATTCGACCCCAAATGGGGTCGAGACCCACAGGTTGAGAACCACTGCCCTATACCATTGGTGGCAAACCTATGGCACGGGTGCCAGAGGCGGCACTCGGAGCCCTCTCTGTGGGCACACGTGCCGTTGCCCCAGCCTTGCCTCCCCCCCGTGACCCCCTCCTCTCCAGCAGCCCCCCTGAAGGAGAGTCGCCCCCGAGTGTGGCCCACATAGAGCAGCCCAGCCAAAGATATGGCAGCCAGGCAGCGTAGATAAGACTCTGCCCTCACACCCCATCATGCAGTTGATGCTGCAGGGCACGAGCAGAGGGTGTGGCCTCCATAGCGCTGCTGGGCTGCCTGGGCGATCTGCGGTGGGCCCTGGAGGCGGTGAGTGGTCCTGTGGACAGACATTTGAGCAGCAGATTTCTAGAAAATCTTAAGTGTAGTCTTAGTATTCTCTTATTTGAAGTGTCTTAAACAAGTTGGGAGTTTTCAAAAAACTCCTATAGAAATAAAGAAAACAGCAGTGGATATAATTGCCAAGTTGCAAGCCACTTTTTATAGTGTCGGAACTTCAAACGGTTACTAGTTGTAAGTTGAGGACAAAATTATTTCACTAGCAAGGTTTTCGATGTATCCCCTTAGAAGAAGTGTGACGGATCTGGCGTTGTGAACCGGCGTAGTTACTTCTGAAGAATAAGCCACATCCATCAAGGAATTCTGGTTTAGCGTTCCTGCAAAAACTAGGAATGTTTCCCACTAGCTTTTGTGCGGCTGTTTGTAGAAGAACGTTATTATAAACATTTTTGCCTCTCAGGATCCAACTTTGAATGACATTTGATTAAACAACTAAAAGCATAGTTCGTGAGAAAGCAGTAGAGTCAGCCTCTTAAATTTGTTGGGATTAAGCCATGTTTATTGGCAGATCGCAAATCTGCATCTCCCCAAATGACTTAAGTACTTGAAGCAATTCCCAGTTCTGTGCTGAGTGCCTTTCCTGTATATAAAAAGGCATAACAATGTCTACGCTTTAATTTTGAGAATTTCTAAAGGGACCTGCCGGGACTTTTCTTCCAGTTTGACGTTCATTTTAGTCAGCTTTTATCAAAGGACACAAGAGGCATTCAATGTCTGGATTTTAATAAATCCCAGGTGTGCAATGCAATGAAAATCAGAAATGCTAGCTGTATTGAACTTGACAAAGTCAGAGTACCATGCAATGAATTACATTTGGCTGCACGGATCTTAAGTGGAAACATCTGTGCGGTTAAATCTGAAAATCAGCTTCTTTGCCCCCTTATGTATAAATTTGTATGCATGTAATAGGAATAGTGGAAATGTAGAGTTGCTCTATTACAACCTTTAAACAACTTTTTATTTGCTTGGTTGGCTGTGCAAGAGCTCTGTAACACACTTGCAATGTAACGCAATAGCTTGCAATGTAACACAATAAAGCTTGCAATGTAACACAATAAAGAAATTTGCAATTCAGATCTTGTACTAACCAGAAATTAGGTAGTCTTCAACCTATGGGTGGAATGGAGTCTGCCCGACAAGGTTGTAAATCATGATGGTTGTAAATCGGGTCACCCACGTGACTGACCCAACATTACAACTTTTTCTGTGGCAGTCCTTAAGCAACCACAGTGATCATTGTTGAACCCCTGGTTCATTAAGGGCCAGTTTTGCTGAATATTGAAAGTAAATGCTGGTTTTTGGCAAAACCATTGTAAAAGGCAGTCACGTGACCGTGGGATGCTACAAACCACATAAATGTAGCTCAGTTGTTGAATGCCTGAAGTGCAGTCATATGACCACAGGAGTGTGTCAGGCACAAACAACCAGACCCACACATGAATAATTCAATTAGCTGTTTTATTGCTCAGGAATATACACAGGAATCTTCTCAGACTAAAGGTTTGTACCTGGGTGAATCTAGAACAGGGGTAGGCAACCCAAAACACTCAAAGAGCCACTTGGACCCGTTTCCCACCAAAAACAAAACACCGGGAGCCGCAAAACCCTTTTGATATATAAAATGAAGATAACACTGCATATATCCTTCTTTACCTTTATTATGGGTGTGTGTGTGTGTGTGTTTGTGTATGTATGTGTGTGTGTGTATGTATATACACACACACACACACATTAAAAATAAAAGTAAAAATATGACTCTTGGGAATATCCATACTATTAAAACAATGATCACCAAGAGAATGCTTTAAGAGAATAAAATTACATACACACACAGGTAAAAAAAGGATATATGCAGTGTTATCTTCATTTTAGATGTCAAAAGGGTCTCTCTCTCCCTCCCTCTCTATCTGCCCTTGGTCTACCACTCTTCTTCCCCCCCCACACACTCTCTCTCTCTCCCTCCCTCCCTCTCTCTTTCTCCCCCCTCTCCTATCTGCTGCTCACCTGGCAAGCTTCAAGCTGTTGTCCAACAAGCTCAGGGATAAGCAACCTTGTCTCTTTTATGACTCATGGACTTCAACTCCCAGAATTCCTGAGTCAGCCTAGCTGGGCTAGCTAGCTCTCTCCTGCCCTTCCTGCTTCCTGCAGAGACGCAGCAAAGGGAGGAGCTCCGCACAGTAAGCTTTTCAGCTCCTCAGAGAACACTGTGAGTGCACTCTCTTTTATACACACACACACACACACACACACAGAGAGAGAGAGAGAGAGAAAGAGAGAGAGAGAGAAAAGCAGGGAAGCGCAATTGCCTCTCTCTGTCTCTGTCTCTGTCTGAAAAGGCAGAGGAGGCTGGGAGCCACAGGGGAAGGCTCAAAGAGCCGCATGCGGCTCCGGAGCCGCAGGTTGCCGACCTGTGCAGGTTGCCGACCTGTGATCTAGAACTAAGGAGAAACTTCCTGACAGTTAGAACAATTAACCGGTAGAACAACCTGCCTCCAGAAGCGGTAAATGTTCCAACACTGGAAGTTTTTAAGAAGAGACTGGACAGCCACTTGTCCAAAATGGTATAGGGTTTCCTGCCTGAGCAAGAGGGTTGGACTAGATGACCTCCAAGGTTCCTTCCAACATCATCATCATCATTATTATTATTATTATTATTATTATTATTATTTTATTCTTTTATATTATGGTCATCGGCACAGTCACCAGATTTCAGACTGGATTTGGCATTTTGTCCTACCTTCGAGTCCGTCCCCAACACCTGGATAGGCATATGTGGATGTTTGATGGTATTACATGTTGTCGCAGGATGAAGTCAGTACTAGTAGGCTGCCTTTTGCATTGACTTAATATAGCGAATTTGTCAATGCCGAATGGTGTTAAGGGGTACTCCGTTGTTTTTGGGATTGCCCAAGGAGCCTATGCTATTGGACTAACCATTAGCTTCGTTTGCACTGTCTTTCTATTTCTATTTGTGGTCTCTTATGTGTTAATCTTCTCCGGCTGCTTTTCCTTTCTCTTTCTATTCTCTGTCTCCAGGGCACTGCCCGACTCCCCTATCCAGACTTTTTTGTCTTTCTTATCGACAATTGTTAAGTCTGGGGTGTTATGTTGCAGGTGCTTGTCTGTTTGAATTCTGAAGTCCCAGAGCAGTTTAATTTTATCATTTTCTATGACTTTCTCTATTTTATGATCCCACCAGTTTTTGCTTACAGGATGATGATGATGATTATTATTATTATTATTAACCTTCTGAGAAGCAAAGTCAATGGGAAAGCCCGATTCACTTAACAACTGCACTGATTCATTTAACTGTGGCAAGAAAAGTTGTAAAATGGGCCAAAATTTTCTTAACAACTGTCTCACTTACCCACAAAAATTTTGGGTTCAGTTCTGGTTATAGGCCTGTAATCTCATCCTATTTTCCCCTAAGATTTGAAGATAGTGCAGTGCGATAAGCAATCAAAGTGAAATTTGTAGTTATTACATCATGAGAAACTTCTTTTTCCTACAGGCTGAGATTAATAGTAATGAGATCATATTCAAGATTACGATTTCAGATTTCAACAGCGGGACTTTTAAATTCCTTCCAGCTGTATCCTGCCCTCTGTGAATTAGTGGGGCAGAAAATCCCCCTCCCGCCCACCATTGGCTCCCTTTATCCCCACTGTGCCCAGGAAAATGTTCTCTATAAGAAGGGATCTATGGCAATGGCCTTTACCAGTACTGGGGAAAGTTTCAATCATTCTTACTCTCTAATAATATCAACAGAAATTGTGAGAGCCCTGTTCATTAGTAATAGTAATAATAATAAAGTTGGAAGGGACCTTGGAGGTCACCTAGTCCAGCCCCCTGCTGTACCAGTGGTGGCGAACCTACGGCACGGGTGCCAGAGGTGGCACTCAGAGCCCTCTCTGTGGGCACGCGCATCGTCGCCCCAGTCCTAGGCCTTCAGTTGGGTTTTATAAAACCTTTTCTCTTTAGGCCTCCACCACCGTGTGCAAAAAAAAAAAAGGTTCAATCAATCAGTCAATTTCAACTTCTCACGGGAAAAAAAAGATCTTGTAAAGTTGTAATTGATTGATTAAACTTTTTAGTCCCACACAGTCTGCTATTACCACCGCAGCCACGCCCACCCAATGGGTCACACCCAGCCAATGGGCCACATCCAGCCGGCACCCAACGATGCATAAGTGAGTTTTCGGTTGCAGTTTGGTTCACCATCACTGCCCTACACCATTTCAGACATATGGCTGTCCAGTCTCTTCTTAAAAACTTCCAGTGTTGGAGCATTCACCGCTTCTGGAGGCAAGTTGTTCCACTGGTTAATTGGTCTAATTGTCAGGAAGCTTCTCCTTAGTTCTAGGTTGCTTCTCTCCTTGATTAGTGTGTAAAGAAGGGGTCCGCAAATTCTTCAGCTCATTAACCTCTCCCCCATAAAGTTTCAGATTGTTCATTGATTCCCAAACACTTATTATATGAAAATAAATCAATACATATTATTTTAACAAATAGTACTACAAATAATAATAATATAAGAACAATCCGGTGGAGAGCCAGTTCGGTGTATAGGGCTGACTGAGAAACCAGGAGACTGTGAGTTCCAGTTCCGCCTTAGGCAAGAAAGTTGGATGAGTTTAAGCCAATCACGCTCTCTCAGCCCAATCCATCTCACAGGGTTGTTATGGGATAGAATTTCCTGACAGTTAGAACAATTAACCAGTGGAACAACCTGCCTCCAGAAGTGGTGAATGGTCCAACACGGAAGTTTTTAAGAAGAGACTGGACAGACATTTGTCTGAAATGGTATAGGGCAGGGGTAGGCAACCTTGGCTCTTTTATGACTCGTGAACTCCAACTCCCAGAATTCCTAAGCCAGCATGGTTCAGCTTGGAAACCTCCCCCTTTCCCCTCAGCATGGCTGGCTCAGGAATTCTGGGAGTTGAAATCCATGAGTCATAAAAGAGCCAAGGTTGCCTACCCCTGGTATAGGGTTTCCTGCCTGAGTGGGGGGGTCGGACTAGATGACTTCAGTCCAAGACAGAGCTTTGGGAAGTCCTGATGTAAAGAGAAAGGCTGCACTAGTTGAATTTCTGGCTTGAGGCACCAACGCATCTTAACCAGAGAGGACTTTTTCCCACAGCTTCTGTTCATTGCAAGAGATTTTAGGCAGAGCAATAAATAAAGAGCCTGGGAGCTCTTGGTTTTATTAAAAAGCAGCTGCTTTTGTAAGCTGTGTGTATCAGAAAAGAGGCTCCAGGGCTCCTGTGGTTTTGGATTGTTTTTTTTTTTTTAACACCACAGACCAGCCCTTCTCCTCCCACAAGGTGAGCAAAAGGTGGAGGAAACTCCATCGTTGTTTGGGCTTCCAGCCTCCTTTAACCAAGCAAGGAGGCCTTTCCAGAACTAGTCAAGTGAGTTGCAAGGCTTTGCTCCTGTGGGCCTCTCCCTGCTGGTGCAACCTTGCTTGGTTACAAATCCGATGCATTTGTCCCATTTCTCTACACCTCTCCCCCCCCTCCACTTCACCTCCAGCAAGTTGCCTTGCCAGATGTGGGGCTGCCCCAGCTCGGGTTGGGCTGCTACATTTGGGCTGCTACATTTGCTAACGGGATGCCTGAGCGACAGACCGAGTTGCGCCCGCGGCCTTAGCCAGTTGATTCTTACGTAGCGGAGGAGTGTGGGGTGTTTTTGCAAAGGGGAGAAATGTGGGGGGGTGGTTTGTGAGTTATTTCCTCTCTTTTGGCTGCATGCCAGCTTTGGGGGAGGTTCCCCCTTGGAGTGGGGTGCACGGGAGGAGGCCCCGGCTGTTACTCAAAGCAAAGACCGACCCTGGATTGAAAACACGGAGGAGGGAGGGCAAAATTTCTCCCCCACATTTGTTTTTTGGGGGGTGGGGTGGGGTGAAGTTTAGAGAGCCAAACTGGCTGATCACTCTTACTTCTGTGGGGGGGGGAGGGTCTCTGCTTCTCCCCTTCTCCCTTTCCACTCTCTGTCCCACTCTCCTTCTGGCCAGCGTGGCCAGAGCATGACCAACACCCACACAAACGCGCGCGCGCACACACACACACACACATCTCTTGGCAGGCTGACTTCCTGCCAAAAACTGCTACCCCTTTTCCGGGCCTGCCGCTACCATAGCAACGACCTCCTTGCAACCCAGCCTCTCGCCAAGCGACAGAGAGGCACCCAGAGGGAAGGGAGGGGGAGCCCACCGAGAAAGAATGAGGGGGAGTGGGTGTGCGTGCTTGCACCCCCTCCATCTCCCTTCCCCTCCCCCATGAAAGCTCGCACACAAGCCTAGGTTTGCACAAGCGGCCCGTTTAACCCTTCCTCTCCCGACGCTTGCAGGGCTGAGCATCCGGAGTTCGCAAGAGGAAGAGCCGGTGGACCCGCAGTTGATGCGCCTGGATAACATGCTCTTGGCCGAGGGGGTGGCTGGACCCGAAAAAGGGGGTGGCTCAGCAGCGGCAGCAGCAGCAGCGGCGGCGGCAGGAGGGGTGTCCCCCGACAACTCCATCGAGCACTCGGATTACCGCAATAAGCTTTCGCAGATCCGCCAGATCTACCATTCGGAGCTGGAAAAGTACGAGCAGGTAAGAAGACCTGAGGACAGGCACTTGTGTGTGTGTGTATTTGTGTGCGTGGACGTGCACATTTAAAGGGATTTGCTCTTGATTTTTGCTCTCTGCCAAATTCTTTGGTTTGCACACGTTTAGGGCAGTAAACCGTTTTGATCCTGCCATTGATCCCCTTGTATATATATTTATTTTTAAATTACATGGAGATAGTCATATATGATGCCATTTTGGGGACAAGTGGAGGAAATCTATGGTGCTGAGAAAGATGGAAAGGAGGGAGAGAGGGAGAGAGAGAGAGAGAGAGAGAGAGAGAGAAAGAAAGAAAGAAAGAAAGAAAGAAAGAAAGAAAGAAAGAAAGAAAGAAAGAAAGAAAGAAAGAGAATAAATAGCAAAGCAGATGAACCTGATTACAGTGATGATGATGGAGGCAGTGTTGAAATTAAGAATCCATACAAAGGATAGTATTGGGGTCTGGTCCCATTATTCTGGAGAAAATCTACACCCGTGGTTGTTAGGAGTCAACACTGGCTTGATGGCACATATGCAATACATTTTATTTATTTATTTAAACCAATGGTAAAGCTAGCCATATCAAACTCTGGGCAGCTTCCAACCAAGAGTTAAAACAAAATCAATAATAAAACGACATAATGCACATACCTGTTAAAACATTAAATATATTAAGTGTTCAGTGTATAAACCTATAATGAAATATTATCTGCAACATTAAGTAACTATCAAAAGCTGGCACCAAAGTTAATTTTCCACATGCAATTCCTCGGTCAGTCCTCTCGCTCACCTCATCCTATCCCAGGGATTGAGGGAAAAAGCAGGCCTTAAGATCTTTTCAGAAGGCGAGGAGGAAGATGGAGGCCTGCTGAACTTCAGGGAGAAGGGAATTCCATAGGGCAGAGCCTGCCATGGAAAAGGCACCTTTCCCACCTCCCATACGATGCAGTGTTTAAAGGAAGGGACTAGGAGCATGTCCACCCTATCTGAACTGGTAAGACTGGTCGATGCCCTTAGGACAGTGGTGGCGAACCTATGGCACAGGTGCCAGAGGCGGCACTCAGAGCTCTCTCTGTGGGCACGCGCGCCGTCGCCCCAGTCCTAAGGCCTTCAGCTGGGTTTTATAAAACCTTTTCGCTTTAGGCCTCCACTGCTGTGTGCAAAAAAAAAAAAAAAAGGTTCAATCAGTCAATTTCAACTTCGCGAGGAGGGGGGGAAGATCTCACAAAGCTGGAATTGATTGAATTTTTTAGTCCCACCCAGTCTGCCATTACCGCCGTAGCCACGCCCAGCCAATGGGCCACATCCACCCAGCACCCGACAATGCATAAGTGGGTTTTGGGTTACAGTTTGGGCACTCGGTCTCTAAAAGGTTCGCCATCACTGCCTTAGGAAAAGGCAGTCCTGCAGATAACCTGGCCCTGTAGGCCTTTAAAGGTAATAGTTAGTACCTTTTTTGGGGGGGGGGTAAAGTTTTTATTGGTTTTTTTTCATACAATTCAATAGTATTTATTCAACAATACAAATTTAATCCCTAATCCTTTATTCTTTTCTCCAGCCACGATAAAATAAGTCCCAAGTTTGAAAGTATTGTTTCTTCTTTTTCTTTCAACCTCATAGTAAGTCTGTACACTTCCGCACATTCTAGTATTTTTTTAAAATTATTTCTTCCTCTGGTGGTATTTCTTCATTTTTCAAATATTGTGCGAATATTATTCTTGCCGCTGTTGTTGCATGTAAAATCAAATAAATATTTTATTTATCAATCTTTTCTGGCATTATACCTAGTAAAAAAAGTTCAGGTTTAAAATCTATAGGTTTCCCAACATCTTTTCTAGTCAAGTATGTATTTTTATCCAGTATCTCTTTGCTTAAAACATGTCCACCATACATGATAATAAGTGCCTGACTTATGTTTATATTTCCAACATCTATCTGACATATTTTTAAACATTTTTGCTAATCTTGCTGGTGGCAAGTGCCATCTATAAAACATTTCATATAGGTTTTCTTTATAAGAAGTTGACATTGTCAGTTTATAATTTCTTTCCCAAAAGTTTTGGCATTTTTCTAAGTCTATGTTATATCCAAAATTGCTTGCCTATGTTATCATTGTTTCTTTAACTGGTTCATTTTCCATTTTCAGATTCAATAAATAGTTATAAATTAATAGTAATAGCCAGCACCTTGAAGTGCACCTGGGTAGAAACTGAGAGCCAGCCCAACTCATTTAGTGCAGGTAGTCCTTGATTTACAACAGTTCATTTAGTGACTATTCAAAGTTACAATCACAGTGGAAAGAAAGTGACTTATGACCATAGTTACAACCTTGGTAGAATACCCACGATGGTGTGATCAAAATTCAGACGCTTGGCAACTGGTTCATACTTATGACCATTGCTGGGTCCCAAGGTCATGTGATCCCCTTTTGCGACGTTCTGAGAAGCAAAGTTGATGGGGCGGCCAGTTTCACTTAATAGCCGGGTTACTAACTTACCAGCTGCAGTGATTCAGTTAACAACTGTGGCAAGGAAGGTCGTAAAACGGGGCAAAACTCACTTAGCCAATGTTTCACTTAACAACAGAAATTTTGGGCTCAATTTTACAGGCCACAAAGACTACCTATAGAGAAGTTACTTGGGGAAACTTAGGGAAATACATCACTGCGTGCCATCATCCCATTCCATCTGATCTTTATTTCTTTTGTTTATTACATTTGTTGGCCACCCATTTTACCATAGGTCAGGGGTAGGCTCTTTTATGACTCGTGGACTTCAACTCCCAGAATTCCTGAGCCAGTATGGCTCAGCTTGGAAACCTCTCCCTTTCCCCTCAGCATGGCTGGCTCAGGAATTCTGGGAGTTGAAGTCCACGAGTCATAAAAGCGCCAAGGTTGCCTACCCCTGCCATACGGTAATTCTGGGCAGCTTGCAGTGTTAAAAAGGATAGAACTATACAAGACATGCATATTAACATGAATAAAATGCTATAAAAATACAAATGATCAACCCTAACTAAAAGTTGGGGAGGGAGGGTGTGGGATGGGCAGGGAGGGAGGGAGGTGGGATCTGTTATCAATCTGTCAACCACCTCCAGTGTGATACTCCTCTCCCATTGGAGCTCCAGGCCAACTCCAGGCCAAGTCAGGTCTTTAAGCATTTACAGAAAATCAGGAGGGTGGGATCTTCAAGGACAGCCCTATGTAGAGTTCATTGCAGTACTCCAGACAGGAAGTGACCATGGGCAAGGATTCCCAGTCAAGGAAAGGGCAGAATCAACATAACAGACAAATCTGTGCAAAGTTTCTCCCCCCCAACCCCAGCAAAATAAATAAATAAAAATTCGGGGGAATTCTTTTTAAAAAAAAAATCTAAATGGATGAATGGAAGAGATATTTATATAGATGAAGGCTTCTGATAAAATCTAAGGAAGGCTGATAGTCCCCCCCACACATAACAGTACAGATAGACATGTACTGTAGTCACGGATTAGATGTTCTTCCTTTGTGGAACAGTGTTGCTTAAAACCCGGGTGTCTAACTCGATCGCATCACGTGACGTATTGTGACTTTTTTTTTGCCTTTGGGGAGCCGGGGTGGGCATGGCCTGCGCATGACGCATCCAGCCCACGGGCCGCCAGTTTGACATCCCTGGCTTAAAATGAATACTGGCAGTCCTCAGTTTACAACCACAATTGAGCCCAAAATTTCTGTCGCTAAGTGAGACAGTTCCTTAAGTGAGTTTTGCCCCATTTTATGACCTATGGTCATACCTCGAGGACGACCTGTACATAATGGAAGCCTTTGCATGATAGTGTCGCTGCCTGCAGGTCACTTTGCTTAAGGCAATGGTTCTCAACCTTTTTAATGCCGCGACCCCCAACCGGTCGTAAGTCGAGGACTACTCAACCGGTTGTAAGTCGAGGACTACTCAACTGGTGCAGCACCGTTTGCAGAACGGGACTTTTGGCGGGCTCAGCAGGGCAGAGACAGCTTGGACAATTCCTATTGGCTTTTGAAAGCCAATAGAATTAGACTCTCTTCAAGAGAGTCTATTCTATTGGCTTTCAAAAGCCAATAGAATAAAAGGGAGTAGCACAGCTAAGGAAAAGGGGGAAAAAATGGCGGACTGCGTTGTTTGGCGACCCCCGTGAAATGGTCGTTTGACCCCAAATGGGGTCCCGACCCACAGGTTGAGAACCACTGGCTTAAGGGAATGTGGGAAAGACCTAGGGAGGCTGGGCCAAGAGATGTTGCGGTCAGATAACGGGCAGCATAGCCTGCCGTTGGATAGTGGGTGGGGCAAGAAACGCAGAAGAAACCCTCCCTAGTTTCTCAGACTGTAAAGGAGGGACAGAGATACACTTTCAGACTTGCAAGCTTCTATCTATCACAGTGATGGTGAACCTTTTGGAGACCCCCAAAAACTGGCCCCGCCCCTGCTCCACCCCCTGACCCGCCCCCACCCTGCCTGCCTGCCTGCAGGGCCACTCGCCGCCTCCAGAGCCCGCCGCAGATTGCCCAGCAGCGCCATGGTGGCCACACCCTCTGCCTGGCTGCCATGTCCTTGGCAGCGCTGCTCTGTGCAGGCCGCGCCCGGGGCGACTCTCCTCCAGGGGGGCTGCTGGTGAGGACAGGGTCACAGGGGGAGGCAAGGCTGGGGCAACGGCACGTGTGCCCACGGAGAGGGCTCCGAGTGCTGTCTCTGGCACCCGTGCCATAGGTTCGCCACCACTGATTTATCATGTTGCTTTACAATAAAGAAGAATTAGCTCCTCTGTAATCCCTGTCTAATTTAGCTTCTGAAGCCGACATTTTGATGTCACCATAATTTGCTGCAAATAATCCCACCTGGTGACTTATTTTGTACTGAATAATAATAATAATAATAATAATAGTAATAATGTTGGAAGGGACCTTGGTGGTCATCTAGTAGTCCAACCCCTTGCTCAGGCAGGAAACCCTATGCCATTTCAGACAAATGGCTGTCCAGTCTCTTCTTAAAAACTTCCAGTGTTGGGGCATTCACCGCTTCTGGAGGCAGGTTGTTCCCCTGGTTAATTGTTCTAACTGTCAGGAATTTTCTCCTTAGTTCTAGGTTGCTTCTCTCCTTGCTTAGTTTCCACCCCGTTGCTTCTTGTCCTGCCCTCAGGCACTTTGGAGAATAGCTTGACTCCCTCTTCTTTGTGGCAGCCCCTGAGATATTGGAAGACGGCTATCATGTCCCCCCTCGTCCTTCTCTTCATTAAACTAGACATATTTATGTCTTTTCCACTTTTAAAGAATTAACTCAATATCCACTTCCTTGGAAATTTAAACAGGGACTTCATCATCACCTTTATTTATGTACCTGCAATTCATGCTGCATATTTATATATTAATTTAAGTCCCTGGCATTCACTGAAAAGTACAGCAAAATGCCCAGCTGAAAAAGACTCCTTCCACACTATTATATTAATCTACTAAAGTTGCACTTTTAAATCATTAGGAATTAAGCCCAATTTTGTGGCACCTAATTGGTAATTGTCATGTTACTGGCTGAACTAATTATGTGAATTATAGGATACTTGATGTTTAAAAAATAAAATAAAATAATAGCGTCCAGGCATATAGAGTTACATCACAATGGTTGAAGAGAAATAATCAATGCATCCTACTTGCTTTGGTTTGCAATTGTGGAGTAAAAAAATTGGCTACAGATGTAAATTCACGCCGAAGATTGAATTTAACATTTAGATGCTGGTAGCTGAAACAAAAAAAGCTGCTGCTGTTGTGATAATTATTATTAATTTACATTTATTTTAACTTTTCATTCCCATCAACTGTTGAACATCTGGGTGAGGGCTGAGTTTGGGGAACTGCTTTTATATGTGTATGTATCTTTTTAGGGCTTTTTTTTAAAAAAATGTGTTTTTAATGGTTTATTCCAGTGGTTCTCAACCTTTTTAATGCCGTGACCCCCAACCGATCGTAAGTCGAGGACTACTCAACTGGTGCAGCATCGTTTGCAGAATGGGACTTTTGGCGGGCTCAGCAGGGCAGAGACAGCCTGGACAATTCCTATTGGCTTTTGAAAGCCAATAGAATTAGACTCTATTCAAGAGAGTCTATTCTATTGGCTTTCAAAAACCAATAGAATAAAAGGGAGTAGCACAGCTAAGGAAAAAGGGGAAAAAATGGCGGACTGCGTTGTTTGGCGACCCCCGTGAAATGGTCGTTCGACCCCAAATGGGGTCCTGACCCACAGGTTGAGAACCACTGGTTTATTCTGTTTGGAGGCTTCTTCTAAATCGGCAAATACTTCCCATGTCACAATAGGAAGTATCCGGGCCTGTGTTTTCGGTAGCCACACTTAGGACCACAGTGGGCAACAGATTGAATGGGTAGAAAAATCAGACTTTTCTAGGGAAGAAAAAGTTAATAGCCCTACAAGTAGTCCTTGCCTTACGACCACAGTTGAGCCCCAGAATTCTGTTGTTAAGTGAGACAGTTAGGCGAATTTTGCCCCATTTTACGACTCTCCTTGCCACAGTTTTTAAGTGAATCGCTGCAGTTGCTCGAGTTAGTAACACAGTTGTTGGGTGAATCTGGCTTCCCCATTGAGTTTGCTTGTCAGAAGCTCGCAAAAGGGGATCACATGACCCCCGGGACACTGCAACCGTCATAAATACGAGGCAGTTGTCAAGCGTCTGAATTTTGATGACGTGACCATGGGGATGCTGCAATGGTCACAACTGTGAAAAATAAGTCCCTTTTTCAGTGCCGTTGTAACTTTGAATGGTCACGAAACGAATGGCTGTACATCGAGGACTTAACCTGTACAAAACTGATTAGCTGGAGATGCAAGCTAAGACTTAGTGGCCAGAGGTGGTGAATCTTTGGAATGGAGGATAGATTGCTATGGATGGGGAGAGTGTCATGTTCTTGCCATTGTAGCTTTTGACTCACCAGCCCCGCCTCTGCCTTCTTCCTTTTCACTCCTCGACCCGCAAAGGCCTGCAATGAGTTCACAACCCACGTGATGAATTTGCTTCGAGAGCAAAGCCGCACACGCCCGGTGTCGCCTAAGGAGATTGAACGCATGGTCAGCATCATCCATCGGAAGTTCAGCTCTATCCAGATGCAGCTGAAGCAGAGCACGTGTGAAGCTGTCATGATCCTGCGTTCCCGCTTCCTGGATGCCAGGTGGTTATTTTACCTCAGAGGGACTGTAGTCCTTTTATGACTTGTGGACTTCAACTCCCAGATTTCCTGAGCCTTATGACTTGTGGACTTCAACTCCCAGAATTCCTGAGCCAGTCCACAAATCATAAGGCTCAGGCATTCTGGGAGTTGAAGTCCACAAGTCATAAAAGGACCATCATTCCCCACCTTTGTTTTACTGCTGCAAATTTGGAGCTGGCCATGCCAGCCAAAACAAATGGTGGGGGTCACAAAGTCTTCCCTCTCCCCAATAGTTTAATGCAGCATTTCTCAACTTCAGTAACTTCTAAGAGGCATAGGCAGCCGTCAACTTAATAGAATAGAATTCTTTATTGGCCAAGTGTGACTGGACACACAAGAAATTTGTCTCTGGTGCATAAGCTGTCAGTGTGCACACGAGCAACAAGTGATAAATCATGATCATAATTGTAAAATACAATCACCATAAATCATAAGATACAATACTCAATGATAATCCTAGGACACTCAATACGCAGTCAACATAAATCACACTAGGATATTAAATGAAAACAATATAAATCATAAGACACATGCAACAAAGTTATAGTCATAAGAAGATAACGAAATAGGTAATAGAAAAGATGAGAAGGATAACAGTAATACAGCCCTACTAGATAGTTTGATAGTGTTGTGGGAATTAGTTGTTTAGCAGAGTGATGGCATGGGGAAAAAAATTGTCCTTGTGTCTAGTTGTTTTGGCACGCAATGCCCTGTAACAACGTCTTGAGGGGAGAGAAAGGATAGAAAGAGAAGCAAAAGGAAGACTTATAGAGACAAGAAGCATAAAAAAAAATAAAAAAAATAGATCAAGTAAAAATAGGAGACATAATTAAGCTTTTTTCTGTAAACAATGGATTAAATATATCAGGAAAAAGAGTTTAAATGTTTAACAATTTAAGGAAATTGGATGTAGATGTGATGTATCTTTAGGAAGTTTATATAAAATAGGATTATAGAAAACTACTGGAGAAAGTAAAATTTAGAAATATTATACACAATATTAGCATAAAACAAGAAAGGAGGAATTATTATATATGTCAAAGAAAAAATCAAATCAAATCAATATATTTGGATGAAAAGGGGTAAATTTTAATGTTGGAAATAGTATTAGAGCAAAAAGAATATATGCACTAAATAATAATTAACGTGAATCTTTTTTTAAAAAAATAAGGTATATAAGAAGCTAGTGGATTTGGACTATGAGAATATTTGTATGATCACCAGGCCTAGATGGAATCCCGGTTGAGTCCTATAAAAAATACAAGAGTTACTACAATGAATATGTTGGAAATTTAAAATGAGGTGTTGGTAGAGGCGATATGGGTATAATAATGTATAATAATAATAATAATATGAATTATTCCTAGTAAGTAGTAGAATATGAAGGAAGGAAAATATAAATAAGAAACAATGGGGCAATAAGGACAAATATTTCAAAGAAGAATGAGGGGGGAAATGTAAATAATAGAAGAGTACTGTTAAAAATTGCTGTTAACAAAAAAGGATATATTATGTGTGTATGTGTGTAATGTTTTGCTGTGTTTTGTTTTGTTGGTCTAAAAAAATTAAAAGAAAAAAAGAAAAAAAAGGAAAAAAACATCGTCTTGAGGGGAGAAGTTGAAACAGTTTAGGTCCAAGATATGAGGGGTCTGTAGATACTATCTCAGCCATCTTTCTGGCTCACCACAGCCTGCCCACCATGGTCATAAGTTGTGATGGTCCTAAAACCTTTTTTTTTTTGTGACAGTCATTAAGCAAATACTACAGTTATAAAGTGGACACTCTGCTTGTTAAGCAAATACCAAGGTTGTTAAGCAAATAATGATTGGCCCTGGGCGTGACTTTGCCAAAAACCAGAAATAAATGCTGCAGGGTTGAGGGTTTTTTGGCAAAACTATTGTAAAATGTAGCCACAGGACTCTGAAAAAAAAAAACTGCACCTGGTTGGCAAATGCCCGGTTTGGTCACATGACCATATGGGATGCTCAATCATTGGAACATTGAATGGTCACTAAGCAACTGGCCGTTAGTCAAGGACTGCCTGTATGGACTTTAACTCCTAGAATTCCTCAGCCAGCAATAAAAAGGCTTGGATCCTGTGTTATCCAGCTGCAGTGAACATCTGGGCTAGAGCTGTTGATAGGCAGTGGGTCTCAGCCTCAGAGCCACCAAGCTGAGGTCGAACCCACGTCGTTTGTATGTGTGTAATGTGTATCACAGCCAAAATATTCAAATAGCTAAGTAACAAGTATGATCAAAACGTAAGGTAAAACAGTTTGACAGATAAAATAAATGGATAGATATTACACAATTCATTTAAAAGTTTATTAGTAAAGAACTTGGCTTATAGTCATAGTTAAAAATGTGCCTCTAATTTTTTGGGATTTTTATATGGGAGTAAAAGTTTAAATGTATTCAGAAATATCTCTTCCTTGCCTCTATCTTAAAAAAAATCTATAGAAATCATAATGCATTAAGAACTGATCACAGGTCAGTTATCATTACAAGAGCACCATTGTGGAGAGATAGGAGATCTTTTGAAATCTACCATAGAGCATCTTTGAGGGCAACACATTTAATCTGGCTTTAGAAAAAGCTACTCTGTCCAAAATAGCACAATTTATTACTATTACATACACAATAATGTGAAATCACAGCTGCTAGTTGTTTAGCTGGTGTTGACCTTCATACACATTTGAGTTCTTCAACCTAGCATGTTGTAATGTATTGATGTAGTATAAGAGTGGATCCAAGATATGTGGCCTTTTGCAATTGGAAGGGAAAGGTAATTAGTCCCTGTGGATTTTATTCCGCTAATCGTTGCCAGCTATAAGGGGCAGTGCTCATCTCTGTTTCAAAGCCATGAGCCAGCATGATGGCACAGAGCGCTGTTAGCTTCCCATGGAAGTGGTACCTATTTATCTACTCACATTTGCATGCTTTCGAACTGCTAGGACGAGGACGGGAGCTCATCCCATTGCTTGATGCTTGGGTCTTGAACCCAGACTGTTGGCTTTCCAGCCGACAAGCCCAGCGTCTTAACTGCTAAGCCAGAGTTCCCCAACCTTTCAGGGTTGGTGGCTTGGAGGGGGGGGGGAGAAGGGATGGCTTTGTGCAGTGTTTCTCAACCTTGACAATTTTAAGGCATGTGGACTTCAACTCCCAGAATTCCACAGCCAGCTGGAGTTGGGAGTTGAAGTCCACATGCCTTAAAATTGTCAAGGTTGAGAAACACTGGCTTTGTGGGAGGGTTACACACATGCGTAGGCACAAACACTCATTGCTTGCGTGAGTGGGGCCATGAGCGCCCGGTGGCCAATAGGCCGTGGCCTAGTTGGGGACCCCTGTGCTAAGCCATCAAGCTGCCCTCTTTTGCAGTTGACAGATGGAAATTTTATTTGATGCCCAGATTTCCTAAGTGCTGTCCAAGGTTTTTTGGTCTGGCACCCAGTGTTCCACACTGCCCAGTTTATGTCATAATTTTTCAGTTTCAATTTTCATATCTTAATTTTTTGTGATTGCCAATTCTTTTGCCTTCCCTTTTTACTATATCTGATAATTGCCACATCAATTATCCACACTTCTTTTTAGCCAGTTACCTCTGGTGTGTTAGGAGCCAAGATTTTATCACTCCACATGTGGAAATTCCACAATATTTTACCCTGCTCATTTTCAAGTACATGTTTCCACCAGTTGTTGATTACTGGAACATGATAGTGTCTACAGATGTTCCAGTGAATCATTTTGGCCACCGTGTATACACACACACACACACACACACATTAATCACGGACTGTTTAGCGGAAAAATGTGTCTTGAGAATTAACAAGGTTGATACATGACACAATTGTGTTGCTTAGCGATGGCAGTTGTGGTTCCAGTTGCCATTGTAATCCGAGGACTCCTATATTTGAACAGATTGTTTTTACCCTCTGCAACCAACTAGTTCAGGGGTAGGCAACCTTGGCTCTTTTATGACCCGTGGACTTCAACTCCCAGAATTCCTAGCATGGCTCAGCATGGAAACTTCTCCCTTTCCCCTCAGCATGGCTGGCTCAGGAATTCTGGGAGTTGGAGTCCACAAGTCATAAAAGAGCCAAGGTTGCCTTCGCCTGAACTAGTATGTTATCAGGAAGGGTTGCTCTATATCAGTGGTTCTCAACCTGGGGGTCGGGACCCCATTTGGGGTCGAACGACCATTTCACGGGGGTCGCCAAACATCACAGTCCGCCATTTTTTCCCCCTTTTCCTTAGCTGTGCTACTCCCTTTTATTCTATTGGCTTTTGAAAGCCAATAGATAGAGTCTAATTCTATTGGCTTTCAAAAGCCAATAGGAATTGTCCAGGCTGTCTCTGCCCTGCTGAGCCCGCCAAAAGTCCCATTCTGCAAACGGTGCTGCACCAGTTGAGTAGTCCTCGACTTACGACCGGTTGGGGGGGGGGTCGCGGCATTAAAAAGGTTGAGAACCACTGCTCTATATACTTTTTCTAATATACTTATAAATCCCTACTCTTCCTGCTCCTTGTTTTTTTTTTTTTTTTTTAAATTCCCCTTCTTAATCCCATACGGGATTAATCCCATACGGGATTTGACAGACATTGATACCTGAATGGCAGCCATTTTGTTCTCATTGTCAACCTCTCGACCCCCCCCCCTTTTGTCCCATGCAACGGACAGGCGGAAGCGACGCAATTTCAGCAAACAAGCCACCGAGGTCCTGAATGAATATTTCTACTCCCACCTGAGCAACCCATATCCCAGCGAGGAGGCGAAGGAGGAGCTTGCCAAGAAATGCGGCATCACCGTCTCGCAGGTACCAGGACGTATGCGGGGGGCAGGTCTGAAGCTGATCCAAGCAGGCTGCAAGACTGTCTGCGAGAGACGGTAGGATCACTTTGGGAAAGAAGGTCGGCCGGGGGAAAAGGGTCCAGCTTTGGCTGACCTATCGATCCATAATTCCCTTCCTTCCTCACCCCTCTTTCCCCCTTCTTCCCCTCCCACTTCCTGTCCCTCCATGTTGACCTCTGCCCTCTCCCTCCCTCCCTCCTTCCAGGTCTCAAACTGGTTCGGGAACAAGCGCATCCGCTATAAGAAGAACATCGGCAAGTTCCAAGAGGAAGCCAATATTTACGCCGTGAAAACGGCGGTCAGCGCCGCACAGAGCGGGGGCGACTCTCCCAACACCCCCTCCTCCGCGGGTAACTCCTCTCCTCTCCAAAACTCCGCTACACCCCATGTTGGTGCAGGAGTCCTTGCTGGGATTGGAGAAGCATGGAACCGCCCCCTCCAATAAACCGTGGAGCTCCGCGGGAGAATCTCCATTCCCAGCTCTTCCCTCCCTTTTCCAAACAAGCCGTCATCCCTGCTGAATGCAGACACAGATGCTTCCTACCTTCCTTCCTTCTTTCTTTCTTCCTTTCTTTCTTCCTTCTCCCCAGTCCCCAGGCCAATGTAATGGTCTGCGGGAATGACCTTGGAGAGACAGGAGGAAGAGCCACAGACTAGACACCAGTCAGTTTAGAGGCAGCTGAGTCCACAGCAGGAATGTGGGCGTGGAAAACCATCTCAGAAAGGTCCCTCCCTGGTTTCTTGGATGGTAAAGGTGAAGGGGAAGAGATGTACCTTCAGATTTATTCATTTATTTGTTTCCTTATTTATTTATAACATTTATTGGCTGCCCATCTAACCACAGGGTATGTTTGGAATTCTGTCACAGTAACAGGGATTCTGTTACTATAACCTTACAGAAAAGCTAGAGCTAGTACTCCTGTCTGCGCTTGGGGCTCGTGGCATACAGCTCCAGTTTATTTAACCTGTTAGTAGCCTTAATCTTTTCTTTCCTCGAAAGGACTGCATTCTCCACCTGTTCACTCCGTTGCTCTTTTTTTCTCCTATCTTTCCTCAAATTTTCTCACAGGCTCCGGGGGCTCCTTCAATCTGTCCAATTCGGGGGATATGTTCATGGGCCTTCAGGGGCTAAACGGAGACTCCTATTCTACATCACAGGTTAGTTCCCTGCTTGGCACTTGCAGCAGCCACAGAGCATCTCCCAGGCACTGTTGAAGTGATAGAAAGTCTGTCCTCTTTTACTGTTTCTGAGTGCAGAGAAGAGCAACAAAGATGATTAGGGGACTGGAGGCTAAAACATATAAGGAACGGTTGCTGGAATGGGTATGCCTAGTTTAATGAAGAGAAGGACCAGGGGGGACATGATAGCAGTGCTCCAATATCTCAGGGGCTGCCACAAAGAAGAGGGAGTCAAGCTATTCTCCAAAGCGCCTGAAGGCAGGACAAGAAGCAACGGGTGGAAACTAATCAAGTAGAGAAGCAACCTAGAACTAAGGAGAAACTTCCTGACAGTGAGGACAATTAACCAGTGGAACAACCTGCCTCCAGAAGCGGTGAATGCTCCAACATTGGAAATTTTTAAGAAGAGACTAGACAGCCATTTGTTTGAAATGGTATGGGTTTTCCTGCCTGAGCAGGGGGTTGGACTAGATGACCTCCAAGGTCCCTTCCAACATTATTACTGCTACTACTACTATTACTGCTACTACTACAGCACAATGACGTTTGGCCATTTGAGAAGATTGTGATCCTGATAATGATTATCAGGGCTACAGGTGAGAATAGGAAGGAGGAAAAAATATCCTTGAGGAACGCAGTTGCTGATCCCTTAAGAAAGCAGTCATCCACGAGGTTTCGAGGAGCTTGATTTACAGTATCTTTTATATTTCTAGTTTTTTTTTTAAACTCTTTCTAAAAATCTTGATGTGATTGTACAATAAGGGATGAAAAAGAAAGTACCAAATGTGGCACTTTTTCTTCTGAGAGGCAATAATTGCTGAGGGAGGTGGGAGGTTAAGAAATGTGAAATAGAAATAAATAATAGCTTTGTTTATTGTTTATTTAATTGCTGCCTTCTCAGATGCTGTTCAGAAAAGTTGGACCAAAATCCTTTTGTTTCCCATTATCAGAGCAAATAACTA
This sequence comes from Crotalus tigris, assembly GCF_016545835.1. NCBI lineage: Eukaryota > Metazoa > Chordata > Lepidosauria > Squamata > Viperidae > Crotalus > Crotalus tigris. The sequence goes on along the minus strand of NW_024096552.1, from coordinate 4,864,528 downwards.
CATTGATTCAGAGTAAAGGCACATTTAGTCAAACCCATTTGAGAACATGAGCCCTTTCAAATTGTTCTTTATCTTCTAGGTGTGTGTGTGTGTGTGTGTGTGTGTGTGTGTGTGTGTGTGTGTGTGTGTTTTAATTTCAGCAACTAAGATGTGTGGACTTTAACTCCCAGAATCCTGGGAGTTCACACATCTTAACGTTAAGATCAAGAAACACTACTTTGGGTGACTGATTGCTAATAAACGTTCCAGTGGAAATTTCACATCATACAGTGCCCTTATCCCACAGCAAACCTATGCAATTGACTGCTGTGGTCTTAAAAAATCAACAGTTAAAAAGTTAGCTCCTTCACAAATAAATCCCGTTTAGCAAAAAGTCCTTTTCCAAGTTAATTTAAAATCTTTTTAAGTTGATTATATTTACCTGAAACAAATAAACATAAAGAATGGATAGGATCACCCAACTCACAGTTTGTGTATTTTTGAGTATTTATAATACACTTTTTTATTCCATGTCATTTATTTATTTATTTTTGGTTTGTTATGGCGAGCCACTGAGTTTTTTTATGATGGTGACAGGATAATCATAATAATTTATTAAACCTGTAGGCTGCCTGATTCCCAACCACTCTGGGTGGTTAACAATCAAACAAATAAATTAAAATTGGTAAAAATTTGGCAAGTGCAATAGACCAGATGGAATGAAACCAGGGGTCCCATTGTTCCTTGCCAAAGGCCTGGGTGAAGTGTCAAGTGTTCACTTCGTTTCTGAACAGCAGCAGGATGGGGGATCCCTGGGGACTCTCATTCCAGAGGATATAAATTTGATAGTAAATGAATATTGTACATAAATAAATAGCAACTGAGCCACAAATCAAAGCCAATATAAAAATAAAACAATATAACAATGCACACAGCCAAGGCTGAGTATAAAAAGCACGTATCCTCCCAAGAGAGCGGGCTCACCGACGTGTGGGAGAAAAGCCAAGTTTTTACAGCTCTGGGAAAAGATAAAAAGAGTGTAATGTTAAGTTTCTTGGCTGTGGGAACCAGAGAGGAAGTTTAAATTACTGTTTCCGTCACATCACGTTTTTTTTTTACTTTCTGAAGTACTGTTGCGTCCAAAAGGAGAACGGGAAATCTATGGGAATTGATAGTGCGTAGAATTGATAGTGGATAGTGCGTAGAATTGATAGTGGATATTTCTCAATCTCTCCCCTCAACTTTCCAAGCTTGTATTCTTTCTACCTTTTGTGTGTTTTTCTTTCACTCCTAGGTGGAGTCGATGCGTCACTCCATGGGGCCTGGTGGCTATGGGGACAATATGGCTGCCAGCCAGATGTACAGCCCACGAGAAATGAGGGTGAGTTTAGATCAAGCGGCCTCAGACAGCACCATTTCAGACTGATGGCCTGGATGTGCTTGTGTAATCAGATGAAAATAGGAAAAGATCTTGGTTGAATACAGGTAGTCATCGACTTAACAACAGTTCATTTAGTGAATCAGGATCACGTGAAGTATTAATACCATTTTACAATGCCTTGGTAAGGCCACATTGGAATACTGCATCTAGTTTTGGTCACCACGATGTAAAAAAGATGTTGAGACTCTAGAAAGAGTACAGAGAAGAGCAACAAAGATGATTAGGGGACTGGAGGCCAAAGCATATAAGGAACGGTCCTGGAATTGGGTATGTCTAGTTTAATGAAGAGAAGGACAAGGGGGGACATGATAACAGTGTTCCAATATCTCAGGGGCTGCCACAAAGAAGAGGGAGTCAAGCTATTCTCCAAGGCGCCTGAAGGCAGGACGAGAAGCCACGGATGGACTCTGATCAAGGAGAGAAGCAACTTAGAACTTTCCTGACAGTTAGAACAATTAACCAGTGGAACAACCTGCCTTCAGAAGCAGTGAATGCTCCAACACTGGAAGTTTTTAAGAAGAGACTGGACAGCCATTTGTCCGAAATGGTATAAGGTTCCCTGCCTGATCAGGGAGTTGGACTAGATGACCTCCAAGATCCCTTCCATCATCATCATCATTATTATTATTATTATTATTATTATTATTATTATTACCACGGTAGATTTCAGAGCTGACTTAAATTTACTGCAACTAACATCCTTAGTAAAAGAGCCCTTTGCTTTTAACCAAATGGAGTTGAGGGCTCATTTTTCCTAAGGGATTGGCTTAGGGCAAGTCTGGCATTAAGCCAGCTCTGAAATCCACGCTCTCTGGATACGAAAATAAGGGGTAGGTTTGCCCCCCCAGCCCATCCCTCCCCCCTGTGACTAGTCCGCTTCATTGTAAAGACATTAAGTGTGAAAAATGATCGTAAGTCACTTTTTGTAGTGCCATTGTAACTTCAAACAGGACACTAAACAAATGGTTGTAAGAACTACCTGTGTCGCATAAAAATGTATCGGCAGCATTTGCCGTCCGTCATTATTTTGCTCTCCACAATTTGTTATGGATGCTGCTAGTTCCGTAACAATCCAGGAACAGCTCTGTGATACCTGGTTTTCCATGTAAGTGTCTTTTTTAAAACAAAGCACAATCAAAGTAACGCATTGTGGTGGGCTACATACATGAAGGGTGACATGGAGGTAGTCCTCAACCTAGGATTTTAAGAAAGTAGAGGGAGGGTTGATTATTGGAAATTTTCAAAAGGGCAGGAATTGAAAACTGATATAGCTAGTCCTTGGCTTATGACAACAACAACAACAATAATAATAAAGTTGGAAGGGACCTTGGAGGGCATCTAGTCCAACCCCCTGCTCAGGCAGGAAACCCTATACCATTTCAGACAAATGGCTGTCCAGTCTCTTCTTTAAAACTTCCAGTGTTGGAGCATTCATCGCTTCTGGAGGCAGGTTGTTCCACTGGTTAATTGTTCTAACTGTCAGGAAGTTTCTCCTTAGTTCTAGGTTGCTTCTCTCCTTGATTGGTTTCCATCCGTTGCTTCTTGTCCTGCCTTCAGGCGCTTTGGAAAATAGCTTGATTCCCTCTTCTTTATGGCAGCCCCTGAGATATTGGAACACTGCTTTCATGTCCCCCCTCGTCCTTCTCTTCATTAAACTAGACATACCCAATTCCAGCAGCTGTTCCTTATATGCTTTAGCCTCCAGTCCCCTAATCATCTTTGTTGCTCTTCTCTGTACTTTTTCTAGAGTCTCAACATCTTTTTTACATTGTGGTGACCAAAACTGGATGCAGTATTCCAAGTGTGGCCTTACCAAGGCATTGTAAAGTGGTATTAACACTTCACGTGAACCCAACATTTCTGTTGCTAAGTCAGGCAGCCGTTAAGTGGGTTTTGCCTCATTTTACGACCTTTCTTGCCACAGTTGTTAAGCGAATCACGGCAGTTGTTAAGTTAGTGACACGGTTGTTAAGCACATCTGGCCTCCACGCCGACTTTGCTTGTCAGAAAGTCGCAAAAGGGGATCACGTGACCCCGGGACGCTGCGGCCGTCATAAATAGGAGTCAGTTGCCAAGCGTCCAAATTTTGAATACGTGACCATAGGGATGCTGCAACTGTCCTAAGTGTGATAAACGGCCATAAGTCATTTTTTTCCCCAGGCCTGGTGTATAATTTGGGTCACTAAACGAAAGGTGAGGGCTACCTGTACACACTTTAGAGAAGGGAAATTTACCGTCTTTTTATTTTATTTATTTTATTTATTTATTTTTATTTTATTTATTTCTTTTTATTTTCATTAGGCCAACGGCGGCTGGCAGGAAGCAGCCACTCCTTCTTCCGTCACCTCCCCAACAGAAGGTCCCGGCAGCGTCCACTCTGACACCTCCAACTGATCGTGTTGTGCTGGTCGTCCCCCCCCCCCCACTTTTCACGTTCGTCCTGATGTCAGGGAAGAGAAAAATGCCAGCGGTGAATAGGCTGGGCAGAGACAAGACTCTTTTCACGGCCTTAGGGTCACCGCATCACCGTGCCGGGGAAGGGTGGGGAGGGGATCCGATGACGCAGTGATCCTTGGGGCAGACCGCTCGAGATGCACCCATTGGGTAAGAAGATGGTCGTCCTTCTGTGATCCTAAATGACATCTTTGGTAACCAAGACATGACTCTTAAGCATCCTGGAGGGGACCCAGCGTGGTGACATTATTGGGAGGTGGGTGGGGAATGGGTGGGAGGTGCCGTCCCAAATGGCTTGTCGATTTGCAGGGGTCAAGGGATAAGCTACGGTGGTACCTGCAACCAAGTGTCATCCTTTGATGGATCGGTTTCATAGGTTATACCCGCACCGAAGGATCACTACGATGGCAGCGTGGATGGATTTCTTGTAAGAGAAGGTGCAAAGGAAGCTGCCAGATGGCGCTTAGGTTGGCATCTCTCCATGATGGGATGATTCCAAAGAGGGATAGACAAGGGTGTCTTCCTGTCGAGTGTACCCAGGTGAAACCATTGGCAATCCGGATCCTGTCCTAGACCCAAGATGGCACTTCCTTCCTGTGCTGTAATCAAGGAGAGTAGCTTCTCCTATGGAATATTTCGGGGGGGGGGGGGACAAGAAGTGCTCTTTTGCTGTCCTGTCTTGCAAGCGGATTGTGTGGATTCACAAAGTTACCCTTCTTGGACTGAACCGCCCGACATGCCTTTCTGTACGAGTAGTTTTCCTGAATCCGAAGATCTAAGTTGGGAATTCATCTGTATCGGAAAGCGGATGTTTCTCAGGAAGATCTCCTTAAAGAAAAGGTGTGGGGAGCCAAGATGTCGATGAGGTTGGAGATAAGACTTCACCTTTATCCAAAGGTGGCGGTGGGGGGGGTGGGGAGAAGGGAACTGGTCCATCACTTGTGCACGTTGAGCTCCAGCCAGCTGCTCGCGGGGTCCATTTCTGAACAGGCCATGCCCCCAGTGTGTTGGGGAACCTTTGCATTAGAGCAGTTAAAGGTTTTGAGGAAGGAAAACTAGTATTGAGCAAAATATTAGGGAGGGCTGGATGTTGTAGAACAGGGTTTTTCAAACAGTTGAGTGGAACCCTAAGATGCTATGAGAAATTGGTAGGGTTCCATAAAGCGGGGAGAGGGGGGGAAGAATAACAATAAAATAACAGTTGGAAGGGAGCTTGAAGGTCTTCTAGTCCAACCCCCCCTATTCAAGCAGGAGACCATTTCAGATAAATGGTTGCCCATTCTCTTCTTAAAAACCTCCAGTGATGGAGCACCCACAAGTTCTGAAGGGCAGCTGTTCCACTGATTAATTGTGCTGCCTGTCAGGAAGTTTCTCCTTAGTTCTAGGTTGCTTCTCTCCTTATTAGTTTCCATCCGTTGCTTCTTGTCCTGCCTTCAGGCGCCTTGGAGAATAGCTTGACTCCCTCTTCTTTGTGGCAGCCCTTCAAATATTGGAACACTGCTATCCCCTAGTTCTTCTTTTTATTCTCTTATCCTTGCTACTTTTCTCTTTCTTCAGCTAATCTTACGTCCCATTGATTCTTACACATCCACATTCTTTTTGCGATTTATTCTTGTTTTCCATTTTTAATATATTCTGACGTTTGAACTTCGGTTTTCTTCCGTATGCCTGCTCCGTGACCAGAGTTCAGTTTTACTGCTTGACCAAACAAAACTCGGGTCAGTGACTAGATTCCCCAACTATACATTTTCACTAGAGCGGTTGTGCAAATCGTAACTTCTGCCAGATAGCTAGCAGGACTTTTTACATTTCTTTTTCGAAAGGAAAGAACAGGAGAACGTACAAAAGAGGGCCGCTGATGACTGGGCACGGTGATGTCAATTGCTATTCGTTCGATCAGAATATCCTTAAGAGCCACTGTTAATAACAGTGGATGTGCCTATTGCCAAGATTTTTTCCCCCCCACAATATTATTTTTCCAAATATTGAAACAGAAACAACGGAAAGGGGTCTTCCAAGCAGGATTGTATTGTATTGGCTCAGGAATTCTGGTAGTTGAAGTCCACGAATCATAAAAGAGCCAAGGTTGCCTACCCCTGGGCTAAGAGAAGATATCTTTTTGTCCTCCCTTTAAAGCAGCGGTTCTCAACCTATGGGTCGCAACCCCATTTGGGGTCGATCGACCATTTCACAGGGGTCGCCAAGCAAGGCTGTCCGCCATTTTTTCCCCCTTTTCCGGCGGGTGCCTTACCTCCCTTGGGCTGGGCCAGCTGGTGGCCCAGCCGGTGGTTAGCCTGCTCCGTCTCTGCTGCTTGCCAGCTATGCCTCGCCCGGCGCAGGGGGCGGCACCATGCATGTGCGGCGCTCCCGGTCAGGGAAAGTCCTTGACTTACGACCGGTTGGGTAGTCCTTGACTTACAACCGGTTTAGTCCTCGACTTACGACCGGTTGGGGGTCGCGGCATTAAAAAGGTTGAGAACCACTGCTTTAAAGTATCACAGAAATCATCTTGCATTGGGGGGAAAAAATCCATTAATTTATTTTGAAGCGAGAGTTTTTGGGATGGCGAGCGGAAGTGGAGGAAAGATCTCGTCCCTCCCTGCTAGTTTTTACCAACTTTACACCAAAAGAACGGGGCATTTATGTAAGTTAAAGCTTCAAATTCACTTTGGGAACCTTGGTGTTCCTCATATGTATTACCCGGGTGTGAAAACGAATGAAGATAAATTTAAACCTTTTCAGGTAGGCCTCTGCTTATGACTGCAATCGAGGCCACGGTTTTCGTTGCTAAGTGAGACAGTTAAGTGAGCTTTGCCCCCTCTTACGACTTTTCTTGCTCCAGTTGTTCGGTTAGTAACAGGATTGGTTAAGTGAACCTTCCCCCATTGACTTTGCTTGTCAGAAGGTCGCAAAAGGGGATCACGTGACCTTGAGACACGACAGCCGTCATAAACACGAATCGGTGGCCAAGCATCCCCATTTTGATCACATGACTGGGGATGCTGCTATGGTCATAAGTGCGAAAGCAGTCATATGTCCCTTTTTTTCAGCACCGTAGTAACTTCAGTCACTAAATGAATGGTCTTCAAGTCGAGGATTATCTGTATTGGAAAAATTGCCATTACCAAATGGAAGTTCTATCGGCTACACCAGTGATGGCGAACCTTTTAGAGACCGAGTGCCCCAAAACTGGCCCTGCCCCCACTCCACCCCCTGCTGCCCTCCAGCTCTGCTCTCCCATCCCCTGCCCCACCTGCCCGCACGGCCACTCACTGCCTCAAGGGCCCACCGCAGATCGCCCAGGCAGCCCAGCAGCGCTGTGGCGGTCACGCCCTCTGCCTGCAGCACCCTGCAGCATCAACTGTGCACAGTGGGGTGTGAGGGCAGAGTCTTGTCTATACTGCCTGGCTGCCATGTCCTTGGCTGCGCTGCTCCACATGGGCCATGCTCAGGGGTGACTCTCCTTCGGGGGGCTGCTGGAGAGGAGGAGGTCATGGGGGGAGGTGAGGCTGGAGCAACACCACATGTGCCCATAGAGAGGGCTCCGAGTGCTGCCTCTGGCACCCGGGCCATAGGTTCGCCACCACTGGGCTACACGTTCTGATGGCTAAAAAAAAAAAAAAAAAATCACACTTTTCCCAATAACCTTGGAATAAAAGCAATGGAAGGGGACTTCCAAGCAGGATTGTGCCATGTTGGACTCATCAGATAGCTGGATCTGACCTTTCCAGAAAATTATCAGTCACAAGGGAAAACCCCTGAATTAGATACCTGATTAGTTCCGAGGATGGACTAGAATGCAGACAGGGCAGAAAGCTTTGAGCGCTCACACCAATTCTGTTCGCTCTTGGCCTCCTGAAGGAGCATTTTGGAGAGAGGGGGAAAAAAAGGATTTGAACAAACCAGAACAGTTAGTTCTCGACTTACGAGAGCTTGAACATTTCCGTTGCTAATCAAGGCAGTTGGGAGTTCTGCCTTATTTTACGATCTTTTTGCCACGATTGTTAAGCTAGTCTCTGCAGTTGTTAAGTGAATCATGTAGTCCAGGGGGTCCCCAACCCCTGGGCTGTGGACCGGGCCGCGGCATGGCGGCAACCGGGCCACACAAACAAGCAAAGTCCCATCCGCGAGATGCAGGCAGCACACAAAACCACATCCCCTCCGGTCCGCGGAAAAACCTCTCTCCACGGAACCGGTCCCTGGTGCCCAAAAGGTTGGGGGCCTCTGATGTAGTCATTTAGCAAGTCTGGCTTCCCCCGTTGACTTTGTTTGTCGGAAGCCGGCTGGGAAAGTTACAAACGGTGATCAAATGACCCCCGGGTCAATGCAACTGTGGTAAATATACGCCAGTTGCCAAACGGCCAAATTTTGATCGTGCGACCAGTGATGGGGCTACGGCAACGGTTGTGTGAAAGCTGCTCATAAGAACCGGTCCCTGGTGCCCAAAAGGTTGGGGGCCTCTGATGTAGTCATTTAGCAAGTCTGGCTTCCCCCGTTGACTTTGTTTGTCGGAAGCCGGCTGGGAAAGTTACAAACGGTGATCAAATGACCCCCGGGTCAATGCAACTGTGGTAAATATACGCCAGTTGCCAAACGGCCAAATTTTGATCGTGCGACCAGCGATGGGGCTGCGGCAACGGTTGTGTGAAAGCTGCTCATAAGTCACTTTTTTCAGTGCCATTGTAACTCTGCACGGTCGCAGAAATGAATGGTTGTAAGCTGAGGACTTCAGACCTTCTTCTTGTCTTCTTCCCTTTTTCTGAGTGTGTCATCACAAAGGAAGGACGTAAATTCTTCCAGAGAAACAAATATTGGAAGTCTGCTGCTTCCCACTATATTGGCCCACAGCTCCGATCATGCCCGCATGGCTCATTCTGACAGCCATGGGAGCTGTAGTCCTTCATATTTAAAGAGAGGGCCAAGTTTGGAAAATACTAAAATACATTTCCACCTCGGCACAAGGCTTCGTTCGGAGGGGTATTTCCTTTTACCAGGGTGGAAAAGAAAACGAGTGATTGTGTAAATAGTTTGGCGTGCAAAGTGAATGATCAGTGAGGCAGGTGGAAAAACCCCAGCAACCCACTACAAACTAGATCAAAACGCACAAGAGCAGGTGTGGGGAGGTGTACAGTGGAAGACTTTGTGGGAGGTTAGTTGTTAAAATGGTGGAAAAGGAAGGAAGTAGAAAGGATGAGAAGGTAAAACCCTTGAAAATGTCAGAAAGGAAACTAAATAAAAAAAGAACCGAGGGCAGGAAGATTCACATTAGATAAGTAAAGTTTGACATGTTACATTGGAAAGGGAGAAATAAGTAATCCGATAATCCAAATGTGTTTAGGAGAATGTCTCAACCGTAGCCACTTTAAGAGATGTGGACTTCCAACTCCCAGAATTCCCCAGCCAGCATTGGGGAGTTGAAGTCCACATCTCTTAAAGTGGCTACGGTTGAGAAAGATTGGTTTAGAGCAGGGGTTTCAACCTTGGCAACTTTAAGACTTGTGGACTTCAATTCCCAGAATTCCTCAGCCAGCAAAGGAATTCTGGGAGTTGAAGTCCACAAGTCTTAAAGTTGTCAAGGTTGAGAACCCCTGGTTTAGAGAGTATAGAAAAAGATTGATGGAGAGGGAGGAGGGAAAAAAAAAACCTTACTAGGGCAGCTTTTCACAACTGATCAGAAGAACCTGTTGGGCAGGAGAAGAGGCCAAAACAAGATTTGGCAAGAAGACGGTTGATTGGCAGTTGATTGCAAAAGAAAGGCATGGACCAGCGGAGGAAGGATCTACCCCCGCCAGCAAAGGGACACCAAGGAAGGGTGATTTTGACTTCTTTCACAAAGAAGACACCCACACAACTTTTCAGCGGTGGAAGACGAGGGACGCCTCCGATCCACAGAGACATCCAACCTGGCTCCTCAGGCTGGGGAGGGTTCCATGCTAGTCAGTCCAATAGCTTTATTACCTCATGGCAAGAGAAACCAATAGAGACTTGGGACAGAGAACGTCTGAACCTGCTACCTCTGTGTACCCTATGGGGGGGGCTGCTGCGAGACACCCCCCCATCTGAACTGTTTCCCCTTGACCGTAAGAGGGTGGGGGTGGGGACTTGTTACCTGACTGGCCGTGTGACTTGTTCTGAGTTCTGCTCTAGATTTCCTTTGCTTTTATGATCATTATTTTTCTTCTATAAAAATGAAGACACATTTTGCGCTGGGATTCATTTGGGGGGAGAATGAGGGGGAGGGGGAGAAAAACGGGGCGGGGTGAGTGGGAAAGAGTCTCTTGTATTGCTCTTTGTATACAGATAGTCCTCAACGACCACAACTGAACCCATTTCCATTGCAAGGCAGTTAAGTTGAGTTGCGCTCATTTTACGACCTTTTTTGCCACCGTTGTTAAGCAAATCACTACAGCTGTTAAGCGAATTGCATGGCGGTTAAGCAAATCTGGCCTCCCCCTCCCCCCCTTTGATTTTGCTTGTCAGAAGATGGCTGAAAAGGTTACAAAATGGTGGTCACACGACCCCCAGGACACTGCAACTGACATAAATACATGCCAGTTGCCAAGCATCCGAGTTTTGATCACGTGACCGTAGGGATACAGCAATGGTCATTAAGTGTGGAAAAGGTCATAAGTCATTTCCCCCCCCCCCGGTGTCATTGTAACGCTCACTAAACAAATGGCTATAAGTTGAAGACTTAGCTGTACTAAAGATTCTAAGGTTGCCTGGCAGGAATTCTGGACTTCAAATCCCAAGGGCCCTAAGGAGTGGGAACAGGGGCAAAGGATTGTGGGAATTTTGGTTTCAACAAGGATTAAAGTAGCTGGCTAGGGCATTCTGGGAATTGAAGTGCCTAGGTTGAGAAACACTGGCCTACACAAAGCCCTTCTCACATGATTTGGGATTTAACATAGCCCATTAAGAGGGGCGGAATAGGAAATGAATGAAGCCAGGTAAGAGAGGTCTCCATTCACCAGTTATTTGTGATGGATTGTGCAATTCTGAGATTTCCACTGCCAAGTCGGAGGGGAAAGTATTTGGTGTGGTGAAAGTTTTGTTGGTGTCCTTTTCCTTTGGACACAGTTCCCCTAAATCAGGGATGGAGAACCATGACCCTTTATGACTCGTGGACTTCAACTCCCAGAATTCCTGAGCCAGCCATGCTGAGGGGAAAGGGGGAGGTTTCCAAGCTGAGCCATGCTGGCTCAGGAATTCTGGGAGTTGAAGTCCACAAGTCATAAAAGAGCCAAGGTTGACTACCCCTGGGCTAAATTAAACGCACAGGAGACCTGTTACTAAGATGTCAAAGTTTTTTTTAAGGTGCGGTGATGGCCAGTTTTTCTAAAATTGTCAACAACAAAAAATGACCACCTTTGTGCCTTGTTTATTTTGCTCTGGGGCAAAAGTGGGTGTATTTTGATTGAGAAAACATTGCATTAAAGTTGCTATCCTGAGTTTACCTTCTCTGTGGTAAATTAGCAACAGTCACTTGTAAAATCTCTCCCCCTCCCGTGTGTGTGTGTGTGTGTGTGTGTGTGTGTGTGTGTGTGTGTGTGTGTACACCAGTATGTATAGGGAGAGAGAGATTTTAAGAGTGACTGTGTTGCTGATTTGTATATACTGTAATTTTATAAGTGTATGTGTATAAAATTGCTGATTTGTAAAATTAGTCACCACCGAAAATAAATTCAGGATAGCAACTGTCACAGTACTAAAATTCCAGATTTGCATAGTACAGTGTTTACACAAGATGTGAACACACAAAACAAAACTAACGAATTTTAGCCGCATTCTGATTATTTCGCTGCTAAGCTTCTGTGGAACCTTCCCAGCAGCAAGATGTGTATGTTCCAGGTGTGTGGGGCCACAATTCCCAGATTTCCTAGGCACCAAGCCAGTGTTGTGTCAACTGGCCCCAACACTTGTGGAGGTCACGTGATTGGGAAAATAAAATGGATACCTACAATTAGTTTTAGAGGCTGATGACTTCTGATAGGCAAAACTACATGGAGCATGGATTAGAACTGAAGTCTGATCCTTGCTTGTTTTATAATAGCTGCATGTACTATAATACAGGTAGTTCTTAAGTTATGACCATAATTAAGCCTGGTGGTGAGTTATGGGTCATAAAATCAGATCATCCTTCACCAAACCAGATTTTATAACCTTTTTTGTGGCGTTAAGTGAATACTGTAGTCGTTAACCGAAATGTTTCTTATAGGCTGGTTTTTGCCAGAAGCAAGCACCAATTTGCAGTATGGTGATTTATACTATCATGAATCATGGTCAAGTGACTAAAAGGCCAATTGATGAGCACCCAAAATTTAGTCATGTGACCCAAGAATGTCAAAACTTTGAAACCGTGTGGTAAGTAGCATTTGGAGGGTCCATTGTAATTTTGAACGGTCACTAAATATCTGGTGGTAAGTTGAGGTCTATTCTGGGCTCTTATCTGACAGAATACTCAATATGATAGGCAACCCTATGCAACTGATCCACGGTTTAGTGTGGAAAAGAATATGTGTCCAGGCTTCGTGGCAGGCTCTAAGCCAGGGGCAGGCAACCCAAAACACTTAAAGAGCCACTTGGACCCGTTTCCCACCAAAAACAAAACCCTGGGAGCCGCAAAACCCTTTTGATATCTAAAATGAAGATAACACTGCATATATCCTTTTTTACCTTTATTATAGGTGTGTATGTGTTTGTGTGTGTGTTTATGACTTGTGGACTTCAACTCCCAGAATTCCTGAGTCAGCATAGCCTATCCCTGTTCTAAGCCTAAAAGGAACCATGTTGTCTCTTAACATATTTGACTCCTACCCGTGTGGCAAGCTAAAGGCAGCAAATGGTGTGGTTCTCAAATGGAGACTCTTCAGTTGTCACCTCTTTCTCCCTGTTGAAAGCAGTTTCATGTTGCTGGTTCTGTTAATGGATCGATTCGGAAGTGTCTCTTCATAAAAAAAAAATTGGTGAAAAGGGTCCTATCTCGTACAAGAAAGGACTTCATATTGGAAATTAGATCGTGGAACAAAATGGATATAGCAGTGAAAGTGAGATTCAATTTATTTGCTAAGCTCTTCATTTCCCCCCACCACCACCAACACAGTTTCTTATACAACTGCTTGTCAGGATTTGTGCAGCACATATGGGATTAACTAGAACCCGTTTTGCTTCCGCAGCACATATGGGGGATTAACTACAATGCTTTTGCTCTTGGTTCAGTCCCTCAGTACTTAGCCCTAGATAAGAGATGCTGGGCTTCCATTCATACAAATCCCAGCCTGGATTGCAATGAGAAAGTTATAATCTGGCATTATAGATAGCCCTCAATTTATAATCACAATTGGGATTGGAACATCCTTTGCTAAGCAATGCGCCTCTTACGTGAGTTGCGCCCAATTTTATGACCTTTTTTTGCCATGGTCATTAAGCGAATCACTGCAGTGGTTAAGTGAATCAGGCAGTTGTTAAGCGAATCTGGTTTCCTCCCCATGGACTTCGCTTGTTGAAACCCCCTGAGGTGGTCATATGTGGTGAACATGTGACTGGAGATGCAGCCGCTTTTGTAAATATGCAAAATTTTGATCACATGACTGGGGAACACAGAGTTATAAAGGTGAGGAGCAACTGATCCCTTTTTTTTAGTAGTTTTAAATCATTAAATGAATGCTCATAAGTTAAGGACTATCCGTATTTAAGGTTCAATGCCATCAGACAAGAGCATTTCATGGATGTCCCTATAGCAGTGATGGCAAACCTTTTACAGACCGAGTGCCCAAACTGCAACCCAAAACCCACTTATGCATTGTCGGGTGCTGGGTGGATGTGGCCCATTAGGTGGGCGTGGCTGCGGTGGTAACAGCAGACTGGTAGCATTAAAAAGTTCAATCTTTTTTTTTCCCACAAGAAGTTGAAATTGACTGATTGAACTTTTTGGGTGTTTTTTTGCACACGGCGGCGGAGGCCTAAAGCAAAAAGGTTTTATAAAACCCAGCTGAAGGCCTACGACTGGGGCGACAGCACGCGTGCCCACAGAGAGGGCTCTGAGTGCCACCTCTGGCACCCATGCCATAGGTTCGCCACTACTGGTCTAGGTGAGCCTGAGCAAGCAAAAAACGTCAGAGCCATGAGGCAGAGGCAACAGGTTTCTTGGGGGAGGGGGGGGGGGAAGATGCAGAATCCATTCTTATGGGGGCAATAAAATCTCTTGGGGATTTTTTCCATCCCTTTCTTATTCTTGTACAGTTTTGCCAAAACAATAAAATGTATTTTTCCCACTGACGATTTCCCATTATTTCTAGTGCTCCTTTGGAGAATGTAAAATTCTCCCCAAAGGTTTCCAAATAAATTTAGCATCATGGGCATAGAAGGAAACATACTTAGAATACACAGATGCTAAATTCAGGATGTAAAAACTGGTTCATGGGCCACAGGTTGCTCAGTTGGAGTCCCGAATGTGCCATATTTTGGGTTACATTTGAAGCAGTGTTTTAAAGTAGAGGTCCCCAACTTTTGGGCATGCGGTTCCATGGAGAGGTTTTTTGTGAACTGGAGGGTACGTGATTTTCTGTGCTGCCTGCATCCTGCAGATGGGGCTTTGCTTGTTTGTGCGGACCAGTTGCTGGCATGCCATGACCCAGTACTGGTCCACGGACTGGGGGTTGAGGACCCGTTTTAAAGCTTGTTGAGGCCTATGGTGATCAATTTGCCACTCAATGAATTCAGTGCTCCCAAAAACCAGGCCCAAGGAATGCCGATTTCTCTATATCAGGGGTCCCCAACCCCCAGGCTGTGGCCCACGGCCTATTCGGAACTGGGCAACGCAAGTGGAGAGCATGTTCAGCTGGACGCATGTGCACCAGCCCGGCACTCATGGCCTGGCTCCCCTCTCCGCTGCCAAGCCACAAAGGTTGGGGACCTCTGCCATACCACTCTCAACATTTTTCAAAGCTCGATGGACTTTTCTGCCAACAAAAATTGTGCACCTTCTGCTAGCTTACGATGGCAATGCAGTCTTAAAAAGCCGCAACTGACTGGATTCCTACAAGACAGTATAACTCTAAGCCAGGGGTAGGCAACCCAACACACTCAAAGAGCCACTTGGACCAGTTTCCCACCAAAAACAAAACACTGGGAGCCGCAAAACCCTTTTGATATCTAAAAGGAAGATAACATTGCATATATCCTTTTTTACCTTACACACATACAAACACACACACACACACACACACACACACACACACACACACACACACATATATATCTCATAAAGGTAAAAAAGGATATATGCAGTGTCATCTTCATTTTAGATATCAAAAGGGTCTCTCTCTGTGTCTCTCTCTCCCTCCCTCCCTCTCTTTCTTTCTGCCCTTGGTCTGCCAGTCCTCTTCCCCCTCTCCCTCTCTCCGATCTTCTGCTCACCTGGCAAGCTGGCTTCAAGCTGTTCTCCAACAAGCTCAGAGGTAGGCAACCTCGGCTCTTTTATGACTCATGGACTTCAACTCCCAGAATTCCTGAGTCAGCATAGCTGGGTTAGCTAACTCTCTCCTGCCCTTCCTGCTTCCTGCTGAGACGCAACAAAGGGAGGAGTCACGCCCAAAAAGATTTTCAGCTTGTCAGAGAAGACAGTGAGTCCACTCTCTTTACACACACAAACAAACACAAACATAAACACAGAGACAGAGAAGCAAGGAAGCGCAATTGTCTCTCTCTGTCTCTGTCTGCAAATGGCAGAGGAGGCTGGGAGCCACAGGGGAAGGTTCAAAGAGCCGCATGCGTCTCCGGAGCCACAGGTTGCCGACCTCTGCTCTAAGCTATGTTTTCCCAACTCCATATACTGGTAGAGCTAGTATACACAGCTAGTACACACCACACACAAAGTTCCAAAACTAAGGTGCAGCATAAAGTCTTAGCCCAACTTCAGTGAAACAATTAAGAAACCAGGGTCGTTAAGGGAACAAGGTTGTTAAAGCAAACGGTTTGCTACGGTTGTGGTTTTGACAAAAATCGAAAGTGCAGGGTTTTTTTGGCAAAACCCTCGTATGCTGCAAATAGCCATAAATGGGGCGGTGTTGCCAAGTGCCTGAAATTCAATCACATAACTTCAGAGGAGTCAAATTTGGATCCTAAGTCCCTGTTTTCAGGTCCTCATAACTTAGAACGGTCACTAAGTGATCGTTGTAAGCCGAGGACCACCTGCACATTGCAGCAGTCTGTGCTTTTCCCTTCTAAACAGGCATATTTTTCTCTCAATGACTATTCCTTCAACTGGATAGGAATCATGGGTGAATTTAATTGAAGCATTAGTTAATTGACATCATGTCCCTTCTCTGTCACCCCCCCCGAATGAAGGCATAAATCATTATCCAAGCAATTTCTGGACCACAAAATACTGTTATTCAAGACTAAACAACGTCCGGTGGTCAACCTTCCCCTCAGCAACCCTCAATGTTTCCCAGCACTGTTGGAAGAGCCGGGGATGAGTGGATCAAGATAAGCTCTTTGGGGATCACCTGGCCTCAAAAGAATATGCAGCCATTTCCTGTGGGTTCCTGCAACAGGTCGTCTTTCCTGTCTCTCACTTTCAAATAACCTTCGCTCCCCTTCCCACAATCGCTTCCTGTGGCAGGACGTGGAACAAGGTAGACTCCCCACCATCACATCTCTATTACCCTACCCCTGCTTACTCTCCAAAATCCCTCTTCCCTGATTCGTGCACTTTTACACAGAGGCGGGCCTAGCTACTTTTGCCCAACAGAAAAAAGGGGGGGAATGAACCCCATTCATCCTCCTGCTTTTAGGTAATCTGGAAAGAATGAGTAGTCCGCATGTGCTCGCTTCAGCTCTCTCCAATCTTCCGCCATAATTCGAGATTGCCCTCAGGTTGGAGATCTTTCTTCGAAGAATAGAAATGGATCGTTCTTAGCATAAGTTACTCCCCATTCAATCCATAATTAGGTTGGGGTTGTATATTGACAACCATTTGCATACCACTTGAAGAAGCAGCCCTATTATGATTTTAATTCTCTGGGGTGGGGGGAGGAATGAAAAAAAAAGAATTTTACTCCATCTGGATTACACCCCACCATATAGTATTAACCCCTTTCTGTCTCTCCTACGCATTCAAGAAAAATCCACCCACCCAAAACTGGTCTGTCCGTCTCTCCCCCCCCATCACCCACCCACCCAATATCAAAGTCCTTTAGTTCTGTTCTTTAGACTTTAGTACAGGTTAAGCTCAGCGGGGTCCAGCCGGTTATACACTGAGCAACCAGAAGAAAAAGAAGATGGCAATGAAAAGAAATAACGAATCCTGCCAACTGGATGGTCTGGCTGCCTCTGTCTCTGCGGAAAAGGAAAAGAAAAAAAAAAAGTTAGCCAAGGTGAAATCTAAAAGCAAGTTGGACGCGTTCAAACAAGGTAAAACACCGAACTGCTCACTAACGCCATCATAGCTCTTTGTTATCGGTTGTTAATCAAGAGCTTTTCCATCGGAGAGTCCAACTCCTCTGTTCCTGCCTGGGATCCCTGAGCCGGTACTTTAAAGGCCACTGATGAAATTTTGCTACATCAAGGGCTCCAAGAAAGGAGAATATTTGTAGCTCAGAGTTGTTGTTGTTCTTTCCCCTGGCCTTTCGATGTTTCCTGTATTTTATACTAGGTGGCCCTCAACCTACGACTGCAACTGAATCCAAAATTTCGCTGTTGCTAAGCGAGAAATTTGTGAACGTGAATTTTGCCCTCTTTTACGACCTTTCTTGCCACAGTTGTTAAGCGAATCACCTCAATGGTTAAATCAGTCACACGGTTGTTAAGTGAATCGGGTTTCCCCACTGACGTTGCTTGTTGCTGCAACCGTCATAAATGTGAGTCGGCTGTCAAGCATCTGAATGTAAATCATGTGACCATGGGGATGCTGCCGAGGTCACAAGTGTAGTCCCTTTTTTTCAGTGCCGTTGTAACTTCAAGCGGTCACTAAATGAACTGTTGTAAGTCAAGGACTCTCTAGCATTTATTTATTTATTTATTTATAACATTCACAGGCAGGATATTTTACCTCAGGGTATTTTATTGTTGTAACAGATTGGGGTAGCCTATACATTTCATAAACACAACCAAGATATCTACTGATTATTTATTTATTTATTTATTATATAATTTACATGGCTGCCCATCTCACAAAAAAGCGACTCTGGGCGGTGTACAATAACATATAAAAAACAATTATTCTTCAGAAAAATAAAATAAAATCTGCAAAGACTGAGAGTAGGCAGCAGATGTCCTTGCACTGATGGTGCTACCTAATTTGGTCAATGAAACGTCTCTGCAAGAAAAAAACCAAGCTCAGAGAGCACCAAGGACCCCTCACACCAATGGCTGTTTCCCATTTGCCAGGCAGGTAGCAGTGGGCATGTCTTGGGCACGGCAGCCAATCAATGTTTAGGAAAAATGCACGTGCTCTCAAGCTTCAGCAGTAGTTCTAAAAAGGCAGCCACTCTACACTCCCATCTCTCTTCCTTGGAGGACTAACAGGGAGGGCTTGGAACATTTATTATTTATTAAATGTATACGCTGCCCATGAATGAGAACATTAAAAACATTCAATATTAAGAAAGTAAACATTAAAAATTCACAAAGAACTAGAGAAAAAGGGACCAATGTATAAACGGGGTGGAGGAGGAGCAACTAAATTTCATTTTTAATGTGTGCCAATGTGCCCACAGTAAAAAAATGACAATAAAGGTTATCTTATCTTATTTCCTAATTTACTAACCACCTCCAGAGTGGGACATTCCTTTCCCACAATTTATTGCTATCCAACTTGGCATTTCATGACTAATCGTGTGAGGTTGATCTAACATAGTGTCCTCATTATAGCTTCTGAGTTGAAATGGTTCCAGTTAGGACAATTTATGCCATCAGGTCTGGGGAGCCCAGGGGACCAGTAAAATTCTGAGGTGGCTCCATTGTTGACATCTGCTGTCTGCTCTTAGCCTTTGATTGCAATTTTTGTCTGAAAAATAATTGTTCTTATATGCTACTGTACACCACCCAGTCATTTTTTGTGTGAGATGGGTGGCCATATAAATTAGATAATAAATAAATACAATTAGCAGATTTATTGGTTTATTTATGAAATTTATAGATTACCCCAATCTGTTATGATTCCAAAGTACAACAGTAAAATATCTGGTAGGTAGGTCGGTAGGTAGGTAGATAGAAAGATAGATAGATATAGATAGATAGGTAGATAGATAGATAGATAGATAGATAGATAGATAGATAGATAGATAGATAGATAGATAGATAGATAGATAGATAGATAGATAGATAGATAGATAAACTTTATTGTCATTTTTTACTGCGGGCACAATGGCACACATTAAAAATTAAATTTAGTTGCTTGCTCTCAAAGTGTACACATACATAACAGATTTAAACATATTATATAAGACCTACACACTTACATATAAGTAACATAAATATTAATTACTGTCCATCTTGAGTACATAGCAGAAAGAGGAAGCTTTAGAGTTCACAAAGTTAATACTGTGTGGAGCAAAACTGTGACTGAATCTGGATGCTCTGCTTCAGATACCACGGAGTCTCCTCCCAGAAGGTAACAAGGAAAACAGGTCGTGAAGAGGATGTGTCGTGTCCCAGACAATCTTACGGACCCTGCTTAAGCAACGCTTATATGCTATGTCTTGGATGGAAGGGAGGGAACGGCCAATGATCTTTTCGGCCATCCTCAGCACCTTCCTGTCTGAAGCAGTGATGCTTCTAAACTAGACTGTGATGCTGTATGACAGGATGCTCTCGATTGTCTCTCTGTTTTTCTCATGCAATGCAGAAAATGCAGGCGCTGCTGTGCCCGCTTCACCAGTGTCTCGCTGTTGAGCGACCAAGCCAGCCTACTTGTTAACTGCACACCCAGAAATTTGATGCTGGTAACCATCTCCACAGGTGGAAGTATTAATGCACAGAGGAGTGTGGCTGTGCCTGCCTTTTCTGAAATCGACAATGATCTCTTCGGTTTTTCCAGTATTTAAAACTAGGCTGTCTTCCTTATACCAGTTCACCAAAACCTCAACCTCCTGGCGGTAAGCACCCTCGTTGCCATCATGAATAAGGCCCACTACTGTTGGGCTGCTTATAAATTTTATAAATAAATAAAATACTATAAAATTTGGGAAACATCAAAAGTCCAGGAAAAAAACACGCGCAATTGTTTAAAAAAACAGAACACTGCAGGGATCCATCACCCACGCTATCCCAGGGCGAAGTCTTAAGGGCTTGCTTTAATAGGGCCAGGGTGGGAGCTATTTTGGGGGGTTAAATGGTACCCAAAAGCTGGTGCCAAGACTGAGAAGGAAGGTCTGCTTCCTGGGTCCCACTAAGTGACAGGATTAGTCAACGGGACCTGACGTATGCCAGCTCTGCCAGGCTATGTGGGATTGGAAAAAATGACATACGACAGGAAATACTAACAGCACTAGCAATAGCACTTAGACTTATATACCGCTTCATAGTGCTTTACAGTCCTCTCTCAGCGTTTTACAGGTTCAGCATATTGCCCCCAGCAATAAGGGTCCTCATTTTACCGACCTCGGACGGGCTCGGAAGGGTGGAAGGCTGAATCTGCCTTGTGCCGGTTAGGATCTAACTCCAGGCTGTGGGCAGTGAGTTCGCCTGCAATACTGCATTCTAACCACTGTGCCACCACAGCTCCTAAATGCCTGGGATAACCGAGCCCTCATTGAATGTGATGTCATGTGACCACGCCAACTTACAATGTCAGTTCTGGCTGCAGCGGCAAGCAAATTACCACAGGTTGTTAAATGTGATGTCACAAGACTGCAACTTGCGATTTCCTGCTGGCTTCCCCACTGACTTTGCTGGTCGGAAGTTGGCTGGGGAAAGTTGCACATGGCAGTAATGTGACTGTGGAACACGGCAACTGTCCTACTGTAAATGTGGGTGGACGAGAACCCGAATCATGATCAACCTGACTGTAGAGATGCTGCAACGGCTGCAACTCTGAGGCGAGTCTCTTTTCAGCGCCGTTGTAAATTCAGACGATCGCTGAACAAGGGGTTGGTACGTGAAGACAACCTGTACATTTTTTGCTATAGTTTTTCGTCATGGATGCTACGAAAGTTAGGTTGTGTGTCTTCCCTTCCAATTGTCTGTCCTCTTTTGCCTGCTCAGAGATCTGGTAACTATAACCCAAACCAACATCATGGGAATCTACCCACATGATAACAAGAGGGAAACACTCACAAATGAAAGCAAATATACGGGTCCGAGGATAATGTTGCAGCTTTCAGCACGTGCTTGGAGTTCACCCTCAGAGAACTTCTCTCTCTCTCTCCAGAATATGTACCCTGGGCTGTGTGTTGTATTTATATGGTGCCTGGTTGTATGTGGCTTTTAGTTATTAATTAGGGTTCACAGCCATCGATACTCTAATTAACTAAAAGCCTGTCAGATCTGCCATCAAACTGCTTCAGCAATGCTTTACCTCACTTTGATGGCAGCCTGCCATAAAATGTGGGGAGGAGAAGGTCTAAAATGGCGGCGCCTGGATCAGCTGCAGCTGCATTGGCTCTTGAAGGTGAAAAGTTTTGGGAGGGATATTAAGGGATATGGACCACATGATCAGGAAGGTGTTGATGTGTTTGAGCAACGTGGTGGAACTAAGGTAACATACAACTGACAATCTTCGCTGGCATGGCGAGTTTCTAGCTGTTTCAGAACTGTTGGTGAGACCGTTAAAAGTTGTTGGCGCTGTTTGAAATTGCTCTGCCAGTAGCAAGATCTGACTGTTGGCCCAGCGATGGATTCTATTGCAAATCAGGGCTGTTTCCAAAGGAGGCAGGGGAGGAGGAGAGGTCCCGGGGCTTACGGAGCGAAGGAACTGGATGAGGCTGTCGGCAGGCCCAGAGGATGGGAGAGAAGCTTTTGGAGGAGTTGGTGGCGATAGCAGCGTGCTCCAGGGGCGAAAAGAAGCAAGGCCTCTTTAAGGAAAAGGT
Source organism: Crotalus tigris (assembly GCF_016545835.1). Taxonomy (NCBI): domain Eukaryota; kingdom Metazoa; phylum Chordata; class Lepidosauria; order Squamata; family Viperidae; genus Crotalus; species Crotalus tigris. The sequence goes on along the minus strand of NW_024096552.1, from coordinate 4,842,622 downwards.
GGAAGAGACAGGATCAGAAAAAGGAAAGGAGGTGAGGTTATCGTGCATGGAGTACAAGCTAATTTGAGGGCTAATCCACATGGAGCTCCATTTCCATCTGTCCTGCTTGCCATCATTCGCTCCCTGGAGACTAAAATGGACGATCTGAAACTTGAGCTGGCCACGAACAAGGAGTGTATATCGGAGGTGGTGACCCTTTGAAAGCTTACACAACAAAATTTCATTTTGATGTATGCCAATTGGTGTACATTCAAAGTGACAATAAAGTTGTTGTTGTTATTATTATTATTGGGAAGATATGGGGGGGGGGAGAGAAATGACAGGAACCAGAGGTGCTATCCAGAGACAACGGTTGAAAGATACCAGGACACAGCCTGGGAATGGGATGCGAAATGCCCATCCAAAGAGGCACCAAAATGTGGAACTGTCACCAAAATCTGAACCTTACTGGACGTCACCAAGATAACCAAAAGGAGAGAGAGCTTGGGAGAAGGTAAAATTACTGGGGTTACGCGGGAAAGCCTCAGATCTGACTTTGCTAGGCTGCAATTACTTGGCTTCGATAAAAGAATACTGTTCGCCACAAATGGAGATTCTTTCCTGGGACAGGTCTGACAAAGGCATACACAACCAGGCACCATATAAACGCAACAGGTAGGCCAGGGCACACAATCTGGAGAAAGGGAAGTTCCCAGCACGTAAAAGCTTGGAAGAACAGAGGTAGACACCATTTAGCTTCAGTAGAAAGGCAGAGGAAAGACGGTCACAGGGAACGCAAAATTCTATGTGCAGATGCATTTCATCAACACCGACCCCTTTACAGCAGGATCTTACCTGCTCTTTCTCCTGGTGCACTGTAGCCCGTAGCAAAGAAGCCAAAAGGGAACGCGCCGATGCCAAATGCCATGTGGAAGCCTGTGGCTGCTTCAGGAAAACTGCCGATGCCCTGCTGGGGTGTGGAGGGGGAGAAGAAGATGAAAAAAGGAGGAGGGCGGGGTAACGGTGTTGTTGCAAAAGAGCAGAGTTAGTCCAGGATGATTTTGGGAAGGGGGAATCAGAAGCAGGCTACACTCACCCCTCGCGACTCAGGCTCCGGGCGCTGCCCTCGAGGTCGGGGGGGAGTTTTCAATCTGTGTGAGGGAGAAAAAAGCAGGATTATGCTCTTGGCCTCAGTCCTGCTGTTTCTGATTTTACTTATTATCGATGCTTTTGCGCCATTTCAATCATTCTGCCTAAGCAGCAAAATAGAATAAAATGATGATGATGATGATGATGATGATGATGATGATGATGATGATGATAATAATAATAATAATAATAATAATAATAATAATAATGATAAAGTTGGAATGAATCTTGGAGGTCATCTAGTCCAACCCGCTGCTCAGGCAGGAAACCCTATACCATTTCAGACAACTGGCCGTCCAGTCTCTTCTTAAAAAGTTCCAGTGTTGGAGCATTCACCAATTCTGGAGGCAAGTTGTTCCACTGGTTAATTGTTCTGTCAGGAAACTTCTCCTTAGTTCTAGGTTGCTTCTCGCCTTAATTAGTTTCCATCTGTTGCTTCTTGTCTTGCCCTCAGGCGCTTTGGAGATTAGCTTGACTCCCTCTTCTTTGTGGCAGCCCCTGAGATATTGGAAGACTGCTATCATGTCCCCCCTCGTCCTTCTCTTCGTTAAACTAGACATACCCAATTCCAGCAACCGTTCCTGATATGCTTTAGCCTCCAGTCCCCTAATCATCTTTGTTGCTCTTCTCTGTATTCTTTCTAGAGCAGTGGTTCTCAACCTTTTTAATACCGCGACCCCCAACCGGTCATAAGTTGAGGACTACTCAACCGGTTGTAAGTCGAGGACTACTTAACTGGTGCAGCACTGTTTACAGAATGGGACTTTTGGCGGACTCAGCAGGGCAGAGACAGCCTGGACAATTCCTATTGGCTTTTGAAAGCCAATAGAATTAGATTCTATTCAAGAGAGTCTATTCTATTGGCTTTCAAAAGCCAATAGAATAAAAGGGAGTAGCACAGCTAAGGAAAAGGGGGAAAAAATGGCGGACTGCGTTGTTGGCGACCCCCGTGAAATGGTCGTTCGACCCCAAATGGGGTCCCGACCCACAGGTTGAGAACCACTGTTCTAGAGTCTCAACATCTTTTTTACATCGTGGTGACCAAAACTGGATGCAGTATTCCAAGTATGGCCTTACCAAGGCATTGTAAAGTGGTATTAACATTTCACATGATCTTGATTCTATCCCTCTGTTAATGTAGCCTAGCACTGTGTTGGCTTTTTTGGCAGCTGCAGCACACTGCTGGCTGATAAAAGTATTAACTTCACCAAATGTCAATCAATGATCATTATTATAGAACCATAGTATTATCATTGATCAACAAGAATTTTCATCTCCTACTCGGGTATTTGGCTTACTCTTACTTCAGATGCACGTTGGAAAAGCCTAAACACTAAAAATGAGAGGACAGATGTTATACTGGCAGGGGGACATTCCCCGTGAGGGAAGTTCTTGAAGAGAATACTCGCCTTCAAGGCCCCCTTTTCATTAAGACATGGGACTCTCACTCAGCATTCTACTATCCAATTTCATCTCACGTAAACCGTCCAAACCACGTAGGGTTTTAAAGGGGTCACCCACACCTTGACTTGCACTGAGAAACAAACCAGTGGTCACTTCTTCTTTGGCAATATAATTTTAATTCACTCAATTTAACAAGGCCGCCCACACCCCAGATGGGTTACAAAATCCATAAAAAAGAATTAAAACAATTACAGGCAGACCGCGACTTAACACCATTCGTTTACAACGGCACCGAAAAATGACTGTATTTCACACTTCACGACCACTGCAGCATCCCTCTGGTCACATGATCAAAATTTGGATGCTCGTCAACGAGCGGAGTAAAATCTGCAGGGGCTCCTTTACCTTCACTTGCTCAAACTCCATCAAAAAAAAGGGGGGGGGGAACGCTTTACCTGGGATCCTGCTGAGCAGAGCTTCCACGCCCATACAGAGGGATGACTTTGTCCCGGCTGATGCCCGCCTTGCACACCGGACATTCCTGACGCTCCGGCCGTGTTTCTAGCCACTGAAGGGAAGAACGACACTTGTAAGTTACACAGAGCTGGAAGGTACCTCAGAGGTCTTCTAGTCCAGCTGTCTCAACCTTTCCACCTGGGTGGTCCGGCCCAGCCCAGGACAGGGGGGTTGGGGGAGATGTGTAGGCACGCGTGTACATTGCCAACGCTGCGAACATCGGATGTTTTTGCTTTGACAATAGTTAGAGATGCAACCATTTTCTTCTTAAGAGTTAGATGATGCTGGGGGGGGGAGGAATGTGCATAAGAGTTTAAATAGACATAATAATACTTTCCATTTTAAAAATGGCTGTTGATTAAATAAGAAGCCGGCAAGTTGAGATCTAAAGCATTAGGCTCGAGCATGGGTCGGCAACCCGCAGCTCCGAAGCTGCATATGGCTCTTTGAGCCTTCTCCTGCGGCTCCCAGCCTCCTCCATTTGCAGAGAGAGAGACAGAGAGAGGCCCTTGCGTTCTCTCTCTCTCTCTCTCTCTCTCTCTCTCTCTCTCTCTCTCTCTGTGTGTGTGTGTGTGTAAAAGAGAGAGTGGCCTCATGCTGTTCTCGGACAAGCTGACAAGCTTATTGGGCAGGGCTCCTGCCTTTGCTGTGTCTCAGCAGGAAGCAGCAGAAAGAAAGCAGCAGCTCTCTCTCTCTCTCTCTCACACACACACACACACACACATTCTCTCTCTCTCTCTCTCTCACACACACACACACACACACACACACACTGAGTGGGGGAAGAGGACTGGCAGACCAAGGGCAGGAGAGAGCCAGCCCAATAAGAATGTGTGTCAGCTTGTCGGAGAACAGTGTGAAACCAGCTTGCCAGGTGAACAGAAGATTGGAGAGAGAGGGGGGGGGAGAGAGGGAGAGGGAGAAGGAGGGAGAGAGAGAGAGCGCTCATGCACAGCAGCTTCTATTTCTTTTTAATTAAACTCGTTAATCAAGCTCCTCCCCCTCGTGCGCCTGCGGGTTTTGCAGCTCCTGGTGTTTTCTTTTCTCTGGGAAACAGGTCCAAGTGGCTCTTTCAGTGTTTAAGGTTACTGACCCCTGGGCTAGAGTTTCATATTTATTTGCAGCAACTTGGGGGGGGGGGCTTCACAAATATCTCCGTAGATTGGAGAGAGTATCTGGGAAAGGTACTTTGTTTTTGATTACCAGGGGTTTGGTGACTGGCTATACCTGCCCTGGAACCTACAGTACCTTAAAACTATATACACTACAGGCTCTAAAATGCCATAGGGACCAAAAGAATTACTTATACACAACTAGGAGCACACACAAAATAACTCCCTTCTCAGCTCACTCCTTGGACCTATTCTGAAGTCACGTATGAGATAAATGAAGCAAACTATTAAATGTGAGAACTATTTTTTAAAAAAAACTGGACTAGGAGCAGGGAGATCTAGGTCAGGGGTAGGCAACCTTGGCTCTTTTATGATTCGTGGACTTCAACTCCCAGAATTCCAGTTGGCTCAGGAATTCTGAGCCAAGGTTGCCTACCCCTGACCTAGGTTATAGTCTTGGCTCAGTCTGGACTGTAGCACAGATAGTCCTCAACTTATAACTACAACTGGGACCAGAATTTCCCTTGCTAAGGTGGCCGTTAAGTGAGTGAGTCGATTTTATAACCATTTTGCCACAATTAAGCAAATCACCGCAGTTCTTTAACTGAATAATGCGGTCGTTAAGGAAATCCTGCCCCCCCCCCACACACACACACTTTGCTTTTCAGAAGCTGGCTGGGAAATTTACAAACGGTGGTCACATGACCCTGAGATGCTGCAACTTTTGTAAATACATGCCAGTTCGTCCAGCGCCTTCATTTTGATCGTGTGATCCTGGGGATGCTGCAACAGTTGTAAATAATTATTTAATGTCATGGTAATGTCAATAATAAGCAGGGGATCGTGGTCCGAGATGAAGAACTTGTTTTCGACAGGGAGAAGTGTGAATCAGGTATTACACATCAGTCACACAAGAAGAGAAAGACACCCAAAAAGAGAAGCCAGCTTCTGGTTGGCGATTCAATTATAAGGGATGGACATTTAGGAAAGGATACAGAGGTTTCGAAAAGAGGTCAGGTGTCTTCCAGGTGCTACTGCCAGTAGGGATGAGAAGCATACTTTTAAAATAGTCAAGAAGGCCAGCAAGGACTGTGATGTGGATGCTATTGTACATCTTGGCACTAACCATCTGTCCCAAAAAGATGTTGTCTTTGTGCAGAATAATTTCCAGACCTTGGGGCAGGAACTTAGCAGGATAGGCTGTAGGCTTACTTTTTCAGAGGTTTTACTAGTGTATAAGCAGCAAAATGGAAAAAGCCAGCATATAGCAGAATTCAGTATGTGGCTAAAGGAGTGGTGTAAAGGGGAAGGCTTTGGTTATATTAGTCACGATGTCTGTAGCTGGTCCAATGAAAAAATGTACAAAAGAGATGGTTTGCATCCATCCAAGAAAGAGTCTAAGTTACTTGGCGATAAATTCACAGATTTTCTGGAGGAATACCGTATTTTCCAGCGTATAAGATGACTTTCTAAACCATGCAAATCTTCTCCGAAGTCAGGGGTCATCTTATACGCCGAGTTATCTTATACGCTGGAAAATACTGTATTTTCCGGCATATAAGACAACTTTCTAACCAGGCAAATCTTTTACGAAGTTGGGGGTCGTCTTATACTCCAAGTCGTCTTATACGCCGGAAAATATGGTATTTAAACTAAACAACGGGGACAGTGAGTTAATTGATCCAGAATATCCCTATCCCTAGTAATCTAAAATTATAAGGCTATCAGTGCATGTAACATAGATGTGTATGTGGACAAGAATACCAACCCTGCTGTCAAGCAAAATCAAGCCTCCAATAGCGAGTGCCAAACAAAGTGCACTAACCAAATAGGTGGTAAGACAATAGGGGAAACTCAGGCACCACACAGGTTATGTAGAAAGAAAACACAGGGTCAGTCATAAAGGACTCAAATGTCTATACACCAATGCACAGAGTATGAACAGTAAACAGGGTGAACTAGAAATTCAGGTAAATGAGGGCAGATATGATATTGTTGCCAATACGGAAACATGGTGGGATGAAACCATAAATGGAACACACAGCTAGAGGGATTTAAATTATTTAAAAGAAACAGACCAAACAAAAGAGGAGGTGGAATTGCTCTCTATATAAGAAATAACTACATCTCTACAGAAATAGAGCAAAACAATGATGAAAACTGTCTTGAATGCATTTGGGTCAATATAAAAAGGGGGAGGGGAAATGACATTGCCATAGGTGTATACTATAGGCCACCCAACCAAATAGAGGAAATAGATAAAACTTTTTGCTAGTTAGCTAAGGTATGTAGGAAGCACATCACAATAGTAACGGGGGATTTTAATTACCCTGACATCAACCGAGAGACAAACTCTGCACCAAGTGGAAGATCAAACAGATTCCTGACAAACCTAGCAGACAACTTTGTCTCCCAAAAAGTAGAGAAAGGAACTAGGGGATTAGCCATATTGGATCTAATCCTCACTAACAGAGATGAAATGATAGAAGGTGTTGAAGCCATAGGAACCTTGGGGGGAAGTGATCATGCAATATTAGAATTCAACATTATGGAAGCACAAGCAATAGGACACAGTCAAACTAGAGTCTCTGACTTTAAGAGAGCTAATTTCAATAAACTTAGAGATAGCTTGGGTAGGATTCCATGGATGAGAATCCTCAAGGGGAAAACAACTCAAGAAGCTTGGGAAAGTGAGATAATAAAAGCCCAGTCTAGCATAATACTAACAAAGAAAAATAACAGCTCTCAAAAGAAACCAGCATGGCTTCATAAAGAACTCTGATAAATTGAACAATAAAAAGGACAAGTATAAAAAGTGGAAAGAGGGGCACATAACTAAGGCAGAATATCAGCAAATAGCACGAGCCTGCAAAGATGAAGTGAGGAAAGCTAAGCTCAAAATGAACTAAGGCTTGCGACCAAAGTCAAAAATAACAAAAAAAGCTTCTTTCAACATGTAAAAAACAAGAAAAAAGTTAAGGAAATGATTGGTCAATTAGTGGAGGAAAGTGGCAAGAAGGTGACAAGCAACAGGGAGAAAGCAGAACTATTTAACTCGTTTTTAGCATTGGTCTTTACACAAAGGGAAAAAACAGTCCAACCTATCAAAAACAGTACCATAAAAAACAGATTAGAAACACAAGTTAAGAAAGGCAAGAAAATGGTAAGTGAGCACTTGTCCAGCCTAGACAGGTTCAAATCGCCAGGACCAGATAGATTATGCCCCAAGATTCTCAAGGAACTGGCAGATGTGATCTCAGAACCACTGAACTATATTTTTCAAAGATCCTGGGGCACTGGGGAACTACCAATGGATTGGAAAAGAGCTGATGTAGTTCCCATCTTCAAAAAAGGGAAACAAAATAGATCCAGCCTGACCTCAATACCTGGGAAGATTCTGGAAAAGATAATCAACAAATCAGTAAACACCTAGAGACAAACAAAGTCATTACTAAAAGCCAACACGGGTTTGTTAAAAACAGATCATGCCAGACAAATCTTACTGCATTCTTTGACCAAGTGACAAAATTAGTGGATCAGAGGAATGCTGTGGATATAATTTACTTGGACTTCCATAAGACATTTGATAAAGTAGATCACAACCTACTACTAGATAAGATAGAAAAATGTGGGTTAGACAGCATCACCACCAGATGGATTTGTAGCTGGCTGACCGGCCTTACTCAGCTTGTGGTCCTCAATGGAACTGCATCTACATAGAGGGAAGCGTGTAGTGGGGTGCCCCAGGGCTCTGTTCTGGGTCCAGTGCTCTTGAACATCTTCATCAACTATTTGGACAAGGGGATAAATGAGGAATGCATCAAATTTGCAGACGACAGCAAGCTGGCAGGAATAGCCAACACTCCAGAAGATAGGCTTAAGATACAGGAGGAACTAGACACACTTGAACACTGGGCGCTATCTAACAAAATGAAATTGAATGGTGAAAAAAGTAAGGTTCTACATTTAGGCAAGAAAAACCAAATGTACAGATATAGTATAGGTCGGGGATAGGCAACCTTGGCTCTTTTATGACTCGTGGACTTCAACTCCCAGAATTGCGAATTCTTGGAGTTGAAGTCCACGAGTCATAAAAGAGCCAAGATTGCCTACGCCTGGTATACGTGGTACCTTGCTCAATAGTAGTAACTGTGAGAGGGATCTCAGAGTCCTAGTGGGCGATCATTTAAATATGAGCCAGAAGTGTGCTACAGCTGCCAAAAAAGCCAACACAGTGCTAGGCTGTATTAATAGAGGGATAGAATCAAGATCACGTGAAGTACTAATACCACTTTACAATGCCTTGGTAAGGCCACACTTGGAATACTGCATCCAGTTTTGGTCACCACGATGTAAAAAAGATGTTGAGACTCTAGAAAGAGTACAGAGAAGAGCAACAAAGATGATGAGGAGACTGAGGCTAAAACATATAAGGAACGGTTGCTGGAATTGGGTATGTCTAGTTTAACGAAAAGAAGGTCAAGGGGGGACAGGATAGCAGTGTTCCAATATCTCAGGGGCTGCCACAAAGAAAAGGGAGTCAAGCTAGTCTCCAAAGTGCCTGAAGGCAGGACAAGAAGCAACGGGTGGAAACTAACCAAGGAGAAAAGCAACCTAGAACTAAGGAGAAACTTCCTGACAGTTAAAACAATTAACCAGTGGAACAACCTGCCTCTAGAAGCGGTGAATGCTCCAACACTGGAAGTTTTTAAGAAGAGACTGGATGGCCATTTGTCTGTAATGGTATAGGGTTCCCTGCCTGAGCAGGGGATTGGACTAGATGACCTCCAAGGTCCCTTCCAACTTTATTATTATTAAACATTTATTTCAAGGGGGAATTTTACTTGCCCAATTTAATTGCAATAGCCCTTAAGACTTATACACCACTTCACAGTGCCCCCAACAATCTGGATCCTCATTTTACTGACCTTGGAAGGAAGCTGAGTCAACCTTGAGCAGGTAAGAGTTAGTCTGCAGAGTTAGCCTGCAATACTAACACTGCACTACCAGGGCTCTATTTTAATTGCTTGTCATTATCCTCAAGTTAATATAATTTCTGAAGTTATTTAAGAAATTCAGCCAATCCCTACTTGAGCTAAGGAGAGATTCATTTCAAGGGCAATTACTCTGATTAAAAATGCTTTACTAAGAGAGTCCAAAGGTCCACAGCGGTCTGTCAAATGCCTATGCAAGGACTAAAAGCAAGCAGAGATAATCTTCATCAACTGCTTTAGTCATCTCCTCCTTCAGTGCTGGTTATATAGGTATATTCTGCTCACCACCCAAGAAACCATCGTGCTGACCAATTACAGATAAAGTCCTCCAGATTCTTATAAGAAACATGATCATCTGTAAGTGCTCCCGATTAGCCTTTCCATCGGTTAATATAGGTATCTCCTCTACTTACAACAGTTCATTTTGTGACAATTCAAAGTTACAGTGGCAGTGAAAAAAGGGACTTGCGATCATTTTTCACACGACCGCTGCAGCATCTCCTTGGCCACATCCTCAAAATTCAGAGGCTTGGCAACTGACTCATATTTATGACGGTTACGGTGTCCCAGGGTCATGGGATCAACTTTTGCGACCTTCTGACCAGCAAGATCAATGGGAAAGCCTGATTCACTTAACCATGTTACTTAACTGCGGTGATTCACTTAACTGTGGCACAAAAGGTCATAAAATGGGGCACAACTCACTTCGCTGTCTTGCTGAGCAAAAGGAATTTTGGGCGAGGGCTCTCTGTAGTTTTCCTGGACTGGTGACCATAATGGAACCCAGAATATACAGCTGCAAGTTGTGCTGGTTGTTGAGCGTGTCACAGATAAATTTTGCAACCTTTTTTACAGCAATCATTCAGCAAATGCACTGGACACAAAGCCATTGGCTGCAGTGGGCATTTTTTTGCCAAAAACTGGAAGTAAATGCCAGGTTTCCAGCAAAAAGCGTGGTAAATTGAAGTCATACAACTGTGGGACATGGCAAACAACCATAAATGTGGGCTGGTTGCCTAGCACCCAAAATGCAACTGTGGCACCAAAGGGGGCCCAGCTGTAGGTACTTCAAATCTGAGTCATAAGTATCTTTTTCAGATCCATTGTAACTTTTAATGTTCAGTAAGTGACTGGTTGTAAATTGAAGACTATCTGTATGCCCTCCGCAGATTAATGTTGTCAAGATTTGTCCTACATTAAGCCAGCCTTGGCTGACGTGTTATCAAAATAACTTCAGACTCTATAATCCCCAGCTAGTAACTGTGCTAGCCCCAACCAGCAGCTATGCTGCCTAAGAATTCTGGAAAGCTGTAGAGGTTAGTATATCTGGAAGAGACATAACAGGGAAAATTAATAAAGCATTTCAACTCTAGGCAAGCTTATAGTCACTGTCTAAATAAACAGAGCAACTCACCTGGTGAAGACAAGGCCAGCTGGAAAGAGACAAAAAAAAAAAAAAGCACAAGACCTTTTAAAAGAAATCTGGATCAAACCAACATGAAGAGAAATTACATACTGAATCAGAATTTTGATGGACACACAGAAATCAACAAGTGATACTTGCGAGATGGGTGGCTATACAAACTTAGTAATAAATTATGTAAATGCAGGTAGTCCTAACTTACAACCACAGCTCGGTGCAAACATTCTGTCGCTGAATGAGACAGTTAAGTGAGTTTTGCCCCATTTTAAGACTTTTCTTGCCACAGTTGTTAAGTTTGCAACACCGTTGTTTGGTGAATCTGACTTCCCCACTGACTTTGCTTATATGACCCCGGGACACTACAACCATCATAAATATAAGCCAGTTGCCAAGTGTCCAAATTTTGAGCACCTGACATGGGGATGCTGCAATGGTCATAAGTGTGAACAAACAGTCAGAAGTCACTTTTTTTAGTGCCACTGTAAAGTCAAACAGTCACTAAACAAATGATTGTAAGTTGATAACTACCTGTAAAGTCAGTAACAAATCTAAATGAACAAAACATAATTGCTGGGTTTCTGCAATAATTACCCAACATATAAATCAAAATATTGCCTTGGGGTGACAGGGGTGGGAGTTTACCCCGCTTGTAAAGCCATAAGCTACACAAATTATCTTGTGTGAAGCCAACTTGACAATATTGAGTTAGCGGTGGCTTTTGGGTCCTCCAGAGCCTCCTTCCAAACTGATGGAAAAACCAAAGAGCTCCAGTGGCCAGAGATGATGCAGTTAAGCAGCACCCCAAAACTGCTCTCTAACCACTAAGCCACACTGCCTGTCTTCTACTACATCTGCCCCTTAGATTTCTGCTACCCCACAAACGTAGCCAACCAAGCAACCAAAGGCAGCTGGTGGAGCTTCTTTCACAGGGGTCTTCAAACTTGGCCCTTTTATGGCTTGTGGACTTCAACTCCCAGAATTCCTCAGCCAGGAGGAATTTTGGGAGTTGAAGTCCACAAGTCATAAAAGGGCCAAGTTTGAAGACCCCTGTTCTTCCACAAGTATGGAAATAAAGCAAAAAAGAAGCGCAGGTTCACCTGTTGGATTTCGGCCTGTCCAACTTTCTACTTTTTCTTGCAGGTTCTCCCCTTCCCTATGCCACACCTCTCTGTACCTTTTCCCTCGCTCACCAGTACAGGTGGCCGCACAGGCCGATGACAGCTTCTCTAGCAGGCTCCAGGCAGATGTTGCATTCAAAAGCACTATGATCGCGGTTTGACCCCTCCGGTTCCCCATCTGGGACCCCTGGACCTGTCCCAGCCGCCGCCGCCGCCGCCATCTTCCGCCCTGACTTAAACTAACTGGTGGGGGGAAATGTAAACGCCCGCTGTTTAATCATTGGTCTCTCTCGCCGTCTTTCACACTTTGTAGACATTTCATTGGTGGAAAAGTTAATCATTTGTGTCACCTGGCAAAGCTGATTATGTACGTTCCAGTTAGCCCCGCCTTCAAGTCTGTTCAGGCCCTTAAAACTTTTTTGATTGGCTGTGTTATTTGGGCGTCGAATACGCTGCTATGTTATTGGTTGAAATACTGTACTTTCTCCCCACCTTCGTTCCCTGAGCAAAATAACATGTCATATGACTGTGGGGCAAAAAAAAAAAAATCAAGAGGCGTACCATGATTGACAGATACGCCAGCCTCTCAAAGAACAAAATGACCGCAAGGTTGTGCTGAACGGGAGAAAAAAAGGCTTTGCTTTCCTTCGAAATCCACCCACTAAAAAGCTCCTAGCGCGCGGCGACGGGACCTAGCCTTGGACTTAAGGCCGGACCAGTCCTGATTGACACATAAATTAGCCAGTAACAATTCAAGAAACCTTGGCTTTAAAAGGGAAACAAATGGGTGGAGCCTGATGAAGTGCTGAGCTATACCAGGCTCGCTCTTTGTAAGCGCGGGACGGAAAGCGAAATGTGCAACAAGATCTAATGCAACTATTCTGTTACTATGGCAACTGTCCGCTTGCGGTCAATCTAGATTTCTCGACATAGGCCTCTGGGTTCAGTGCCTCTTCATCCAGGTTTCCATCACAAAGCAAGTGGCTACCACAGTTGCCAAACCGCTGTGAAACATCCCTTGCTTTGGCCCTCTCAGGCTGTTTGGCATTAGCATCCTTTAATCTCCACCAACCAGATCAAGGACGGCAGCCATCGCCTTTTTTTGTTGAAATCATCCTGGAGAAGACATCACTCTTTCAGATAACCTCTCCATTTCTGCCCAATTATCTCAACTTTCAATTAACCAGAATAGAGCTGGAAGGGACCTTGGAGGTCTTCTAGTCCAACCCCCTACTCAGGCAGGAGACCCTATACCAGTGTTTCTCAACCTTGACAATTTTAAGGCATGTGGACTTCAACTCCCAGAATTCCACAGCCAGCATTGGTGGCTGTGGAATTCTGGGAGTTGAAGTCCACATGCCTTAAAATTGTCAAGGTTGAGAAACACTGCCCTATACCATTTCAGACAAGTGACGTCCAGTCTTATTAAAAACCTCCAGTGATGAAGCACCCACAACTTATGAAGGCAAGCCGTTCCACTAGTTAATTGTCCTCACTGTTAGGAAGTTTTTCTTTAATTCCAGGTTGCTTCTCTTGAGTAGTTTCCATCCATTGTTTTTTGTCTTGCCTTCTGGTGCTTTGGAAAATAAGTTGACCCCTCTCTTCTTTGTGGCAGCCCCTCAAATACTGGAATACCACTATCATAAGACCCCTAGTCCTTCTTTTCTCTAGACTAGCCATATCCAATTCCTGCAACTATTTTTCATACGTTTTAATCTCACATGGCACATTCAGCTGATACGTATTTTTGACGGCTGCATGTAAAAAAGGAGAAAGTGCATGTAGTCCTTGACTTACGACCACAAATGAGGCCAGAATTACATTTGTAAGTCATGACAGTCATTAAGCAGGTCACCACATGACTGCCCTCAATTTTACGATCTTTGCAGGGGTTGTTAAGCAAACACCATGGTAGTTAAGGGAACCTGTTGTCTGCTGTGCATCATTTGCTGGAAACCATAGGTAAACAAAGAGGCCTGGTTAGAATGCAATATTGCAGGCTAAACTCTTCCCACTGCTACGAATTCGATCTTGATGAGGCTCAAGGTTGACTCAGCCTTCATCTTTCCAAGGTCGGTAAAAATGAGGACCCAGGTTGTTGGGGGGGAGGGTAATATACTAACGTAAACCATCCAGAAAGTGCTGTACAGCACTATGGGGCGGTATATAAATCTACACGCTATTGCTAAACACAAAAGCGATAAATCACAGAGATGTCACTGTGGGACACTGCCAATAGCAGTAATGCAGGCTGGTTGCCCTGTACCCTAACTAGTGATCATGTGATGGGGGAGGTGCTGCCATCAGAATTTCAAATTCAGGTCATAAGTAGCCCTGTGGACAGCCGTCGTAACTTTGAACAGTCAATAAGTAACCAGTCATAAGTCAAGGACCATCTGTAAAGCAGAGACGGTGGGAGAAATCATCTTTTGATTATGAAGAAAAGCTGAAGAAGTGAAGAGCAGGTGGCATCTGAATTACAACAGGGCAGTTGATTCCTCTTTCTCTCCCTCTCCCTCCCTCCCTCCCTCCTTCCCTCCCTATATGTTAATCTAAATATCAGGAGATGGTTTTAACAACAATTATATTAAATAATATTAAATAATAATACACAAGCAGTCCTCAACTTATGACCACAATTGAACCCCAAAGGTCCATTGTTAAGTGAATTTTGCCCCATTTTATGACCTTTCTTGGCATGATTGTTAAGCGAATCTGACTTCCCCATTGACTTCTCCTGTCAGATGGTCACAAAAGGTAATGATATGATCCCAGGACATGGCAGCTGTCATAAACACATGCCTGTTGCTAAGTGTCTGTAAGGACCCACCCCACTTTGCATCTTAAGAAGACAGAACTCTTGGAATAATTCTTCCAACAGGAATCCTTTATTAAGAGAAGTGGTTGCAGGCATGCTAGACAGGACTTGGGGTTCAAGCTCTCCCATTCAAGGTTTTAAGGGGTTCCCCAGTAGTCCCACCCAATCAAACCCCCTTCCAGTGATAGTTTCAAGTATCACAATTCCACCCCCTTTCTTCTTTCTTCCGTCTGGATGGAGACTTCAGATAACTACATGAAAGGCAAATACCCTCCTTTGGTATGCTAACGCTTCGAGGTTACAATAAACACACATTCAGCATTCAGCTCTTTGAAGTGTACTGAAGGAAGTGAGGACCATAAAGCCCCTTTGTTCTCCCCCTTCTCTCCCTCTTATGGCAGAATCCAGAGAAGGCAGAATTGGGAGTTTCTATATTTGATAATTAAAGATGAAATATAATTGGATTCTGACATCCGGCCCCTCTTAAAAATAAGAGAGATCCATCTGAAAGAAAACACAACAAGTATAAAATTTAGTCAGGCTTGTTAGGATACTCTGTGTGAAACTTCTTCAATAGCTTCGGGGCTCTGACATGACGTTTATGAACCCACTCATTTTGTGAGGCAGGGAGGTGTTTCCAGGCACCTAGGTACTGAGTTGTTCCATGATATCTCCTAGAGTCAAGGATCTCTTTTATTTCGAAGTGTTGTTCCCCCTCCACCATGATTGGAGGTGGTGGGGGGGGGATTTTTGGCCGTAGAGGTGACTGATGCTCTATTTTCAGCAAGCTGCAATGAAAAATTGGGTGTATTTGCCTGAGATTTTTGGGTAATTCTAATTCTACTGTTACTGGATTTATGATTCTTTTAATTGGAAAAGGTCCTATATATTTTGGTCCAAGTTTTTTACAGGGCTGTAGGGACTTTAGGTATTTTGTAGATAAGTACACCATTTCTCCTATAATGAATGGTGTAGGCTCAACCCTTTTTTTATCGGCTTGTGCTGTGTATGCCTGCCTAGCTTCATCTAGTGCTTTTCTAACTATTGGCCAGGTGTTTTGTAGTTTTTCCATCCATTCTTTCAGTGAAGGGATCGTTGGTTCGTTTGGGGTTAACTCTGGCATAGGGTTGAAACTTTGACCGTTGGCTATTTGAAAAGGAGTGTAGCCTGTGCAGGAGTGGACTGCATTATTGTAGGCGACTTCTGCAAAAGGAAGTAAGTCCATCCAATCACTCTGTTGGAAATTTAAAAAACATCTCAAATATTGCTCAAGTACCGAATGGCAGCGTTCTGTTTGTCCATCTGTCTGAGGGTGATGGCTAGATGTCAGTCCCTGAGTGGTCCCTAAGAGGGATAAAAAATTCCTTCCAAAATGCAGACGTAAATTGCACTCTCCTATCAGAGATGATGCGTTGGGGTGCCCCGTGCAATCTGTAAATGTGCTGGATGAAAAGTTTTGCTAAGGCCTTTGCAGTGGGAATCTTCTGGCAAGAGGGAGAAAGTGCACCCTTCATTGGAATAGGCCGTGACTGTCCACGGATAAACAGTATTCCCATTGCTTTCTGGCAATTCCACTATAACACAACCATGGGCTAGTCTCCTACAGGGGGCTGAGGCGATCTTGCACTGGTTGTAATAGCCTGGACGACATTCCCTTGCAAAACCTCTTTGCCTGATGCACAGGTGTGCAGCTGGCAAAACATAACTTTCTAATGTACCTCTTTTTATTGATGGCCACCAACATCGCCCGTTTAATTAAGTGTTAAAGTTTTACAAATCAAAATGCCTGATGATTTTGTGTCATGGCAAAGCTGCATGAAAGTATACTCTTGAGTTGTTGGTATCCCTATATAACTTTTCCCCTACCCAAGGCAACCCGACTCTCCAATTGTGCACAATTTTTGTTTCACGACTGGAACCATTCATCTGTTTCAAACACTTTTTCTGGAATCAATCCCAGTTTGGCTGTCCAGTTGTGGTTTTATTTGGGCTTGGGTTCTTGTGGTTACTGGCGCTGCCAGTTGTGACTCTGCCATTATTGGTCTAGAGTCTGTGGTTCGTGCGCTGTTATATTGGGGCATGCGAGATAGAGCATCTGCCAGGAAGTTCTTTCTTCCTGGTAAATGTTTGAGCTTAAATTGGAACTGGTGAAAATGCTGGGACCAGCAGGCTTGTTTGGGATTGAGTTTCCTGGAAGTTTTCAGAGCTTCTAAATTTTTGTGATCAGTCCACACCTGGAAAGGATTTGTGCCTTCAGGAACTGTAGCCACGTGAGTAATGCCCAATGTATCCATAAGCCTCCTTCCCCATGCGGGCCAGCGCTGCTTCTGTATTTCCGTGAGTTTCTTGGATGTACGAGTATGCACAGGGTTGCAATACTGGCACAGATCATTCATTTCTGAACTAGCACAGCCCCCACTGCCCACATCACTTGCATCTGCTGATTAACGAAGGGCTGTCCATGTCTGGGCCTTAGTATGCGTTCGGCAAAAAAAGTCTCTTAGTCTCTCAAATGCTGCTTGGCATCCATTTGTCCATGTTAGTGCCTGGCTAAGTTTTACTGAGGAGTTACCTTCGTTTTAGTAGTTAGGAGCGAGGGAGGCTATCTGTGCAAATGAGGGTGAGACGAACCTTGCTCGCGTAAAAATTTGCAAAGCCCAGGAAACTTTGTAGTTGCTTTCTTGTGCGGGGTGGTGCCCAATCTAGTACTGCTTTGACCTTCTCCGGGTCCATTTCAATACCCTGTGGGGATATGCGATAGCCTAGATAGTCTATCCTTTCCTGGTGGAATTCGCATTTTGATAGTTTGGCATATAGGTGAGCGGCTCGCAGCTTTTTTAAAACCGCTCTGACAAGTTTGACGTGTTCGTCTTTTGTTTCGGTAAAGATAAGAATGTCGTCCAAGTAAACAAGGACCCCCTTAAACAGGTGCTCCCTTAGAACGTCATTGATCAATTGCATAAAGACTGCAGGCACACACCTTGTTAATCCAAATGGCCAAGACTTTGAATGAATAGCCCCATGGGGCAGTTAAATGCAGAAACTTCCATTCGTCCCTTCCTTGATTCTCACGCGGATAGTAAGCTTCCCTTAGTCTAGTTTTTAGAAAAATTTTCACCCTTTCGATAGGTGTGACAAGCATGTCTTTCATGAGGGGCAGCGGGTTATAGGTTGCTTTCAACTGATCGTATTCAAAGCCCTATAATCACGATAAACGTGCACCAAGAGCCATCATTTTCTCTCTAAAAGGACACGGGGCAGCACCTTTACGGATTTCGGCCTCGGCCTCAATGAAACCTGTCTTCCAGGTTTTTTTTTATAAATCCTTTCACAAATTTATCCTCCTTTCTCCTTATGGGCCATGGAGTATATCTGGGCTTCGGGAGTTTCTGCCACAGGCTTGAATTCAATGGTACTAGTCTGGGGTCGGTGGGGGGGGGAGCTCATTCGCCCTCTCCTCACTGAAGACTTCAGCAAGGTCCCTATAGTCCTCTAGTATTTCTGTTAATCTTTTTTCCTCCCCTATGGATGCTTTTTCTATTCTTGATTCTGGTAGCCTCCCTTGGGGTTTTAAGTCCATAGAGTCCCCCTTCGGGAATTTGATTTCTGTCGTCCTCCAATTTACCCAGGGGTTCCATTTTTTCAACCATTCCATCCCTAGAATCATTGGGCATTCCATACCTGGGGTCACCACAAACGTTAAGTGCTCTTCATGGTTGCCCAGGGAGAGGTGTATTGGCAGAGTGGCTAGGGTAGCTGGCATCCCTCCTGCTATGGATCCATCTAGCTGGCCAACTGAGATTGGTTGTTCCAGTCTTCTGGATGGGATGCCCAGATTCCCCACTAGTGTTGGGCTAATAAGGCAGCGGGTGCAGCCAGAGTCTATTAAGGCTTTCACCTTCACAGCTTCGGGCATGGGGGGGATTAATATAGTCACTGTTTTGAAGATGGGTGTGATGCATCCACTTACCAGGGGTTCGCCCTCCGAGCTGTCCCATATGAGGCATCCACCGGCCCTGTGGTGTAGGATAGAGTTCTTTCACCTTGGTGAGCAGAGGTGGGGGTTTCTGCAATTTCCATCATTCTCATGGCCGTTTCTTTTGGCTTAGCTGAATACTTTCCGGGTTTGTTGATTGGGGATCTGTATGGGTTGTGCTGGGGGGCCTTTGAGCGGCATTCTACAGCTCGATGCCCTTCTCTTCCGCATTTGAAACATCCCATTTGCTTCTTGGCTGTATTCGATGATTTCACCAGTTGGTGTGTCAGCTCAGGCGGGGGGCGGCTCCATTGTTTTCCTCGGCGGTGCCTCTTCAATATGTCGATCTCTGCTTCCTCTGCCAAGACGTACCATTCCTTCAAGTTGATGCGAGTCCCCTCAGGAAGAGACAGGCAAGCCACTCAAAATTGATCATAGTTAGTCCGTCACTTTGAAATGGCCAAGGCGGATGTCTTCTGGCCAATTCAGTTTGCGGGCAATGGCCCGGAATTCTTGTGTATATTCAGCCACCGGGCGTTTGCCTTGCCTCATCGTTTTTATCCTTTCACGGGCTTTGCGATCAGCCAGGGGGTCTTCAAATCGTCTTCTCAAAGAGGACATGAAACGGTTGAAGTTACTGAGTTCTGGGGCATTGGAGTCATGCAAGTTCACCACCCAATCCGCAGCTGGTCCATCCAGGGCAGATTGCACAATCCGGATGCGGGCTTTGTCGCTGGGAATGTCCTGCCCATATTCCTCCATGTAGCTGAGGACTTGGGTTAGGAAAAACTCCAAGCGTGTTGGCTCCCCTTTGAATTTCACCTCCAACGGTGGACGTCTTGGAATGGATCGGTGCCTTCGTTGTGGGTGGTAGTGTCTTCCGTCCAGATTACCATCTGTGGTCCGGTAGGGGGTGGGGGCTCCTGGATCAGTAGATGTCCCTGGGGTTGCAGGTTCCATGTCCCCCTCGGTGTCTCTCCCTTTGCGGCTCCAGGAACTGGGGCGGCCGTAGGGCTCAGTATTCTCCTCTCATAGGGAGCTGAGAGTTCTCTTCATCAGGTCAATAGCTTTCTCTAGGATCCAGTCTGAGTACGGTGCCCAGCTTCCTCCCTCTTCACTTGCGTGCAGGGATTTCTCCATCTCCTGCTTCCATTCTGGTTGCTTGGTCCCCCATCTCAGGGTCACCTTTCTTGATTCCTTTCTCCACTCACTTTTCTTTCCAACGTTCATCGACCAGCGAGGCTTGTGTCCTGTGTCTCCACCACTTCTTCTCCCGAGGAATCTGACCTCTCAGATCCCAACATCTGGCAAGGTTCCAACTGGGTCAGCGGCTCTCTTTCCAGGGAGTTTTCACCCTCTCTTTCTCCATTGTCTGACATGGTAAATTTTTTGCAAAATCCCCCGGCAAGGGTCTCCCTTCCAGGTGGATTAATTTTGCAAGTCCTGTCTAATGTAAGGACCCACCCCACTTTGCATCTTAAGAAGAGAGAACTCTTGGAATAATTCTTCCAACAGGAATCCTTTATTAAGAGAAAATGGTTGCAGGCATGCTAGACAGGACTTGGGGTTCAAGCTCTTCCATTCAAGGTTTTAAGGGGTTCCCCAGTAGTCCCACCCAATCAACCCCCCTTCCAGTGATAGTTTCAAGTATCACAATTCCACCCCTTTTCTTCTTTCTTCCGTCTGGATGGAGACTTCAGATAACTACATGAAAGGCAATTACCCTTCTTTGATATGCTAATGCTTAGAGGTCACAATAAACACACATTCATCATTCAGCCCTTTGAAGTGTACTGAAGGAAGTGAGGGCCATAAAGCCCCTTTGCTCTCCCCCTTCTCTCCCTCTTATGGCAGAATCCAGAGAAGGCAGAATTGGGAGTTTCTATATTTGATAATTAAAGATGAAATATAATTGGATTCTGACAGTGTCCGAATTTTGATCACAAGGATTCTGCAATGGTTGTAAGTGTGAAAAACAGTCATATTTTTTTTTTCAGTGCCATTGTAACTTCAAATGATCACTAAACAAATTATTGTAAGCAGTGGTGGGATTCAGCCAGCTTGCACCACTTCAGCAGAACTGATAGCTAATTTTTTGTTGCCCAGGCCCAGAATGGACTTCTGGAAGTGGCATCCACAAAGAGAACCAGTTGTTCACATATTTGAATCCACCACTGGTTGTAAGTTGAGGACTGTATACACTGCTAAACCCTAGCATAGTAGGAAAAGGGATAGTAATACAATTAGCTGGAACAACCCTATATGTATCTATTATCAACAACTATTAGCTGCCAGTAAAGTCCTCATTTATAGGTGCTGCTTTTTAGAAGATAAGTAGGGAGTTTTCCTTTTTAACTATTTGAGTTAGGAGTTATTTGGGCAAAGTCCTCTGAGGTTGGTTGTGGTTAAACCTTTCAGCAGTGTTTTATGGTTATCTTTATTTGCACATCTTGTAAGGTGTATTTGTATGTAACACCCAGTGAAAATATAGAAACAGAAGTAAAACAGGAATAGAATAGAATAGAATAGAATAGAATCTGGAAGGGACCTTGGAGGTCTTCTAGTCCAGCCCCTTGCTCAAGCAGGAGTATCTATACCAGGAGTAGGCAACCTCGGCTCTTTTATGACTTGTGGACTTCAACTCCCAGAATTCCTGAGCCAGCATGGCTCAGCTTGGAAACCTCTCCCTTTCCCCTCAGCATGACTGGCTCAGGAATTCTGGGAGTTGAAGTCCATGAGTCATAAAAGAGCCAAGGTTGCCCACCCCTGACCTATACCATCTCAGACATGTAACTGTCCAGTCTCTTCTTAAAAACCTCCAGTGATGGAGCGCCTACAATTTCTGAAGGCAAGCTGTTCCACTGGTTAATTTGTCCTCACTGTCAGGAAGTTCGTCCTTAATTCCAGGTTGCTTCTCTCTTTGGTCAGTTTCCAACCATTGTTCCTTGCCCTGCCCTCTGGTGCTTTGGAGAATAATTTGACCCCCTCTTCTTTGTGGCAGCCCCTCAGATACTGGAATACTGCTATCATGTTACCCCTATTTCTTCTTTTCTTTAAACTGGGGGGGAGCTAACATCTGTTGAAAATTACTATGGGTAATTTCCAGTTTAGTTTGCATCCAGCACACTTTTAATCAGAGCAAGCCCATTCAGTTCAGCTATAAATAATATAACTTGATGTGTTCATTTAAAAAAATAGCTATCTGGAAGAAACAGGACAATAGACAGATAAAAGCAGGGAGAGAAAAAGCATGAAAAAGCACGAATTTACATTGCTTGGTGTTTCTTAGCCTTGACAACATGAAGAGATCTGAACTTCAACTCCCAGAATTCTCAAGCCAACAAAAGCCTTATCTAACAAAATGACATTCTGCATTTAAGCAAGAAAAACCAAATCCACAGGTATGATATAGGTAGAACCTGGTTCAATACTTGTCCTGAAGGCAGGACAAGAAACAATGGATAGAAACTGATCAAAAGGAGAAGCAACCTAGAACTAAGGAGAAATTTCCTGTTAGAACAATTAATCAGTGGAACAACCTGCCTCCAAAAGTTGTGGATGCTCCAACACTGGGAATTTTCAAGAAGAGACTGGACAACCATTTGTCTGTAATGGTATAAGGTTTCCTGCCTGAGCAGGAGGTTGGACTAAAAGATCTTCAAGATCCCTTCCTATTGTGTTATTCTGTTACTCTTCAATTTGTCAAAGTTGAGAAACATTAGTCTAATATCTGTATCAATATACACATAATTTTCCAAAGCCGCTGTGGGTAACCAGCATTGACTGAAGGATTACGTCCCATGAAATTGGTGTCATCTCTTAGCAATCAGAGTTTTTTTCCAGAAAGGTCCATCTGTCCCCTGGTCTTCCAAGTTTTTCAATGAGCACTGGATCATTAGCATGGAGAATGCCAAAGGAAGCCTTTGATTATTCCAGTTTTAACCATTTATATACATGCCAATAGCAAAATAGAGATGGAAATTAGGACACCAGGTGATGCTTCCTATAGTATGTACTGCAAGGGAACAATTTAGTGGGTGGCTGAGGAATTCTGGGAGTTGAAGTCCACACATCTTCAAGTTGCTAAGGTTGAGATAAAAATTTGCTTATTACTATTTTAGGTATTCTTGTTTTATTGGGATACTTATGGTTCTTGTTAAGTTCAAAATAAAGAATTGAATGTTATTACTGTTCTCCAACTGTAACATTACACATCTGTCTCAGGACATAGACAAGAAGTAGGCAAATATTTTAGACTGGTTCATTTGAAATATTGAAAGAACACTTTAAAAAAAATGATTCTCATGATAGCTATGCCATCCTTTGCTATGGGTTAATTATGTCCTCTCTTGTTCTTTAGAATTTCTCTAAAAAAATCCAATCCTATCTCTCTGCTCTAAAACAAAGCAGCCCAAGTCAGAGATTTTCCAAGTAAGTCATAGCTTCTCCTTCCTACTGATAGAAAGAAATTCCGGCAGTCACAGCATTTATCATGCTATAAAACTGTGATGTAACCAGAATCCTGCAACAAACAACTTTGGAGTAATTATATGTGGCAGCAGCCCAAAAAAGCCAATGGAATCCCAGGTTGCTTTAACAGAGGGGTAGAATCAAGATCATGTGAAGCAAAGGTACCATTTTATAAAGCCCAATACAAAAAAAAAAGATGTTGAGATTTTGGAAAGAGTACAGAGAAGAGCAACAAAGATGATTAGGGGACTGAAGGCTAAAACATATAAGGAACGGTTGCTAGAGTTGGGTATGTCTAGTTTAACGAAGAGAAGGACAAGGGGGGACATGATAGCAGTGTTCCAATATCTCAGGGGCTGTCATAAAGAAGAGGGAATCAAGCTATTCTACAAAGCGCCTGAGGGCAGGACAAGAAGCAACAGATGGAAACTAATCAAGGAGAGAAGCAACCTAGAACTAAGGAGAAACTTCCTGACAGTTAGAACAATTAACCAGTGGAACAACCTGCCTCCAGAAGTAGTAAATGCTCCAACACTGGAAGTTTTTAAGAAGAGACTGGACAGCCATTTGTCCGAAATGGTGTAGGGTTTCCTGCCTGAGCAGGGGGTTGGACTAGATGACCTCCAATGTCCCTTCCAACTTTACTACTACTATTATTATTATTTTCCTTTCCATCTTTTCCTTCCTTTGTGCTCACTTTTTAGACTTGTGGTTTTACTATCCTGTACCTTGTTTTGAGATTGTTTACATGCCTACCTATTCATAAATAGGGATAAGGAAAGTTAGAGGGCAGAAGACATACAAAATAGGAAGCCAAATAAAGTACTGAGCTATGAAAAACGCTATAAAAGCAAACGTTGGCTAAATCTACTTTATACCAACACCGTTTACTGAATCTCCCCATACCTTTCTCTTCTTGAAAACCATCCTTGTCCATACTCTAGTTTATTTATTCTTTGACAAGGAAAAGTGGCTAACGAATCTGCATTTTTCAAGGTATAAACCTATCCTCTCATTATTTGCAAAGCAGGTATGCAGAGAGAGCAGGAGATAGTGTAAGAAATTGTAAAAAGCTCCTTACCAAAATGTCTATGTTGAAATATCAGCAGAATTTGTTAAACTAAGCCCACTGCATCTGCGAATTAGAAATAAATATCGTTTCTTGAAAAGCACTAGATAGAACAAATAAAACATCACTGTAATGTAGAGAAAAGCAATGTATGTCCACAATTTTTGGTCTCTTTCCTTATCGCAGTTTAGGGCAGGGGTAGGGAACCTTGACTCTTTTATGACTTGTGGACCTCAATCCCCAGAATTCCTGAACCAGCCATGCTGACTGAGGAATTCTGGGAGTTGAAGTCCACAAGTCATAAAAGAGCCAAGCTTTAGGGCATTAGCAGCTTCTGTTTGCGGTTAGGGACGTTTCAGAGGTGAAAATCCCTGTCCCGACAAGGCTATTTCGCCATTCACCCAGGAAAACCACAGCTCTTAGGCACTTGGCCAAAAGCTGCCTTCAGATCTTGCAGCAAGGATGGCGCTTCCGAGAGAGTCGATCTAGCAAAGCATCTGATCCACCCCAGCTTGCGCGATCCTCCTGTACACCCAGCCGGCCTCGCCCGGAAGAAAGCTCCGCTGAACCCGGCGACGGAAAGGTCTTGACGAGGCTCTCGGGCGTGTCCGCCTGGAAACGTCAAGCTCCCGACCTCCCGTGTCTCCCTCCTCGCTTTCACGTCCTGCCCTCCTCCGTCTTTTCGGACCCCAGCGAAAGTGGACCTCTGGAACGGGGGAGGGGGTGGCGGCGGGTGGGAGGAAGCAGCGCGGGATGAATGAAAAGCGAGCGAATGAATGAATGAATGAAGAGCCCGGAGGAGGCGCGGGGGGAGGAACGCAGCATCCGCAGGAACAGCCACGGGCGGGAGGGGCGGGGGGGAGAAGCGGGAGAGAGCGCGAGCCGCTGGTCACGGGGTGGGGACAAACGAGGAGGAGGAAGGAGCCGCCGCGGCTATTGGCGGCCGGGGCTGCCCGTCAGAGCCCCCCCTGCACTTCCTGCCACTCGGCGGAGCCCCCGAGGAAGTGGCCCACGCCGGCTGAGGCCACCGCCGCCCAAGCTGGAGCATCTGAGCCCGCCCCGCCGCTCTGCGCTCCCGGCTTCTTCCTCGGCGCATCTCTGAAGCTGGCTCCGCCATGGCCTGGCTCTGGAAGCGCGGGGGGTGAGCGGACAGGGGGCCTCCAGGAGCCCCGACGCCGGCTTTCCCCCCACACCAAAAGCGGGGCACGCAGCCAGGTAAGTAAAAGCGGGGTGGGTGGGGGGGGATGGAGTGGCGGGTTTGGACTTCAACTCCCATCATTCCCTAAGAATGGGGTGGGGGTGGATGGGAAATCAGAAGGGGAGGTTTACTGCTGTGGGGAGTTAGGCTGGATTGCCAGTCCAGCAATTGGATGTTTCTAGACTCCGGAATTGGATCGCCATATGTCCTCCTTCCCCTCCCACCCACCCCCCGCCTTGGATCTTAGCCGTACGTTTTTGCATGCTCTCTGCCTGGATCAAGGGCTAGTAAGTCAGCAGTGCTGCGTTTGTGCTTCCCCCTCCCACGCACCCCCGTCCACTCAGTTGTGTATTTCTGGGGTTCCAAGGCCTGCTGCTCCCACCTCCCCTTTTTTCAGGGAGGGGATCTGGGTCAGTCGTTGGGAGGATACAGGCAGCCCTCGACTTACAGCCACAATTGAGCAACACCATTTGCGTTGCTAAATGAAACATTTGATAACTTTTCTTGCCACGGTTGTTAAATGAATCACAGCGATTGTTAAGTTGGTAATACCGTTGTTAAGTGACTCTGGACTTCCCCCTTGACTTGACTTGCCAGACAGGACCCTTAAGACACAGCAGCTGTTACAAATAGGAGTCAGCTGCCAAGGGTCTGAATTTTGATCATGTGACCGTGGGGATGCTGCAATGGTCATAAGCAGTGCTTTTTTTCTAAAAAAAAAAAAAAAAAAGGTGCCAGAACTCACACACATCATACAACCCGCCTTGTCTACCTTACAAGGTTCCACCCAAAAAAGGTGCCGGAACTCCGTTCTGGGCGTTCTATGAGAAAAAAAAGCCCTGGTCATAAGTGTGAAAAAATGGTCATAAGCCATTCCCCCCCCCCCGTGGTGTTGTAACTTTGAACAGTCATTAAATTAACTGTGGGTAAATCCGGGACTACTTGTACTATAGAAGTGGGTGTGGATGCCTGGAGGTTAAGCTTTTATTGGGGTGAGGAGACTGTCCTTTTTAAAGGGAGGAGATCTGGAAGGAGGAACCCGGCGTGACTTGGGGTGATGGTGGAAGGAACAGAGCCAGTGTGAGTCCAGTGTGAGCTGCTTACGGTGAGATCTGCCTTAGGAGAGGTGGGTTTTGAAGTCATAAAGAGTGGAAAGTAAAAAAAAAAAAAATTGGGGAGAATTGGGGGTGGGGGTCTGTGAAATACAGTCATATGAATTGGGAGGCAAGAAAAGTGGTCAAAGTGGGATTCTGGCAAATTAGGATGATAGAAGACCTGGAAAATAGAAGACCGTAGAAGACCTGGAAAATAATATTTACATAATGTTCAAGTGAGTTCTTGCAGCTGTGGTGGAAGGAGCTTAGTGGATTAATTATGAAAAGATAAGCATCCTTTGAATGTATTTGAGATAGGCAAGTACTGTGCTAGGCTGGCTTTGTTCAAGGGTTACTAATGGCCTCTGGTTTTCTTAAGTGGTTTCTCTTTCCCTTAATAGTGATCCTGAGCAACCAAGTGCCTTGAATTCTTTTCTCAATCATTCTTGCAACAGCCTTATTGGGATGGCATTGATCAACTCCATTTTATCAATCATGAAAATCCTATTTGGAAGACCACTTTGTCTTGGTTTAATCTTGGGATTAAAACCTAAGGCTCTTGAATTTTGACAGACAGGTCTAATAAGGAAGACTTTGGAACAGTGTAGTGACTAGATATGCCTGTAATGATGGAGTATTGTATCATTCTAAAATTAAAGCAGTGTGTATGGGCTTCGTTGTACTACTTTGGAGTCTCATGCAAAATCCAGCATTAGAAGAGGTAATTGGTTAAAAAAAAAACCCTCCTAGTAAAAATATCCATAGCAGTCATGGGGAAATAGTAAGAACACCGTATAACAATAATGAGAAAGTAATAAGAACCCTCTTATTAGTTACATGCCACTTTTTGGGGAATTTTAAATATTTTGTCTGTTTTTGTGTTTCAGCCCCCTTTACAAGATCCTTGCTAGATAGATCAGGATTACTACAAAAGTATTTAGATGGGGGAAATCTAAGGATTGCTAAGCTCAAGGATTGCTCAATACTGCTTCTGAATAGGAATGTAAGATTTTCACACATGAATAAGAGTGTTGCAAGACTTGAATTAAGGCCCTCCAGGGTTTTCGCCGGTGACGTCATGAGCTAGATGTCTTTCAGAGATGAGAAAGGTAGGTGGAGAGCCAATTTGGTGTAAGGGTTAAAGTGCCAGGCCCTAGAAACTGGGAGTCCATGAGGTCTAGCCTCCTCTTAGGCACAAAGTCAGCTGAATGCCCTTGGGCTAAATCATTCTTTCTCAGCCCCCAGGAAGAAGGCGGCAATTGCAAACTACTTCCGAAAATGTTGCCAAGAAAACTGCAGGGACTTGTCTAGGAAGTTGATAGGAGTCAACACTGAGTCAAAGGCACTGAAAAAAACTCTAGATGGGTGATACAGAAGAGAAAGCGTGTCTAGATCAGTGTTGCTCCATCGTGGCTGGCTGGGAAATTCTGGGAGTTGTCATCCACCTGTCTTAAGGCCACCAAATACACTTTTATAGGAGATGACTGCAGGTAAGTCCTTGATTTATGATTACAATTGAGCCCAAAATTTCTGCTGTTAAGTGAGATATTTCCTAAGTGAGCTTTGCCCCGTTTTACGACCTTTCTTGTCACAGTGGTTAAGCGAATCATTGCGGGTGTCAGGTTAGCAATATGGTTGTTAAGTGAATCTGGCTGCCCCATTGATTTTGCTTGTCAGAAGGATGCAAAAGGGGATCACATGACCCAGGACACTGCAACCGTCATAAAGATGAGTCATAAAGATGAGTCAGTTGCCAAGCATCTGAATTTTGATCACGTGACTATGGAGAGGCTGCAATGGTCGTAAGTATGAAAAACGGTCACAAATCACTTTTCAGTGCCATTGTAACTTTGAATGGTCACGAAATGAACTGTTTGTAAGTCAAGGACTACCTTTATACATTCCACTGTTTGGAATATAAAGTTTTAAATAAGTACATATAATAATAATAATATAATGGAGTTGGAAGGGACCTTGGAGGTCTTCTAGTCCAGGGGTAGGCAACCTTGGCTCTTTTATGACTCATGGACTCCAACTCCCAGAATTCCTGAGCCAGCAGGAAGTTGAAGTCCACGAGTCATAAAAGAGCCAAGGTTGCCTACCCCTGTTCTAGTCCAACCCCTTTTCAGGCAGGAATCCCTATACCAGTGGTGGCGAACTTACGGCACGAGTGCCAGAGGTGGCACTCAGAGCCCTCTCTGTGGGCATGCACGCCGTCACCCCAGTCCTAGGCCTTCAGCTAGGTTTTATAAAACCTTTTCGCTTTAGGCCTCTGCTGCCGTGTGCAAAAAAAAAATTCAATCAATCAGTCAATTTCAACTTCTTGTGGGGAAAAAAAAGATCTTGCAAAGTTGGAATTGATTGATTGAACTTTTTAGTCCCAGCCACTCTGCCGTTACCACTGCAGCCGCACCCAGCCAATGGGCCACGCCCAGCCAATGGGCCACACCCACCCGGCACCCAACGATGCATAAGTGGGTTTTGGGTTGCAGTTTGGGCACTCGGTCTCTAAAAGGTTTGCCATCACTGCCCTATACCATTACAGACAAATGGCTGTCCAGTCTCTTCTTAAAAACTTCCAGTGTTGGAGCACTCACAGCTTCTGGCGGCAGGTTGTTCCACTGGTTGATTGTTCTTACTGTCAGGAAATTAATTCCTCTTTAGTTCTAGGCTGCTTCTCTCCTTGCTTAATTTCCATCCATTGCTTCTTGTCCTGCCTTCAGGCGCTTTGGAGAATAACTTGACTCCCTCTTCTTTGTGGCAGCCCCTGAGATATTGGAACACTGCTATCATGTCCCCCCGCGTCCTTCTCTTCATTAAACTAGACATATCCAATTCCTCCACTTACAACCACTTGTTTAGTGACAGTGCCTTTCACTTACAATCATCACAGCATCCCACGGTCCATGTGATCTGAATTCAAGAGCATGGCAACCAGCACATATTTAAAATAGCTGACTTGGGGTCACGTGATCACCATTTGAGACCTTGCCAGTTGGTTTCTGACAAGCAAAATCACGGGGGAAAACTGGATTTGCTTAGCAACCACGTGATTCATTTAACAACTGCAGTGATTTGCTTAACCATTATGGTTAAAAGAAAGCTCATAAAATTGGGTGAGACTCATTGAACAATCACCTTGTTTAGCAGTGGAAATTCTGTTCCCGATTGTAGTCGTAAGTCGAGGATCACCTGCATTATAATGGCCTTGCCACTGCTCTTAGGTTGATAATGATTAAATTCACTTTTCCTTTTGGTGTTGTGGGGGAAGGTCAACATAACATGGCATCTGTTGCACAGCAATGGGGCAAGACCCCTTCGGCAAGCTTGCAAGATGATAATTTAAATTTGCACAGTTGGGCATTATAACTTGCTCTAAATGTTATTCCCAATTAGGCAACTTGATTACATTCATGCATTATGAGTCGTTTTTAATTAAGTTCTGATGAATAAACCATAATAGACAAGCTTCTCACGACATGTAATACTTAATATAACCAGGTTTAAACCATAATGTGGTTTCCTTGCACATGGTTCAGTATGTGATTTAACATCATCATCATCGTTAGCCATTTGTCTATCCCAGGGGTCTGTGCCTGGCTGAGGAATTCTGGGAGTTGAAGTCCACAAGTCATAAAAGGGCCAAGTTTGAAGACCCCTGGTCTATCCACTGCAGGATGAAGGCCTTTTCCGCATGTTTCCAACCAATACGGTCCTGAGCTTTCTTTTGCCAATTGAGATGGCAATACTTGCTGATGTCGTCGCTCCATCTTGTTTTAGGTCTTGTTTTATCAAGTGGGATTCACTCTATGACTGCCTTGGTCCACCTGCCATCAGTTCTTGCTGTGTGACCAGCCCATTTCCATTTCAATTCTTTCATTCTTTGATGATATCGTATACTTTTGTTTGTTCTCTAAAATCCATGTGTGGGTCTTTCTATCCTGTCTTGTGATACCGAGCATGGATCTTTCCATGGCTCTTTGCGCCACACGTAGCTTTTGTATCAATTGTGAGGTTAGTGGCCATGTTTCACTGACATATGTTAGAACCGGTGTGATTTATAAACCATTTTAGCACCCTGGTTTACTGTAGTCTGTTAGCTGAGCCAGTTGTGGGTTTTTAAATTATGATTGAGCAAACTATAGTATATTGTGTAATACACACAGCCTTTATCAAAACATAGTCATTAATTAAAACCAGGGTGGCCTATTAAGCGATTGTTGCTATTTCCATTCCTCTTAGTATTCTACAAGTGGTGAGGAAACGTTTCTGAGCCCTGTAGAACTATCTGGAATCTGGAATGTGATCTAAGTGACTGGTTCAAAATCAATAGCTAGAGATATAATTAACCAATAAAAACAGTATCTCAGACAGCGTAGTAGGTCATGCCCTTATTGAGCCTGTTAAGCAAACATTCACTGAGTCTGTTTGGAAAAGAATATGTAACCAGGTCACGCAATGATCCTAAACACACCAATAGATCAGTTGAATGACCAAAATAGAAGAAATTTTGTATTTTGGAATCTCGATTATAGCTTAAGTCAGTGGTTCTCAACCTGTGGGTCGGGACCCCATTTGGGGTCGAACAACCATTTCACGGGGGTCGCCAAACAACACAGTCCGCCATTTTCCCCCCCTTTTCTTTAGCTGTGCTACTCCCTTTTATTCTATTGGCTTTTGAAAACCAATAGAATAGACTCTCTTGAATATTTATTTATTTATTTATTTATTAGACTTATATACCACTTTAAGTGCAAGCACTCTCTAAGCGGTGTACACCAGTAAGCAATGTATATATATATACATTGCCCCCAACAATCTGGGTCCTCATTTTACCTACCCCGGAAGGATGGAAGGCTAAGTCAACCTTGAGCCGGTGAGATTTGAACCGCTGACCTGCTGAACACAGTCAGCTAAAGTGGCCTGCAGTACTGCACCCTAACTGCTGCGCCACCTCGGCTCAATATAGAGTCAATATAGAATAGAGTCTAATTCTATTGGCTTTCAAAGGCCAATAGGAATTGTCCAAGCTGTCTCTGCCCTGCTGAGCCCGCCAAAAGTCCCATTCTGCAAACGGTGCTGTACCAGTTGAGTAGTCCTCGACTTATGACCGGTTCAGTAGTCCTCAACTTACGACTGGTTGGGGGTCGTGGCATTAAAAAGGTTGAGAACCACTGGCTTAAGTGAAGCTCTGAGCACATAATAGATCACAGCACTGTGGATCATGGATAATTGTAAAGAATTCGCAAACTTTCATCACTGTAATTGTGGGAACGGGTTTCCTTCTAGTAGTTTCTAGTAGTACAGAGTTTCATTTCTGCTGAAATGAAAGTCTGGCATAGTGGTTAGAATAGAAAGCTGGTTTGGTCTAATGTAGAGGTAGGCAACCTTGGCCCTTTTATGACTCGTGGACTTCAACTCCCAGAATTCCTGAGCCAGCATGGCTCAGCTTGGAAATCTCTCCCTTTCCCCTCCGGATGGCTGGCTCAGGAATTCTGGGAGTTGAAGTCCACGAGTCATAAAAGAGCGAAGGTTGCCTATCCCTGCACTAGACCATATTTTACCATGTTATTAATGGGGATTCATTTGATTCTTAAAGATTTAGAGGCTTTCTTTTATTCTTTAACGTAGATGTAGATGTTTGCATTCGGTGTCATCAGACTAAAGATCTCTGATCCGGCAACTAGATGGATTAAATGTGGATTTTGGAAGCATTCTCTTGTTTGCATTATGTTACAAAGAAGTTACACAGTCTATCAGGACTGCATCTCTATACAAGTAGTCCTTGACTTAAAACCAATTGCTTAGTGACCAAGTTACCATGGACCCCGAAAAAGCTATTTATCACCCAGATTTGAAGTTTCTGCAAACATTTCCTCCCCCCCAGGTCACGTGATCGCATTTTGGTGTTTGGCAACTGGCCCACATTCACAACTGCAATTTATGACATTTTTGCTGGAAAACAATGTTTATTTCCAGTTTCCAGCAAAAAACGCCCCATAGCAAACAATGGGTTTGCTTAATGACTACTGCATTTCACTTTTTGACCGCTGTGCAAAAGGTTGTAAAATCGGGTGTGGTCATGCGATGATCTGCTTAATGACTGTCATGTTATGACTGAAATTGCGGGCTCAGTTAAGCTGCAAGTCGAGGAGTGCCTGTATTGTGCTCAAATTCTTCCAAGAGTCTGTTAGATTTTAATACAACCAGGGTACAAAGCCTACGATAATGATGATACAGTCTGATATCATTTCTATGTATATACTGAAATAGGTGGACATCTATTATTTTATGGAACTATATGGAATCATGGTTTTCCCAGTTGCAATGTATGGCTGTGAAAGTTGGACCATAAGAAAGGCTGAGCGCCAAAGAATTGAGGCCTTTGAACTATGGTGCTGGAGAAGACTCCTGGCGAGTCCCCTGACTCCAAGGCGATTAAACCGGTCAGTCCTAGAGGAGATCAACTCTGACTGCTCTTTAGAAGGCCAGATCCTGAAGTTGAAGCTTAAGTACTTTGGCCACCTAATGAGAAGGAAGGACTCACTGGAGAAGAGCCTAAGGCTGGGAAAAATTGAAGGCAATAGAAGAAGGGGACGACAGAGAATGAGGTGGCTGGAGGGAGTCACTGAAACAGTAGGCGTGAGCTTAAATGGACTCCAGAAGATGGTAGAGGACAGGAAGACCTGGAGGAACGTTGTCCATGGGGTCGCGATGGGTCAGACACGACTTCGCAACTAACAACAACATGGAATCATAGATGTCGGAAGAATCTAGTATATAACATTCAGTTACTGTCATGGTTCCGACAGCTGAAACTCTTCAAAAGAACTTCGAGAATTGTTTGTTTATCTTAAAGAATCTTTATTTTGAGTAGCATAACATGGGCACTGCATAATCAAAGCCAAAAACTGAATTCCCTTCCCCGTATCAAAGCACAATTCCCTCCTCCAATCGACAGTCCTAAATCACATTCCCCAATTAGTTTGAAGCTTCTCCAGCCCCCAATTCCTTATCAGCTCTTGTTACAATAATCTTGTTTCTCTGGCTAGGTCCAATATTGTTATGTCTAGCTGGACTCTCGCTCACATTCCGCCTCCCAGCATCATTTAACTCTAAAAGCAAAAGGTAAAAGATGGCTACATTTCCATCTGTTGTCAACGCAAAAACATCTGATGTTAACAGCGTTGACAGTTGACAATTAAATGCACACATCCTAAAGTTGTCAGGTTTGAGAAACACTTGATTTAGAATGTTTTCAGCCAATAAAGACTTAAAGCATACAGGTAATCCTTGACGTATGACCACAATTGAGCCTCAAGCTTCCATTAGTAAGCAAGATAGTTGTTCATTGAGTTTTGTTCTATTTTATAACCTTTCTTACCACAATTGTTAAGTGAATCACTGCAGTGATTAAGTTAGGAACACAATTGTCAAGTGAATTTGGCTTCCCCATTGACTTTGCTTGTCAAAAGGTCGCAAAAGGTGATCACGTGACCCCTGCCTGGGCACTGCAATTGTCATAAATATGAATCAGTTGCCAAGTATCTGAATTTTGATCACGTGACCATGGGGGAATGCTGCAACGGTCCTAAGTGTGAAAAACAGTCATCTCACCTTTTTCATTGCTGTCGTAACTTCAAACAGTCACTAAGCGAACAGTTGTAAGTCAAGGACTATCTGTACTGAAGCTTTTATGATGGATTTTTTTTTTAAATCGCAAATCGCAGTGCCAGGACTGCTGGGTTATTTTATTTTTTTTTAATAAACATTTTATTAATTTTCTAGTTTTACAATCATACGTACTTAATAAATAACGTGTTTATTTATTTATTTATGAGACTTATATACCGCTTTAAGTATAAGCACTCTCTAAGCGGTGTACACCAGTAAGCAATGTATATATATTTACATTGCCCCCAACAATCTGGGTCCTCATTTTACCTACCCCGGAAGGATGGAAGGCTGAGTCAACCTTGAGCCGGTGAGATTTGAACCGCTGACCTGCTGAACACAGTCAGCTAAAGTGGCCTGCAGTACTGCACTCTAACTGCTGCGCCACCTTGTGTTGTCCTGGGTCCATTAGTAATTCAGTGGTACATATTAACTTCTTCAATCTAGGCCCAATATTACACCATCCAATGCTTCCTCTCTTCTTCTGTATTACACATTTTCCCATATTATGCAAATACAATTCTTCTTGGTGTTAATACATATATACAATTGAACATCAAACATCTTTGTTACATTTTCCTAATAATATCAATAATGTCGGTTTAAAATATCTTTTCTAACCAAAATATATCTTCATTGCATTTGCACTTAATATCTATTTGTTCAATTAATATCCTGTTTTTCCCACTTTTTTTTTTAATTTTAATTTCCCATCAGTGTTCAAAATGTCTCTATCGCTTATAATTTCTCATAATAAGTTATATTTGGGCAATCAAAAAGCTTCCCTTACTCAAACCCTCTTAGCATTTTCTTATTTCCCTTCTCATACCGAAATATAATATTATAATTATAAATCCTATCTTTCTAGTTATAATAATACTTCTGTTTCTAACAACTATCTATTCTCACTAGTAAAATATCCCATCTAATGGGTCAAAACCTCTATTTCCTTCAGGACTGCTGGGTTATTTTTTTTAATTGAAAATTTTATAAACTTTTTACAATAAAATACCCCCCTCCCACTCCATAACCCTCCCCCCTCCTTCCCAGAGCTGAATACAGGGTTAGAGAAACAAAAAAACATACAAATTAAGTGAACATCAATCCACTATACATACATCCAAAAAATTTAAAGTACTTTAACTCCAATACATAGAAACTACAAATCCAACCATACCCATTTTAAACTATAAATTATTCAAAAGCTAAATAATACTTCCTAATCCCATATTTATTCTGTACAAAATTTACCCATCTTTTCCACACCGAGATATATCTCTCTTATTTTATTTATTTATTTATTTACGAGACTTATATACCGCTTTAAGTGCAAGCACTCTCTAAGCGGTGTACACCAGTAAGCAATGTATATATATATTTACATTGCCCCCAACAATCTGGGTCCTCATTTTACCTACCTTGGAAGGATGGAAGGCTGAGTCAACCTTGAGCCGGTGAGATCTGAACCGCTGACCTGCTGAACACAGTCAGCTA
Organism: Crotalus tigris; assembly: GCF_016545835.1. Taxonomy (NCBI): domain Eukaryota; kingdom Metazoa; phylum Chordata; class Lepidosauria; order Squamata; family Viperidae; genus Crotalus; species Crotalus tigris. Next base: position 4,807,134 of record NW_024096552.1, on the reverse strand, counting down.
AAGTGGCCTGCAGTACTGCACTCTAACTGCTGCGCCACCTCGGCTCTTAAGAAAAGCTGAAATTTTTGCCATTTCTGATAAATAAGAAACTTTAAGAAACCATTCTTCTATGGTAGGCAAGGAATCCTTCTTTCAGTATTGCCCAATCAGCAACCTTGCTGCCGTAATACAATTTAACATTAAGGTAATCTCTTTACCATCACAATCTACAATAATACCTAACAAAAATAATTGTGGTGTAAATCTTCTGAATGTTCCACCAAATCTTAATCCAAAAAGCCTTTACATTTCTACATGACCACCAAATATGATAATAAGTTGCGTCCAAACAACCACATCTCCAACATTTGGGCTGTACATTCGGATACATACGAGACAACTTTTGTGGATCAAGGTGCCACCTATAAAACATTTTATAAAAATTTTCTCGTAAATTTTGAGCTTGAGTAAATTTAACATTCCTCACCCAAATTATCTCCCATGTAGCTAATAAAATCGGCTCTTCAAAATTCTGAGCCCATTTAACCATACAATCTTTAACTAATTCTGTTTCTGAATCCAATTCCACTAAAGCATTATAAACTCTTTTTATATGAGTTCTACTTTGATCTTTAATTTGTTTCATCAAATTCCCATCTTCCATAGCAAAACCCACTTTTTGATCTATACTCCATCTTTCTAATAATTGCCTATACTGGAACCTGGACTGCTAGGTTATTGAAGATGGACCACTGGAGTATGTTAGGATGGGTTTTTGGATATGCTGCTATTCGTAGAGGGTTTGGAAAGGTTTTTTTAGGTAGCATTTTGAGTCTTCGATTGGTGATTAGTTTTTCCAAATGGAGCCTCCAGAGCAACTTCCTAGGCAGATCAGAACAGAATAGATTTATGCTTCCTTGTTTATGGGACCTTTTGAGCGATGGATTGTCTCTGGATGACTCAGTTCTTGGGTGATGGGAGGCTTCAGGTTGGAAGTGCTGCTCTTAGCTGCTGCACAGTGCAAATTACGATCACACCTATGATAGGCCAAGATCCTATTCTTGATTACATTCTTGATGGTGGTGGCTCATTATGATCGATTTTTTTCTGTCTGGGAAGAAGGACCGACTTAATTAGTCCATCCCAGGCGTCTGATAGACCTGGTTGGATTTCAGAGAGAACTCGGGACCCCTGAGGCATCGCTTGACTTGAGATCTTAAGGGGCTGCTTGGAATGAGAACACGACAGTGAGGATCGGATCACACCTGAGCAGAGTCTGCCTGCTTGTGGATGCTGGTGAGTCCCCTGGTTTTCAGAGGACTTCCTGATGATAAAGCAGCACCGAAGACTCCTAGAGGAAGACCAGTGAATCCAAGGGAATATGGGTGAGAGCCTTCTTTAGGATTATATCCTGGAGATAAGAGCAGTGAAACAGTGTTTTTTATTTAGACAAGAAAAACCAAATGTACAGGTATAGCATAGGGGGCACCTGGCTCAATAGTAGTAACTGTGAGAGGAATCTCGGAGTCCTAGTGGACAATCACTTAAATATGAGCCAGCAGTGTGCTGCAGCTGCCAAAAAAGCCAACGCAGTGCTGGGCTGCATTAACAGAGGGATAGAATCAAGATCACACGAAGTGTTAATATCACTTTACAATGCTTTGGTAAGGCCACACTTGGAATACGGCATCCAGTTTTGGTCGCCACGATGTAAAAAAGATGTTGAGACTCTAGAAAGAATACAGAGAAGAGCAACAAACATGATTAGGGGACAGGAGGCTAAAACATATAAGGAACGGTTGCAGGAATTGGGTATGTCTAGTTTAACAAAGAGAAGGACGAGGGGGGACATGATAGCAGTCTTCCAATATCTCAGGGGCCACCACAAAGAAGAGGGAGTCAAGCTATTCTCCAAAGCACCTGAAGGCAGGATAAGAAGCAACGGATGGAAACTAATCAAGGAGAGAAGCAACCTAGAACTAAGGAGAAACTTCCTGACAGTTAAAACAATTAACCAGTGGTTTCCTGCCTGAGCAGGGGGTTGGACTAGATGACCTCCAAAGTCCCTTCCAACTTTATATTATTATTATTATTATTATTATTATTATTATTATTATTATTATTATTATTATTATTGCTGTTGGTCAACTTTGTAAAGGGCAACCCTAAACCTTCTGGGTCAGAAGGGGTTGGAGGAACATTTGCAAAGCCACTGTGAGGATTATAACCGGCAATTGGTGGAGGCAATCCTTCAGACCCCCTCCGAGATGAATTTGAATTTGAGCCTGTTGGGTCCTGAGGAGGTGGACAGGGTTCTTGGGGGCTGTCAGTCTAGCAAGCTGTGTTCTACATCAGGGGTCCCTGTGGACTGGCACCGGGCTGTGGCCTGCCAGAAATTGGGCCGCACAAACAAGCGGCAGCACGGAAAACCATGCACCCCTCTCCGCAGAATTGGTCCCTGGTGCTCAAAAGGTTGGGGACCTGAGTTTTAGATAGTTCCATGCCTTTTCGGGCTAGTTAAGGCCTTCAAGTAGATCAGGGATCTCCAACCTTGGCCACTTTAAGACTTGGGGACTTCAACTCCCAGAATTCCTCAGCCAAGTGGCCAAGGTTGGGGGACCTCTGAAGTCGAAGACTGGTTGGACCCTTGCAATACAGGTAGCCCTCGACCTACGACCACAATTGAACCCAGAAATGACATTGCAAAGTGAAAAATATGTGAAGTGAATTTGGCCCCATGTTACGATCTTTTTTGCCACAGTTCTTAAGTGAATCACCGCCGTTGTTAAGTTAGTGACGCGGTCGTTAAGTGAAGCTGTCTTTCCCATTGGCTTTGCTTGTCAGGAGGTGGCAAAAGAGGATCACGTGACCCCGGGACGCTGCGACGGTTATAAATAGGCACCAGTTGTCAAGCATCAGAATGTAAATCAGGTGACCCTGAGGAAAAAATGGTCATAAGTCACTTTTTTCCCAGTGCCGTTATAACTTCAAACGGTCACTAAATGAACTGTAGTGTTTCCTTGAGAGAGGACATCCTTCCATTTTGAGTCTGAGGGAGGTAATACCGGCAGTGCCATTCCTGAGTTGGGACAATTTTGTCCTGTCTCCCGTTTTGGTGGAAAGTTATTGAGAAGGTGATTGGCTTTGCAGTTGGTTTAGGGTGGTTGGTGGTGGTGGGGAAGTAGATTTTATAAGAACCACTTTCAGTCTGGGTTCAGATTGACAAACAGCACTGAGGCAAATGATGGCGAACCTTTTAGAGTGCCCAAAACCTGGCCTTGCCCTGACTCCGCATCCTGCCCATCCCGCCCTGTCCCTGCACCCTGCCCGCCTACAGGGACACCCTCAGCCTGCCACAGATCACCCAGGTGGCCCAGCAGCACCATGGCAGCCCCCACTCTGCCCACGCCCCGCAGCATCAACTGCCCAAAACGGGGCATCACGGCGGAGTCTTGTCCCCGCTGCCCAGCTGCCATGTCCTTGGCCAGTGATGGCGAACCTTTTAGAGACCGAGTGGCCAAAAACTGCTCTGCCCCTGCTCTGCCTCCCGCCCTGCCTGCTCTGCCCCTGTCCGCCCCCTGCCCCGCCCAGCCGTAGGGCCACACACTGCCTCCATGGCCCACCACAGATCACCTAGGTAGCCCTGCAGCACCATAGCAGCCATGCCCTCCGCCCACACCCCGCAGCATTATCTTCACGCTATGGGGTGCGAGGGCAGAGTCTTGTCCCTGCTGCCTGGCTATCTACTTCGCTGTGCTACTGTGTGGGCCGCACCTGGGGGGGGCGACTCTCCTCCAGGGGGGTTGCTGGTGAGGAGAGGGCTGCAGGGGACTTGGGTATGTCTAGTTTAACAAAGAGAAAGATGAGGGGGGACATGATAGCAATGTTCCAATATCTCAGGGGCTGCCACAAAGAAGAGGGAGTCAAGCTATTCTCCAAAGCACCTGAGGGCAGGACAAGAAGCAACGGATGGAAACTAATCAAGGAGAGAAGCAACCTAGAACTAAGGAGAAACTTCCTGACAGTTAGAACAATTAATCAGTGGAACACCTTGCCTCCAGAAGCGGTGAATGCTCCAACACTGGAGGTTTTTAAGAAGAGACTGGACAGCCATTTGTCTGAAATGGTATAGGGTTTCCTGCCTGAGCAGGGGGTTGGACTAGATGACCTCCAAGGTCCCTTCCAACTTTTATCATCATCATCATCATCATTATTATTATTATTAATTATTATTATTACTATTCTATTCTATTCTAATGGTCGCTTAACGAATGCTTGTAGAAGGAGGTCTATTTGCACATCATTTGTTTTCTACTTAGTCATCTAAAATCCTGAGTTAGAAGGGCGTACTAGGTGACTGTGATTTCAAGCCCTAAAAATTATGGGTGTAACCCCCAGAATTCCTCCGGGAGTTATTGTCTTATTTTAACTGTTAGTGTGACCAAAGGATATAATTTATCCCATACATAGTGAGTAATGTTTAATGTTTCATTGATGTAAACGACATTTACATAGAATGACTAGCTGTCCTTTCTCACTTCCTTTTCTGTTCATCACTGAGATGAAATCTCTTTTTGATTACTCTGTCCCCGTGGAAGGAATTGATGACTTCAGTGAATAACTTCCATACCTGTCCTGGGGCTAATTGGCACTTGTTCAAGTTCACGGTGGATCAGGGATAAACATTACTGGTTCAGTGGACTTGTTCTGAGTTTCAAGACCGTGCCATGGTGAGATTATTGCTTCTCCCCAATATGGCTGTGGTGGGAGATTAGAGTAGAGTGGGGTAGAGTAGAGTACTATTTCTCAATCTTGGCCCCTTTAAGCTGCATGGACTTCAACTCCCAGAATTCCCCAGCCAGCATTGCTGGGAGTTGAAGTCCACGCAGCTTAAAGGGGGACTTCTGGAGTGGAGTCGAAGAGAACAACAACAGAATAAAGTTGGAAGGACCCTGGATGTCTTCTAGCCCAACCCTCTGTTCAAGCAGAAGACCTTGAAGAGAAGAGAAGGACGAGGGGGGACATGATAGCAGTGTTCCAGTATCGCAGGGGCTGCCACAAACAAGAGGGAGTCAAGCTATTCTCCAAGACACCTGAAGGCACGACGAGAAGCAACGGATGGAAGCTAATCAAGGAGAGAAGCAACTTAGAACTAAGGAGAAACTTTCTGACAGTTAGAACAATTAACCAGTGGAACAACCTGCCTTCAGAAACTGAATGCTCCAACGCTGGAAGTTTTTAAGAAGAGACTGGACAGCCATTTGCCCGAAATGGTATAGGGTTTCCTGCCTGAGCAGGGGGTTGGACTAGATGACCTCCAAGGTCCTTTCCAACTTTATTATTATTATTATCATCATCATCATCACAATTGCAAACCATTGCTAAATAAGACAGTTGCCAAATGAGGATTATCTGTACTTGTTAACAATAGGGAGAGGCCGTGGCAATGCCAGGGCTGAGTTGTAACTTTGGAGAACTTAATCCATCTGGGAAGACCAAAGACAAAGGCCCATCCTTGGTCACTCAGCTGCCGCAGAAGTTTTCCAAGTGACATGAGTGGCAACAAGAAAGCTGGCACAGGTGTGTAGCCTGTAATCCAGAAGGCTGTGAATTCATATCTCTGCTTCTTCAGCACATTTTTCTAAGCCAGTGGTTCTCAACCTTTCTAATGCCGTGACCCCATAATACAGTTCCCCATGTTGTGGTGACCCCCAAGTGGGTGTGGCCACCAATAAGAGGGAGTAGGACAGCTAGGGAAAAGGGAACAAAATGATGGACAGCATGGTTTGGCGACCCCCATGAAATGGTCGTTCGACCCCAAATGGGGTCCCGACCCACAGGTTGAGAACCACTGTTCTAAGCCATCCCCTCCACCTGGGCCCTGCACCTACGGTTGATTTTGTTGCATGTTGCAGGATTCAGGGAACCAGCAATCTAATGCCGTGCGCCAAAATGTGCTTGTTATGTTAATTCAGCCTCTCCCAACCAGGTGTCCTTACTTACGTGTAAGATTGGAACTCCTACAATCCCTCCCTCCCCTCTGCTGAGTATTCTTTTTTTTATTGAAAAGTTTTATAAAAGTTACAATATACACCCCAAAACCCACCCACCCTAAAACACCCCCTCCCCCACTTCCCAGAGCTGAGTACAGGGTAACAAATAAAATAATTATAATCTAACATTAACCAACTCTATAAATAACCAAGTCCATAATGCACTTTAACTCCCCTTTAACATAAAAATAAACAAATTAAAAATAAACATAATAATATAAACAAGTTAATATCCTAATTCTTGAACAATACAATATCCAAATTGTTAAACAATATTAATACTAAAAATAATAAAACTAATAAAAATTTCACTATAATAAACTATTAATAATAATAATACTCTAAAATTTACTCATAAAGTAAATGGAACTTTTTAGTCCCATATTTATTCTGAATATAATCTATCCATCTTCTCCAAACCGAAATATATCTTTCTTGTGAATGATCCTTCAAATAAGCAGAAATCTTAGCCATTTCTGCTAAATTTGACACTTTAAGCATCCATTCTTCTATAGTAGGCAAGCAATCCTTCTTCCAATATTGCCCTACCAATAACCTTGCAGCAGTTATCAAATTCAATATCAAATTAATTTCTTTAACATCACAATCTATAATAACACCCAATAAAAATAATTGTGGAATAAACTTTATCTTTATCCTAAAAATCTTTTGAATGTTCCACCAAATCTTAATCCAAAAAGCTTTTACATTTCTGCAAGTCCACCAGATATGAAAATAAGTAGCATCCAAACCACCACATCTCCAACATTTGGGCTGTAAGTTAGGATACATACAAGACAACTTTTTAGGATCCAGATGCCATCTATAAAACATTTTATAAAAATTCTCTCTTAAATTTTGGGCCTGGGTAAATTTTACATTTCTAACCCAAATTACCTCCCATATATCCAATGGAATCGGTTCCTGAATATTTTGGGCCCATTTTACCATACAATATTTAACTAAATCCATTTCCGAATCCAATTCTATTAAAGCATTATAAATTCTCTTTATATGCGCTCGGTTTTGATCTTTAATCTGTTTTACCAAATTCTCATCCATTGAAGTAATACCAACCTTTTGATCTAACTTCCACCTAGCCAACAATTGATTATACTGAAACCAAGATTGTACAATATTTTCTTGCTTTAACTCAACTAACGGTTTTAATTGCCAGTCGTTCCTTACCAATTTAAGTAGTTCCTTATAAGAAATCCTATCCAAATTCACATCCATAGATACACCCTCTATCGCGTGTCCAGGAATCCCCCATATTGGTATTTTATAATTTAACTTATAATAATACTTCTTCCAGACACGCAATAAAGCACTTCTTAAAATATGAGATTTAAAAACTTGGTCAACTTTTTTGTTATAAATTAGGTATGCATGCCACCCATATAATAAATCCCCTCCCTCAAGATAAAGTATACTTTTATTTGTTAAATTAAGCCAATCGCTAACCAGTGTTAAAAGCATCGCATCATAGTGTAATTTCAAATTAGGCGCCTTAAGTCCTCCTCTTTCCCGTACGTCTTGTAAGATCTTAAGTTTAATTCTTGTTTTTTTCCCCGCCCAAATAAATTTATTAATACCCTTCTACCATTCATCCAAATTGGCATCTTTTTTCAAAATTGGTATCATTTGAAACAAGAAAAGAAACTTTGGTAGAACATTCATTTTAACAGCTGCAATTCTCCCCAACAAAGATAACTGCAATTTTTTCCAATTGTTTAGGTCCTTTTGAACTTTTACCCATAATATCTCATAATTATTTTTATACAATTTTGCATTAGAAGCTGTAATATATACTCCCAGATATTTAACCTTTTTCACTATTTCAAAACCTGTCAATTTAACTAACATTTCCTTTTCCTTCATAGTCATATTTTTAGATAACATTTTAGTCTTATTGTTATTTACCTTAAAACCAGAAACTTTCCCATACTGAGTTATAATTTCCATCAAGTCTATAATCGATTGAATTGAGATAATGTCACAACCAAGTCATCTGCAAAAGCTCTCAACCTGTAATCATTCTTTTTTATTTTTATTCCCTTTATTATAGTTGATTCACAAATTTTAATCAGTAAAATCTCCAATGTTAAAACAAACAACAATGGCGACAACTGGCATCCCTGTCTTGTACCTTTTTCAATTTTAAATGTCTCTGTTAATCCCCCATTAATTATGATTTGTGCCGATTGTTGTTGATATATAGCCCTAAGAGAATATAAAAATTTATCCCCAACATTCATTTTATCAACAAAGTGTGCTTGTTATGTTAATTCAGCCTCTCCCAACCAGGTGTCTTTACTTACGTGTAAGATTGGAACTCCTACAATCCCTCTCTCCCCTCTGCTGAGTATTATGAGAATTGAGGGGTTTATTTTCCTTCCCCGCTGTATAATAAATCATGGTGTCACCCAGCTTCAAGCAACCTGATTTATCGCTACCCTTTCCATAAATCTGAATTAATTGGATTCCTCAAATGAAAGTGTCTGCCTGTAGCTTGGCCTTCACATAACCTGGTTTGCTGCAACGTACCTTATTCAAGAAATAATTACAGGTCGACTTAACAACAGTCCATTTAGTGACCGTTTAAAGTTACAGCAGCTTGTTTACTGACTGTTCAAAGTTACAGTGGGCACTGAATAAAGTGACTTATGACCGTTTTTCACAGTTACGACCTTTGCAGCAGTCCCAGGATCATGTGTTCAAAACTCAGATGCTTGGCAACTGGTTCATACTTATGACCACTGCTGTGTCCCAAGGTCATGGGATCCCCTTTTCCCGCTTTCTGACAAGCAAAGTCAGTGGGGAAGCCCAATTCATTTAACAAGCGGTTTACTAACTTATCAACTGCGGTGATTCACTTAAGAACCGTGGCAAGAAAAGTCATAAAATGGGGCAAAACTCATTTAGCCAATGTCCCCCTTAGCAGAAATTTTGGGCTCAGCTCTGATGGTAAGTGGAGGAGTGCCAGTTTTGCTCTGTTGTAACCGCGTTTGCTGCAACATGGCTTATTCGAAAGAGAGTGGCTTGGTTCGCACCCCAAGCTAAGCCCTAAGCCAGGGGTAGGCAACCTTGGTTCTTTTATGACTCGTGGACTTCAACTCCCAGAATTCCTGAGCCAGCCATGCTGAGGGGAAAGAAAGAGGTTTCCAAGCTGAGCCATGCTGGCTCAGGAATTCTGGGAGTTGAAGTCCACCAGTCATAAAAGAGCCAAGGTTGCCTACCCCAAATGTAGGGTCTCCTGCCTGAGCAGGGGGTTGGACTAGAACAGGGGTGGGGAACCTTGGCTTTTTTATGACTGGTGGACTTCAATTCCCAGAATTCCTGAGCCAGCATTGCTCAGCTTGGAAACCTCTCCCTTTCCCCTCAGCATGGCTGGCTCAGGAATTCTGGGAGTTGAAGTCCACAAGTCATAAAAGAGCCAAGGTTGACTGCCCCGGTCTAAGTGATACAACTGTTGGATGGCTTCACAGATGACTGACTGACCACACCCAAAGAGGGTGCATAAATGCCTCCACATCAGCTTGGGAATGGGAACCGACTGCCACGGGGCTTTCTTTGAGGCCATGCTGATCAGCATTTTTATTAATGATGGGATAAGAGTGCTGAGGGGATGATTATTAAATGTGAAGGTAAACAACGCTAGGAGTAGTGACTAACAGTATAGAAGAGAAGGTTCAAAAAAAAAATCTAGAGCAGTTTGATGTAGTGGTGAAGGCGCCAGCCTAGAAACCAGGAGAGTGAGTTCTAGTCCCACTTAGTCATGAGAACCGGCTGTGTGACTTTGAGCTAATCACTCTTTCTCTCAGCCTAGCCCAGCCCACCTCACAGGGTTGTTATTGTGGGGAAAATAGGAGAAGAAAGGATATTAGGTATGTTCGCCACCATGAGTTACTTATAAAGCAATGATGGTAGGATAAAAATCTAATAAATAAATACCATAGGACGTGTGGGCCATAAGGAAATGTAAAGTTCTGCGTCTAGGGAAAAAAATGAAAACGTACATTTTCATTTACTAATTACATTTATTTGCCGCCCATTTCAACCCCAGGGTGACTCTTGTGTGATATAGGAGGGAGGTGACTTGGTTTTAATAGCAGTACATTTGAAAAGGAACTGGATGTTCTTACTGACAACTTAAACTTATGAGCCAGTACTGTGATGCAGCTGTTAAAAAGGAAAAAGCCGCCTTGGAAGTTTATTAATGGGAACACAGAATCCAGATTATAGATGATAGCTCATGGCTCTTTTGCCCTGATCACAGTTCAATTCTCTTCTGCCCTCAACATAGGTCAACTCTAGCCTGGCCTGATTGTACTCTGACCTGATCATACACTGGGTTCAGTTCTGCCACGACAATTCAGAAAGAATAATGACAAATTAAGTGACCATAAAGCAGAGCTTCCAAGATACTAACTAGTCTCTGTAAACAAGCCTTCTGAAAAACAATTAAAGAACTTCTGTTTGGCCTGTAAGGTTAAAATCTAAAGCAATGTTTCTCCACCTCGGTAACTTTAAGATGTGTGGACTGGAGAATTCTGGGAATTGAAGTCCACACATCTTAAAGTTACCGAGGTAGAGAAACAAAGATCTAAAGGGTTATCACACAGAAGAAAAACTGGACTTTTTTTCTACTGCCTCCGAGAAGGGACCAGAATTAACAAAGAAATTATTATAAGGACATGTGTTGAAGCTAGACCTCAGGAGGAACTTCTTGACTGTATTGGATATCAGCCAGCGGAACAGCCTGCTACATAAGGAAATAAGTTCTCCTTCACTGGTCATCTCCACATCAAGCTTATTTGTCAGAGTGCTTGACATGTTCTATTGTCTTTGACTATCAAGAAGCATGTCTCCCATATTTGAGTCATAACTTCCTTGTTTTGAAAGTAATCCTCTGCATTCAGCCACCAACTGTTTTTTGATAATGATCTTTATAACAACTATAACACTTTCCCTCCTTCCTTCTAAAGAGTTCACAACAGCACATAAAGTTCTCTTCCTTTATACGGTAGCAGTGCACCAGGATTTGAACCCATGGCCTCTCTAGACCTGGTCCAAAACTCTAAGGCCTAGATAAGTAATATGCCGCCCTATACATGTAATTAAACTCCAATTCCAGCCAGTTCAGGGAATACTCCCAAAACTGACATATAACTGGAGGTTTTTTTGAAGGTGATGTGTTGTTTGACCCTTTTGATTTTTATCCCACCTCTATTACTTTATGTAATTTAAAATGATGACTGTATCTACTACTCCTCCTTTCTCTATTTCCTCCAGAACAATAACTCTTTGAAGTGGGTTGGACCGAGAGAGAGAGATTGGCCCAAAGTCATCCAGCTGGCTTTTATGCCTAAGGCAGGACTAGAACTCAGAGTCACCTGGTTTCTAGCCTGGAGCCTTACCCACTAGACCAGAGGTAGGCAACCTTGGCTCTTTTATGACTTGTGGACTTCAACTCCCAGAATTCCTGAGCCAGCCATGCTAAAGGGAAAGGGAGAGGTTTCCAAGCTGACCCATGCTGGCTCAGGAATTCTGGGAGTTGAAGTCCACGAGTCATAAAAGGGCCAAGGTTGCCCATCCCTGTTCTAGTCCAACCCCCTGCTCAAGCAGGAGATCCTACACTAGGGGTAGGCAACCTTGGCTCTTTTATGACTCATGGACTTCAACTCCCAGAATTCCTAAGCTAGCATGGCTCAGCTTGGAAACCTCTCCCTTTCCCCTCAGCATGACAGGAATTCTGGGAGTTGAAGTCCACGAATCATAAAAGAGCCAAGGTTGCCTACCCCTGCCCTAAACCCTGCTTTACAAATTCTAATGATTGTGTCCCATTTTGCTAAATGAAAAACAAACATGCCACACAATGAGTCAATGAACCCAGCTGTGGATGTTAAAATTCGCCAGTAGGCAATGTTGTGTCCTTTCTTCCAGAAGTTATTGATCCTTTATGTCGTGTTGGTTAGAGATGGGGCATTGAAGTAAAGCAAGCTTCCCTTTTTCACCTTCCAGCCAAATTTGAGAGAAAACTTCATTTTTTCTCTTCCTCCCCCCCCCCCTTCTCTCTTTAACCTCTGAGGAAGGATCTGCTGGGACAAGTTCCATACAAGAGGGATCAGGAAGCAGCAGATCCCTCTCCCTGCCTTGTCAAACAAGTCTGTCACACCAGAATTAGGCAAGGACCTTCCCGCGGTGGTAAACTCGCTCAGCCTTTTTGCAATCAAAGCATCTTTGTTGACCTCCCCTTCTTTTTCTCTCCCTCCCTCTCTCTCTCTCTCTCTCTCTCTCTCTCTCTCCCTCCCTCCCTCCCTCCCTCCCTCCCTCCTGATCGATTTGAGCCACTGTCATTCCTCTTTGCTGCTAGGCCTGTTTTGCAGGACTTCCATTTTTTTTATGCTTGCCTGAAAGGGGGACTCAATCATTCCTTCCGGGCAAAGAACGAGACACGATATCCAGGGATGTGCCGAGGAGCAGACCCCTCCTTGCCCGATGAAATATTTGTGGGCTTTTTCTGCATGCTTAATATTATCCTCACACGGTTTTTGACTGGCACAAAGTCTGCCGGGAATTCTCACTTGAGGCTGCTAAAGAACTAGACTCACCCTGTATCTGTTTGGGTGACCTAAATGGATTGCCTGAAAGATGAGTTGGGAGATTCATCTCTTGAATTGCCTACATTACGGAATGGGACAATTCGGCAGGGCCATCTTGCCCTGGCCAACTCAATCGGACTAGAGCTGGAAGGGACCTTGAAGGTCTTCTAGTCCAACCCCTTCTTCAAGCAGGAAGCCCTATACCAGTGGTTCTCAACCTTTCTAATGCCGTGACCTCATAATACAGTTCCCCATGTGACCCTCAAGTGGGTGTGGCCACCAATAAGAGGGAGTAGGACAGCTAGGGAAAAGGGAAAAAAATGGTGGACAGTGTGATTTGGCGACCCCCGTGAAATGGTCGTTCGACCCCAAATGGGGTCCCGACCCACAGGTTGAGAACCACTGCCCTATACTATTTCAGATAAGTGACTCGTCTAGTCCAGGGGTAGGCAACCTTGGCTCTTTTATCACTCGTGGACAGTCCACGAGTCATAAAAGAGCCAAGGTTGCCTACCCCTGGTCTAATCTTTTCTTTTTTTTGTAAAAAAAATTTATTTTCAATTTTACAATGCATTACATTCATAAAAATACTTCAGATAAAAAAATAAAGCAGATTGATACACACAACTTTCGGTATCGCTCACCCATTTCCCCCCAAACCGCATCCACCCTCTAACCTACTTCCCTCTTTCCCTCTTCTTCCTCTTCCTCGCTCTCCCCCTCTCCTCCTTCTCCTCAACTTTCCTACTTGCTTCTCCCCTTCTTCCTATCTTGCCCGAGCAATTCCTCTCTCCAAATTAAAACATCAATATTATATACAATAAAACTATTTCTACTTATCTGAGCTACTTAAACTTCAACCCATCTTCCCCCTCCCTCCCCCCACCCCACCCCCCCCCCACTTCCCAGAGCCAAGTACAGGGTTATACAAACATATTAAACATAATTTATTTAAGTTTACTAATTATACAATAACCAAAATCATACTAACCCTTAACTCTCTTCAAACTTTAACATCATAAGTTTATAAACAAATTTGTTACTCATAAAATAAGTGAAACTTTGTAGTTCCATACTTCTTCTGAACATATTCTATCCATCTTCTCCATACATTAAAATATCTCTCTTGTGAATGGTCCTTTAAATAAGCAGAAATTTTAGCCATTTCTGCTGTCTAGTCTTTTCTTAAAAACGTCCAGTGATGCAGCAACTACAGCTTCTGAAGGCCAAGCAGCTGTTCCACTGGTTAATTGTCCTCACTGTTAGAAGCTTCTCCTAACTCCCCATGGCCAAGTCGCCGCGGGACAATTCAACATTTCAGTTTAATTATTTAAAATAACTAAAAAATACAATTTTACTTTTTTGTCATTCACATTTCATTTTGTCCCTCCTTCGGCATCCTTTCTTTAATGACTCTGTTCCACCATTTCTTCAATATTAGTGCCACTCTTGTTCTGTGACAAATTGTCCCATGGCGAGTTAGCCAGGTTGAGTTGTCCCGTGGCAAGTTGTGGCAAATTGGCCACGGTGATTTATCCTAGACCCCCTACCTTAAGCAGGAGGTTGACGTAAGTGACATAGAAGACTCTTTCTAACTTGATGATGTATTTGTTGCTGTTGCGAAGTTGTGTCCGACCCATCGTGACCCCATGGACAACGTTCCTCCAGGCCTTCCTGTCCTCTACCATCTTCTGGAGTCTATTTAAGCTCACGGCTCCCGCTTCAGTGACTCCATCCAGCCACCTCATTCTCTGTCGTCCCATTCTTCTATTGCCCTCAATCTTTCGCAGCCTTAGGCTGTTCTCCAGTGAGTCCTTCTTTCTCATTAGTTGGCCAAAGTACTTGAGTTTCAACTTCAGGATCTGGCCTTCTGAAGAGCAGTCAGGGTTGATCTCCTCTAGGACTGACCAGTTTGATCGCCTTGCAGTCCAGTTCAAATTCTTTGGCGCTCAGCCTTTCTTATGGTCCAACTTTCACAGCCATACATTGCAACTGGGAAAACCATGGCCTTGACTATATGTACTTTTGTACGCAGGATGATGTCTCTGCTTTTTAGTATGCTGTCTAGATTTGCCATAGCTTTCCTCCCCAGGAGCAAGGTCTTTTAATTTCTTGGCTGCAGTCCCCATCTGTGGTGATCTTGGAGCCTAGGAAGATAAAATCTGTAATGATGTATAATGTGGATCAAATCATTGCATCTCTGGTGGGTTTTGAAGTTTAAGGGACCCGCGAGATTTATTTAGAATATATTGGAGATATACAGGTACAACAATTCATTTGGCAACCATTCAAAGTTACGACAACGCTGAAAACAGTAGCTTGCCACCCATTCTCACGCTTACAACTGTCGTAGCTTCCTTGCAGTTAATTGTGATCAAAATTTGGATGCTTGGCAACCAGTGTGTAATTATGATGGTTGCATCATCCTGGGATCATGTGATACCATTTGTAACATTCCCAGCAGTTTCCAACAAGCAAAATCAATCTAGAAAGCAGGATTCATTTAAAAAAATCTCATAATTCATTGAATGATTGCAGTGATTTGCTTAGCAGCCGTGGCAAACAAAAGTCATAAAATCAGGCATGACTCAATTAACAACTGCCTTGCTTAGCCACAGACATTCTGGACATAGGTCGAGGACTACCGATAGAATGCTTTCAGGGCCAAATTTTGGGCGTGAAATATAATGTGTATAATGGCTTGATTGGTTACATATTTGCTCCTTTTTAAACGTCGCCCGTAGCAAAGAGTGATTTTACTCTTAAGTTAGATTGGTACAGTAAACCCCATACAAGTACGAGTAGTCCTCAACCTATGACCACAATTGACCCCAAAATTTATGTTGTTAAGTGAGACATTTGTTAAGTGAGTCTTGCCCCATTTTATGACTTTTCTTGCCACTGTTGTTAATCACTGCTGTTGATAAGTTAGTAACCTGGTGGTTAAGTGAATCAGTGGCTTCCCCTTTCACTTTGCTTGTCGGAAGGTCACAAAAGGGCATCACATGACCTTGGCACACAGCAGCAGTCGTAAATATGAAGCAGTCTAAATTTTGATCACGTGATCATGGGGATGCTGCAAAGGTCGTAACTGAAAAACTGTTATAATTCACAATTTTCAGTGCCACTGTAACTTTGAACGGTCCACTAAACGAACTGGTGTAAATTGAGGTATCCCAGCTTCATTTGTGGCCTTATTTTATTTATTTATTTTGAGGGATAGCTTTCCTGATCTGTGCATGTAAGCTGCCAAATGTCTTATGTTTCCTATTTAAATAATAATAATATAGGAATAATAATAATAAAATAGGAATAATAATAATAATAATAGTAATAGTCATAGGTGCCTTGGGTGCAATCCCAAAACAACTGGAGCACCACTTGAACACCATTGGCATTGACAAATTTGCCATTAGTCAATTGCAAAAGGCGGCCTTACTAGGAACTGCTTCCATCCTGCGACGATACCTGTAATACCATCAATCATCCAACATCTGCCTATCCCAGGTCCTGGGTAGGACTCTATAGTAGAACAAAAATGCCAATCCAGTCCTGACATCTGGCTGACTGTGCGATTATCCATAATAAATATAATAATAATATAATTTAATAACAACAAGCAACAACAACAACACACAACAACACGACAAACTATCAGACGACAAAAAGTCTGGATAGTGACCGTGGGCATATGCTTGAGACAGCAAATAGATGATAAAGAACTGGAGAAGGATAACAATACAAAGACCTACAAATAGAAATAGAGAAGACTGTGGCAAAAGCAAGCAAGGGTAGTACCAATAGTCATAGGCTCCTTGGGTGCAATTCCAAAACAACTGGAGCACCACTTGAACACCATTGGCATTGAAAAATTCGCTATTAGTCAATTGCAAAAGGCAGCCTTATTAGGAACTGCTTCCATCCTGCGACGATATCTGTAATACCATCAAACATCCACATCTGCCTATCCCAGGTCCTGGGTAAGGACTCGATAGGTAGACAAAATGCCAAATCCAGTCTGAACATCTGGCTGACTGTGCGATGATCAATAATAATAATAATAATAATAATAATAATAATAATAATAATAATAAATGACAAATTCACCATTAGTCAGTTGCAAAAGGCGGCCTTACTAGGAACTGCTTCCATCCTACGATGATATCTGTAATACCATCAAGCATCCACATCTGCCTATCCCAGGTCCTTGGTAAGAACTCGATAGGTAGACAAAAATGCCAAATCCAGTCTGAACATTTGGCGGACTGTGCGATAATCAATAATAATAATAATGAGGATGATAAAGTTGGAAGGGACCTTGGAGGTCATCTAGTCCAACCCCCTGCTCAGGCAGGAAATCCTATACCAGCGGTTCTCAACCTGTGGGTCGCGACCCCATTTGGGGTCGAACGACCATTTCATGGTCGCCAAACAACGCAATCTGCCATTTTTTTTGTCAGCTGGCAGCACTGCGCATGTGGCGGCCCTCGCATGTGTGCCGCGCATGGGGGTGGCCCACGCATGTGTGCCGCGCATGGGGCGGCCCACGCATGCGCATCACGCATGGGGACGCCGCTGTGCATGTGCACCATGCATGGGGGGGGTGCTGTGCATGTGCACCGCGCATGGGGGTGCCGCCGTGCATGCGCGCCGCATCCTTATGACCGGGGTCGCCAGAAAAAAAAGGTTGAGAACCACTGCCCTATACCATCTCAGACAAATGGCTGTCCAGTTTCTTCTTAAAACTTCCAGTGCTGGAGCATTCACCGCTCCTGGAGGCAGGTTGTTCCACTGGTTAATTGTTCTAACTGTCAGGAAGTTTCTCCTTAGCTCTAGGTTTCCTTGAAAGAATTTCTTTAGATTTTATTGATTTCAAAACATCTCTTCAAATGGGAAGTGTCATGTTTAAATTGTTGCTTGGTGTCATCAGGCGTGCTCTCACTAGTCTGTCTGCAGATCATTTTAATAACCAGTTGCTCGTCACGAAGACTCACAAAGGAAGGATAGAGATGTAAAAACTGATCAACGCAGAAGGTGGCCATTAATAGGTTTGTTGTTGTTGTTAATTGCGAAGTCGTCCGACCCATCGCGACCCCATGGACAACGTTCCTCCAGGTCTTCCTGTCCTCTACCATCTTCTGGAGTCCATTTAAGTTCACACCTACTGCTTCAGTGATTCCCTCCAGCCACCTCATTCTCTGTCATCCCCTTCTTCTAATTTTTCCCAGCATTAGGCTCTTCTCCAGTGAATCCTTCCTTCTCATTAGGTGGCCAAAGTATTTGAGTTTCAACTTCAGGATTAACCTCTATTAAATTATCTAGTTTTCTACTGAAGCTCTCCAGTGTCAAGCGATGGAACCCTGCTTTAGATTGTCCAGCAGTGGCCCATTTCCTGTTGATTTTTATAAAAAATATTTACACTTGAGGAAATAGTTGGAATGTTCTTGAAATATGGCTAGAGAGGAGTTTTTTTTTTTCCCCTTGAGGCACAGAGTCAACATTGTACTGACCTTTTAAAAAATTCCAGAGTTTTCATTTTCAGGCTACTCGCTTCGTGTTTGGTGTTCGTTTGCTAAGGTGAAGCTCTGGTGCAAACTGACACTAACATGAGAACATAACCTTAGACCTTGTTCAGCTAGACAACACATCACCAATGTGCAGGAGAGCACCAGAGAAAAGGGATTAGAACTTGGCAATTCCCCTCCTACTTCAATTGTGTCACTGGGAGCATGTTGTGCTTGGAAAACAATTACTTATGATCCTAGTTGTGCCAGTGTGACATTCCTCAGCTCCTTGGCAGACAGTCTGAAGTCTGGGTTCTTCTCCCAGGTCATCTGCCTGTGATTCAGTCTCGCATATCTCAGTTTGACATGTCTTTTGTTGCTAATGGACACGAGCCAGTTTAATCTCAGAAACTGCATGGGTGCCAATAGGACACACAAATTGGATTCACATATCCCTGAGCCATTTTTTCTCCTCTTCACTTCATTTGACTAATCCACAATTGTTTGGGTTCATTAATCCCTCAAATACGATGGAGCGATGGAATTTCTGGGTATACATAACATTCTTAGCCAAACAAAGTGCATTATGACTTAGCATAAATTGAGTTTATAGGATTGCTTACCAGGATTAGAGACTTGTCCTTAGCATACTAAGGTTGCCAAATGCTGCCCTGGTTATTAGGAATAGATTTAGTCAGTCAGTCAGTCAGTCAGTCAGTTATTAAATTTATATGCCACCCATCTTACTGTCAAGCAACTCTGGACAGCTTATAAAAACAGATCATAAAAACAAAAATACTGGGGTTGGGGAATTCTGGGAGTTGATGTTGAAGTTGAACTCCACACATCTTCAAGCTGCCAAGGTTGAGATACACTGCTTTAGAGCATACTAAATTTTTATTTTACAAAATGAAATAGGGGTGACATGATAGCAGTATTCCAGTATTTGAGGGGCTGCCACAAAGAAGAGGGGTTCAAATTATTCTCCAAAGCACCAGAGGGCAGGACAAGAAACAATGGATGGAAACTGATCAAAGAGAGAAATAACCTGGAATTAAGGAGAAACTTACTGACAGTGAGGACAATTAACCAGTAAAACAGCTTGTCTTCAGAAATCGTGGGGGCTCCATTACTGGAGGTTTCTAAGAAGAGACTAGACAGTTACTTGTCTGAAATGGTATAGGTACTGCTCCTTGAACAAGGGGGCTGGACTAGAAGACCTCCAAGGTCCCTTCCAGCTTCTATTCTATTCCATTCCACCCCACCCCACCCCACCCCACCCCACCCCACTCCACTCCACTCTAAAATTAAAAGAATTAAATAAAACTATTGGAAGTAAGGAGCTTGGTAGATAGCAAGAGAACTGTTTGCTGGCTGGTTGGTTGCTGGAGCTGCTGTTCTGAAGATTCAAGATGTTTCATCTTGAATGAACCTAGCTAGCTATGGCATACTCTATAAATCGTGGCTAAATATATCATAACTTTCATAAGGTTCATAAATCACATAATCTCCCAGTACAATCAAGGAATGTCTTAAAAGAGTTTAGACACCTCTTATGGGTTTCTTGAGATGTGCAATAACAACCTAAAAAGTGGAAATAGAGGGTAACTTGCAAAGGATTTACTTATCCAGAGATAAATAACACCAATGCTATTACTGGTCTGGGAGAGAAACTTGCTCTCTTTCCCAATATTATGACCCTGTCAAGATGAAGAGTGATTGACAGTGATGTGGATTTTCCTAAAAAAGAAAAGCTGTCATGGGAAATGTGACATTTTGTGCCCTTATTCCATTGTTTTTCTGATATTGGTGTGTTTTGAGCTATACTACAGTTTAGTTTGATTATACTGGATTATATATGTATGGTTATTAGCTGCTCGAAGTATATTTGATTAAAAGGAGATAGTAAAAAGGAAGAAATGGTTCACAGTGTACAAGTAGCCTTCGACTTATAATGATAATGGAGCCTACCCCTTACAGTCCTAAGCTGTGAAGGTTATAAAATGGGTCATCCACAATGACCAATCTGATTTTATGACCTTTTTTGTGGCGGTTGACAAAGCAATTGCCAAAAACTAGAAGAAAAGGCTGGGGGTTTTTTTTCAGCAAAAACGGGATGCTGCATACAACTATAAATGCGGTTCAGTGGCTGAATGCTTGACATGTGGTCACATGATCGTGGGAGGGGGGGCAGCTGTTGGAACTTTGGAACCAGGTTATAAGTACCTCCAGGGAGGTCTGTTGTAACTCTGAATGGTCGTAAGTCAAGGATTGTGCAGGCCAGTTGCACTACTGGAAAACCTCAACTCCTATAAACCCTGAGCTATTAAGTCAGTTCATAGCTAAGAGCTGAGGGGCTGTTAGGCCCAACCCAAGAATGACATAAAACAATCTAGCCGAGGTTCACTCCTTTATTTGCTCACACCATGCAGACCGAATCTTGCCAACTAAAGCTAGACTACTGTAATTCTCCAGCTCAGGGGTAGGCAACCTTGGCTGTTTTATGATTCGTGGACTTCAACTCCCAGAATTCCTGAGCCAGCATGGCTCAGCTTGGAAACCTCTCCCTTTGCCCTCAGCATGGCTGGCTCAGGAATTCTGGGTATTGAAGTCCACAAGTCACAAAAGAGCCAAGGTTCCCTACCCCTGCCCTAAACTGTGATAAGGAAAGAAGAGACCGAAAATTATGGACTTCCAAATTAGACTGAATTCTTACCAGCCAGAGTGAGGGATGCTGGGAGTTGTAGTTTAGCAACGGGCAGAAGGCTGTAGGTTTCCCCATCCTTGTAAGGTAGTCCTTGACTTATGACCACAATTGAGCCCCGAAATTTCTGGTGGTGAGCAAGGCATTTGTTAAGTGAATTTTGCCCCCTTTTACGACCTTTCTTGCCACAGTTGTTAGGTAAACTATTGCAGTTTTTAAGTTAGTAATGAAGTTGTTAAGTGAATCTGGCTTCCCCATTGACTTCGCTGTTCAGAAGGTTGCAAAAGGTGATGATCCCGTGACCTTGGGACATTGCAACCGTCGTAAATATGAATCAGTTGCCAAGCATCTGAATTTTGATTACTTGATTACCACGGGAGATGCTGCAACGGTCATATGTGTGAAAAATGGTCGTCACGTCCCCTTTTTTGTGCCACTGTAACTTTGAACGGTCACTAAATGAATTTTGTAAATTGAGAATTACTTCTATTCGCACCCCATTCACCTCAATCTATCTAAAAGAATTCTGTAAGAAGAAGAAAAAAATATTTCAAGAATATTCCGGTTCAGGCAGCTGCCAATGGGTCTGGGAGAAGATCCTATTATATGTCTTTCTGGGCAGAGACAAGCTAGTGTGTCTATCACAAAGGTCCTGTGTGTTGCACAAGGTTCTGGGACAGAAACTGTGTTTATAATCTGCACGGGGTCCCCTGGCTCCCCTCGCACGGATTTAAATTCACGCATTGAAAAAGTCAATAATGGCAGAGAAACATGAGATGAAAGGCTACTAAATGTTTTTAACTTTGGGACCTTGACAGCTCTCTGAGGGATCGTACTGTTAAAGTGCTTTCTTAAAAATGCCTTTGAGCAAGATTGGTAGATTAAATCCTGGAAAAGCTGCAGCCATAGAACTGGGAAGTGACCGGTTCCCTGCTGCCTACCCTCAAAAGTGGGGTCTAACTTGCATAGGTTGAAGTTACCGGAGAATAAGTTTTGGTTGCGTGCCAGAGAAGGTCAATGGTGAAGCTGGTTCCCTAGAGAAGTAATAATAATAATAATAATAATAATAATAATAATAATAATAATAATAATAATAACAACAACAACAACAACAACAACAACAACAACAACAATAACAATAACAACAACAACAACAGACAACAACATAATAATAATGATGATGATGATGATGATGATGATAATAATAATAATAATAATAATAATAATAATAATAATAATAATAATAATAATAATATTGGAAGGGACCTTGGAGGTAATCTAGTCCAACTCCCCTGCTCAGGCAGGAAACTCTATACCAGTGGTTCTCAACCTTTTTAATGCTGCGACCCACAACCGGTCGTAAGTCGAGGACTACTCAACCGGTCGTAAGTCGAGGACTACTCAACTGGTGCAGCACCGTTTGCAGAATGGGACTTTTGGCGGGCTCAGCAGGGCAGAGACAGCCTGGACAATTCCTATTGGCTTTTGAAATCCAATAGAATTAGACTCTATTCAAGAGAGTCTATTCTATTGGCTTTCAAAAGCCAATAGAATAAAAGGGAGTAGCACATCTAAGGAAAAGGGGGAAAAAATGGCGGATTGCGTTGCTTGGCGACCTCCGTGAAATGGTCGTTCGACCCCAAATGGGGTCCCGACCCACAGGTTGAGAACCACTGCTCTATACCATTTCAGACAAGTGGCTGTCCAGTCTCTGCTTAAAAACCTCCAGTGTTGGAGCATTCATCCCTTCTGGAGGCAGCTTGTTCCACTGGTTGATTGTTCTGACTGTCAGGAAGTTTCTCCTTAGTTCTAGTTTGCTTCTCTCCTTCATTAGTTTCCATCCGTTGCTTCTTGTCCTGCCTTCAGGCGCTTTGGAGAATAGCTTGACTCCCTCTTCTTTGTGGCAACCCTTGCAACTTTGACAACTTTAGGATATGTGGATTTCAACTTCCAGAAGTCCAGCATGCTGGCTGAGGAATTCTGGGAACTGAAGTCCATACAACTTAAAAGTTGCTAAGGTTGAACAAAACGCCCCTGGAGCAAGGGGTGTAACCAAATGCTTCAAAGCCGTAAGTGGCTCCTGAAAGCATTCAGTGAACCTCTGTGAAGATTCTCAGTCATCCAAATCATGGTTGCCCCCAAAGTGCTTTCTTTCAACCGGACTTTCTTGTTTGGCTTGAAGACGTTTTGCCTCTCATCCAAGAAGCTTCTTCAGTTCTGGCTGAATAGTGGAGAATGGAAAGACTTATATTCCTTGCAGTCATCTGGTCGTTAGTACTCTTTTCTGAGAGGCGTTGAGGCCACTTGGAGGTTTATCTGTGCCCTCAGGGTCACCTGAATCCCGTAGTCTGCAATTTTTTTCTGGAAATCCCTTCATCCTCCCGTACCATTCGAACAGATGACAGCAAGAAATATAAATCCTTCCATTCTCCACCCTTCAGTCAGAACTGAAGAAGCTTCTCGGATGAGAAGCGAAAGGTCTTCAAAGAAAAACAACGTCCGGTTGCCTTTTGGAAGGAAGCACCTTCGGGACAGTCAGCGAATCCTTCCGTGATCTTCCAGAAGCTGTCACAAGTTGAGGACCACCTCTATAGCTTTTCCAGTCAGGTGACCTCCAGGTGTATTAGAACAGGGCTTTTCAACCAGTGGTACGGGTACCACCGGTGGTACATTGGCATCTGGCAGGTGGTACGCGACCATCCTAGAAAAGTGGTAGTGGGGGAGGGGAATGAGCTGAACCGGTGGCAGCACCGCACAAGCCTGAACGAGAGATGGCTGGAACTGCAGGGCTGTCCGAGCTCAGCGGAAGTGCCAGGATCAGCGCCAGGCTCCAGCTGATTGGCACTTCTTCGGGGCTGTCAGGGCTCAGGGGAAGCGCCAGAATCAGTGCCAGGCTCCAGCTGGAGCTCAGCGCTGATCCTGACGCTTCTGCTGAGCCCAGAAGAAGCGCCGATCAGCTGGAATGTTGCAGCCTCTCTAGGGTCTTGTGATTTACATTCAGATGCTTGGCAACTGATTCATATTTATGACGGTCACAGTGTCCCAGGGTCATGTGAAGTGACCAAAACCTGCTGCAACCATCCAGCAGATGGGGGGGGACCAAATACCCCCCACCCCACCCTCGCTGCCAATCCTCAACAGAAATGCTCACAACAATGAAAACCTTGGACAGGAGGAAGAGTGCCACCGGGCGGGCAGGCAGGTGTCTTGCTCAGTTGTGGCTTGGGGGGCACTTTTTCAGTGCCATTGTAACTTTGAACAGTCACTAACTGAACTGCTGTAAGTTGAGGACTACCTGTACTTCATCACTTTTTTCCTTTTTTTGGTCATCAAGTTTTTGACACCTTGCTAGGCGACTGGTGGTACTCGGATGTTGCCATATCCTAAAAGTGGTACAATGGGTGAAAAGGTTGAAAAGCCCTGGATTAGAACCACAACTACCAGTTGTCTCCAGCCAACATGGCCTCCCAGTACCTCTGAAGAGGACAAGGTTAGGGGAAAGTCAGCGACAATTGTTTGCAAGGCTCTGTTTACTTTTGGTTTCTAGGAATGCATCAGAAATAAACTCTGCTTCTTCCTGTTCCCTTTGTTCAGAGAAAATGGAGATCTCGCTGGGCCAGTGGCTCCTCATCCTCTTCCTTGTGGCTGTCCCGCTTCTGTATGAATGGAGTGCCACCTTCAAGTATTTCTGCAAGATGGCGTTCTACAACAGCTACATCCTCTTCCTGGCTGTCATTGCCATCCCCATCTGTGCAGTCCGTGGGCGCGACGTGGAAAATATGAAGTGAG